>NC_051061.1:22262179-23693013 GCF_904848185.1 Acanthopagrus latus
AGTTAAATGAGGTTTATTAAATTTATAGAGAGAAAACACAAACATCTCTGTCTCTGT
Source organism: Acanthopagrus latus (assembly GCF_904848185.1). Lineage (NCBI taxonomy): Eukaryota > Metazoa > Chordata > Actinopteri > Spariformes > Sparidae > Acanthopagrus > Acanthopagrus latus. The sequence goes on from NC_051061.1 coordinate 22,262,237, forward strand.
CATCTTTGCTGACGTTACCACTGAGGTCGGGGGAAGTAGGTGAATACTTGTATCTAAGAAAAAGCCCTGCATGCACTGATGTTCTATTTTTGTGAATGTTACTTTCTTGTTTTATGATAATCAAATTCAAATTAATTTGAAAAGTTTTATCACAAATTTAGCTGCAGGTGGACTGAAACCTCTCGCTGCTGGGATAGTCGGGAAAACACAACAGTATCCTTTGGAAAACTTAAACAACAATGATGCACAGCTGATTTATCAAGCAAGCAAAATAGGCAGCTACACCAAGAAGTAAGAGGAATAAACTATTTTATATTATATCATTTTATTTATTTATTTATTACATATTTTTATGTTGTTTCACAAAAGTTGGACATGCACTTCAGTAGTTAATAGGTGGCCTCTGCATTTACCTTATATTCTGTGTTGTCTTTATATGCTGCAAAGAAACAGGGAACAGTTTAATGGTGGGCATTTATTGTACGTGTAAACAAACGGCTGTGATGTGAGATTAATTTCTTGAGTAAGCAATCTGATTTCTATTGTTTTTCAATTTTTCACACTGATAAGTTGCAGTAATAATATTATTATTCATGCAGTGTTGACGTTCTGCCAGTCGGTGAACCTTATCTTGATGGATCTTTAGTCTACATGACTGAAAATCTGATTGATTGCTTCAATCAAATTTTATTCTGTGTCAGTATTGCTTCACTCTGCTATGATCAACCTGTCCATAAATGAACGTCAGAATGAATAACATGTTTGATGATAAAATGGCTTTTCTTAATGCTGCAAAGAAGCTGATTTAAGTTATAATTCAGTGTTAAAGTTGCTGATAAAATTTCAAATAATAGACTTCAAAAGCAGTATTCAAGTATACTTCATACATCTGGCCTATAATGTTTAATCTTATAAACACACCTAAATATCTTAATGTCCTGATGTAAAATATACAGTGGATTTGCGCTGTTATTATTACATTTAATAATATGATAATAATGACATTAAATCCATCAAAATAACAACAGGCCATCTCCTGTCACAGCATGCATGTCTTTCCCTTCCTCATTTATATTTTCTCTATTTCTCTTCAATGAGCAGCATCCATCCATCTCTGAAAAACCTGCAGCAGAAATGAACATCCTCATGCAGTAAAAATAGATTGCAACCTGCCTGAGTGAATGGATACTGAAGTGTGCTCAGCATGGTGTCAGAGCGGGAGAGCAGAACGAGGTAGTATGCAAGAAAAAGTGTAAAGATGTGTTTTGTGTGTGTGTCTGACCTGAATCTTCAAACCGCTCGCTGTGCACAAAAGCTGCAGGTGGAGCTCACTCACATCCGCCTCTCACCCCGTTACTCAATACCACAAAGGCAGACTACACGCAAAGTGTGTGTGTGTGTGTGTGTGAGAGAGAGAGAGAGAGAGAGTATGCTTGTGGAGTGCAGGTGTTAGTGGTGGCCAACACTTAATGAGTGTCATGATGAAACTGATATTGAAAATACTCAAACACTCTGCATCTTTTACAACAAACACGAATCAACACCAACAAACCTGATGTAAAATTGTGAAAATATTGACATTATTGGTCTGGACTTTCAGTCTGCAGTGTTGGGATGTAACTAAATACAATCCTGTGCTTACTTGCTAGTTGTGAGGTTTTACTTGAGTCTTTCCATTTTATGTGTTTTTCCACTTCTGCTTTAGTTACTAGTGACTTTGCAGATTCAGATTATTAACACAATTATGATAGATTGGCAGTAAATCAAGTAGTCGAGCCCCAACTGCCAAAATAAAAGTTAACAATGGATGTGTTGCAACTTCACATTTCTATGTTTTTTGTTTTGTTTTGTTGTTTTAATTGTATGTTGTGGTAAGGTTTAGTGTGGGAAACTGTCTTGGTTTATTTCACACTTTCACCATGTAATCATAAACATCAGCACACTGTATTTTACACTATTATCCACAAGACAGCTGTGAGATAAAGCTGACACCGATGGTGCAGCAGCAGTTAAATCAGCTGTTAGATGTAATGAGATGTGTTGTTGCAGTTCATCTTTACTGCCACTTGATGGAGCACTTGACGTACACATGCCCCAGCAGGAGGACCGAAGCTTCAGGGCTTATTGTCTGTTATAGGATTGTACACAGATTCATAAGGATGTTTTATATATGAACAGTGTGAATAATTAACACTACAGCTTATAATCTGTACACAAGTAAAATTTTGTCAGTGTTTTTTCCTTTATCTAAATTTCATTGTTTGTGAGATTTGCATATTGTGATCCTCTGTGCTCCTTCTGTAGACTTTTTTTGACATTGGACAATTGAAAAAAGGATGGTAGCATTACGAAAGAAAAAAACAGCAAGTAATTAAATAGATAAAACTATTAATGACACATATCATGCTTATGCCGATGTATTTTCAGTTATTTTGATGATCATTGTGAACCACATTTTCACATAATTTCACCAAAATTTTTGTTTGTTTGTTTTATTACAGCTTTAAAGGTGGCGATTCATTGCCAAGTTCATGGTCCTGCTCCAGCCTGTGGAAACAGGTGTGTATGTCCTCTGATTCTGGAACTTCAACTTTCCATCTTAAACAAAAATCATGTTTATTATGGGAATTGTCCAGCATGTACACCTCAACATCTTCTGTTTTTTTAATATGCACTCTTTTGTCATATGTAAGACACATAGACCCATAGTAGGAAATACAGTATACAGTACATTCACACAAGTAAATAAATGTATAGTCTGCTCAGTAATCCAACTATCGGTGCAATATCTGAAACTGCCACCATCCCTGCTGCAATCAGTCAGTAAACTTGATCACTTTTATTTCTGTTTTTACACTGTTTTGCTTCATGTTACACTTATTATCTTTGCACAACAACTCTGCACCCATGTTGCCTTTACATTGTATAATTATATTTATGTCTCATGTACAGGTATGTATAAATAGTATATATACATGCACCTTATCCCTGCTGTCCATATTTTTAAAAAGGGATGTATACTCTGTTTTTGTTTATTCTTTATTTAGTATTGCATTATTCTCATTGATGTTGCTATACAAATTGTAATTATTAATTACTATTTATCAGTGTCAGTAAGCATCTTGAATCTTGATCTTATTAACTTATGGGTATTTTAATTTTATATTTTATTTTTTACATCACTGACTTTAATTTATTAATTTTTGTTTATCATATTCTGCATAAAAAATAACGAGAAACTGCGGTGTAACTAGAGCTGTCATGTAAATGTAGTGGAGGTCACATAATTGAATCTTTTAGGAGGTGAGCTGAGTTGGTTCAGTCCGGAGTCCTCCCCCCGTGTCTGTGCGTGTGGTTTGTCCCGCCTCCTCGCGGACTCCAGTGACGTCAGCAGTAGTAGCTCGTGCCTCCAGCAGCAGGTTCATTCAGTCGCTCCCTGTCAGTCAGACGGAGCTAACGGTTCCGACGGTCAGTCAGAATGGACCTGCACTTCCCTCCTTCGCTCTTTTCCCCCATCAGGAACGGAACCGGACATGTGTGAAAATGTCTCCTCTTCTTCTTCTACTTCAGCTCAACTTTCGTCCCAGTTTGGATTTTACCTTCAAGAAAAGTGATTTGGAAGTTTGAACCAACCGGCGCTCTTTTTCTTTTTGGTTTTTTTCTAACGTGTGTGGGAATGTAACGTCTGTTCATCTCTTCTATCAAGCTAACACTTTAGATGACTTTCACAACTTTTATATTATGGATACACAGATACAGCCGGAGTATTTTCTCAACCTTTTGTGATTTTTTTTTTCTTAGGTTTATTTTTCTTTTTTCCTGGAGTTGGAAGTTTGACTAATATCCTGGAAAACCGTCTCAGTTTGTCATCATCTAAGCTAGCTAGCGGCGGAGAATGCTATTTTCTGCTCACTTCAACTGCTGTAGTAGTTTTGTTGTGTTTACGTGATATTGAAAATAATAATGATTTCTGAGGAGAGAAGCAGCCACGTACATAAACAAGCCCTGAACTTCCCTGTGGGTTTACTGATCCGCTCTCCGAAGAAGCGCCTGGCCAAACTGGGGAGGAAACCCAGCAATGGATCTGTCCAGTAAGTCCTCACAGTGCTAACACTTTAATCTAACCTCCATGATATTTAGCATAATAAGAGCTATATACACACTAAATTATGAGCGATAGCACACTGTAATGTTGTTGTACTGGAATGTAAGGGTTTAATAGTGTACAATATGTGTATAACTTCTCCCCTGAAGACACATTTTGTTTTATCACAACTATAAGTCCATTCAAGTGTATAAACAGATAATTAATGTCAATAAAGTAAATCACTAAAATTTTCCAGTAAATGTTGACTGGCAGGAGGAGTTAAGGTTTAAGATAAATACATGAATTAACATTTCAATAAATTAAATGCTGATTAGGAATAAGTTAAAATTATGTGTTTAAATAAAATTATTTGTGACATATACCTAAGTGTTGTGGCCTTAAAATGATATTGCAGTATTGTTAGACTGTATCTCAGTTCATGGATGTTGTACAGGCTTTTGTTTTGGTGGTCTCGACTGGTTTTGTAATGCTTTTGAATTGCAGAACTGCTAACTAGAGCTGTAGTGCTTTGTCCATAAATCAAAAGGGAATTTGTGGCCAAAAATTTTGATAATTAATTAAGCGTTTCAGCCATTTTTCAAGCAGAAATGTCAAGGATTTGTTGGTTCCAGCTTCTTAAATGAGAGGATTTGCTGCTTTTCTTTGTCATTTTTGATAATAAATGAAGAGAGAAAAGAAGAAATCTAAAAACTTCACTTTGGGTTTGGGGAAATTGTAATGAGCTTTTTCACAATTTCTTACACTTTATAGTTTAAAATGAATGTGGTTAATCATGGGAATAAACTGCAGATCAGTCAATTATTAAGTTAATCATTAGTTGCAGCCCTACTGCTAGCTTTTATAAAGTTCATTAAAACCACTTCCTCCTGACCTTATGTATGTTCATGTGTAGCTGTGAGAAAACCATCTCAACCCAGTTTACCTTCGCTAAAAGATAATTTAATTCATTTTAACGTAAATATTTAGAGCCTAAATTAATATTTGAACTAGTGTGAGATACATTATAATGTTCTACGGAAGGATAATTACATATACATGGAAAAGTGCTGTAACTAATATCTGTATCTGTATGTGATACCTTATGATGATCAGATGTGAGGTCATATCTCTGTGTACAGTCAGAGACTGTGATTGACCATTTCAAAAAGAGACTGACTTGTCTGGATATAAAACTGAAGTACTTACACCTGCCGACTGGCTGTCTATCCCCTCAGGTTTATTTAAGGCTGCTTCTTAACAGTGTTGTTATCTGTCTTCTCCTCTGTTCTCTCTCAGGTCCAACACCTCTGACAGCACTGTCCGCTCCACAGAGAGCGTGGGTGTCCGGCAGCCAGCCAAGAGCAAAATCCGCCGTCACAATAACAGGCTTTCAACTGTTTTCAACCATAGCCCCAACCTGCGGGACAGTGGGCGCCGTGGCCAGGCGCTGCCGGGCGACCTCCAGGCTGCAGACGACCCTGCAGAGCTGTCCAGTCAAATGTCTGTCCCCGGGATCCTGAAGATCTTCGGCAGCGACATCTGTCAGGGGACCAACTATAAGAGCGTGTTGGCCACCACACAGTCCAGTGCAAAGGAACTGGTGAAGGAGGCACTGGAGAGGTGAGGGGTCTCATTGAACTGGTGTGTGTGTTATTATGTTATATGACTTGTGATGGGGTTAAAACTTGTTAGCCACAGATTTCAAGTCCCCTCCAATCAGAAAGTCCCTCTTGCTCCTGCAGTTGGAATGTTTGAGCTTCACTGTGTGCGCTGATGTATGTTCAGAGTTTAACATGAGAAGGCTGTTTACATATTCATCCCTCAAAGTGTAAATTTTCTCTGCTCACTGAATATCTCATTTGATGTGCAACGAGCACATATTCTGACATCACAAATAGTTCTGAAGCCAGTACTGGTCTGATATTCAGCATACACAAATATGCTGTGGAAGCTTGAAGCCTCCGGTGCACATACACTGAGAATAGACATATTGTGTCCAGCAGGAAAACTTGTGAAATGAAAAATAATTTGCATATTTAAATATATTCTGGAAATGTTTGTGTTGGACCAACAGACCGGCATTGCCATACACAGAGCTTGTGTGGTCATGGTGAAACTGGCCTTAAAACAGTGAGGTAACTCAGATTGTTTACCCCCCTTTGGTCCTCTTGTCTAAATTTCTACTCTTGCCCTTTAGGTACTGCCTGGAAAAAGAAGATGCCAATGATTACGTCCTCTGCGATGTGATTGGCAAGACGGGCGCAGATAGCCAGTGGAAGAGGGAGTGTTTCCGGGCGGTGGGAGACAACGAGAAGCCCCTCATGCTGCAGTCACTTTGGAAGCCCAAGGAGGGCTTCTCCAGGCGTTTTGAAATCCAGCTGAGAGCGAGCATTGAACAGCAAAGTTTAAAGGACAGAGACACAGTCACTGCAGGTATTCACCCTGCCTGTTTTTTTTGGTCCCTTGGGTCCACTCTCTTTATAAAACACACAGCTAACCATCTTAAGGGACATAGATACAACTGAGTCATCTTTACACCCCGGGTCATCAATCACATAGTCTCTGTGGTGGTGCCACCGGGAGCCTTTATCCTTGTCTCTTATTGCAGACTAACAGCCTGCATTGTCCAGCTTATCACTAGCTAGAACAGGGGAGATGGCAGGCATGTGAGAGAGGTCAGGAGGAAACAAAAGCTGCAGTGAGGGATAGAGGAGGTCAGTGCGGCCTCTACTCTTATCTTTGTTTTATTGCAAGGGCCTATTAGGGCCCCGTGAAACATGGAGGCACCGGGCAGCTCTTCCCACTGGGCCTGTAGCTGCCAGAATGTGGCTGCTCACTGCTGTGTTATTCTTTCTATCAAAGCTCACTTCCTGCACACTGGGGACTGTGCAGCTCTGTTGACTTTGGCACAGGTTTGTTGTGCTTCTCATATACTGCTTCACCGATACTTCAATCAGTGTAAGATAAAACCTTACAAATTTCAAGGCATCTGTCACATATTTTGCTTCAGAATGATGTTTTTTGAGAGTTGATTTTACATTTTAACTACGCAGCTTTACCTGTATGTTCAAACAGAGTCAAGTCAGACAATCAGTTGTAGTAAAAGTGTGTCTCAGGACTCATCTCTCCACATGCAAGGCAAGTTTCCCCCAACACTATTTTGCAGGGGCACCAAAGCTGCAAAAGACATGCAAACAAACCAGAGTGGTTGTTTCCCCTATACCAGAATTGGAATTGATGTACCCAGATCTTTTCCCAGAGCTGACCCATCACTGTGGAGAGGTCTGGCAATGCAAGTCTAGCCTTGTCTTGAAATCACATCGCTGAACCCTGCAGAAACCCTGTTTTAGAAGAATATCAGCACATCTGCAGCGTCTGCAGCCTGAATATCAGTCTGGTCAATCTCAATTAAATCCTGGTTCTCATGGTCCTCCTCTCACTGACCGGAGTAAACTGCCCTTTACCTCCACAGTGTGAGTTTTATAGGCACTGAGCCCAGTCTGTCACAGTGGTGCTGAACAATGTGGAAAACACCCATTTCCACAGCTGATAAGAGCAGCGGAGCTGCGGGTGTGAAGCCCGGCTCTGTGGACATTCCAGGGTGCTTAATGGCTCCAAATGAGCTGAATAGTGTTTGTGTTACGTCAGGTCGACAGAGCTGCTGTTGGTATCAGATAGAGGTGGTCACATCTTACTTTCCTCGCTCGTTTCCTCTCTTTCCTCTTTATATGTTGCATTGGTGCCATTGCAGTGAACTGTTGTGTTGAAGTCTGTTTGGTTGAGTGATTCTGGGGGAATTTTGGTCATTGTTCTTTTTTTGATTATGCTTTTAACAGGTTTCACTCTAGAATAATATTTTTATGTGATTGTTGTGCCTTTTTTTGCCTCCCTGTTAAAAAATCTTGGAAAAATAGGCATGACCACTACCTAAAAATGTAGATTACCTTGTAGAGTGCTTTTCATGTATGTTTTTACGTTACGTGGATGAGGTGTGACTCATTTACAATAAATGTTGATGAAGGCTCTCAGTCATCAGGTCATAGTTATTCTGGGAGCTGTATCGTAGCCAGATTGACTTGTTTCAGTTTCTTGAAACAACAGTATACGAAAAATGAAGCAATTACACTGGGAATCCACAGAAATCTTTAACACGCTGTCGTCTTGCCCATCCAGGTATCAACGCTCAGGCTCGTAAGCTGCAGAAGAGTCGCTCCAGAGTGACCTCTCTGTTTGTGGACGGCAGCGGGGAGGATGTGGACGGACTCGGGTTCTGGAGAAGTTTGAGTGAGATGGATCTCTCTGCGATGGGGAAGGAGGCCAACCGGGCCAGACAGAGTGCGCTGAGAGAGGATCCCGAGGCCGAGGCTGACAAGGAGGTCCTGCGGCTCGGCATGGAGAAGGAGGAGACGGAGAGCAGCGACGACAACACCACCCAGTACTCCATTCACCCGCCATTTGACTTCCCGTACTTCCTCCTGCTGCAGGGCTACAGCCACAGACAGGTGAGGGAGGGAGGAGGGAGCACACTGCCTGATTATTCAGTAAGTAATGTGATAACAAGCTTAAAGTGATGCCGGGCCAAACAGTTAATCTTCCTACGCTCTACGCCTGATAAACAGCACACATTACATGTCCATCAACTGCGTGGATGTCCATTTAACCTTCATCAACCACACAAAAGCAAAGATTTCTCTTATATGAAATAGATGGAAAAAAGCAAGCAAATGTGATGTGGTTTCTGCTTTTCTTTGTCATTTATGATGGTAAATTAAGAGTTTTGGGGTTTGGGGGCATTTTTTGACATTTTATTTACATTTATAAACCATGAAAATGATCTGCAGATGAATTGTTGATGAAAATAAACATTATTTACAACTGTAGACTCGTTCTAATGAGGTAATTGAAGTCCTTACAAGATCCTTGAGAGTCACCTGGCAGCGTCTTGTAGGCCGTGTCGACCACAATCTTGTTAGAGACAACGTGGTGTCAACAAGGACATGAGAGTGTTGGATTGAATGTCTTGAAAAGTGAGAGAGTGGAGCTTTGCTAATACAGGCTGGAGAGGAAGGAAACAGTCAGGGAACTTCACTGTAGATTTCTCAGAATGGGTTCAGGACTACAGAGGTGTGTTGTCCTGTCGGCTTTGACTCTTTCTCTTCAAACTGCTGCCCACACAGGACGAGCTGTCTGTCATCATGTTCCAATGAAAGGACAAGGGACAGAGTGTTCACCATACAGTTGCAAGAAAACCTGCTCAGGATGTTTAAAACAAGGAGATAACCCTGATTAAAGACACACTGTAGAGGAAGATAAACAGCACGCAAGCTATTCTTAGAACATACAAACAACTTAGTGGGAGGCGACCACTTAAACTGGTGTCCTGTAATCTACATACCAGTTTACTCGAACAGGGTTTTAAACTTTGTCTCATCTGGGAAACAGTTTCTAGAATATCACGTCAAACACGTCCCTGCTGATTAAATGAACACACAGCTAATTTTTCCCAGTAAACCAGAGAGTCAGACCGTGGCTTCAACCCAGCCCCAATCCCAGGAACAGGAAGCTCTTTCTTGCTGTGTTGTTTATTCCCGCTGGTGGAGATTGCTGACTGTGCAGGATACTGGGAGCTGCAGCAGGACAAACGTCACTCTGTAATAAACGCTCAACCCAAAAAGAAAAAGCAAAGGAACGAGAAGGAGTGTGTATACTATAGTACACAGGAGTATCCAGTAGCCTCTCAGACAGCTTGGCAGATGAGGCACTATCGCTGATGACTAATAGACTTAATGTGTGACCCGGAGGCCACGGACATCACTGGTGTCTCACTCATAAGCCCTTCCATTCCTGTCTCACCTCACGCTGCCAGTGTGCAGGTTGTTCTTCCAGCAGTTGATCTCGCTACTGATCACACGCACTCTGCTGGACCGTTTCCAAAATGTTACGCAAGAGAATCAATCCCATCCTTCATGTTGACTTTCAGCGATTTGCGTTGCTGATTAAACCAGAGCTGAAGCGGTTAGTTGATAAATGGGTTATTTTTCAAGCAACATTTGATGTTTTTATCTTCTCCAATGTAAAAACTCGATTGTTGAAGTTTCCCTGTTAGACTTTGGTCTTTTAAAATGAGGCACTGATGGTGATTCTGAGGAATCAATAGACTCTCAATAGACTGGAGGTTGTATCCAAATTGGAACATTGTTATACTGTTCACTTTTCTTTTTTACTTCTTCTGCATTTGATGTCACTATTCTATATCTGCTTCATGAGGTTAAGCCAACAAAAATACTTGGTCAGATTTAGGAAAAGATGGTTTGGGCTCAAATATGCCCTCTCTGCACATCAAACATGGCTTTCTTCCTCAATCACAAAGCTATGATGTTACAAAAAAACAAGATGATGAGTTCCAGTGCACATTAATGATCCTTATTTAATAATTAATTGATTTGAGTATTCTCTATCACATTATAGACCAAATTGTTTTGTTGTAGTGCAACAATTTCCCTCCAGTAGTTCAAGCTTCTTAGTGGTGATTTGTTGTCTTATGTGAATTGAAATTTAATGCATCTTTTGGTTTGATCGTACAAAACAATATTTGAATATGGAAAATAGGAATTTGTGACATTGTGTAGACAATGAAAAGCAGTAAATTGATACCAAAAATTGCTGTTATTTTCAGGACTTCGTCATCTACCTGATGAGCGGGACCACCACCATCTTCGGCTGCTGCAGGGAGCACTGTAACGGAGAAGATGAGGAGAGGTTAAAGGTCGACATCCTTCTCTTTGCTCCTGATGTGTTGCCCCAACACTGCTGTGTCAGACGCCTGGACTCTAACATCCCAGCCACCACAGGGGAGCACAGAAAGACACTGACAATGCTGAAGCCTCTCCATGGTGCTCCTGTGACCAGAAATGGCTTCCTTCTTAAAGAGGAGGTGGAACTGAACCCAGGGGACTTGGTTGGCTTGGGGAAACACTATCTATTCATGTTTAAGGATCCTACCAGCACATCAGGATCCCTCCAGACTCCTCCGTGGATGACCAGACTCTGCCCAAACTCTACAAAAGCATCATCCTCTTGTTTATCGTGCGGCTCCTCCATCAGCATCACAAGGTTGCAGAGGAAGCCTTTACCGCCTCGCTGGAGGGACCTGGAAGGCACAGAGGCTCTGGTAAGCTACGAGCTGGAGCAGGAGGAGCAGGTCCTGCAGGAGATTTTGTATCTGTTGGACTCCAGTGGAAATGAACCGAAGCTGGTGCCTGCGTTTCTGCTGAGCCTGTGCATCCAACACTCAGCCTCCACGTTCCAGCTGACACACTTCAGACAGCTGCTGCTCCGGATAGCTAGTCAGATCCAGCTCGTCATGTGGGTAAGTATCAGACTCTGCTCTTTGTGTCATCAGATAACTGAAAAAAAATCTAATTAATTTAGGATCTCAGCCTTCCGACAACTTGATTTTCAGTCATTCCCTTTTACAATTTAAAGCAAGTCACCAGCTACTTCAGTTGTTTAGGAGAATGTTAAAATACTATTTTATGTGAAAGCTCCAGAAATGTTTGTGGGCTACAAAACTTCACCCATCTCTCCATCAACTTGAGGCAGAGAAGACAATGACTGAATTTTCATTTTTTAGGTGAAATGATGCTTTGATAAGTTGAGTGTGACAAAGAAAGTAAAGCAATCAAATGTGCCATCAGGGTTGGGTGTAATGTAAATCAGATGGTTGCTGTTTGCATGCATGAAATGGATATTTTCTTTCTGCGTTCTCTTTCTTAGGAGAAGACAAAGGAACTTGCAGCAATCCAGCCAGAAACGTGAGTAGACGAACCACAAGTGTTTACAGAATGTCCCAGAAATACATGACAAAGACCTGCCACAGAGAGAAGAGCAGCAGCTGCTGCCTGCGATGATATATGACAACAACAACACCTCAAGGGTTTACTGCCTGAATAAAAGAGGAGTTAAAGTCTGATTTTACAACTCTGAGTATTTTTAGACGTAGGTTGTGCAAAGAGAGAATTCCCCACTGCCTCTTCTCTAAAAACGAAAGAAGCAGCTGAGTGTTTTCTCATGAGAAAAGCTTCTACTCGTTTTATCATCATTTACATTCTGTCAGTGGGGAGGTGAGCAGAGCTATCGAAGTTTAATAAACTCTGAATGAAAGTCCAAGGACAGAAGTGAAAGGTGACTGTACTTCTAAATGGATACAAGTAAAAAATATCCAACAGCTACAAGGAACACTAAGTGTTTTAGGATGAAGCAAGTTCAAATAAATGCTTTGTTTTGTCCTAAAAATCAGTAAAACTAGATATTCAGTTCATAAACATCCAGAACAAAGAAAAAGCAGCAAATTCTCACATTCAGAAAGTGGAAACAGAGAAGGGATGACATTTATACTTGATAAATGACTTTGTTTGTTAATAAAGTCACCATCAAAATAGTTTGACTTTCAGTCGATTACCGTTTTGTTTCATCCACTAATAAATCCACCACAATATGCAAGCAAGACTTTTTGAATAGTTGTTGTTGTAAAAGCAATAACATTACCAGTGGCTTCTGAAAGAGGAAATTGAAAACTACAACTTTTTAACTGCACATAAGATTTGCTGATTTGCAGAAATATAAGAGGAAGTTAGATCTAGAAGTAGAAGAAGAAGCATGTAGGAATGATAAAACATATTGTACCAATATGTTAGTAATAAATGTCAGGACATGTTGTTCATTTTATTAATGATTAATATGCTGAGATTATCGTCATTTAAGGGAATTCAACCATAAAGCCTTTTGTGGCTCTAGGAAGCTGCATGTTATCTGATAAATTGCCCCCAGTGATGTCATTTAGTGGTTAGGCTGCATTGTGGGTAATGTAGGGACCAGATTTTTTCATCAATGCAGCAGAACCAGAGATATTGCCTTATTCATTCCAAACATTCTACCTACGTCTCTTTTTTTTTACATCAGGAGCTCCAGCGATGGGCAGCCTGAACATCTTCAGTTGCTCAGCATGGAGGAGCTGATCCCAGGTCTGCAGCCTCTGGTGCTGTGGATGGCAAACTCCATTGAACTGCTGCACTTCATCCAACATGAAGTCCCTCAGCTGCTGCCCTGGAGGCAGGAACAGGAGGATGAAGGTGGATGAAAACAAAGCACGCCCGTGATCTTCAACGTTATTACAGCTGTCATGCTGTTAGACCTGCAGTGTGTTGTATGTGTGTTTAAAGTGTGTTTGTGTGTGTCGTCAGGTCTGTTGGACTCCGAGATGTCGTTGACTCGGACAGCCTGTGAGGAAGCCATGACAGTCCTGGAGGAAGTCATCATGTTTACCTTCCAGCAGTCTGTCTATTATCTAACAAAGGTTGGCTGCCACAGATTAATACTCTATCTCCTTAAACACACACACACACATTCACACAGTGACATGTTTCACATCCTTTTGACCTGTAAAATCTGACTGTCGTTCACATGTGAAGCAGGAAATTGGACTGTGTAAACACCAAATTCTGTTTTTATTGAACATTTTCCAGACAGAAAACACAATAAGAATGGAAACACCAACTCTCAGTCAGGAAAGGCCTGTGAGATAGTAAGCAGGGTGTCTTTTCCACTGACTGGAATATAAACAAAGAGACAATCTTTTCTCCCAAGGTTTCACTGGTTTATTGAATAACAAAAGTAGCACGTTGTCTGATTTGGAGAGAACCACTGTGTGAACATCTGAGGGTCTTTTTTAGTCTTGCATTTACATTCTGTCAAGATTAAAATTAAATAATTACAACCAAAAAGAAGGTTAAAAGAAATTTAACAAGAACAATTTCGTTGGAGCAAACTGTTCAGCCATCCAGTGTTTAAATCCTCAAGACAGCTAAAAGAGGCCAAAGATTATGTTTCACTTGGTTTCAAAAGGAATTCCAGCTGTGAATCATCAGCTCAGCAGTAATAAGGGACACTTGATTTTCTAAAACCTCACTGAAGGCATATACAAGGACAATAAAATGGGGCCCAAGATGGAGCCTTGGCGTACACCAAGGAATATGATCCATCATAACTGATCCTGGTCTGTACTTCAGATAAGATGTGTACAGCTCTAAGGCCATTGTTAAATCTGGACAAACACTTTGCTCGAAGACTTTTCAGAGTCTGGAAATGCATTTCAGTGTGTGTCTGGATTGTCTTGTGACAGTCAGCCCTCCTGCTTTACAGCCCGACAGAACACTCCCAGACTAGATTTATGTGACTTTCCCATGTTAAAGCTGCTTATTAAAGCATGTCTGGTTTGACATCACAGCTCAGACAGTTAACAGCAGAGAGTGTAGAAACACCTCCACCCCGCACTGTGACTGTTTGAGGAAGAGAGGGAAGGAAGCAGGAACTGCCTGTGCTGTTGTTATGAATACTCAGACATATTTCTATTGCTTGTGCTGCACATCAGCCATCAGTGAAGAAAAGAGATATCTTACTGGACTTATTTTTTTCTTTTATGTGGCTTTTTCAGAGGCAGTTTTTAAATCATTTTTACTTTTTAAGGCATGTCAGTATAGAAATCCCCACATTTATTGAAATGTATCTTATTTCGATAGTGTGTTATTTGAGTGTGTGTTTGCTGGTTACTTCTTTTCGCTGGTGGAGAGAAAGGGAGGATTCACAGCTATGAACTGCTGTCTGTTTCCTGCAGAGGAAGAGGTACTGTCATCAGAGAGACACCCAACGGGGGAAAGGAAATGAAGAGGGGAAAAAGTTGTCCTGCTAATGTCCTGTGAAATACGGCTGACTGTTCATAATGTACATTTCTGTACTTCTTTCACATCTTCCTTTTTCAAAATAGACTACGAATGAAACATCAGAGCTTAAAAAAAGACATTAACAAAGCTGCTAAGAATACAAATAAGAGAAAATGTGGGATTTTTCACATCTTTAGTACCACAGAAGTTTATATATAGATCTACAGACAATGTGTGCAGATGCAGATGTGTTTTAACAGCAATTTACAGTCTTTTTGTCTCCCTGATAATTCAAATCTGCTGAGCCACACAGTAAACTGTCAGCTGACCTGTTGCCTCAGGCATGCAGGGTTATTGTCATCTTTATGGCCTCTTTCAGCTTGTCTGAGGTCATTATCTTAGTCATGGTGTGTGAGTGAGAGTGTGTTTGTGTGTATGTGTGTACTTAACAGATGATGTCACGGATATGAAACAATGGCAGAACTGTGTCAGAAGACAGAGTAGTGATAAGAGCCGGAGTTCAAAATGAGGTGGTGGTTCAGTAAAGCAGCCTGCAGTGTGATTCTGCAGCGTTTGCAGAACTGTCTTCTTCCTCTTTTATTTATATAATAGAATTTGACTTCATGTTTTTGAACATGTAAAACTTTTAAGAAGCTACATTCAAGATTGTTAATGCTGTATTGATAAATTCTTTAGCACTAAAAAGCTGATAGCATGGCTGAAAATATTGTGAGGGGACAATGTAGCACTATGTTGATTTAATTTGAATTTTATTACTTTAAATAAGAGCTTGGCGTTCAGGGCACATCTGTATTTTTAAGCATTAAAATGGACATTTCACACTGCTGGAGCTTTCAGAAAAATCTTTGAGAAAGTTTCCCAGGCGTGATTACAACTTGGATGTTGATGTGAGTTGTTTACAAGTTGGAAAGTGGTAATTACGGCATCTGAAATATGACATGAAGGCAGTGTGTTAAAATGACACTTATATAACTTTGCTGAGGAGCAACCACTGGCCACAAGTGTCAATTATGAGATGATGGTAAATGCTAAAAACACAGTTTAAAGCAAAAGACTAGAAGTGTTGAAGTGCTGAGATTAGCTCACATTAGCCACCAAATGCTATTGGACAGTTTTTACTGGTCCCATTCCACACTTTTTATTTTTTTTAACATAGCTTGTTAGCTAAAGGGGTGTGACATGTTAAAGACATGTCTTACATTGGAACCACAAGCAGGATTTTCAAAAAAGCATAAGCAGTTAGCAGCTAACTCAAATAAGAACAGCAACTGAAAATGTCTACCAACAAGAGAGACACTTTGCCCCATGAGGTCCCGAGATTAACTGCCATGAAGCAGGGACCTTAAATGAATGTATTGTCTTTTTTGCGACTGCTATTGTTGAGAAAACACTGCCTGGTGTGTAGGCTATACGTCATGCAGTTGTTGCTGTCACCACTGATTGGTTAACTGTAATAAGGCAAAGTCAGCGTAATGAAGGGTCTTCATTGCAGCAGTATTGCGGGATCTCTTTGTAAAAAGGGCTTTTGTGTGCAGTACTGTAATTTAAGGTCAGGTTTGCTTCACCATTTCCTGACTCTTTCCACCAGACGCTCTTGTACTGTTTGTCTTCATCATGTGGAGCCAACCTAAGAGCTGCTGCTGACAGTTTTGTTTAAAGGAATCGTGGATAATTGTTGTGATTTAAAATGAATGACACAAAACAGTCATCTGAAAGAGGCTGGAAACTGTTCTGAGCTGCAGAAAATGGAGCAGACTTTAGGAGTGGGAGACCTTGAAGTTATTTTACATGATGACAGTAATTTTGTTTGACGTTATAATGTAATCAAATATTTTGGAAGTGTCTTATCCCACCCTGTCTGCTAGAAACTTCTCAGTGTGTTTTTTCTTTTATTCCTCGTTTTAATCCCTGTTTTGTTACGTGCTGTTTTTAGCTTTTTAGCTCAAATTGCAGTGAAACCGTAGGACAGTGTTTTTCATTTCTCTCCAGCTGCCCTTTGTGTTGTGAAACGCAAGCTTTCCTGCAAAGTTTCCTGTAAACTCTGTGAATGCCTTCCTCTGTTTGAATCATTATGTCATTATGTTCTATACATAGCAGCACTCAACACGAAAGAACATCATTTTCCTATCAACCTTCTTGCTCAATACTTTAGACCATCAGGAATCACGTGAAGGCAGAGGAAAGTTGAATCTACATATGACATGTTGTAGTTTAAGTGGTTCTGTGAGCGATTATTAGCCTTATCACAGCCTGATTCCCATGGTGCCTTGGTAGTGGTGATGGTGAAGGAGGGTTTACACACTTAAGACATTGATATCATTCAGCAGAGATGTAACACGTCCCCGTCTCTCTCCTCAGAGTATGTATTCAGCGTTGCCCGGTCTGCTGGATGGGAACCCGTTCTCAGAGAGTGGTCAGCTGCGAGTACCTGACGGGCTCAGCGGCATCCTGGAGGTGTTGAAGGAGGCACTGAAGCTCCTCACAGCCTTCCAGGTCCATCCAGACATCTCACTGCAACTCTGTGCCTACCTGTTCTTCTTCATCAACGCATCGCTGTTCAACGCCCTCATGGAGAGAGGTGAGACTTCGGATCACCTCTTAACAAACCTGTTAGACCTGTTTCAGCTTTTGTTTTGATCAGTCCAGACTGAAATATCTAAGCAACTAGGGAATAGATCTCCATGAAATTATGCTGAGATATTCATGTGTCCAAGACGATGAATCCTATTTACTTTGGTGATCCTCTAACTTTTCATGTGGTGCCAACATGAGGTAGACATTTGTGGTAACTTGTTGATCCTGCAGTAATTCGCTGGTGCCATCATTAGAATATCATAATGTTAGCATGCTGCTGTTAGTTTAAGAATCACATCCTTCATGTTTGATTAATTTGGGGCTACATTTGCTGATTGTTTTATCATGTAAAAAGATTTGCTTATATTCTTTAACATTTCAATTGTGAAGAAATTACCATAAAGGTTATTAGAACTTCTTTTTTTACATGCCTGAACTGTTACTGAATCTTAAAACTGTGTTCCTCAGGATCTGTCGGAGGGTTCTACCAGTGGTCCCGAGGTGTTCAGATCCGGGCCAACCTGGACCTGCTGATGGACTGGATCCAGAGCATCGGTCTGAGCGATCTGGCCACCGAGTTCTTCCAGAAGCTTTCTGCTGCTGTCAATCTGCTGGCTACACCCAAAGAAACCCTCATGCAGGTCAGAGGACATCCGTTTCTCCTTTCCTGTTTGTCTGTCCTCGGGCGGGTGTAGCCACGAGAGTCGAGTCATGTCTGCGTCAGCCTGAATGTTCTCATTGTCTTCAAGGTGTCAGTACAACATTAGTTATGTATGTTTATCTGTTAGGTGCAAAATGTTCCATATTTGGGAATCTGAACCTTATTCAACCTTTCATACTGCAGCAATCTAACTCTTTGTATCTTAAACTTCTTATTGTTGCCAAACATTGTGATAACCATGACTCATAATGCCATAAAATGTCTGACACATCAGTGGAAGCATGTAATTAGTTTATGGTTATAGTAGCCTCGAAAGCAGATGCACTTAAACTCCCATGGTGCCACTTACATTGATCAGATATGAGGAAATGGTTTGCAGGAATGTAGCAAGTGTAAATACACTAAAATGATAAACTCATGACATCACGGTGCTAATTAAGGCTTGGCCAGCTCTTATCTAACAAAGAAACATGTGGACCAGAGTATATCCTGTTAGCCAGAGTATGTATGTTATATTATCAGCTTAAATCCTATTTGTTTTGACGTAAACTGAGTGGAGACTTGTGGCTAAGAGCTCAAATGGCACTCAACTGTTATGAAATACATTAGAGTGATTGTGTTTAAAAGCTTCTGGTTCAGTGTATGCTGAGGAATAACACACTGTATCACTCAAACAATAATGTACATCACTGGAACAACAGCTTTATATGTGCTTTTACTTGTGCTCAGTAGTGTTTGTGCTGCGCAGTGGCAGCCAGCCAACTTAACATTTAATCCCTCCTTAAGTACCCAGCTCTCTTAGTTACCTATTCAAATCTTATTTACACTATGTGACACAGAAGGAAGGTGAGCTCACACTAGGCTGGTTTTGAAACTTGAGGTATCCAGAGTCATAAAGGGACACCAGCACATAAAATCTCCCAGGTGTGACACCTGACGAGAACAGGTTATAAAAAAGGTCGAAACTTTTTCCAGTTTCACAGGTTTACTGCCTGGAAAGAGGATGACGTGGAACCTGCTGAATGTTTTTGTGGTGAAGTAGCCATGTGCTGCTGTTGCTATAAATAGAAAAGGCTGCTTATACTGTATGTGCTGTTTGTAACCACGTATCTACCAACTGTGTTTGCATATGTTTCATATATATAGTTTCAACATTAACTATTTCAACTGTTTATCCGTCACTGCTAACAATTCAGGAATTTGAGCAGTTAATCATTACTTATTAACTACTGTGACAATTTAAACACACGTGTAGCTGTTTAAACAATTCTTCCATCCCTTTTAACTAATTAACATTACTTTTGCTTGGTTGAAACAAGTAGTTTCAAACATGTTATCCGATTGGTCAACTAGAAAGAATATTACTCCATTACTTCCACATATTACTAAAACTGTCAGAGCCGAATATTGTTAACCACAGGGTGAGACCTGTGAAAAAGCTTCTCCTTCATCAAACATAATGGATGTACGTGTTCTGTTTTCTAGTTGAGCTCAGTTAAATAAGTCCTCCTCATCTGGAATAAGACCTAGATGACAGTTAGTTTGTATCATTTATAATGCAATATATTTCAAGATGTTTCAGCTGACCACAGATATGTGAAATGGTCCTGCACTGTGTCATTAGGCTCTACCTACTATATCTGGAGGAACTGGGTGAAGTATGCAGCCTTATTTTAGTCTGTGAAGTTGACACCTGTTTTCACTTTATGACTCAGTGGTGGTACCAGCCTGAAACATCTTGGGGGCACAAAAACAACACGAGCCCACCCCCGACACAGTTGTCGAAGGATCGGTCTTGGCTTGTCTTGTCTCGTTCGTGGGGTTGGATGGTTGCTAGGAAGCTGGTGGTTTTCTGTGTCCCTGCCCTGGCATGAGGTCACGTTGTGGCTGCCACAGCAGAGCACACACCCTCGACAGACTTTTAGTTTTCCATCTGGAGTTCTGGGCTTTTTAAGAACTGAAGTGGCTCGCTGGCACAGCTGTAAATTACACTTGAGGGATGTGGCGTCGTCTGTTTTGCCAGCAGTTATGGAGAACACAACATCTTATTTTAGAAGAACATAGCTGCTGCCAAACATTAAATCTCAGACATAACAAACTGAGAGGTTTTGACATTTCTGCTGTTTATAAGCAGCATTTAAACTTCACCTTCTGTTGAGCTCAGTGTTTTAAGAGAAGGGCAGGGACACAACTTATGGTTTCTATTGTGGCCCCGGTCTGTCTGGGCAAGGTCTTACTTCCACCAATTCATGACAGACTGAATGAACGACGTAATGTTTGTAATGTTTGTCCTATAATAATCACATGAAGTGACTCACCTGTTTCCTTATCCTCCAGATACTTTCTGTTGTCATCAAAAGATCAAATATTATCATGAAGTAGTTTCCTTGTAGCAGCTCTTACTCACTTGAGAAAGATAAGAACTTTCACAGCAGCCTGAGAAGTGAAGAGATAATAAAAGTTTACACTTCTCACGCTGCACAGAGCAAGTACGAGGTGTTAATTACTGAACACTCACCTTTTATTGGCGTGCAGATTCAAACAAACATAGAACGGAGCTGAAGTGATATGAGAAACCTTGAAGAGCTTCTCACATTCGGACTGAGAAATATTTTCCCCGGAGACTTTGTTACCACATCTGGGTCTGAGGTGACATGGAGAAAACATATTTACTAGATCATAAAATTGGTTTAAAGTGCAATTCATGCAAATGAGAGAGTAGCAGTGACTTTGTGTCTTTATATGGAAACAAGCATGATGGGAAAATGCTTGTTTCTCCCACTTTGTTATTCTCACAATGTCTACAAAGTGCTTTTGTGGGTCCTGTAAAAGTGGATCGCTTTCACAATCCTGGTTTTAGAAAGAGTTTGCTTCATGTCTGTCAGTGTTGTGAATGTTTTCTCCGTTGCTTCATGTTGGTCCAGGCGTCCTGGGCTTCTCTCAGGACAGAGTTTGCTGCCCTGAATCCCGCTCAGCTTCACCACATGCTAAGGGAGTATAGCTCGACTAAAGCCTGTCCCCCTGGATGGACGCCATCACCAGATGATGCGGATGACGCTATCAGGACGGGTGAGTGACACGGACCATCCAAGATTAGTTCAGCAACAGAAACAAAGACGATACGTGGGCTCTGGGGGATCTGGATTAGGATTTTTCGCTGTTTCTTTTACATTTCATGGAGTCAGATGAATCAGTGATGAAATGTTTTTTTTTTTTTGCAGCTTGAGACCTATTTATAGAAAATAATTGTCAGTATTATCATGATTTAGGCATTTTGCAGTTGTAGAGTAAGGCTTTTTAGTTTTCATAATCCCAAAAGCATCTTCTGAGCCGTCCTGTCCCCAAAATGAGTCTGTTTACTGTAAACTGCAGTAACCAGACTCCTCTCTCAGCAGCACACAGAACAATCTATTGTGTTGCCTGCATGTTCAAACTTGACATTAAAAATGCTTGACTGCACACAACATCAGGATAAATAACAGAGTTCCCGACAAGTAGAACAACCCGATGCAAAACAGACATTACCTCAGAAAACACACCAAATGAAGTCTGTGATGCTTTAATCCATCACACAACTGTTGTCGTCACTATTTTTCTACCTCATTTTGTAATCACATTTAGAAGAACATCTAACAAATGAGTAGACGTCTCAGTGGATGCTCTGCTCCAGAGTAATCCTATCTGATCTGTCTGTCTCCACCGATCAGCTTCACTCCTCACTTTCCCCTCAAATGCACCTTTCACAGCAGGTAGCCACGGTCTCGCTTTCACTTATTTTCACCCGTCAGACTAATGACACCCTGCAGGGTCATCAGTCACTGTCACGTTGACTGATCCAGTGACAGTGGCATCAGTCCATGACTGTATTTATGGCTTTGAATAAGGTCTTAACCCAAATACAGCCACTCCACTTAAAGTTACAAGCGTTGAATTTCATGAGAAAGATGTAATAAAGCTCAGGTTATCTTTGATGGATGACCTTTCTCTCTTTCTGCAGGCGACATCCTGGAGAGCTTCGATAACCACCCGCCGCTCATCCTGCCCAGCAACACGTTTCACCTGGAGCTGGGTAAGCCCATCGTGGAGCCTGCTCTGTTTGAACAGCTCAACCATCTGCAGGAGTTCATACGCCGACTGCCCCGCAGTGAAACCCAAGCCAAACCTGATGAGGAGGAACAGGTAACAAGCTCTCTGACCCCGGAGCTCAACAACATAACGAGAAGCCAGCGGCAGTCAGGAAATGAGACACCTTGATGTTTCTACATCTGTTATTGATTGACTTTATTTTCCTCTCAAGGGGACGACCACAGACAGCCAGTCTGCGACCTCGCCCTCCGTCAGGGTCGTCCAAGATCCCGCCCATCAGGTGGCCTCTGACCCGGTTACCTGTCCAAGCCCTGAGGCAGACCTGGACTGTACCTCTCCTTCAGAGCCGACTCAGTCCCGAGGATCTCATGGTGACCTGAGCAGTTGTGAGGCGGTCCTGGCCCAGAAGCTGAAGAGCCTGGAGCTACAGAACACGCTGCCAGGTCAGGCTGACCTGGTCTACCATAAGAGCCTGGCACTGGACCCGTCCTGCCTGCTGACGCCACCCAACACCCCGCAGGGTATGGAGCTGGCCGAGCTGGAGGCGGATCTGCGGGAGGGCGCCCGCCAGCAGAAAGGTAACGGAAGAAAGTCAAAGTACTGATAACTTACTGTACTTTACAAGCATCAAGTTGTCTTCATCATGGGACAAAACAAATAACAAAAGTAGATACAAACACAGATGTTGATGTCATATAGAATACTTTGTTCGCACTATAAACGCTTTCTACATAAAAAGGTTCAAGATCTGAATCCAGAATAAATACCTTTGTGGTGAAGAGTAAAGATGTAAAATATTTCTGTCCTGATGAACAGGACGAGACACGCTGCTCACAGACGACTCTCAGGTGATCAAATGCCCCCTCAGGCAGCCGTCATCGAAGTCGTTTGCCCTTTTTAGTGAACATGAGTTGTTGCCATCAGGATTTTTAGACTGTATTTCCATCTTATAATGGGGTGCTGCAACTTTATTCAGTTTCATACAGTAGCCAACTAAAGAAAGCACATGCACAAAGACAAAACAAATACAAATTAATTTCACCAATTCAGAAAAACAACAAGAACAAAACAAAAAAATAAATACAATCACTGATGTGTAGCAAAACGAAGCAAATACACAAATGTGAAGCTGCTGGTGGCACTACAGGAACGAGTCATCATTAATGTTTGTTCAAAATGAAATGACCGTCCAGTATTTGTTGAGATATTTCATTGTTGTACTGAGACACAGACCAACAACCTTGTCCATAAAGCTCCAAAGCTAGCATGCCTAAAAATCACCAGATAAATCAATGATGAAAACAGTTCCCTTTTAGTGGTCTGTTAAAGCCACTAACAGCTGAGAAACATTAACTGAAACCTAACAACAGATGATATTTATTAAGATTTAGGAGTGAGAGTACACACACAAAGGAACTGTGAAAAAAGAGTGAACCGCACTTCCACCACAGACGATGACAAACCAGCAGCATCTGAAAAGACCCATTCAGGGCTTCGATTACACACATCGGGTTTTGATTCAAATGACACACAGCTCTGTCACTGAGAATTCGACCGCTCGGCTTCAAACTAACGTCCCTTTTACTAAGGTCTGGAATGAGGTCACCTCCTAAAACCTCCTCCACCTCCTCTGACTGACAACATCTATTAAGGAAAGTATTTAGTGAGTTGACCTCGTGGACTGGCTGCATATTTGTTCCCCGACGGTTCCACATGAAGGTACCCCCCGACATAAAAGAGGTGGAGTGCCGTCACAGTCCTCTCCTTCATCTTTTACTGACTCTCGAGTTCAGGAATTTCAAGTGGAAAGGCTGCGCAGGGTGGGTTCACCGTGCAAAGGAAAGAGTGTTTCCTCTCACACCCCTATTGTTTTTGGACGCCTCCGTCATGAGGTCATCTGTTGGAGTCAGAGGGTGTCGAGTGAGAGATTCAACTGCTTCAGTTTAAAACTGAAACTTAAATTCTCCTCAAGTCATCCGTGGAAACAGAATTTTAAGTCTGTAGGGTGTTTCTGCCGTCAGTGTTTGACATATTTAGAGCCGGTGTTACGCCATAACCTGTGACCAAGTTAAAGTTATAGTTCAAGCTTCACTTCCACATACAGGAACACTAAACGAAATGTAATTCCCGGCAGTTCAAGGCGCTGACACAAAAACACATCATCATCATCATCAACAGTTGTGTATTCGGGGAAAATGAGCTGATCATTCAGCTCTTTTACGGCAAATGCAGATAACTGACATTCCTGACATGGGTTAGAGGAATACATAAAGGGAACTACCACAGTAAGAGCGATAAAGAAATGCACAAGTTCAGTAAAAGCAATTAACTAGTCGACAGATGAACAGTAATAAAAACACAAAATGACATAACAATCATGTCTGTGAATCAACTAAAGCACCAACACTAAACAACAACCGATCGTCTATTATACACTTTACAGATCTACAGATTTTGTAATTGTGCTAAAATCAGATATCTATGATTAAAAGTCCTGAGTTTGGCCCACAGACTAACCCAACAGAGTCTTCTAGTAAGCAGACGGACCCACTTTTTTCAGGTGGTTTTGATCTGGTTGTTTGGTCCAGACCAGCCCGAATTAACAGCACAAACCAGTAAAACACGCCCTACATTTAGGACCCGAAATGAAACAAAAATATGCTACTGCAAATATATCTAAATATGTCAGATGCTCGGACTTTTATTTACCTGTTTTTAAAGACTGAATAACATGAACAGCAACAAATACTTGCCCATAGCACCTGACAGTCGCTCTTTACGGTCTCATCATGCTGTTGAGGAAGCTATTTAACCGAGCTAGCTAATGCTAATAACTCTGATTCTGACTGGACGTTGCTTTTTTCCCCTCAGCTCATTCAGAGAAACACAGTTTACTGTCAGATATGTATGGCCCTGCAGAAGACGAGCGTCAGTGTTATCACCGCAGAAAAAGCAGTAAAACTTGAGCAGATAAGTCAAAACAAACGATACGTAAGCTGATTTGTTCTGTGTGGTTAATTCGGGGGAAACGAGGCTGGTTGTTCTCTGCCTGCTCTCAGATGTGAAGCAGACCTTCAGAAACACTGTTCGTCACATGTGATCGTGTTTGAATTTAAGAGGTTCAACCTGTGTTAATGCACAGACCCCCCACTGTGACTGTGTGCTGCTGCTGAAAGGCTTTAATCTGCAGGATCCTACTGATCTTAATCAGACATCTTTACTCTCATTGGTTAGCTGATGTATTATGGTTTCTCTGTTCGGGCCTTTGATAATAGCAATTTGCTTTAAGAGGTTTGAGGATTAAACTGAAACCGAACCATCTGGTTCCATCTCTGTATGTATTGCTGCACTAATTGGTTTACAACTTTTTCAATCTGTACGATGTAGAGTTTAGTTAATTTAAGTGTTTTTTCAGGAATAATGGTCAAACGATTAACAGTCGCATCCCCTCAAATCTGAGAATTGCTCTGTTTTTCTTATCTGTGTCAAAGTAAATAGAATATTATTGGGTTTTTGACTGTTTTCTCCATTTTCTACTGACTGCTGCTGGTTTATGAATTAAACAACTAATTAATAAGCAGGAAAATAATCAGCAGAATAATTGGTTTTCATAAAAATAATCAGAAGTTATTAGTTTGTTGCTGCCTTGGCAGGATTAAACTCAGTCAGGGTCATTAAAGATAATAATAAAAGATAAAAATAAACACTATTAATAATTCCCCATTATTAAGTTATTTTTACCCAATATTTAATCAATTATGATGGGAAATAAAGTAAATTAATTGTGTATATATAATTATTTAATCATATTATCTGTTTTTCACACCCTAATGGGAGCTTGCAGATCCATACCTCGTCCTCCTGTGTTACGATCTACCTCTGTGGTTTTCGGCTAACAGCAGCTAATGTTATTTTGAAAGTTTGGTAATCCTTTAATCTGGCCCCAAGAATTACAGAGAGGTGGTGATGTCAGGAGAGAAAAGAGCAGTGGCCGATCTGTCATGGGAATTTACAGTTGGGTTGGTGCGTGGAATCTTAATCGGCAGCGGCATTGTTCGGGGCAGGTCCTGCGTGGGGGGCAGACAGGCTGCATGTTGGGAACAGGCGGAGGGAGGGCGGGAGCTGCAGGGGTGGGAACAGGGTTTATGGGGGGGGGTGCTACTGTTGCTGCATCGATGTTGTGACAGGACGACCCACACGAGTCCGAGGAGGACAGGAAGTCCCTGTTAGAGCGCCGCAGCATGCTAACATGTCCCCGGGCTAACAGGTCTGCAGGTGGTTTTAGGGTTTTATATCTTCACATTCACCAAGATTATGAATCATGATACTCATTGTGCTTTAAATCCAGATCTGTAAAAGGGTCTAAAGAGTTTAGAGCAGGAAGATGGAGCTGAAATTCAACTATTAGTGACGAAGACAAACTTTAATAAACAAAACTTCCCCAATGAGTTTAATTTACAGAACTCTTCATTTTAAATCTTGCATTTTTAATGGATGATAACCAGCTGTGGAAGTTGTGAGTGGCAGCAGTCCAACTATCATGTTGTCTCAGTGTCTCACCACCTTGTTCTGATGTCAGTTTGTGTTTTTCTTTCTGTCTGTTCAGCCAGTGGAAGTGCTGAGGTGAAGACTGAGAATATGAGCGAAGAAGAAGACAGAGAGGAAGTGTTCACGGTGGAGCTCCACAGAGGACCTCACGGTCTCGGCCTGGCGCTCGTGGATGGAACGGTACGATGACTTCCTCGTTTTTCCTCACCCAGCACATGTACATCCTCTTCTTCCTGCTTCTCCCCTCTAGAACATTTATTTAATAGCTCACAAACAAGTTGAGTGAAATGAATTTGAAAGGCCAACTCTTAATCTGGATTGTCTCAAATCAGCTTTCATGCTTTCACACAATTTAATCCTGACGCAGAAAAAACCTTGTGTAGCTGCTCAGATTTAATCTGATCAGACTGTCAACTTCAGGACTTAACAGACTGAAACTGCACATTTAATCACATTAATGTTCTTACTGAGTGATGAGGAGCTCTGTCGAATGCACAGGAGCTAATATGCTACATTGTATGTTAACGAGAAGGCAAACATAACTTCATCCTAAAAAAGGTTTCAGTCTCTCAAATCTGAATTGCTGCTTGTTGTTTCTAACTTTCTATGAGACAAAACTATATTTGGGGGTTTTGATTTGCTGGTTGGTCAAATATAAATAAATGTTTCAGCACTCTCTCTGGCTGCTGTGTGTCGCTGTCAAGCCTCCAGAGCTGTCAGTCATCTGTCAGTAATCTTTTGCTTTTCCTGTTTCATCTTCTTGTAGAAAACTCAGCTGAGAATGAGCGGCATCTATGTGAAGTCAGTGGTTCCCGACTCTCCTGCAGCTCGCTGTCAGAAACTGAGAACAGGAGATCGAGTCCTGGCTGTGAACGGCGTCAGCCTGGTCGGGATGGACTACAACATGTAAGTATTAAAGAGCAGACAGTCTGATGTCTTCGCTCTGCTGCTGAGTGTTTACAGCTGTCTCTGTTTTCATTTCAGTGGTCGAGAACTGATCCGATCATCGGGAGACTCTCTCAGACTGCTGGTGGCAAAGATCGACACTAAGACAAGCAGCAAGAGCTCGGCTACGACTAAATGCTGAAGGAGGAGCTGTGCTGGACGACCAAGTGCAAGTGATTCCCACAAACCAAAGGAAAACACACTTCCTGCTTCTCCTTTCAGACTTATTGTGAAGTTGAGCTGTTTTCTGCGTAGAGACAATCAAGCGAACAGCAGCAGGACTGACTCGGTGAGCTCATCAGGACCAACTGTGGCCATATTCTGGGCGGCGGACGGTTCAGGACAAGTTTTTAAGAGCTGATTGTGCTGTCGAAGCGAACAAACTCTGCGTCAGGCTCCTCATATACTCATAAACCGCTCCTCTGGTTTGGTGGTGAGGAAAACAGCTGAAACATGTATTTGAGTGTCTGCGTATGCAGTAATCTGTCTGAGGGACTCCACCAGGCTGCTCCAGGATCAGGACTTCATTCGTGCCGGGTTCTAACTGGAATTCTTTTAGCAATTTTGTGGCTATTTTAAAAACTGTGAAACCGCATATTGTACGCTCCATCTCACCCGTCTTCTGTGAGGCTGTTATGAAAACTTATTTCTTTCTCACAAGTAAAAAAACATGTTTTTCCAAAAGCAAATATATGTTTGTGTTGTTAAACATGTTTCTCTGAAAAACCAGCAGGATTATTTCAGCGTTCTGGGAGATGTTTTTTCTTGACGCTGGATGTGAGACAACAAGATTGTCTTGGGCATTTTCCTTTTTTTAATTTCATGACCGACTGTACATGAAAGCTCTCGGTCTGTTACACCAGCAGGTTCAGCGTTGTGTCAGGAGACGTTTCCAGGTTAAAGAATAGGAAGCTATAATCGGGTAAATCTGCAATAATTAAGTTTTTCATGCTTTTAAACAAACTGAAGCTTCACCTGCCTCTCTTTAAAGTGGCTGTAGTCGTATATATATTTATCATATTAATGGATCAGAAGACAAACCCAGAGCTTTACAGTGAGTTTCAGCTCATTGTTTATCTGTCCAGGCCACAACTTCACTGTTTTGGTTCACCCTCAGGAGGTGGTGGAGACCAAAAACAGAGCTAAAACAGAGAATACTACACTCCAGATACTAGACTTCTGGATGTGTAAACAAGCAACTGTTGCTCACAAGTTCAACATATTAACCTAAAGGTTGAGTGTCAGAGTTCAGACTCCTCAGCTAAAAGCCAAAAACATGTTTTCATGCAGCTTCAACACTCGTCTGTTTGTACATATCATTTGTTTTAGTGGAGCAACGTTCAAAATCTACACACAGATATGTTCAGTAGTTAAATAAAACTAAAGGGATAGTTCAACATTTTGGGAAATGTAGCGCTAGTTAGCTTAGCTTAGAATAAAGAATGGACACAAGGGGGAACAGCTAGCCTGGTTCTGTCCTAATATAACTTAATCTGCCTTCCAGCACCTTCAAAGCTCCTTGATAACGTTTATCTAATTGGTTTACATGTTGTCTGTCTCTACACTTTATGCTAAGCTAAGCTAACCAGTGTCTGTTTGTAGTTCAGAGACAGTGGTGTCAGTTTTCTCATCCAACTGTCGCCTAACTGTTCCCAAAAACGTCAAAAAGCTGAGCATGACTGACCTGAGAGCAGCTGACAGTCTCAGTATGTTTAACACTGTAGAACCACAGTTTGTTTTCATCCCAAATGTAAACAGTGTTTAACTCCAGAGTATATTTACACACATAAAGTATTCAATTTTGTAATATTTATATTGCGCAGTATTTTTGAAACTATGGAATAAATATTATTTTGACTTTGGAAACGCTCCTCTTGTTGTGCGTGTGTTGATGTGTGTGCGTGTTGGTGTGTGTGTTGTTGTGTGTGTGTGTGTACAGATGAAGCAGCAGCAGGTTTTTGGCTCTCTGCAGCTGGAATCCAACCGTCTGGCCGGGTGGAGCAGCCGGGTGGAGCTGCAGGACGCTGCTGGGTGTGTCGGCTGCACGCTTCGGCCACCAGCAGCTGTTTATAGCAGCAGCTCTGTGGTTTCCACCAGCCAAGCACTTTTCCACCGACTCCAACACAGACTCCACAGTTCGGCCTCTGAAGCCCCCCGAGGCCACGATTAAAAAACCCAGCTGAACATCGGTATGAACACTTGAACAACACTGTTATTTAAACACATCTGAGAGTTTAATTAAAGTGTAAACAGGCCTGAAGGTGCTGAGTGTGTCGGGCTCCCCGCAGCCTCCTCACATTAATCCTCTTTTAAGAGCAAACCCTCCTGATTGTTCGTGTCGACGCTGCAGGCGTTCAATACTCAGGCAGCGATGGAAAGTACCGCGCTTCAACTTTTAACTGGTTGTGAAACAGCCTCAGTTTAACACCGAAGCCTCTGTGCGACCCACACGAGCAAACAAGACCGTTAGCGAGAAGATTAGTTATTTCTGCATAATTATTCTAAATGCCTGCAGCTGAGGGTGAATAGAGGAGTCAGCCTGAGAAGAGAAGCTGCTCTGTAGTCTGTCAGCCTGAGAAGAGAAGCTGCTCTGTAGTCTGTCAGCACGTTAGCAGTGATTAAAAAGAAAAAACTAGTAGGCGTCTACGTGCGCACCTTCCAACAGCACCGCAGCCCGATGTGCATCTTCCTGAGGGGAACATTAATGTCCAAACCAAAGTTCTTGGTTATTCGTCTGGAAGTTGTTGAGATATTTCAGTCTGGACCGTTTTAGCTGAGCAGCTAGCTCGGTCAAAAACACATTTTACGGCCGCTGGCTGCTCCTGAAGGCAGCAGAGTCTCAGCGGGATGTGGACCTGAAGTAGTGGTCACAGTTCAGAACGGGACAGTCTGTAAACAGGAGTGTGTAGTCGTAGTACACTGTGTCCTCTGGAGGAGTTTCCTCTGGTCCCCCCCTGAAGCCACACTCCTCCAGGGAGCTCTCCGGGGTCAGCCGGGCCTCCTCTCTGGGCACTCTGCTCCTGAAAACCTCCAGTCTGTAGGTCTGGATCCCGACCCGGTCCTGGATGATCCGGATCAGCCTGAAAACTCTGCTGCTGGTCAGCAAAACCACCTCAAAGTTTCCTGGATGTGTCGCCGAGAAGTCGAATGGGATCAGTCTGACACGCAGACGGACGAACCTGCCGTGGATAAAATCTGACTTCAGATCAGACAGAATCAATATCACATGATTGTTTTCACTTTTTGTCACTTTTACAAAACCAGAAACACGAGAAAAGTGTAAGAAATTAATTAAATTCTGTGTTTGTCACGAGATTCACACGTTTAATATCCAGTTGACGAGTTGTGAAAAAGATAAAAGTAGGAATAAAAAAATAAATGTAGAGCAGAAAATATCTAAAAGTTGTACCTTACAATGCTTCAGTCACACACACACACACACACACACACACACACACAGAAAATCAATTACAGCACTCGGGTCAAAACCAGCGCCGACCCTCGTGTGGAGGTCGTGTTGAGGTCTGCTGTGTTTGTGTAGCTGTTGAGTCTCCGTGTGTGATTTTACTGCCGACACTCAGAATAACTCCGACTCTGAACGTCAGCTCGGCCTCGAGTCTGTCGTGAGCCGCTCGCTTTGTTCCAGCTCAGTGACGGAACAGAGAGACCGCTGGAACCGGTTCTGGACGTAATGATAGTTCTTAATCGTAATTCATGTGACGTTTTTGTGATGTCTATATTGAGCCGCGATGGAAGAAAGAAAGAAGTAACAACACACAACAATAAATTAAATTAAATTAAATTAAAGACAAAGTAAGAAGTTCTGATACACAAATCTAGTAGAAGTACTTTGAAATCTGTGTGAGTGTCTGAGTTACCTGTCCAACAGTTGATCACCTGATATTCGAGTATTGATCTCTGTGCCGTCTCCCGCTCTTCGATAAGAAGAAGACAGTTAATATACAAACAGTAAAAAAAAAAACAACATGAGGAAGGACAACAGATCGTTTTACCTCAGACTCTGAATTCGTCTGCTCAGGTCTCGATAACTGATCGTGTTGTTGGAGGTTTTCAGCAGCTGAGTCAGAACGTAGAGCTGAACGTGCCGACAGGGATCGTTCAGGTTCATCAGACCTGCAGTCAGAAACACGAGGATCAGTGATGAAGGAGTTCTTACTAAAACTGTTCATGAAGACCCCTGAAACAACATCTCCACCATAAAGGAACAAAAAATCCACATGAACAGTTTCTTTGACTTTGATTTCTTCTCTCTTTCTGTTCTGTGATGTTTGATACATCTCATGAAAGGTAAAAGATCGTCTGTGACTTCATGAATGCTCCACAGAGAGCTGATCCCTGATGAATCACTGCACCTTGAAGTCTTTGTCCTGCAGGTCTGAGCTCACATCGGCTCCTCGGAGCTCCTCAAACAAACTTCAGCACAAAAGTTTAGTGTCTGCCTGAAGTTTGACGGACAAAAGGAACATTGTCCAGGAGAGGAAATGAACTTGTATTATCAGAAGTCTGACTCACAGCAGCCTCCATAAATACTTCAGTACAATTACACTGAGGCATTTATCTCTTTCTAATCTTTTTTTCCTTCAAGATTATCTTTATCTGACATTAAAGGAGCTGCAGACACTGAAGGAGGCTGTTGTGGAGGCGTATTAAACCACAGATCACAGTAAGTACTGTGATTGTCTCCAAAAGAGCAGCAGCTTCTCACAGTCCAGTCACACTTCTGGGGATGAAGGTGCAGACAGAAGATGGATTACCGAGCTCGAAATCCTTCATGTGGACTGATCCACTTCCGCCTGCGTCCTCATGTCTGAACAGCTCGTCCAGCTGCTGCTGACGGTCCAAAAACCACCGTGACATCTCCACCAGGAAGAGCTCAAACTCCGGCCCGCTGGACCTGAAGGCCCGGCAGGTTTCATCCAAGGACACCTTGAAACATGTTTCAGAGAAAACACATGATCTGACATGTCTGCTTCTGTAAATATGAAGCTACATCCAGCAAACAGTTAGCATACCTTAGCTAAGCACAAAGACTGAAAGCAGGGGGAACAGCTAGCCTAGCTCAATCCAAACATACCCAAATAAATCAATACCAGCCACAGCTCACTATACTCAACATAATTTCTCTAATTTGTCATCACAGAAAATAGAGCTGCTAGCTTTTTAGCTCAGTTTCCAGTATTTGTGCTAAGCTGAGCTAGCATGCTGCTAACCTGAAACGTGTCACATGAGCAGGCGTGTTTCTGTTTGTTTCACTGTTGCTTCATGTTTTACAAACCTTTTCACACTCTTTATTCTTTTTGTTGGTCTTTTTTGTCCGCTGTTTTTTCTTCTTCATGTTTGCTTTGTGTGAAATGTCTCGTCCAGGACGAGGAAGGAAGCAGCACTCGGCTCAGTGTTTACCAGAGATAGGAGCTCGATGTCTGTCAGTCTGTGGAGGAACAGATTAAATACTGTTGTTCTTGGATCAACTTGTGTTTTTCCATTAACTTCAGTTCAAAGTATCAGTTTTACACCATCAGTATCAGAGGTTGTGTTGATGCAGTTGAATGTGAGGTTGATTTAAACCTCAGACAAACATGTTGGACCACGTTTTCTCAACACAACTAATGAAATGGCTAAAAGGGATTAGACTTCCTAATAACCATACCTCACTAACCTCAACTGTTTATCCATTAATTCAAACTATTACAACAATCACTTTTAGCTAAATGCTTCAACTGCACATCACTTTAACTACTTTAACTATTTTAACAGTTTTTGCAGGACTTTTACCTACAAATAACAAACATCTAGTTAGAGATTATTTATTACGGTTTGTATTTAATATGTTTCTCATTAGCTACTTTTAGCAAACCATTTCAACTGTCTCCTGTTAGCCCAGTATTTTAACTGTTTATCCATCTGCTCCTGTTAAATACTGCAACTTAAACACATATGTAATTGTTCAGCTATCCAATAATGCTAGGTTAAACAGCTGTCCATTACTTTAAGCTAACTATTTCAAATGTTTCTCCATTAGCCATTTTAAGCTAACTATTTCAGCTGTCTCCTGTTAGCCCAATATTTTAACTGTTTAGCTATCATTCCTGTTAGCTAACTAATTCAGCCTTTTATCCATTAGCGACTTTTAGATTATTGTTTCAGCTTTCTACTGTTAGCAAGTAAAAAGTTGATTGATAAACATTAGCTTATTCATTAATGTTAGCTCTCATCTGTTAATCCATTAGTTTTAGCTAACCAGATGAAATTATTCTCTATTAGCTACATTTAGCTAACTAGTTCAGCTAAAATATATGCGTTGCTA
Source organism: Acanthopagrus latus (assembly GCF_904848185.1). Classification (NCBI taxonomy): domain Eukaryota; kingdom Metazoa; phylum Chordata; class Actinopteri; order Spariformes; family Sparidae; genus Acanthopagrus; species Acanthopagrus latus. Next base: position 22,296,202 of record NC_051061.1, read on the forward strand.
GCTAGTTTTCACTCAATATTTGGTGCTCATGTGTTCAAAATGAGGATTTTTGTTTTATTAAAATCTTAATTTCTGTTTTCTTTATTAGTTGAGCTACTCTACAATCTCTGTGGAGATTGTGGAGTAGCTCAGCATCTTCAGGATTGACCCCTGGAGCAGAAATACTTCTGCTTACGGCACGCTGTAAAATGTGTGTTTATTAGCAGACTGGATGTGTATTCAGTATCTAAACCCGTCAACTTGTGACTGGACACACTCCACAAAACAAACTCAGCGATCTGCAGACGCCCTGTTTTACAGCGTCGTTCAGTGATTAATCCTGCTCAGCCCCAACAGATACACTTTACAGTAAGAGAGAAAAGGATGAGCCATGATTTTGCGATGGCTCATCCTTCCTGCTCATCTGAAACAATGAGGGCAGGAAGCAAAGCCACAGATAGCGACGGCGAGGATGAGTGTGTTCACTGCTGTCCCTGGCTTCCTCAGGCACAGTCCCAGTTCACATCCCAGTATACATATCAACCAGAACCAGTGCTGGGAGCTGAAGTGGGGGTGGTTCTTAAGATCCGGCTCCTCCCTCAGACACAGACAGGAAATCCCGTCTGGAGACGAAGATGTCCGAGGAAAAACTGAGCTGGAGGAGAAAACTGGTCCGGAGTCTGAGCAGAGGGTTGTTCAGTGGCAGCAGTGGAGGATGTCGAGAGATAAAAGTGGAAAGATACAGTTCACCAAGTAAAGATCAATAAATGTAAAGTGAACATCAAACACACACATGTATCAGTGGTGACACACACACACACACACACACACACACACACACACACACACACACACACTTGGAGTCTTTCTTCTTTGGCTCTTATAAAATTCCTCTCATGCATATTTATGCGTCCACAACAAGCAGATCACTTCAAAGTGGATTTCAGGTTCCTCTCCACAGGTGTGCTGCTGGTCTGCACAGACCAAAGTGTTCGCTCATGCAACATGAAATCTAAGAGCCGTCTCCAACGGTCCCTCCTGCAGGACTGGATGTGTTTTGGGCTCTTAACAAATGTGACAAAGTTCAGACAGCAACACCAAACTGTGCATGTACTCCAAGTCCTGCAACTGAGAGTAAAAATACACGAAGTGGAGGCTAAACTCAGCATTTTACACATCTAATAGTTCAAATCAAGGCTCCATTTCTACTTTTTGATTAATTACATCCATCAGGCAGGTTGTGTTTCCTCAGTACAGTATAGCTGATGTCTAACACGAGGTGTAATCCTGCTTATGTTGAGAGCAGCTCTGACAGAAAGGTCACATCTGCAGTGTGAAGAGCTCTTCTGAGAGTTTACAATCCCTGAGCAGGATGTAAATACTTCCTATATCTGCTGCAGGTGAGCACAAGTGTTTGCTCACATCGCCCTCTGCTGGGTATAAATGTAACTAATGATGACAGGAGGTTACAGCTCAGTACCTTCGTAAATAAAATACAGAGGATATAACACCTCGCAGTAATTTATCAGCCCAGATGTCAAACTAGATTATATTTTAGTTCACTGATGACAAAATATATGGATAAAAAATATATGGTCGCCTCCAAAAACATCACCACCGACATGGTCTCAGGAAAGGTAGGAAAAGGGATACAAATCACAATAAATCTGCTCATATTGATGACTACAGTCATGTAAAAGGAGAGTCTGTGAGTTACGTGAGCTGCTGATATTACAAGAACAGCTCTACAATGTTTAAGTTACGGGATGACGTCACTAACGACACTGTTGGCTGCATAGTAACGTATTTTCTCAGTTTGATGACAGACTGAGACTTTATTGACCTGGAAAATAATCTTTTAAACTGACAAACATCATGTGTGTTATTCATGACACAATTCAAACAGGATCAATAAATGATTTGTCTTTCTTTTTTGTTTTTTCCACATAAGGTCTCGTGAGAGAAACCGGAAGGGGCGTGGCTTCGGCGCTGTTGAAGTTTGAAGACAGACTACTAATGTTATGTTACAAGGCGGTTCCGACCACAGACGTTTATACATAGACCGTATGTCGAGTTATTTATTTTTTTGCCCTTATATGATGACAGAACTGTCTGAGAGATGACAAAAATCTGGATGAGAGCCACACGTCAAAGGGTCCCACACCGGGATTCGACCCGTGTCCGCTGCAGGGAGGTCAGACTCTCTGTTCATGACCAAAAGAAAACGCCAACAAGGTACGTAAACTATTCTGTGTAAATCTGCTTCGTTTGTACAGTTACCTGCTCAGTGAAGGTGTATTAATCTGTGTGGGAGGTCGACTCAGGAGTAGATCAGTTATTATTTGCCTCTCCAGAGAACCAGCCATTGTGATTGTTATTTTTGCTTTAAATGCTTATGAACTAACTCTGAACATGAAGCTGGAGTCATCTCATTTAACAAAAAAAAAGTGTTGAGGGGAATAAACGAATAAATAAAATAATTACAATATGGCGGCGACGTCGACGCATCGCAGCTCCGGGCCAGCCCGCTCAGTGAGCCATCATGTATACATGTCTGCGGTTCCGACCCAGACAGACTTATGAACATAACTTTCCATGACGTGGATTTTGAGTTTGAGTATAAAACATCTGAGGCTCCGGGTCCTTCTCCAGAGGACAGCAGTATCACTGGTGAGTTCAACTCGACAGCTAAGGCTAACATGGCACTAGCTAACATTAACGGTTGGGGAAAACTTCCTCTTCGTCTATTCTATTTCCGGCAGACTAGACGCGCCACAGCAGGTGGACCCACTGCGCATGTGCACAAGAGTAATGTTCCAACTTTGGACATGTAAACAGTCTTTATCGGATTATTGTGATTTCTTATCGATCAGCAGTATTACTGATGTGTTCAACTCGACAGCTAAGGTTAACATAACATTAGCTTGATAAACAAATTAACGGTTTGGATAAACTTCTTCTTCGTCTTCTCTTTTCTTCTGTTATATTTCCGGCAGACAAGACGCTCCTTCGCTTCACAGCAGGTGGACCGACTGCGCATGTGCAAAAAAAAGTAACGTTCTAAATACTTTGGACATGTAAACAAACATCTTTATCGGATTACTGTTAACCTCTAGTCGATCAGCAGCGTCACGTCATGATTAATAATAGATTAAGTCTCACTTAGTGTCCCCTCCTGAGTTTACATGACTCACATGTCCTCAGCATCCAGTCAGACTTCCTTCCCATGAAATCTGTCATGTTTTTCCTGTGTCTCCTCACTGTTGAATCACTGCGGTGACCGGTTGCCATGGGAACGGCACCCATGCAGTGGCTTATGGGAGAACTGGCAAATGAACAGATAGGAAAGGGAAGTGCTTCTAAAATATCTTTGATGCACGCAATGTTTTTTTCTTCTTCTTCCTGTTTCTTCAGCATCCAAATAAAATGTAATTCTGAGAGTTCAGCAAGGAAATTACAAGAGATGTTGTTCACTCTGCTGTCCACTAGATGGCAGCAATGTTCACCCACTGAAACCTTTTAATCTGATAATAATGAGAGGAGGAGGTGGTCAGGTCATCTACTCAAGTAAAAGTACTTTTTTAGCATACTGTCACAATACTCTGTTAAGTATTTAAGTGTGATCAGAAAAATGTGTCTTGTTGATATTTGTTGATGTTTAAGCCTTTCAATTACACATAAAAAATATAAAATGAAATAATTATCCAGTATTATCTTCCACTGTAGACAGTGTCAGACACCTAAAATTAAAAAAAAAAAAAAACAGACTAACGTCACCCAAAATGAGGTATTTCAGATATGCATGTACATGGATACGTGAGTAAAAAATAAATGTGTCGCATTATTTTTCACAAAACACCCAAATACAAATTCAGATATTTACTCGCATAAACAATCAAGTCAAACACTGAAATATCTCAACAATCTTAATTAATTTTTTGCAGTGTATATATTTTGAAATGCTCCTTTAACGAGTTAAATGCGGAGGAAATATAATATTTTCAGGAAACCAGTCAAATAATGTTGCTGACAATGCCATGAGAAAATATCATGTCAGTCACAGGAACAGTTGATGTGAATACTTTACATTCTTTCTGTACTTTTTAGGATTTTAAAGTAAGACTTTTACTTGAAAATGAGTATTTTTACTTGAGTAATTAATCTGAGGACTTTGATTGTTGTTACATACACATATAAACCGGTACAGACAAGCACGTATACAATTCACAGACATCATTGAAATGCAAAACAATCATTACATTTATTCATGATCTCTCAGCTTTGTGTTTCTGGAGCATTTCCCTGACACAATCTGTGTTGTTAACGTTATCGAGGGTTCGGCCTGTGTGTCTGTTTCTGGTGGAAATATTCTCCATCTGTGATGGGTGATCTGATCTCTGCCAGGATGTGACACAAGGCGAGCTGACAGACTCGACCCCGATGCTGCAGCATATGACGACCAGGACACCGAGAGCAACGTGCATCTGTTTCTCTGCTGAGAGGAGAGGGGACATGGTAGGTTTTAGGTGCTGTAGTTTTACATGTAGCGGATTATTACTTCTTTTAGTCTCAGTATGTAAATGATCTGGATACGTTCTGGATACAATGAACACAACAGAGTGAAACCTCGACTTATGGAAGTTCAGAACTGTAAAGACAAAAGATGCAAAAGATGTGGAAAACCTGCATGCTAACATATGGAAACAAAATATGAATAATAAGACTAAGTTATGTAATGAAAAATGATGAGATATTAAATACAAATCCATGTGACCTCAGAAACTCACCACTGTCAACTGTAATATGAGAATAGATTAGTTAAGTTATAAGTTCTTTTTCAAATTTTTTTTTTTTAGTCAAAATGAAAATCCAAAAAATATAAAATACAAAGAAAAAGACATAATGACTCAGACAAATAACAAAATATAAGTAAACATTACGACAAAATTATCAAAATGAAAATCTAGCAGTGTTTTATTTTATCCATATTTTTTCTTATAATTTCCAAAAGCAGAACTGACGTAAATTAGTTGAATAATTAACAATGATTTGCTACTAATTAGCTCAACCTTTTTTTATTCAAATAAATATGTAAAGAAATATTAAAGGTTTGTTTACACTGCCATATTGTGGATTAAAAAATATATTTTGCATTTTTATAAAAAATTTCAGTATAATAATCAAATTTGAATTTTTGAAGTAAAAATTAGGCATTTTATAGGAAATTACAGATAAATTCTATGTATTTTCTGTAAATATTATGTAGCTGCAGGATACAGTACACTTTAAATCACAGATATATTATAAAACGTCAGTGACTATTTAGTTTTAGAAGAGACAGGAAGGAAAAAGCACAATTGTTTGCTTTTTTAAAAATTTGTCCGTTTTTGGGGGAAAAAACACACTTTAAATTAAAAAAATGTCACCTTTGTGTAGCTGTAATGTTGTTAAAGCCGACACATGTCCACATGGCTGACACGCTTCAGTCGTATGTGCGTCCTTCTGCTGACTGATGATATTTACATCATCTCTGTCTCAGCCTACATTTGTGTTATTTTCCATCTGCGTCGTGTTACTTTCATGTTCTGTGTGATATTTTCTTCCTTGCTCGCTCTCTCAGCCTAATGAAGCTCTGAGCCATTAGCCTAGTTTTTCTTTACATAACCGACATGAATACATTAGATTCCACATAAGATCAAATTGTTTACAGTTTTCCTGTTTAGGCTCTTTTTTTTTTCCTCTGGTATTAATCACGATGATTTCACGCTGCCGTGACACAGTTTCCTCCTCTTCTCCTCTCTTTAATGCTTTCCTTTAATATGCAAGTGGAAAATGAAGCAGAACCAGAAACATGTGAGGAAAAATGGCTTTTAAAGTCTAAATTCAAATGCTCACGTCTGCTTGTTTGTATTCCTCTCGTGTGTTTTCAGTCCTTCAGTTTTCTGCTGTAGTTTCTTGTGGTCCAGGCCGGTCTGGAGTCGTGGTGGGTGTTCCTGTCTTTGCGTGGCTGGACTGGTGAGCAGGCGAGGGTCAGGGTCATTGTCATTCCCCGGCCTCTCAGTGCCAGCCAGAGCCAGACTCCTTATCACGAGTCAGACAACAGCACGCTCCTTCACCTCTCTGAACTCCAGCATCCACTTTAATTTTCTCTTGTTTTTCAAGCTCAACAAAAACACAATATATTGAAACACTGAGCCGGGATTTGTTGTTTCAAATGTGGCGAGTTTACGTACAAAGTCAATGATCTCAATGGCAGACAACTATTATTTGCAAGATTAAAATATTCCACTTCTTCTCCGGTGCAGAGCCCGACGCTCTGGAGGAATAAACACCTGGAGTCATGTCAGATTCTGCTCTTGATCCGAGGACGTTTACTTTTCCAACTTCTTGGATTAAAAAAGTAGATTTATGTTCACTCCTGTTTATCAGCCTGACTGCAGCAGCCATCTTTGGTTGTTAGCTCTGTTTGCTAAGTAGAACTAAATGCAAAGTGTTGTCACTCATCCACCAGTTGTTGTGGCATTTCACCCAAAAACCACAACCTGTCAACCTCGTGATGGAAAAGTCAGAGATCATCAGCGTCACAACCCACGTCATAGTCGTTGCTGCTAGCATGACTAATCCTGTCAAATCTGTAATACAAGTCATTAACTATTTTAATTAATACAAACAAGCAAATTAACAAAGGCTACATCCTTCTGTTAGACACCATGAAAACATCTTGGCTCATTTCAGTTCATCACATTTTCAGCTGCAGAAAGATGTTTCCATTATTCTATAATTCATTCGTGGGGATTATTTCTGATCCCTGCTGAATTAATCAATTCTTTGCTTACTTTTCCAGAATCATCTCCAGTAAAAGCACAAAAATAAAGCAGCCTGTCAGAACAGCTTTGGTCCATTTTTCCCGTGATGTAAATTGATGTAAATTTGCTCCCTGTGTTTTTCGGTACTCAGAGAGCATTCGTTGTATTTCATGAGGCCATTATGTTTCTGCATAAATTACTGCCTGCAGCTGTAGAGCAGCAGGACCGAGACAAAAGGCTGAATTATTCCTGACAGTGAGACTAATGACAGTATTTTTCTTGCCTCATAAATCCAATATAACCAAATTCACTTACAGTGATGGATTAGCTGTTTGTTTACTGAGGCTCAGACTGCAGCGACTCCTGTGGAGCGGCGATCAAGCAGATAAATAAATAGTCTCCTAAATTTACGCTCCTTCTGAACTCCACTGTGAGAAAATGTCAGCGGGCTTTGGCAGATGTACATGTTGGCACTCTGAAATGGCAGAGCGAGGTCGCCGTGTGGAGAGCTTCACGTTCAATAACCAGAAAACCTCTCGATCGGTGCCAGAAAACTGCTTTTGGCACACTGCTATTACAGAAAAGTACAAGAAATGAAACAGAGCTGCCTGTCAGCAGGTGCTGCTCTCCAAGCACCGAGTGCTCCGGTGTGACGGAGACAGTTATCACTCGACGCAACATCTGTGGGAGTATTGGCTGTTAAGCTGCAGGTGATGCATTGTATTATCTTCTGACAGCTTTCTCAAACCAAATGAAACCAAAAGTCTGTTGAGAGATCGGCGGGTATTAGCAGTCTGTCAAACCTGTTTAAAGTCGTGTTCAGGCTTTAATGTACTGCAGGGATGATGCATTTCTTGTATGCTAACAAGGACGTTAGCATCGCCCTGGTTCCTGCCACATTACTGCACAAAATAAGCTCAGTGCTGGCAGGAAATCAATAATCATTTTAAAATTAATACTACTTTTGTGACTTTTGAAGTGTAGATGAAATAACAAGAAGTAAAGAGCTAACTTTAGGCTAATGATGAACTACGACTTCAGCATCACTACTGCTTAGTGTCTTACTACACTATACATTCAACAGCAAGTTGTTTAATGTACAAGTTACTTTCGAGAATAGTTTCTAACTACAGTCCACCTGTAAAAGAAGGACGACTGAGTTGATGAGTCTCTGTGTTCAGTGTGATGAAGTTTAATGTCTCTGACAACTTCTACAGTCACGTTAACACCTTTTTTAATTCAAACGTCGGGTATTTTAATGTATTTTGTGCCGTAGAACAAAAAGTGAAAATCGTCTTAGCTTGCCGTAACGACAAACCATGTTTCAGGCATCTGACATCCTCCACATGGTGATCTGCTATAAAGCCTCAGTCTGTTATTTGCAGAATATCTTTTAACCTTCATTTGCCACAGTCGTTGTTTTAACACATCTTAAATGTTTTCAGCCAACTCTGAGTTAATGTTCGCTTAGCGAGCAGGTAAGCAACAACTGATACCATCCTCTAGCAACATGTGGCGTTTTAACCAGTTGATTTATACTTAGGAACATAATGTTCGTAATAATAGTTATTTAAACTCTAAACCAGTGTTTTCCTGAACTTGTCGTACCACGAAAGTCCAAGACACCAGCTGTTGGTGTTTTCATATCGGTGATGTGTGTCGTCTTTAGGAGAAATTGTCGGTCATCTATTGAGATGTTTAGGTATGAGGATAAGTTGAGCCTGAAGGTTATTAACATGAATAATGATCATCAGAAGTTTAACGTAGTCGTGCTTGTTCTGGGAGTTTAACACGAACACACTGTCCTCCTTTGCTATTACTAACCAGTTCATTTCATGTTAGTGGAAGTTGTCTTATTAACATTTTCAAAGACGTGACTCATGTCTCCTCGACAGATTAGTTTTGGAGCTGCAGTTCTTTCTTACGTCTGAAATATAATGTGAGTGGCCTTCTACGTAACAGTTGGTTTAATAAAACATGCACTCTGACTCACCACACACACAAAGAAGCTCCTCTTAACTAACCACTTCGTGTCCTGAATGAAAACCAGTGACCGTCAGTCGCACCTCCATTTTGTGCTCGTGTCGGCAGCTTCACAACGCCCGCGGTCGGCTACCTTGAGGATCAGATGTGACTGTGGAGGTCTTGATGAGCATGTGGAGCTCAGTTTTGAAAGAGTTTTCTCAAAAAAAAGAGGAACTGGATGCACCCATGAATATAAGTGAGCATCAACCAGGCGTGCACTTTTTTTTTTGGACGTGGAAATATATAAATATCTCCTGAATCTCCTCGGTGATGAGTCAAACAGTAATCATCTTCATTTAATTAAATTCCTTTCACTTAAAAATGAATGTGAAAGTCTTAATTGTTTCATAACTTAATTTGTAGCTGGATTAAGTCCATTAACCTCCATCGCAACTGAGAAACAAACGTAACGACATGAAGAAAGTGTTTCATTTAGGTGCTACATATATACTCAACAATGTCAAAGTATTAAAGTGTTCTGTCCATAATGAAATGAACTGGAAGAGCTGATGTGGAATCATGGTGGGTGGAGCCTGCTCAGGCCTGTGAGAGCTGACCAATTAGAGCAGACTGGGCTTTTTTTTGAGGGGGGGGGGGGCTTTTAAAATGACAGTAACTAAAACAGAGGATTCAGACGGACAGTGAAGAGGCTGTTTGCACATGACGTCACGTCACTGTGAAGAACTACAGATGGGCGGCAGACATGGATTTAAAACCTCCGTCTAAAATCTAGAGGATCAGAGTCCTGAACACTTCCTGAAAGTTAAGGCTACAATCATTTTACTACTTAACTTCTGTACTGGGATCAAATCCAGTGTATCTAGAGATTCCTGATAACTGACATAAATGATTTTTGAACATTAAAGCATGTAAAGACTTTCTAGAAGTCACCCTGAGTAAATATGACCCAGATAACAGGCTCAACACGGGACCTTAAAGCGCAGTACTTGAGTAAATGTACTTGGTTATATTCCCCTGCTGGCCTGTTTGTGTCTCGGTGTGAAGGCCGGATCATCTGTAGTCTGCTGATCATCCGACAGTGTTGATATTCTGAGCAGAGATCGTCTGGCATCACGTGACTGGACCGCAGAGATTCTGTGTGTTTCACAGGAAAATCACGAGAGCGTTTTCGTGCACCGGCATCCATTAATTACACACTCGGTAACACAAAGACGGCATATCAGACCCAGCGAGTTACACTCAGATGTCACATGAGGAACACGCTCGCTATCAGCCATGTGCATCATCACAGCCTCCAACAGACCAACTTCTGCTGCTGTCGAACTGATTCACGTGATATTTTTAACCTAATCTGTTTCTATGTGTTCATATTTTCTCGTTATATGTGTCAAAAAAGACAAAAAAAAATCTTCTGAGACTGTTTGCGTCCACGGTTTCTGCACAGGAGGTTTCCAGTTATCAGAAATAATGACTGTCTGAGCCGTGATGGGAAGATTTATCACCGTAAACAAGAGCTCGGAGTAAATCTGATGTATATCCCTCGACGGTTTTAGACAAGCAAAGGAAGTGAAATCAGACCGTTCATACAGCATTGCATGAATATACGGAACCTGCTGTCGACACTTAAACGCCTCGTCTGTGAGGAGAGACTGATCAACATGGCAACAATCTCAAATCAGTTCACAAGACAAAATATTCTCATTTTGCTAGTAAAGATATTGAATCCTGAGTGACTGAGAGAGTAAATGCACATTTAAAACAACCAGCTGTGTTTAAAGTTTAATATGTAAACCTGTAAATCTGAACATGACGTAGCCTCTTTGGGATTTTGTTGTTTTTGTCCCTCGATGTCTGATTTCAATTCATATAATATTTAGTATCACTCCACAGGTGAGATGGCAATAATGACTATTTAAATCACAGTTAGACTTTCAAAATGAAGGGGATGTAGCTCCAAATAAAAAGCCTGTTTGATGGCAACATAAAGCGCCAAGAACGTCAGCGTGCACTTGAAAGGATTTTTATTTATTAAGGTTGGACTTTTCTTCTCCACAAAGGCGAGGAGCTGACGTTATCTACCACAGGTAACACACTGGCTGTGGATCAGAACCACACACGGCTCCACATCCAAAAAACCCCAAATATTACTTACTAGAAAAGTGTGTCCCAAACTGGAAAACATATAAGCCAGTCGTGTTGTGACACTGTTGTAGGTGCACAGTTGAGACTCACAACCGTCTGGTGTGGTGCGGCTGCAGACGGACTCCTGCGAGGCTCGGAGGAGGAGGAAGAGGAGGATATCGCACAAAAACAAAGACAGGCGAGCTCGTCCAAAGATTAGAAATGAAACTCACTGTTGTTCAGGAGCTCTGCTGCGATGAGCTGATGGTTTCATGTCAGTGTTTTCTGCACTGAGCTGTTCAAGAAGTTGTGAAAGTGTTTTAAACGGTAGTTTCAGGAAAAGTCCCTCAACTTGTTTCAGGATGAGGCCGACCTGACTTCAGCTGCGCTGCTGTCACAACTACAAATCACCACAACTCGTATATCTTCTCCAAATCTCATAACTTCTCGCATACAAATCACCTGATGTGGATTTACTTCGACCAATCGATCACTTCCCTCTTCAGCTACGAGCTCGGAGTGTGATACCGCTCTAATTCACTGTTTATAGCCGGAGGACGGCGCCTAATCTGCTGTCTGTTGTCCTTGTGATTTAGACCGCTGCCAAGAGAGGACGTTAATCATGTTAATCGTCTCCAATCTTTGAAATTGTAACGTGAAAACAAGCAGGAATATTTATGCCATTGTACTATGAGGGTTTAATGATGGTTGTAAACAAAGATGGTTTTGAGATGAACAGGAGAGGAGTCTTGGTGGAAGGAGACGGGCGATGGAAGTAAACGTTCCCTCTCTAACGCTGTTGTCAAGGAAGCGCTCAGGAGGAGAAAAATCTCAGCCAAACAACCGAGAGCAAGGTCAGGGTCCGTTTCATTTTTCCTCCGGCGCACGTGTCCGGGCTGTGTTGTGTCTACACGTGGAGCTCTCATTTGTTGGAGTGCCGAGGCCTGTTGTGGGGGAGGCGTCTGATTCCTCTGCTGTCAAAAAGCGCACATGCCACATGGCGGATGTTCACAGTGGCAGATCAGAAACAGCCGTCACCTGTAGTAGTTTCTGTCCTCTTTACATGTGCAGCAGCAGCAGGAGGTGGATGAGGCTGGTAAACACAGGTGGATTTGACCCTGGAAGGCTGGGAGACGGAGGAAAAACCAGTGGATCTACATGAGAAAGTAGATTTTCTGTTTATGTTGACGGAAGAAGCGAGAAGGCAGAACTGAGAGCACGACCCCTTATTCTGTCAACATGCCTGCTTTCAAATTAATGACTTCATTAAATGCTGATAAGTTTTTAAAATGAAAATCGAGTGTCTGAGGACGGAGGATGACATTCACTGCATCAGATTGTGATTTCGCCTGTTTATCTTTATTTCAAGTTGCGTTTCATGTTGTATCTCAGCAGCCAGTAAAAGGTTTGACACACAGTAACCTGGAGCAGAAGACTGAAAATAGTGTGGCTGAAATTTGCGTCCATGTGTTGATTATTCCCTCCATTAATTGGTTAGTTATTTGGCTCATAAAATTGTTAAAAATGTCAATCAGTGTTTCTTAAAGCTCAAGATGTCGTCCTCAGATGTCAACAACCCAAAGATATTCAGTTTATAATCATAAAAGAGGAAAGAAACCAGAAAATATTCACTTCTAAGAAGCTGGAATCAGAGAATTTGGAAGTCACTCAAGTTCATTAATCGATTATCAACGACTGTCAAGAAATGTTAGTCTGGACGTCAGCGCTGGACCGTGCAGTCTGAAGCCTCCTCACAGTTCCTGGGATTAATATCACAGTGTACAGACGCAGACCAATTACCAGAACAATGTGAAAAAGTTTTAATTAATTTGAATCACGGACGTCGTTGGCAGATATTTGTTCATTTAACTCGGCATCCCAACGTGACAGCGGCTTCATTTTCAGGACGGATCGCTGCTGCAGAACGAGTCTGCGGTGTTGTTCGTCTCGCTATGCAAACGAAACATTTAACGTAATTACACAACGCCGGCAATCTTTCACCTGATCTTCTCCCTCCGCCGGAGCTCGCTGAGATTGTCATCAGGCTGGGAAATTGAGTCTGGTTATCTGAGGAGAAGCTAACAGACAGGGCAGTAACTGGCTCCCCTGCGTCTGACTCCTGGCAAGATTAAAAACACTGGATGTCAGCCCAGAGGGGATTCATGGCGTGCCGTGGCATTCTGGGAGATTGCTGCCGTAACCTTGATTGAAGGAGTCCCAGCTGTTCAGTGGATTTGTATTATTTATTTATTTTTTGTCTGCTGGTAAACAAAGTGGGTGAGAGTGAGGACAAAATGTGAGGCGCAAATCCCTCTGGGGTCACTAATGCTGCACTTTTACAGAAAACATAATCCAGCTCTCAGGTTTGTTTCACCTGCTGACAGATAAAGTGTGTGTGTGTGTGTGTGTGTGTGTGATGTAGAGCAGCAGATACAGCGACTTCCTCCCTGAGTTTTCTCTCAACCCGGGGATCTCATTATTCTTGCCCGAGGAGGATTGATCAAACAATGCAGTCCAACACGCTGCTATGATAATGAGCCAACAGCCGACTAATTATCTGCTCTCAGACCTCCTATAGGAAAACGATCTTCTCTGGTCCTGCGCCGATGCAGCACCGTGTCCCTCCAGCACAGTTTGTGTTTCGCCGTCAGCTGCGGATGGTTTGCAATCGACTTCCTTTCTCGTCCGAGGGAGAAGGACGGACTCTGATCATCGACCTCCAACCTGAGGACGAATCACTCGCTGTTCATGTGACTGCAACAAAAGACACAAGACGGAAAGAAAATCACGTTTTTACTTTGGTGTATCTGGATTTATCAGTTGCTGATGTGCAGGAATAACATCGACTGTGTACAGAATTTAGGGTTATTTATCTTCCAAACTCTTTCTCTTGCAGTTCTGATACAGCAGTTTACTTGTAGTTGTAGTTTCCCACACCTACTTCTTCGGCCTCACTCCACACAACCTGGTCAACACCAGACAACCACTGGACATATAGTTGAGAAATAGCACGCTAGGTCGCTAATTCTTGTGTCTTTTGTGGTGTGATCCCATGTTGTGCAGTTTATAGTCAGGCACACTTAGGACTTCTGTTCACCAAGCAGCTAACTTCCAATTTAGCCCCACAAATAGATCAAATTCTCATTGTGAAAGACGTAATTTTGACCTTAATCCAATGTTTTGCAGCTACTTAATTCACAATGTAAGCTTGTGAGAAAAAATCTTGGGCCCCTGTGCATCACCAGATGTAATTACATGTTGTGGCCACACAGGCCTGGACAGGACAGGCCGAGGCTAGCTGGTTAGCATATTAACTTCAGTTTCTCCACTGTTTTAAACCAAAAAATTCTGACCACATCTTACAAGTTACCAGTTTAAACATGTTAATTGTTGACCTTTTTGATGATGTGCTGGCGTGTGGATCTGCTTAGCAACAGAGCTAAGTCAACTGCTAAGCTAACTGGGTGTTAGCTCGACCTACATATTCTTCTCAACTCTCCGTAAGAAAGTAAAGAAATGTATTTCCCAAATTGTCACACTCCTCCCTTGATGTTCAGGCGCTCTCTGTGTGATCATGTCCTCGTTTTGTCTCTCCGTCTTCACACATTCACTCTTTTATAATTACTAACCCTGAAGTCACACCTGTCCCTGGAGAAATACACAAACACCACACTCACCTCTCCCTCCTCCCGTCTGGGATTTTCCTCCCAGTCTGATTTAAGGTGTTGTCAGCTAGTCAATTTTTAAAGGAGCTCTCGTCCCGAGCGGCGAGAGGACTCGACTGTAAAACTGACGAGAGAATCACTTTGTCTGCTTCGAACACGAACGTTTAAAATGTGAGAATGTTGAGAGAAGCTCTCAGACAGACACGACTCATCACCTCTGGATTAATTCGGCAGTGATTGCGTGTTATAAAAGGAAAAAAAAACCCAAAACAATCAATGTCTTCTTCCTTCCTCACTGCTGCTTGTTTTCCTTCATCCCGGCTCTCAAATCGTCTCTCCTGAGATTAATTCCTTCGCCTGCAGAATAACAATCTGCTGCGGTGACGCAACCGATGACTCAGGACGCCGTGAATTAAAATGATCCTGTGACATCGCAGGTGTGGACGCTCGTAGAATAATCAGACCGCTGCAGATCGATGCCGGCGCGTCGCTCTTTATTCTGCTCACATCGGTCTCGAGGCTTTGACGTCCTCGTGCAGAGGTCTGTCTCTCTGACACCTGCTGATTAAAAACTAATTATCATTTCCTTCACGCTACACAGACGGCTGTAACCTCCGACCTCTAACCCCGTCCTGCTGCAGTCTGCCCACGTTTACGTCTTTATGGTTTAAATGTAGAGGATGAATTAGTTTATCTCCTAATTACATTCTCAGTGATACTTACAGCTCATCTCCTCAATGTGTTGTTACAGAGAATCAGAGCAGGATGAGAACAAACCCAGAAAATACACAATTTAAT
Organism: Acanthopagrus latus; assembly: GCF_904848185.1. Taxonomy (NCBI): domain Eukaryota; kingdom Metazoa; phylum Chordata; class Actinopteri; order Spariformes; family Sparidae; genus Acanthopagrus; species Acanthopagrus latus. Next base: position 22,311,557 of record NC_051061.1, read on the forward strand.
GGTGTCACAGTCTTATTATATTATTATTATTATTATCAATTATTGTTATCATCAATTTATTATTAGTAGTAGATAAAATGCCTCTAAAGATACAATATGTAGGAATGGGCCACTCGTTAAATTCCTACTCAAAACAAATCCCACCACAGTCACCGCTAGCTGCTGCTAACAGTAGCTGCCTTAGCTAGTTAGCACCATTAGCCGCGCAGCTAGCGGTGTTGGTGGGTATAGCACTAACACAGGAGCTTTGACCGAGACAATCGGGGGCTAACAGGTTAGCATGCTAACTTCAATATTGATTTCTGCAACACAACACTATTTATTCACATATCAGTTATAATTTTTATACATTTTTGAATGTTTTCAACCCAAATTCTTTAATATTTCTCCTGTAAAGGAACGAAAACAAAGAGTTTTTTTGGTTGAACAAAGGTTTTATTGTAATTTCACAAATCAAAATCCTGACAAACTTGATAGAAACTTTAAATATATATATTTTATTAATAGTAATACTGTCTAATTCAATACTTTAGAAGAACAAGTGTACATGGTTTGATAACAGTCGGTTATCACAGCGTACGTCATACAACTGCAGCCCAAGATCAGATTGATGAAATAAACACGATTTAAGAAAATAAACATTTTTATTTGGTTACTGCCTTTTGTTTCCATACATATATAGAAATGTTGTGAAGTATGACGGCAGATGAAACTTGAAGTTTGTTATGTGTGTTCACTGAATAATTCATTCTTGAACAGGAAGCAGAAAACATCGTCCTTGGGTTTAATTGATTTGTGTTTTTAATTTTGTGTCGTTGCTGAAACTATCACAGCTTTTTGTTGTACTTTGCCTCGTCTCAGTCGATCTGCGTGAGACATTTTAAGTATGAAACTGACTTTATACGCAACATATTCCTTAGATGTTTTAATTGTTGTGTAGTTAAGTTCCTTTAAATCACTTGTGAGTCTTTGTTACAGGCGTCACAGTTTGGACATGTTGCCAGTTTTCCTTCGCTGATTGTTTGGTTTGAGTAAAATGATTTAATATTTCACAACAGAAATCACAAATAGATAAACATAAACATAGCTTATTGTTCCAGATATCTGTAGACTGCTTAATGTGATCATGTGTTAATATAAACACCCAACATAGTCGTGGTTTACCTTCGGTATCATGACACAGCTTCACTGCAGACTCACGTGGTCGCCCGAGGCCGTCCACCAGAGATACTACAACATAATCCCCACAATCATTAGGCTTCACATGGCACAAATCAATAAAACCAAACCGCAGCATCATGGACACTTTTTAAAAAACATTACATCGGTCTCTCTGAATCATTCTAACCAGGAAGCTTTCACCACATTTTCTTTAATCAGCACAGAAATAAACATCTCGGAGCTTCGAGCTGCAGAAACACTGATGTCACCGTCACCTTCTCGTCTTCTGCTGCAGCTGCCGACACACATTGATTATAAACCACTGATTTAAACGTCTAACTCACAGCTGCTCGGTTCATCCAGTACATGTTGTGCTCTGCTCCCTGCCAGTCCCATTGTGCTGCGTTCACTGACCTGGGAATCACTGCAAAAACAACAACTTGTCTGTCATCTGATATTTATATGATGCACAACTTGGACTAAATCTTTGGAAACATGTATTTTACTTTTTATTCTGCCTCCGTCTCTCCTGCTTTGCTTTTTCTTGGTCATATTTAAAAAAAAAATATTGCCTGATGATGATTAATGCAGGTTTGTTTATTAGCCTCATTAGCCTCCTGCAGCTCCGACTGGTTAACAACACGGTTTGACACATTACCTGTCAACACACGTTTGTTTGTTTTAATGTGACTTTCAGGAAGATTAAAGACGTGTGCTCGACTACACCTCGTAAATATCCAACTATATTTACTGTCCGCTCGTTTTTTTTTTTTTTAGATATAAGTGTGTAAATGTTCAGACCAATTCAGAAATGACAACACAGGAACAAAACACATTATCTGTAGCATCATCACCGCTTTCTGCCAACAATCCCACAATTCAGTTTACAGGTGTGAAGATTGCAGTGATGGTGGAGAATTAGTGCTGTGTGTCGGGTGTTTTGGAGTAACTCAAGGCCTCACTAATAATATTTTAGTGATATATTACCACAGTTATGTCACGTAAGCGCTACAATCTGCGTCACCGCCCAAAGTCAAGCCTTTATTCTTGTTTATTTTAAGAATCAATCCACACAAATGTGTCTGTGACCTTCCAAAGAAAGTCACCTCGATGATTTCCTGTTGCTTGACTTTGACGTTGGCGTTGCCAAACAAGAAGATCATATCACTCCAGGTCTCATATCTTCACACCAGCTTCCTGTCCATCAAATAATAGATTTAAAAAAACCCTCCTGCTGGTTTATAAAGCACTGAAGGGTTTCGGGCCGAGACACTTTTTCTGATCTGCTGCTTTGTTATCATCCATCCAGACCTGTGAGGTCGTCAGGTTCATGTCTGCTTTCTGTCCCTCTATTGAAAACCAAACATGAAGAAGTAACGTTCAGCTTTTAAGAACCAACCGACTCTCACTTCTTTTAAATCGAGGCTGAAGATCTCTCTGTTTGCCTTTCATTTAAACAATTTCAAATGAATTAACTGTGACTTTTATTCTCTTTTAAACCTCTTCTGTTTGTTCGTATTTTCCTATTTCTCACCTTGTCTTTCAATGTGTTCATTGTGTTGCACTTTGAGTTGCCTTGTGTCTGAATTGTGCTGTACAAATAAACTTGCATTGATTACATAAGACTATATCAGTATAATAACATAAACCTTGGTTATATCATAAAAACGCAACTTCTTCAGCTCAATGTCGAGATTTTTACAGCAAAACTCAGTGCGATGGTGTAAATTCCTACATCCCGTGAAGGCAGCACCGTCGCAGAGTAGCGCACCGCCGCTCTGCGCTCTGATTGGCTGTCGTCGGCGGCGGGGGGGCGTGTCCTCCTGCGCTGCGCGGAGACAATAGAGAGCGGCTCCAGGGATGATCGTCAGCGGGGCAGAGAGTGACGGACGGCGGCGGTGCAGGCAGCCGAGGAGCGCTGGAAGAACCGAGACGACGGAGCCGCGAACACACCACGGATCTGCTCCCCGCACAGCCCGCACAGTCCGCAGCTGTCTGGATGGACTGACAGACATTACTGCACGTTAAAGGTAAGACCGCAGCTGCTTTTTAAACCATTAACTCCACAGTAATTAAATCTTATAAACGTGTTTTTTAATCAGATTCTTGTTTTGCATTAATTGTCTCATTCATGCGTCTTTGTGCTGCTGCTGCTGGTGCCGGTGGTGTGTTTACGTGCCGGCACCGATCATTTAATTATTTTATTTTTTTAAATCCTCATTTCACTTTTTTTTCCCCTCTAAACTGTTTTTTAATTATAATTTTAAATGATTATAAAGAAAACAAAAGTTGCACCTGCACCATGTGGACAAACAGAACAAAAGAGCTGCTGTCAACCTTTTGTGTCTCTGCTGCACATCTGCACACACACACACACACACACACACACACACACACACACACACACAAAACACACACTGCCTTCCTTTGATCAGTATTTGTGAGGTTATTGATCACATTTCTACACATGATCAGGATTTATTTCTCACGTGCACGCACTCCAGCTCACCTGGCTTCACGTGCTGCAGCACGTTGTGAAGGTGTGTGTGTGTGTGTGTGTGTGATGCTTTGTGTCTGCAGAGCTGATTCACTCTTCACGTCTTTGTGCTGCAGTTTGTTGGTTTGTGTGAGTCCCAGACTGTAAACAGTGTGACTGACACCGGCATCATCTCTCCACCAGACACTGTGGAGGATTTAAATCAAACCTGACGTGTCTCTGCTCAGGTTTTTATTTGTGAATTAAAGGGGAAAATAAACAGCATCACAGAGCTTCTGAGCTGCAGAGATATTGTTGTCTGAGCTCTCCTGTCATCAGTTTATTGATCTGTGCATTGGCAGAACAGTAATCAGCAGCTGTTTTGATTATCAATGAGTCTTTCAGGCGTTTTTCATGCAAAATTGATCTTGTTTCAGCTTTTCACTTGAGATGATTTGCTGTTTTTTCATTGTCATACTTTTATTTAACAAAAACACATTTACAGACGTCACCTTGGACTCTTGGAAAGTGTCATTTATTGTTTCACTACATGATTGATTGGGAAAAATAATGATAATAAGAAGGTTCGCTGAATTAAAAACCGTATTTTGTTGCGGTTTTGCCGGTTTTTGTGTTTTTAACCATGATGTTGTGTATGTAGCCGTATTCAAACAGCTAATGAAGCTAAAGTTAGCTTCCTTTGCTAGCTGGAAATGCTGTTTTTCTAACAACTAATCAAGCAAATGTTAGCTTATTTAGCTAGCTAGCTACAAGAAGCGAACATGCCAGCAGTCTTGGACAGAACAATTGAGTAGTGCAAAAAGAAACTGTAGCATCTTTATCTTAGCTAATGAAGCTAAAGTTAGCTTCCTTTGCTAGCTAGCGACAGTTAATAAACAGACAGAAATACTGATGGTAACACACTAAAAAATAAAAAGCTGCTTTTGTAATTTGGTCTGAAATAATAACAATAAAATATGACCAAGTATTTTTTAAAGTGTAGCTAGCGAGCAGATTAAGCTAAATTAGCTTCATTAGCTACAGTTAATTGGATAAAGATCAAATAGTTTGATTGATGATCAAAACAGGTTTAGCCGTCTTATCGCGTGATGTCATTTATGTAGCAGCTGGAGATGCTACGTTTTCCAAAAATTGACCAAGCTAACGTTAGCTTAGCTAGCAAACAAGTAGCAAACGTGCCAGCTGTCTGGAACAGAACAAATGAGTATTTCAAGAATAGACTTTACCTTCATTATCTTTAGGTTTGGGACTTTTGATTTAACAAAACATTTGATGGCGATGTTTTCACAAAGCTAATGAAGCTAAAGGTGGATGACGTGTGGCGGACCTCGCCATCAGCTGAACATCAACACCATCGCCAAAGACACCTGTGATTGTTCAGCCACATCTTCAGCTAGCTAACGTGTAGCGGTGCACCGTCGGAAGGGGAAAAGAGGAAATGCGAACATATTCTCTTACATCACAGTCTCTTAAACGCCATGTTTGACCTAGCAACAGTAACTAACGGGGGGCGGGACTTAGGATCACTCAATTAAAGATGCCACCTCGCAGTCTGGCTTAATCAATACTGAAAAGAGGCGTCATACTTTGAGATATGTGTCTGTTTTCTGTCCGCAGTGATTCATGTGCAGCCAGCAGAGACACATTAACTGAGACAGAAAGTCAGAGAAGAAGAAGAAAGAGAGGCCGAGATTAAAACAGACAAAGGCGGGGCAACGTTACCTACTGTAGCGTGGGGTTCACAGCGGCAGAGACGGGTTGGCCCAGTGATGTGCCGCCGAGCGTGCAGGCACAAAGCCCCAGTGTTTCGCAGATGCTGGAGGCCGAGCCCGTTAAAGCCCGGCTGCTTTGATGTGCTCCACGGCTCCATGAGGGCTGTGGGAGCCGCGAGCCAGAGGAACCGGGCCGGAGGAACCGGGCCGCCGTCCGCCACACACAGGGGGGACGGCGTGAAGGCCCCCGCAGCCGGGTCCGTGACAGAGTTTTAGTTCTGCAGGAGAGAGCTGCTCGCAGGGCAGAAATAATCTCTGGGGTTTTTGTTTTCTCAGCAGGCAGATTCAGACAATAACATTTCACACACATGTTAGTTCACTGGCTCCGACTCGCAGAGGTAAGAATGACAGAGGACGTGACCGGAAGGTCCAAAAGAGAGCAGCGCAGGAGTGGCGCCGGCTCACTTTGGGTCAGGAAAGTCAAGCGTTACAATATTTTCTATTGTTGCGTATAGTTGCAGAAGTCTGTGTCCTTCGCAAACCTCCCAGAGCACAGAGTGACATCTTAAATGTCAGCCGAGCTTCCACTGAGGAGAAGAAAACACCAGATTTGTTTGTAGCGATGAGATCAGAACCTTCCTCAGTCCAGAAACACCAAAAGATATTCAGCCGACAGTGAAATATCACGGAGAAAAGCAGCAAATCGTCACATTTAAGAGTCTAAAACACGTCAGTGTTTCTGTTTTTAATCTGTTTTTTTTTCCTTCAACGTGATCAATCAAGTCGCTTCTATCATGTTCGAGGAGGAAAAAACCCTGAAAAAAGAAAATACACGACGCTGCAGTCACAGAACCCGACGAGACGTCTTGTTCCTGAGCCCAAATGTCAAGCGAGCTTCCACTGAAGAGAAGAAAACATCAGATCTGCGATGAGCGGCGAGGAAACTGTAACCTTCGACCAAAATGTCAGAAAAAGGCGCAGAAATGTGGAGAAGTCGTCCTCAAACGTTTAGTTTTGTCCACGTGCAGGAAATATTCATCTTACAGCAGCTAAATGTCACATTTTAGAGACTTAATCTGAAGAATATTTGATGTTTTTTAGCCAGTTTTGCTTTAAAACTGACAAACAGATCGTCAGGATATTGAACGTTTCTCTGTCGATCGACGAGCTGATCGATAGATTGATGGTTTGAAGTTCACACGGCTGTTTGGAGGCCCAGCAGGTCAACAGTTCAGGTTATTAACCGACCTGCCAGACCGGCACGACTCAAACTCCCAAACTGGAGCAGCAATAACCACCAGAACCGTTCACGTTCAGCGAGTTCTGAACGAGAAGGGAAGCCGTTCTGTGGCGCTGAGAGAGCGACGAGGAGCTGACGGGTCGCCGCTGTGTTCATCTGTCCTCCGCTTCATAACCCGGAGAGAGACGCGAGCCGCCGGAGATCATAAATCACAGCGCTGATTTAATTTCCTTCGTCCTGTCGTCGCGCTTCCAGCTCGCTGGAACAGATAAAGTCGAGTCCTGCTCGGGTTGTTTTTCAGACGGGAGACGACGCAGCAGAGCGTGGACGTGTCAGTCGGGATTATTACTGAGCTCCTCTTTGTTTGTTAGTGTGTTCGCAGGGTATTTTACACGTGTTAAAGGGATAGTTCACCTCAAAATGTGCACTAGTGTGCGATTCAGAGTTGTCGGCCTTCTCTCTCTTTCTCTGTGACGGCTTGACTGAATTCAGGCTGATCCATCGATCAGAAGTTGAGATCTTCTACTCGTGGCAGAGACTCAGGGGTAGAACCAATGTCTTGTTAGCAGAAGGTTGCTGGTTCAATTCCCCTGGTCTGCATGTCAAAGTGACCTTAGGCAAGATATTGAACTCCAAACTTCTTCTGATACACGAATAACTTCCTGAAATCCACCCGGATAAAACTTTGTACGAGTTGTTTTTCTCCTCTGTCTGGAGCGTTTGTTTCTTTAAGTATTTTTTTGCTTGGCTGACGTATTGATTTCAGCTCCGCAGATGATTAATTAGGTGCTCGGATTAGATTAGATGTTTTACAAGTCGATGTTGGCCCGAACACAAACGAGGTGGCGGAGGCAGTTTTTCTGCAGCTCCTCATGTGCGGCAGCGGAGAGACTCAGCAGTTTTCTCGGGTTTATTACGTTTGCACACAGTTTGTGATAAAAACATGAAGTGAATCTGGAGAGTTTGAGTCCAGAACATGTTGCTCTTCTCTGTGTCGGTGTGTTGGGAGTGTTCTGGTCCGGTGAGCTGCAGAGCGTCTGTGGATCTAAAGGGGAACCGTGAACACGTCTTGGCAGCGTTTCAGCGAAAAAAGGCCCTGAATAGATTCATAAACAAGTCGTGTGATGGTAAAAATCCGTCCTGAAAATCTAACAGGGAGCCGGTGCAGCAGTGATCAGATCTCTCCTCTCTGTTCTTGTTCTGTTCTGTTCGGTTCTGGCAGCGTCGTTCTGCTCAGAGCCCGGATTGATTTACTGACGTTTTTTCTGGGAGACGTGAGAGCGTTTCCTCTGCAGCAGCAGCTGAAGTCTGCTTGAAATAAAAGCTTCTGTGCCTGTCGAGGGACGACAGAAATGTTCTGACCTTTAGTTGTCTTCATTTTCTGTGACTGGAAATTAGAGCAGCGTCGGTCACACGTTCATCTCTCGCCTGCAGCTCAACGTCGAAGCTGTTCTGCTGGTTTTTCTCGTCTTTATTGACACAGACTCACAGTAATTGTTATCTTGGATGATGTGCTCTATTTTCTGCACATGTAGCTTCTAAATGAACTGAGTATTTGTCTGTGTGTCCGCTGATGTTCGAGTAAAAATGTATAAATTGATAGTTAGCTGAGAATGATTGTGTATATATATATATATATATATATATATATATATATATATATATATATATATATATATATATATATATATATATATATATATATATATATATATTGTTTATACAATCATTACTTTTGTCTTAATTTCTGTTACACTTCCCATAATGCTTTGGGGGGCTTAAAAGGATGTATCATGTTTTAGTGGTACAAAGAGGAATCCAACAATGTTTTTGTTTTTAAACGAAATCAAAATGCTGCAGAATTTCACGAAGTGTTGTCGTCCTTGTGATGTCACGATCATGCAAGTCGTGCGTAAAAAGGTCGTCCACGATTCGCTGTGAGCTAAACCTAAACCGAATTTCAAATGGAACGTGGCTCTGGATGGTAAATGTGGAGGAGAATATTTTGAGTGTGAGCAGCTCATAAGCAGCAATAGCACCTGCTAACGTTAGCTAACCACACCTGCAGACTTGTTGACTTCTGCAGGAGCGTTCGCAGGAACCTTGTTAGCCTTGAGGTCCAAACCCTGGACGGCTTGGGGACTTCACTGATCCAATAACGCTGCATAATTCTTGATCAATGTACTTTGTTGAAATGTTGCTTCACCATATCATGATGCAGAAACACGTTGAAGTAAAGGTGACAGCGGCGAGCAAATAGATTTTTATTTTTGCAGTCTTTAGTTCCGTCTGTCAGCGGGGTGTATTTACCTCGCGGTCTCTCGCACGCTCAGACTTGATGTGACGACAAAGAGCTTTATATTTTCGGTTCTGATGTCTTTGTGAAGCTCAAGTCGACGAGTGAAAGTTTTTTGACACGGCGAGCTCGTATCAGGTGTTCGTCACAGCGGGCGTCCTTCACGTCCTCGCTCCCGTTCGGTGCAACAGGCAGGTAACATCGAAGAGGCGGCGCAGCTGCTACGACGCGATGAAGCCGAGCTGAGCTCCAGCTGTGCTTTGAGTGACGATGAGCGCTTCAAGACAAACGAGGTGGTCTCATCCTCTCATCGCCCGGGAGGCAAAACGGGGGGCCTGGCGCCCCTCGAGGCCCTCGAGGGGGAGCAGCCTTGGCACGGTTACCCCCGAGGAGGAACGCCGGGGCTGCTGGGAGCTGCAGCCAACAGAAGATGCTCCTAATTAGTGCTGGTTGTGACTTTTCTTTCATCTGCAGGCTCTTTGATACGACGGCAGCAGGAGTGTGTGCTTATACTCAGGAGGTTACAGAGAGAAGGGAACCGAGCGTGACGCCGTTCATACCGCACGCATATATGTCAAGGATGTGAAGTGCAGCTCGGAGCGAAGCGAGGCTGCAGTAAACATGTTGATGAGCCCAGAAAGACACAAGTGGCGTCTTTGTTTTAGCTGCTTCGTGCTGCGTATGACAGATTCACTGCTGTGAGGTTAAAAGTTCAATTATTAAAGGTTGAAACATGTCGATCAGTGTTTCCTGCAGCCTAAGACGATGTCGTCAAACGTCTTGTTGTGTCAGTTTAACCGTATATTTAACAGCTCCAGAAATGTTTCGTTTGACCGACTTTTGCAGCTCAGCCAAACGTAACAACTCTTTAAACTTCCAGTGAAATTGTACACAAGTTGCGACTGTAACTTATTGTTCATCATCAGGAGATTTTCTAAGCTGCTCAGGTGTTTCTGCAGTTTTTAAACCGATCTGCTCGTCCTCCAGATCTGTGAAACCCGGTGCACAATGATCCAGCTGTACGAGTCTCCTCTCAGATCCCAGAATATAAAGCGACTCTGAGACTGCGAGCAGGTAGCTTCCTGCTCGTTTGCAGCTCTCTGCTCCGCTCGGTGCTTTATTGACCTTGTCAGAGGATGCTGAGTGGTTCGGTGATGGACAGCCAGTTGGCTCCTCGGGGCCTCGGCTGACTCCTCATTTTTATCTGCTTGTCGTGGTTTTAATGCTCAGCACATTCTGTTTGTGTCCGGAGACATTCGCATCCTCTTGCTGTTGCTGCAGGACCATCAGCACACCTGAGAGAGAGAGTCGAGTAACGCGTTGATCCGAGAGTTTTGATGGTTTCAAAGATCTTCAACAGTTGATGTGTGCAGACGTGTGAAATCTGACTTTGTTGGTCAGTAAACAGTCTCACAGTCTCAGAAACATCGTCACAGTTGTTGTCTCGCTGCCTGTTTTCTGTTTGCTTTTATTGTTTTCACGCTGCTTTTGCTGCAGATTTTGTGCGCACACTTCCTCCGACACCGATCGCCACAGATGGTGCCGGACCGCGCAGGACGAGGCGAAGCATCCTGTCTCGTCCGACGCCGACACTCTTTCTCTCTCGTCCCCGTTAATGAGAGATGGTACGATTTCTGCTGCGCCATCGAGGCTGTGAAGTCTCTCCAGTCGTTCACAGATCTCGGCTGTCGGTCGGGGTGACGAGCGGCTTCTCGTGGAAAGCAGAAGGCGGGAGGTTGAGACAGATCTGCTGAGGGCGCGACGGGGTCAGAATTAGACTTTCATTAACGAGGAGGATCATTAATCAGCTGCAGACAAACAGAAATACTCTCTCCTCTCAGGTCCGATCTGTCTGGTTCTGCACCGACATGAATTCTCTGCATGAAGGCAAGAAAACACTCCGGATACGAGTTAAATTAAGACTCTGACGTCTTTCTTCAGACATTTTTTTTTTTTTTTTTAAGATTGTTTTCTGCAGACAGGCGTTGAAAACTCTCCACACCTGTCTTCCCATCTTTCATCTTCGTCTCTTGGTTGTGTTCTCGCTCCCTGTGATCATTATTTCATACAGTCACAACATGATCAAAGGTTGTGTAACGCTTCGTTTGGCCTGGAGACAAAGAAGCGTTCTGGTGGTACCGGGTCGTATGTGCATACAGTGGCGGGTGTTCTCTGTTCACAGGGAGACTCTGGAGACTTGGGTGGACACCGGGTCACATACTGAACCTTCCTTTCCTTCCTGCTCCTCCTTTTCCACAGGAACATCCGTCTCCAGACCGGCTCCCCACCTCCCCCCGAGCCCCTCCTCGGCTCCGGCCCGTCCCCGCCGCAACAATGAACTCCTCGCCCCACGGCTCCCGCGCCTCCGTCGACATCCTGGAGGAGCTCCAGCTGATCGCCGCGCAGAACCTGGAGAAGCTGGACATCAACAAATACTACGAGGTCGTCTGTGAGCTGGGAAAGGGCACCTATGGGAAGGTGGACCTGGTCATCCACAAAATCAGAGGTAACTGGTTCTGATCAGCCACACGTTCGATTTCTCCACCTTCTCCCCCAAACTCTTCACCACCACCTGCAGCTAAATTAGCCCAGTGAAGATGCAGCAGGAGGTGCAGGTGTAGCGGAGCTTTAACCTGCGTAACAGGAAATATGAATGAGGGAAAGATTTTGAATGAGTTTCCCAGAAACACCAAAATTGTAAACTACTGATCTTTGGGGGTCAAGTGGACGAAATGTCTCTCCACCAACTTCTCTGTCAAAACAAAGGAAAAATAATGTTTGTCAAAATTAACACAAGACTTCTGAAAAATATCTCCGGAATTATTTTTTCAAGAATTTCAGAAAGTGTTTCTCCTTCTAATGTGTGAAATACAGTAAAAAAAAAAAATGTTTTAATTTGACAAGGTTTTTTTTTTTTGCCCTGTGATAAAAGATTTTCAGGAAGAAAAATTATTTTTGTTAATGTGAGAAAACAAGCGGGAAAAAAAATGTGGAGAATTTTGTGTTATTATTTTGTAAAAACATTCTGAAAAAAGATTTTTTTTCCTGAAACTTGTTTAAAATATCTCAGGAATTAATTTACTTAGTTTAAATTTTCTTCCAGGGGAGTTTTATTTACTCCGTCCACACTGAATAACATCTATTTTATGTGGGAGGAAAAAAAAAATTCTCCTGATTTTTTTTTTTTTTTTCACAGATGAAAAAAATTCTGAGGAAAAATTACAAAAGTTCCAAGACACAAATAGACAAAACAGCTACAAAGACACTCAAAACCACTACAGGAAGATTATTTTTAAATTTCACAGATGAAAAAAGATCCGAAGAAATAAAAGTCTAAGTGTGTGAAAATAAAAAAAACAGGGAAAATAAAGTCAAAGTACGAAGTCTTAATTGTAATGTAAAAAAAAAGAAAAAAAACAACAAACAAAAACTTGTGTGTTAAACTCAGGTGGGGGATTTTTAGGATTATTTTTTTCATCATGTGTAAATAAGTGAAAAGAAGTTTTGGCAGGAGAAAGTATTTATTTTTGTCAATTAAAAAAAAAAGTTTTGGCAAAATTTTTGTCCTCCCAAAAAACTTTCTGTGAGAATTTTTATGAAACTGAGTGAAAACAAAATTTTAATACGTGAAAAATTAAAATGTGTGAAATTTGAACCAAACCTTTGTCTTACTTGTCCAAGTATGTAAGCTAACGGTTAGCGACGGCGACATTAGAACAAACATTTTAGTTCAACATTTTCCTCATCATACCTACAATATTTAGGCAAACAGCGTTACACTGCAATAAAAAAACAGTCATGTTTCTGTTCTTTCCTCTGTTCGGTTAGCTTTAGCTTCAGTCTGTAGCCATGACTCAACAAAAAGAAGCGAGTATTAGCTTGTTAGTTACAGCTGATAAATGTGGCAGTGACAGCTCATGCATCATGTCAGCTGGCAAACACTGACAGTTTCTGGGTAGAAGAGGCTGCTGGTGTCTGAGTCATTGTTTGAAGAACCATTAAAGATTTAGAGTTTGAAATCTTCCAATCAAATCTCGACAGGTCTTAACGAACCGTTAATTGGATCCCTAAAAACTCATGTGAGATGTCGTGCAGTTTAATGTTCATGTCCGATGTTTGCTTCATCTCAGAAAAAGGCACTTAAAGTGAAAGGAAAGGAAAAGAGCCAACGCCGATGAGTCCGTCGCTCCTCGGATGGAGCAGGAGGCAGTTTGACTTTCAATTTTCAATCCGTCACCTCGCGTGGGAGGAAAGATTTCCCTGACTCACCTCCCAGAATTGTATTTGGGCCGAGCGAGCAGATCTTCAGGGCTGTAGTGAGGCTGCTGCTCTCTTTTGTGGCTCTACTTTGTGATAACAAGGCCGTTTTACATAATAACAGTGCAGAGGGCGGCTCTGGTATCGCAGCAGTGGCACACACTGAATCAGAAATAATGCTCGGGCGTGTAATCGGTGAACAGGTGAAACACTCTCGTTCGTCTCTCAAGTGTTTACTTTTCAAAATGAATTCTGAGAGGCAGACTCTGAGGTGTTGTGGGCCACCTTTACGCATCGATTTGGATGCAAACTGCCTAAATTCACGACTTAACCAATAGAAATCTGTTCAACCTCTTCACATTAAAAGCCCAAACGTTGACCATCTGCTGCCAGATTCTTAATCGTCGCTTTTATGGAGCAGAGAGCAGCAGCCACAGGACCCGTTCAGACTGTCGCTGAGGTGAATTCTGACCTCTCTGTGCAGCTGGAGGATGTAAGAAACAATGTGTACCTGGGGTTTAATAACGCCGCCGTATCGCGTCATCGTTTCGCCACTGTCAACGAACAAATAGAGCTTTTAATCTTCTACCCTCCGGCGTCTGATGCCGCTCAGAATAAATGTCATGCTAACTGTGGAAATAAATGGGCTGAAGGTGAAGTAATTTCTCACCTTTTGAGTCATAATTTATGTGCAAATGCATCACAATGAAGAAGTGATGGAAGATTAATGCAAATGAAAAGAGCTGCAGCTGTGAAGAGAAGCGTCTGAATGGATGACCTCATGTTTCATAAAGTGGGATCAGAGGAAAATACTGAAGCACAAATCTGACAACAGAAAGAGACACAAAACACAAAGAGACACAAAATGACCACAAGAGACACAAAATGGGTACAAAGAAACACAAAATAGCTGCAAAAAGACACAAAATGTCTACAGAGAGACACAAAATGACCACAAGAGACACAAAATGGCTACAAAGAGACACAAAATGACCACAAGAGACACAAAATGGGTACAAAGAAACACAAAATAGCTGCAAAGAGACACAAAATGGCTACAAAGAGACATCAAATGTCTACAGAGAGACACAAAATGACCACAAGAGACACAAAATGGCTACAAAGATACACAAAATTACTGCAAAGAGACAGAGAATGACCACAAGAGACGCAAAATGTCTACAAAGACACTAAATGACGGCAAAGGGACATAAAACTATAAATAGACACAAAGTGATTACAGAGTCGAGGACGGACAAAAAAACAACCTTGTGTTTTAATCCTGTTGTCTCTGGCTGATCGTAGAGTCGGGGACGTTTTGGGTCAGTCGGGTAGATGAGCTTTTACAAATGTAGGTTATCTTCAGCGTCACTGTCTGCCCTGAAACACCGACAGTTGTAGCTTTACGAGTCGGCTGAGTTCCCCCGAACAGATGGTGCGGCAGACGCATTCAATATGGAAAAAATATTGAATGTAGGAGTTTTTCTTGTGATAGACGATTTCTATGCTTCAGCTTTAATACCTTTACTCAGGTGAAAGATAAGAGTCAGCTGGGAAATCAGAGAAAAAAAGGACACCTCACATAATAACAGAACTTGCCTTAGAAATATCACATTTTAAAGTTTTGTCTCATATTAAAGTCATCCAGTGATTTTTCTCTGCGTCCAGAGGTTCACTGCGAACAGGAACAACCACTGATGAATTCGGCGTACTTTTAATATATTTTGCAGCGCAAATGCACCAAAAATTAAGCAAATACACGATTTCCAAAGATGAAAAACAGGCTCACAGTCAGAGCCCACAGTGTAATTCATTGCAGTATTATAGCACACAAACCCCAAAGCATTATGGGAAGTGAATAATGAGACGTGACAACACCGCTGAGAATATAATTTATTTATTTTCCTGCTGTCCACACGGGGTAAACTCCTCCTGTATCACAGCTCCTCTTGACCTTTTCCCTAAAGTGGCTTCTCGCTGTGAAATGCACGGAGCACTTTGCGGCGCTGATCCGGTGGTATTGGAGAAGCGTCCCCTCTCATCTTGGCTGACACAGCGACTGTCGGTGCAGGGAGAGGCAGACGTGGCAGCTCTCCAGGTTGATTGTCTGAGGTGTTTCAGATTAGTCCCGGGAACGTCTCGAGGTTCTGCCTCCACGTGTTCCCTCCAGACGACTCGATGTCTCTTTTGTGTGTCCTTTAAAGGATTATATCAGGTGAAGTGATTTACTGCAGTCCTCGTCTTTGGGTCACTTTATCCCTCCATGTTGTGCGTTCAGGCCTACAGGCAGTTGGATGTCCTGATTCCTGACCGGCTGAATTGTTCTGGCAACACGATCGTCCAGTCAGAAAGTTTTCAGAGGCAAATTTCAAACTGAGGGCTGTGTGAATGTTTTATTATTTACAAGCGTAAAAAAGTCACAAGTACAGAGACGTCAGCGGACTATGCTTGTTATAATATTAATGCTAGTGAGCTAATGTTAATTTGTTAAAGCTGATTTGTGTAGAACATAAAAAAAACAAAATTCTTCTCAAATGTGTTTTTTACTCAGTTTTACAAATTAGTTTTTTTTACACAGATTCACACATGAAAACAAATTCTCCTGAAAATAATTTTTACTGGTCAAAAAAAAAAAAATTCTGTTCTTCTGATGGATTAACTCGGTTTTACGTTTGCAAAAAATTTTTTTTTTTTTTTTCAAAAATTTAAAAAATGTTTTCTCCTTCAAATGTTTTTTTACTCAACAGAAACATTTTCTCCTGAATTTTTTTAATTATATTTTTTAACACTCAGTTTCACACATGACAAAACAATTAGAAGAAAAAATCTCCTGGAAATCTTATTAACTGTTTTTTAAACAAATCTCTCAAATTGTCCAGATAATTACTAATTTTTACTCACACATGAAAAAAGAAAATCTAAACCTTTTTAACTGTTTTAAACATGAAATTATGTCTTGAAAAATAATGTTTTGAAAAATAAAAGAAAAAAAATAGAAACATTTCTTGATTTTTTTATAACTCAGTTTCATTTAGGGAAACATTTTTTGAAAAACAAAAAAAAAATGCTTAAGATTTTTTCTGTTTCAAACACTTTTATTTTGGAGAGACAAAAAAAAACAAATTCTGCATAATCTTTATTTTGCTCATTTTGTTTAACTAATCACTGAAGACAGAAATCTGTTACGTAAACGCCATCAGGATCCTGAGCGACCGTCTCGTTTTCATTAGGAGAGATTTAAACCAGCACCCGGTGTAACTCTGCACTGAAGGGCAGAAGGGGGACGCTTGAAAAGGAGGGTTCAAAACTGGAAATAGGATTAAACTTTAAGGTCGGAGAGGACGGTTCTCAGCTGTAAGCATCACTTCACTGCAGAATCCTCCTCATGAAAGTGGATCAGGAAGCGTCGCGGCCGCTCGGTCCGGCTGAGCGTTTTAAACACTTACAGCATAAAAAAAAACCTCCCGGAGGAAAAAAAAAAAAACAACAGATTTCATTCAGTGACGTTGGAAGATTTTAATTATTCATCAAATCTTGAAACTGTTTTAATTAAGATTCATGAACGCAATTAGGCCGCCATGAAATAAATCCCCAAACACTTTAATGTGAGAGCGAGAAGCGAGGAATGAGATTGGGGTTACGTAACGCGAGATGTCCTCCTTTTTTTTTTTTTCCCAGGCACCAAGATGGCCCTGAAGTTCCTGAGGAAGAAGACCACCAAGCTGAAGAGCTTCCTGCGGGAGTACAGCGTCTCTCTGTATCTGTCGCCCTGCCCGTTCATCATCAACATGTACGGCATCGCCTTCGAAACGGACGAGTACTACATCTTCGCTCAGGAGTACGCTCTGGCCGGGGATCTGTTCGACATCATCCCTCCACAGGTGAGGTTTAAAATAAACACCTGAGTTCATGAATCCACTCTGTGTCTCCTCTGGATCGCAGACTGCTGTGTTATCTGGCGCCTGACGTTTAGTTGTCAGCTGTCGGGAGTCAAAACACAAAAATACACCAGACTTTTCTTGTGAGGTGTTGTCAAAATAAAAGCACAGAGAGGTCTCAACAGGGCTCTTTGACCTGGCAACATTTTTTTCCTGTTCGAGCACACAACGAGCCGGATTTCTTGTATTTGTCCTCAAACTTTTGCAATCTGCAAACACACAAAGCTGCTAATCAGGTTGACAGTGTTGACGGAGGGTTCGTCACAGTATGAAGCACAAGATGGGAACATTTCTCCTGGAAGCTTAACTGAAAAAGAAAAAAAAATCCTGAATTTTATAGTTTTAACTTGGTTTCATACATGTAACATTTTTGGGGGAAAAAATCCTGAAATTCTTTTTTACAGTTTCATGGCAAAAAAAAAATAAAAATTCTCCTCTGAATTTTTTTTTAACTCAACTTCACAGATCAAAATACATTTTCATTTTTTTTATTTGAAAACTGAAACTGAACATTTTCAAATTTTTTGGAAAAACTCGGAAAATCTTTCAAAAAATTTTATTTGGTTTCACACGATTTTTTTTTTCTTTAAAAATTGTTCCTATGAAAGTTTTTTTTTTTTTTTAATTCACACATTGAAAAAAATTCTTATAAAGTTTTTTTTATTATCTCTTGAAAACTTCCTTCTGAAAGATTAATTCAGTTTCAAAATAAAAAAAACATTTTTTTGACTTTGTAAATCAGTAACAATTATATTAAATATGAATTGTGGACATTTTAACAAACTTTTTTTGATACAAAATCAGAACAGGCTTCATTACGAGCTATTCAACAACCTTCCCAGCAAAAGCGTGACCTCATTCTTCTTCTTCTTCTGCTCTCTCTGTTCAGGTTGGACTTCCTGAGTCGGTGGCTAAACGCTGCGTCCACCAGGTGGCGATCGCCCTCGACTACCTGCACTGTAAGAAGCTCGTCCACCGAGACATCAAACCCGAGAACATCCTCATTTTTGACAAAGAGTGCCGGAAGGTCAAGCTGTCAGACTTTGGCATGACGCGGCGCGCCGGCTCTCCGGTGAAGCGCGTGAGCGGCACGATCCCGTACACGGCGCCCGAGCTGTGCGACACCGCGCGACACGAGGGCTTCTGCGTGGACTACAGCACGGACGTGTGGGCGTTCGGCGTGCTGCTGTTCTGCATGCTGACGGGGAACTTCCCCTGGGAGAAGGCCATGCCGAACGACGCCTTCTACGAAGAGTTTGTGCGCTGGCAGCGTCGCCGGACGGGCACGGTGCCCTCGCAGTGGCGCCGCTTCACAGATGAGGCTCTGCGAATGTTTCGCAGGCTCCTCTCCATCGAGCAGGAGCGCCGCTGCTCCGTCAAAGAAGTCTTCAGCTACTTCAACCTGTGCTGGATGTTGGACACGGAGAACGGGAACAGTAGCAGCGGCGGCGCCGGTGGCGGCAGCGGGGGCGTGGCGAGCAGCGCGCCCCCTCTGGACATGAGCTCGTCCTCGTCTGAAGAGGACGTATTAGTGGACAGACTGAAGCAGCAGAGCCTGTCGCCGGCCTGCGTGGTGGCGAAGGGCAGCATCATGATGGACACCCACTACTCCTCCATGTCCACCAACAGCTCGCCGTCCTCCACCGGCAGCTACGACCGCGTCAACAGGGAAAACAACGAGCGAGGACGCATCCTGGTAGCCACGCCCATCGAGATCTGCGTGTAGAGGCGGCCGACGCCGCGCGACATTCTGCCGGCTCGCACGTGAAGGCTGCTGCGAGCCGACGAGGAAGATTCTCCGTGTGAAAGAGGAGCGAAGTGTGACGACTGATGTTCGACGTCAGGAAACTTTCTACGGTCCGACGCTCGACGAAGCTTCAGTGCAGATTCTTTTTTTACTCATTTCTGATGAAGACGAGCTCTGAAGGAAATGAGCGGTGAGACGATCACAAACCTCCTGAACGCGGCCGACACGAACAATGAACTCAACCGGACGACCTGTAAAGAAAAAAAAACAAAAACACTGACGGGGGAGGAAGAAGAAGAAGAAGAAAGAAAGAAAAACATTCATAATCCTCGAGCAATATGTTCAAATGTTTGGAATAATCCAGTCACTGCAAAAATAATCTGTGAAGAAAAAAAGACGTGATCGGCTTCGACTTGTGACCGACGGTTCTGTTGTGTGTTTGTGTCGTGAACCATCTTCATGTTTTGGTAGTTGTGTGTCCGTACAGTGTGAAGACGTTCTTATTTATTTATGTCGGTTCAACATATTTATGATTTGTTTCACCTGAGGTCTGGTTTTTTTCGTAGACGCGGGTGGTTTTGGTTTTTCGCAGATCTACATTTTTCCCGTCATCGTGTTGTCGTAGTCGTGCGTCGACTGTTTCTCTCGCATTAAAATGTCCTTTTGTTTCGTTTTAACATTTTTCAAATACGAGCGGCTGAAAACAAGCTCGACAGAAATATTACTTGTTTTTCTTCTCTGAACTGCAGGTTGCTATCAGCACATAGAAGTGTGATGATTGACCCTTATTTTCTACCTGCATGGTTCATATATTTGGACATTTTTTCCCCTCGAAAATAGGCAAGATACAGGAAATATTCAGAGAAATAAATGTGTCGATTTGATCGTCTCTCAACACCAGAAGAATAAATCCAGTATTTTTAAAAAAAATTTTTTTTTTGCCCTCTCAACTTTTTATTCCACTTTGTTTTGTTGTGTGATCCATGAGACCGGATCAGGAGAATGTAGAAAACAAGTCTTTGGATTTTTGGGATTACAGAAATGTTTCAGCTCTCTTTTGTGTTTTTCAGAAGTATTGCATGAAGTGATATTACTGTGGTGAACATTTGTTGAAATAAACTTCCCGAGAATTAAAGAAATGATCCGTGTTTTTATTATTTTAAAGATGTAACATGTAGACGAATTCAAAATTTGAGTTTTTGTTTAGTTGCTGCTTCTTCCTTCCTGTGTTGGGATGTTTAGTTACATCGTCACGTGACGCACCGGTCCACAAATTTACTTGTCTGACCGTCGTAATTTGCTTTATTCAGTCCGATAATATTTGGACAGACAGCTCAGGTTTGCTTCACCCAGTGGACACTCGAAGTATTGCAGCGATAAATTCTCCTGCAGCCGAGTTAATATTTATCTTCTTTTAATTTCCATCTGAGAAAACCGGAATAAGAAAAAAATAAGCATGTTTTTCTTCACTTGGCTTCTCAGAACACACAGGACAAAGTTCATTGTGCACAATATCCCTGTTAGTGCAGACAAGGCCAGACTTTACAGCTCTGCCTCGTTTATTAACACCACAGGAAGTAACTCTGTGTGCAGTTCCTCCAGCAGGACGTCGTCCATTTCAAACTCTCAGTTCACAAAAGATGAACTCAGTCGATCAGACAAGGAGCTGGACTCAAATCAAACTGCAGGTTTAAAGTCGAGAAATGAACTTTTATCGAGACGTGCGTTCCTGCTTCAGCATCTTCCTCCGAACACGCGATGAAGCGGATCGTGTTGCATGTTAGATGAAGCTTCGCTGTAAGTCGGTCACATAATTATGCCCCAATAAACTCAAAATGCCCCACGAAGCTGTAAAAACCACTGAGGCATGTTTTTTTTTTTTTTGGCTCGGCAGTAATGAGCAGCGTCTGCCTGCAAAACATCGCTGGAAGCCGAATTACATAACACTCCCACCCAGGTGGGACTGACTCTGATTTAATGTTACAGGAAAAAGAAAAAAAGGATCCATACGTGAAGCAGAGGACAAACACAAACTGTCTGCAGACGTCTTTAATGTCAGTCCAACAAAACAGACTCAAATCCGCCTGATGTGAAGGAAGCGAGGAGGGAAAACAGCCGAGTGCAGCTGAGCCGCAGAGGAAATCATCAAGCAGCGCTGCATGTTCAGCATAGTAATTACAGCCGAGCTGCTTTCACTGATCTCACCGTGTTTACACATTCAGCAGCAGCGAGAGGCCGAGCAGAGTTTAGTGTTCAGATCCACCAGAGCAGCGACGTGTGCGGCGCTTTAAATAAATCAGTAGAAGACGACAGGGTCAGTCCAGGTTTCCTTCTGCTTTAACATGAAGCTACGGAAGCCCAGAAGGACGACGATCGTCCACCGGGATCCATTTTCTCATCTGAACTGTGAAAATATTATATATATTATTATTATATTTGAGTTTGTTTCCATCTGTGAAAACGTGTTGAAACCAAAAATACGTGATTACGTGATTTTTCCATTTTGTTGTGTCAAACTGAGTAAAAGTTTTTTTTTTTTTTTTTACGAGGAACCAAGTGCATCAAATCGCTTAAAAGAAAACTTTTTTTTTTATGTTTCCTGAAGTTCAGTTTTCAGGAGATTTTTTTTGGTGTATGGAACTGATAATATAACAGAATCATAAAATTCTCCTGGAAAAAACAAATCAAAACATTTTGTATATGTCTGAAATAATTTTTTTCATCAGAAATGGACTAAAAATTTGTTTTCCATATAAACAGAGGGGAAAATCCTTTAAAAGAAAAAAAAAATAAGCTCTTGAACTTTCTGAAATTTATGTTTTCGGCCAAATTAACAATTTTTTTGACAAAAATGTAATTTTTTGTCAGATTGGTTTCCGAATTTTTTATTTTTTTGACATGTGAAAATCTTTTTTTCTGAGAAACTGAGTAAAAAAAATACTTTCAAAAGGAAAAAAAATTTAGAAGATTTTTTGCACGTGAAACTCAGTAAAAATGTTTTTGTCCAAGTAATGAAAAATCTTTTCAAAAGATTTTTTTTTTTGTCAGGAGACAAAACTTAGAAAATGTGAAACGTAGTTACAAAAAAAATATTTTTCCCAAGAAACTGAGTGAAAAAATCTCCTAAAAGAAAAATTTTTTTTGGTCATGTTTTTGTTCCAATTGTGAAATTTAGTTAGTTTTTCTGTCTTGTTTGTTTTCCTGTTTTGCTGATTGACGAATGTTAAGAGTTAATTCAGCAACATTCAACACCAACATGAGCTTTAACACGTGGAACATTTGATCCACAGCAGTGAATCGAACTCACCGTGTCTAACCAGACATTTGATCCACATGTACTGAACGTTCCCCAGATCCTCCACGTTCTTCCTGTTCTGTACGTTCTGCTGCTGATATTTATATGAAGCAATGAAACACAGAGCGGTTCTGTATGTGTGCAGCGTGTCGACCACCTGCTGCAGCAGCAGAGCTGTGCTGCAGAGATACTGAGCAGGACCGTGAGCAGAAAAGAGCCGTCGGGCCTGAAAGCAGCGATAAGCGTGCAGGCTGACGGAGCTGAAGGAGGGATGGTGGAGGTGAAGAGAGCGACACTGAGGACTGAGCAGGAGACACAGTGAGAGGAGGAGGAGGAAGAGGAAGAGGAGGAAGAGGAGGAGGAGGAGGAGGAGGAGGAGGAGGAGGAGGAGGAGGAGGAGGAAGGCAATAAAAGAGGCAAATAAAAACAATCTGCAGCTGCAGGCGTCAACACTGTAATGAGACGACGTTATAGACGCGTGTTTCCGTTTTTAAACGACACAAACACTGAACACTGATGCGAGCTCTTCATCATCAGTTCATCTTCATCAGCTCTGCAGATATTCAGACCGCAGACTTCAAACTTCTGTCGGAAAAACAACCAAACTTTTTACGGTTTATCTTAAGGGAGACACAAACGTCGGCACCGAATCTCGAATCACGTGACGTAGATCCTCGTCACGACCACACCCGAGCACGTGCGAACACCTCCGCCATCTTGTTTCTTTATGTCGCAGCTTTACGCGCGCTTCAGTCGAGTTTTCTGTTCATGCTACTTCTAATGTTTAAACACAGAAACACCTCTGATTTGAGTTCAGTGCAAATTTGCATCATGTTGTTACTGTGAGCATGTTAGCGCGCTGACATTAGCGCCTGCTGCAGCTCATTTTGTCTAGCGAGCGAGCTAACGTGCTAAACTAGAACGGCGTACGTGGATAACATTCGTTAGCATGCTGACGTTAGCATGTAGCTCGTACGGCCTCACAGAGCACTTTCGCGTGTTTGTGAGTGAGTTATAAACTCGGCCGGTGACTCAGCACGTCACATGAATATTAATCAACCATCTGATCCCAGTTTTTCCTCTTTTTTTTTTCCCATCACTTTCCTCATCAGCATGATTCCTCTGAAAATAAATGTTTGGTGTCATTAATCTTCATCCTCCATATTTAAAAGCCTCTCTTGATGTTTTATTCAAGGCTCTAACCGACGTGCAGCTGCAGAGACTCAGACCAGCTGCTGCGACCCGCCTCGTCTCTAACGCTGCATCAGAGAAACGCTGCCTGCCATGGAAACAGCCGCCATATGCTCGCATGCTCTCTGGCTGCCGGAGCTATTTCAGCAGGTGTGAGTGGCAAATCTATTCCAGTTCAACAAAAGCGTCGCAGAGAGGTGACAAACACCTTCCGCAGGCTGCCGCAGGTCAACATGGCAGCCTGATAATGATGTGAAGGGGAAGATGTTTCCAGAGACGGATGATGTGAACGTCGCCGTGACGTACGTGTCAGAACGCCTTTTCTATAAAAGTGACGATGTGACTCAAAGACAGAGCTCGGTGTGAAAGTCTGTGACTGGAAATACTCGGATCGTAAGTGTTCCTGCAGCAGCACGCGGCCCACATGTTCTGCTGCTCGACTTGTAAATCACAGCTCTCCTGTTCCCACTCCAGAAAAAAAACAGAAGAACGGAAACCAAAAGAGATTCATTTACATTTTGGTTTCATCTGAAGCTGTCAGAATATCAGATTTTTATCTACATGATAATCGTCTTCAAGCAAATTCACATCAACAACATTGTCGCTATAAACCAGAAATAAAAAATAAATACTTTGTCATGTCATGTCTTTTTTTTCTGCATGCTTTGTTCATTTTTTGGCAAATTAATCACACTCAATACACAAATATGAACATAAACCGTGAAGAGTATGGAGGACTGAAACTGCCAAAATATAAAGTAAATTCAATTAATAGCAATTAAATGAAAAGGTCAATGAATGCACCAAAAATAATACTGAAAATAAATAAAGGCATTCATTTATAAAATGTGGCAAAAAGTAATTTTGGTGTTTTTGTCACTATTTTATTAACTTTTTAAAAAATTTTTAACGTATTTTACAAATTCATACATTTCTTTATTTTAAGTATTATTTACTTATTTTTTAAAGCATTTTTCTTTATCATTTTTATCTACTTTGGCATTTTTACAACACGATCATCGTTCACAATAATTGTTTTGTCTAACTTTTGGCAAATAAATTACACTTGAAATATGAACATGTAGTGTCAAGAGTGTGGAGGACTGAAAATGCCAAAATATATTTTTTTTTAAAGAATTTAATAAATGGTGCATAAATAAGTAAACTGTCAGTAAATTCAATAATTATTTTAGTATAATTTTTGACACATTTACTATTTTATCATTTTATTCATATTGAATTTGAACCATCATGTATTTATTTATTATTTTGCAAAAAGCAAAGGTAGAAGAATACAGAACTGCACTGGATTTATCACATGCATTTTTAACACGATATTATAAACTTCTTATATAATAATTATAAAATTCTTTCTTATCAGTTATTGTAAATGTCGGTATCATCAAAGTTTCATCAGGACGACTCAAATTTTCGCTTTAACTCATCAGAAAGAAGAGTTTCAATGCAGCCAATGAACTTGTTGAAAAAAACTGTTAAAAATCCCAAAATATTTTAATGCTTTACAACATATTTGTGTTTCTAAAATGTGATCTTTGTTCACAGTCCTGCTCCTCTAACAACAGAAACAATCATCATGTATCAGAACAAACAAGAAAAACTGAATTAGTTGGATTAAACTACAGTCCTGAAATGTTTCTGTGAGGAAAAGTAATTCAGTTTGTGTCACGATGACATTGAAATAAGTTAAACTGCTCTGGAAACAAATACTGTTATCATCCCTTCAGGTATTTGGTGACTTGCCAACATGCAGACACACTTTGTTTCCTCGCAGCGAGAACATTTTGTTCCTGTGTAGGAGCTCCAACGATCGCGGGTCCAAACTTCTGCACAAACAACATTTATACGAGAGCTTTGCACAAACAAACACTGAGGAAGGTTCACGGCTAAAGTCAGTTTCTCAATCAATGTTTCCAGTTCAAGAGAAAAGAAGAGATGAGATCAGTTTTATTGACTTTTATTAAAAAACATTAATTATCTTTTTGTAACTTTCTTAAACAATAAAAAGTGCAGGCATGAAATCCATCTCTGATATTTTACTTAAATCCTCTGTTATTTTTTCACAATTAACTCTTTAACTGCATCTGTCATGTCAGCACAGCAACAACGAGGGTTGAGTGAGTACAGAATAATATACAAATATACTTTTTTTTTTTTTTAGAGTACAATATGTCAACATCTGTGTTGTGACGAAGGAAAATCCTCAGTGGGCAGCTGACGTGAAACTTGTGAGTAGTTCTCTTCCTTTTCAGATCAAAAATATTGAATTCTGAGGTCGTTTCAAATAAATAATAAATATGGCGACTTCTGATCGACTCGTATCAATTGCAGGCTTCATTTAACAGCTTCTGTTTGGCCCCTCCCACTTCCAGTTTAAGCTCCTCCCACTTCCAGTACAGATAATTCAGCGGGTTGGACAGACACAGGTGACGGTGTACTCGCTCATCCCTGGTAACGACTCATGAGAACTAAAATACAAGCGCTCATACAAAGACGGGTGGTTAAAGCTGCACTAGGCGACTTCAGCGCTACGTGGAGGTCAAATATTAAAGGGTCGATTCACCCAAATCACAAAAATATATCTGATCTGCGGAGGTTTTCGAGGTGGATTTTATCGCCCTAAGTAACTTTCTCAGCGGCTGGATCTGCGAGATAATGTGATCTCAAGATCCAAATCATGGGGCAAGATCTCCAGTGCAAACTCAGCGAGGTGAGACTACGTTTACTGAAAAACTGAAAAACAAATACAGGAATGGTTGAGTTTGTAGTAACAGCTTAATGCAGCGAATTTAATAGGAAGAGGATCAAAACGAAACTTTGCACAACAGCGAAGAAAGAAAGAAAAAGAAAACAGAGCTTCAAATAAAGGCCCAGTACCTTCTAAAAGCTCCTGGCCACTATTTCAGTGAAGATGGAAGATTTTTTTAGAGAAAGTAGCAGCAAATGCTCATTTTTTAAGAAGTTAGAATTTGTATTTCTGTGTTTGGCATTTTATAAATCATCACAGAACAGTGTTTCATCCTATTAATCTGTGTTTAACTGATAACCGACGTAACAGATGCGCCACAAAACAATAAAAGCTGACGTTTTCATCTTTTTCGGTCTTAAGTTTCCACACCTGCAGACGTAACGTGAATATGGTGAATGTGCAGTTCGTGGATTTTATTCTCTATCGCAGCTTTACTTTGTGATTTAGACACGAAGTCAACATCTTTTTTATACATATATCTTGCTTAGTGCAGCTTTATGTTAAAACTTAAATACTTTTAGTGAAAAGAAGAATTAAGTCTACACATAGAAATAAATAACTGGATAGAATAGAATAAAATCAGACTATAAAGTGCCTCAACCGTGCATGCAGCTCGATGAGAATAAATTAAGTTGGTTATGTGACGACAGAAGCACTGACGGGAATAGAAAAGTAGTACAAAAACTGTAGAAAGAAAAGAAAGTGGCTTCATATAAAGATATTCTATACAACAGATCAATAAAGCTCATTTAAACTCTAATATAATAATAATAATTATGCCCAAATAATAAACTGTGTATCTGTGACGTGGCGAGTCCAGGTGTGGATCATCGAAACAAGGAATAAATAGTCACACACACACAAACAAACACACACAGACACACACACACACACATATATATCTCAGAGAAACAGAACAAGACACGTCTTATAAAAATCTTTCAGTGGCCCCTGGTTGATCCGTCTGTGGTGACTCTTATCAGAAGGTTTTCCTTCTGCTCGAGCAAACACATACACACAACCCTATGCACACGCACACACTCGCACACACACACACACACACACACACACACACACACACACCTTAATTAGTGTTATAAAACTGCAGCGGTGAAATCAGGCAGATCACGTCGCACCCTGAGGAGATCTGTGGATCACTCTGGGAAAAAAAAACAAAAAAGACAAAAAATAGCATTAAAGATGAAAAAAGGATTCTCTTCTTATACATTTATAGCTTTTTTTAATTTAAAATAAGTAATGAACAAGTTGCAATGAACAATAATCTTTTTATTGTTGATTAAGGTTCCCTCAATTAATCGTTCATCGGGTCTTTAAAATGTCAGATAAAAGTGCAAATGCTCGTAACCGTCTCCTCGAGGACAAGCTGACATCTTCAAATGTCTTGTTCTGTCACCAAAAGCCTAAAAAATACTTTTTTTCTGTCACGTAAGGCAACAAACCCTGACATTTGAGAAGCTCCGACCATCAAATGTTTACTGTTATTCAGCTGGAAATGACTTCAGGGGTAACGCCGTCAATTTTACACATAAACCTGTGTTTTCAGATCTTGAGGAGTTTTACTGCGTGTGTGAAAAAAGTAGTAAAAAGCCTTGGCCACGTTGCATTGTGGGTAATTTAGGTACCAGGTGCTGAATAAGCAGTCCACTGGTCTGTTGTACTCTAACACTGCAGGACTCTATTGTGGACAGTTTAAAAGCAAATGATCAAAATCGATCCAGCAGAAACAGAGATATCAACTTCTTTATTCCACACACTCTTCTTCCTGGCGCCTACATTACCCACAATGCACCTTGGGCCACTGAGTAAACAGCACTGGAGGCAGTTTATCAGAATACATGCAGCTTCCTCTGGAGCCACAATTGACTTTCCTGTGTAAAATTTGGTGGAGCCACCCTTTAAACGATTAATTGTTTATTAAAAACATTAAATGATAAATATTATTTACCTCCAGTTTCTCCAGATGTCTTTCAGGTCATCTCTTGTGTTGTCTGGTCGCACTCGTCAACAGTTTGTTCTGCTGGATACAAGAAAAACAAGCAGAAAATATTTTTTAACAATTTTCAGATAACACAGAAAAAATGGACATCGAACAAAACTGAACTTGTAAATATTTTAATTTTTTCCTATTTTGACCAAACATACAAAAGACAAACCAAGAAACAGCCACAACCACAATAAAGAACAAGTGTCCACATACTTTTGGTCACATGACACACTTCTCCTTTGCTAAAACTTGTAATCATCAGTTTCTTTTCAGGGTTTGATCATGTGACTTGTATCTTTCACACTCAGCACAACAACCTCATACTGACTCAGTGTGATCAGAGACTAAAGGTTACACTAGTGACCCCCAGAGGCCGAGCAGCTCGTCACACTTCCGCTCTGTTTACCTTGTGCTCCGGACATCTGATCGAGAAGTTCTCTTCATTTAAGACGCAGCCTGAGAAAAACACACACACACACACACACACACACACACACACACAAAATGTGATTCATCACTTCGCGCTGAGTGACACCGACAGACCTCCCACACACAAGAAAAGCACAAATGAGTCAAACCGTCACCTCCACGGTTCTGTCACCTCAAACATCACTCTCTCAGACAGCAGTGATTTATGAAGATAAAAATATTTTACAAACGCTGCAAATACTGACAGCGCGCTCCTCTTGATAATAACAGGGTCGAATTCAAGCCTTTATTCTTCACCGACGTGTCTGACAGACCTACCTGACTGAATGGCACATCTGTAGTGGTAATTTCGGGGACAGCCCTTCTGGAAACATCCCATTATTGCACCTGTTTGTTGGCACGCTGAACACACCTGAAGACACAAATACACAAAGACAAAACAAACATCATCACCATCATCATCTTTTATATCTATATGTGATGCTGGTGTAAGAAATTATCAAGTTGATGTTCAGTTTGTTTTGATTTCACTGTGGCGGATCACACGAGACAAAACTCTTCCCGCATGTGACAAGAACTGAGATAAATATTTCACGTTCCACAACATTAATAACACGATCATACGAACATGGACGTAGCTGTTAGATGATTAAAAATCCTCTCATGTCGACGCTGGCTGGGAAAAGATCTCCTCTTGATGCTCTTCCAGTACAAGACATTAACTTGAGGCTTCACGTGAGTCACAATCTCATAAAAAGAGTTAAATCACAACAGCACATTTCACAGTTTAAAGTCTTTGGTATAAAATGCCTTCATTGTTATTGGTGACGTGTAAAGAGCGAATTTCAAGCTTAATAACAGTGTCAGCTGATTGGTAACTGAAAATGAGTCATCGACTTTCTGATTATCAACTAACTGTTGATTTTTAAGGAAAGTGATGAAAAAATCTTCATGTTTTCTAGTTTCAGCTTCTGGAAATGTCCACGTCTGCTGTGTTTCTTTGTACAGAATCATTGTAAAGTGACTTTTGAATTTTGAGATTTTCAACACGTCACCTTGAGCTTTTTTTTTTTTAAACAATCTTTTCAAGGATGATAAAATAATCACTTACTGCAGCCATTATTTATATGGTTGGACTATTTGATGCTGCTGGTGCTTCATATTATTAACTTTTAATAACTTCATATTAAGAATTTTATAATCACACATACAGTAAATTTCCCGGGAGAGTTAATCTTTTCAATCCTTTTTTTTGTTGTTTAAAGAAAACACCTTGTTCTGTGTCACTCACTGTTTCTTGAGCGAGCCGGGCCGCCTCCTCCAGCCCGTACAGCTTCCCTCTGACCAGAAACACTCCGGCAGACCAGATCCCGCAGTCCTCGTGGATCCAGCACTCGTGCAGGCGAAGAGGCACCTTTGGGAGAGAGTGGTGGTTGCCCTCGAGCAAACCATTAACAGCAGAGCGGCCGTGACCACCACAACCATCATCTGAGGAGTTCACTGAATGGCTTTTAACGAGTAAATGTTCGTCCTCGTTCTGCTCGGCGCTGCCGTTCTGCTGCTGGTTCTGACAGTCCACAGACGGGCTGCTGGTGGGATGGTACGGTCCGTGAAGGTCCCCGAGGCCCATGGCGTTGGCCGTCTGACCACACAGGCAGCACAGCAGCGTGTCCGGACACCGGCTCTCTGGGCTGAAACGACCCAGCTGGAAACAGGAAGTGTTGGGAACGAACCCGGACAGAGACCTGCAGGCCGGCCGCTGCTGTCCTCCTCTGTTGCTCCTCACCGTGGCCTCCTCCTCCTGATAGTTGACCACGGTGCACCTCCTCTTCTCCATGTGGACAAACGGGCAAAAACTGCCAGATTTCTTCTCCTTTTTCTCCTCTTTGAGTTTTGCATATTTGAACATAATTTCTGGCTCTCTGGGAGGAAACTGAACAGAAGGTCCGGCCTGCGACCGCCTTTTTCTCTTCCGTCTCACAACAGCTTTTTTGTTTGCCGACTTGTTTATCTGTTCTGGTTGGGTTCTGCTGTTCTGTTTCTGTTCAGTCCTTCTCAACTTTTTAGCTTTTTTACAAATGTTGAGGGGCTTCTTTCGTTTATGACCGGTGGTTTTCACGTGGGACATTTTGCGGCGAGGCTGCTTTTGTGCCTCCCTCTGTGGCGACTTCCTGTCTGTCTGAACGTCCACGCCGGACTCCTCTGAGTGGCTACTCGCTCTTTGTGACACATCTGGCTGCGAGACCGGCTCGTCTGCGTCTGAGCTGGATATCCTCACCGCGTACTCAATCATATCCTCAGAGTCACAGCTTTCGTTGTATATTCCTATGGCGTCGTTTTTGGCTCGTCGCCTCAGACTGTGCCGGGACCCGCTGCAGGTAAGCGGCGGCGTTTCAGAGGCAGACTTCCTGATTCTGCTGCTACGTCGGACTTGTTTGCGTGGAGCTTTTTTCTCCAGACTCGGTGGAGGCGTTTCTCTCTCCGAACTCTTCTTAGAAGTAAAAGAGTTCCTCTTCTTCTTCTGGTTAGTGACTGAAACTTCGATA
The DNA here is from genome assembly GCF_904848185.1 of Acanthopagrus latus. Classification (NCBI taxonomy): domain Eukaryota; kingdom Metazoa; phylum Chordata; class Actinopteri; order Spariformes; family Sparidae; genus Acanthopagrus; species Acanthopagrus latus. Next base: position 22,342,638 of record NC_051061.1, read on the forward strand.
ACATCACTGTCATCACTTGAAAGGTCTACCGGGGATTCTGCGGGGTTGCCATAAACAGCACTTAGGTCTGACAGGAGGACAACAGGCCTGGTGTGATGAACAGGAATGTCCACTGAGCTGTCCGAGGACTCCTCCGAGTACGAGCTGTCAGGACTGGGCGAGCTCAGAGGCTGAGGTAGGTGATAGCAACCTCTCCCTTCATCCAGCGAGGACACAGCCGGGGACAGGGGCTCCACGATGTGCCTCACACTGTCTTGAATGAAAGGAGTGCATAAAAGCGGCTCCTTCGCCGAGGAAACCAGGAAAATAACATCCGAGCCGCTGTCGCTCTCCTCCCCGCAGCTGCTCTCAGGAACTGGACCGCTGCTCTGGTCGGGCCCGTAGAAACCAGGATGCCACAGGTTGCCGTGGACTCCATCGCGGTACAGATCCAGCCCAGGAGCTATTGTTGAATTCATGTAGTTCCCCAACGACTCGGGGCGCTGCTCCATGTCTCTGCAGTGGACAGGAGCCCCCGGCTCAGGGTGCAGCAGCGTGGACAGGGAGCTGTAGGAGGACGAGGCTCTGGACCTGAACGGGGAGCTGAGCTCTGTGCTGCAGCTCGGCGGGCGTCGGTGGTACCACTCGGGCTTCTTGGCCAGGTCCATGGCTTCATTGTGGCTGCGGGTCAGCGGATTGACTGAGTAGCTCTTCGACAGGTCCATCGCCATGAGAGACGGATCCTGAGACGACACTTCCATCACTGCAGAAAACACACATTAACATTAATGAGATGAGTCATCTTATACCTGTTTCTTTTTTTTTTGCAGTCATCAGCAGTCAGCAGCTTCTTTCCTGTTTATGTAAATGTGTTTTACATGCAGGCAAAAAGGCAGCGATGGCTTCAAAGTTAGAGAAAGAAGCTCATGCCCTTCTCTCATTACACAAACCACCATCATTATTTCAAACCACCTTGAATTCCAGGACCTCTCTCTAACCCTAACCTTTAATAAAGTATTTACCAGTTCACTGCCGGAAATGTTTATAAAACCATTCTCTTATTCAAAAGATTTAACTGATAAAATAAAAAAAACCCTGAGATTAAAGACACGTACAGCAGAGGCTGAAAACAACATAACTAAAATATGATAAAACACGTACTTGGACAAGTCAGACTAAAGTATTAAAACAACAACACAGATGTACACATAAAATATATATAACACACAAAAACCGTGCAGGACCATTTCAGGAGAAATGCAAGTAAATGACAAAGTCAGTGTCTAAGATGTCAATAATAATATTGTTATTCTGCTCGATGAAACATGTGGTCTACGATTTGTCAAACCAGAGCTTCAAACGTCTCTCTTGTTCAAAAAAATCTGAAGAGATTCAGTTAACAGTCAACTACGACGACAACAAAAAACTCTCTTTTTACCTTTAAAACAACTGAATTGTGCTTCTCTATCATATTTGCTTCAGAAATTGAAGATTCTAGAAATAGTTGGAAAAATGTTATTTTTCCGTTTAGATACCCAGTTGGTCATTTTTCAAGTAAAAATAGGCAGAAAATATCAGAAGCTGTTCTCACAGGAAATAAAAGGTCAAACACTGTTTGAAGGTAGAAAGGTGGCAGGGTCCGCCAAATATAAACAGAGTAAAACAGTGTGATGCTGTGTTCTTGTTTAAGGTCAGTTTGTTTATTCAGCTCATTCAGTGATGAAAACAAAGAGTCTGATTATTTAGTTCGATTGGGCAGAAAAATAAATCAGTAAATTAAGATCTTTTTCTCTGAATTAAGATTTTGTCCTCAAAACTACGTGGAAAACATCTGAAGACGTCACCTCTGGGAAGTTATGACGGGTATTTTTAGACATTCCACATTATATATTATATAAGGTGATGAATCTGAAAAAGGGCATAAGATCTATCAATAGTTAACAGTTGTTAGTTGGATTCCTGCCACCCAAATGGAAGATTAGTTAGTGCGGCTGCAACCCACAACTATATCAATTACCAGCAAATGTGCTGCATATTTTCACGATCAATTAATTAATAATTTAGTCATAAATATGTCCATGCAAAATTTCTAAGAGCCCAGAGTGACGTCTTTAAATGCTATTCATGTCCAACTAACTGACTCTTCATCAGAAATCAGAAATGACTAAGAAAAGCAGCAAATCGTTGCAGTTACAGAAGCTGGCAACAGTAAATTAAACAATTATGATTGATGGATTATCAAAACAATTGGTGATTGATTTTCTTTTGCTCGATTAATCGATTACGGACTAACAGCTGCAGCTCTATTAGTTATGTTAACAACACAACAAGAAAAATCAAATATACACAACAAACCTGTTGGACATTCATTTTGTACAGTTAGCTCTAGTATTTACAATAAAACAAATACTTTACAGAATATAAAAGGAAGGAAATTCTTCTTAAATCTAAACTACTTACTGTAATGTACTGCACATGTCACAGCAGTGTGCAGCTGAAACATGATGGAAAAATGAAACTAAAACAAATATCGGATTAGGTTTGGTTGGCAGATTGTCAATGTCAACATTATTTATTTATTTTACTATGCTGGTTAACATTCTGTGAGGAAAACAGGGACAAGCAAACACACCTGGACGTGTGTCTCAGCGAGCTGTCTGATGAGGAATGCGAACAGGTAGGCCCGCTCACTCCTCCATCATGACTGATGTCAGAGGTAATGTAAGCAGCCTGTCAATAACAACATGGTGTGCTGCAGCTCCAACTCACAACAAGTGTTTCATCTGTATTTTAAAGTTAGCTCCGCCGTGATCTTACCCCTGCGGTGGCAGTAGTCTGGCTGGGCGACCCCGGTCCTGACCGTGCAGGCGGTAAGGATGTCACTTTCCCCTCAAACAAGTCTGGTAGCTGGGTTAGCTAACACACCTATGATCCAGGCCCATCATCAGCACTGGATGTAAACAAAAGCAGCCCGAGTTCATGCTAGCTGGCGAGCAAACGTTAGCCCGCTACGCTATCTTCAAACGCAGACGACACTCGACGCGATAACGGCTGAGAAACATTTCTCCCGGATAACCGCTCGCAGGTAATCACACCCCGCCTCGCTACTGTTGGTATTTTAAAGTTGTCATCATGGATACCTCCTTCCTCCAGCGTCAAGTCATAGCAAAACAACCGGGAAGAAACCGGAAGAGGAGGGCGTCCTTTCAAAGTAAAAGCATCGAGCCGTTTGTGGACGGCTTTTAAAGATGGCGACCTGAATGACACCACTTTTTCACTGGACAATAAAACCCGCTAAGATCGGGCTTTTTATGTAGTATGAATGTGAAAACTCATGCATTTACACGTCAGGTGATATTGTTGGCATTCGTTCATTCCCATGAAAGCTGCGCAGTGGTGTTCTGAAACCAAAAAAAGTTCAACCTCCCAGATTTGAAAATACCTGGTTCACCTAAGGAGCCGCTAACTACCGGTAACTGCATAATAACTTCCGGTTGAGCGCCTGCCTAGCAACAATTTAATCTTTTTTATCATCATTATAATTTTTAACAAAGCCTTGTAGATTGTATTTTTGGTAATAGAGAGACGATATATGTTTTGTTGCATAAAAAAATGCAATTTATGTTCCCGTTGAGAGAATTTGTAAGTATTTTTGAAAAGTTAAATAAAGTTTTGGAGAAAAAAAAATAATCGTGCGGCTTTTCTTGACTTTCCAAATATTATTGGCTAAATGGCCAAAATTCTGACAGTGAAACAAGACATTTCGCAGGGTTTCTGATGCCCAAAATAAATGTATCCACCCTTTCAGAGACACGTCTTTCACAATTAGAGTTGCCACCAATCCCGTTTTTCCCAGAAATGTTGAGATGGGAGATGGGAGCTGTCAAACCTGGGGGGACTGTGGCAAGCAGGCGCCACCTACTGGACATTAGGGTCAATGCACTTTCCTTTGGTAGTGCAATTTAGGCCGCTCTCATGTCAGAGCCATGCCGGTCCCAACACAAAAATAATGTCATAAAATATTAGAAATATTTTCTTATTTATGGCTGATCAGAATATTACGTCACTGACCTCCTCATGCAATTCCCAGGGATCATGATTGACTCAGAATCAGAATCAGAACTCCTTTATTGGTCCTGCAAACGGGGATGTCTGTGTCTCACAGCAGCCTGAGGGCAGTTCAATTTAACAATAAACAATAATGATAGCACAAAATAAACAATATAAACGTTAAGAAATAGATTCCTATATACATGATATGTACAAGTGCCCCACCCCTTTCTGTGACATCACCCCCATGAAGTCATTATTCACATTCACATGTCCAAATTACCTGAATTCTTAAGTATTAAAGTAATATAACTTGATTGTATAATAACAAGACCAGAGAAATTTAGTGTCAACTAAAAAAACTGAGTTTTTTTCATCCTACTGGCAATGGTTTATCTGAGCTGGTTCTTTTAATATTTGTTTTACTTTCATTTTAGCCTCTCAAAAGTGGACAGTTAGAAAGATTACAGAAGACAAGATGAAGTAAAGGATCCACAAGTGGGACTTCAACCAAGAATCAATGCTCACTGGATACCTGCTCCACCAACTTGAGCTAAACAACTTCTCAGGTGAAAATCACTTTCTGGTTTGATCAGGGTAAACCAGGCAAAATAAGTCCCGCCCACAGATTTTCAGACGAATCCAGGTGGTGCGCGTCAAAAGAGGCGGTCTCTCTCATTTCCCGCGCGAAGTTTGTGCGTTTCCCTCCAAAACTGTAGATGTCTTTATTAATGCTGAGGGATCTTCACTCTGGTCCCAGCTGCTCTTCCCTGAGGACAGGAACACGGTGAGTAAACTGTTCTGTATGAATCTGCTTTATGTGTCCAGTTACCTGCTCAGTATAGGTGTATTCATGTCCGTGTGGATGGTGTACAGATCAGTTATTACCTACAGATCTCAGGTAATAAGCCCAGGTGATGTTCCTCCATATATCGGTGAGCTCCACATTGTAACTACAGTCTTACCTTGTCAAGCCCAGTGAGTTCTAGGTGCGGGTTAAAAGGGAGCCAGCCTCCCTCTAGTGTTGGTGAGATTTGTTTTTGTCTCATAAGTTTCTGAAAAAACTCTGAACACGAAGCTGAATACTTCTCTTTTTACTGTTAAGTGTTAAGGTAAATTCGGCTCGAACATAATCCTGTTACCACATCCAATTAAATCCGCCATGGACTTTTTGTTTTGCTCGGTGCGCCAAACTCCATTGAGATTTTGGCCGTTTTTTCTGTGCCGTGTTTATTACATGAATAATGCACAGCTAATTAAATGTAAGTCACTTTCTCAAAACATGTTGGTAGTTTAGGTAAAATCGGCATTAAACTTTTTTTTTTAAATGTATTATGTATTCTTTAGAACGCAATGAAAGCTGGTTAGCTAACATTTGCTGGTCAGTTTAAGTGAGTGGCTATGTTATGTTAGCTAGCTGACTTCGAAGTAGTTGGAGATGCAGGGTTTGGGTAACACGTTAGCAGCGGCTCAGCTGCCTTTAATAACGGGTAAAGACTCATGAATCGGGTGCTGACGCTATAACGAGCTTTTAAAGACGTCTGAGTGATTTAATCGTCGTGGTTTTACAGACAGGTTTGCATGTTAGCTAACGTGTGTCTGTTGGCGCGTGTTAGCATGACGCCATTATCCTGCTGTGTAATGTTAGCTTGTTAATACTAACATGTTATCGCTGAATATCAGAGTACAGCTCAGTTAGCTAACCGGCTTCATGTGTTGTGTGTAATAATGTCTCAGTATGGTAGTGTGTCGGCATCTAGAAGGTCATTTTGAGCAGCTAAAGTAGTTTAACACACAATATGCAGCCTCATTGTAGCTGCACAGAATGTATTCAGTGTGTTTGTCTCAGTTTTGGTTAAATCACTGCACTGACCTTATTAAAATCATATCACTTGTGTATAAACTACTAAATGTTCTCAGGACTGAATACATTTGGTTTACTTTTGGTTTACCTTTTAAAAAACACACATGTATTAAATCAGATTATAGTAGATTTTACTGTGCAGAGTGATGTGACACTCCTGAAGTGATGCCATGCACAAAGAATGATAATCCCTTTAAGAAATCCCCTTTTGGTGGATGTATCTATACTCTTATTACATCCTCTTTTTTCCTGTTACACGCACACACACACGTAGTTACCATGTTATACTAAATTACCTCCTCCTCTCTCCAGGTGAACTGTGGGACTTGTCTTCAGCTTCAGGTGGAACAGCTCTGACCTGTATGGTGATCAGACCCAGAGAGGAGAGACACCTGGTCCAACAAGGTCAGTGCAATATAGGTGCCAAAATTAAAGGCAGAAAGTGTGAGATTTATCAGTTGCTGTTCATTGATACTCTACGATCAGTAAATTATACCAGAGGATAGTCGAGTCTCATTCTCAGGTCGTTGAATACCGACAGTTTGGGTTGGCAGAAGCCACGACAGTGTCACTGTTGGGCCACTAGTCTCTCTCCCTCCCTTTCTGTTTGTCTTTAAAAATAATTAATTATATAGGATAAATGATACAATTATTTTTTATTTAACATGTATATCTACACTGTTCAGCCACAGCATTAAAACAATTAACAAGTGAAGTGAGCATTGATCATCTTGTTACAATCAAATGTTCTGCTGGGAAACTTTGAGTTCTGTCATTTCTGTGGATCCTCTTTGACAAACACCAGCCACCCAAACACCGTTCAGACCAACTACGCCCCCTCATGGCAAAGAACCCAAGGTGTCAAACTGGCCTCCTCATTCTCCAGATCCCAATCCAGTTGAGCTTCTGTGGGATGCACCAGAACCAACTGCCATCCATGTTGGGGCCCCCATGGATGGTTCTTGGCTCAGACTGCATCCAGTGGAAGCTCAGTTGGATTGAGATCTGGGGAATCTGGAGGTCAGGTTGACACCTTGAGCTCTTTCCCACGTTCCTCGGGTCGTTCCTGAGCAGTTTTTGCAGTGTTGCAGGCGCGTTGTCCTGCTGGGGGGGCACTGCCATCAAGGAGTGCTGCTGCCATGAGGGGGGGTACTTGGTCTGCAGCTGTGTTTGGGTGACTGATGTTTGTCAAAGAGACGTCCACATGAATGCTAGGAGTCATGGTTTCACAGCCGAACATGACATTGGAACACAATGATCCATGTTATACAATTCGCCTGTCACTGGTTCTAATGTTGCGGCTCTCAGTGTATACACGTGTTAAATACTTCATGAATTAGACCAAATAAATGCATTTAGGCACTATAACAAGACTTGTTTATATTTCCTCTCAGTAAAACAAAACTGTTTAAAATACTTCTACTTCCTTTGAATCCTGTTGGTTTTGAGCTTGGGACTTATACATTTTAAATGGACAGCTGTAGATTTATAGTTAACATGAGCCTCGACCTGTTCACCTAGCAGGCCACTTAATAAGTATCGTTTTCAGTTTCTAATGTTCAGCTGTGCTATGGTGAAGTTTTTGGTTTAGAAGCATTTCTTGTCGTCTCATTCATGGTAGAGATGCAGCAAACTGAGCTACAAACACCAATAGAATGACCAAAGACATGTTATTTTCTGGTGGCCTGTGTAAGTTTCTCTTGAACAGTTGTTAGCTTATCTACGTCCCTCTGCGTGTATAAACTGTTGAGCAGGGCCTGGTGTTATTCATGGTAGAAGTGCAGTGAATTGAGAGCTACAACACCATCAGAACTGAGCGGAGATGTGTTGTTTTGGAGGCCTCGTGGTGTAAAACTTTCTAGGGACAAAAGTTCAGTAATAGTAATCCAGTTGTTAATGGTCTGCCAGGCAAACCTGGTGTCATCATTGTTAGTTACAGGTTAACTTGACCAGACTTCAGCTATCTTCAATGGCAAATGCCCGAGTGCTGTCCATCGGAGCTGTAAGCAGTGGTTTCCATGAATGGCAGTAGTCAGGCCTTTGATCAGTTGCTGGTATTGGTAATAGCGTATCTTACGAGCCCTCGTGCGATCCCGCCAACTTACAGGTCCCTCATGTTCAGACACCTATGGTTGGTAGAAGCGTGCACATAGTGTGCGTGTTTAGCTTGGGCCTCGGCCTGGCTAGGGACATGCTCAGGGCCACGGTAGAAGCTAGCCTGACGCCACTAAAGCGGCTTGGATCTCTGCCCTCATCTGTCCATGACGATTCCCCTCGCGAGTTCAGTGTGTATGGGCGCGATGCCTTTGCCTTGAAGATAATGTTGAACCTCTGTGATATAACAAAATGAAAACAATTGCAGGAATTCATTTTCTTTGCAACTGTGTGCAACAGCTTCCTGCTTGATAACACCAAGCAGAGATCATTACAAAGCTGTTACAGGGCCCTCGGCCTCACCGGCCAGTGGGCCACCAACAAGGATTGTACCGTGGTGTCGTTTTTCGTTTGGAAGCAGTTGTCGTGGTCGTGTTCATGGTAGAAGTGCAGCGAACTGATAGCTGCAAACAGCTTGAGCGGTTGTTAGTTTGTCTGCGTCCTTTGTTTTCAATTCTTGTACATATCCACTCGAGCGTGCAAATGAAGTCTTTGGAGTTGTTGTCTTGCGAACTGATAGCTACAAACAGCTTAAGCAGTTACCAGGCTTGTGTGAACCAACCAACCACAGCAGACTTAGGCCCCACCTCAAAACCCACAGGATTCATGGAATGTTTTTACAGCTAGTAAATATATATATATATATATATCTTGAAGTAAACTGTATTTGAATATACAAGTCCTCTCACTGTTAACAACTCGACTCTCTGAGTCCTGTTAATAGCCTACAAAGTGTGTTATTTGACGACCTGAGAATGAGACTCAAAAATCAGCTGTCTTTCTACAGAACTGCTTTATGGCGACATCACACAATTAATGATCGATTAATAATTGTCCTCCATAATGCAGGACACTGGCTTGTCTCACATTTCCTCCCTAAGGTCTCAACTTTCTGCTTTTAATGCTGGATAACTTAATCTATAATAATATATCATGTTTGATAAGTGAATATTTAATATTGATTATATGAATCTGCAAAGTAACTAGAAACTAAAGCTGTTAGACGAAGTGCAGTTAAAGTATGAATAATGTAATAATAACAATAATAATGATAATATAGTTAAAACTCAATTTATGCAACATATGAGAAGTATTTAACATGTATATCTACACTGTTCAGCCGAAACATTAAAACAATTGATAAGTGAAATGAGCATTGATCATCTTGTTACAATCAAATGTTCTGCTGGGAAACTTTGAGTTCTGTCATTTCTGTGGATCCTCTTTGACAAACACCAGCCACACAAACACCGTTCAGACCAACTGCACCCCCTCATGGCAAAGAACCCAAGGTGTCAAACTGGCCTCCTCATTCTCCAGATCCCAATCCAGTTGAGCATCTGTGGGATGCGCCAGAACCAACTACCATCCATGTTGGGGCCCCCATGGATTGTTCTTGGCTCAGACTGCATCCAGTGGAAGCTCAGTTGGATTGAGATCTGGGGAATCTGGAGGTCAGGTTGACACTTTGAGCTCTTTCCCACGTTCCTCGGGTCGTTCCTGAGCAGTTTTTGCAGTGTTGCAGGCGCGTTGTCCTGCTGGGGGGGCACTGCCACCAAGGAGTGCTGCTGCCATGAGGGCGTGTACTTGGTCTGCAGCTGTGTTTGGGTGACTGCTGTTTGTCAAAGAGACGTCCACATGAATGCTAGGACTCCTGGTCTCACAGCCGAACATGGCATTGGAACACAATGATCCATGTTATTTATTTCACCTGTCACTGGTTCTAATGTTGCGGTTCTCAGTGTATACACATGTTAAATGCTTTTTACAGATCAAAACCTCCTAAAAAAGACTAAAAATCCTCACAATGACACACAAAACAACCATAAATACACACACAAAAACTCCACAAAACTTCACAAATTCACAACAAACTGCAGTAAATACACACAAAATCTCTAAAAACCTCCACAAATACACAAAAACCTCCACAATGACACACAAAACGTCCACAAATACACAAAACCTCCACAAATAAACACAACATCGCCACAAAGTCAATAAAAACTTAAACAAATACACAAAAACCTCCACAATGACACACAAAACTTCCACAAATACACATAAAATCTCCACAAATTCACTAAAAACTTAAACTAATACACAATCTCTACAAACCTCCACAATTTCACAAAAAACTTCCATAAAATCCCCACAAAACCTGCACAAAGACACATGAAACTACCACTGCTCTTCCTTCTCTTCTTGCAGGTGATGGAGGGTTGAAAGGACAAATCAACACGACAAACAAGACGAGCCGCCACAGGAGCCTGAAGGGAAAGTGTGAGTATCTTTCACCTGGACTTAACGAGGGGGATCAATCATGGCTGATGTATCTTCAGATTACTGATGGTCACTGTTGGTTTCTCCAGAACGAGAGCAGCCAGGAGCTGAAACTGTGAGCAGAGGAACAGGCTGCTGAGGACCAGCTGGACGACTGTTTCCTGAACTGAATCCTGATTTCCTGTAATCAAGTTTTGTGGACTGACATGTTCTCTGGTTGCTGCTCTTTCTGTCAGATCAGTAGGAAATATTGTGCTGCTCGCAAACAGACTCACACTTTCGTCTGTATAGACTTCAAACACAAGAGCGCACCGACCCTCAGAAGCTGCCGTGTTAAATTCCAAACTTGATGTCTGGAGGAGAACAAACGACCAGTTTTCTTAAGTCACTGTCGTTCCTCCATCGTTCAGAATCTCCTGACGCTCACAATGAAACAGTTTGTTAATGAGAGATTTGGTGTTTTTAATATGATATATCTTTATATAATATATAAAGATATCTTTCATTCATCAAGGCAGAAACTCCTCTCAAATATTAATGTCCTCCATCTTTGTTTTTAGTAGGTAAATATTTTGTTGTGAGTACGACTGAGGGTCAGTCTGATGTTTGTGGCTGTCGGACAAACCACAAGTGTAAAATAGTAATCAAAGCATTTAACTAATTGTACAATAAATATCAGCATTAATAAATTATTTATTAGTCTAAATTCAACTAAATTACAAAGTTTTCAATATCATTCTTTAAAGATTTAATTATTACTCGAAAAGTACACGGTAAAAGTACTTCATATTATTCATGCAAGTAGTCTAGGAAGTAGAGTACCTCTCATATTTTATAATCTCATTAAATGGTTATTTTTGATGCTTCTAATGTATTATGGTTTATTCTCAATGTCTTTTTTAAAAACCCATATTTTATATTGCTGTCTTGCTGTGCAACAATAAACGTTGTAAAAAGTAGAATATCTGCCTCTGACTTGTCGTGGAGTTTAAGTAGAAACTGTCAAAACTGAAAAAAGTTCAGAATCTCAACTGAAGTTGAGTAATTGAGAACAAGTTTTTAAACCACACTCAAATGAAGGAATTAATACACACAATCCATTGAGGATCATTAGGGGAGGATCATTGGGACCAACAACAGGCTGTGTGGCTGAGACATGAAATACCATCCTGAAGTTTAGTTTGAGTAATAAATTAAAGAGTTTTAAGGCTCATCAGAAGCAAAAATACTGCACAGAGGTTTCAAAATGTCATTCGGGTGATGATATAATAACTGAAAATGAATCTTTCCAGAAGCCACAGAGGTGCTTCGAGGTGGAAAATAACAAAGTACAAATACTTAATTACTGTAGTGATATTTCAGAGCCTGTACTTTATTATCTTTACTTGAGTATAGAAGTTAAATCAGTTTGTTTTTAGTATCTGTACCTCTAGTTGAGTGAAGAATGGGGTCTGCATGCTCAGAGAGATGATGCTAATATGCTAATGTGTAATTTTTATATGTTCAGCATCATACTTCAGCTTCTGGTTCGCACCGTAAGGTTGAAATGGTCAGTTTTTAAGTGAGATATCTCAGCAGGTATTGTAACAGGAGATTGTAACACCACCATGAGGTAGATTTGTCCAGGCAGTTTAATTACGTCGCCATCAGTCGTCAGAAGACCTGGCATGAACACCTGGCCAGCCAACTGTGCGATGGTGAGGAGTTCAGTTCATGTCTGGATTTGTTGAAAGCTTTAAATAGTTAAAGTTTAGAGCAGCGATGTAAAGAACAGAGAAGTTTACAGAAGGATCAGAAATGTCCTTTTCATCGAGGGAACGAGCATGAATTGTGACTTTTTCACATTTTGACTTGTCACAGCAGGAGAAGCACACGAACGTAACCAACTTTTTTCTTTTTTGTGTCCCAGCGAGTCACGACTTCTTCAAAAGTAGAATAAAAAGTTGAAATTAACATCTGATTTACATCAGGTTCACTACAAGAGTCACTAACTGAACAGATTAATTATTGTTGTTTGATATTAACATGTAAGGTGTTGCAGCAGGTGAAGGTGAGTCTCATCGTTACCACTTAATGTTCTGCTGGGTGTTTTAATCTATACTGATTTTCATCTAGAGATGATCATCACACAGCAGTGCAGTAACATGTAATACAGGTGAAGCAACATGCAGCACCTGTTCTCACCTGTTGTGTGTTGAGTGACGCAACACTGCCCCCATGAGGAGGGATGTGTATGAAACGAAATGAAATATTAACTGGATCTTCTCTCAGAGTATTTGTTCCGTTTCAAGTTTGTTTTTTATTACTATGAATATCGTAAAACTGACGATGTGCATTTTCAAAATAAATGTATTCTCCCAGTCTGCTGAAGTCTGACACAGCTGGAACTCTGTTTGTTTAGTTTAGTTTTTTATTTTATGGCGATGTATAATTATTATCTTTATTATCTTTTTAAATCAACAGCGACTTCAGGTTCAGGTCGCACTGTGACGACAGAGGAGGAATGTCGGCTTTATATTGTTATTGTGAGCAGTTATTAATGAAAGAGTCGCATCGTTCAGCTTCTTCATTAAACTGTAATTCAATTCAACGATTTAAATAAATTGAAAAAAAAGAGAAAAAAAATGTACGTAAAAAAAAGTAAGTAAAAAAAAAAAAAACTAGAGCGAAAAAAAACCATTTAAAATCTACCGTTAAGTGACAATACATGATTATTTATTTATTTATTTATTTTTTAAATATTTATTATGTCCGAATTGTTTTGCCTGTCAACACGTGACGTTTCACAGCACAGTTCGACTATCAGGCGTTCTTTTGTGTTTTTTTAAAAAGTAAATATTGGATGGAATGTTCCGTCGTTTGCCTTTGATTGCGATGACGTCACCAGACATGAGAGAACGGATGACGTCACTCTCTTGAAACCTTATAGAAGTCTCATGCTTTGGATGTTTGATCTGGTTAACTTGATGGTTATCTGCCACCTGAAGGATCGTGTAGAAGTCTGATTAATTTGAGATTTATTTGGTCTGGTTAACTTTATCGAGCTGTCATCAGAAGGATTTCGTATGTTTAACACATACACATCTGCTGGTCGGCGACATTCTGCGCTTTCAGTGGAATCGCGGCGTCTCTCCATGGCCGAGACTAAAAGCAGACCAGAGTCGCTGGAGTCTCGGAGACTTCATGCGCCCGAGATGCCCAGCAGAGCTTTTGGCGGTCAGAGGGAGGACGTGCGGGAGTTATTCAAATCCAAAGTTAGGATGTTTGAGTCCATGTCACAAGGTACGGCGCCTGGGCCCGCCAAGCTCAAACCTGATGTCAGCGTGCATCAGTTGGAGTTAAAAGACATGAAGAATAAAGAGCAGATTCTGCGCAGTCGGGTAGAAATACTCACCGCTGACGGGGTCAAACTTAAAGAACTGAATGAGAGAAACCAGGCAGAGATCAAACAGCTGAAGGCCACAGTTTGTGCTCTGAGGGAAAGTGAAGACTCTTTAAAGCAGCAACATGTCGGCATCACCTACGAGCTGTCTCACCACGAGTCTCTGACAGAGAGACAGAACCAGCAGAACAAAGATCTGAAAACGGCCGTGCAAGATCTTCAGCGCCTGCTGGATGAGGCTGAGCAGCTAATCTTTGATAAAGACGAGCTCATAAAAAAACAAGACCGTGAAATTGAGTTCAGTCGGCAACTGGTGGAGGAGCTCAACGCCAAAAGAACTGATATGAACCAATCGATCCGTGATCTTAAAGAGCAGCTAGAGACGAGGCAGGAGGAGGAGGTCCTGGCTGGTGTTGAGAACTTCAGTCGGCATTGTTCACTTTGGGCTGAAAAGTGTGAGAACCTCACCGCTGAAAGGGACCAACTTCTATCTGTCAGGGAGAAACGCAACACTGAGATCGAAAGGCTGAGAGTGGCGCTGCAGAGTCTTCAGATCAAAGAGAAGTTTCTGAATGAGGATGTCCACAATCTCACTGCTGAGGGGGTCCGACTTAAAGAACTGAATGAGACGAACCAGGCAGAGATCAAACAGCTGAAGGCCACAGTTCGTGCTCTGAAGGAAAGTGAAGACTCTCTAAAGCAGCAGCATGTCGGCATCACCAACAAGCTGACTGAGAGACAAATCCAACAGGACAAAGACCTGAAAACTGCCGTGCAAGATCTTCCAATCAGCCGACTGAATGTGGCTGAGCAGCAAATCTTTGATAAAGATGGCTGTAGGAGGAGGCAGGAGGAGGAGGAGGAGGTCTTGGCTGGTGTGGAGGATTTCCGTCTGCAATGTTCACTTTTGGCTGAAAAGTGTGACAGCCTCACAGCTGAAAGGGACCAACTTAAATGTCTCAGGGAGGAACACCACGCAGAGGTTGAGCAGCTGAGGGTGGCACTGCAGAGTCTTCAGGACAAAGAGAAGTTTCTGAACGACGACGTCAACAGTCTCACTGCCGAGGGGGTCCGATGCGAGAGTCTGATTCAGAAAAACCAAGCGGAGATCAAACAGCTGAAAAGGACGGCTCAGACGGTGACTGAGCACCGTTTGGTAGCGGTGCAGCAACTTGAAACTCTGATGGACAAAAAACAAAGAGAGATCGAAAGACTGAGCGAGGCGCTGCAGAGTCTTCAGGACAAAGAGCTGATTCTGAACGAGCAGGTAGAGAATCTCACGGCCGAGGGGGTCCGATATGAGAGTCTGATTCAGAAAAACCAGGCAGAGATCAGACGGCTGAAAAGGACGGCCCAGACTGAGACCGAACACCATTTGGCAGAGGTGGAGCAGCTTGAGTCTCTGATAGACGAAAAACAAAGAGAGATTGAGAGACTGAGAGTGGCGCTGCAGAGTCTTCAGACCAAAGCGAAGTTTCTGAGTGAGGACGTCAACAGTCTCACCGCTGACGGGGTCCAACTTAAAGAACTGAATGAGACGAACCAGGCAGAGATCAAACAGCTGAAGGCCACAGTTCGTGCTCTGAGGGAAAGTGAAGACTATCTAAAGCAGCAACATGTCGGCATCACCTACGAGCTGTCTCACCACGAGTCTCTGACAGAGAGACAGAACCAGCAGAACAAAGATCTGAAAACGGCCGTGCAAGATCTTCAGCGCCTGCTGGATGAGGCTGAGCAGCAAATCTTTGATAAAGACGAGCTCATAAAAAAACAAGACCATGAAATCGAGTTCAGTCGGCAACTGGTGGAGGAGCTCAACGCCAAAAGAACTGACATGAACCAATCGATTTGTGATCTTAAAGAGCAGCTAGAGACGAGGCAGGAGGAGGAGGTCCTGGCTGGTGTTGAGAACTTCAGTCGGCATTGTTCACTTTTGGCTGAAAAGTGTGAGAACCTCACCGCTGAAAGGGACCAACTTCTATCTGTCAGGGAGAAACGCAACACTGAGATCGAACAGCTGAAGGTGCTCATAGAAACACGAGGCCGTGAGATTGAGAACAATCAGCAACTGGTAGAGGAGCTTTACGTCAGAAGAACCGAGATGAACCAATCCATCTGTGATCTCCAACACCAGCTAGAGGTGAGGCAGGAGCAGAAGGTCTCACCTGAACCAGACTCACCTGAGAAGCTGAGAGATGACGACCTCCTTGAGAGTCCACCTGCAGGACGCCGCGCTCCTGAGGTTCAGACCAGTAGCTTCTGGTGCCGCTGTGTTAAACGTCTACTGATAATAGGTGTGGGTGTTGTCCTGACCACTGCAGGTGCACTTCTTTCTGGGAACTCCTTGGCCTACAACATTTTCATGGACAGTCAGCACGCCTACTGCAACCTAGAGCCTGGAGTACCTTGTCCCGTTTAGACAGGACTACCTGACCCTGACCAGAACAGTTTTCAACTGAAGAAACAGAAGAAGTGGGAGAAGAAGTCCAGATGTTGGTCTGACAGGGTCTCCTGAGTGCAGTGACCATGTTCTCTGGGTTTTTTATACGGGTTTTCTCCGTGTACTACGGTTTACCCAATCGCATTCGCGTTTAAAAAAATACACAAAGAACAATGTGTAGAATTGAACGGTTGGACCCCCACAGCCGTCCGTGTGTGACATCGCTCCCTGGGTTTTCATACGGGTTTTCTCCGGGTGCTCCGGTTCGCCCACTAGCATTCGCTTGTAAAAAAAGATAAATGACGGGGCGCTGCTCAGCTCGGTTGGTAGCATGCGCGTCCCATGTGCCGAGGCTCTGCAGCGGACCCGGGTTTGACTCCCGGCCCGGGTCCCTTTGCTGTTTGTCACTCCCCCTCTCTGTTTCCTGTCACTATCTTTGAGCTGCACTATCAATAAAGCCAGAAAGGCCAAAAAAAGATAATGAGTGAGGAACAAACAACAAACAAAAGTTCATGGTTGTGGAGGTGAATGTCCTTCATTCATTCTGGACCTGGACCGCCTGGTCTAGATGTCCTGAAGGCAGGGCAGTGCCAGTGCTTGTGATGCTCTCAGCACATCGGATCACTCCATGGAGAGATTTCCGGTCCTGGGTGCTGTAGTTGCCGTTCCAGGCAGTGATGCTTCCAGAGATGACAGACTGGATAGCAGCAGAGAAGAAGAAGGTTTTCAACAGCCCTGAGATCTTAAATGTCCTCAGACGTCTGAAGTGATACAGGTGCTGCCTTCTTCACCTTCCTTCTGACCCAAGTCTCGATGACTACAGTGGGATCAGCTGATGCAGTTTTCTGAAGAAGGATCTGATGTTAACTGACCACTGTGCACCATCCCAGGCCTGTAGCTTCAGGGAGAATCACCTGACCGGCAGTAAAGTGAGGCGCGTCTTTGCTGGTTGAGTCATTCCCAACTGGTTCTCTCAGCCAAGGCCCGTGTTCTGTTTCAGGCAGCTGAAGGACACAAACAAGAGCAGGGATGGTTGAGAATAAGCTGCCGATGTAAACAACAAATGTCTGGAAATGTTGTTTAAAGCACCAATATCAAGATTAGTTTGTTTATATCAATCATCAGTACATTTTTTAAAAACATTAACAAAGTCTTATAACTGTCAGCAGGTTGAGTGTCCAAGATGGCAACCCCTCCAATACAGCTCATAACAGGCTGTATTTCACCTGCCGGAAAGTAATCATGCTCCTACCTTGTGACTGAAAGCTTGTTTCTGCTTCCTCCTCCAGAAATAGTGATGAATACGTTCAGCATATATTGAATATTTGTGGCTGCATCTTCCCAACAAAGCAAAAATAACACAAGTGTAGCAGCTGTGATTTTTTTTTTTATATTTCATGTTCAAACTACGACACATTTACAAACAATACAATGAGAAAAATAACAGAGAGTATGAGTTTAATCAGCCAATTTGATTTAATTAATAAAAAAACGTTTTCTTATTAATCCTGCAGTGTATAAATATAAATTACAGTTTGTGTATGACAGAAAAATCTACCAGTTCACTGCCAGAAATGTTTATAAAACGATTTTTAATTTAAAAGATTTAATTGATAAAAAAAAACAAAAACTTGACCAGTTTAACGACACGTACAGCAGAGGATGAGAGGGTGAAAACAACATACATAAAATATGATAAAACACATAATTGCACAAGTCAGATGTAAGTTTAACAAAAACAAAATGGCTGTACAGACAAAATATATATATCAACACACAAAGTTATCACTTGTTTTTTTTAAATGATAATATTTTGTAAATACGCAAAAAAAAACTGGCAGTTTCACAGGATCATTTCAGGAGAGATCGATGTAAATTACAAACTCAGTGTCAACAAATGTTCGGACAGGCGAAACACACGACGTAAAACACGTTCTCTTTCTTTTAAAAATCGAAAGCTGAAAAAAAGGGGGATGGATAAACGAGCCTGGATTCATTAAATAAGTCGTCGCAATGAACGGAAAATATGTTTCTTGTGGGTGAAACTTAACCGAGAATACTTTAAAGTTACAGTGAAAACAAATGAAGTGTTCACGGTGACATGTCGTCCAGAGCGCGATGAGCGAGCCGCAGGTTTTCTCTCAGTTCGTCCATCTCTCTCTCTGTTTTCGCCCTCACCACACTCAGCTCAGCGAACATGTCCTTGTACTTCTTGGTGGCGTTCCTCTTGTCCTGAAACGTGATGTGTGGAAAACCAATAAGCTCATTATTCATGTTGTTTTCCCTGCTGTGTAAAGTTTTACATCTCCTGAAGGACACGCTCCAGAACAGCTACGACAGTGTCAGTGTGTGTTTGTTTACACATTTTATTTATTAACCATTTTACTTATTAAGCATTTTATTTATTACTCCAGCTGCTGTTTGTGAGTCTCACCTTTTGTGCCGACTGCAGTTCGTCCTTCAGAGACGTGATCTCCTGTTTCAGACACTGAACCTCAGACTCCTTCACTCGCAGAGTAATCTGAAATAAAAAAAGTCAAATAATCAGCGCGTATCTTCAGAAGAGGTTAAAGAATGAAAACACATTTGCTTTAAAAGGCTTGATGGTGAACAGTATTGTGTCTTGGGTGACATGTGAAAACAATGATGCATTCATGTAACTCAACCTTAAAGGTCATAATTGAATGTGAAACTATAATATAAGACAATGATGGTGGTTTCCTTTATAGAGATGGAAGCTCCTGGTTAGATAACAGTTCCCTCAGTTTCATCTGAACCGTTTCCTTCCTGTGTTTTCATCTCCCAACTGGAGCGAATGAAGACGAGACTCACCTCCATTTCGTACGCATCCATCCCCTGATTGAGCTGCAGGGCGTCCTGTTTCGCCAGAGAACAAAGTCTGGTGATCTCTGCTGCGAGGTGACCGCTTAACTCCTGGATGAGTAGGAAAAAAACACAACAATCAGGCTTCTCACTTTGTCACATGATGAGGAAACAGAGAATTATTGGGCTGAAAACAATATTAACAGCCTTCAGCCTAAAAAAAACATAAAACACATCCTGTAAGTGGTTTAAATTGAGGTTTTAAGCAGAAGTATAGAAGACACAGAGCAGTTTATATGCATCTACCCATGCAAACATGTAAAAGACGTATTAAAGAGCTCTCACCTGGTTTCTGGTCCTCAGGTCCTGGTTCTCCTGCTGACACTGACACAAAGCTTTCCTCTCAGCATCCAGAGCCTGAACGAGATGTCCGTTCTCCAGACACTTCAGAGAGAACTGCTGCGACAAAACCTCGAGCTCCCGCTGGTACGACGTCAGCTCCTCACTTCACAAGACACACACAGACGGTTCATCAGGACACTGACAGACAAAACTTCTTCTGAGAAGGAAAAAACAGAACAGTATGTGCATACCTGTGCTGTCTGTAAATGTCCTCCAGGTGAGTTTCTCCCGTGCTGTTCTCTGACTGACACCTCTTCTCCACCTCCCTCTCCAGCTCCAGACGGTGAGCATTCTTGATGGCTTCGATTGCTGAGAGAAGAACGAGGCGATACAAGATTTCATGAGATTAATCGAGGGATTATTGATTAAGTATCAGATGCAGCTGGCACAAGTCTGAAGATGTTATTTAACCAGAGCAGACTCATCCAAATATCCACCGATCCATGACAGACTCAAGCTCTTGTTTAGATTTTCAAAATAAAACATGTAGCTGACAGGACTGATGAGAGTCTCTCCTCACCGGTCGCCGTAGCAGCGCTCTCCTCGTCCAGCAGTTGGTCTCTCTCCACCAGGAGGCGCTCTACTTCCTGTTGGTGTCGACGCTGCAGCTCCTCCATGACCTTCACGTGAGACTCCTCCATGGAGGTGAAGCCGCGTTCACATGTGACCTGGAGGAGCAAAACATGATTGCCGGTCAGTTTTCAGTCTCCTTGATTTCTAATAATCAGAACGGCCCTGAAACAGTCATACAGATCGACCCCTTGTTTCAATATGGGACAGCTTCAGTGTTAAACTACAAACAGCTCTACCTACCTTCAGTTTTTCCATCTCCTTCTCATGTTGCGTCTGAGCAGAACTCATTTTTTCTTCAAACTCTTCTTTCAACTCCTCCTCCATGACCGTCAGCTGCTCGTCCAGCTCCTTCACTCTTCTCCTCAACTCTAAAACTTCCTCTGTCTCAAAGCTCAGATCTGTTACCTCGTGTGATGCATCATTTTTCTCTGTGGTTTCATCTTCTATCTCCTGAGGACCTTCAATACCTGGAGGTGGGATTTCCATAAAGTTGAGCTCGAGGGACTCGAACATCTCTTCTTCTGGTGTTTCATCAGCGACCTGTGACTCAACATCCGTGTCCTGAGGGTAAATCTCTTCTGTCTGGCAACTCACATCCATCTTATTGCCTGAGGACAAGGATTTTTCTTCCTCTAGGTTTGACAAGACTTCTCTTATAACTCTGTTCTCTTCCATCAAGCTGACACAGTTGCTGCAGATGAGAGAAGCAGTGAGCTGTTTCTGTTTGGTTTCCTCCAGCTGCTCTTCATATTTTGACTGAAGTTGGTTTAAACGGCAGCAGTACAACGCTTCAGTTGCTGCAGAGTGCATCAAACCAGACCAGGGATGCTCTGAAAAGTAGAAATTAGAGATTCTGTCGGCCATCAGCTGGAGTTTGTCCCGTGTGTAGGTGCTGACGGAGGTGGCGAGGTGGTTCAGCAAAGACATTTTCATCTGTGTTACAACCCTGAAATGTTTAATCTGAAACATCCTTTCATCTCCTGCAACATTACAGATAATATCCACATCTTTCAAACCTTCGTCCGTCTCAGGAAGAAGATCGTTCCCTAAAAGAAGCATCTGTTTCTCCATTATCATTCGTTCTGTGGCCTCAGTGAGAAGCACTTCTTCAGGATTCAGTTTGTCAAGCAGTGACCTCCAAAACTCCTCCTCCCACTTCAACCGATTCAGCACCGTCGGCTCCATCTCTTCACTCTCCTCCTTCCTCAAACCAACATCCAACTTCTCGATTGCCTCCAGTAGTTTCCCCAAAGCGTTCAGCCTCATCACCACCCCCTCGATCACTTGCTGGATCCTTTCTTCACCAGAAACACATCTGTTGCTCTCTACAACTTTCGACCTCTCCTTCTGCAACTCCTCATTCAGCCTCCTGATGTCGGCCTCCGCCTCTTGGCGGTAAAGTTTCTCGGCCTCCTTCAGCTCTTCGTTCTGTGCCTGGAGCTCCGTCAGCTGAAGCAGATACACCTCCTCTTTTTCTGCACTCTCGTTTTTCTCCTGTCCCGGGATGCTGAGCTGCAGCAACGCCTCCGTCTCCCTCAGATTCTCCTCAAGGGAGGCGATCAAGCTCTGGGCCTCCAGGAGCTGCTGGTTCCTCAAATTCAGCTCCCTCTCCAGATCTCCCACCCCTGTTTGTTCCAGCTGCTCCACCTCAGGGAGGTGATGTGGTTCGGTGTACCTGCTGCTGAGCTCTGCTTTCAGTCTCTCGATCTCCCGGTCGGCCTCCGTCAGCTGGTTCAGCATCTCCTGGTTGCGCTGGTTGAGAGCCTCGTTCTGGCTGGAGAGCAGCTCCACCTCCTGGGAGAGCCTCCTCAGCACCGCCTGGTCTGGAGGAATGTGGTGCTCCACGCAGCCGTTCAGCGAGGCGTTCTCTTCCTCTTTGGGCTTCTCCAGGATTAAAGAGCCATATTCACTGTTCTTTATTTGTGTTTCTGAGCTGACAACCTGCTGCTCTTCTCCGTTCAGCTCATTCTGGTGGTTTGTTTCTCCGTCGCTCTGAGAAAATACAGGCGATAATAAAGGTGAAACTTCCGTCTCAGGGAGTAAATCCCTCAGTTCCTGTAAGTTTCCCTCTGTGTCGTGCAGCCAGATTTGGGGTGTCTGAGGTGATAATAAAGGTGGTTCGAAGCTGAGCTGCTCCTGCATGCTCTGTCTGATGATGTTCTGCTGTTGCAGGAGCTCTCTGGTTTCTTTGTACGTGTCTTTCAGGGTCTGTGAGTGGCTGTTTAACGGGTTGTCGTTTGTATCTAATAGGCAAAAATCTGCTGCAGAACTCAGAGGAGGGTCCAGCTTTAGAAAAAGATAACAGACAAGGAAGAAAATACAGAAGGATTAGCTGCTGAGGCACAGAAAAATATATCAAAAACTGAGAAAATAAAGGAGCTGAGGCCCAAACTGTGTCAGACCTGCTGCTGGTAATATCCTGCTGTACTCAGCTGAGCCTCAAACTTCAGTCGCTGATGCTCCGACTCTGCCAGCTGGGCCTTCAGATCCTCCACCTTCAAAAGATTAAATCCAAAATTCAGTTTTTCTTTGTCTCCAACTCCTAAGAAACGTTTGTGGCTCTTGAGTGGCAGGATGTTTTATGTCTTCAGTGAGGTAATGTGAGGTTTTTTCAGTAGAATGTGGGTTGATGATAGAGGTGACACTGTCTAAAAAGCTTGTGATCTTTCTCTTTGGTCTCACAACAGTAAGCATTACACAGAGACCATGAAATATCCAATATCCATTTAAAAAAGAGTTATATCTGTGAGCATGTGGACGGGGCTTGAAGCACTCACCCCCTTCCTGTAGCTGTCCAGCAGCTTCTCCATCTCCACAGACTCTTTCTCCTCAGTAAACATCGGCACCGTCCTCTCCAGCCTGAAAATCGTCTTCTCCACCAGCTTCCAGCACTCCTCGATGTCCTCCTCCACTTTCAGCTGTGATTTTGGACTCAGAGCTCTGACACCGTCATCTTCTGTTTCGTCTCCGATCCCCTCCCAGCCCAGAGAGATGCCCAGCATGCTCTCGTACCTCCTCCTCCTCTCCTCCCTCCTCTTCCTCCTCTCCAGGTCGGCCAGCTCCAGTGAGCACAAAGCTTTGGTCTTCTGAAGATCTGTGTCCAGATTCGGTTTCTTCTTCTGAGGCCTGAACTCGGCCCAGTCGAAGGTTTTGTAGCGTCCTTCGCGCCGCCGCTCCATCACAGTCCTCTGTTTGGGGTCTCTGTCTGTGGAGAGGTCAGCGGAGGGAGAGTCCCGAGTCACGTCTGGTTTGGGGAGAGCTTCAGGTGGACCGAGGTGACCAGGTAAACTGTTGACAACAAGTAGGTGTGTTACGAGAGAGGACAGTAAATTATAAACAGTTCTGTGAGTCTTATTCTGTTTAATTTGTCTTATTTTATTTAAACTTCAGATGTAGATTCACTTGAATTTACATGCAAAACTGGACATATTAAATGTTTGTGAACTTGACTTCACCTGGCGACATCAGGGGCGTTAGCTGGATGTACGTTTTTCATCAGAGCCTGGATCCAGTTCTTACGAATCCCTGAAGTCATGGCTGACAATGTGTAGACGCCTTTAGGAGTCTGAGACATAAAACAAAAACCACTTGACCGAGTGTCTCTATCATGCAGACGTTAGATGTTTTGTCTGTAAACTGTTTTCTTACGTGGATCTGAAAGCCGTAGTTTCTTTGCACCTGGAACTCAGACACATTAAAACACTTTGTCAGGTCGATTTCTCCCTCGAGGTCTGAAGCCTGAAGACAGAAAACAAAAACACATTTTAACATGTTTATAAATGAAACAGTTCTTATTTGTGATCTATTAAACTAATATCAAAATACCTCCTCGGCTATTGAGTCTTTGTAGAACCTCAGACTGTCGGTCGACAGCACAAACCAGAACTTCTTCCACTAGAGGGAGGCAGAAGACAAACTAACGTTAACGTGGACAAGAGGATGTTAATAAATCTCATGTGAAGAGATAATTCAAATCGAACTAGTTTACCTGGTCGTTTTCATTCAACTTCACCATCCAGCCTTTTTTGAAGTTCAATAAATCAGGCTGTAATGAAAACGATGTAAACATCAACATAAAGAAACAATAACAGTCATCAGAATAAATGTAAAAACTCTGAATGAACAGTTGTGTTTGATTGTGTCACTTGGTATTTAAGCTGATCTGGTTTCTAATGAGTTATTTAAATATAGTTCATCTATTTGTAGTTAATATGTGAGACTACTCCTGTTCATAAGTCCATTTATTAAAAGATCATTTTCCACATGTCAGCAGCTAATGACGATTTTGTAAATAATGTCTTTTCAAATCCATCTGGGCTTCTCTGGATTACGCTGGACAAGCTGCATCGAGTCATTTTACGTTTTTTTTATGTTGCATTTGTTGTTTTTACACTTTAAAACAAGTCTTCAGCTACTTCAGTTAGTAAGGAGAATGCTACAAACATCAGTAATCCAACTGATCTCTAGTTCCACACCCTGGTGATCTTGTCACTTGTTTCTAGACGCTGCTTCACCTCCCATGACAACATTTTTCCTGCGCGTCTCTCTGAAATGTTCGGTGGACTAACAAACTTCATCTGACTTTCCATCAGCACATTCTCGGGTGAACTGTTCCTTTAAGGGTTACCCTTAACTACCGTTTGTAGCAGAAGTGTGTGACGCTGCCTTTAATTCACAGACACAAATTATTTGTATTTAGTTTTTTGTATTTGCTGAACACTAAAGTGTAAATCGTGTTTCTGTGACTGACCGTCATGACGGTGTCTGATGTCCTGCGGTCCAGAGAACGGGCTCGTCTCTGGGGTGGCGGCGCTGTGAGCTGGACTATGTCTCCACATGACTGCAGCTTCTGTGAAGAAATCAGACGATCGTGAAACAACTCTTTTCATCGCCAGAATATGTTTTCAGGTTTGCACTGATGTGAAGACGTGACGTGTTTTCTCAATCGGGACGGTGGCAGTTTGTCAGCGCCGCCTGCATTCCATCAACCAGAGTAACCGATAGTCTGGATCCTTGGCAGGGCTGTCAGCTGTAAGGATTAGGCCTGCTGCAGAGCACCGCGGGGAGCCTTTTCTACACTGCCTGTTAAACTCTTACCACTGAACTGCACATGGATGACTGCATTTTGGCTGTGGAATGCATGAAGAGGTTTTAGAGGCTACATAATCCCTGGTACTCTGCAGCTTTTTGTCTTACATTTCAGAATGATGCTACGAGTCCGTGACTCGTGCTTCTTACGGTCGTGTTTCATGCTGCTTCGCCGGCACGTATCAGAGTCTCTTTCAAGTCTGGATTACACAGCATTTAATGAAACAAGGGTACGTTTTTTGTTTACTCCAGCCTCAGCTATTCAAAAGATTCATTCTTCCCTCTTATATAACCACTTTAACAGGAAAAAAAAAATGACCACTTTAATCGTTACAGAACATTCTTTGTGTTTTTTTTCTTCTTCTGGCATTTACGTTGAAAACTATCCAAGGACACAACACGCGGAGGAACACAGTGATCCGACTGCTGTGTGAACTCTTTTTTTCCTTCCAAACAATCGCTGACCGCTGCAGACAGAGCCTGTCCTCTGTCTTGTGAAGAAGCCTCCCGAAGCTGTAGCGGGGGAGGGAGGGAGCCAGGGGGAGGAAGAGGAGGCTGTCTTGGGAATCTCAGCTCAGAGGCCTGAATGAACTCCGGACAGGCTCTTTTGACCTTCTCCTGGCTACCAAAACAAACGCACCCAAAGACACATAAATCATCACGTGGGATAAATTGTCCTGCTGGTTCATTTGAAAAGACAAATCCTCTGGAATGAGCCAGTCTGTTTAATCAAAGATTAACAGCTGCCACAGTCATGACCATCTGTGTTGCACTGTCAAGACGACTGTACTGTGACTGACTGTTTCTACATCAGCTTCGGCCATCGAGAGGCGTTTCGTGAAGGTGACTCACACTCAGTATTGTCTTGAATGAACCAAAGTAACTAAACCAGGATTAAACGGTTTTGTAACTCAGAGCTGACGTGAGCAGACCTGAAACACCGAACACCGATCAGGTCAACTGTAGAATTTCTCCTCTTTCTTTGCCAACAAAAATAAAGACAGATTTTGGTCAAGTTTTCATCTTTTAAAATACATTTCTCATCTAGGTGTTGGTGTCCTGATTGTTTTTGATCATTTCAACTCATTACAGCTCATAAACGCCGACAAATATGGACTGAAGCAGGATTCTTTGCTTTGATTAAAACATGTTGTGAAATGATTACATGTATCTTCTTCCAATATTTTAGTGAAAACAAGATTAAGCTTTCAAAAACACTCTTGAGTTTAAATGTGCGATTTGTATTCAGTTTTGGAAATCCCATGATCTCTTGAAAGCATTTACATTTGCTGAAGTTGCCTCGCTGACTCAACTAGAAATCATTGCTCGGTCGTTACTAAAGTGACGGTCATTAAATACAGGAGTCTGCTGACGTGACTGACTGTTTTCCAGTGCTTAGTCAGACCCCGTGTATTTCCATCAAAGCAAGCAATTAGTATTACACAGTGTTTTGAAAACTAATTGCCTAGTGACATGAGTAAGTTTTGATTTTATCCTTTTTGTCTGCTGGTAATAGTTATATAACCACAACATTACAGGAGAGGTTGAGCTTTCAGGTCGGTCTGTTAACGCCATCACTGACTACTGATGATGTCTGAGGATCCTGAAGAGTCGTCTCACTTCATAGGAGCAGATTTCAAACACTACCCCCTCATAACTTTGTTTTAAGTGGCAAGGAAGCACTCCAGAAAGAGTTAACAACTTTGTATACTGATAACGTCACAGTAATATATTTAAGATGTCCGTGCTGTCTCGCCATTGCGTCATCTAAAAAGGTTGCTGACCAACAGATTAAGTCATAGTTTTCGTCACTAGTAATTGATTTAATCACTCCCTGATGTCTTACCGAAGTAAACCTGGATTAACTGGTCATCTCCTTTTTATGTAACACCCCGTGGATTGTTTATGCCTCATGTTTGTGTTTTGGTGATACTGTCACACTCACCAGAGACAGAAACTTGTTCAGGTCTACTCACCTCTCACCTTTAATCACTACAGTCTCGCCTGACAACACACACTGACTATCATCCACAAACAGATGTGCACTTGGGAGGGAGCCGCAGATGGAGGCACGACTCTTTCAGACTTTTATCGGGGTCATTAAACACCGTCACCGTCATCGTTAAGTGAGTACGCAGTTTCTCGGCAGAGTTTTTGAGATTCTCGTAAAGAGTCCTTGAGAGTCACAGCTCCCTCACACTGTATCTTGTTTCAGGTCTGAGGAATCCCTGGAAAAAATCTGTAGGTGGAATGTCGTCTCCCAGATTACAACACACAACAGGAGGCGGCCTGAACTCCCTCAGGGCATCAAAACCAGTTCTGTTCGCAAACAAAATGCAGCTCTGAGTGAATCACCGCCTCTCTCCCACCTGCTGACACATGCACCCACACACACACACAGGAAACACATGCCTTGACACGGCGGGATCGGCTCGTCCACGCGTTTCATGCCAAACTCTCATCACCTTCTGTTTTGCGAGCCACTGAAACACTTGAATGAATCCGGTCCCATGTTTACACTCAGTGGCTGACTGATGCAAACAGTCTCAGTGAGGAATGTGAGATATAGACTTGTCCAGCCGTTCAGAGTGTTTGATCAGGTCAGAGCTGTGCTGTTAAAGTGACGTCTTTCCCTGTGAAACACCTGGATGTGTGAGTCATGTTCAAGTCCAGTCCAGCCCAGAGTTCATCCCAGTACAGACTGGATACAGTTTTTAAATTATTGACAGTGACGTTAAACCCATGTTCTTATTTCAACGATTACATATTTTGATCGATGCAATGCATTAAATTAACTATGAATGTAAAAAGTCATTTGAGCAATTTTATTACAAGGTTTTATTGTACTTTGTTGGCTTATTTAAACAATTGCTGCTTTTTGAAACATAAATAATACATCAATGACTCATCACAATATAATTAATAAGAAAAAAGTTTCTGTAAAAATTAAAGAAATCATCTGAGAACATCATGCAGGTGTTATGCCCTTCAGGGAATTACATCAAGTTTTGGTGGGTGTTAGTTTATAAATGTTCGAATCCTTTATTTACTGCTTTGTCACAGTTGGTTTACACTACACTGACAGATATAATATGTAAGAATCCTGCATTAAAATGTCTAAAAACCACAAGTTTACTCAAGTCAACTCCTTTTTTAACCTGAGCCAAATTTCCTTTGGTAGTCAGCGCTTCTGCCGGGAGAGCGTAGTCAGCAAACGAGGTTTAATTCAGGGTGGATAAAACTTTTAAATATTACCTCATCTGTAAACATTTGTCACCTTAGTCACAACAGATGGATTATCATCTGGGATGGTTGTTATTTAATGGTGGATTAATCACCAACATAACAAGTTTGACTGCAGGATCATTTGTGTTTATTTGCCTTACTCATGCAGTGTTTATCTGCCCCCAACAGTCGGATTACTTTACTACATTAGCCATGAGCCGACATTTGACAGCAACAGCCCGGGTGTGACTGTGTGTTTGAATTCAGTTGAGCCTCTGACTCAACTCAGCGCTCAGCAGAGACTCTGTTCCTCTCTTTCTTTTCCCCTCTCTCATATTAAATGTGCACTTTGTGTTGTTACCTCTCTTTGTTTGTTGGTACGAGCTTCACTCCTGCCCTTCCTGGAAGCAGCTGTCCCATCCTCCCCTTCTTTCTCCTCCAATCGCAGCAGCCTCTCCGTCGGGCTGAAAAACACGAACAGCTAATTTCACCTGGGACAAAACACAGTGTATAAAGGTACGTGTGACCCCGCTAACGCTCAGGTGATTCTGACATCATTTCCAGCAGCGTAACAGTGAGGATGACAGCTTGATAATAGAGTCCAAACAGCACCTGAGCAGCAGAGAAGAGCCCAGAGGACACTCAGGACGGATCTGTCTCAGAGTGTCACCACGGCTGTTGTTGCTGCTGTGAGACTAAATGGGAAATGACATCTTCACACTGGTGTCCGAGGTGTTAGTGCAGGAAATACACAGATCCCAAAGTAATCTGATATAATGTGAACACAACTAAGAGACGATGAAAAACAGCGCTGTCAGGTAAAAGTTAGGTTCAGGATCTATGGATATCTTGATAATGTCGTTATTTTGAGTTCTTTAAGCTTTGATAATCGTGTAGTGAAAATAAAATCGTGACAGCACTAATATGAACCAAACTTCATACCAATCCATCCAACACTTGTCGGGATATTGTCACCTAAAAATAAAGACAATGACTCATTAAAAATTAATCAGTATTCATCCTCTGGGGATCATGAATGTCTTTACAAAATGTCACAACAATCCAACCAAAAGTTGACATATTCCACTATGGAGGTGTTGGATCCAGAGCCAAGCAAACAGCATGGCTAACAATTATAAATTCAGGCCACATCTAAATTAACAACTTGTACAAACAAGAGGGAAGTGACATAAAAGTATTAAATACACCACATTCTTATACACTAATTGTTCCATCTAGTAACAGTTATTAATTCAGTTAAGTTACAGAAATTCCCTCAGTGTTATTCTGTATTCAGGAACCTTCTTTTTTAGCTTGCTAGCTGAAACACTGAGTTCACTTTGCTCTTAAATTAGGATACCTGATATCATCAAATAATAACGATGGGAGATTTTTCTGTTTTCAGAATGTTTGACAGGGTATGTTACAACATCTGAACTGATGCTGAACTCTGTCCTCATGTCTGGATCTCTGCCAGCTAAGTTTCTTTTTCGCGTTCAGTACGTCATACATAAATACAGTAACGTCTTGATGTTTTACTGCCGCTCTGCCTCCGGTGGCTGCGGACAGCTCCATGCCCTCAAACTGAGCTTTCAGCTGAAGTCTCCTTCCTCTGACAGGCGGGCAGACAGACAGCATTAAAGGTCCTGAGAAACAATGCAGCAGATATCTAATTACACCAGCGTTTTGGAATTTCTGGCCTTATTTGGGGGGGCAAAAGTATTTTCTGTTTTTTGTTTCCCAAAAAGGCAATGAGTGAAGAAGTGATGCTCACGTGACCCATTTACATGCTGCTGGGGCACAAACTGGGAGGGTTTCTGTAAGCTAAATTTAAAAATGCGGCAGTCAGATCTCTAATGGAGGGGTAGAGCGTGAGCCTTTGATCTGGTGTTTAGCGGTGTGTGATGGCTGTTCGGCTTTATACTGGGGGGGGAGAAGCAGAGAGGCAGTGGATGTCCTTTGTGTTAATTGCTTGCACATTTACCCCTTTTCCTCTGCCAAGGCCCTTTAAAAAACGGCTGTAACCAAGAGAATACAGCAAACACATGAATATAAACACCACACTGCTGCCAAACACAACATATAGAAGACTGATTTACACATACTAGCATCAATATTCATCTCTAACCTTTTGTCCCGGCTCTGGTTCTTGTTGTTTGTTGATGTTTGGTTGTTGTTTGACTCAGTCAGCTGGTTGTTACTGTTTCCACTGGACACCAAGTCCAAGGAGCCGAGAGGACAAATGAGTGAGTCCCTGGACGCCGGGCTCAGGAAGGTGGATGTGTCGCCTAGACATAGAAAGAACCAAAAAAAAGGTTTCTGTTAGATATACTGAAGGCTGGAGCTGTTTTTGGAGGCCATGTGAGCTCCAATGTCTCTTTAACACACAACCCCGTCTCTCTTTAAACAGCCAGCAGCCAACAAGCTGGATGAAATCATTCTTTTTTAATCACTGTCAGGGTTCAGTCTGCAGCCAGTGGGACAAAACCTCCATTGTTTTCCCTCTTTAACAGTTTACTAAATGATTTATTAGGAAATTACCTTCAAGTTAAAGAAAGCAGCTCAATCAGTTTTTTCTAGATAATGAGATAAAATACGAAGTGGTTTGAAGGGATTCATTTGTGGTGGATTTGTTTTGGTAACAACGATAGAACTGAAAACCATTTTCTGTTTCATGTGACAGATAACTAATCATTCTGTCTCAGCGCCACTAACACAATCACAATAAGAGAACCAACTACAAAGACAAAAAACATTAGCAGAAATCAACATGGTGAACTGAAGAGGACACAAACAGGAGGAGGAAACACAAATCTAATCTAAACATGACTTCGACTTGATAATTATCTTTTTTTCTCTGATGCTTAACTCATTTTAACTGACGCTATTTGAGATAAAAGAAGAACCTTGAGTCAGAAATTAATGTATTTAGGAGAATTCCTTTCACACTGTCTGTTTAAGAACCTGTCTGGAAAAGTCCTTAAACAATCTAATGATTGTTGCTGGAATTCAATGACAGAGCATCATTCATTAGTGCCTGTTTGTCCCTCAGAGGATCCCTTGTGTCTCTAATGAAGCAGCCTATAGGCAGAGTCAGCAGGAGTTAATCCAGCTCTTTATTACAGGACCTTTCAGTCCCTGCAGTAAGTCTGACGCCAGATGGGAGCTGCTGTCCACTTTGTC
Source organism: Acanthopagrus latus (assembly GCF_904848185.1). Classification (NCBI taxonomy): domain Eukaryota; kingdom Metazoa; phylum Chordata; class Actinopteri; order Spariformes; family Sparidae; genus Acanthopagrus; species Acanthopagrus latus. The sequence continues at coordinate 22,374,084 of NC_051061.1, forward strand.
GCAGCACAAAGCTCCAGTGACGACGAGTACCTGTCCTGTGCTCGCCGTCGAGCCTATTAGGACGCGTTTAAGAGCTCTTTTATGGATCATGTTTGACTTTTATGATGCCTGAAGGTTAAAGACATCTCCTCCGGTCTCACAGTGCGTTTCTGTCTGTGTTTATGTAACTCTGCTTCCTGTTAAAAACTCCTCCAGCTCAGTTCCCAGGATGACCGGTCAGCTCTCAGTCAACTGGTCCAACAAGGGTTAAATGAAATGTATAAGAAGCTGTAAGTGTGTGAACATCTGCAGGATGTTAGGACAGTGAGAGAGGACAGGAAGTGGCTGTGATTGGCTGATGGACATGAAAGCTTTGGTATGTGCGTGTCTGTGTGTGTGTATGTGTGTGTGTGTGTGTTGCTTCTGCAGCACCTGCAGGGGTCTGTTTGGAGCCCGAGGGATCTGTGTCTGTGGCGGTCCACATGGGGGTCTCACCCAGTCCTCTACCCTGCTGGTCTTCCTGCCACCGACTGCAGCTGGACTCTGAAGTGTTCTCCGAGGACGGAAAACTGGGATCAGTTGCAGCCACCTTTGCTGGACTGGGTTCCTAAGGTTTTGATAGGAAAACAAAACGATAATTAATTCTCAATTTATTTATTTTTTTACTTGAATCCTTTCAAATACATTTGCTCTTCATAGTTTAATATTTGAATTTTAAGCAGCACATCTGTCAGCTGGATCGTTTTGTAAGTCACAAATCTCTAAATCCGCGATTTAATTTGACTTTCAATTCGATTCCATTTGACTGAAACAAAAGAAAGAATTTTGGTTCAAAGTCAGTTTGTCCCAAGTGAACCCTCTACTTAAAGAAATCAATAAAAGGACCTCTGAAATATCTCTGATGCTGAGTAACCTTGAAACCAGTCAGCTGTTTGTCTCTGCACACGCAGGATTAATGTCTGGAAGCGCAGCCTCTGGTTAGCAGTAAGCTAGCTGTGTCGTCGCTGAAGAGTTTTTCTTTTCCCTTCGGACACGAGCGATGTGAATATCTCAGATGCTGCATCTAAATTTAATGACCAAAATGTTGCTACCTGGGTGGCAACAGGCTCCACTTTACGTTTTTTCTTCTGATTCTGCTTGTTAGTCCGCAGATACACAGAAAGCTGCTCACTCCACCTGGTTAACAAAGACAGAAACAGCAGTAACACAACATTAGTGAGGTGGGCTGCAGGAAGCCTCATTACTTCCTGCTCCTGTGATTTTCTCCAGTATACAGACCCGTTTATGATCTCTTTATTGTCTCCACGGATGAATATTTCCTGCTCCGGCGTGACGATGCAGAGAGCGTTTCTCTGTCCCGTCCTGGGCTCTGCATCAGTGATGTCTGTGCACAGATTCAGGTTCACTGTTCCCTGTGGTAACGTGCTCGGCTGGAAGAGAATCAGAGCATCTGAATTTTTCTGGTTATTAAACAGAAAGTAGTTTGTGGTGTTAAGTGCACACTGAAAGAGATGAGGGGAGAGATTTGAGGGGATCACAGAGAGAGGGGGATGTGTGCATTAGAGGCTAAGCCCAAATCATCTGCTGTGGTTCTGCACACGACATCTGGCATAAAGATGCCGGCTGATCCCAACAAACTGTAAATGCAGATGCACGTACAGAGCAGGATTTACAGTACACACTGTATATTTTTTGTTAGAGTTCAGCGTTTGTTTTTCTGTCACAGTTTCTTACCTGTTCATCCAGCGCGAACCTCAGGCTGCCGTCTTCATACAGGATGAAGAAGCGTCGCTGCCATTTCTGACATTCAGAGACACAAAAAAACTAAAATCACCACAGCACCAGTTTTCTTCAGGAAAAACAACAAATAAAGAGCTGATAGATGTGTGACTTTCTGCTCAGTTTCATTATGTCTTACCCTTGACCTCTGCATCGGGTTGTCAAAATCTGTCCCCTCAGGAGCCAAACACAGCCAGCCCGCATAGATGGGTTTAGCCTGCAATTCAGTGTGGGTAAAAGAAGAATAGCGCTCATTCAGCCTTGTTTTGAAGCTCGGGATGCAAAGATATATCAGCTGATAGGTCCTTGTTGACCGCTCGTAAGGTTACGTAAGAACTGGACAATACTGATCATTGAGTATGTAGCTGTATAGCAGAGCAAAAAGCTATCGAAGCAGTTACTTTTTCAGCAGTAAAGGTATATTCAAGATAATTTCATACATGTCAGAAGACAGATGTAATGACAGGCTGGATGACCTCAGAGCAGTTCAGTTATTTCACATAAGGGGAAACAACAAAAACAAAATAAACAATGAAAATAAAACATCGAAATCAGCTTTCGCCCAAATTGTGTTTCTAATCATCTGTTTCGGCCCAGATTCAGCACATCGCCAGCTGAGGCACAAACTGTGATCATCCAACAGCGAGTCAGTTCTAGTAACTGTTTATATAACCAATTCATTGCTTAAGTGTTTTTTCCTGCCAAAAATGCCAAACACTCCTGAGTTCCTGCTCCTCAAATGTGATGATTTCACATTTTTTCATTGACTTATTTGACAATAAATCAAATAGCCAATCCCAATGTTTGTTTAGAATAAATTGCAGGTAGAGAGCACATCAGCTTACATACTTTGTTATTTGTTATTTCAAAGTGTATACATCTGAAAAATATCCCAGGTAAAAACAAAACATCTGTATTTGTGTATGTGGCTCAGGAAGGAACAAGAAACATTTAGCCGTAGTCCCTTTGTGCTACACACACAACAAAAACAACAAAACAAACACTATTTAGATAACTTTATATTTACATTTCAAACATCCAGCATCCTTTCCAATACATACCAGTGTACATGACAACTTCTACCTTCTTCTGTAAGACTTTTATAATCTATGAGACTGCACTTGAAAGCAGCACTGTGACAAAGCATTCAATCAAACCACACTTTTAACTCCAGACTGCTACATCCAAAGGAAAATAAAACACTGACACGCACAAAACACCAAACCAAATGCAGTATAGAGGCAAAGTGAAGCGTCTTGTTCATCAGCTATCTGAGTTCAGATTAATGACAACTCTTATTATCAGTTCATCTTATCATTATTTTAGTTTGTTGTGAAAGTTTCTGACACTTAACAGACCAATTTCTTCAAGCCCAAGGTGATGTCTTTGATCGTTGGACTTGCCCCAAATCCAAACATGTCAATTTTACTATTACACAAGATAAGGAAATCAGCAAACGCTGGAAAGTGAATGTGTTGGCTTTAAAAAAAAAAACTTTCTCTTTCGACTGACTCAGCAATTAATGAACTAATCCTTTCACTTCTTTTCCTCTACCTTAGACCTTTATCTTAGGAGGCTTTTTGCTCTTTAATGTCTACGAGATTCACTTTGTACCACTTATAAAAAAAAACCTAGTGGAATTAAGAAATGTCAAGTCAAGTCAAGACAATGTTATTTGTACAGCGCCAAATCATAACAGAAGTTATGGCCTGACACTTTTAATATCGAGCAGGTCAAGACCTGCACAGAACTTTGCTGACTATGAAAGCAATATGCTCACAGTGGTAAAGTATTTCACAACGTGTTAAAACAGAATAAAGATGCTTCACATTAATAGAAAAATACAGCCTTTTCTCTGAGCTCAGATGACAGTCACAGTAATGTATAGTGTGTGGCGGACATGTGTAGTGTTTGCAGGTTGGGCAACAGTGCTGAAATTACAGGGCTCAGAGAAACCAGGCAGGGGGACGGAGAGTAATAACATATTTCAACAATTTGAGGCATGTAGGATCTGTCGTGATGCTGACATCACCTCCACATGACAGACGTGCAGGAACAATGTTTTCAGAGGTGGTGAAACAGAGTGTTTAGAAACAAGTGGAGGGTCTATTCTGCTGAAATGAGAGAAGATTAACAATATGTGTGCTGAGAGATCATTTGGATAACTGATTCATTATTTGTGGTATATGCAGTAGGGCTCTGTGAGATTGTGGTGCAAAGTATGAAATATAAAAAAAAACAAAACAAGGAAGAGTTCACGCAAAAACAGTCCTGGAGCTTTTCACTTGTAGCATTCTTCTGAACAACTGAAGTTAAATGCAACCAGAAGAAAAACATAAAATGCCTCCAAACAGCCTGTCCAGTGCTTGTCTCAGGAAACTGACTTAAAAAGACATCATTCACACCAAGTTTTAAGTAGAACTCGTCACTGTAGCTGACTGCAGCATTAGCGCTCACCTCATGTTGAGGGTGGAAAATAACGTTGTTTTAAAATCAGTTTGGGATCCCGGGGCTTCCAGAGAACTGGGTTATGAAGGACGAGCTGTATGGAGCCATTTCAGTTTTTTTCTCTAGTTGTTTTAAATCAAGTCTCCATGTTCTTCAGTTTTTTTAGGAGAATGCTGTGATGGCATTTCGCTGTGAAGCTCTAGAAATGTTTTGTGGACTAAGAAACTAGAGCCTGACGGATACATCGGTTGGACAATATTTGTTTATCACAGATACATCGGTGTTGGTGTATATGTTGTCTGATATTTGCTTCAGTTTATTATATTAACTTCAGTTTTGCTCATTAAAATGCAGAAAAGATGCCTGGGGTCATTTCCAATGATCACAATCCAAGTGAGGTTTACGGTTTCATTGCACTGATGTAATTTTAGACAGCAAAGTTTATTGTTAAACTGTAAAATATCGGCCTCTGTTATATATCTTTTTCTCAAGTGTGAAGGGAGTAAAAGATTTTGATATACTGGCCGATTATACACACATTTCTTTGCAATGATTCTACAATTGTAAGAACTGGAAAGTTTTACAGTTGAACAACAAACTTTACCATCTAAAATGACATCAGTGCAATGAAGTAGTAAACTTGAGATTTACAATTCTAAACCAATTTACAAAAAAATAGGTTTCCATATCTGCGTTTACTGGACAACAAATATGCCTGTAATGTCATACTGTCACACTAAAAGGCTGAATTTATATGACAACGTAATTATTAACGTAATTTCATCTTTTTCCATGTTGCTACAGAAACCACTTGACAGATATCACATTAATGATTGGAAAAACACATCCCAGAAACAGAGACGATTGGCTAAACATCCTTTCATGACCCATTTTTCCACAATAATACTCATCATTTTCAAACGTTTTAATCCTTTTAGTAAAAATCAAATTTAAATTTTAGGGTTCAAAAAGTCCAAAGACATTCCTCTGCTCATCTTCCTTCAGCAAAGAGGATTAAATATACGACCCTGCACTTTGTCTGACCTCCTCTCTGCTGATAATAATTTCAGTCTTCAGTCACTAAATTTAACAAAATTGTAGATTTTTCACGCAGGTGCGATCAATGGACCAGTTGATAATTAAAGCACAGCAGCAGATAACTTGAATTTAACCTTCAAATCAACATTTTTTTTTACGTTGAATGTGAGAAAAATGGTACAAAAATTAACCGTTAAAACGTTTATAGAAGATAGCTAGCCAAATACTAAGAAATAAGAGGAGATAACTAAGCTAGTAACGTCGAATGAATGGCAAAAAGTTGATTTCGATGTGATAAAAAAATGTCAAAACTTTTTAAAGACGTAATTTTAGGGTGAAACTCCGCCACTGTTTGAATCAGTCGACCAACTGTCACATTAACTGAATTAAAGTGAAGTTTAACGTTGACTGACCTGCTCCATGTCATGGTCGTTCAGCAGATGAAGCTCTCGGGACTTGAAGCAGTTCTGACATTTACTTTTATTAAAAATGTTCGCTTGAAATTTGTTACACGGACTCGTCGCCTTCTCCCCCGACATGTTTCAGCCCGCGTCGCTTCTCTTCTGCCGGCGAATAATTCCAACACAGTCCGCTCTCCTGCTCTGGTCCCTCCGGCATTGAATGAAGAAGAAGAAGAAGGAGGAGAAGAAGAAGTAGAAGAAGAGAAGAAGAAGAAGAAGAGAGGGAGGAGGCGGTTCACCCTCCACATCTGTCAAACACAGCGCGAGCTCTCTGTTGACTGCTGTCGTCATGGATGCGTCGCCTGACGTACAACATCCGGTGACAGCCTACAAAATAAAACTTCCAACTGTCATTTAATCTTTAAAAGTTTATTTTTTTGGTGCGTGTATGCTTATTTTCATGAATAAATAAATAAAAATATAACACGTGTGAGAGATATCACACATCGTAATAACTTCTTTATATATAAGCATTAAGTTATATCATTTTTAATCACTCAATCATTTTAGCATCAGGTATTTAATTATACAGTTATTTATGTATTTAATTTTCTCCCTAAAAAAAAAAAAACCCTCCATACAGTGGGATGAAAGAATATATAATACATGTTTAAGAAAATTATATGTTTACAAAATGAAACTCAGACTAGAAACAAATAAAAAAAATGCACAATATACAAGAGTAATTCAATTCAGTATACATATTTGAACTTTATTAAGTTGTTGGTAGGGTTCCTATTATTTGTCCAAAAATAATAGTAGAAATATACTCAATTCAATATATATATATATATATATATATATATATATATATATATATATATATATATATATATATATATATATATATATATATATATATATATCAAAAAAGAAAAACAGATGATGAATGGTACATGGCTCATGATGTACTATTATTAAGACTTGATATTATAAATATATAAATATATATTGATAAAAATATCTGTGACAGAATGACAGATATTTTTATCAATATATATTTATAATATCAAGTCTTAATAATAGTACATCATGAGCCATGTACCATTCAGTACCATTCATCATCTGTTCTGCATGTTAACATTTTGCAAAGACAGTGAAAAGAACAATTCAATTCTGAACATCAGACACTATAAAACAACACACCTTTATTTATATTTCAATGGCAAACTTACAGAAATGGTTCATTTAAAATATTTTTTTTTTCAGCATTAAGTCCTCAGAAAGAACATTTAACATCAATGTGTTCTTTTTTATTCAAGCAAAAAGGTTTTGTTTGCAACTTTCAAGAGACTGACATCTCTGATTGATGGAATCATTTATTTTGAAATTATTAACAGGAAGTGAAATGACATTATTGTGTACTTTGACACTTCTGATGATGCACAGCTTGATGTTAGCAGCAGAGAACTGTTACTTTAAACGCTTTGTAGTTTGACCAATGGAAGATATTTGTGTTCTCATCACATTATTTACGACACTTGTCATGAAATGTTGGTATTTATATTTATCATGATAATTACAGTGTCAATGTAGTGTTGCAGTTTCTTTCTGTGACCACCAGACGGCAGTGAATAGTCATGTTACAGTCAGCTTCACCTGTGTAAAGATGAAACAGCACAAAACTGGAAGATCAAATATTTGTATTATAAATTATAACTGATCCGATGTTTTTATGCCACAGATCATTAAATGAATACAACACAGGCAGACAGATTTAATGGATGCAAGCATTTATTCAAGGCGATGGCAGTGGCAGGGATTATACAAACTAAAAACGTTTTAAAATTTCCGGCCATCAAAAATGTATAAAATACCGTGTCTGTTATTATAATTTGATATGTTCCACTTATCACACCAAAATATTATTTTGTTTACACTGACACAGAACAGGTTGTTGGCTGTACGGGCAAACCAGGTGATGTCTAAATGGACTCAATGGTGGACAAATTTGTTCGTATTTGTTCCTGCACTCTTCAAGCAGATACGAGTAATTTCATTATAAATAATGCTTTTAGTTTGATACATTTTCTTCAACAGCTGCTAAAACATGACACAAAGAATAAAGCATTTAAAAAAATCATTCAGTAGCTTCATCTATCTACAAAACATAAAGGTGCATTTCATGTGCATATCTGCTTTATTTTTTTAAACGAGACCATGAAGACATTTTGATTTTGTTGTTCTAATTTGACAATAAATTGAGGCGTATTGCCGGTGACGTTCATTAAACCCCGCCCCCTTAGTTACTGTTGCTATGTGGTTTAAAACAAGAGCAGAATCTCATTTGTGTTTCCAACTCCCTTTTTTAAATGTTCTCCTTGACATGGGAATCTTGTAAACAGGGATTTAAATAGCTGTAGCTCAGCGGGTAGAGCTAGTGATCAGAAGGTTGGTGGTTCAAATCCCAGCTTCCCCGAGCTGAACTGAGCTGCTGTCGAAGTGTCCTTGAGCAAGATACTGAACCCCAAAGCCGGGACCAGCCTCCACACAGCAGAGAAACAGCGAGCTAACTAAGCTAGCATGTCAGACAGCATTGACGTCAGACAGAATTACAAGTATGATAAGGAAAAATGTAAAATCTGGTGAAATATATTGTTTTAACATATCTGTGTGGCTGCTGAGTGTGTTTTCGTTTTCGTTTTTCTGGTGTCGCTAGTTGCAGTTGCTTCAGTGTAAACATCCATTCATCTAATAACGATCAGGACGGAGCTGTTCACGTTAGCCTGATAGCATCCAGGACCAGCTTCCACAGGGCAAAGAAATACTAGCTAGCTAATTTACTTCACCTGTAATCACACAATGTAACTCGATTTACTGATTTACCTAACCCTAACCCTTTACCTGCAAGCTAGTTAGCCACACATGCTAACATCTGATCACATTAGAGTTATTTTCTGCTCTCCCTTTGCTTTTGTGAATGATATCAAAAGACACAAACTCAAACCAAACTCTATGAACGACGAGTGCAGGTCTAACCACAGCCCTAGTTACGGTTGCTACGCTACGATTGCTCGTCGCTGTTCTGGGGGCGGGGCTTAAAAAACCGTCATCGGTCCCAAAATATTAAAACCAAGAAAATATTTTTTTATTTGTATAATGTTCTAACTCAACTAGCTTCCAATGTGCATGGCAAATTTAATATATTTCCCCTCTTTAGAAATAATAAATTCATATTTACAAAATGACCTTTGAGGCCAACAAAATCTTTATTTTTACTCTTGACCAAAAAAAGTCAACATTTGGTCTTTTTAAGCAGTACAGGTTATAGCATCGCATATGTTTTAAGGAATATTAATATGTGACGTATTGAGGAAAATATTTATTAAATAAATAAATAAAAACTTTTTTTTTTTTCCTCTGGCAGCCACACAAGAGACATTATGATGGCTTCTCAAATCTAGATCTTGTGCTCAGGAGGGAAATCTAAACATTTGACTGTTGTTCTTTTCTCATGTAGTGCATACTTGATAGACAGCTACTCTGGCATTGTCAGGCAGTATTAGTTTAGGGTTTAGGTAAGATACATGTCACATTCATTCTACTACAAATGTAATGAATACTACAGTATTTTTTTAAAATTCAGAGTAAGTTCACTGTGTGAGTATTAGGCTTAAGCTGGGAGTTAGATATCTATTACTGAAGAGACACACACTGCAGTCCAGTTTGTTTAGAAGATGTAATAAAAGTCTTTTCCAGGTCTAGTCTCTAAGGACACGTTCACAACATTCAGAGGAGTAAAATAAACCGACTGAACCCAAGCTGACAAACAGAAAGGAGGAAGGACGAAGCTGACGTCTGTGCTTTCAGAACTCGTGTCTGTGATACATGTCAGGATCGTAGTATTTGGTGACCACCACTCTGTTGGCGAACTTGCGTCCGGTGAGAGCTTGCATGGCTTTCTGACAGTCTGCAGCGGAAACGTACTCCACAAAGATCTGCAATGAGAGACAAGTCAGTCGGTCCTAAAGGGCATGAAGATGAGTGGACCTCAGATCTATGAATGGAGAAATTCCTTCAGAGCTTCCTTAAATGTGTTGAGGGTTAATTATAAGTTGTTGGTCATGTTGTCCAATGCAGCCTCACCTTTCCACAGCCGGGGACTTCCACGCCGTCGACCGGTCGGGGGATCTCGATGGAGCGGACGCTGCCGTACTTGCAGCACTCCTCGCGGATGTCCTCCAGGATCTCCTCGTAGTCCTCGTCGTCCACCAGCTCCTCGGGCATCACCATGTTGAGAAGGCACAGCACCTCTGTGGGCATGCCGGAGTTCTGCAGCCTCTGAAGTCCAGGGACCTGCAGCGTCACCGGGGTCTCTATGATGGAGGTCTACAGGTGGAAGAAGAGTCGCACACACGTGGTTAGACTCTCATAAAGCTGCTGCCTCCCTCCCTCCCTCTGCCTGTTTCTGTATCTTTGGCATTCCTGCAGTGGATAAACATGTTGGAAGTAATCTTTCCGGTGACCTTTCACTCCCTCCATCTGCCATTGTTGAGGATCGAGCTCAACAGTCTTCACATTGTAGCACACAGAGGACAACAATGTGTGGCTTCTCTACAGTCCTATGCTAAAGGCCTTTTAACAGCACTCTGGCACGTTACAGTGGAGGTAAAGGTATAAATACTAAAATTAATGTTGAGTATTAAGCTTGAATATTTTCATTTCAAACATTGGAAAAGCCACTGACTCTACCTGCAATAACTCACAGTGTGGAGGAAGAAATGGTCTGAAGAGTGGCTTCATTTTATAGAGAAAGATTTTGTCAAGGAATCACAGAAAACTAGAATACAAAGGAGCCATTGTTAATGTTATTAGCGACAACTACTGTGATCTTTAAAGAAGGGAAAAGGTGAAAGGAGTCCCACTCACAGGATTGGCATTTTTAGCTCCCACACTCGCCCTTTGGACTATCAGCTTTTTGTCGCCGAGTTGCATCCCATTAAGGCCAGCAACCGCCTGAGGAAGAAAACACACGGACCTCAAAGTAACACATCAGGTCAAAACAAGGTGATTTCATTTATTACTAACGTTTCATACACTGAGGTAGATTCAGGGAGCTATACAGGGAAGCTAAAACAACACAAATTCAAGGTTTCAGATAAGTAAAAGAAAACAGAAACCGTTACCTGATCAGTGGCGCTGATGTCGACGTATTCACAAAAGGCGTAACCTTTAGACAGCGACGTGGCACTGTCCTTCACTAGATTGAACGCTTTGAGGGGCCCGAATGATGTCAAGAGCTCCTTAACCTGCAAAAAAGAGTCAGACAACAAGAAATGAGATCGACAACTGATGCTGAACGTGCAGAAACCTACAGAGTGAATTCTACATGTCTATTTGAAAACCCATCACAGTCTATCAATATGATTACTGGAAAGAAAAAGAAAAATGTGTGCAGTCATTTTCTACATTTTACAGATTTTGCTACACTGGCTCCAAAAAGAAAGAAAGAAAGAAAGAAGAGACAGAAGTGCATCAAATGTTCCTGTCTTCTGAGGATTAAGGGGAGACGTGACAAGTAATGACGTGGATCTGTGCTACATGTGGGGGACAGCAGATTAACTCTCTAATTATTGGGACTTCGTTATCAAGTGAAAAATCTACTGGAAAAATAATAATAACCTCAAATGTAAAGTTGAAAGTATTTTATAGACAAACTGAGCAGGTAATAGGTTAAATAAAAAATAAATCAAACTTATCTTATTAAGATAACTTAAAAAAGATTTGCTTTGGTTTTATTTTGCCAGCTATAGGCAGGAAACTGTTGGTATAATGTTCTTACCGGTACATAAAACCTGAATAACTTCCCCCTCCAAAAAAACCCACCACCATTAACATCCCATTGTCTTACTGTCCTTTACCCAAAATCCCCGGGTCCTAAGCGCGCTCCAAAAGCATGATGGGAGAAAGAAAGCAGCCAGTAAGGGAGCCTGCTGGCAGGAGTGTATCCGTGTGAGGACCAGAATGTCTTACTTGCCTTGTGTTACATGTTGGCATGGCAGCAGTAGATGAGTACTACTGAACAAATTATGAGCGCAGACTTAACGATCTTACAGGCCCCTAGCTGGGGACAAAGTGGGGGAACAAAAATGAAAGAGCTGTGAGTATCAACGCAGTGGAAGTGACTGCAAGTATTAATAAAAAAAATTAAATAAGTCAGTGAATAAAAGACATCAGGCTACATGTGCTCCGTAAGCCAGTTAAAATGAGACAGAACGGACAGTTAGGATTAAATTCACCGTGAAACAGAACATTTTCATCGTCTGCTCACCTGAGAGCAAACATGGAGCTCTACTGTGAAGCTGTTTAGTCCTTCAAAGTGTTAAACTGTGTCATGACGGCCTATTTATCAGCAAATACTGACTCTGACTTTTGATAACCTCAAAGAAAAAGTCCACTTATACTTTTATTTAAGATTCAATTCCAATGTGGAGTATATTTCTGGAGTTTTTAGTGACTTTTGAGTGAGTACTTTCCCTCAACCCAGGACTCAACACTCTCCTACCACCAGCCAAATACTGCTAAAATGTATTAAATGCATAAATATGCTAGAGGCTGGTAGTTATGTTTAACTCACCAGCCAAAAAAAGGTAATGTATTGAGTGGTTGGTTCAATCTGAACATCTATGAGCCATTTGGCCAGTGGACAAAAAACAATACACCCTGCCTCATTTCCTTTACCCATAATGCCTTTCTACAACCACCACAGAACAGGCCAAAAGTTATTAGACTCAGCAGACACTAAGTAGTTAAATATAAACAACCATCTTAAAACAGATACATACCAATACCTGCTTCAACTGCTACATATACAATAAATCAAATACGCTTAAGTTTTTCAGTTAAGACTAAAAGACTTAAGACACTGTGTTTATTAACCCGTGAGAAAGGAATTAAACTGGTTAATCAATCTAATACATTTAATTTGCTCTGAATATCTGAGAGCAAATTTTTTTTTCTGCTGTTCACATTTTTTCCAGAAAGTCCAGAAATACATCACCACTCTTACTTTTGTTTTTTTTGAGGTGGACCTTTTCTTTGACATCATTCCATAAATACATACGATAGGACAGAGAAATAAATACAGTGTATCAGCCTGTTGTGTAAACATACTGGACTTTGCTTACCTTTCTTTAATCAGTACGCTTTACATGAGAAAGGCAGTTTACTTCAATAGCCAAGTCACAAAAAGACTTTTTTAATATTCATATATGATTAATGACATGATCTCATTATTGTTCATCTAATTATGGCAAAAAAGAGTTTATTTAAAATCCGCAGCTGTGGCTGAAGTTGTCTATTGGGAATATTTGAAAACATCATATAGATAAACACAAGTTATGTTTTCCTTAATTCCGCGGGGTCACTTCCTGCTTCTGGCTGTGATTTGACTTCTCCACAAATACTTTTTATTCTATTTTCTCTCTACCACAACACAGTTTTTAAATTTCAAGTCATAAAAAATTCTGAAATTTATTTTGTGCATGTTTAAAGTGCGACAAAAACCTCAGAGTGAGAGAAAAATGAAGTGCTCCTGTTGAGTCTGTGTTCAGTTTAATACCTGGTCATCGTTAAGGTAGTTCGGAAGGCCTCCTATAAACAGTTTATGGGGGGAATCAGGAACGACTGTGGAGACGACACCTAAACAAAACAACAAGAAACGAAATGATTTCTATATCATGTATTAGAACGTGTCAACGTTCAGCGTGAGTCAGTAACAAACCTGGGACGTGGAACGCGGGCTGCTCTGAGATTCCAGGTAACGGCCGATAGTCGTGAGGTCTTCTAATCTTCAGAGACTGACCCTGGAAAATGATCCCATCGAAGGCCATGGCCTGCGTCGTCTCATCGACAGACCGGAACTAAAAAACAAAAAGCAAAAACCACAGAGACCCAAACGTATAATAATGTGTGTGCAGGTCGGCTTACGTACAACTTCTGATTTCATAAAAGTTGCCACACTGTAAAACTCATTTGAAAACAGCACAAAGAACAATATATATAAAGCAAAGTAGATATATTCAGAAGAAATCAAGTATCCCTGGTCCACTTGGTAGCATCACATTTCTAGCTTCTCCTCAGGTGTTTAGTGGACGTGCTAACACGGAGGATTGTGAACTGTAGTTTCCCCAGTAAACACACTGTCCTCTTCGGCTTTTCCCTCCGGACAGGCCAGCAGTTTCTCTACATGGGTTATAATTCTGCAGAACTCTCCTGTAGCGGCTAGTGTTAGCACAAAGGAGTAACTGTTGCACAGGGTAGCCTTTTCAGACTGAGGTATGTTTGTGACTATTTTGCTTGTGTTTGCATGATAGAGAAATATATGAACTTAGCAAAGTAGCAGCGCAACACATATACACCATAACATTTACATACTGAAATCTAGCTCACTCTTTCTGGTTTCTTCCAAAAAACAGTTGTAGAAACCTCAAAAAACATAATCACAATGAGGCTGATTAGGTAAAGCTTTAACCGTCATGTCTTTGTGCGGTTCTCAAATGAGAATATGTAACGAAGAGGATAAGGAAATTTTCACATTCTGTTTTATGTCACACACAGCATCCCAACTTTTTTTGATTTGGGTTCGTATCTGACAGACAGACAGACAGACATGAAAGTGATACCAAGCCTCTGATCTCCCTCTCTTCCCAAAAAAAGAGAACGAGCTTTTATCCTACCATGTCTAACTTCTGCTGTAAGGCAACATTATGTAAATTTAACTTAAAATAACAAAGTCATGTTAATGATACAGTGTCATGTAACAGGGTGAATGGTGTCTTTGTCTCAGCCGGTCCGCCCCCCACTATCATTTGTTTCTGCACTATGTAGCTTCAGGGAGAGGGGAGTTGTGTTGCTGCTTTAAAAAAAGACTTTGTGGGGGAAGCTGCAGGAATATATCAAATTACATTACAGCACGAACCTCTAGGAAAGCAAAGTTTTTATCCTGATTAATCTGCACAGCGAGCACAGGGTTGCTTGGGGCTTGTGAAAGTCCTGCGAGTCTCATCTGAGCGTTGAAAAACTCTGCCATGGACTCCTGCAGAGAAAGAAAAGAGACAGCATGGCGGGAGACATGCAGCACGAACACATCAGAGTAAACAGGAAGTCAAAGAAGAAGAGTAAATACAGACGTTACCTCAGTCACGCCAAAGGGAATATTTCCAACATAGAGGCGTCTGGCTTGTCTTGTCATCTGACTGCCAACTATGGGCACTTGTGTCGGCGCTGCAGCCACTCCAGTCGTGGTGGACGTCGCCAGCAGAGCTATTGTTGGTATCTGCCCGGCCGCTGAGGGAGAGAGTCACAGAAGAGACAAAACTGTCACCTTCTGCAGCCTCCGCTCTATTATTTTATCAGGGAAAACTGGAGTGACTCATTTCTAGATGATTCATCTAATGTGAGAACTAATGTGAGCCGTGAAAGTACATTTATATTGAGAGAGCTTCTTCGGCCGCGTGAGGGAAATCTGATTTCTGGTGAGCTAAGTTTTTAATGTCCAGGGGTCTCAAACTCAAATTATCTCGGGCCCACTGCTGGCACTGCCACATCAGCGTTCAAGTGCTGCAAGAAAGCGCAGTATTCCTGAAAAAATTAGTTTTTTTTATATCCATTAATAACACAGTAATGCAAAAATAGAAACAGCAGTTTGTATATATGTATAAATTGCAGCAGCAGCAGGGCCAGCAGCAGAGTCGCAGCACAGAGCAACAGTAGTCACATTTAACTGACTAGAAGATTGCAGAGAATTTGCATCGTTTTCAATGATTTATGAACACATAAGGATTATCATATCCTCAAAAAGGGTGAGTCACACTGACTCTAAATATATGTATATCATGTCAGTGTGTTTTGATTAAGACTGAGTGATGACTCTCTGAAAGAATGTGGATGGATGCAAGTTATAAAACACAAATGAATGTAAACTCTGTACTTGTATCTTCAAAGAGGTCACAAAGTCAGAACATGATGAAACACCTTGCATAGCTTTATATTGCATTGGTGTGATGTGTTCGAAGCCAGGAGGAGGCACATCCCAATATCTGCAGGTCCTTTTCTTCCTCGTTCTCCTCGGTGAGTGGCTGAAACCAGAGGAATGACAAAATAAAAGCTCACAGAAGGGGAGACAAAACTTCTCTCTTTCAGGCAGTATTTTCACAATAAAAGCCTGCCGGTGTAGGTCGGCCCGTGTGCTGGTTCTGCAGCTGTACCACCACTGACCTGTGCTTCTTGTGGTCCCTGGAGGAGCTCCGGCGGTCCCGGCTCTTCCGGTCTCGGCTGCGGCTTCTCTTCTCTCGGCTGCGGCTCCCTCGGTCTTTGCTCCAGCTGCGATGTTTGTCGCCTCGACCCGGAGAACCACTGCGACTCCTCTTTTTGTGTCTTTCTCTTTCTCTCTCTGTGAAACAAGCGACACTTGCTATATTTCTACAAATACATACATTTAATTTATTATGAATAACTGTAAATAATTCCGTAAGTAGAGGAGCAGCAGCGATAAGCTGATCAACAGAACAACAGAGATAATCCTCAACTATTTTTATTAATAATCAGTTATTGTTTCAGTCATTTTTAAGCAATAATAAGGAGAATGAACTTAATTAATCCCTCATTGGGGGAATTATCAAACAGGCACTGATTCCTGTTTCTCACTTGTGCAGTGGTTAAAAGTAACTAAGTAAATTTACTCAACTACTGCACTTCACAATTCTGAGGTATTTTCAATGAGTATTAAATGCATCAATTTCTTTTATTTGTGTTACATTTAGAGCTGCAACGATTAATCGATTGGTTATGAATTATTAAATTAATCGCCAAGCTATTTTGTTATTCATGTGCACATTTTCTAGTTTCTTTCCTCCTCTGTGACAATAAAAGGAATATCTTTGGGTTGTGGTTCTTTGGGAGGAGGAGGGTAAGCAGAAAAAATTCACATTCACGAAGCTGGAATCAGATAATTTTATCTTTTATGTAACACTTGACGAATAATTGATTAAACACTGCAGCTCTACATATATCTGCCTCTTTTTCATAACTCCTGATATCATACCTGTAAAAATAATTACTGTATCTAGACTGATAATATTTCATGGCACTAACTGCAGGTGATTACATTTTTCTTCAAACGATAATGGTCCTGAAGTGTCACCTCAGTGTGTACAGCCTCCTTTTTATATTAATTACATGCTCTGATACCCTCCAGTCTCCTCGGAGCTGAGCATCATATTTCCTCTTCATGGTACAAATCTGACAGTTTAATGTGGCCTTTTCTTCTCAGGCAGAACATGACAGAGGACCTTTTAACAAATCGATGGGAGGTTCTGTGCGGCTCTGATCCACCTGGTAGCTCTACGTTGATTGAATGTCAAGTTTTTGGTGTTACAGTGGAAGCTTCTTTTTTTTCTGTAATACCTCTGTTTCTAACTTTCTTCCATTTTTGTGTTGGGCTGTTAGAGCTGCAGTGATTGGTTGATAAATCAGGCAAGAATTCAAACATTTGTTGGTTCCAGCTCATCAAATGTGAGCATTTGGCTCGTTTCTTGACAGTAAATGAAGAGTATTTGGGTTTTGGAGGGTTAATAGGACAAAATAAGCAAATATATATTTAATTATATATAATAACTCGGGTTTTGAAAGGCACAATAGACACAAAATGTATAATATTTATTAACATTTTATAAGAATGTTTATTAGTTTCTTATAACTGTTACAAACACATTTATTGAGTTGAGTCTTGTTAGCAGTTACTGGACAGACTTAAGCAGTCTGTAAAGCTCTTACTTCTGCCTTATAATGTTTATAATGCTATTCTTGTGTTTTAAATGTTAATAAGCATTGTATAATTAATTATAAGGGCCACAATTGTAAGCAGCAGTGGTCGTTTTTGTTTTTTTATATACATAAATTCTTATGAGAGACAAGCATGTTCCATTATATATGATTTATTTATAATGATATGTTACTTTAATCAACAAATGAGAGCACCTGCTGTATGTTCATTGTTTAATGTAGTTAGCTGTATTTTGCATTATCGATGTTTCGATTAATTGTTCAGCTCTAATCATATTTCACAATATTATGGAGCAGTTATTGTTGGTTACTTTGGACATTTTGAATGAAATTATCATTAGTGTGTTTCAATAACTAGCAATGGATGCCGATTTGTAAAGTACATCAACACGAGTCAGAAAATGTCATATCGAGTCATTTCTACCTGTACATACCTACACAGGTGAGGAAAACGCTATAAGATGTGTAAGATTTAAATGTAGTTTCGGATCTTGCCGTTTCGCGCAGGTAAGTTCACCGTCCCCAGCCTGCGTGGAGGGCTGAGCAGCGGCTGTATGGAGCCTGGAGGATGAGGATGAGCTAACCGGGCATCCCGACGCTAAATATTAATTAAGCTACCGTGAAACGAGCTGAGTCATACTGTGGAAAAGTACTCGTTAAAGTTGCTGTCAGCATCCATTCATAAAATAATGCAGGAGCTAACGTTACGCACTATGTCAGCGGTGCGCTGCTAGCTTGAGGACCAAACTGGGGCACCGACAGCCGTTAACGCTCACCTTGTCGATTCTCGCTCAGTTGCTTCTCGAATTCCTCGAAATCCGACATTTTTTCTCGGTCGTCTCGCTGTCAGGAGGATGAAGCAGGTGTGTGTTGTCAGAGGGGAGACGGTGAACCGAGCAGCCCGCTGTGTCAGTGCAGCAAAATCCACTGAAGCTGCCCGCCGTCCACACGCGCTCATATATACACCGCTTCCGGTTACAGCCTTCAAAATAAAACAGATCAAATGTGGCAGTTTTATTTTTTCTTTACACATATCAACTGCACACTTTACACAAAATTGCACAAAAATGCAATGAAGATACACTAAATAATATAAGGTAACAGCCTGATTATGATCATACAAATATGAGCTTTCAGTAAATGCCATCTGGAGCTAACTCTTATTTCCATTATCAATAAATCTGCCAAACAAATTTCTGGAGGAGTCTTTGAATCATTTTGTCTATTTAGATAAAAATATATTTACAATTTTAGTTAACCAATTATGAACATAGTCACATCTTAATTATCTTTTGAGTCACTTCTCATTTTCATTTTTTAACTGATTGATGCACCTCTCATAAACAAAACCACCTAAATCAAATTAGATTGATTGATTAAAACATTAAATTCAAAAAAATCAAAATTAGTTAGGATATTGTGATGTGTTAGTGTTTCACCTGATTGTATATTCTGTGACATATATCTGAATGTTTTAATTTTGTGTGTGAGAATTGTTGTTGTCCCCCCCCAAAAAATAATTTGACTTTTATTGCATATCCATGCACACGCATAAATGCTCACATTCCAATATCCCTTAACAATTTTTAGTAGTGTATGACTTCAACTGACTCTTATATTCATTGTCAATAAATCTGCCAAACATTAATTTCTTAGACATTTATTCTTTCTGTGAATCAATTATCAAAATAATTGCAGAATTAGTATCTGTTGATTCACTATTCTATTACTTAAGTGATCAGTGCATCTCTCATGAAAAAAAAATCATGCTAAATTAAATTAGATGACTAATTAAAAAATGATACATTTAAAATAGTATGAATAAAAGTCATACGCTGCAACACAATATGCAATGCTTTTGAGAAGAACTTGTATTTAACACTTATAACACAATATAATATAATATGTTTATGGAAAATAAACAACTTTCAGTGAGGATTAAGGTTGATCATTTAGATTGCATGGTTTTATTATGGTAGTGTCAACTTCCGGTGACACTGTCTACAAGAATTTTCGAGCTTTAATTTCGTCTCACACACACACACACACACACACACACACACACATTTTACTATCAGCAGGATTTGATTGCAGCTATTGTGAATTTATAAGGCTCTAAAGTTTGAGGTTTTGAACTTATACTGCCTCAGATTTTCCAGAGTTGACTGCTAATTAGTTTCAAACCAGTGTTTTAATTAATCAGGTGAAAGAAATTAAACGTAAAAAATGTTAGTTTATACTTTCTGTAGCCACAGCTGTAGTTATTTTACCCTCTTTGTTTTGCTAAAATATGTGATTGTTTTTTGTGCTTTTAATGGTCATTTTGCATCTTTCTTTTGTTGTTTTGCTTTTCTTTGTGGTCATTTTGTGTCTCCGTGTCCTTAATTTGTATCTCTTAGCTGCCATTTTGTGTCTTAATTGGTTTCCAGCATATTACACAAGATACTCTACAACTCAAATACTGTAAATTAATTCATTCCTTTTTTATCTTTTTAATTATGTGCATATAAGATAATCTCAGTCATCATGTAACCAAACCCCTGAAAGTACAAATGCCTGCACAGTTCACAGGTTGTGACTTATGAGATAAAACATATAGAACTTTTCTTTATGATGTGCAGTCCATCAGAAGTGTCGCCCCTCTCTCTCCTCCTCACCCTCCGCCTGTCATTCTAAACATAACATGTCGACAACATACGTGGAAAATAACTGACTCAGCTGTGCTGCTATTAAAAGAGCACAAATCCTAAAGTATTGCCGCGGCAGGGCGGCCGGCTGTCTTGTCGGAGGAGCTCTGTGAACGAGCTGCTGAGGCGTGCAGCTCCAGCTCTCCTCAGGAGGGGAATAAATCCAGAGTCCAGAACACCTGCAGAGGCCCGAGAAGCAGTAAGTGCCGGCTGAGAATTCATTTCCTGTAACATCGAGGTCAGTTAGAAACGAGCAGCTCTCTTTAATCTGTCAGTTTCTCCTGCAAAGTGCTGAGACACTTTAACAACCGACTGAACTCTTTGTCTTTAATTTGACCCCGGACAGCTGCTGCAGGGAGGAAACATGTTCTGGTTCTGCTCAGTTCTCAGATTGTGGTTCTGTGTCTCTGGGCTCTGTTGTGGAATAACGTGAGGAGTACTCTGTCACTCCGAGTCTTTGTGGGAGATACAGTATCTATTTCTAGGGCAGTTTATATTTAGAAGACCCTTCCTCTACAAACAGCCGGGGCTGGCTCGGTAAACCCGAACCCAAAGGTTATCTTCAGACTTCCAGCTGGACTCGACTACACCATGAGAGAGCCGGTCGCCTTAATACAATGACAGAAAAGTGGCCTCGTCAAGTGTTTTCTAACAATATTCTCTTTACGTAAAGGAAAACTTTGTAACTCTGTAACTCAAACTCTAGAATATGGACAGATTATGAAACAGCTCCTCCAACACGACCCTAAACCTGTGGTCACTTTGTGGTCATTTTAATGTAGGCATTCTGCATCTCTGTCGATATTTTGTGTGATCGCTTTGTGTCTCTTGTAGTTAAACTGAGTCTCTTTATGGTTTCTGTGTCTCCCCTTAAGTGGTGATTTTGCATCTGTTTGTCATTATTTTGGTGTCTCTTTGTTGTAATACTATGTCTCTTTGTAGTCATATTGTGTTTCTTTTTTGTTGTACTGTGTCTCTTTGTAGTCATACTGTCTCTTTGTAGTCGTACTGTGTCTCTTTGTAGTCATACTGTCTCTTTGTGGTTGCCTTGTGTCTCTTTGTAGTCATACTGTGTCTCTTTGTGGTTGCCTTGTGTCTCTTTGTAGTCATACTGTGTCTCTTTGATTCATATTGTGTCTCTTTTTTGTTGTACTGTGTCTCTTTGTAGTCATATTGTGTCTTTTTGTTGTCTTATTGTGTGTTGTTTTATGTTTCTGTGGCCTTTTTGTATCTCTCTGGTAATGTTTATGCTCTTTGTTGTATTTATGTCTCTGTTGTGTCTGTAAAATGCTTTCATTACTACTATATTTTATTACAAATATAAAAACTGGGTTAAAACGTGTCCCCTCTGTTTTTATTTCAGAATAGTTATATATTTAAAAATGCTTGTTAAAGGTGAGATGGAGTCCAATGTTACGGAGCCGGAGAGCTTCTGGGTATGAAACGCTCGTTTTCTTATGTAAATCACTAGATCGTAAATGACATCACATCTCATCTCATCGACATCATCAGATCCAAATAATTCTCCATCTTTAAAACATGTTTCAATCTTTGAACATGCTTTGACACCAACAACAACATGTTAGCTAACCGTGACCTCCCACATGACAACGACACTGGTTTGGTTTGTTGATCCTCATTTTTTTTAAAGGAACTGTTTTATATTTTGGGAAGTTCCCCGGAATATGAAACTATATCATGATATTTTGTGTGAGCAATAGCAAAGATATAATTCTCCTGCATATTTGATATTAAAATGTATTATTTTCCAGGACATGCTGCAGGACATGGATCCAACGTGGATCACCACCGTCCTCCTGGTGCCGTGTGTCATCGTACTGACGGCTGGTTTCTTCTACCTGTACGGCGCGGTCATCAGCCTGTTGTCCAAAACATCGGTACGCAACAAGGTGGTGGTTATAACCGACGCTTTATCAGGGCTCGGAAGAGGTAACAGAACAATGCTTTGTTCTCAACATTCATGATTCTGCAGTTATTTCTACGTCTTGTGTGTTGAACTTGTTTTTTAATCTATCGATGCAGAATGTGCAGGTGTGTTTCACAAAGGAGGGGCGAGGCTGATCCTCTGCGGGAAGAGTTGGGAGAAACTTGAAGAGTTTGCTGATGATTTGGCGAACGCCTCAGACCCGACTGTAGTGAGTAGAACCAACACTGACATAAGAGCAGACAGCGGTGACCGATGGAGCGACAACGTCACGCATGATATTTTCAGGTTGTTGAAAGCAGTTTTTCGAGTAATGAACCTCAAGACTTTGTTGCTGTGTCTCAACTCAGGGTCTGCATCCTTCGGCGGAGCATTTGAAGGCTCCTCCAGATGCAGCCCACAAATGCTCCTTATTTTCCCTCTTTTCAGAGGATGCACCGCTACTGTCCTTCGTGGCCTCACATATCCCAAGATTCTTTGCATGCCCGAGAAACTAGAAAGAAGGAGAGAAAATGGCGACATCGTGTGGTGTAGATCGTCACTTTCGCGGACCTGGGCGGCAGAAATCGTGACGTAAGGGTAAAACATCTGGTGACGCAACCAGGAAATGCTCCAAAAGCTAGACGAGGTTAACAAGGTCTCCGAAGGACTCGCCTTCAAAGACCGCAAAAGCCAGGTCCTTCGAAGGATGCAGACCCTGAACTGAGACACAGAAAATGCACTTACTTAGTTACTTTCCATTAGTACAGACTTGTTCCTCCTCCTCAGACGTTCCCTCCAAAGCTGGTCCTTCTGGATTTCGGAGACATGGACAGCATGCCGGACGTGATCACAGAGATCCTGGACTGTTATGGCTGCCTGGACGTCCTCATCCTCAACAGCAGCATGAAGGTCAAAGCTCCTGCTCAGAGCGTCTCTCTGGAGATGGACAAGCTGCTGATGGACAACAACTACTTCGGACCGGCCACGCTGGCCAAAGGTGGACGATGGAAACCTGCAGAGTTAGATTTCGTGTCTGTGAAGGTGTGATGGTGTCTCATCTGTTCTTGCTCCTGTTTCAGGTGTGCTGCCCTCCATGATCTCCAGGAGAACCGGTCACCTGCTGCTCATCAACAGCATCCAGGGGAAACTTGCTGTGCCTTTTCGAACCACGTGTGAGTTTACGAAGGAAAATTTTTTAATTCTTCCTCTCGATGGTCACGTTAGTGAGTCGATTAACAACTTAGGTTGTTCGTGGTCCCTAGAGGATGAATCTTTGCTGAGCCTGTGTTTTTACTTTTGCTCCAGATGCAGCATCTAAACACGCCGTCCAGGCCTTCTTCGACTGCCTGAGAGCCGAGGTGGAGGAGTACGGCATCTCCGTCAGCACCATCAACCACACCTTCATCAGCCCCTCGTCAGCTGAAAACACAGAGGCAGACTCCTCCAGATCCGTCTGGTCCTGTGAGTAAACAAAGAGGGAAACTGTTTTGTTTGTCACGTCTTGAAAACTCACACAGTATATTTGCTCTTTGCAGTGCTGTACACCAAGAAACCGCTCGGCGTTTCTCCGGACGAGGCAGCGGCAGAGATCGTGAAGACTCTCCACAACAAGAAGAAGGAGGTGGTCATGGCTCCGTCGCTCCCAAAGGTGGCGATCTACGCCCGCTCCTTCTTCCCAAACGTCTTCTTCGCCGTGATGGCCGCAGGAGTGAACAACGCCGCCGCCTGTGAGAACATGTAGAGCTGCTGACACATCGTGCAGTCATTAACTAACCAGTTAAAAATTAAATTAAAGGTCTGTGAAACGGCATCCGAACAACACCATATGTACATTTATAGTTAAATGTTGATTTCACATTGCTTGTTTAGAAGAGAAAAAAATGTTTCTGTACATTTTACAAGTAAACATACAAAAAAAATGACCATCAGTTGTGCAGAAGTTACATAAAAACTGTCAATTATAGCGAAAGTGTTCTTATCTGTATCTGTTCTTGTGTTTGTCAACTTGATAATATTCAAAATACAAATAAAAGTATTTATGTGTAATATTTGTGTGTGTTTGTCATGCCGAAGCTCTATTTTTAATAACATAATCTATTATTTGACAAGCTTAATTTAAAGCCGGATAATTACTATTCTATTTATTTATTTGTTCATGTCCAGAAAGAGTCAAAAAAGAATATTTTTTCTGTCAATTTTACAGGTTAACAGGCAAAAAAATGATCATCAGATTGGAGAGCTTATATGACAAAATTCTATTTATTTATCTTCAGATAAATAAAGAATTCACAGCAGTTTATTTTCATTTTCTCTATAATCAATAACAATCTTCCTAGAACATTTCATATTAAAATATTTGGAAAATACAGAGAAACAAGACATAAACGTTAGAATTAGATATTATACAGAACCTTTATGTTAAGTGTTTATTACTGATTGATCCATTTGTGCACCTTAATGTTAAATTACTTGATGAGACAATATAAATCTGTTCGTTTTGTGCAGCAGAGGTCAAAGAAAGGACATTAGAAAGTTAATTATCATCCTCTGTACATGTGGCGCCTCCTGGTGGACAGTCGGTACAATTACTACTACACGCTGCTCAGACTTACATGTCTTTTTCTCTTTAAATGGCCTTTAAATTATTTTCCAGACTCGGTGGGTTTCCTCTCAGACTGAACTCTCCTCCTGTCGTCTTCAGGTTTTTGAGCTCCAGCTGCGGTTTAACTGTGAATCACGACCGACAGAACCTCCGCTTCACCGTCTCTCCGGACAGCGGGGCCGGTAAGAACACAGAGCCGGCGGCGACGCTCCGGTGCCGGGGAGATCCTGTAAGGGAGCCCGGCGTCCGTTTGCGGCCTGCTGAACTGTACACATCCGTGCGATTGATTAATTTAACGTTACACTGTGCAGCTGTTTCATTGATCTGCTCAAATAGCCTACTGACAACGCAGTTCTCTTTAAAACGCGAAGAACGCTAAGCGAAACTCCATTAAAAAACCTGTTCATTTAATATACCTTGGCCACACAGTTAATTTTGCAAATGTATAATGAAGAACTTGTACCTCAAACGATTTGTTTACTAGCCACGTTACAATTCGGCATATATATTATGATCAAAATAAACGTATTTAGAACTTTTTAGTGTATATTTGGCTAGTTGGCCACACAGGGACTGTTTTCGAAGGTCGATAGGCGTT
This sequence comes from Acanthopagrus latus, assembly GCF_904848185.1. Taxonomy (NCBI): domain Eukaryota; kingdom Metazoa; phylum Chordata; class Actinopteri; order Spariformes; family Sparidae; genus Acanthopagrus; species Acanthopagrus latus. The sequence goes on from NC_051061.1 coordinate 22,399,387, forward strand.
CACTTAAATGTAGGAATCTCTGGAGGGATTTTGGCATTGGTTCATAATGTCAATCTAATGTTTCAAACTAAAGCCAGCAAAACGCTTTTTGTTGCCTCACAGAATTTGATTTCCACCCAAAGTCTCTTAAGTTTAACAAAAGAGGTATTCCTCTTTCGGAAGGAGAGAACGCTTAACGAAACTCCTTAAAGAACTCTCATAAAGGTATCGGTTTTTGTTGAAGGGTAAACAATACATATACATTATGAATCAGTTGCACGTAAAAATTATTTGTTTCGAGCCGTCAAAGAGTTCGGCATAAATATTATCATTAAAAGCTACACATTTTAGGACATTTTTGGCTATTTAACCACAGTAGCACAGCTAAAGCAGGCGAGTGGCTGTCTCTTAAATGAAGGATTTTGTAGAGGGAGTTCTGTACTCCAATTTGTCAAATCGTTATTCTAAGACCAGAAAAGGCTTTTTGGGGGAATTTAATTTCCACCCATTGTCCCTCAAAGTCAAACAAAAAAGGTCAGTAAACACGTCATCATTAGAAAAACATCACTTGATCCTATAAAGAGTTTTATAACTGATAGAAAACAGATGATTTTACATGTTTGATTTGCTTATTGTGCAGCTGCTATGGCTCTGATCATCAAACCAACACAGTGTCATACTCTCCTTTGGGATCCTGGTCATTTTAAATTTGGTGTAACATCCTCCATGTCCGCTCTGTCCACAGGGTCCCAGGACTGTGCGGTGCTTCAGTACAAATTCACTGGTGAGAAGGAAGTGGATCTAATGTCCACCTTTGTGCCAGAGACATTTAGGGGCCAAGGTGTTGCTGCAGTGCTGTCACAGGTAAGAGTTAATCTTTTCAGGTATTTTAGACACACTATATATTAGATGGCTTGTTATATTTAATTTTCCTTTTTCAGGCTGCGATGGACTTTCTGGTCGAAGAAAACCTCAAGGCTCATATCTCCTGTTGGTATATAAAGAAATACATTGAAGAGCACCCACATCAGCATTACAAAGAACTTGTCATTACATGACTGCAGCCTGTTTATCCAGTAAACCCTGGGATATTACCTCAAATCAACTACAACCTCATGTACCTTAATGCACAGGACTACAGAGGCCAAATGGAGGATGTGAAGCTACCTGACCTGCACAATCTGCAGAAACATGATCATGAATCCTGATTAATTTACTCTGGATTTGTTGGAAATTTCATATTGTTTTTAAATGTACAGTAATTTAAAGCCCAGGAACTATGAGTAAAGGCTTTGTTCTTAGGTAAATCAGAAAATTGTAATTTATTTTTTTTAAAATATCAGATTGCACATTTAATATTTTGTCTGTCTGTAAAGTGTTGGGAAGCATTATTAAAATATTTCTCAAGGCTTAACAGTTGGATATTTATTTACACAATGAAACTATACTTGCGTAAAAGTAATGATACTTTGTTTAACGTAATAATTTGGTGGAGTCAAACAAAAACAATGTAGCTATGAATTAAATGCTAATATCTTAGGATGGCTGATGTTTAGCAGGTGTAATGTTTACCCTATTCCATCTCAGTAGGACATTTTTTTCATAATCTTACATACAATCTGACTTCTTTTAGAAACACTGCTGACCAATAGAAAGAATGCAAAAGGCACTTCAACACTGACTTCAGTATCCAGACCCACAAGCCCCGCCCATATTTGGTTAGTCCCAAATTTCATGGCCATCCAGCCAATAGTTGTAAACCACAATTTTGAGCCTGATGGGGGAACTAGACGAAAGTCTGCTGCTGCTAGCATGGGCTGAAAATGCATGTATGAGCAAGATCTAATGGATATTCTGCACAGACAGTGTGGGTGTTAAATCAAATTGTTACTAATACAACGACATATTAATACAATCAAATATCAAAGGAGTAAAAAGCTTTAAAAATAAAACCCATTTCATGATGAAACTGATATTTTCCTATAGTTGTAACCTCACCCTGAGCCCGGAGCTGAGTTGGGCGAGCACTGTATATCTTGGATTGTCGCCACATAATGAGATTATGTTTCTGTCACCACAGCAGCAGAAATAACTCCAGCGTCCAGTCGTCTGCAGAGTCCAGAGGAAGAACACACGATAAGAAATCAGCCAACAAGAGAGAAGCGTGACTGTGTTGAGCTTTACTTTGAGAACTATATTTTAATGAGCAATCATGTTTTTTTTATTTCTCATCTTCAATGACAGGTCCGTGATCAAACGATACAGAAATTCATCTCTTGTGAGCTGGAAATACAAAAATATGCTGTGCGGTTGATCCTCATGTACTGTGACTCCACTAGATGTCAGTCCTGCTCCATTCTGGACTTTTACCAACACTCCTCTTTTGATTCAGTGTTTGATTTATTTGTCAAATTACAAAATGTTCAGCCTCCAACGCACCAGTAGGAACCCAACAAACGTCCCACATAAATCAAAGATGGCAGCTGTTTCAACTAAAAATCAAATTCCCAGATCAGTGACACAGTTCAAACAAGGATAAAATCAACAGTGCTGCCGTTGGATTTCCAAATATCCAACATTTTCACTTGTGTAACATCAAAAGTGAGGAAAAAATCTTTTAACACCATTTCACAGGCATATTTGCAGATGCCTTTGCGTATGTAGACACTAAAGTAGTGATCACTGATGCAGCAACAAGAGCCGACTGATGTGTGATAATCAGAAATCAGCTCTTCCCATCTGCTCCTGAATAACAGTCATGAATGGGAATAAACTCTCCTGAGATGTGTTAATGTACACGTGGATGGATCGTTCCACATAAGGTTGGAGATGTACTCGCTTTTAAAGACGTGTTCCTGTATGGTTTGTTCGTGTCCTCGCAACATGAACCCTCAGAAATGTGAGGAGGTCAGAGGTCAGTAATTGCTCATGTGTGCCATCTAGTGGAATCCTCCAGAAACATGTAGTTTACTGTATAGGCAATTGTTCAAACAACTGCGTAAACACTGAAATCGGTCGTCTACACAAACAAGTTGTTTAAAAACGAGTGTATCTCTGGCCTAAAAGACCTCAGACAGACCTCTCGCACATACAGGAGCAACAGCCGGACTGAAAGAGGCACAAAACAGCTGCAGACGTGTTGTTGGATGTTTAGTTTGTGTCTTTGTGATCATTTTGTTTGTTAATGCGATCCAGTCATGTCTCTTTGTTGTAGTTTTGTGTCTCTTTGGGGTTTTATTGTGTCTTTGTGATCATCTTGTCTCTCTTTTTTGGCCATTTTGTATCTTTGTAATAATTTTGTGTGTCTTTGTTGTTGTTTTACATCTGTATTGTGTGTCTTTGCAGCCATCTTGTGTATCTTTTTCATGATTTTATGTGTCTTTGTAGCAGTTTTGTGTGTCTTTGGGTTGTAAATGTGTATCTTTGTGGTTGTTTTGTGTGTCTTTGTGGCCATTTTTAGTCTCACTGTGGTCTTATTATGTCTTTTCTGTGATTTTATGTGTCTTTGTGTGAACTGTGTGTCTCTTCGTGTTTGTCTTTTTGGTTGTTTTCCACTCTTTGTGGTCATGTTTTGTTTCTTTTTCCTGTTTAGTTTCGTGTCTCTATCTGGTTGTTTTGTGTCTCTCTGTAGTCTTGTGACTATGCCTCGTCCTAGAGAGAAATTAATTAGTAAAATTTTGAGTGAAGAGAAAAAAAAGGATCTCCTTCATTGAAACAGACACAACAGATCTGCACTGCAGCAGTAGCCTGCTTATCCTGCAGCTTGCCTCAGATTAGAGTGAAGACGTTGAATTGCTGCGCTCCACCCTTCCTCCCACAAATAATATCGCATGGAAAGATTTAATGACATGCATGTTGTGTCAAAGCCGACCGTGTCACATTATTTCCAGAAAAAGAATCTGGGATTCCCAGACACACACGTGATGCGTGGCAGGGAACAAAACAAACAAATGTTGTCCTGTATTAGAAATTTAAATCCAAGAACACGAGTCAATCAGGACCAGGAAATCAATCCGAAAACTGTTCCACTGGGCCATGAGGACAAGGAGGAGAGAGACTCCATTCTTCAGCAGTACGCCTCCCCTTGTGGTTCCGGTACATTGTCCATTTCCACCACAAACGTTGTACCTGTGGATGGTTTGTGGCCGTTCGCCGGCAGTTCCAGCTGTGCCTCGCCATCGGCCGGCACAGCAGTCAGGTACATGTCCCACATCTGCTCCGGGAGGTCCAGCTCCAGCATCTTCTGCTTGATCATCAGGCTCTTCTCGATGTTCCGCCGCTTGTATTTGAACTCTATGATGGTCTTCGTGTACCTGTTGAGCGCCGTCACCGCGGAGCCCATGCAGGTGCCGAAAGAGCCCCACGCTAATCTGAGGAGAGGTTTAAAAACAGTATTAGATTAAAGCTTTTAAGGACTCTTATGTAATTTTAATTCCACACATTATTATAATGATTTCAACCGCTATGTATGACACATTTTATAGATGTGAGAAAATGTCCATATTGTGGCCTAAGTGGTGGTAAAATGTACTTATGCCGATGTTTTAAGAGTGTCTGACTGTAAACTAAGCAGCTTAGATGATACAATTCTTCTAGGAGATGTATAAAAGTGCTTACATATAAGACCAGCTGTAGTCCCAGGTCTTTGGCCTCCAGTCTTCTGGCCCCATCGCGACCGCCAGCTGGAATATGGTGGTAAACATCATGTGGGCCACCATCCCACAAAGGCCTGAGAACAAGAGCACATCAGTTTGGTTCTGTGCAATAAAATGGAATCGGGGTTTACAACAGGGTTAATAATTTTATGCAAAGTTGATTTAGGTGATAATTAACATAAAAAACACATTTTATTATATGTTGATCAGACATTGGATTGTTAGCTGCACTGTGTTACAAAAGAAAAGTTATTAAAAAATGCAGTGATTGTAAATTTAAACTGGATTTAGAGTGAATATCCTCTCCTGCTCGGTGAGGTAAACTGGCCTCCTGACTGTTATCTCCCTGCCGGATCCTGGCCCTGTCTCATCCAGCAGTCTGCCTCTCCACAGCTGCTTTTCTTGGGATTAACTCATAACAACAGGGGGGGATGGGAGTCAGGGGGCGGGAGGGAGCTCCTCTGGGCAGGTCTTGGCACAGCCCAAAACCGCTGCCCTGGGTCCAATCCGATTAGTCTACAAACCAGTAAATCCTCCGAGGTAGTGAGTGGACGCAGTGCAGTTAGCTGCTCTGGATGCTGCTGCTGACTGTCAACCTCGCCTCCCGCTGCTCGCCTGACCCGCTGCCCTGCTGCTTTTCGTGCTTACAGCAAAGTTATCTTCACTTACAATACATCTACATGCTACTTAATAAATAACAAACTAAAATGTGGCAGATATTAGTGTTTATCAAGTATAAATCCTGCTGTGGGCTCTCATAATGCTGAGAATAACTGACAGCAATCATGCTAAAACACAGTTGTAACACTATTTTTATAATCAACAGTATGTTTTCTCCATTTACACCAACACACTGATATATTGTAAAATGAACAAATATTCCATCAGCAATGGAGAAAGAGGGAGTTTTCTAAACTTTTTGAAATAAATTTTTTCAGACATTATTCCCAAAAAACCCCCAGAAAACCTGTGAATTAATCCAGATTTATGGCAGAAATCACTTCAAACTGACATATTCAGACAGAATATCCCGCTGTGGGTTCCCCTCTTTGATTGGACCAGCCCAGATGGATTTAGCTGAGTGATCCCAGTTTTCATCGTTCAGTGTAAAACTCTGAAAAGACTTTTCAGAGGCAGAACTGCAAAACCAATGTCAGTGACTGAGTTCATCCTCAGTGGGAGAGACTGAAGAATATCACAGTTGTGTGAATTAGATAATTAGCAAACCACTGATAGTAATGTTTAATGGATTGATGATGAATGGAGGCCTGAATGTGCACCAGACAAAATGTTTTTTTCTTTAAATGATGATTATATTGATGCTTTAAAAGTACATTTTTAGCCTAGTGGTCCACCTGCAGCAAAAACAAAAGTTGTAAGGAAACTTAGAGTCCAAACTTGATTCAGCTCTGATGAAGCTCAGGATTTATTAGGAGAACAGCTGCTTTACTCCCAAAATTCACATTAAATCCTCTCTGATCTTTTTGCTGTGTCCGTAGATTTAAATAACAAATGAAGTCGAGGTCTCACATCTGATTAACTGAAGCATCAACATTTCCTGAACTTCTCTATGTGACCTTATGAGATCCGAACAGGGCTATCAGATACTTTTGGATGTTAAGTCGGTGAATAAGCTAACCAGAGAACTTGAGGTCAGCATCAGCTAGTGAGATTACTTCTGCCTCCAGATGATCACAGCCTCTAAACAATGTTCTTATACTGGGATTTCTCTGTGCAGAGGCTTTATTACAGCTGGAGGAGGGCAGCTACTGTCGCTCAAAACAAGAGATAAAGCAGTGCGTGTTACCTGACAGGGCAGTGCACATGGCAGCGAAGGCACTGAGCTTCAGTTTGTTCATGATACTGAAGCAGGGACACAGCTCCAGAATCATCAGAGCCCCGCCAGTGAAGAGCAGGCTGAGGTACAGACTCTCCGCCACGATACACAACCACAGGACCCCTAGAAAACAAGAAGGACGCAGGGGGAGGGAGACAGAATTGAGCTGTGTTCTCCCCATAAAACCCTGTCGCTGATGAATAATCCCATTTTGTCTGAAGGCAGCCGGACATGTAGGTACAACAGGTCTGCTGCTTTGATTCTCATCGTCTGGGCAGATTTATTAATCAGGGCAGCAGCAGCTCGGCTGATGCTGCCGATAATGATGATGATGCTAGCTGTTCATAACACGCACAGATCACACAGGTGAGACATCACGGGACGACTAGCGGTTTGATCCGACAGGTTAATGTTTTGACTAAAAATGTGACTTAATTAAAGGTCCACTGTGTAAGATTCCACCCCTAATTTCATTGACTCACATCCATGTTTCTTATGACGCGGTGACCTCTAGTGGCTGCAGTCATCTTTAAGGCAGCAGAGGAGGAAGTCAGGTGATGTAGTATGAAGAGTGACAAAGTCGGCCTACGGAGGATGGTTGGGTTGATCAAGCCATGTGAAACCAAAAGTCTAAAGTGAGTTATTTTAAGGAACATAAGCCAAACCAAGGAAGTAGTTTTGTTGCCTAAACCTAATCAAACTGTCCAACAAAGGTTTGGTTCATCTGTTGCTGGCACTGTCTGCTGCAACGGTCATTTTGTTTTGTAAACGGTTGTATAAGATGTTTTGGGGGTCACCGGCTGTCAACCTATCCAATCGTTTATATGTGAGGATGTGTTGCTGTAGAGTTTTGGCTACTGTAGAAACATGGAGGACTCTGTGGAAGATGACCTGCTCCCTTTGTAGAGACAAAAGACTCATTCTGAAGTAAAAAAACACAACAATTCTTATATATATACTCTTTAAACTTAATTTCCGTACCCGTGAGCCTCAGCTCAGGAGTGAATCAAGAGAGGTTTAAAACATCTGAACAAGACACGGCACCATTTAAACTTCACCTTGAGTTATAAAAGGAACAGTTTCCAGCTCCAGATTGTGTTTTCAGGTTTATCAGCATCTTTAGTTTCCGTGTTCTATCAGAGCTGCAAGTAAAGTAACAGAGTTGAATGCTCAGTGACTTCCATCATTTCACAAACCTCGTTCATGTTCTGGTGCGATCTCTGAGAAGTCTCGACAGTCGAACCCTGTGAACAGAAGAAAAATAAATACAGAGAAATTTAGTAAAATGATGTATAATGAGGAACACCTTTACTTACACTTACAGGGGTCTAATGGTCTCCCCTCGAAGAAACTATATTAATTTAGTACTAATTTCAGGGAAAAAAACGTTAGAAACATTAATCCTACGATGGAAAGCTGTTGTCTTTTTACCTGCATGTTTCTGAATGTTGCACATTATCCTCCTCTACATTTCCTAGAGAACTCACCAGTTTCTTGGCTGATGTATTATTATAGAATAAGCTGCTGATAAGCTGAATCAAAGTGATGAACACATTAATTAATCAATAATTAGAATCCAATAAAGTAAAAATCAGATTCTGCTGAATGATATCTGTTAACTTTTATTACTTGAGTACATTTTGATGCTAATACTTTGGTACTTTTAGTGAAATGTACGTGAAGTATGTAATTTCTGCCACAAGGGGTCTCTTAACCACAGTAAAACAATAGATGTGAGTAGTGTGGCATCATGGGAGTTGATGTCTTCATAATCTTACAAATCTATCGGACATGACTCAGGCAAAGATAATCATGGACCAGGTAATTATTTATGTTACGCTTAGTCAAGTTCACCGACTTCCGACGTTGGTACAAACAAAACATATCCAGACATTTTCAGGCAGAAATGTTACTTATTATATCTTTAAGTAAAACTACAGGACTTTTACTAGTAACAGAGTCTTTATACACTGTAGTATTGCTAATTTTACTCAAGTAAAATAACTGAGTGCGTCTTCCACCGCTGCCTAAAGATCCAAACTTGAGGTAGACGTATTCTGGTGGAGATCATCTTTACCTGCAACATGGTACGACATTTCCATGTTCCAGGCTGAGTTTAGTTCATTTTTTGCGGACTGCTCATGCATTAACTCTTGTCTTTGTTTAGCACTTTTTACCCTCAAATGCACATTAGCTTCTGTTTGCACAGACTCTGCTGCAGGTCTGACTAATTTAGTCAATTTAACAAAGTTTAAAGCTGCCAAAAACCCAAAATACATTGAGGTGAAACAGGTGTCTACAGGGATGTGCACATCTTTGGTTACAGCCACATAAATGACATCATAACAAATATTTTAAAACAACTACAGTACATGTCATGTTATTTTATTCCTTCTCATTTTGCGCCTTTTTCATAGAAGTATTCTGAATTTCCATTTTTCTGTGTGAAGGTCCCACATCAGCACAGTCAGTTGGTTTTCTCACCTCGTCTATACGTGATGTTCTGATTAAGTTATCTTGCAGTGAATAAATAAATAGTCTGATTTCTGCCTCCTCCATCTTCACTTCCTGTTTTTTTTGTGTTTTTTTTACCACCTCTCTGAGGGTGAAGCTCTTGTCGTCAGGCTTACCGTTCATGTCGGCGGCCTGCTCACAGGAGAAAAATATTCCCGTGTGGAACTTCCTCATCAGGAACTTCTCCTCCCCGGTCTCGAAGATGTACTGAACCAGCCGGCTGTCGTTGATGTTGGTGCTGTTGAAGCGGATGCAGAACCACTGCTTCGTCTTCATCGGTGGTCCCGTGCAGAAGGGTTTGGGCACCTTCCTGGTCCCCTCACACCAGTAGCTGGTGGTCACCGCTGATAAGGCAAAAGCAAACGCCACAAAGTTGAGGGTGATCGCCAGAGAAGCCCGCCACCCACGCTCTAGCCTCATGGTCGAGGCCAGGCCCGAGGAGATGAAATGAAAAGGCAACTAATCCTGGCTTTTGATATGTAGCCACCGTGTTTCGCCTCCCAGCAGATATATCAAATCTTCATAATCTTGTTGCGTTTGAGGCTCCTTGGGTGAGAATTTTGTACATCCCTCCGCCGGCTCTAATGATGCGCTTCCACCTCGATTAAAGGATTCATTCTCTCCACTCCGGCAGGAACAGTCGAGACCCATGGCAGTCCGGCGACTCTTTGCCTTCCTCTGCTGCTTCATCTGAACTCTATCACTCTCCACTCTCTGCTGCTCGTCCATCCCCGTCGCTCCTCCCCTTCTACAAATCTTTGCCTGCGATATTATCCATTACAAAATGGCAAATTATGTTCCAGACTTCCTTTGAGCACATTAACGAGAAAAAAGATTACTGTGATCTTCCATTATAATCCAGGACAAGACGCGTCATGTGTGTGTTTCCCCTGATTTTCCTGTATGTCATGTCAATGTCAGAGTTAATGCAGCTGCAAACATAAGATCAGCTGCCTGTTTTACAGTCGCTGAGCCGAGACAGCGTTTGTACAGCTTCATATGGAAATCCATAATGTGTGCATGCGGGCCAAATCTCCTCATATCTAATGGCCTGTTGATGTTGAATGCAGCACACAAACAAAAAAGAGAAACTACTGATGGAGATGACAGATTATGAGATATGAGAAAACATCTGCTGCAGACATTTGTTTTGTTATGAGATACATAAACATCAAGGTGTGCCGTCTGATTCAAACGGGTCAAGTGGACGAGCGAGTCGATGGTCTGATGACACTTTAGCGTGGAGACAGTGGTCATCAGGATGTCTTGAGGGAGATCGGAGGATAAATCCAACCCTCCTTCACTTGAAAATGGCTGTATAGGTTGAATGTACAACCCTTATTTCAGTATCTTATTTAGGCAGCGACCTCTAGTGGCTGTTGTTACTATGATGGGAGCAAAGGAGGAAGTCAGGTCGGCCTTATTTCAACCCACGTAGAGGATGTAACTTAAAGGTAGGGAGGCTGATTCTGGAGCAAGATGGTTGATTGTTACGTCTCATTCCCAGGTCATCGAATAAGCAGGTCGGTATTTGACAATATTTGGTGCCTAAACTCGACAAAACTGCAACCGTTTCTCAACAACTGGTCCGGTACAACGAAGAGTCTGGTACTATCCAACAGTCCTGTGCTTTTGGAAATTATTTTCTTCAGACAGATATCTCAATTTGGGAGTCATTGGCAGTCATTAATCAGTCCAGTTATTTAGATTTATCGATGTTGAGTGATCACCAAAGTCTTTACAGTTCTTTCTGCTGGGAACGTGAATGACCAAATTGCACTGCGACCCTCTGAATGGTTCTTTAAATAGCTGTTGAGGTATTTTAGTCGGGACCAAAGTTGTGGACCTCATGTTGTCACTCTGACCGTGTTAGCACACTGACGTTAGCATTTAGCCACAAACTAAACTAAACTAAAACGTGAATATTCTCCCAATCGTGGCTACCTTGTCATGTTTTCTGAGCCAAATCCATAAAACACTGAATAAAAAAAGGTTAGAGGAAACACTGAAACGTCGAGGCTTACAGAGACACAGAACTCCAGGATTATTCTGATCACATCCACGTGTTCTCTGACCATGTTCGACTCCGGCAGGTACAGTTTCTATTAAGAATGACTTCCCTAACCGCTGGTCCACTGTGTGCTGAGTGATTTCCCATCAAGACCACCAAGTTTTCAACTAAATACATATATATTCAACGCCGGAGTCCGTTCACGTCGTTGTAAATGTTCCAACAAAGCTTCCACATTTTCAGCAAGGTGTGTGAAGATACAGCGAGTCACTTTCCTTCCTCGTCTAAATTCATGTTCGAACTGGACATTACATGCGAGTGGTCGCCAGCATCTCACTCGGTATTCCCCCCCCGCCCCCCGTAAACAAAGAGATTATTAACGTTACACTAGATGAAGTTGTAAGCCTGTTGTACAGAGAATGTTTCCAAGACTCATCCCTTTTTACATCATAAATACCTGCCGGCGGGGGAAACTCATTTCAAAAGGGGAAAAAAATATCGTAATATCAGAGCGCACGACCGACAGATGTGAGATTTTAATTTCTGCCTTTTTTTCCCCTCGAGACAAAGATGCTCCACATTCTGTACATTTTTCAGACAAAACCTAAATGTTGAGGATGATTATGTAAAAGTACACGATGGTATCTGAAAGCATCCTAATCTGACGTATCAAAGGTTTCAGATGGACGCGACCAGATTATGTTCAGTGGCTCAAGAGGAAAACAAAGTCAGAGTATCGTTATTCCAGTTTCAACGTTATAATATACAATAATATTTCTATTAACTGTCATTTGAAGTCATCTCATCGTGTTGGTATTACTCTCCTCTCTGCTCACCGGCCTATCAGATTTTAATCGTGGCCTCTTGGTCCCTGAAGCATGAGAGGAACTGACAGATTACTGCAGATTATTGTTGATGCCAGTTACAATATCAGTCTCACATCGCACAGTTCACTGAGAACCTTTATTCTGAAATACATTAATGAGGGTCAATAACAGAGAACCTGTCAGCCTGCAGCTCTCCTTTGCCCTGAATAAATCACGAGGTGAGTTATCACCGAGTGGCTTTAACGAGGACGTACTCACGGGACAATTAGCCGCAGCTTGTCTCAGCTGATTAGTTTTTATGTGAAAGCCGTTTATTATATAAATCCTGTTAGCAGCAGCTTGACCAGCACAGAGACACTCAGGAAATACTGTTATTCTCTCACCTTTATCCTGAACATTCATTTAACCTCAATACAATCCGCATTAATCAGATTTTTAAGTGCATCATAAAGCATCCACAGTGGAGGGCTTCAGTTTTTTTTTTTTACCTTTTAATTGCCTTCTCTTGCAGTGGGTTTTTGGCACAACTGCAGCAGATGGTTGTGTAATCTGGTCAGAGACACTGGAGACGAAGATAATCTCATCCAGTTGCAGAGGAGCAGCCCACCGTGACAGTACAGGGCTTCACGACGACCCCCGGCGTCCGTCCAGCCGCGTCTGGATCCCTCAGTGCTTCACTGTTGGATTTATTCAAAGACTCATGTTATGTGTTCAATTCAACGATAAAACTGACCAGCAAACAAAAAAGCCAAGCTAACCAGTTCTCAAAGAAAATATGTCCACTTTTAGTTAACAACTTACATTTGTTTGGTGTTCATGTAAAGCAAAATTACTGAGCGCTCTCTTTCTTACCAGTGCGATGCGATGGGATTTATTCATTTTGTAAACAATAGAGGACCCAGACTAGAACCCTGGGGAACTCCGACCTGGGTTCCAGACCGGGTAGAACCTTTCTGTGAGGAGTCTGCATGTTCTCCCCATGAATTGTCTGTAGAAGAGAATGTGAGCATGAATGGTTGTTTGTACCTATGTGTCAGCCTACATGTTGATTTTCAGATTTTTTCCCCTATATTTTATCATTTTTATCCAAGTCTTTGACATTATTTCTTAGATTTTCTACAGTAATTCAGATACAGTGTGATTTTTCTACACCAATTTGGCCATAATGCAATGGTCAGATATTGTCTGAACACAATAGGGAAATTATTGCATTTACATGTTGGATTTAAGATTTAAAAAAACATTTTTTAATTATTTTCGCCTACATTTTCCTTTATTTTTTATATTTTTCTACCGTATTGTAACTTAAGCAGTACAGTAAGCACATATTGTTAGCAATAGCAACATTAATTAGCTCATTGTTTATTTTTATTTTTGTCATAGAGTAAAATAAATTCTTTGGGCCACAGATTAATGTAAAGAACACATAAATATTCTGGTGCCAAATATCAACACAAGGTAATTAAAACAATAAACTACAGCTGAACAAACTTTAAATAAATAAAACACATTAGATCAAAAGAAATATGACTTATTTTATTTCCCATCAGGTGTTATTTGTTATTCCTCACAGAGAGTTATTAATCCCAGGCAGGGACGGAGGTGGGACTGCAGTTTAAGCAATAAAGCTGCAAGAGGTATTAAAGGTTCTGCAGATGTTGAGCTTTCCAGTGTTGGACCACCTGTTGTGTTTAATCCCTGTTTATACCTCCACTGTTTCACCGTGTCTTCATAAAGGTGTCATAGTGGAGTGACGTGGTTATCCCCTTAATCTTCAAGACAGCTGTCTGGATTTAGGCAGCGATGACCATAATCCCGTTTGGCACCTTGAGGGGCTGCCGGGGCGAACGCAGCGCAGAGTGACTCGAAGGCAAGACAGGAAGAGAAGAAGAAGAAGAAGAAGAAGTTTCATCTTTATGAGAGTGAGTTTAAAGGATGGGGAATACAAAGAGCAGCTCTTTGTCGAAGGAGCTCCTGGAGGATCTGAAGTCCAACACCAAGTACTCCGAGGCCGAGCTGTGCACCTGGTACCAGTCGTTCCTGAAGGAGTGCCCCACCGGGAAGATCACCAAGGAGCAGTTTGAGGGCATCTACGCCAGCTTCTTCCCAAACGCAGACCCCAAAGATTACGCTCGGCACGTCTTCAGGAGTTTTGACACCAATTCCGATGGAACGCTGGACTTTAAGGAGTACATCGTCGCTCTCCACCTCACGTCCGGGGGAAAGACTCTGCAGAAGCTGGAGTGGGCCTTCGGCCTGTACGACGTGGACGGGAACGGAACCATCAGCAACAATGAAATCCTAGAGATTGTTAGGGTACTTAAAGCTTCTTCTTTCATCCCGACGGTGCAGAAACCTGAATATATTTGATTAATTACATATTTGACAGAAATGTACTGAAAACCCTGCAGTAATTCAAAACGTTTGACTCTTTCTAAAAGTGAAAAATGCTGAAACCAAGATGGTGTTTCTCCAAAATCAGGTCTAATTAATACATTTGCTGTTTGGCAGATAATTATATTGAGATAAAGTAAAAGAAATGCATGAATGGGGTTGTAAATAAGACATTCATGAGTCCATAATATTATAGACTTAGAAACATGGTTTTAAATCCTTGTAAGCAAAATAATATCCATGTTTTTAATTAGATTAATTGCTCGTTTAGTCGGAAAAACTGTCCCAAAAAACAAAATATTCCATTTACGTGATTACATGAATCCTTTATATTCTTAAGGACATCATCATATGCTGTAAAAACATGTTTTAAATAAAGTTGTTCTCACGCAGTCGATATTCAACATGATCCCCGTTGACGACCAGAAGAACCTCCCCGAGGACGAAAACACGCCGGAGAAGCGGGCCGCGAAAATCTGGGAATTCTTCGGGAAGAAGGAGAACGGTAACTTACAATCCATCCACTCTTTCTGTTTGAAAACATTTCTTTACCTTCATCTGTTGACGCTTCTCTTCTCTTCTCTTCTTGTTGTCTTTCCCTCAGATAAAATCTCCGAGGGAGAATTCATTCAGGGCGTGATGGACAACAAGGAGATCCTGCGGTTGATACAATACGATGAGCCTCAGAAAATTAAAGACAAGCTCAAAGAGAAGAAGCAATAATAATAATAATAATAATAATAATAATAATAATAATAACAATAATCGGGTTTAAATGTGTTTTTAAGACCGTTTTATTTCTGTTTACATCCTAACATGTTACAGCTGCTTCTCTCTGCTTGACCCACATTTCTCTCTTTTTTTGTTTTTTTAAGTCATTCATTTATGGATGTTTTGCATTTTTTGTACCTAGAACGCGATTATTTAACCACATTCAACACTGTAAAGCAAAGGAACTCTTGAAATGGTAACGAAACTTGAAATACTGACGCATTTTCACTGTGGATCTGTATCAAACATGTAGTAACAATATATTATAGTCACATTATAGTCATTTTAAGTAAATATTTGTTAAAAACTGACACAAAGCGACCTTTCTTACCATAAAAACACGAATTATACACCAGTGATTGTGTGTTTTTTTGGGGGGAAAAGCAACTGAAACTCCGGCGAGTTGAGACCAGCTAACGTAGCGTTAGCCAGAGCTAATTTACCCAATTATACGCCTAATTTATTGCTCTAACATTAATAACTGAGTTCTTAATCAACATCAGTTAGACAAAAGGTTAATGTTATATCCAGTCCCATCTCTGCAGCTAAATTGAAATTGTTTTATATTAAATTTAATGTCAACTTGTGCTAATTTCATTGTAAGAAGAGCTGAAGAAGAAACAAAAAGTATTTCTTGCAATTGTCAAAACAAATACTTCAGCATTTAAATGTTGAGTTTTTAGGTTTTGTGTGAGGTTTGTGAAAACACTTATTAATCAGCATTAAAAGTAAATTAATTAAATTAAGTTTCTTTTTTGATTTATATGTATAATACACAGATATTTATTTCACTTCAAGCTGGGTTTTCATCTAAAATTTAACAAATCTTTTCACTGAATTTTGCGATAATTTAGGATTATTTAATTTATAACGTTTGTTTCACGTATTAACGCAGATCTGATTATTTTGTCTCTTCATTGGTAGTTTCATTGACATTTTAATCACACGCTTCTAGAGTCTTTTCCTTTGTACTTTGTCACATTCAGCTTTAGTCGCTGAGGTTTTCCATGTTCTGCTCTCTGTACGTCGCTCCTCCTCCCTGATGTGTTTGCACACCAGCCTCTTGTTTTTTTTCCTCCAGCCAGCTCTGTTTGTCCACACCTGGATTCATTCATTAGGTTAATGGCGAGAAAGTCGGGACGAGAGCTCCTTATGAGAGGAATTAGGCTCATGTTAACAATCCACCTGCATCAGCCAATCCTATTAAGAGCTGAAGGTCAACTGAGACGAACAGCCTCCTGACTGAAGCGCGTCGAGTTAATACGAGTGCCGAACAACGAGGAGTACAACTGTCTGATAAATACATTCATCAACGGCGTATTAAATGACCGACTGTGGGACCTATAATGTGTTTAAAGAGTTGGTTCAGCTCTGCTGTGATTTGGCAAATCTTAAAAATGCCTTTTTCGTCGTAATTATGCTTTTACACGAAGGTTTGACATTCACATAAAAAGCCTAGGTTGCATTTTGGTGAGAGTTTCACTTTTAGTAGTTTTCTTGCTCCCAAACTGAGCTGCAAACATCCGGTGCGCCTGCAGCTGCAGGCGTCAAGTTGTTTGACGTTGTTTTATGTGATTATGAAAGTCACGAGCAATCAATATATCATGTGAGGATGCATCTGACGGAGGCAGGCGAGATGTTTCACTGTTTTCAGCGAGACCCCACGAAGAACGCCAGTGTTATTACATCTTCACGAGATGAACTGCCACACTGTGAAAGAAGCGGCTGTAAAATGGTGGATCCACTTATCTTTGAGCTTCAAAACCTCAATGAAATAACTTGTTTGATTGTCATAATTTGAGTCCAATAACATTTGGAAAGTCTGGAAGAGCCGCAAGATTTAAGTTTAACTTTATTTATGTTGTTGGGTGCTAGTTTCTGTGTGCTACTTGGGATCTGGCTCATTTCAAACCGGGGAAGTTGAGCTTTGTTTCCAGACTTTGTGCTAAGCTAAGCTAAGCTAAGCTAAGCTAAGCTAAGCTAAGTAGCTGCTGGCTGTAACAGACAGACATCAGAGTGGATTCCTACTTTTTTCCTCCCTGTAAGACTGAAAGTGAACACGCTTACTTCCCAGAAATGCCGAACCATTCCTTTAAAAGTTTGAACATCACATCGGTTGCAGCAGATTACTGAACAAATCTGATCTGCTTTGTGTTTGATATGAAATTATGCAATATATTTAATACTCCTGCATGGAATCAGAGCTCGTACGGTAAAAGCTTCTTCATCTGGAAACACGGGGGTTAGCTTGGTATCGTTGTCCTGAAGCCTGTTGTTCATCCACCTGCTTCACTTCCCCTCCCAAATCTGTGAATCTGGACTGAACCCAGCAGAGTCTGATGAGCCCGTAAACAGATCTCAAAGTTTTCGGCTGATCACGCAACGTCACGTTACGTTCAGGTGGTCCGCCGAAGCTCCTGAAGTCCTAACCTAACCCTTCCTTCCTTCCCCGTGCAGTTACATAACAAGACACCGTGGCATTTAATTTTCAAAGAGGAGATTTATTTTGGACACGGCATTCCACAGTACAGCGTCCGGACAGAGGTCACCTATGATCAAACATTCTCAAAGAAACATCAGATTTTTAAATGCACGTAAAAATGAAAATGTTAATCACAGACGGGCAGTAAACTCAACTCGTTACGTCATCGTGAACATTTAGCTGGAACGTAATAACTCTTCACATTTAGTGCACAACATTGACACACACTGATAAAACCTCTACAACAGATACGCTATTCAGACCTGCGCGTGAAGCCGTTCTGGGTTTTAAAGCAAAGTCTGAATGTGCTGAATCCATTCATCGTGTAAATTAACTTCTTCTTTAATTAACCCCCCCAAAAAATAAAGCGGTGCACTTCATCAGTGTAGCGATAAGGCAGGTAAGCTTTTATATATGTATTTTTTTTTTAATAGCATTTTTTTTTTTGTGCCTGGCAGCTGGAGTAGGATTACAACATGACTCTGTGTTCTCTGACTGGCTTCGTGCGTTTGAGAAACAAAAAACAAACAAAAAGAACAAAAAAACAGCCACAGAACGTTAACGACCCAAACGAATCCAGAACCGACGGACCACAACAGAACGTAAAGACAAAGACAGACACACACATGTGAGCACAGACACACAACTGTACATGCACTCTCTGATAAGATGTGTTTGCATTTGTGCAACTGGATCGATCAGTAACATCCAGTCCAGATCGATCCGTATCGATCCCTCATCTTCTGTTTTTAATATTTTATTATCACCTCTACTGCATGTTTTCTGTTTTACTGAAGAGGATGAAGACCGCTGGAAAAACAGAAAGAAATTTAGTTTTCACCTCCATCATTCACTTTTCTCAGAATTCTGGCTTTTTTCTTGGATGTCTGACTTTTTGGGGGAATTTTGACTTTGTTTGGAATTCTGACTTTTTAGGAATTCTGACTTTTTTTTCCCTGGAATTATGACTTTTTCTCAGAATTCTGACCATTTTCTTGGAATGTTAACTTTTCTTTGAGTTTCTAACTTTTTCTTGGAATCCTAACTTCACTCTGGAACCCATTGTTTTCTGTTTTTATTTTTTTTCCAGTGGCCCTTCATCCTCTTCTGTACCATCTTTTACCATCGTAAAGAAATTTAAAATCTCAGACTTTATCTTTTTATTCTCACTTTAATTCTGAGAGTCAGAACTGTGAGAAGAAACTGGAGCTCTAATCCTCGTCCGTCTGTTACCACCGCCGTAAAGATATTCTCTGTACATTTACCAAAAATAAAACGAACAACATCGTACCGTACAAACACCTCATCGGCCCGAACATCTGGGACCTGTTAAACATTTGACAGCAAAATACATCTAGCCTGTATGTACAAATGTACACTGACGCAGAGTAGAATATGTCAAGGACATTCCAGGTATATAACCGTGAGGCACTAAAGGGTGTTTCAGTGTAACTTGGACCATCTTTTCCCTCCGGACTGATCCAAAAAAAAGACCCTGGCCTAAATCTGATCGACCACGTGTTCGGACGTGTGGCGAACAAATCCACATTCCCAAAACACTTTGCGTGTGTGTGTTTGTGTTTTAAACAGTTGAGGTTACTGGATTTTAACGCTGAACACACAAGTTCTCTTTGTGTGTTTGTGAGAAAAAGCTCCCAAATTGTTTTCTGTCACTTGAACGAGTGACTTTCACCGGAAAAAAAAACAAAAACAAAACAACCGTCGTGGTTTCTGCAGATCGTGCAGCTCTCCGTACACAGTAAAAGCAAAGATAGTCAAAACATGCATTTTCCACCAAAATGGACCAGCAAAAATATGAAAATATATCATATTCATTCTAAGAGCTCAGTATGCTTCAATATCGTATCTAAAATAAAGGTTAATATCAATAATCAGAGTTTTTTTCTTTTGGTTTTTACTCAAACTGGAAAAATGTCGATTGAAGTGAAACTGAACGATTCAAAATACACATAATCTTTTTTTTTTCTTCTTTTTTTGATAATAGTGTCGACTTTACAACAGGTAAACAGCAGAATATGTTAAATGGCATTCAATAAGCTAATGTTGGTTATGATAGGGTTAAAATTTCGAAGGAACATGCTGGTACTGTGATCCGTTACGGTTTTTCCTGCACTCAGACTGCGTTTAAGTTAAGAACCTTTTTCCTCCTGATGCTCCGGTCAGAGAGAGGATGAGCAGAACCTCGGTGGTCTGAACATGCACTGTCCCTGGATCAGTGTTACTAGAAGTAGTGTTCTGGAACTCAGTGGATCTGTGTTGTGTTGCAATACTGAAGACAGGATGGCTGATCCCGGGTCAGGGCGGGTCTAAATGTCCATATCCACGGGTCGGACCTCGCTGGTTTTGTTCTCCTTCACCCACAGCTCTCTGTCTTTGGATGGATCCACGTTCTGCAGCAGCTGGTCCACCGGCTCCACCATCTACAGACAAACGGCAAGATGAGCCCGGAAAACATCAGCAGAACCTCAACGGGTCAGATACAACGTACAGAGAGAACGGTGATGGCAGCCGATCCAAACACAGGTCCAAAGTAAGATCATGCAACAGCGTTTGGGGTTAAAATCTAGCTGTTCAGGCCAATAAGCACCATTAAATGTTTGCCGAATTAGCTGTTAGCAGTTGCTGTTTGTAGTCGACACTTGAATACACAGACATCTGTCACTGGATTGCTCTGAGACGGACGAAAACTTAAAAACATGAAGATTTTAAAGCAAGTTCTGAATGTATATAAAGTGTCTTTCTGTCCTCAAATTCTAGGCAGATTTATGGATGTTGTTGTCGTGTTCTTACACATTTTTCATCCTCCTATCGTCCAACAATACAGGTGAGGTACCTGTCATCCTTAATTTTAAGCGTTTGGATCTTAAATCAAGGTATAAAACAACTCACACTCTGGTTGAACATGTCCGTTTCATGCCGCAGGGTCGTGTACTGGCGTAGATGCTGCTGAATCCACTCGATCCGTTCAACCTCCAGTTTCTCCAGCTCCTGAAACAGAAACAACGAAAGAAAAAAAAAAAACTTTTAATCCTGCAGTTTTTGTTGCGCAAAGTCTGAAGTTATACACCTCAAACAAAAGCAGACTTCTGACACATGTTATCATCTCAGATATTATCTGATAAATCACAGCTGGTAAAAGGATAAATCTGCTCTTCTTTAAGAGACGGCGTTACCATGCTGGTGGTCACCATCTCCTCGAACCACTTGCACTGAGTCTGGTTGTACAGATCCACACAGCGCATCAGGTCGTCTCCTGCAGAACGAGAACAAGAAGCAGAGGTCAGAGAGGTCACGTGTTTTTCTTTTTCAAATGTTTGTTATACAGTTTTATAATCTTTGATGCACAAGGAGCAGAAACCCTGCAGGACCAGCAGAGGGCGCTGACACACCACTGCTAAATGATTCAGACGCGATCGGCTTGTTTTCAGCCAAGTCGACTGCAAACGTGATGCACTTTCACTTCTACTTGTCAATTTTCCTTTTTATGCGACTTCATACTTCAACTTCACTAAATCTCAGAGGCAAATATTTTACTTTTTACTTCACTATGTTTGTCTGACTGCTTTAGTCACACATTATTTTTCAGATGACAGTTTTTCAAACCCTTCCTGTCGTGTTAAAAAACATGATTCTTTAATTTTGCTGATTTAAAGTTGGATTTTTTTCTGATAAACTGACAGATGAAGTGTTGAGAAAAGTCTTAAACCAAATAAACTTAAAAAAAAAAGACTTACATACTTCTTTCACAGTGTATTAGTCATGTTTTTTTTCCTAAAATCTTTGGTTTATTCATTTATTTATATGTTGACAAGAAAAGATGCCAAACAGCCTCATAAATTAATTAAAAACTCATCTTCAACAACAGTTTTTGACGTCGGCTCTCTCTCTTTAAACTCTCTTTGTCCGCATGTGCCGAACATTTCTAGGACGAACATGAATCAGATCTTTTTGATCAGATTTTGGTTTGACAGCTTCTATTTTTAAACGAAACTTCTCGCGTTTGTGTCGACTTTAAAACTTGAATCCTCGTTTGATGTGAACGCTTGGACCGAGTTTTGCGACGACCCGCTGCGACTGTCTGTAAAGAAGCTTTCTGACATTTATTCTCACTTTTAAGATTCACCCAACGTCAGTCAGGTTTGCAGAATTATAAATAAACAGAACAGCGATCATGATCGACGATCCATCACATTACAAATGCGAACATGTTTAAATTTAAATTAGAAAGATGAAATGTGGAGATGGGAGATTTCACGGCCACAGTGAGCACGTTTAATCTGATAACTGGGAATAATCAAAGTTATGATCATAATCTGAGTAATGCGATAATGGAAAAAAAACAGGATTACGTGATCCAGTCAGTTATTTGGGTTTCTTTCCAAGTATGTGATGTAAAACATGCAGTAATTCTCTCGTTCTTGAGCAGAAACCACATCTGCATCTGCTTTACAATATCCGGTTTCACAGGTCCGCAGAAGAACAAAATAAACCAGATTAACTGTATAAAAATGTCATCGCGTCTCGCTGCCCTCGCTGTCGAAGACGAGGATGAGTTTTTACCTTCGCTGGGTGGATTTTTGAAAGAGCTGTTTTTGTTTTCTCTGTCGGACACATTTTTTAGGATCAGGAGAGCTGAGATGTTCTGTTCAGCTGTTCATGACTCGAGGAGCTCAAGGTAAATCTGAGATGGTCCGACCCTGAAGGAAGCAGCTGCTTTCTTTTGGCGAAATTACGACAAGATTTTAGATCTTTGGGCCTCAAAGAAAAAGGAAAACGTCTTGTTGGTCGGACTGATAACAACTCAGGCACCAACTACAGACATTTTCAGACATTTTGGATTTATCCTGATGAATGAACTTGTACAACAACATGAGATTTTTTTTTACTGTGCTTCACCTCCTTTACATCTAAAAGCTTTCGTCTCCTCACAAACCTCCCTTGCTGACATCCAAACAACTGCACTTCCAAACACAAGCCGTGTCTATCTCTTATTTAAGCTCCGGCTCTGCGACCTCTGACCTGCTTGTGTGGATTTCCGCCGGGCCTTCTTTATGTCCTCCTCCGTCTTGTTGCTCAGTTTGATCTCCAGCTGCTGGGTCTTCACCTCCAGATCCTTCTGTCGGTCTGCCAGGGCTTTACGGGCCTGCGTGTGATGTGCAAACGCAGAAACAGTGAGTCATTCAGCGTTAATCCTTAGATTTACCGTCCTTACGTCTAATACGAGGGTCGTTACGGCCTTTTCATGTCGGCTACCGACATCTGCGCTCTGATCCCGGTTCTCATCATTTAATCTTTTCTTAATCCATATTATTGAGTCTTTCCGCTTATTCTGTCCAAGGTCACGGTGTGAGAGTGTTTATAAGGTAAACACAGTAACACCTCAAGAGGCGAAAACAAAAAGAAAACGTGTGAATGAAAACTCACAACTGACTGTTAGCTAAACCTAGCTAATGTTCGTATTTCAAGAATTTCAAGGATGTCTTTTTCTTTTGCCTTTGAAAGTGTTTTACCATCATTTCTAAACGTTTAGATTTAGATTTAGCAAGAAAAAAAGCACTAGTAAAGTTAGCTAACCATGCTAGCAGCAACCCTTAGCAGCCTATGTCAAGAGTTTCAGGGGTTTTGTCTTTTCTTAACCTTTGCCAAACATTAAAAAACACAAAAACAACTGTGTGAGAAATGTATTAAACAGTGTGTTTGTTTGCTTTACCATTATCTGTAATCATTAGCATAATCAGCTAACTGACACTTAGCTGTAACTAACTCCAAGACCAAGTTAAGAGTTAGCTAGTTAGCTAGAAATCCTTTTCAAAACAAGTCAAATAAGTCGTACTTGGTGACGTTTGAAGCTAATAAATAAACCAGCATGCGGTTTATCAATGTTTAAATTCAAAGAAAAACCTTTTTAGAAGCACTCACACACAACTGATCGTTAGCTAACCTCGCTAACCTCGCTAACCTCGCTAGTGCCAAGGGTCACTGACTAGAAGAAGTCTTTCATGGTTATAAGAGTAGAAATATTGACCAGCTTAGATACAACAACTCCACAATAAGCCTCTGTGTTGAATATATGCATGAAATAATATCAATATATTTAGTGTTGGCGGACGTGTTGAATGAAAAGCAGAACAATATTGCTGCCTCCGCTTTGCCTTCTTGTCTTATTTCTGGTAGTGCAGACAGATCGCCCACATGAAGCTGCTGCCCACTGTGATATACCTCTGTTACACCACACCATGCCCCAAAAATCAAATATAAACAAAACACTGAGTGTGTGTTTACTGAGGAAATACATTCAGTTCATGTAACGCTCTCAGCGGGTGGGAAGCAGAGACACATATTCAAAGTGTGGGAGTCACTGAAGCTGTTTTTATTCTGCTTTACTTTGGACTATGAGGAGGTAAATATCGGTCAGTCAGAGATTGGGTGTGCTGTGTCTAATCTACAGGCACGTCAGACTCTTCTGTACCTTCTCCACACCTGCGTAGCGACTCGCCAGCTGCTTCCTGAGGTCGGCGATGTGATGGTCGTACTTCTTCAGGTCCTTCTTGAAGTTGTCGCCCCTGAACGTCAGCAAGGGTTTTTCTACCTCGGTGTGGAGCTGTGAAAACAAGTCAGTCAGCTGTTAGTTGGTGATTAAAAATAGTTCTCGTTGTGTCATGTGTTTTTAATAACACTCCAGCTGCAGAGGTGATTAATTTACACTCCATCGCGCCCCCTCCTACCGAATGCTCTGTGTTGTTTGTATATATTTATCCTTTATCTATGATATCAGACATTATGCAGGACTGTCACACGTTCACCAAATGGAGGTTGCTGACACCACGACAACAAACGTACCCATGTGATGTTAAGTGTTACGTACTTGACGTTGTGAAACAGTTTTGGGGAAGTTTGTGCAACAACACAACTTTGGTTAGGATTACGTACGTGACGTTAAATAAATAATGTAGTTAATGTTGTGAATTTGTTGCATTTTGGTTACGTTTTGACGTTTTGCCACCTAAACTACATGGTTAAGTTTAGGGAAAGATTGTAGTTTTGGTTGAAGTTAGTACATTAATTACGTCAACCGAGAATTCAGGTCTGTTTGTTTGTTTGTCAGCAGGATCACATAAAAACTACACAACGAACATCCACTACACTTGGATGAAGGATGGATCTTGGCCCTAAACCAGGTCTCTAAACCAGGAATGGTTTCTCATTATCATATTTTGGTAGCTGGTATCTGTGAGTTAGTACAAAAGGGTGACTGTTGGGAGGTATAGACTCTACCGATGCCATCCTACATACGCAACTCAGGTTAAATACAAATATATAAGTACCAGTAGACAAAGAAAGTAAGTTATACTGGCTTCCAAAGTCAGAGGAAATGGAAATACTAGTAATAAATCTGTGTTGATTCAACTTAATGGTGATCTGTTGCATAAAAATGGGTCCAGTCAGTGCTTTTGGCCCCAAAAATGGCCACAATCATAACTCAAATATTAATTTATTATGAGTTTCTACTACTGTACACTAGCTGAAGAGTATGTGCTGACTGGCACGTACAATATTTACGTATGTAGTAACAGAAATTTACACAATATTCGTCCCTAAATCTCTAAAATCAACATATTACTTTACAAGGGGGCTCTGTGCCTACGTCACGTTAGCTGATGTTAGCTTAATTAGCTACTGTTGCTCTACCAGACTTGTATTGGCAGGTCTAATTTTTCACGCCACGTTCACGTTACAATCCGCTCACGTACGGCAAATAAAAAAGTCATTAATAGATTAAATCTGCCACAGATTGTTGCAGCCCCTTTAATAAAACCTGTCCCTCGTCCTCTGAAGCCACATTCATCTCCATGAAGGAAGACAATTACAGTTTTTTTTTTTTTGTAAGTCTCTGTTTTGATTCCTCCCACCAACACTTGTCCAATACTGTGAAAAAAGATTGTTTTTTCATGACACTTCAATAAACTACAGAGTGCTTGTCAGCGATGTGGGCGCTCCGTACAGAATCCTAATCGAGTGCGAAATGCCGGCGCGGCGAGAAACAGATGAAATGCAGCTTATTAGAATCTCAGAGGAAGAAGAAGAAGAAACAAAAAAGAGCTGCAGCCTCGATAAGACGTCTGTTTCGAGTTACCTTCTCCTCACCCGTCTCGCAGTAAAAAGGGTGGATGGTCGCAGCGCTGGTGGAGCTGGGAGAGCCGTCGATGGGGGCTCGTCAGAAACCGCAGCTAATTAATGAGACAACGTAGGGCTACGGAAAGCTCCCAGGCAGCTACCGCGTTATTTTAAGGCTCCGACCGAGGCCAGCGCGCCGTTTTCTGCATGGCCGGTAATCGGTTTGTGCGGACGGGTCATTTTCTTCTGACAAGGTCGAGGTAAACAAGCAGCGTCCCCTCGGGATGTCTTCAGATCAGGTATCCATTACTTCAGGTGATTGAAAACGTGAAAACACTTAACCTGAGGGCCAGAAAACTGCAAACACAAAGGCATCCGCAGAGGAGGTGGACAATGATTGTGATTCAGAGGAAGATAAAAATGTTCACCGCAGCGATTTCTTACTTTTTTACACCAATAACACCGATGCGACAGATAAAAATCAGCAAACCAAAGAGTTGAGGAGTCACCAAAGCAACAAACTGCTCATCAGGTTAATAACTGGGTGATTTAAAACTTATTCATAATTAAGTCAACGAGCAGATTTTTACCTTGTTGGAGAACTTGAGGTGAACTTCGGCCTCGTCGTGCAGACTCTTCTTCAGCTGAGTCCAGGCTTCTCCCAGAGTCCTGAGGGAGAGAAATTAATTCAGACGTCACCTTAGAAACCAAAATACTTAAATATTATACTGCACAGCTTCTAATATACATGTTTTCTATAAACCGAACAACGTACAAGTTGTGAAGTCAGAGTTAGAATAGTTTGACACCGAACTCGTCCTGTAAAGACGGTCGATGAGTTTCCATGTTCAACCTCTGTAAGTCTAATTTAGACACATAAAAGCTTTATAATTAAACTGTGGGACGTTTAATGATGTATTTTATATCGTAGGACAAAACGTTTAAACATCTCCAATCCGTGACGATGTTCGTGTTGTTCCTAGCACCCCCTTTTGACAAAAGCGGCTGCTGTCGTTAAGATCTTTGCGATCTTTGTGATTTTATATGTGATCAGGCATTAATAATAATTATATAAACATAGCAGTATGTCTGGTGGCAGTCTCGTTTGCTGTTACAGCTCATTTATAATCATCAAACTGTTTCGTAAACACTAAAAAGTTCCTCGTTGTCGCTTCAACTGAAAACCAAATTAAGGAGCTCACAGACTTTGAGGGAGCTGGATGTGCAACTATGCAAACTGATTCTTTGGTTTTCAGGATTACGCCACTAAAAATAACCCAGTGTTGCGGCGTCGCCCTGTTAAACGCACACGTCCTGTTTGTGTCTCCATTAGATTTTATTTTATCTTATTATGTTATCGTGGGATTTCCAAAAGCTGGACGTCGACCAACCTCCACAACTGTGTGTCGAGCCAGAAGCCTTATCTCTGCTCTGTCTGCCGATGCTGAGATCAGCTCAGAGATTATCTCGCTGACAGACAAACCAGGAGAAACAGTCTCTGAAACGGCCTCTGATAGGTGCATCAGTGTGGGAACAAGTCTGTTTTAAAACACTCGTGAGTCTGGACGCGGCTGTTTTAATTACTCGGCGAGCGATGGGTGCTGCACTCACCCTTCCTCCTGCAGCGCCAGAGGGCTCAGAGACAGCTTGGAGAGGTTCTTGGCGTATTCTTCTTCAATCTTTATCCTGAAACACAAAGAACAAACAATGAGATCGCTGCCTGGCTCAAGGGAGCATGATAAAAAAATCGCTTTTGTCAAGTGGAAAAACAAAACGCTTTGGCAGATCATTTTCAGCAGGAGGACAGAAACTTCCACCGCGATTCGACTGAATCCCACATTGACCTCTGACCCCCGAGCGTCAATAATTCCATCGTCCTCCAGCGGTTGCACATTTTCACGGCGACTGTTCTCATTTCCATCCCTCAAAATGGAGATGATGCCCTCATATTCCCTCCTCCCCCACCAGGAATCCATGTTTGTGCCCTTTGTGACATTCACTTCCTCCACCGGTTGCACATTTAACATCCACACCTGAGTAAATCTGTCACCAGCCTGAAGAAGGTCACCAGGCTCATTCTCTGCCTTAATGTTCAGATTCTCCCGCAGTAACAAAACGCAGAAAAGGTCAGCGGAGAAAAGAAAAAAAAAGTCTACTTTGAAGGATTTTGAGAGACGAAGAAGAATCCTCATTAACTTCCCACGAGTGGGACGAGGACGTGAATGGAGCCTTTGTTTGATTTAGGTGGAGCTAATTACACAGAGAGGCGTGAGATCGGATGTAGAAGTTTTTAAGCTGAACTAATTTATTCATGTTGTGTGTTTTTTTTTTGTTTTTTTTTGACATCTTGTTTAGGCTCAGACATCTTTGCATTTCCTGTATCCTCAGTCGCTTCTTTGAGATAAAATACGCCTCAATTACAGGGCGCAAAGTATAAATTAAAACCCTCAACCGGAAGACAAAAGCTTTGAACCCGTCGCCCGACAGATCCTCTTAGAAACGAAGCTTTTCTCCGGAGACAGCACAAAAGATTTACGTGCACGTCGTCAACGCGACTTTGGGGATTTCTTAACGAGCCGGGGTCTGTTCTTTGTACGCTGGGACTTAATGCAGCTGTGCTCGTGTGAAAATAACCAGGTATTGATCTTTTTCTCGGCCTAAACGGAAGCAGACCAGAAGCACAGCGTCGCCTAAACATAAAAAAAGAAAACTGAATTTGAAGAAACGTGAAGCTGCAGCACGTCGGAGGTTTACAGAAGCCTTCCGTGCCAGATGTATTCCAGTTATCGGGACGCTTGCCGACCTTCCAACAGGAATCGTTCTGCCTCCAGAGCAGCTCATCGTCTGACACACTCGATAATGAATTCGTTAAACCTGTTGTCATCATTCCGCAGCCTCTGTTTGTTTGCTGTTATCTGAAACAAAGCCGTTACCTCTCGTGGATGAACTCGGCCATCTCCTTCTGCATCTGTTTGCCCTTCAGCTGCTTCTGCAGGAGAACCTCGAAACCCGCCACCGAGGTCGTCCCCTGGGGGTCCTTCTTGTCGGCCTGAGGAGGAAGAAGAAGAAGAAGAAGAAGAAGAAGAGGATGAGGGCATTATTAAAAAAACAGCAGCGGACAGATAAACAAGCACACGTCCACCAACACCTCGCTGTTGTTTAGGGATTGAGAGGATGACTCACACTCGCATGTCAGGCAGGACATGCGTTGGTGTGTATTGTGTGAGTGCGTGGACGTGAGGCGGCACTTTGTCTTGTTTGTGACAGCGCTGATGTGCGTCTGCAGAGCTGTCGGCTCCGATTTCACGCGGCGGCGCTGAGCGGCAGGTCAGCGGACGCCGCGGCGAACATCACCAGCAGGTCGACGCGACAGGCTGCGAACAAGAGGGTCAAACAAGCGACGCACGAGGGAGGAAACAGGCGTCGGGTTTCAGTCCATTACGCAGGCTGAAGGGTTTTTCAATACTGATCTAATTTAGGATGGAAATGTATGGAAACTGAGAATTACTGCAGCCACCGGGGAGACGTTTAAAGCAGGAGGATCAGTGTGTGTTTGTTTCAGAGGAGCCGGTCGATCGGCCGTCCACCTGTGATCCACCCACGCACACATGAAAGACGGCCGAGTCTTTTGTTAAACGAGAAGGAGAGCGGATCCATCTGTGAACAGCAGGAAGCGTATCGACGTTTTTCAGTGTTTTTAGCTTTTAGCTGCACGTTTACCAGCAGAGATTTGTTCAAAAGTTCGACGACGTGCGTTGA
Source organism: Acanthopagrus latus (assembly GCF_904848185.1). Taxonomy (NCBI): domain Eukaryota; kingdom Metazoa; phylum Chordata; class Actinopteri; order Spariformes; family Sparidae; genus Acanthopagrus; species Acanthopagrus latus. The sequence continues at coordinate 22,428,752 of NC_051061.1, forward strand.
CGGGAACCTTCAGGTGTTTCTCCTGGAGGAGGCCTTTACAGCTGCTTCATCATACATCGTTCACAAAGCATTTCACAGTTTATTAACAGTGAAATAAGTGTTAGGTAAAGTTTCAGTCACCAGCAGAATATCAGGAAGGATCGTTAGACTGTCGTTTCTCGTGTGTTTGAGCAGAACTCACCCAGAAGTAATCGCAGTAGCTCCATTCGTTGGGCTTCAGGAGCTGCTGCTCCGGACCTTCACCAGGCAGAGGGAAAGTCACACAGTTGATCTGAAACAAACACACAGGAAATTCATGAGATTAGAGGCAATTAACTAAGAGAGACATGAAAAAACAAACGTGATCTAAAGCAGCCCAGTTGCCAGGACGAAACGTAACGCCACTTCAGCATTTGTAGACGTGACACCACCAGATAGTTTTTGGCGATTTCAAGCCGTGTGTGAGGCAACAAATCCGGACATATTTGATGAGGCATCTGAATAATTTGCAGTGAAAACCTGTGTGTCTTTAGTGAGACGCCGGGAACATTTGCAAACGAAAAAAACAGGATATATTTAGCGAGTCGTCGGGAGAATTTCCAGCTGTGTCAGTGGAAACAGATCCAGATATTTTCGACGAGCGTCGGAACAGCTTGCTGCCAAAAACTGGGGATATTTTGTGGGATGTCAGAATCATTTCCAGCCATGTTAGTGCCAAACGAACGAAACTGGACATATTTATTGATATGTCTGGGCAATTTGTAGTCGTGTTGGTGGGAATAGAACAGGATATTTTTGACAACTAGGGTTATACCAAGACTATTTGTAGGCAAAAAGTGTATTTCTAGAGAGACGCAGGTTCTTTTAGCAGGATGTCAAGACAAATTCCAGCCTCATCAGCGGATATTTTTGACAAGACGACGAGGCAAACCGCAGCCAAAAACCAAGCATATTTGAAAACCTGTCTGGACAATTTCCCAGCCGTGCACGTGGCAGCAAACCTGGATATTTTTCAAGAGACGGGACAATTTTTAGCCTTTAATCTGGGTATTTTTAAGGAGATGTCTAGTGAATTTGTTTGTGGCAGCAAAACAGGATATTTTTGCCAAGATGTCAAGACCATTAGCAGTCAAACAACTTGGTATTCTTAGGGAGACATTTGGAAAGTTTCCAACCAGGTTACTGGCAACAAAATTGGATGTTTTTGACAGGACAACATAACAATTTGCAACCAAAAAGCAGGTGAGATGTTGGGACAATTATCAGCTGACTCAGTGGCACCAAAACCAGATATTTCTGACAAGTAGACGGAGCAATCTGCAGCTGAGAACCAGGTGTATGTAGTGGGATGTCAGGGCAATTTTTAAGCCACATTTGTGGCAGCAAAAACAGATATTTTGATGATGTTTTGCAGCCAAAAATCGGGCTGTGACAACTTGTAGCTGTAATCCAGGTATTTTAAACCAAAACGTAATCTTTTCCTGACCTTAACCAAGTGGTTTTAGCGCCTAAAGCTAACCAGAGCATAAACACAACATCGTTACAACTTAAAAATCTTAAGTTGAACATAAAGTAACATATCACCAACATGTATTCTGGCGGTTGGGCTGCATTAAGAGTTAAATGATGTCTGTGAGAGAGCGAGGCAACAGGCCTGGGTTTAAATTCATGCAGATGAGACGAGAAAGGTCAGGCATGAGTAAACATACAAATGTGGCGGTGTTGACCACTCAGAAGGTGACCGACCCGCGGGCCTCCAGGCAGAGAGAGAGAGGAGGACGACCAGGTTCGCTCAGAAACACATGGGAACCTTTTTGTACCTCGGTGTCGAACAAACGAACTTTATCCGCTGGAGAATATGTGGCGTTGCAGATAAACACTGAGCACTCAGCCTGAATACAGACTCCATGCTCCACAGCGTCTTCAATTACTCTCAGGGGGCTGCAATTATGTAATGTTCACCATCTGCGAGCCCTCCCTCCTGGCACCGCCACAGACCCTCTGTGCCATGTCAACCGCTGCTGCAAACTCCACGGACATCCAGACAGGACGCTTCATCCACAAACACACCACAACACACTGAGTCACAGTGTGTGTGTGTGTGTGTGTGTGTGTGTGTGTGTGTGCTGCATGAGCTGTCTCACACACACACACACACACACACTGAAGAAGAAACACGGAGCGTTCACCAGCTGGCTCCGACGAACTGCTTCGCTCTGTTACCGGAGAAATATCAAATAAAAGCGTGACATTGTTTTGAACGACAGGACGTCGGTGAGCTTCGTGTTCGTGCTGACGGAGGAGGCTCGGGATGAGAGAGGCAGTTTGCTGCAGTGGTCACGGTCTAGATTACAGGTCACGTGATGAAGCTTTGGCCCAGGTGGAGTTTTTACACACTCATTACAAAAGAGAAACACTTCAAACTCGATCATTATTGTCTTCGGTCGTACCCAGAGAGGACCGCACCGGCTCTCTGGGTCCTGAAACCTGGAGGACTTGCACCTGAGCCAGGTGATTAAACCTTAACTGGAACTAATGAGGGCCCATCAAGGACCACAGTGTTCTGCTCATACGACCGGTCTCAGCCGGAGCTGGCTGCCAAACCAACCCAAGATTCACCGGATAGTTTTAAAGAGACCTCAGCACGTTTACAACCCTGTTAGTGACAACAACACCAGAAGATGTTACGACAGTTTCTAGTCACACTGGTGTCAAAAAATGGATACGTTTGATGAAGTGTTGAGAGAATTTGAAGCTGAAAACTGGATATATTTAAAAAGATATGGGGACAATTTCCAGCCATGTTTGTGGAAATAAATCTGCAAAATCCCCTGAGATCACTGTTTGAGACGACGGTCTCAACATTTGTGAAACCAAGCGTGAAACCACTGAATATATTAAACAAGATTTCAAAACTATTTGCAGCTGAAAACTGGACATTATTAGCGAGACGTAGGGACAAATTGCAGCCATGTTAGTGGAAACAAAGCCCAATATTTTTGACAAGAGCTTGGGAAGATTTGCTCCCAAAAAGCAGGTATTTTTTTCTTGTAAGGCATCAGAACAATTTCCAGCTGCGTTTGTGGAGACAGAACCAAATATTTTTGTTGAGGCATCGGGACAAATTTCAGCCGAAGCGAGATCACTGCTTAACACAGCATTTCAACAATTTTAAGCATGAAACCACTGGATACCTGTACATCCAGCTGCATTAGTGAGGAGAAAAAGCTGAATATTTTTGATGAGCTGTCAGGAGAATTTGCAGGCGTGTTCATAGAAACACAACTCAATGTTTCTGACAAGACACTGAAAAAGTTTTCTGCCAAAAACTGTGTGTATGTTGTGAGATTTTGGAAGAATTTCTAGCTGTGTCATTGCCAAAGGGACCAAATATTTTGTTTTGATGAAATGTCCGGACAATTTGCAGCCAAGCCAGAGATCACAGGTTTGAAACGGCGGTTTCAACATTTGTAATTGTGTTATTTTTCTTAACAAGATATCGAGTCTATTTGCAGCTGAAAACCTGATGATGAGATGTCAAGACATTTACAATCGAACAATAGAAAATATAACCTAAACACACAAGGAAACGTATCTGAAACAAACTTACAACACTTATTCTGGCGACTGGGTTACTAAACTGTGAGTGTACAACAACAACAACAACAACAATGACAGCAGATGTCTGTTACGCTGCTACAATCATGTGGTTTTGAAAATCACTGGTAATCAACCTGTTTAGTCATTCTGGTGCGAGTATGTGTCGACAATCAGCTCCAGTGATTTTAACACGTTGGGGCTGAAGAGGGTGAAACCTTCTGCAGAGTTGTAGATGATTCCCTGTGAGCTCTGCAGCACACACACACACACACACACACATCTGATTTATTTTCAAAAATATAAACTTAGTGTAAAACCTCTTGCAATGTGATTCATGGAGGCAGGTGTGCGGTTTTTGCATAAAACTCTCGGCCTCGCGCGTCTTTAAACAAACAGCGAGCGTGAAAAAAGAAAAAAAAAAAAGAAAAAAAAGTCCGGCGAACACTCGACATCGACCTCGTCATTCTCTGCACTGCCGCCGCCGCTGCAGCAGCTCTCGATCTGAACGGCTTCCAATACACAACTTAAAAAAAAAAAACCAGATGAGTAATACTCTTTTTCTTTTATATAACCACTGAAATCCAGAGGAGACGCTAATGTGGCTACTTGCCAAAGGGGCATACCGATACACAACAACAACACTGTGAATAGAAATGAGACACATTGAGTCGCAGTAACAGTTTGTAAGCTAAAGAACGGCGGTGTGATTTACTCGAGCAGTCACTTTGTTCATTTTCTGCCTCAGAGATCACACTGATTGTCACGGGCACCAGATTTTCCATTACACCGGCTCCACATCTATCATGCCTGTTGTTTATCTGCCGCTCACATCCAGGCGCAAAATGAGACCATTTATCTACAGGAAGGCTGTCTGGCCAACTTACTTCTGCTTTATGGCTGCTTAGTGAGCTGCTCCAGGGTCGGGAATCAAATATTAATACAGATTACCTTTGTGACACTGTGTGTAATAAATCCTTCTGAGGGATCTCAAGTCCAGCTGTTTGGACTCGAGGCTGTGCAGCTTTTCCAAAATGTTTCAGTTCAGCACAAAAGAAAGCTGCAGGAAGAAAAAAAAAGACAACGGCACCGATTTGTCGAGCGCATTGGGACATTTTGTCCTCACTCAGCATTCATAAACGCTCACTCTCATGAGAGTTGTGTATCCAGGCTGCAGGCGGCGGTTGTTGCATTACACATTTTAATGTTTTTATTTATTTATTTCAGTCTGCTGAATGCAGCGAAGGAAAAAAAAATTAAAAATCATGACACAGTCAAAGAGGAAAAGGCCCGAGAGAGACACGCACACACAAAATAATAAATAAGAGTCACTTCCTCCCTCCTCACATCCATTTCTGAGCAAAACATTTCAGCGAATGAGACTGTAGGATGCTCTGCTGCTGTTGCTAAGCGACAAATTACTTTTGCTGTAAAAGACCCCCCCCCAACCACACACACACACACACACACACACACACACACACACCTTCCCATAACAAAACAATCTCAGACTTCCTCTCTATTCCCACTGTTACCCTTTTTTCTTCCCCTCAATTCCTTTCTTCTCCGCCTCAGTAACCAATCAAATCGCCCCCTTAGAGTCCCGCCAACGATGGAAGCCTTAACGAGCCGCCGAGCAACAAGTCAAACCCGCACGCGCATGAATATTTAATATTCTGACAAACATGGAGGGCTGGAACAAATGCGTTTGGTCGCACTCGGCGCTGAAGGTGAACACAAGGTTACAGAGCTTCTTCTTCTTCTTCTTCTCTTATCTGATGCGTGAAGCGTCCATTTTGCCGACAGTCATGCATGTGTGTGCGTCTCCATGACAACTGTGGAGGGTTGTGTAACGTGAGGTGCGCCGCGGCGAACAAAAAGACACCTTTGTGGACTGACGTCACGCGGCTACAGCTTCATTATACACCTGTGGTTCTCCTCATCTTCATCAGCTGCAGCAGAAATGCTTCACATTCACGCCTCGGGGCTGTTTACTCAGCTGCTCCGCTCACAGATTATTTTATTTTATTCATGGGCTGGATTTTTCTAAATTTAACTCTCCTCCATTATCCTGTTTATGTGGAGCTAATTAAGACGGGAGAGTTGGGAGAGGAGCTCAGCTCGATGAAAGAACAGGTGAGAAGGAGGAAACAGTCGCAGCTGATTGATCAAACGGGCGACATGTTGACATGACGGCCGTCTGACCCAGAAGAAGACTGAAGTGCTTTTCACTGTCTGAACTGTCCAACAGAGAAGGTCCACATTACTGGATCCACCGGTACTGGTTCTTACTGAGAGTCACAGATTCTTCACATCTGCACTACACAAGTGAAAATGTCATGTGAGGCTATGATAATTAATAAAGGTGTCATGAATACTAAATTCAAACATCATCAAATTTGACTACAATAAACACAAATCATTGATCCAAACTATCGACTGTGTGCATTGTTTGTGTTTTTCTTACAGTATGTACATTTTATTTGGGTTTTTGGAGAATACACATTTTTTGTGCACTATGTACAATTTTAGGGCTTTTAGGACTATGCAATTTTTTTTGGATCTCTTTATATATATATATATATATATATATATATATATATATATATATATATATATATATATATATATATATATATATATATATTGGAGGGGTTGGACTGGGTTCATTTTAATGTTATTTTGGTGTATGTATGTTTTTTATTTTGTTTGGACTATGCACATTTTTTGGGAGTATGTTAATTTTTTTTATTCATTTATTTGGACAATGTACTTTTCTCTCAACTGCACATTTCTATGTTTTTTTAAAAATGTTTTTTATTGGCTATGTATTTTTTTGTTTTTTTTTTGGATCATGTATTTTTTAGTTTTTTTTCAGACTATGTATTTTTTAGGGTTTTTTTTTTTGGATTGTGTATTGCTTCGGCTTTTTTTTTTAATGTTTTTTTTTTTGGACTATGTAAATGTTTCTGTTTTTGTTTGGTGTAAGAAAGTGATGTAATTCTTCGCCATCTTTGGATTTATATTCCCCCCCCAAAAATTACATTCCAAAAAAATTCAGTACAAAAGGCTGTGAAGGTCAAAACACAGTAACATTAGAAAACTACTAAACCTGCGTCACAAAAATCAACCTGCAGCTTTAATCCTCGTCACCACGGTTTGCACGTAACGTGACGTAACGATGACGTAAACGACAGAAGCCACCTGCAAAACACTGAATGCTCCAACTACTGATTTTTTTATTTTAGATCGATTTAAACTGGATTATACAAACAACAACCTCCCGTGCACAGACAACAAAAGAATAAATCAATTTTAAAAAATCCAGTCAATTCAGGACTAAAAATTATAACAATTAAATGTCAAAAGAGTCAAAAATACAAGCCAATAAAATAACATAAAGATCAAAGATTACAATTTTGAAAATCAAGACTAAAATTAAATATGTGAAAGTGTGTGAAATCGCTCATGAATCCGTCCACAACCACACAAAACCTTCAAGATGATTTCATTTTTTCAAACAGTATGTCTTCGCTGAATATCTGAATGGCTTCCCTCCTCCTCCACCTCCTCCTCCACCTCCTCCTCTGCCAGTGTTTTCCATTTCAACACCCATTAATCAGTGCTATTGCTTTTGTCACCATGGAAACTGGACTTGCTGCTGCATCCCTCGCAGGTCTGCTGTGTTTTTTTTTTTCCTATTTCTTTTCTTTTCCACAATACTGTCGACTCCCGTGGCTGCAGCAGGTCAGCGAGCCCGCCGAGCGCAAAATCAGCCTGAGAGACACAAAAAAACCACCTCAGTCTGTCTGTCTGACTGTCTGTCTGTCTCCTCACCATCACCATCACCACCTCACGTCTGCCTCACCCCTCCTCCTCCTCCTCCTCCCACACTCATCATTATATGAGATTATATAATGCAGCTACAGCCTGAACATCTTAAAAGACACTTCACACAGTATGATGTGTTTTAATTCCTCGTCACAGACTGACGGAGCTCAGACATTTTTTTTTTTTATTTTTTAAAAAGGGGGGAGCTCCTCGTTATCTGGTGCACAAAGTGTTCACTTTGACCCGCACTGCCCTGCAGATGAGCTGTTACGGGCGACACGGCGTCACACCGAGCAACAACTCGCTCAGAGATCCAGACGTTTATCTGACAGTCTCTGAAAAAAAAAAACAAAAAAACAAAAACACACCAGCTGGCATCTCGACTTTTTCCACTCACTTCACTAACATTTCAATAAAACTGCATTGACGGGCGTCCGATCGATGATTATGGATCGAGGACTCGTCAGGACTCAAGACTCCTGGACGCCTTCTTCATTCAGACTAACGTGGTTTCCAATATGCAGCGAAGGGAAGCCCCGCGTTACTCCAGCAGAACCCACAATGCATCGTGATCTGAGCTTGAAGTCAACAGATGATACAAAGAGAAGAGAGGAACTTAGAGGATGGAAGATGGAAGAAGAGGAGGAGGAGGATGAAGTTCTGGTGTACTCACCGTGATCTTGGTCTCCTTGACCTCCCTGATCTGCCTCTTGGCCGGCGAAACCGAGCCGGGGGGCTGCGGGGCGAGACAGGAGGGATCGTCAAAACTCTCCTCAGTGTCGAAGCTGGCTTCCATCATCATCTCCCTCTCACCTATTCTGGGAAAGCCTCACACTCTCCTCTCTCTCTCTCTCTCTCTCTTTCTCTCTCCTCTCGCTCGCGGTCTTTCCCTCCACACAAGGAAGCTGCCTTCAGTCTCACAAGCTACAACCGAGTGAGTGGAGTGGAGCTGCGCTGCATGTGTGGTGGTGGTGGGGGGAGGGGGGGGGTGAGGCAGGAGGAGTGGGGTTGGAGGGGGGGAGTCGGTGGGAGCGTGACGAAGTCTAGCCTCCGGTTAAGCTGCTGTCACACGAGTTTTAAGGTTTGAAGGCTGCGAGGAGATGGATGCTGCCTGAGTGGGGGTCTGCATAACTCTGCTCACCCTCCACCTCCACCCCTCACCCATGCAGAGAGAGAGGGTGGAGGGGGGGTGAAAGACCAGTGAAGGGGAATAAAGGAGAGTAAGAAGAGGAGGTGGAGGAAGGGGGATTTATTTACATGATCTCTGCCACACCTCCGTCCCCAGAGAGGCTGGTAGTGAGGGAGGAGGGAGCAGCAGCAGCAGCAGCGGTGGTGGAGCTGGAGCTGGAGGTGGTGGTGATGGTGCTCGGGGGGGTTGGTTTGATGGAAATGGTTCAATGATGATCTTTAAAGACTAATTACGAGTGGGAGGGAAACCAGAGGAGGCGGGGAGGAGAGAGCGAGCAGGAGGGGAGGAAAAAACGGGCAGCCAATCAGACGCAGCCGCTCTTGATTGTGTGGAGGAGATTCAGCACCATCGACGGGGTTAAAAAGGTGTGTCAACAAACTGCGCTCAAGTATTCCCGTACCACTGTGACGCTCGTGTTTACAGTAAGTGTGTGTGTGCGAGGCGGCGGCAGCAGCACCGTCGTCATCCTCCTCCTGCGCTTCGCCCCGAGGCATCAAACGCATGCTCACAACATCCACCTGGTCCAACAACACCATCACAGCCAGAGCAAAAACAACCACGTTCTCACCTTCGCAGCACAGAACATGGCGGCCGATCGCCACAATCCCGGTCCAGGTTTTGGAGATCCGTGCGCCCCCAGCGCTCCCAACACTCCCAGCGTGAGCTTTCACCGTCTTGGCTGGCCTCCTTTTCCGAAAGCTGACAAACTCTGTGACGAGTGGAGTCCAAATCTCAGCCGCCCATATGGCCGGAGTGTCTGTCCATCTACAGTCTCCTGTGTGATCCTGACACGGTATGCCCTCATCTGACTCGTAATTAGTCACGTGGGTTGGCATGTAATCGAAGTTGGCCAGCGTTTATCAGAGCGGTGGGAGCACGCCCTGCCTTCACCGGACGGAGCGCTGCAGCTGAAGATACTGAGACCATATTGTGGAATGACGAGGAGGAAATATGAAGTGAGGATCTGACGGTTTTGTCGTTGTCACAGTGGAGAGCGACTTGAGTGAGGAGTGAAACTAGAAGTTAATGTTCAACCATGAACCAAAGGCAGAAAATCGATTTATCCGACATAAAACCGTCACAGAAAACAGCTTAATCTATTGTTGAGGCTCCATACGTGACAAATCTGTCCGACAACAGAAATATGAGACGACAAGGGCGACAAACGATACACAACATGCTTACATTCAGACTGCCCTCTGGTGGCTGTGGTGATTATGACAGGAGGATAGGAGGAAGTCATGTGATGTGAAAGTACCACGATCTTTCCCTTTTCCTGCCTAAACCTGAACAAACCTCAACCAAAGCATCTTTACATCATTTAACAGATGTTTTGTCAGTGATTTTAGGAGGCACATGATGCTTCTGCATCTTGTTTCAGAGCGTCTTCACACCTCACACAGTCTGAAACTTTGGCTGCAGACTTGCCTGTTTGTTCGTGGTGGGTTTCCTCAGAGCGACATCAGCGATCTCCGTGGGCTGACTGGTCTTTGTGCTGCTGTGGCGTCCGTTAGCTGAAGACAGACAGATTATAAACTGCGCGTTATTAAAGACAGCGACATCTGGAGTCTTAGTAAATCATTTGAGACTATTACAGCATCACTTCTTACTGAGGGACAGATAGATGGCGTCGAGGTCTCCAAAACAATGACGAATAACGGCTAAATTTACAGACAATTTGAAGCCAAGATGTGTGTTTCTTGACTCTTCTTGCTGTTGAGTTATTTTCAGATTCATACAGTCCAACTATATATAAACACATATTGAAGGGAGTCATTAACGAGCCGGCCTCCGGGGCTTCACAGCTCCACGGTAACGTCCCTGGTTTTCTTCCTATCGGCCTTTAATGGTTCTTCATCGGCTGTGATTCATGAGCTGTCCGCTCGTTGCATATCACAGCGACTCATCTCCAGCTGAAGGTAAACACGTGACACGTGAGTGCGACCCCTGAGGTCGCAGCCGTGGACGCTGCTCTGACCAGGATGCCTGCAGAAAAAAAAAAAAAAAAAACGAGGCCAAAAATAGCAGCGATGCTCACAAGAGGCATTAAAGATATCTTCTGCCTCCGTTGACCTCTGTTAGAGACCAGTGAACTTCATCATCACCAGGTCCCCGACACATCAGCTGTAACTGACATGAGTTATAGAGGTATTTAAAGAGAGCAGTGATCCATCAGGAACAGATGGTAGACTTCAACTATGAGGGCTTTTTAATATGATGACAGCCTTCACAGAAATATGTCACCTTCTGACCTTTTGTGGCAAGAATTAAAGAAATACATCATATTTTTTTTTCCAGGAGTGACAAGAGGAGACTGATACCAGGTCAAGTCAGCAACATAAAATGTTTTCAAGCCAAGTGACTGGTGTATTTACACATGTTTAAGTGTTAAACCTCGGGACATGTTGGACGAGGGACCACAGCATTTTAACATTTGTAAGCCTGACGCCATCTGATATTTTTTAATGAGTCTTTGGGATCACTTCCACTCGTGTTCGTGGCAAAGAAAACTGATATTTTCTTCCATCTACTGCTGTGTTTGTGCCAACAAAGCTAGATATTTTCAGCCAAAACATGATCTTCTTCCAACCCTAATCAAGCAGCTAATCCCAGAGGGTTTTTAATGCAGCGACAAGGAACCAAATCCTTTTGTTTTCTCTGCCGTCCCACAGGACTACCGAGCAGCTTCGCTCCTCAGGCTGCGAGACTCCTGAACTCATCTTCAACACAATAATACAATGACTAACTTTATGACTAATCCAACCAGGGCAAGTCAGAATCCGAGGGTTTTTAAAGCAGCGACAAGGACGCAAATCTTTTTGTTGATTTTCGCTGAGGACGTCAAAGAAATTTTGTGCGAGTGCCGTCCCACAGGACTACCGAGCAGCTTCACTCCTCAGGCTGCGAGACTCCTGAACTCATCTTCAACACAGTAATACCATGATTAACTTGATGACTTGATCCAATCAGGATGAGTCAGACTCTGAGGGTTTTTAAAACAACTACAGGGAACCAAACCTTTGTGTTGGTTCTGATGGCCCATGCTGAGGACGTCAAAGAGTGATGTTTTACCAGACGACACAGCAGCTTCACTCCTCAGGCTGCGAGACTCCTGAGCTCGTCTTCAACGCAGCAATAAGATGATCAACTTTATGACTAGAGTCAGAATCTGACCCAGTAACAGGCATTAAAGGTGTAAATTGTTGGAAATGAACAGAATTCAAAAGGTAGCTCCTGAACTATAGGGGGCAGCAAAACAATTAAGCCTGTCGAGAAACTTTGGACGGTGAACTGTTGCGATAAAGGTGTAAAATATTTCCTTTCCTGACAGCTTTATCGGACAGGAGTGTGGATATAAAGAGAAATACTCAAGTACAAATACCCTCAGATTTCTAATTAACGACGGTACTCGAGTTAATAGCCTGCTCAGATGTAAACCTGGCCCGCGTTAAACTCATTCCTCTCTAAGGAGGATCACACTTGTCTGGTTGAACGCTGACTGACTCCCCTGCAGCCGACAGCCTTCCCCGCTCGTTTTCTCCCTGTAAGTGTGTTTAGGCGTCACGCCAGCAGAAAGAAGAAAACCATCTGCTATCTGCTCAGATGTCGTTAGCGAAGATGCTGCCAGCGAGGAAACATAATAAGCCAGTCATTAAGAAAATGTAGGATTTCCTCCACAGCCGCTGAGCGAGGTTCATGATGATGTGGGACACAAGCAGAGGAATGTCTTACACGGGATTTGTCAAAAAACCTTTCGGGAGAATGTGACTAAGACTGTTTGAAATATAGTGTGATGAGTTGTTGTGTTAGTTAAACTCCTCAGCTGATGGATAATAAGAAGATTATGACTGCTGATGACTGATCGCCATGAAGCTTAATCTGTCTGAGAGGAAAGTGTTGAGAAATTAAATCATGACCTGCAGCTCCAAGCGAAACAATCCTCACAGAAAGAGCAAATTTACCCACTGAATACAGACACCAACAGCTCGGTTTCTCTTTCTGCGCTCAGTGTTGTTTTCTTGTTTCCTCCACGTTTATAAATGGATGGCTGAGAACATAGATGGCTCAGTTTACCATATGGTGAGGACTGGTGTCGTGCCAGCAGCCTCTGTGGGGCCTCAGCTGACAGGGAGGGACGCCGCCATGTTGTTTCTGGAAACGACACAAACAACAGGAAGGAAGAAGGGTGAGAAACAAAACAGCGGCCAATTTCACAGAATGTCAACTCCTTTACAGAAAAAAAAACCTGCATAAATCTCTCTCATAGTTATGAAACGTATCACAAACTGACTGACACAAGTAACGGCAGTGTTGTTTAAAGTTCCCAAAACTTATAGTCGAGTAAAAGTAAAGATTACATTTTGGAAGAATGACTAATGACATTAAATCTACTTAACTGTCAAAAACGATTGTCTGGCAATAAATCATAAAGTATGAAAAGTAAAAGCACATTATACACATATTTATATGTACTGTATACTATGTGTTGACAGATTATTTCCACAACCCCTGGATTTATTGCTAAAGCTATTAGCGAGCTAGTCGCACAAGAATGGAAAAGAAAACGCAGTGAAAATGTCCCAATGCTAACATGCTAGCTTGACAGCGGTGAGTATTAAACAATGACCATGTTTACGTTCATCATGATGACGTGAGTGAGATAGCAGATTATGCTAGTTGGACACAGTTAGCGAGCATCATTCAGCGGCTAACGTGACGTTAGCACAAAGCACACACGTACAGCAGTATAGAGTAACTTTCATGCTGGGAAGCCTTTCGGACTGAGTTTGCTTGTGTTTATATGACTGCGGTGAGTGTTTTTGATGTATTTATGGAGCCAAGAGAGGCTGGTGAACACAGTGAACTAGCTAGTTACTCATCTCCCAGCTGGCTAGCGAGAGCTACTCGACGGCTGGTGTTTGTGTAGTCATTCAGCATACACTCATATGTTTTGAGGAGTGGCTCCAGAGGAAGACGGTGTTTTTGTTTTGGTTGCATACTTTAGTTTATTACATATTTTTCACCTGTCTCGTCCGGCACAGCTCACTTCTAATGCCACAATATCCTTTTATTTGTCCGTTCTGCTCGGTGGAGACTGATATAATTGGTCCGATAAGTCGTTGTTGACGTCTCAGCGGCGGTGAGACCTTCAGACAGCTGGTCTGACGTTCTGTTTGTCCAACTGTTAACAGCTCAGAAAAAGTCTCAAAGCTCAAATCACAGACAGGACAGATGGGTTAAAAGAGTCGACAGCCAAGCAAACACTGTCAGGCTGTGATGAACAACTCTGAGTCCAAAGAAAATCAATATACTTAATCTTTTCACTTGATTTTTTTTTTTTAAAACGTATTCTTATTTTTCATTTTCTGAATCTGGTTGTTGCAGATTTTTATCTTTTATTGTGACTTTCCTTGTTTAAAGCTTCTTGTAAATCCTACAACTGTCTTTAAAATCTATTAAATATCTTTCAGTGAATAAAATCCCAAACTATTCAACCTTCTTCTTCATGTGAGGCCGAGATATTCTTTATTTTCAGACAAACCAAACTTGAACTCTTTGTGTAACCCCTCCCGGATGATTTCCATCCCTCCTCCTGTATTTTAGCCGTCCATCACCAGTAAATCACGAATCATTCCACTTAGCAGAGCAGGAAGTCCTTTACGCCATCACAGCTGCGGGTGAACCGGGTTTCGCTCTGACTGACGAGCAGCTTCTACCGACGCTGGAGGGTTTATCGACACAAACGTTTTGGCAGCGCTGCCACGATGATGATGGCAAGATACCAAAGCACAGATTTTAAAAAAATATGTGTTTGGATGGAAAGATGAAAGTCAAGAATCGTGAAGACTTGTTACTATAATGTGAAGGTTTTAATTTACAAGCAGTGTCTCTAAATATAACTGTGATGTGCCAGATTGTGGTCGAGCTCACGGAAGATAAACGCATGGATATGTTTCTTTAAATCCTGCAATCCTGCAATTTAAGTCCGTGCCTACAGCAGGATGTCTGGCCTGGTTTGTGCATTAATGTCAGCAACAAACTTTTCTGTCATATCTTTGTTTTATCATCCTGATTTCTTCCCTCTGTGATCTCGTCTTCTCTTAGTCACTTGAAACGCTCATTGGGACGCTCATTAGAAAAAAAACCTCTTGCACAGTCGGCAGATCAGTTTCACTGATTGTATCGTCTACTTAACAAACATCATCACGCATGCTAACGTTTTTTAAAGCCCCGGTTCCTCCTCGTAAATCTTCTCTTGTCGCTCCAAATCTTACTGTCATCTTTTACGACTCCTGAGGGATTAAGTGGAAGGATTACAACTGATCTTTGTTCGTGCTCCTCCTTCATTTAACGACACACACACACAAAAAAACCCCAAAACAAAACAACAAGCAGCTTTCTAATAAACACTGTAACACATGCTGGCATCTCTGACACACACGCAGCCTCCACGGCGGCTTTTTGAAGCTCACACAACAAAACTGTAACAGAATAAAAAGCGACGGCTGCACCATATGTCTGCTGGATGCAAAAATAGCTTTTGGGTGTTTTATTTTTTATATTCTGCTCTCTCTCTCTCTCTTTCTGCTCTGTGTGTGCTGCCAGAGAGAAATCACTGCCAGAGTTGTTGTTGATGCAGCCTCCGTCTGTCCCGTGGGAGCCGGTCCGATCCCTCTGGATTTGTTCCCAAACGAGGTGTAAAACACACACACACACCGGAAAGCAGATGTCTGCGCAAAAGGTCACCTGCCTCCCAACCTCTGTACTAACACACCTGAGCATCAGTGTCTTGTTAGGCAGCGGACAAACATCTCTCCACCTCTTGAATCCACACACACCTCACAGGCTGAGATACCACGTTTTAAAAAAAAAAAAAAAAAGATAATCAGATTAAAGTGGATCGAATCTGCAGGCCTGTGTTCACATGAAAGGACCTCTGGGACGGAACGATGGAGAGGAATAATAATGAGTCCTCATAGTTCAGAGTGTTACGGCACTGAGAGCTGAATGCCACGATAAGCAAACCGAAACACAAGAGGAGGTGATGCTCAGTTCATGGCAGCAGCAGCAGCAGCAGCGAGGAGTTTTCAGCCCACAGAAGTAATCTGATTGGTTGATTGTAGTGAAAGTGAGCGGAGACAGAAAAGAGGTTTGGCTTCGTGTCATAACTCTCGAGGGAGAGTGGTCCTTCAGTTCATTTCACTCTGTTTTGTTTTGCAGAAAATGTTTGTATGGGGACGAGTATGTAGAGCAAACTGATGCCACACTTCTTTCCTCAAGTAGAAGTACTCAGCTTATTTACTCCAATAAAGTAATAGAGTACAGGCTCTGACATGTACTCAGAGTAAAAAGTCTCCCTCTGAAGGACGTTTGTGGTCGAAGCGTCAACAAAGAGAGAAAACCAGAAACTCTCTGCAGATACGAGACACTAACACGCCTTTTCTCCACATTTCAGTCTCCCTCCCAAACTACAGATACCTGAAACATCTACTGAAGTACACTAACAAAGTACTTGTACTTCATTACTTCCTACTTATTTAATGTATCATAGAAGAATACGCTGGTCTGATTCCAGCATGACAACATGGTCCCTTAACCATCGTTTCACCATCGTCTCCATTCTCTCAAACAAATCTCCTGTTTGACATGAATCCCACCTGAGGTTGCATCGTGTTCTCAGGTGTGACTCTCACCTTTACTGTAGCTGTTGACGTAGTACCTCTGTCCCTCAGGTGAGGTGTAGCTCCTCCATCCTGGGGGAAGAGGTCTGTCGTCAGTCTCCTCCTCTGGTGCGGTGGAGCTCACGGCTGCCGGCTTCTGTCAAGACACAAACACTCGTTTCACCGTCTCAGAGACATTCTACCACATCGAGTACTTTGTAGAACTTTGAGTAAATTTCAGTGATGATACTGACACTTTTACTTGTAACAGGGTACTTTTACATTATGGTATTAGTACTATACTGAAGTTTCGTAGCCCTCAAAACATTTTGGGAGCCTCACAGGAACACAGTGTTGCAGCATTTCGCTGGAGACAGAAAAAATATAAAATGGCTACAAACAGCTCATCCACGATTCCAAAATGATTTGATAAAACATTTAAATTACAGCCACAATCTTCCCTGTAGCTGCTGAGCTAAAAGTCTTTTCAAATCAATTTGGGATCTCGGGGCTTCAAGACACTTTGGTTGTTGTAAGTCACCGTCTACTTCAGATGCCATTTTGACCCAGAAATGATTGGAGTTGCTGGACGTGGCTTTCTGGTAGCCTGAGCTGAGGCTGATCACACAGCAGCAGCTTGAGGCGTGTGATCCCTCTTCACCTGGATACTCTCTGGTCACACCACAACCCAGCCGGCATCACCTGGATCTTCTGTGCCTCGCTCACCTGAGCCTCTTCCATGTGCTGCCAGTTTATCACTGAGTTCAATAAATATCTTGTAACCCAAACCTGTGTTCCTGGAGTCAGCTGTTGGGTCTGCTAACCTCCATCCACCGAGTGTAACAACTACGAAACGACTGATGAGACAGTGACTGAATTTCAATTTCTGGGTGAACTCTCCCTTTAGGTGTGCAGCCGTATCTATAAATGAAGCGTCCCTGTACTCTGGTATAATATGGACATTATCGAGGATCCCCAGGGCTGCGAAAATGTAGACTTTAATCCATCCTGACGACGGGAACGTTGACACTCTATAATGTGATGCTGCTGCTTCATTAAAGTTTGTGAGGAATAACAACATTTCCACAAGCTTGCATATACAGTGAATGTAAATGTAGCAGCCACGGCAGCGTCTGCTGTAAGTGACGTTATTATCATCAAATTCCCATTTTCCTTTTCAGCAGCTCTCGGCGGCTAAATAATGGCGTTTTTCATATGCTGAAATATGATCCGCCGAATGGATAAATAATGATAAATGCTCGCTGCAGCTTATCAGCCGTTCCCAGGAGCCTCCACCACCACAGACCATTATGTTTATACAGCCTGGCCCAGAAATTACTGCAGTGTGCTTTACAAGAGAAGAGGCCGTTTTTTTTTCCTTTCTTTTTTTTTAAATCTGCGGGGATCGCTCTCTGGCTGGCTGTTCATTTCCAGACGCAGCGGTGCATGACCCGCTCAGATCTGTCTGCTGAAGGCCGGCCCGGCTGAACTTCAGGACGACAGCGTCCAATCAGACATCTGAGGGAGGGGAGGAGGGGAGGAGGGGGTGGGCGAGCAGATCGGACAGATATATAAATGGGCAGATTATTAGCGGCGTGATAAAAGAGTCATATCGTGTTCTCTAGCTCGCATGGGCAGCGGGGCAGAGTGGGTGGATGAGGCCGATTGATGTGTAACATTAAAGGACTCGTTGGATCTTTTTCTATCTCTGCGGCTGATTTAAGTTTTTCAGTGAGAGCAGCAGAAAAAAAGCTTCCTCTCTGCTCTGCTGCAGCGTTTCAGCTGCTGAGGTGACGTCTGCTGCACAGAGAGAAAGATAACTGACAGCCTCTTCTGACAGGTCGCAGTGACGCCGCCGACTGTGAGGTCATCACGGCTTATTTTTAGGCTCCTGGGAAACAAATATGCAACCTGTGAGAGCACACCTTCATCCATCACTGCTGGCAGCAGGATCTTTTATTTTTTTAATCAGACAGAGCGTCATATTGACAGCTGACAACTCGTCATAACTATTTGATGAAACGGTCATTTGTCATTCTCTTTCAAAACCCTCAAACACGACCATGCTAGCAGCTCTGTGAGGCTAGTCCATGCTCACAGTGACCATGCTAACATGTACTAGTCTAGAAGATATAATGATGTAACTGATTAGAATTGCTTGTAACTATATGCTCAGCACTAAACAGTAAAAGTTAGCGTCTATGTAGTGTTGATCAATTGATATTTCCCTCAGAATTTGGGGGTGGAGACCAAAATACTAGCAAAAAGAGAGAATTTTGGACACATGTTTATCTGGTGAGATTAAACAGTCACATTTAGTCCAAATTTTCCTGTGAAGATAGATATAATAAATGTGTCTTTTGTCATATTTGAAGGCACTAAAAAAAGCTTTCACACAAAGAAAAATCAAACATTTCTTCCTGCACTGTTACTGCCTGATCCACACATTTAAGATCGTCATTTCACACGTTCTCAGCCTTCGTATCTGAGCTTTTATGGAAACTCTGTTAAGATATCCAGTCAAATCCAGCAATCCTCTGGGGTGCTGCTCTCAGACTAACCCTGAAACAGGATGTGCACTCCACTCGCGTTAGCTCACTTCTCTTTGAACGGGAGGAAACTAACAAGACAGGCTGTGTCAAGACTCCCACAGAAAAGGGAGGATGCCTCTCGCTGCTTTGCTGAGCTTCTTCATGAGGCCTGACAGGGGAAGAAAGAAGGCGTCCAGATCGTTTCCTACCTGGAAAATGAGATTAATGAAGCTCGACACTTCTCATGGCGGTGTGGGAGGAGAGCTGATGTTTACATTTTTGTGCTTTTGTCCACCTTTTCTGCATGTTATTCACAGGATTTTATAATTTTCAACAGTTCACTTGGGGTCGTTTTCTACCCAAGAGGAAGGAAAAAGGGTTGTTTTGCACTGACGTGGGAAACTTAAGTTAAAAAAAAAAGAAAAATAGGGCATCACGTCGCAGCTTTTTCCCCATTATCATAAATCTATTCTGGAATCTGAACACACTGTACGAACAATCATGAATTATCAAAAAGGAAAAAGCGCCTGTGTGTAATTTTAGACGGCTATAACAAAAAGCGAAAGAATCACTCTTTATCTCGGGGTTCGTGTGTCAGGCAGCTGCTGCGAGTTTCAAACAACAGCAATTATAAAGAAACAAAAGGAAGCCTTATAGAGGAACGTACAGTCACACAAGACGCTGATAGAAATAATAAAGACGAGGCAGTGGAACAAATAACGAGGCCTTTTTATTCTCTCGGAGGCTAAATAAGCATATAGCAGCACATTACTCAGCATCCTGCAGGTTTGCTTTTGTTCCTCTGAGGGAGGCAGAGCGTCGCTGGAAGATGTTAACGAGCGGCGATTGTTCTGTGAGGCAGCGTCTTAAAACTAAATGTTTGAAAAACTCTGACAGGCGACAGAAGATGCAGCGTTTTTTAGGAGGAAAACCTGGAAATTAAGGAAACGATTTTAGCTGGCATCATTGCTAAGTTGACTGTTGAGGCGGAGCGTCACAGTTTGAATCGTGAGGCCAAGGCTTTTTTCGTATTTGACTTGACACAACGTAAAGCTGAGGGAAATGTCATTAAATTAACTTTTGACCATGATGATGAGAAGAAACGCTGAAGGACAACCAAAGTCAGTGCAGTTCATCCTCAGGGGAGCAAAATCCCTGAATCAAATTCAGGACAATCCATCAAAACATTGAGGCATTTTACTGAAAAATAATGAATATTAACCTCATGTACAGTCTCAAAAATGATGAAAAATACAAATCTCACATCTCACAGAAGCCTGTTGGAGTGTAAAGCTGTAATCTACTTCATGTAGATACAATCTGCTTAGTCTTTATTTAACCCACAAGGCAATTAAAGTAAGTTCCTACCATGCTGCTCCTCTGTTGAGCTGCAGAGCTGAATCAGTCAACCAGCCGCTGGAAATATGAAAGAGGAGACAGACGGGATTATTAGATCTCATTACGGTCCAAACTGATCCGGAGGCTGCAGTGTCACAGCTCAGGACGCAGAGGAAATGGAGACACACTGAACATCATTCAAGCTTTTTTTTTTTTTCCTTTTCCATTTGTTAAGAAATATAAGGGCTGGCAGACAGACATGCTTTGGTTTTGATCAGCGCGAGACTTTTTCTATGAGTCTTTGTTGAGCAGAAAATGTCCAGCGGTCCTCACTCCCTGTCAGAACCACAAAAGAGGACACTGTCAGACAGAACTGTGATGTTCTCGGACACAACAAGGACTTTTCTGTCTCGCCTGCTTGTTCTGCTTCTGTTAGAAATGGAATTGACTCTGCACATAGTGAGTGTCAGTCTGCCTGAACTCAGTTTTTAACAGATGAGGTCTGTCTCTGTCTCTCTCACCCTCTCTCAGGAGAATAAGGCCACTTGTGATTACACTGCAGAGCCGGGCCTCCTGGGACCAGAACCAAGATTTGAGGGGTTGCTGTTTACTTTCCAGCGCAGATGTGCAGTTAGCGTTTAATTTTAGCATTTAACATCAGTAAAAAAATAATAATTCTAATGGCAAGTGCAGAAATAAAAAGCATGACAAAATATTTTATAAAAGCTTTCAGAGACACTCTCTGATTTTGTTAAAGTACCCCCAAAAAAAACAAATTCGGTTGCCAACTTCCTGTTTCCTCTCCAGTGTGCAGTTAGCTACACATTCTAGCAATCAAAGGTAGTCAACAATGAAAAAAAGTAGTTGGATTATTTTAAAGACTTTCAGTCTGATGGAAAACGTAAAAACATGTCCCTGATTTTGTTGCAGTGCCCCCAAAATCCCCCAGTTACATATTCAGTGTTCAGAGAGCTTCAGTTAAAGCCAGTATTATTATTCTTGTGGCAAGTGCAAAAATAAAAAAGTAATTTTGTTCCAGTGCTCCCAAAACCCCAAAATCTGGTCCAGAAGGCAAATGTAAACTTAGCTACAGTTTATGGCAATTAAAGTTAGTAAAAAATAACGAGTTAAATAGCAAAAAAAGAAAAATTTAAATGAAAAGTATGACAAAAACATGCTATTAAAGCTCCCTGATTTTGTTACTGTGCCCCCCAAAAATCTAAACTTTGCTCCCTCAGTAACTTAGAGACTAACAACTGTTTACTTTCCAGTGTTCAGATGTGTAGTTAGCTTCAGTTTACATCAGTTACAGTCAATTAAAGATGAAAAAGAAGGAGTGAGAACACAAACATATTATTGACAATTAAAAATACATTCCTGGATTTCGTTACGGTGCCCCAAAACCCCAAAATGTTTTCCCCAAGATACAGTTTACCCGTCTGTGCACAGAGGAAACAAAAAGACAAGATTCAAGATTTAGTTAAAGGAGTCACAATTTGTCATTACGGTGCCTTAAAATAAAATTAATGTCACGAAAAAAATGTGTTAGAGGGGCAATTTACACTAATTAAATCACATAAATGTTAATTAATGTTAATTTCTGAAGATATTTTTGAATAAACTTTATTAAAAATGCCTGGTTTTGGTTTTAGAGCCTCCACAATTATAGTTATTTAACCAACAATCTGAAGCTTGACTGAGTGATCTCAAACGTTGAGCTGTTATAATTCACACGCCGGGGTTTGTTGCAGCTCTCTCTCTACGTGCCTTCACAACACTTGTAATTTTACTTCCCGGCTCACATTTCATTATCTCCCCCTGCGTCTGAGGCAGCGCGGCCCACTGAAGCAGCCCCCTCTGCTGTTTTAATGCTGTCTGGTTCTGGTTTTACGCCTCGGGCCGGCTGTGCTGCGCTGTGAGGCGGCTGCCAAGACGAAGATCCGAGCAGACAAAATGTGTCGGCTCCACTGTTTTTAGTTTTCTGCTAATTCTGCTAATAGATTTTTAATTTGGCTGCAGAATAAATTAAAACAGATCTCAACAAATAATTAAATCCTCATTAAATAAATGATAACAAGACGTCCGGAGTTGTTTTATCTCTCGAGCCTGTTTTTGTGTTTTGTTTGTCACGTTATTCTCACACAGAATCCGGATCAATAAATTCACCAGAACGTCGTCTGCATGTGTTTTTTTTTTTTTCCTCTCCTCCTCATTCTGTCGGCGCTGCACAAAGACACTTTGTTAAAAATAAAACAGAAAAAGGAGAAGAAGAAGAAGAAGAAGTAGGTTATATTTGTCACACTGTCCACATTTATTACATGTGGATCAAAAGCAGCTGGATGTCTCACTGGAACTAAAAATCCAGGAAATTATCCAAAATTAATGATGTTTTTTTTTGCATTTTTATGACACAAATAAGGTGTTTTATGACTTTGGCATCTTCGTTTCTCTTGATTCAAGAGTTTTACCTGCTGAAGCCTCCTGAGGTGTTCAAAACATGAACACTGCAGCGAATCATAATCAGAAACATGTTTCACCCCCGAAGCTTCTTCTGGACTTTCTGTTCTCTCTGTTCTGTCGATACGAGTGTTTACAGCAGTGAAAGTGATCGATGAGGGTCAAAGGTCACTTCCAATACTTCGCATATTATGCTGATTCAGAAAAAGCTGAACCAGTCGGAGTGTTTTGGTCTTTGTGCTGAAGTTAATTACCTGCCATGCAACAATAACAAAGGGTCTGATTTATTAACTTCTGCTGTTCTGTGTTCAGATGTCGTTCTTCCTAATCTGTGCTGCTTTTAGCCACATTAGCACAATTTCTCCAGGAATGGCAGGATCTAAAAGAACTACTGGATAGGAAACAAATTAAATTTTCCACCAATATTCATGAAAGCATTAGGAAAAAAACTAGCCTATAGTAACTCAGCACGGAGCTAATGTTAGCTAAAGTGAGCACTGCTAGGTTGTGCAAAACTGCTAGCCGCCGGTCAAAAAGCAGAGTTTTCAGGGAGTTCTCTTTGTGTTCATTACCAACTAGCAAATGTCATCATGCTAATACCCTAAACTAAGATGGTGAACACGTTAAAACTGATTAGCATTAGCGTTTAAGCAGCGTCACTGTGAGCTTGTTAGCATGATGTTGTTAGCATGCAGCCTCGCGGAGTTGCTAGCATGGCAGAGAACTTTGCTTTTTATATTATTGATACTCCCAAATTTAAGGGTCATAACTGTTTAATTTACAACTCAATTACTCACTGATTGAACTTTTTATTAACTTTCCTGTAACCTTCAAACTATCAACACACGCTCAAGTCTTTGTGCCATGAAGGAAACATTTTAAAGGAGGTTAATAATTATGTTCATCAGGATTTCAGAGGGAAAAACAAGGCGATACAACTTCAAAGACACTCCGATGGAAGAAATCTGTCCGCCGTGCAGCTGATATCAAACATGCAATCAAAGTGAAACCTAAACCTGCTATCAAAGCCGCTCAGACGCTAACGCTAACACCCCGTCCCTTCCCTCACCTTGCCGTGACATTACACTTACACGACCTCCGACGCCAGAAACAACTGACAGGAGGAGCCGCGACCGCAACCTTAGACATGAACGTGAACAACAACGCACCACTCACACAGGAATGTTTGCATTGTTAAAACACTATATCCTACTGCGGCTTTGATGGCCGTTTTTACCCCGACACCAGCTGCCTCCAATAATCCTGTAAAAGGAAAATAATCAATCCTCTTCAGATCCACTTGTAGAGGTTGTCTGCTCGTTCGTGTCCGGCCTGTAATCACCTCGGCCTGCAGCTGTAAGACCCTCGAAACGTGTTTGGTGATCAGAGCGGGATACTCGGTACGAATGTGGACGAGATCTCACAGATAGTATAAATAACTCTGCAGCTTCATGTCGGCTCTGTTAATAGAGACGCTGATCTGTTTTAATTTGCAGGATTTGGGTTGAAAATAAACATGGTGGTCGGTTAATTTGCTAAGTGGAGCTACAATACAAGAAAACATGGCTTAAAACAACACCAGTGAACTCCAGGATGTGATTTACTTAAGCAAATTTACTTAATATATGACCCTACTTTTGTTCATTATTATGAGATTAGTTCCTTTATGTACAGATTTCTTTGTGTCGTTTGTCTTGTTGACATTTATTATTACATTTTCATGCAGATTGTCTTATGAGTTTTATTTCCTGTATGTAATTTTGGAGGTACAGCGCACTTATTTATGACTTTACTACTGAACACATATCCACGTGAACTGAACCGAGGATGATCGTTAGACCAGAACAGACCAAAGTAACTTGTGTTGCCGATCTCGTTAAAAGGACAGGTCTTGGTTTGGTTAATTTCTAAGGGAACAACACATGGAACAAATAGATCTGATGTCCCAACGTGGCTGGTATTATGCAGATAAAGGGGAATGTTGGACCTTGGTGGTAGTTAGGCCTGTTTTAGTCTCAACAATATGATTTTTGCATATAAAACCTGGACAATTAGCCACATTTTCATGTGAACGGTGGCTGGTGACTGGTGCTGATGACAACTTAAACCCATAAACATCTCACACGTTTCTCCCTATTCTGATTTTTTACAAATTAATTCAGAAATCATGTCATCGTTCATTAAAAACGTGACACTCTGTGGTGTCGCTGTCTTCTATATATAACATCTTGCGCTTAATTAGATCCATTCTTATCCCTGATTAGCAACAGGTTCGTGTAACTCCACCACTGCGTGCCCATGTAAAGGAAGGAAGGATTCACACCAAGGACAATGGTGAGATATAAAAAGAGACGCTGCAACTGGTCATGTTTGTTATCGCAGCACAATCAAGAGGGTAAGTCCACAATCCTTTGGCGTGCGACAGCAACTGTCCAGGATTATTCTCTGTGTTCGCATCTTCTTCAAAAACTTCTGTTTCAACTTCTAGTCCAGTTGTAATTCCTGAACTTGAACAGAGGGTGAGTATATAATGTGATGCTGGATCCAATTTCAAGCTTTATCCACTGCATGAAATCATCTAAAAATGTGCTGATGTCTTTGATTCTGGAGGAGAAAATGAGCACAGATGGGGAAATGGCGATCTTCGGGCCGGCTGCCCAGTTCCTCCGTAAGTCTGAGAGGGAGAGGACGGAGGCTCAGTCGCGCAAGTTTGACAACAAGACGGCGTGCTTCGTCAGCGACGACAAAGAGCTGTATGTCAAGGCTGAGATCCAGGACAGGGAGGACGGCAAAGTCACCGTCAAGACCGTGGACGACAGAGTGGGTGTTGATAAACTGAGCTGAACACAGTATAATATATATATTATATTATATGGGATGTCTGAGCAGGAATTTATAACCTGGGATTTTAAGCATCTTCAGGGTGTCTGTCTGTAAAACCTGCCATAAAAATGAAAAAAATCATTAGAAGTTTTATTAGTCAGAGACATTTAGTCTTCCCTGAAGATTTGGATGCTGCCTCACGCTCCAAGAGAGTCATATTTGTCTGACTGTAACTTTTAAGCATCATTATCCCTTTTTTGAAAAAAATGTGTTTTGTTTTCCAGACTTTAACCGTCAGGGACGACCAAGTGTTTCCCATGAACCCCCCGAAGTTTGATAAGATTGAGGACATGGTGATGATGACGCACCTTCACGAACCCGCGGTGTTGTTCAACCTCAAGGAACGATACGCGGCGTGGATGATCTATGTGAGTCTCTTTGATTGCGTGTTTTCCTGAGATGTAACTGTTGGCACCTGTATATCATCAAGAAACCCAATTTGACCTAGAAATCCTGATCTCCCCCAAACTAAAACTGATATTTAAACTAGTTGTATCTAAATGTATATGGATGCACCACTAAAACCGGGCTGACACAAACACTTCTGCTTCCTTCAACCCGCTCGATTGCAGATCAGTGAACAGAAATACACAAAAGTTACATGAGAAACAATCCATTGTTTTTACAAATGTAAATCTTTGAACAACAATATTTTCCAGAGGAAGATTAAAATCTTTGATATGCACGAACGCGCTCCGTCTGAAGCCTGCTGAACAGTATTTTTAACTGCCATCTGGCCTGAAGTGAAGCCCGCTGCTGATTTATTGAGCGACTGAAAAAAAAAAGACATTTTGTTCCCTGCGGAGTTGCTGTCAACACAGATGAATGCTCATGTTTTGATTTATTGGACTGAATAAATTGATTTACCCTGACGAAAACTGAGCAATTAGTGCCTGAAGATTTCAAGATTTGTTTTTAAAGGTTACGTGAATCAACTCTTGGTTTATCTGTGACAGAAGATATCTACTCATCATTTATGAAATTCATATTTTGTTAATGTTCAGTCTGTATTCCTGGTAAACTGCAACCTCTTTAATTCTTCTGTATCTTACAGACACCATTAACCGTCTTGATAATCACTCAGTTGAAACATTTAGTTTGTTGGTTTGTTTTCTAGCTGCCTCGTCCCTCAGTGTTAAGCTAACGTTACGTGATGTACAATGTGAAGGTACCATTTTATTTCAGTAATTTAACAAACGGATACTAAATGTTAATGTTAATAAAGATGCTAAAGTGTAAAAGATAAGCTAATACCTCCTTCCTTCCTGGTGCGTTAGCTAGTACTAAATCACTAGCTTGCTTGCTAGCTTGCGTTGTTTTTGTACTCTTGTTTTCCTCTCCTTGTGTATTAAGTTAGGTGATGTTAGGTGACATGCAATGTTCAGGAACAATATTAGTTATTTTAATGGACAGATGCTCTGAATTGTTGCTGTTATTGAAGTGCTGTGCTTCATTAAAGCTAGCTTCATCCAAACACAGCTTTGCAGCGAAGCTAAAAGCTAAAAAATATAGCCAGCAAGCTCAGAATAAAAATCTTAAAATGTTTAGCAGGTATTTTACCGTGTTCTATCATCTTAGCTTGATGTGTAAGATGCTAACATTCAATTAGCACTAAACATGAAGCACAGCTGAGACTAATGTTAAAGCTAAATTAAGTCTGATGATCAAGAAATTCAAAAGGATTCATCCTCTGGGGAACATGTATGCCTGTAAAAAATTTCAAAGCAATCAATGGAATAGTTGTTGGGATATTACAGTCTGAAACAGAGAGGTGGACTGACTATGTGGACAAAATGCTAACGATGTTCATGTTCTCCGTGCAGACGTACTCCGGGTTGTTCTGTGTGACCGTGAATCCGTACAAATGGCTGCCGGTCTACAACCCGGAGGTGGTCCGAGCCTACAGAGGGAAGAAGAGGATGGAGGTCCCTCCTCACATCTTCGCCCTGTCTGACAACGCCTACCAATTCATGCTAACCGGTACGTTAGCCACCTAAAAATCAATGCTAACTAAAATGATTTGATGTCTCTCTCACTGCTCGTCTTCTTTTACATCCTCAGATCGTGAGAATCAATCTATTCTTATCACGTAAGTTAAGCAGATTTTGTAAATAAGTCAGCTGTCAAATCATAAAATCATAAAATGGTTAAAAGATAAAAACGTGCTTTTGTTTTTGTTCAGCGGAGAATCCGGCGCAGGAAAGACCGTCAACACCAAACGTGTCATTCAGTATTTCGCGACAATTGCAGTTTCTCCTGACAAGAAAAAGGAAGCGAGTACTAAAATGAAGGTGAGTTTGTGACGACTTTTGACTGGTGGAGTCGGATATCATCAGTTAAGTGTCAGATATACTTGTTTTCTTGTCGACAGGGGACTCTGGAGGATCAGATCATCCAGGCCAACCCTCTGCTGGAAGCTTTCGGGAACGCCAAGACTATGAGGAACGACAACTCCTCTCGCTTTGTGAGTCAGCCGGAGGGAATCACTCTGATCTGATCAACCAACACAGACACTAAGATGTTGTTTGTCTTGTTTTGCAGGGTAAATTCATTCGAATACACTTTGGCACAAGTGGAAAACTGGCATCTGCAGATATCGAAACATGTAAGTTTATTTACGTCTTGCACAGAATATTGACGGAGACAAATAAAGTTAAATTTGTCTTTTTGTCCTTAAAAGATTTGCTGGAGAAGTCAAGAGTGACGTTTCAGCTGGCGGCTGAGAGGAGTTATCATATTTTCTATCAGCTGACTTGCAACAAGAAGCCTGAACTGATCGGTAATCACTCGTTTTCTTGTTTTAACTCTGACACAGACATCCAAACAAAAGATATGTCATCTTGATTGATTTCCCTCTTCAGATCTGCTCCTCATCACCACCAATCCGTACGACTTCGCCTTCGTCAGTCAAGGAGAAATCAGCGTCAAAAGCATAAATGACGCCGATGAGCTGATGGCTACAGATGTGAGTCGCCTCCGTTAAAAAGCACAGTCTGACTCCTTTCTGCAGCTTTGTGTCTGAATGTGTCCCGTCATGCGACGCAGGAGGCCTTTGATATTCTGGGATTCACCGCTGAAGAGAAAATGTCCATCTACAAGCTGACTGGAGCTGTGATGCATTATGGGAACATGAAGTTCAAGCAGAAGCAGCGGGAGGAGCAGGCGGAGCCAGATGGCACCGAGGGTGAGGATCATCCATCCAAATTAGTGCTGTCATACGAGCGAAGGAGGCCAATTCATTTTATAATTAGCAGCGTTTTGTCACTACTGAACTTCACGACCATCGACTGAATTGTAAGACACGGTGTTTATTCCAAGGCCATTCCACAAGGTTTCATGATAATTGGGCAATAATCCCTCTAACAAACAAACAGAACAGAACTAAAATCATCAAGTCATGTAGATAAAATGGGTTATTTGTTTTGTAGAAGCTGATAAAGCAGCGTATCTGATGGGCCTGAACTCTGCTGATCTGCTGAAAGCTCTGTGTTATCCCCGAGTAAAGGTTGGAAATGAGTACGTAACCAAAGGACAAAATGTGCAGCAGGTAGGACAACGATTTCTCCCTCTGGATAGAAATATATAGCCCACTGTGATGTCGATATGTTTGTAGATGAAGTTAGATAAGTAGCATAGTTCTTTTAATCCAAAACTGAATGTTTTCCTAAACATAACCGAGAAGTTTTCTTGCCTGAACCCAACCAAACTGTGAGTGTTAAACAAAAGTTCATCATTGGTTCCTTGTTGTTTGAGTCACCGGTTAAGTAGAATCCACATGAAAGCTCGGAGGTGATTAATGTTATTTACTTTTACTTTAAGGCCCAATTTGAGACTTTGAAAAGAGGAAAAGTTGAGGTTTTAAATTGTAAGAAAGCTGATTTTTGTGTCTCATTCTCAACTTCAAATACAGACGCTTTGGGATTGAAGGTCAGCTGCCATCTCAAAGCATTGATATTTGACAAATAAGGAATTCTTACAAGTTAGACTCTTATATTGAAGAGGAAACAGTTTTTAACTTTCCTTCTTTGCAGGTGTACAACTCCATTGGCGCCCTCGCAAAGTCCGTCTACGAGAAGATGTTTTTGTGGATGGTCGTACGAATCAACCACCAGCTGGACACAAAACAATCCAGACAACATTTCATCGGCGTCCTCGACATCGCTGGCTTCGAAATCTTTGAAGTGAGCTGTTCGAAGTCTGGATTGTATTTCTCTCTCTGAATGATACTTTTATTCAAATATGATCTTTTACGATTCGTCTTCAGTACAACAGCATGGAGCAGCTGTGCATCAACTTCACCAACGAGAAGCTGCAGCAGTTTTTCAACCACCACATGTTCGTGCTGGAGCAGGAGGAGTACAAGAAGGAGGGCATCGACTGGGAGTTCATCGACTTCGGCATGGACCTGGCCGCCTGCATTGAACTCATTGAGAAGGTAATTTAAAATACTATCCTCAAGTGTTTCAACTTGGAAAACGTTATTGATACGATCGATTTGTTTTCCAGCCGATGGGGATCTTCTCCATCCTCGAAGAGGAGTGCATGTTCCCCAAATCAACAGACGCTTCCTTCAAGAACAAACTGTACGACCAGCATCTTGGGAAGAACAACTGCTTCCTGAAGCCCAAAACAGTCAAAGGCAAACCTGAAGCTCACTTCACGCTGATGCACTACGCCGGCACAGTCGACTACAACATCAGCGGCTGGCTGGAGAAGAACAAAGATCCTCTGAGCGAGTCGGTGGTGCAGCTTTACCAGAAGTCGTCCGTCAAAATACTGTCCATGCTGTACGCAAGCTTCTCCGGAACGGAAGGTACAGTTTCTGAATATGTGCACCTTGTTGATCCTCCGTCTATGGATGCAAATATGGAATTACATTGCAGTAAGTGGGAAACTGTTCGTGTGTGTTGGTTTTAAATGTGTTGTTAAAACAGAAGCAGCTGCAGGAGGAACTAAAAAAGGAGCCAAGAAGAAAGGAGCATCTTTCCAAACGGTGTCGGCGCTGTTCAGGGTAAGATGCTAAACAGAAGACGGGCGGACATTCATGGTATTATATGTCATACATTGAGTAACAAAAACTTTAATTTAAGCTACATGAACAGGCTAAGATACGGATGTTAAGAAGGTGTAATGCAGGCATGTAAAAGAGCTGCACGTCCACCATTTCTCTGTGGCACAATTGGCTTCTTCTGTGGTCAAGTTACTGGTAGCAAATATGCCATTTTCAAAATAAAGCCACCAAAACCAGTCAGGTTTATGAAAACGTCATGGTTTAACTTTTAAAACTCCTCCCTCACGGTCTCGACTATTACACATGAGACTGGGCTGAAGGTCATACGAGTGAATCATCATCAGAATTTGTCTTCTGAAGATGAGAAATAAACATTTTCAGGTTCAAAACTATTTGACAGTTCCATTAAATTTTCCTACAGGAGAATCTC
Source organism: Acanthopagrus latus (assembly GCF_904848185.1). Taxonomy (NCBI): domain Eukaryota; kingdom Metazoa; phylum Chordata; class Actinopteri; order Spariformes; family Sparidae; genus Acanthopagrus; species Acanthopagrus latus. The sequence goes on from NC_051061.1 coordinate 22,459,659, forward strand.
GGGAAGCTCATGACTAATCTGAGAACCACTCATCCTCACTTTGTGCGCTGCTTGATACCAAATGAGACCAAAACTCCAGGTACATCCTCTCTCTGTCACATAATACCGTGTTATAAAAAAAACATGAAATAAACTAATTATTGCCTTCATCACAGGTGAGATGGAAAACCACCTGGTTATTCACCAACTCCGCTGCAACGGCGTGCTGGAAGGCATCCGGATCTGTCGGAAAGGATTTCCAAGCAGAATCCTGTACGGCGACTTCAAGCAGAGGTAATCAAAGCTTCACATTTAAATACTTTATAATGTTTGGTCTCATACTCAGACATGTTTATTCATCCTGCAGATACAGGATTCTTAATCCCAGTGCCGTTCCAGAGGGACAATTTATGGACAACAAAAAGGCTGCAGAGAAACTTCTGGGCTCCATCGATGTGGATCACACTCAGTACAAGTTTGGACACACTAAGGTTTTCATTTGTTCCAGCACACTTGGCTGATTGGGGAAAAAGAAATTAAGAGTTAATGAGCTGCTCAGATAAGATAATTACGTTTCATTTGCCTTCAGGTGTTTTTTAAAGCTGGTCTGCTGGGAGCGTTGGAGGAGATGAGAGATGAGCGGTTAGCTCAGGTCGTGTCGTCCACTCAGGCTCTGTGTCGCGCCTACCTGGTTCGGCTGGAGTACCAGAAGATGATGGCCAGAAAGTAAAAACACATCAACTCCCTCAAAGCTGCGACTTTACATGTTTGCATGTTTGCATGTAAGCTCTAGTTTCCCCAGAAAACACAGCAACAATCTTGTTGGAGACGAAGCTTCGGTAGTTGTTGACATGTAGAGAGGCCAAGAGGTCGGTGTGTTTACTGGGGAAACTACAGCTCATAAACTGCTATATCACAAAAACAGAAGTAACCAGGGCTACACAACAACTTTAAGTTGAGCATAAAGAATATAAACCAGCAAAGGAAACCAATCAGAGGCTGTTCAGGCAAGAAAAGCAGGGGGATCAATAACAGGTCATGCTGTCGTTAGCTCAAAGCATCACAGAGCGGCGAGCATGTGTAAAGGCTTGTTTTGTTTTTATTTTTCCTTTTATTTAAACTACATCAAAACTTCATCTCATCTTACTCCTGGCCACCTGGAACATAATTTCTGTGGAGACGTTCACTGCATTTTAACTTAAATTTTGTCAATTTATTTTGAGTGAAATGATCAAATCTAATCCAGAAAAACATCAGAATCACCAAACACATGTAATATGTGTTCAGTCCTAGAGTCTTATTTAACCATATATGATTAGATATGAAAGATATAGTTTTTAGAAGATGGAAAAACATACAATTATATTTTTTTGTTGCATGATGAACAAAAAAAGACATGGAGAGGGTTAAACTTAAACTCCTCTGACAGGGAGGCGATCTACACCATCCAGTATAACTTCCGTTCATTCATGAACGTGAAACACTGGCCGTGGATGAAGCTGTATTTTAAGCTCAAACCTCTCCTGAAGAGCGCCGAGGCCGAGAAGGAAATGGCCCAAATGAAGGTGGATTTCACGAAGCTCAAGGAAGATCTGGCCAAATCTGAAAACCGGCGGAGGGAACTCGAGGAGAAAATGGTTTCTGTTGTGCAAGAGAAGAACGACCTCCTCCTGCAAGTTCAAACCGTAAGTTACACCACACACGAAGGTCACACAGTCTGTATGTTCATCATTTGTGAAGTGTTAAAATTTAATCTTGGTGCACAAACTGGATATCAGGAGTCGGACAACCTCCTGGATGCGGAGGAGAGATGTGAAGGCCTCATCAAGAGCAAGATCCAGATGGAGGCCAAGCTGAAGGAGGTGACGGAGCGACTGGAGGACGAGGAGGAGGTGAACGCCGAGCTGACCGCCAAGAAGAGGAAGCTGGAGGACGAGTGCGCCGAACTGAAGAGGGACATTGACGACTTGGAGCTCACCTTGGCCAAAGTGGAGAAGGAGAAACACGCCGTTGAAAACAAGGTAAAATCAGGTGAGAAGCTCAATGTGTCTTCAAGTCGAAGGACGAGCAGCTACATCAGTTTGTAATGATGCTTTTAGGTGAAGAACCTGACGGAAGAAATCATGAGCCAAGACGAAAACATCGCCGTGCTGTCGAAGGAGAAGAAAGCGCTGCAGGAGGCTCATCAGCAGACGCTGGACGACCTGCAGTCAGAGGAGGACAAACTCAACGTTCTGACCAAAGCCAGAACCAAACTGGAGCAGCAGGTGGACGAGGTGAGTCGCTGCTCACACGCTGACTCAGTATCGTGTAGCGCTGCTGCTCAGATGTAATCAGAGTCTGTGGGATTTGTTTTCTTTTAGCTGGAAGGTTCGCTGGAGCAAGAGAAGAAGGTCCGTATGGACCTGGAACGAGCCAAGAGGAAGCTGGAGGGGGACATGAAACTGGCTCAGGAGTCCATCATGGATCTGGAGAACGAGAAGCAGCAGCAGGACGAGAAGCTGAAGAAGTGAGTTCAGTCTGAAGAAGATGATGTTGTTTCTCTATATGTTGTCCTGTTTTACATCTTCAAATCAGAACCAAATAAATAAAGGAATGTTACAGATTCCAGCTTTAAACAAACACGTTACGACTGACTTTACAGGAAAGACTTTGAGTTGTCGCAGCTGCAGACGAAGATCGAAGACGAACAAGCTCTCAGTGTTCAGCTGCAGAAGAAAATCAAAGAGCTGCAGGTGAAAACTTCAGTCACTGGCTGGAGATTTGAGTTGATATCGCAGATTACTTTAGCGGGTTGTTTTATTCATCGCTGTATTTTCCGCAGGCCCGGATCGAGGAGCTGGAGGAGGAAATCGAGTCCGAGCGCTCGGCTCGAGCCAAAGTGGAGAAGCAGCGGTGCGATCTGTCCAGAGAGCTGGAGGAGATCACGGAGAGGCTGGAGGAGGCCGGAGGAGCCACCGCCGCTCAGGCCGAGATGAACAAGAAGCGAGAGGCCGAGTTCCTCAAACTGCGCAGAGAGCTGGAGGAGAGTTCGCTGCAGCACGAGGCCACGTCTGCCGCGCTGCGTAAGAAACACGCCGACAGTGTGGCTGAGATGGGAGAACAGCTGGACAACATCCAGAGAGTCCGACAGAAACTGGAGAAGGAGAAGAGCGAGCTGAGGCTGGAGATGGACGACCTGGCGAGCAACATGGAGTCCATGGCCAAAGCAAAGGTTGGTGCTGGTTGTCAAATTCAGGATTTGTATGTTCAGTGACACGTTAAAGCACAACTTCTTTTACTGTCTTTTGAATTTAAAAGATTAATTTAGAGAAGATGTGCCGTTCACTCGAAGATCAACTGAGTGAGGTGAAAACCAAAGAGGAGGAGCATCAGAGGCTCATCAACGACCTCTCAAGCCAGAGAGCTCGACTGCAGACGGAGAATGGTGAGAAAGATTTGATCGTTTATGAGCCAGAAGTCACATAAACAAAAACCAAAACAGACGAGACACTTCTGATCTGATTTAACACTCTCTGTGCAGCTGAAATGTCTCGTCAGCTGGAGGAAAAAGAATCGTTAATGTCGCAGCTGACTCGAGGAAAACAAGCCTTCATCCAGCAGATCGAGGAGCTGAAAAGACTTCATGAGGAGGAAGTGAAGGTAAAGTCCAACAGAAGAGTCAAGCTCGAGGAAATTACTTAAAGTTTAAAGGTGCAGCTAAAAGTTTGTTGGTTCTTTGATTCGTCTGAAGGCTAAAAACGCTCTGGCTCACGGTTTACAATCGTCCCGACACGACTGCGAGCTGCTCCGAGAGCAGTACGAGGAGGAGCAGGAGGCCAAAGCCGAGCTGCACCGCTGCCTTTCCAAGGCCAACAGCGACGTGGCTCAGTGGAGAACCAAATACGAGACGGACGCCATCCAGCGGACCGAAGAGCTCGAGGAGGCGAAGTGAGGAAAAAGAAAAAAAAAACTCTACACTCGTTCAAGACAAGATAATCTGATGAGGTCTCACGATGTGTGTTCTCCCGCAGGAAGAAGCTCGCTCTGCGTCTGCAGGACGCCGAAGAAGCTGTCGAGGCCGTTAACTCCAAGTGTTCGTCGCTGGAGAAGACGAAGCAGCGTCTGCAGGGAGAGGTGGAGGACTTGATGATGGACATCGAGAGGTCGAATGCTGCTGCGGCCGCCCTCGACAAGAAGCAGAGGAACTTCGATAAGGTCACTGCAGACCTCTCAATCTGTCAGACTTTCTGTTTAGAAATCTGTCTTGTTTTAAATATTTAACTGTGATATCTGATCCTGTAGATTCTGTCTGAGTGGAAGCAGAAACACGAGGAGAGTCAGGCCGAGCTGGAGTTGTCCGTTAAAGAGGTTCGTTCTTTGGGCACCGAGAACTTCAAGATGAAGAACGCCTTCGAGGAATGTCTGGAACAGCTCGAGACGCTCAAACGGGAAAACAAAAACCTGCAACGTGCGTCAGCGAGCTTTCTTCAATGCATAACGGATGTTTTTATTGTAGAGAAATGATCGTAATCAGTGTTTACTTTCATCAGAGGAAATCATGGATCTGACTGAGCAGCTGGGAGAGACGGGAAAAACCATCCATGAGCTGGAGAAGTCAAAGAAACAGGCTGAACAGGAGAAGCTGGAGGCTCAGGCTGCTCTGGAGGAAGCAGAAGTAGGAAGAAGAAACATAATTACATATATTTAAATATCTGTTGTCAGTGTGACTTTTCACATCTCCACTCAGGCCTCTCTGGAGCACGATGAATCCAAGATCCTGCGAGTCCAGCTGGAGCTGAACCAGGTGAAGTCTGAGGTGGACAAGAAGATAAACGAGAAGGACGAAGAGATCGAGCAGCTGAAGAGAAACAGCCAGCGGATCATCGACACCATGCAGGCTAACCTGGACGCAGAGGTCCGCAGCAGGAACGACGCCCTGAGAGTGAAGAAGAAGATGGAGGGAGACCTGAACGAGATGGAGGTCCAGCTGAGCCACGCAAACCGGCAGGCGGCCGAGTCGCAGAAACAGCTGAGGAACATCCAGGTCCAGCTGAAGGTGAGAAGAACCGACGAGGAGCATGTGAACGCTGAGCAGCTTCGCTTTGTTAACGCCGCTTTGTCTCGCTGAGCAGGAGGTTCAGATTCACCTGGACGACGCTCTGAGAAACAGCGAGGACATGAAGGAGCAGGTCGCCATGACGGAGCGCCGGAGCAACCTGATGCAGGCGGAGATGGAGGAGATCCGGGCGGCTCTGGAGCAAACGGAGAGGAGCCGCAAGCTGGCGGAGCAGGAGCTGCTGGACGCCAGCGAGAGAGTGCAGCTGCTCCACTCACAGGTGAGAACCCACCTGCGATTTATCAGATGTTTGAGTTTTAAATATTTAACCCTCATCTGCAAATATATGAGTTAATGAACATCTCTTCCAGAACACCTCCCTGCTGAACAGCAGGAAGAAGCTGGAGGCCGATCTCTCCCACATTCAGGGTGAGATGGACGACAGCGTTCAAGCGGCGAGGAACGCTGAGGAGAAAGCCAAGAAGGCCATCACTGATGTGAGAGTCTGGATCTCTGGACTTTGCAGCATCAACCTGCACAAACAAACTCTCAGCTCACTGCGTTACTTTATTTCCCTCCAGGCGGCCATGATGGCCGAGGAGCTGAAGAAGGAGCAGGACACCGGCGCTCACCTGGAGAGGATGAAGAAGAACCTGGAGGCCACGGTGAAGGACCTGCAGCAGCGTCTGGACGAGGCCGAGAACCTCGCCATGAAGGGCGGCAAGAAGCAGCTTCAGAAGCTGGAAGCGAGGGTAACGTGTTCACAGGAGCACCTGTGATCAAACAGCTTCTTCGTGTTTTATCTAACGTCTGTTTTTCCAGGTGCGGGAGCTGGAGAACGAGCTCGAGGCCGAACAGAGACACGGCTCCGATTCTGTGAAAGGAGTTCGCAAACTGGAGCGCAAGATTAAAGAGCTCACCTATCAGGTGAACCCTGACACACCTGCCTCCTAGTTATACTAACGTGAAGTTTTAGTGGTGGAAGAAACATTCAGATTTTTTATTTAAGTCACTGTGAAAATCCTCCTGTTCTATCTGATGTTTTGGCTGTTCACATCCAGTCTTTCAGGTGTTTTTTGGAGTTTGTCAGCCGTTCAGGTGCTTCTTTTTTTTTTCTTTTTTTTTAGCCGAGACACAGGTGATCGGTGCCTTCGTCATCACTAGTTCTTTGATATCGGTCTGGTGTGTTGAGCTCATCTTCGATACCTTATATCCTGTTAAGTTTACGTCACAGTGCATCATATGTTTTTAGAGTGGCCGTCCTGCGAGAACCACGAATCTCTAAAATAAACCGTGAACTTTCCTGCTAATCCGAGACGGTTTGTAAAGAGTTTGTTGAGCTTCAGTTCAAAATCAACACATTTTAAGATGCACAATCTGTAATCTAACTAGTCACTAAAGCTGTCAGACAAATGTTGTGGAGTGAAAACTACAATATTTGCCTCAGAGATGTCGCGGAGCAGAAGTATAAATAAGTACAAATACTCTTACTTGATGTACTTGATTACACTCCCTCAATCAGCTGTAATCTATTTATTTTCAGTCTGAGGAGGACAAGAAGAACCTGATGCGTCTGCAGGAGCTGGTGGATAAATTCCAGCTGAAGATCAAGGCGTACAAGCGGCAGGCTGAAGAAGCTGTGAGTGACTTTTCTCTCTGCAGGTAAAACGTTTTGGAGACTTTTAATCATCGGTCATTCTGCCGCCTGACAGGAGGAGCAAGCCAACACTCACCTGGCCAAGCTGAGGAAGGTGCAGCACGAGCTGGAGGAGGCGGAGGAGCGAGCCGACATCGCCGAGTCGCAGGTCAACAAGATGAAAGTGAAGAGTCGTGACTTGGGGAAGGTGAGTCGGCTTCCTGGAGAAAACACACCGCATTGATACTGATAACAGCGATAATCTCTCATTGTGTCTTCGACCAGGCGAAAGAGAGCGAAGAGTGAACCGCTGTGAAGAGGAAGACGATCTGCTGTGTGTCTGAGCTGACATAGTGTTCAACATACTCTTAACTGAATGTGTCCTTCAATTAAAGCCACGATGTGTAGAAACGCAAAGCAGGAACTTATTTATTAGTCTGATACAAAACAAAATACAAACCAGGGAAGTGCTGTGGAGGAACACCGAGCTGACAACCAGGAAGTGAATAAGTCAGGTTTGAATAGACAGAGACTAATTAACAAATTAAACACAGGTGAGGAGGAGAAGAAGAGGTGACAGGATGAAACTCCTACAAAATAAAACAGGAAACAGAAACAACTAAAACTCTCTAAATGTCCAGCAGATCAACGTTCTGTATCCACCTGCTGCTGTAACATCAATATCAGGACTCAGTGTGTTGAGATAATCAGCCGCTGGTGTTAATTATCCAATCAGGTGCCAGCAAAGTATTGCAGAAGAAGAAGAAGAAGAAGAAGAAGCTCCAGTCAGATCTCTTTTTACAACCTGGCAACCCAAAACTTGTTGTTATTCAGAGGAAAAGTCCACACAGTCTTTAGTTTCCTGCAGTAGAAGTTCAGATACTCAAATAAAACTTCAGATAAAAGTAGAAATACTAGTTCAACCTGTTTATTACAGTAAAAGTAATCGAGTACACGATCTGAAATGTACTTAAAGCTGAGAAATGTTTGTTTCTTATGTTTAAGTTCTTCACGTCGTGGCTTTTAATATAAAGTTCTGCAGCGTGAGTTGCTTGTGTTGTCGTAGTGGATGTATGTTGACTTAATATCAATAAAATGTATTTAAAAATCATGTTTGTTGATTTATTGTCTTAATAAATAAATGTAATGTATTTATATTTTACTCGCCCAAAGAAGAAGTTATACCAAAAAAAACATCACTACATATTCAAATATAATCAACAAACACAGGAATTTTTTTTTAAATTCTACGAACATTTATTATTGTTTTTCAACTAAAAACAACAGCAAACAACAAAAACAAGAACATGAAATGTGAAATTTGGTGACCTGGATTTGGAAAATAGACAAATATGATCGATCAGAACAACAAAACGCTCTTCTGGTGATATGAAGAATAAATATAACAAGATGAAAATGTTCCTTAAACTTTCTGTCCCGTGTTTACAGTCGTCGTCTTCTGCTGGAATATTGTTGATTAATATCTAATATTACGGATCGTGTGAGCTGATTAATGAACCAACAGTCTCGTCATCATCGAGCCTGAAGAAGATTCAGCATCACTTCACTTTTATTGTGTTTTAATATTTAATAAGGTGCTTCAGGTAGTTTACTGGGTGTATGAACCAGCCTGTGTACACAAGAAGAAGAAGCAGAAAACAATTAATTACAATTAAATCCATATTATTATTATTATTATTATTATTTTAGCATTAATCTCATTTCATTAGTTGGAGACATGAATGTGTTTAATGTGGCTTTGATAATTATTCAGAATAATAACCTGAAATGAGCAAAATAAACTAAATGTGGTGATTTTAAATGTAATATTCATCATTACTGGATTTATTATGTGATTAAATATGTATAAATGATAATGGTCAGTAATGTACGGAAGCCCAAAGAGGCCAATCACACTTTTATATCTGTAAAACAGGGTCAAACTTTAAGTTATAAGAAAAAAAAGTTCTGTCAGGTGAAAATATTGTTTTTTCTTTGTCAGGATTTTTCTGTGTATGATGAAACAATTTAGATCAGATTCAGAAAATTGATCATCAGAATGTTTTTATTTTACTTCCTCACTTTCCTTCAGGGCTTCCGTACTTTCTTGATGAATCTCTTGATCATATTTAGTGATAAAAGTTCTCATGACACGATATAAATATTGTTTTATAGATTATAAACTCTTTCACTCTCATGCAGGTTTCCTCCGACGCTCAGCTACTCTCCCTGTCCTTCTTGTCCCTGAAAAACAAACACATTCACACAAAAACAATGTTTATTACGACATAACTTAAGAAAAACAGTTAATTTCTAACATCAGCTTTGATCATAGAAGATAAAAACATCATAATCGTTCACTGAAAATGCACTTTTTTCCCCACAACGTCACTAAAACCGAGAATAAACCGCAGAGAAAGTTTTTTATTATATATTATTTATTGTACATATAAATTAAAAGCCGTTCGGTACCTTCGTCCCTATCTCTCGGCTCTTCGCTCGCATCTTGTTGGCCAGAGATTCGGCCACGTCAGCTCTCTCCTCGGCCTCCTCCAGGTCGTGCTGAGCCTTCCTGAAACGGGCCATGTGCACGTTGCACTGCTCCTCCTGCGGGTGAATCATCCATCACGTTGAACATATTGGCGATCCGACACATCGACTGAATCACCGAATTGATTTTTGCTGCTGGTTGTGATTTTGTGATTCACTCACGGCTTCTTCGGCCTGTCGCTTGTACGCTTTCATCTTGTTCTGCAGCTTGTCGACCAAATCCTGCAGCCGCACGTTGTTTTTCTTGTCCTCCTCAGTCTGAAAACACGTGAAACACAAACTTCAGTCGGTTCGAGTTAACAGATGTTTACACCTGCGGTCAGAGATGATGGAACTTTACCTGATAGGTGAGCTCTTTGACTTTCCTCTCGTATTTCCGGACTCCTTTCACGGCCTCTGTGGAGCGTTTCTGCTCAGCGTCCAGCTCGTTTTCCAGCTCACGGACCTGAAAGAGGAGAATCCAGGACAGTTTCTATGATTTCAAACATCAGTAGGACTTCTGTTGAGCTGCTGAAGTCGGGAGAAAATGAACATGTCTTAATATTGTAGTCTGAGCTGCTTTAGTTGCTAAATTTAATCCACCATTACACCATATCACTTTTTTTTTATTTTGTGGCTCAAATCTCCTGAAACATGAGGTGTAAAATCGATCTAATAATTATTCAAAGTTGAGATAAAATTTGATGAGAAAGTTCATCTTTCAGCCAACGTTCACGATCTTTGTGACACATCTGAACAATGTTGTGCAGCTGCAACCAAATTTAAATCATTTTAAACCAGCCTGAAAAAAGTTGCACAAATAATTGTATTTACACGTAATAAATAAATCTGTCTGACACTCTTTATTTGGTCCTTGGAAAAAGCTGCCAAAACCTAAAGCAAATAAACAAATAACTAGCTGAATTACAAAAATGCCATTAAATGCACCAAAAATAATATTAAATTTACATGTAGGCATCAAGTAATTTAGAAAATGGCACATAAATTGATTATTCTGCTTATTTTTTAAAATTTTTGTATCTTTATTTTTATTAATTTACCCTTTTTTATCTACTTTCTAATTTAACTTAGCATTTTACTAGTTGGATTTTTTAATTTATTAAAATATTTATATTTTTATGTCTGTATTATATTTATTTATTTATGTTATTTCTGCTTCTGTGCCGTCTCACTCCTCCCTGAGATCACAGATTTTAACAAAACACACATTTTCTATCACTGTAATTTATATAATATATTTAAAATGTAGATATGTTTGGACTACAGTAAGCGTACCCTGGCCTCCAGCTTCTGAAGCTGCTTCTTGCCGCCCTTCATGGCGAGGTTTTCAGCCTCGTCCAGTCGGTGCTGCAGGTCCTTCACCGTCACCTCCAGGTTCTTCTTCATCCTCTCCAGGTGAGCGCTGGTGTCCTGCTCCTTCCTCAGCTCCTCCGCCATCATGGCCGCCTGGAGGTGTCACCACAAGGAGATTATTAATTATCTTTCAGTCTGTGTGAAGTGAAATAAGATCCCTGTGAGAGCGTCTCACATCAGTGATGGCTTTCTTGGCCTTCTCCTCAGCGTTCCTGGCCTCTTGAACAGCTTCCTCGATCTCGGTGTGCAGCTGAGTCACGTCCGTCTCCAGCTTCTTCTTCGTGTTCAGCAGACTGGTGTTCTGCAAAAAGACAACAGAGATGAGACTCCTGCAGATGAAAAGTGTTTGTTCAATCTGTTTAGACTCTGCTGATAACCCACCTGAGAGTGTAGCAGTCCGGCCCGCTCGCTGACGTCGACCAGCTCCTGCTCGGCCAGTTTGCGGCTCCGCTCCGTCTGATCCACGACCGCTCGGAGCTCCTCGATCTCCGCCTGCATCAGGGTCGTCCTGCGCTCCATCATGGTCACCTGCTCCTTCATGTCGTCCTGACCTCGCACAGACTCGTCCAGGTGGACCTGGGCGTCCTAGAAATACATTAATTGATCACTAAGACGATCTGGATTTTGATGTTTTCTGCCATTCTGCCTCTACTGCACCGAGGAGATGAAGAGGGAAAGAAATTCACCAGACTCCATTATAAAATCGCTCAGTTTTGTGATTTGTTGAGTTGGAAGAAACTTTATAAACTTTGTGAAACGCTTTCAATGACGAAATCTTAATCATTTGGGACTTCTTGTTAATTCGGCATACATCATAAAAGATGTATACATTTATGAGCATATAGAGCGAGAGAAGTATGGCAGTAATGGCAGATGTCAGTGATACGCTGGCAGTAAACAGGCAGTGCTAACTCCTCTGTTTGTACTAACTTCTCCGGTGTCTCGTGTTATTTCTCTGTACCTTGAGTTGTCCCTGGATGTTCCTCAGCTGCTTCTGAGCCTCGGCCGCCTGCCGGTTGGCGTGGCTCAGCTGGATCTCCATCTCGTTCAGGTCCCCGTCCATCTTCTTCTTCACTCTCAGGGCGTCGTTCCTGCTGCGGACCTCGGCGTCCAGCGTGGCCTGCATGGACTCCAGCACCCTCTGGCTGTTCCTCTTCAGCTGGTCGATCTCTTCGTCCTTCTCCGCCACTTTTCTGTCCACTTCGGCTTTAATCTGGTTCAGCTCCATCTGCACGCGCAGGATCTTGGACTCCTCCTGCTCCAGGGAGGCCTGAAAACACACGTTTTGGGTCACTTACACTGTTCTTCAGCTTTATTTCTCGGGTGTGTTTGTCATCGGTCGCACCTCGGCTTCTTCCAGCGACGTCTGCATGTCACATTTTTCCGTCTCCACGTGCTTCTTGAACTTCTCCAGCTCGTGAATCGTCTTCCCGCTCTCCCCGAGTTGTTCCGTCAGGTCTGAGATCTCCTCTGGAACAACACACACACGTTTCATTTTACAAAAAAACCCAAACGTTTTCTCCCCAGCTGTTTGTTTTCTCACACTGACATTTCACTCACGCTGCAGGTTTTTATTCTCCCTCTTCATCGTCTCCAGGTGATCCAGGGCTTCTTCGTACGAGTTCTTCAGTTTGAAAAGCTCCGTGCTCAGAGATCGAGATTCCTTCTGAGCGCTTTCAAGCTCCGCCTGAGACTCCTCGTACTTCTGCTTCCACTCGGCCAGAATCTGAATCCGGTGAAACACGAAGCCATGAATAATTCAGGATGTGATGTAAAGAAATCGATGCTGTGTTCAGCGCGATGAATCACCTTGTCGAAGTTCCTCTGCTTCTTGTCGAGGGTGGCAGCCAAGCTGTTGGAGCGCTCCACGTCCACCATGAGGTCCTCCATCTCGTTCTGGAGTCGCTGTTTGGTTTTCTCCAGCGAGGCACACTTCGAGTTCACAGCCTCGATTTGTTCCTCGGCCTCTTGGAGACGCTGAGCGAGCTTTTTCCTGCCGAAACAGAAAAAAAAACCAAACTCTGGAGCCACAAAAGACTTCACACCCCCTAAATCTTTCTCACCAGACCTTTAATCAGAGTAAAAAGGAGATTATATAAGGTTTGATTACTTGGCCTCCTCCAGCTCCTCGGTGCGTTGGATGGCATCCGTCTCGTATTTGTTCCTCCACAGAGCCACCTCCGTGTTGGCTTTGGACAAACCGCGCTGCAGCTCGGCTTTGGCCTCCTGCTCCTCCTCAAACTGCTCCCGGATCAGATCGCAGTCGTGACGGGCCGACTGCAAACTGTGAGCCAGGGCGTTCTTAGCCTGTAGAGAAAGGAACCGATGAGGAGCTTCGTAAGGAAAAAAAGCAAAGTCATCAAGTGTCTGCAAACACGTGCTCACCTTTGTTTCCTCCTCGATGAGGCGTTTCAACTCGTCGATTTGTGTTGTGAAGCCGTGTTTTCCTCTCGTCAGCTGGGAAATGAGACTTTCTCTCTCTTCCATTTGTCGGGAAAATTCAGCTACAGACGACCGAACAAGAACAAATATATAAGTTACTGTAATTCATCCAGATCTGCCTGCTTTCCCTTGAATGTAAATTAACTGGATGCTTCTCAGCTCAACAACAACAACGTCTCTGTCCAGAGATCATGACCTGGTCACTCAAGACAATCCACAGACTTCTCATGTCGGAACTATTTTCTTTGTTTGCCACAGCACAGAAAGAAGAGTGCATCTACTCAAGGACGAGAGTTAGATTAGTAAGACAGTCAGTCTTGTGGATTTAACATGAAACCAGCACAACAAATATCTTTACGCCTGCGAGCGTGACGCCGCCGGATAATCTTTTAGTAATCCACTGGCCCACTGATGGTAATTCCCGTGACGTATTAACATTCATATTAACAGACTAATCACCAGTTAATTAGTGGATTCAGGATTCAAAGAATCAATTTGTGAATCGTAAATAAAAAATCACAATACTGAAGGAAACTAGTTCCAACGTGAAACAGTGTGTGGATTCATGATTTCTGGAAGGACACACCAGAACGTTCTGGGCTGCAGGTGAGAGGAGTTTCATGGTGAATTGTCTCTTTTAGGAATTTTTAATGACGGCAGGAAGATAAATTACCGTTCTCCGTTTGAAAACGAGCCCTCTGATTGTTGAGGTCGGTGATTTGTCGCGTGTTTTCATCGCTCTTCGTCTTCATCTCTAGCAGCTGATCTTCGAGCGAGCGGCACGTCTTCTCCAGGTTCACCTGGAAGAGCGTCGGCACAAATTCCTCCAGTTAAACGAATTTCTTTCAGCTAAAATGAGACTCCAGATTTAAAAATCTCACCTTGGCTTTTGCCACCGTCTCCATGTTGACGGCCAAGTCGTCGATCTCCATCTTCAGCTCGCTCTTCTCCTTCTCCAGCTTCTGTTTGATCCTCTGCAGGTTGTCGATCTGCTCTCCCAGCTCCGCCATGCTGTCCGCCTGCTTCTTGCGCAGGGCGGCGGCCGTGGCCTCGTGGTGCAGCGTGGATTCCTCCAGGTCGCGCCGCAGCTTGAGGAACTCGGCCTCGCGCTTCTTGTTCATCTCGATCTGGGCGGCCGTGGCTCCTCCGGCCTCCTCCAGCCGCTCGCTGATCTCCTCGATCTCCCTGGAGAGGTCCGACCGCTGCTTCTCGATCTTCGCTCGGACGGCTCGCTCGGCCTCGACTTCCTCCTCCAGTTCTTCGATACGAGCCTGAACACAAACACCATCGTGAGGGGACGGCTGGTTGTTTTCCTTCTGATTAATTTGAGACTTTAATCTGTTTTTTTTTTTATTACGTGAAGCTCCTTCATCTTCTTCTGAAGCTGGTTGTTAATCATTTGCTCGTCTGCAATTTTGCTGGACAGCTGGTTGTTTTCAAACTCTTTCCTGCAGAGACAAGAAGATGCACGAGTCAGTTTAACTCCAGATTTATTTCCTCACTCGTGCTCTACATAATCAGCACACAAGCTCACTTCTTAATCCTCTCCTCAGATTGCTGTTTGTCGTTCTCCAGGTCCATCAGGGACTCCTGGGTGAGTTTCAGATCCCCCTCCAGCTTCCTCTTGGCTCGCTCCAGGTCCATGCGGATCTTCTTTTCTTGCTCCAGCGAACCCTCGAGCTTGACGGCAAATTAAGACACAGTTAATTAAGATGTCGAGCATCCCCCGGTGTTTCAGTTTAATAACCGTCTGCAGTCACTCACGTCGTCCACTTGCTGTTCCAGCTTGGACTTGGCTTTGGTCAGAGCGTTGACTTTGTCCTCCTCAGCCTGGAGATCGTCCAGTCCCTGCTGATGAGCCTCCTGAAGAGCTCGCTTCTCTTTGGTCAGTTTGCCGATGTTTTCATCCTGACCGGCCAGCTCCTCCATCAGGTTCTTAACCTGCAGGAAGACATACAAAGACCTGGACTCACGGGACCTCGTATAATCCTGCAGCTGTCCTCCAAACACAGTTTTAATAACGAGTCGAAGCCCCAGCAGTCCTTCACTCATAGCATGTATTTATATGGATTCAACCTGGTGATGACGAACCTTGTTTTCCGTGGCGTGCTTCTCCTTCTCCACCTTGGCGAGGGTCATCTCCAGGTCGTCGATGTCCTTCTTCAGCTCGGAGCACTCGTCCTCCAGCTTCCTCTTCTTGGCGGTCAGCTCGGCGGTCACCTCCTCCTCGTCCTCCAGCCTCTCGGTCACCTCTTTGAGTTTGGCCTCCAGCTGGATTTTGCTCTTGATCAAGCCTTCGCATCTCTCCTCCGCGTCGCAAAGATTTTCTGAGTCCTGTGAAGATCCCCAGCGAGAACAAGTGCTGATGTTGAATCGTTTGCAGATTAATTTGCGATCATCAGATAAGTATTTTTGCTGTGATACTCACAGATTGCACTTGCAGGAGGAGATTATTCTTCTCCTGCAGAAGAGAAACCATCTTCTCTTCGAGCTCCTTCCTCTTGGAGTCTGACTTGGCCAGATCCTCCTTACATTTGATGAAGTCCTCCTTCATGGTCGCCATCTCCTTCTCCGTCTCTGCGCTCTTCAGAAGTGGCTTTATTTTGAAGAACAGCTTCATCCACGGCCAGTGTTTCACGTTCATGAACGAGCGCAAGTTGTACTGCAGAATCCAGACGCAGTCTCTGCAAGATCACACACCGACGGCGTTTAGTTTGCATGTTAATGCTTCAGGCTCTAGAGGGAAGACTGTTGGTGCTGGTCTTACTTTTGTGCGATTAAGTTGGAGAACTCCTTCCTCATGAGGTAACCACGACACAGCGCTTGAGTCTGAGTCACCAGAGAGGCCAGCTTTTCATCTCGCAGCTCCTCCAGAGTGCCGAGCAGGCCGGCTTTGAAGAAGACCTGCAACAACACAGAGCGTTAAAGCTGCGTCCAGTTAAAGGTCACCAAAAAAATGACAATTCAGTCGGCAGTTCACAAAACAGCACTGCAGCATTCTCCTACACAACTGACGCAGCTGGAGACTCGATTTCAAACGTTAAAAAATAACAGATAAAACATATAAAATGGCTCCATTTAGCTCATCAAGCATAATCCAATCCAATAATTCACTTGACTTTCCATCAGCATGAAGGTGAGTAGATAAGGACTGAATTTTATTTTTTGGGTGAACTCATCCTTTAACCTTAAATCCTTTGCAACAGTTAAACACAAACCTTCGTCGAGCCAAACTTGTACTGTGTGTGGTCGAGGTCAATCGAGCCAAGAAGCTTCTCAGAAGCTTTCTTTCCATCGATGAACTGTCCCTCGGGGATGGCGCTGGCGTTCAGGATTCTGTATCTGTTGGAACAAAGATGAAGGCAGATTATCACAAACTGAGGGACACAGATTAGTTTCCTTTAAGTTTCAGATACTTCAGGTGTGAATCGGTGCTGACCTCTGCTTGAAGTCAGCATACAGGATCCTGCTGGGGAATCCCTTCCTGCAGATCCTGATGCCCTCCAGCACGCCGTTGCAGCGCAGCTGGTGGATGACCAGGTGGTTGTCCATGATCCCTGCAGAGGCGTCAGAGTCAACATCATGTGTTTCATCTTCGAGACCTTCTGTATGTCAAGATGTAAAGTTTTTCTTGTACCTGGTGTTTTGACCTCATTTGGAATCAGACAGCGCACAAAGTGAGGATGGGTGCTCCTCAGGTTGGTCATCAGTTTACCGAGATTTTCCTGCAGGAGATCGACGAGATCGAGATGAGAATATTAAACACTGAGAAGACGAATGATTAGTGATTAGTCCTTTTTGCTCCTTGGTTTGCTCCTTTAGCCCTGCAGCTACAGTTAGCTGTCCTACTTGGTGCCAGGAGACAAATCCAGCAAGAATAATGGACACATTTTCATCACTTCTGTACCCTGAAAACTGCCGACACCGTCTGAAACGAGCCGCCCTTCTTCTTCGCTCCTTTCTTTCCACCTTTTCCACCTCCAGCATCTCCACCCGATTCTACAGAACAGAAACAGAGTGTTATTCAATATCTGTCAAAGTATGAAGTCCGGGTAAAACAGCCCCTGGTCTCTGTATCTTCTCTCATAATTATTCAAATATTTCACCTGCTTCAGCTCCAGAGAATGAAGCGTACAAGAAGGACAACAGCTTCATGGACGACTTCTGGTAAAGCTGCACCACCGACTCGTTCAGAGGGTCTTTGTTCTTCTCCAGCCAGCCGGTCAGGTTGTAGTCCACAGTGCCGGCGTAGTGCACCAGCGAGAAGTGAGCCTCCGGTTTGCCTTTGACCACCTTCGGCTTCTGGAAAGCGTTGTTTTTCCCAAGATGCTGGTCGTACAGTTTGTTCTTGAAGGAAGTGTCCGAGGCCTTGGGGAACATACACTCCTCTTCAAGGATGGAGAAGATGCCCATCGGCTGTCGGGTGAATCGCAGGCGTACATTATAAACACAAGGTCGCTAAAATGAGATAAAACAAACACTGATGTTCAGACGAATCCAACCTTCTCTATGAGCTCGATGCAGGCGGCCAAATCCATGCCGAAGTCGATGAACTCCCAGTCGATGCCCTCCTTCTTGTACTCCTCCTGCTCCAGCACGAACATGTGGTGGTTGAAAAACTGCTGCAGCTTCTCGTTGGTGAAGTTGATGCAGAGCTGCTCCATGCTGTTGTACTGTGACGACAATTAACCGTTAACTCAACAACACGGAGACACCGAAACTGAAGCGTCGCAAAACTCACGTCGAATATCTCGAACCCGGCGATGTCCAGCACCCCGATGAAGAACTGCCGCGGCTGCTTGGTGTCCAGCATCTCGTTGATTCTTATCACCATCCACAAGAACATCTTCTCGTACACGGACTTGGCCAGAGCGCTGACGGCATTCGTGACCTGATCGGGAGATTTTAAACAAACATGAATAAATGACTTTTTAATGCAAACAGCAGCCGCACTCATTGACATTTTTAAAGCTATTATTCTGCTGTCGGGTGTTAAATCTCGTGTCAGCACCTGAGGGACCGTCTGGCCTTTGGTGACGTACTCGTTCCCCACTTTGACTCTGGGGTAGCAGAGGCCTTTCAGCAGGTCGGCAGAGTTCAGACACATGAGGAAGGCCACTTTGTCTGCCACTGAGAGATAAACACGACATTTTGTATTCAACATCATCTGCTGCGTGTTTTCAAAGACAGATTGATCTGATGGAGCCTCACCCTCGGTGCCGTCGGGCTCCGCCTGCTCCTCGCGCTGCTTCTGCTTGAACTTCATGTTCCCATAATGCATCACAGCGCCGGTCAGCTTGTAGATGGACATCTTCTCTTCGTTGGTGAAGCCCAAGATATCGGTGGCCATCTGCGGTATTAAATTCAGCGTGAGCAGGCGACAGTGACGTGCGTTGAGTGATTCAACGGGAGGCGAGAGACGGTGAAACTCACGTCTGTGGCCAACAGCTCCTCTTTGTCGTCGATGCTGGCCACCGAGATCTGCCCCTGACTGATCATGGGGAAGTCGTACGGGTTTGTTGTTATCAGAAGCATTTCTGAGGAGGGAAGCGTCAAGAAGTTTTAAAGAGTTTATTCTTTAACACATTGTGAGGGATGGAATATCCTCGTCGTACCTATCAGCTCTGATTTGTGTCCCGTCATTATCTGATAGAAGATGTGGTAGCTCCTCTCCTCTGACAGCTGGAACGTCACTCTCGACTTCTCCAGCAGATCTACAGTCGAATAAACATCGATCAGTGACACGAACAGCTCCTGAGCCCATGTGGTGATGTCCTTTATATACCTGTTGTGTCTGCCCTTAAATATATCATCTATTTATTGGTTTTAATCGATTATACAGCAGTTTGTTTGATTGGAAAAACTTACAGGTTTCAATGTCGGCGGAAGCCAGTTTTCCTGTGGTTCCGAAGTGAATTCTGATGAATTTACCCTAAAAAAAAAAAAAGTCAAAATAAAATCCAATTAAACTGAGAAGACCGCACAAGAAAACATGAAAGTGTTGTTATTAGATTTCAGGAATTATATTAGATGATTTTGTGAGATTCTCTCCCGAAGATCTCATTTTTAGGGCTCATACTCACAAATCTCGAGGAGTTGTCGTTCCTCACAGTCTTGGCGTTCCCAAACGCCTCCAGCAGAGGGTTCGCTGAGATGATTTGATCTTCCAGAGTCCCCTGGAAAAAAAAAAAAAACACAGCCGGCCTCATGAGAATCCCGCAGTCTTCCTCTTTTTATCTCACAGCTCGTATCTCGTCGAAGGGATTACCTGCATTTTGCCGGGCGAGTGCTCCTTCTTATCGCCACCAGCAACTGCGATTGTCGCAAAGTACTGGATGACACGCTTGGTGTTGACGGTCTTCCCTGCGCCGGATTCTCCACTGACAACACAGAATAAACAGACTGAACACAGCTGGAAAGAATCAGTCTGCACATTTTCTTATTTAATTAACATACGACACGACTCACGTGATCAGGACAGACTGGTTCTCACGATCTGCAGCAGATAAAACAACACTTCAGGAGTCGTGTGGTTCGAGGCTCTGTAGCTCTGCGTGAGGCTCACATCACTCTTTCTTACCTGTGAGCATATTTTGATATGCGTTATCAGAGACGGAGAAAATATGCGGCGGGGCCTCCATGCGCTTCTTGCCCCTGTAGGCCGCCACCACCTGCGGGTCGTAGACCGGCAGCCACTTGTAGGGGTTCACCGTGGCACAGAAGAGGCCGGAGTAGGTCTGCAGAGGAGGAGACTCAGTGTGAGATTCACTCAGACGCATGAAGAGACGATGAACCTCCCATCGCATCGCTCACGTAAATCATCCAGGCCGCGTAACGATCCTTGAGGTTGAACAGCACAGACGGCTCGTTGAGGTGGGTCATCATGGCCATGTCCTCCATCTTGTCGTACTTCGGGGGATTCATGGGGTGGCAGTCCTCTTCTTTGACCGTCACCATCTGGACAGATAACGTGACAGGAGGAGAGAAGATGCAGCACCTCATTACAGCCCTTATAACACAGCATTCATGCTGCAGAATTAAAATAAATCAGCAACAGGAAAAGAAAAACAGCACATTAACCTGTTCCTACTCCTGGAAATGTATCTAGAATCATCCTGAAACGCCTGCGTGGCCTGTTGTTGAACATCTGGAGGACAGGTTTGATTTTGGGCTCTTGTAAAAAGTCATAAGCTGATTTTTTTTCCCCCCTTAAACTGTCAGAAGCTCTTTAAGTTTTGACATTAATCTAAAGGCGTTTGAACACACTGAATTATGTATTTATGAGCCTGTAACTGCCCCTAAAACACAATAGATCAACATTATATAGTCTTTCATGGTCCAAGTTCAAATTTAATAGTAATATCACTGAAAATAAACAGAAAAACCTCTTCATTTCATTTTTACACTCATTTTTTTTCATTCAAATAGTCAAAAACAAACACTTAGGTGGAAAAAAAAACTGCTTATACAAACAGCAAAACTCATGAAACAGCACTGCGAAAATATAAAATGTAAACATAAAATGTAAAGATGTTGGTTTCTTTAAACAAATAAAGCATCAAACCTGCTGAGATGTGAAGTCATATATCTGCATTTTGCATGTTACAGCCCATTTATTACAAATCACACCTTCTTTACTCAACACTATCCAGTTTTAAAGCAGCTGCAGTGTTTTACATTATTTAATGTGTTTTTTTTTTCCACCTCCGCCTCGAGTTCCAGCTCATTTATTTACAATATGACTTCACTGTTCTGAGTGATATATTATTTTTGGATGGTAATTTGACAGAAACATAAAGTGTGATAAACCACTGATGTAGGAGACAGAAATGATCTTTTAGACGTTCAGTATTGATATCTTGGCGACAGACTTACAGGGTTGAAATTTAAAGTTTTTTCAGTTTAACGTTGTTATGACAGAACCAAATCTGACTTCATGCAACACCATGTTTTGGTCATCCGACTTTGGAGCATTAGCCGACCTGATGAAGGTTAAACATCCGTCACATTTTACCGTAAATCCCCCAAACTGCAGCTTCTTGGATTTTTTGTTTATTGCACTTTTTTTCCCGCTCCTTATTTACCTCATCAGCTGCCGTCTTCACGGTGACTTGGCCACCATCTTTGCTCTGGATGACTGCTTTGATGTACAGCTCCTTGGCGTCAGGAACGAAGCAGGCTGTCCGGGCATCAAACGGCCGGTTCTGAGCCTCAATCCGCTCCTTCTCGGGTTTGCGGAGAAAGATGGCCGCCGGCCCGTACTGGGCCATCTCGGCATCGCTGCTCATGTTGATACCTCAGGATAAAAAAAGAAAGAAAGAAGACAAACTCAGGTCCCATTAATCCTTGAAATATTTCCAACTAAATAATGTCTTCTGTTGTTTCTTACATACCGGGTCAACAGTCCCTTGTAGAGTCGGGTCAGATATTCTTCAGTGCTGCAGGTCAAACACAGATCCGCCAACGCTGACAGCCACCAGAAGAGAAAATGATGGATCTTACCGACGGTCAGTCGCTAAGTGAAGCCCAGCAGGAGGCTGAGGCTCCTTTTATCAAGACGAATGTGCTGCTGAAGCGAACCGGACGCTCCAAACTAGGCAATGTCACTCCTTTCAAACATCAATCAAGTCGCATTATCGATCTGTGGGCCGCTCTTAAATATGGGACGGGATCTTGGAGTGGTAATAGGAAGATGTCGGCAGCAGCAGGCGATGATCCCCGAGCACTATTTTTACATGCCTTCCATTCTGTCATTAGCTGCTTAACGGGTGTGTTGTGTTCGTGTCCAGCGAGACGACATCTCGTGTTTGATTCATAACGAACAGTTTAATCAGTGTGTTTAGTGTTATAATGTGGGTTTAGAGATGGAAACTGACATTGTGAGTATTAACAGGTATTAAACTACATGTAACTCTGTGTCTCTGTGATGTTTGTGACCTTCATGTTCATCCCGGATTCAGAACCACCTGCTCAGTCACTTCCAAGGCACCTTGCTTGGATTAAGTGGATTAAACTCCAGACGGATGTCAGGACAAAGTTGAAAATCACTATTTTGGAATGAAAATTAGAAAATGAACTAACTTTCTGCTATTTGGCCAATCAGATCGTTTGTTATTGGAGAATCCAACAGGAACTGTCTTTGGATTTGAGTTCTGTAATTCTTTTAGCACAACTGATAGACCTATAGCACCTTTATATTAATATAAAGTGGACATGAAACATAGATCGAGTCTTCACATCGTTAAAGTTGTTTCCGTGTCCGACAGTCAGTTCAGTGGAGGCTTATAAACGCCGTCAGTGTTGTCCTACAAAGAGCACAGCTGCTGCGATTAGCTTAATTCGAAACGAATTAAATAATTGAAAAAGTATTAGCTTTTCCACACACATGCGCTGCCTCGGCTTAACTCCAGCTTGACTCGGCACATCAGTCCGGCTCCATTACAACAGTGTCTTTAACTAATGATGCGCTTGGCCTGAGTTGTGGTGAAGGAGCGGCTGTAAATACTTTTCCTCCCCCCGTAAGACCTCTATCGAAAAATCAGGAAATAACACGACTGAAAGTACAGTGGATATCTTTAAGTACAGACAGGGACGGGCGAGAGAAACGAGGGTCGTCATGAGTTGGTGAACATTTCTGGAGGTTCGGCTCAACCTGGTGTTGTAAAACTAGCAACGTAAACCCAAATCAGCACTGCTCGGTGGCCAATCCGCTTCTATAAACTGTGTTTTGTTTGTTTTGCATCAACAATAACTGCTTCTCGCTTCTTGGAGTCACGGCAATTGAATTAGAGAAACAGCGGCGTATCATCTGCGTAATATTTACATTACAAAAGATTAATGATGTAGGTTAGTTGTGACTTTTACACAGTGAACACAAGTGGGACGAGAATGGAGCCCTGTGGCGCACCGCCAGCTGAGAAGATAAACGAACAATTAAAGATGCTGAACTCGATATCAAAGACAAGATTTTAATATTTTTGGACAAAGACCAAATCTTAATTGCGTATACATCAATTTTAGACTCAAACAGTTTTGTTGGACAAACATTTCACGTCTCTGCAACATCTCGAATGTCTGTCGTCCGTGCCAAGGTCAGCGATCGCCGGCCACCTTGAGGGAAGTCGTCTGGTTTGTCTGCTTGGTTCACAAATTAACACGCAACGCTGTGTTATACATGCGGCAGTGTGAACATCTCAGGCGGGTAGCAACACATGACGTGCCACATTTAGAATAAGCATGGGAGAGCGTCTGTAACCGGAGCGCTCATCATATTAGGGGGGGAGTGGTGCACGGGAGCAAGTGTGAAAAGCAGCTTGTCATCTTGAAATTACCTCCAATCAACTCTTTATATAAAGACGGAGTGAACGTTTACAA
Organism: Acanthopagrus latus; assembly: GCF_904848185.1. Lineage (NCBI taxonomy): Eukaryota > Metazoa > Chordata > Actinopteri > Spariformes > Sparidae > Acanthopagrus > Acanthopagrus latus. The sequence continues at coordinate 22,483,031 of NC_051061.1, forward strand.
GGAGATACATGTTTCTACGAGAGTTTATCAGCTCATATGTGAAAATTATGTTTACTAATATCATCATTTTCCCCCCTGTTCTCCGTGTTGAGCCTGAATGTTGTGATGTTCTTGGTGTTCATTTGTCATGTTTGTGTACAACAAGCCTCCTTCTCCTTCAGGAGTAAATAACCCTGCAGTCTGACTGGAGCTGCTGACAGGCTGCTGGACCGTGTTCGTCCCGGCCCGTCCACTTATCGTCCCGTCTCCGCTGAGCAAACAACAACCTGTCAGCTCCTCAAGCACCACCCGTCCTCCTCGTCCTCCTCCTCCTCAGCGTCTCCTCACTTGGAGGTTACCTTCAGCACTCGTATGTACGTAACCCTCCTCTGCTGAAAGTCACACCTGCACCCACAGTAACTCTAACCCTGCTTTACAGGGATTTCTACAAATGTCACCAACGTACCAGCTGCTGCTGATAACTGCGGCGCTGACAGGAGGGAAAAAAGGCGGATTCTGACGCGGTCCGTTTGAACCGGCAGGCTCTCGTCTCTCAGCTGTAGCTGCGAGCCGACGCTAATGTGATTTTTACGGCTGTATTGGTGAATGACTGCAGTGTTAATGAGCAGATTTATTATTATTGTTGTTTAGCTAAATGACAGTGTGGCGATATCCTGTTAATTCAATCCATTCATTTCATGTCTGTATTTTTATTTCTCACTGCATATCTTAAATGTATTATTCCCTCTTGTAATCAACTTTACATTTTATTATCAGTCATATAATGTTTTTGTTGCGCAGTCTCAAATGTCTCAGCTTTATTATCATTTTTTTTTTTTTGACAGATTCAGGATGAGTAAACAAATAAAACTGGTTCTTGTGGGAAATAAACTCAGACTTTATTGTCTTTATTGATTCGGGAGACTTGGAACAACATGGATGAAGTGTCTCCATCTTTTGGCCATCAATTTTTATTGCAGGTACCAAGATGAGAGTAATGCAGACTCATTTCTGTAACAGACAGATCATTTTCTTTACTTTCTTGACCATTACATTCTAATAAATCACTTTTTCTTCCAAAATAAAAGCAGATCTGTTGAGTTTCTGGTTATATTCTTACATAACTGACTAAAACTCCTTTTGATAATGTGACGATCTGCAGCCAGCAGGACTAGCAGGATTAATTGATGGTGTGTTTATATGAATGATTTCCAGTAAAGTCTGGATGGATTTTGTGAGGCAGACAGACTTTAACAAAAGCATTTCTCTGTGTCTTTGTTGAGAACGAGGTTTTAGGTTCAGGTCAGCGGATAACTGCTGCGTCGACACTATTCCTGGAGCATGTTGAGCTGTCACTGTTTACTTTGCTCGGTGTCGACTGATCCCGGGATTAACGACGCAGACTGGGGACCAGATGCTGCATGTATGGCAAGAAACCCGTCTTCTCGTTTTGAACATCTTCAATCTGCCTTTACATAAATACAGATGTGACGAAGCTGAAATGTTTAGCTGTAGATCATCGAGTCCAGACTGACAAGACTTCATTCTCATAAACTTCTGTGCAGATTTCACCAGAGGACGAAGCAGGTGAGAGGGATCAATCGTTCAAAACCTTCCCATCAGCCTCAGATTTACTTGTTGCCACGGTAACAAGCTAAACTAAGATGAGCATCTCATTTGCAAGATTTGACGTTTTGCTTATTTTTTGTATGTTCATGTCGTCTGCTCGCGTTAAAGCTGCCGTTATTTAGTCAAAGACCAAATTTATAACAACATAATAAGGTATAAGATAGAACGACACCATGTTTGTTAAGGTGTGTTGATTTGTGATTACTTCCATAAAGACTCACAAGAGACGGATTTGTTTTGATCGGAGCTGCACAGGACGACACATCTGCATATTTTAATCCCATGTATGACTGAACATCCAAATACACTGATCATACATTTCCCATAATGCTTCTTGTTTTTGGCCAGGGTTACCTAAACTTAATCCAGATTACATCACTATGACATCATCATGGTTATTTTGCCCCTTTAAGGTAATAACGTGACTTTGTTCAGCTGCAACATTTCAGCTGCTTGGGTGACATTTTATTTTGGTGGGTCAGTTTTTCACATTTTTATTCATCACATAATGATTCTGCAAGACTTGACCCAATTCTTGGTTCCTGTCCTGTTAATTGCCTTTTTTAAATCAACGACACAACTGTAGGATAATAAAATTCTACCAAACCGATCATTTTAAAACCGACTGGATCAGCTGAAGGCAGGTTTCTACTCTCCTTTACCGACAACATCGCGGCTCTTCGCTCGTAATTTGTTCAGCTGCGATTCGGCGACGTCGGCTCGTTCCTCCGCCTCCTCCAGTTCGTGCTGCACCTTCCGAAATTTAGCCAGCTGCACGTTGGTTTGTTCCTCCTGCGCGTGATGGAAAACGAAAAAGGAAACTTGTTTTTATAGATTTCACATGAAGCAAACGTTTCACACAGTATTCCCGTGTGTTCGCTCACCGCCTCCTCACACTGACGCTTGTACGCTTTCACTTTGAGCTGCAGTTTGTTGACCAGATCCTGGAGTCGGGCCACGTTCTTCTTCTCCTCTTCACCCTGAGAACATTTTGAGGGATTACTCTCATTTCGTCTTCACATCCGAGCAGTTAAATCTCCTCCACAGACACAGTTACATAACAGGAAACACCTGTTTTTTATTTTTTTACCTGATAAGTGAGCTCTTTAATTTTCCTCTCATATTTCCGAACACCTTTCATCGCCTCCCCGCTGCGTTTCTGCTCTGCATCCAATTCATTTTCCAGCTCCCGGACCTTTAATAAAAAAAAACAGGCAATTTAAATCACTTTCATTCTATTTTTTCCTCCACAGAGTGATTTCCTCCGTCTTTGATTCGTACCTTGGCCTCCAGTTTCTGAAGCTCTTTCTTCCCTCCCTTCAGAGCCAGCTGCTCGGCCTCGTCCAGCCGGTGCTGCAGGTCTTTCACCGTCACCTCCATGTTCTTCTTCATCCTCTCCAAGTGAGCGCTGGTGTCCTGCTCCTTCTTCAGCTCCTCGGCCATCATGGCCGCCTGTATGCAAATGTGAACTCGCTGTGAAATTTAATCCCCACGACCGAACTTCAAAGTCCTGCTGCGGCTCGCTGAGATCACTCTCTGCAGTAAAGTTCAATAACTCACATCCATGATGGCTTTTTTGGCCTTCTCGTCCGCGTTCCTCGCCTCCTGGACGGTGTCCTCCATCTCTGACTGCAGCCGAACTAAATCAGCCTCCATCTTCTTTTTAGTGTTCAGCAGGCTGGTGTTCTGATCGTCAAACAACATTTTAAAAGGAGAAATTAACGACAGCTGTGAGAGGTTTCAGTCCACCATCATATGTATTTGATAATCGTCTCCTGACCTGCGAGTGCAGCAGCTGGACCCTCTCGTTGACGTCGATCAGCTCCTGCTCGGCCAGCTTGCGACTTCTCTCCGACTGCTCCAGCGCCGCCACCATCTCCTCGTTCTCGGCCATCATCAGGTTGTTGCGGCGCTCCGTGATGGCGAGTTGTTCCTTCAAGTCCTCCTGACTGTGGAGCGCCTCGTCCAGATGGACCTGGGTGTCCTGGGACAGAAAGCAGAGACTTGAAACGTTAAATCAAGTCCAGTATTTCAGTCTGATGTCCACAACAAACCTTCAGCTGCGCCTGCAGGTTCCTCAGCTGCTTGGTGGCCTCGGCCGCCTGCCGGTTGGCGTGACCCAGCTGGATCTCCATCTCGTTCAGGTCTCCCTCCATCTTCTTCTTCGCCCTGATGGCGTCGTTTCTGCTGCGCGTCTCGGAGTCCAGCGTGTTCTGCAGCGTGTCCACAGTTCTCTGGTGATTCCTCTTGAGCTGGTCGATTTCTTCGTCTTTCTCCGCCACCTTTCTGTCCACCTCCGACTTGATCTGGTTCAGCTCCAGTTGGAGGTGCAGGATTTTGGTCTCCTCGTGCTCCAGGGATGACTACACAGAGGAGAGCAACCATTAAAGCCATTAAACTCACAGTTTGATGCCGTTAAAGGACAAAATACAAACCTCTGCTTCCTCCAGCGCTGCCTGGGTGTCTCTCCTCTCCTGCTCCGCCTGCTTTGCAGCTTTCTCCAGCTCGTGGATGGTTTTAGCAGAGTGTCCGACTTGCTCGGTGATGTCTGTAATCTCCTCTGAACACACAAAGAGAAAACAGGATCAAAAACAAACATCCTCTCACCAGGAGTTCGCCCTCGGTGATTTCTTACCCTGCAGGTTTTTATTCTCCCTCTTCATGTTCTCCAGGTGATCCAGCGCCTCCTCGTACGAGTTCTTCAGCTTGAAGAGGTCAGTGCTCAGCCCTCTCGACTCTCTCTGGGAAACTTCCAGGTCTGACTGACTCTCCTCGTATTTCTGTTTCCACTCAGCCAGAATCTAACAGAGGAGGAGACAGCGTGAGCGATTACATCGGCCTCAACAAGAGAATCCGTTGACAGAAGAAGACACACCTTGTCAAAGTTCCTCTGCTTCTTGTCCAGGCTGGCGCAGGCTGCGTTCGACCTTTCCAGCTCCACCATGAGATCCTCCACCTCCGCCTGCAGCCTCTGCTTGGTTTTCTCCAGAGAGGCACATTTGACGTTTGCTGCCTCTGTCATCTCCTCGGAGTCCTGCAGCCGCTGGGCCAGCTTCTTCCTGTGGATCACAGATAAATTGTGTTAAAGCGTAAGAAACCCATCAGCACTGACTTCAAACGAAGACGCCGTGCTGTTTCTCACTTCGCCTCCTCGAGCTCTTCGGTCCGCTGGATGGCGTCCGTCTCGTATTTGGTTCTCCACTGAGCTACGTCGCTGTTGGCCTTGGAGAGGCAGCGCTGCAGCTCGGCTTTGGCCTCCTGCTCCTCCTCGTACTGCTCTCGGAGCAGCTCGCAGTCGTGTCGGGCTGACTGTAAACTGTGAGCCAGGGCGCTTTTAGCCTGAAAAACCAGAAGCATCCATAACGCTGGTTTATTATCTGAGTTAAAGATGTGAAAATGCAGCCAAATGTTCTCAGTGGAGGAAGTAGGTCAAGTCCTCTTATGCATAATTCTGCAGCAGGTTAAGGAAACTGGGGAAAATGTTAATATAACATATAAAATGTTCAAAGTTCCTGTTTAAGTCTTTGCTGTGACTGTGTATCGGATGTTGTCGTGTCTCTCAGACCTTAAATTCTTCGTCCAGAAGTCTCTTCAGCTCTTCGATCTGATGACTCCCGACAGATTTGGCTCTGTTCAGCTGGGACAGAGTGATCTCCTTCTCCTCCAGCAGACGAGTCAGTTCACCTGGTGAAGATAAAGATAACACAAACCTGACTTTGTGTCCACATTAGACACTTTTTGGTAACTTTCTTATGATTTCGTACCATTTTCAGTCTGCAGCCGAGCGCTCAGTGTGGTGAAGTCGCTCAGGGACCTCTGAGCTTCGTCTGCTTTGGTCTTGTACTCGTTCATTTGGTCCTCGAGGCTCCGGCACTGTTTCTCCAGATTAGCCTGAAACATCGAGCGTCCGTTATCACCTGCAGCTCACCTGATGACTGCGACATGGTCCATGGTGCTGCGGACAGTCGTTACCTTGCTCTTCAGGACGCTCTCCATGTTTCCCGCCATGTCGTCGATCTCCATCTTCAGCTCGCTCTTCTCCTTCTCCAGTTTCTGTTTGACTCTCTGGATGTTGTCGATCTGCTCGCTGAGCTCGGCGACGCTGTCCGCCTGCTTCTTGCGTAAAGTCGCGCCGATGGACTCGTGCTGCAGCGTGGACTCTTCCAGGTCGCGACGCAGCCTCTGGAACTCGGCGTCTCGCTTCTTGTTCATCTCGGCCTGAGCGGCGGTGGCTCCTCCGGCCTCCTCCAGCCTCTCGCTGATCTCCTCCAGCTCTCTGGACAGATCGCACCGCTGCTTCTCCACTTTGGCTCGAGCCGAGCGCTCGGCCTCGATTTCTTCTTCCAGCTCTTCGCTGCGAGCCTGCGGTGGGATCGTTTGAATTTGTGGGTTCTTAAAAGATTAAAGATTTAAAATGAAGATATTCAAATCTGCTCACTGTTGTTATAAATCCCACCTGAAGCTCTTTAATCTTCTTCTGTAGTTGGATGCCGAGCGCTTGCTCGTCCTCAATCTTGCACTGCAGGTGAACCAATTCAAAGTCTTTTCTGAAAAGAGTGAATTTAGTTTTCTCATTAGCGTAGAAAACAACTTTGCAACTGACACATTTCAATTAAATCACTGAATACAAGGTAACTACAGTTACTCAAAACACTGATACCACTCTCGTATCTGTTTGTTCAATAGGAGTCAGCAGCTGGTTAGCTTAGCTTAGCTTAGCATGACTGGAAATCAGGGGAAACATCCGGCCTGGTTTTGTCTCAACGTGTCTTTGTAACATATTTAAATCTGGTTTGTTTAACCTGTATGAGTTGCTAGGCAGACTCCAGACAGATGCTGTAACACCCACCTAGATCACAAATCATAGTTTTAATTCTCTGGTTTTTGTACATGTGAAACAAACAAGAAACTGCATAGTAATTAAATAATTATGATGGTGGCTGGCAATTGAGTTGCAGCTAGATGGAGCAGGCTAGCTGTTTCCACCTGTTTCCAGTCTTTATGCTAAGCTAAGCTAAGCTAAGCTACGTGGCTGCTGGACGTAAGAGTGTTCCTTTTATATAACTCTTTTCTTTCTGTTCTTGCATTTTAACACTAGGTTGCAGTTTACGCTGGTTGCCACTCGTTAAAGAATAGACCGAAGAAGATGAAGAAGAAGAAGAAGAAGAAGAAGAAGAAGAAGAAGAAGAAGCAGTAACTAGTTTGCTGGTTACTGCCACATATTCATGTTGGAGAAGAAGACAGACAGGAAGTCTAATTCAAACAACAACGTACTTCTTCAGCCTCTCTTCCATCTGCTGCCGGTCGTTCTCCAGGTCCATGATGGTGTCCTGCGACAGCTTCAGATCTCCCTCCAGTTTTCTTTTGCATCGCTCCACGTCTGCACGCACCTTCTTCTCCTGCTCCAGCGAGCCCTCCAGCTGCAAGAGGGATTCACGTAAACGAAAGAAACCGGACCAAGGAGATCCTGCAGACAACCGTGACGATGAATTTAAAAGAATGATTCCTTACGTCATCAACCTGCTGCTCCAACTTGATCTTCATCTTCATCAGGGAGTTGACTTTATCCTCCTCGGCCTGCAGGTCGTCTAACGTCTGCTGGTGCACCTCCTGCAGAGCTTTAATCTCCTTCGACGACTTCATCAGATTCTCCTCAAGAGTCGTGAGCTCCTCCACTAAATTCTTCACCTGAACACAGAAGCATTTATCTTAAAGTTAGCGAGCACTTAAATCCAGAACCAGTCTAAAAAAAAGGGGTGAAACCATCAGCGGCACCTTGTTCTCTGTGGCATATTTCTCCTTCTCCACTTTGGCGATGGTGAGCTCGAGGTCGTCGATGTCCCTCTTCAGCTCTGAACACTCGTCCTCCAGCTTCCTCTTCTTGGCGGTGATCTCGGCGTTGATCTCCTCCTCTTCCTCCACCCGCTCGGAGAACTCTTTGACTTTGGCCTCCAGGTGGATCTTGCTCTTAATCAAGCCTTCGCACCTCTCCTCGGCATCGCACAGGTTCTCCCTCTCCTTCAGAGCGACGACGCAGTCATGAATTATAACTTACTTGTAAGAAAAGTTGACTTTCTCATTCCTAACTTGTCAAAAACTGACAATATGAGATTGTTGGACGCTTGCTTTTGTTTTTATAACCTCGCCTGCTTGTATTCTAATCTAAATGTGTTGAATGTGTGTGTCTGCAGGGATCAATGACACTTCCTCTTATCTGACATCATTATTGATCATGTTGCTGCTGAATTTCATGGAAAAGGGATTTTAAAAAACCCTCTCGTCTCTCCTAATCTGCTCATCCGACAGCCTTGAATCGATACAAGCAGACCACTTTGTTCGACTCGAGGTGTTTACGTACCGCCTGGATCTGAAGGTTGAGGTCGTTCTTCTCCTGGACCAGCATCACCATTTTCTCCTCCAGCTCCTTCCTCCGGGCCTCCGACTTTGCGAACTCCTCTTTGAGTCTCGCGAACTCCTCTTTCATGTTCTGCATCTCCTTCTCGGCCTCGGCGCTGCGTAGCAGAGGCTTTATCTTGAAGAAGAGCTTCATCCAGGGCCAGTTCTTCACGTTCATGAAGGAGCGGATGTTGTACTGGATGATGAAAATCGACTCCCTGCAGAGAGAAAGAGCAAAACAGTGAAGATGATTAAAACTACATTTCCAAGATAATTCTCATGTCGCTCCACAGCTAGAAACTCCACATGTATAAATCTAAACTGAAGTTTGTAATATATGAGGTGAGGTGATCTGTCGGGGAACCTTTTCTTCGACATCTCTTTGAGCCTCAGCCTGGTGACGTAACCTCTGGACACGGCCTGGATACGAGTCATCAGCACCGCCAGGCGTTCGTCCCTCATCTCCTCCAGGAGGCCCAGCAGGCCGGCTTTGAAAAACACCTGACGGAAGATACAACATGTGGAGGAAATCACTTTAATACCAGTTGGGTTGATGGTTTACATACTGCAGTCTTAACCGGATGAAAAGTGTCGAATGGGAATCTAAACGTAGGATTAAAGATCAGACTGTTGTATTTCTTTGAGGTGGTTCAGCAGCTGATTCGTGCAGGATCTGTTGAGTCTGTAAGGAACTGTGTGGTTTTACTGTCTCATGTCTCTCAGATTGATCAGTTTGGTCTGAAAATCACCTTCGTGTATCCGAATCTGTACTGAGCGTGATCCACATCGATGGACGACAGCAGCTTCTCTGAGGCCTTCTTGCTGTCGATGAACTGGCCCTCAGGGATCGCGCTGGCGTTCAGGATCCTGTACCTGTGTCCGAGACAGACGAGGGGTCAGACAGTGTTTTGTTTTGTGTGTGTGTGTGTGTGTGTGTGTGTGTGTGTGTGTGGTGCATCACCTCTGCCTGAAGTCTCCGTACAGGATCCTGCTGGGGAATCCCTTCCTGCAGATCCTGATCCCTTCCAGCACGCCGTTACAGCGCAGCTGGTGCAGGACCAGGTGGTGATCCATGGACCCTACACGCACCAGATGTTTAGTGTTAAAGGAACAGTTCAACATGTATTAGAGCTGTTTAGCTTAGCAAAGCATGTAGAATGTGAACATGGCTGTCACGACATCAGGTTTTCATCACACGATTATTTACAGGAAATTAGTTTGCTGTGTTTTTGTCTAATTTATGGTAAATAAATAAGACTCAGTATACGAGTAGCGAGGTGGAAAGAGTCTGTGATCACATCTGTGCACAAATGAATTAAAATAATATTTACACTTAATGATTAGTGAATAAACATCCATATAAAATGATGCACAAAACATCCACAAGGCCGAAAATCAACTTTGTTTAATCAAAAAACTGAAGTGTGAACTTATACAGGTGTGAGGTTCATCGTCTCTGTGGTGTCGGCTCACCTGGTGTCTTGGTCTCATTGGGGATGATGCATCTAACAAAGTGAGGATGTGTAGATCTCAGGTTGGCCATCAGTTTATTCAGGTTCTCCTGCCGGAGGTAAACAGATCAGAGTCTCTAAACATGGAACAGGATGGTTCGGTATTTATTTATTTTAATTTTTGTGATGTGTGTCCATCTTTCCTCCTTAAAACGTGGAAGTCTGAATTCTTCTGAATCATGTGGAGGTAGTGAGTTTTGCTAAGACCCCGTATCATTCCCAGAACTACTGAGTAGATAATAAAACTTCACCACACAGCCACCAAACATCAGCGTTATCTTCGGTTTTTACCCTGAAGAGAGCAGAAACTGTCTGGAACGAGGAGCCCTTCTTCTTATAACTCTTCTTACTTCCGTCACCAGCTGCAGGAACAGAAGAGACACAACATGAAGAGTTTAGTAAACTACATATTCAACATAATATATCTGTGGTCTGTAAACTGACCGTCAGCTGAAGCGTACGTGGCGAAGATCTGACAGAGCAGCTTCACTGAGGCCTTCTGGTAAAGCTGCACCACGGTGTCGTTCAGCGGGTCCTTGTTCTTCTCCAGCCAGCCGCTGATGTTGTAGTCCACAGTGCCGGCGTAGTGCATGAGGGAGAAGTGGGCCTCTGCTTTACCTTTGCAGGGTTTGGGCTTCTGGAAGATGCTGTTCTTGCCCAGGTGCTGGTCGTACAGCTTGTTCTTGAAGGAGCCGTCTGTCGCCTTTGGAAACATGCACTCCTCTTCCAGAATGGAGAAAATGCCCATCGGCTGCAGGAAAGACAGAAGATCAGCCTCCACACGCCTGCTTCTACTGTTAATGCGAATATCTGTGTTTGTGAACAGGAAACGCACCTTCTCTATGAGCTCGATGCAGGCGGCCAGGTCCATGCCGAAGTCGATGAACTCCCACTCGATGCCCTCCTTCTTGTACTCCTCCTGCTCCAGCACGAACATGTGGTGGTTGAAAAACTGCTGCAGCTTCTCGTTGGTGAAGTTGATGCAGAGCTGCTCGAGGCTGTTCATCTGAAGGAGACAACAACCATTAGACAAATACAGACAAAGATTTTGTTTTATTTCACGTCGGTGTGATTTTTTTGTTTTTTTTTTACCTCAAAGATCTCAAACCCGGCGATGTCCAGGACGCCGATGAAATGCTGCCGTGGCAGTTTGGTGTCGAGCTGCTGGTTGATCCTCGTGACCATCCACAGGAACAGCTTCTCGTACACGGCCTTCGACAGAGCTCCCATCGCGTTGTTCACCTGCAAACGCGATCCTTTAATCTAACTTCTTCATTCAACGAGGTGTGCGCGTGTTTTCAGATGTAGGAACCTGTGGACTGTACCTGCTGAGGAGTCTGACCTTTGGTGACGTACTCATTCCCGACCTTCACTCGGGGATAACACAGAGCTTTGAGCAGATCGGCGGAGTTCAGACCCATGAGGTACGCGACTTTGTCGGCCACTAGAGGACGTGAATCACACACAGACATGTAAAGCAGGAACTGAAGAGTGTAGATAAGAAAACTTGTGACGGTTACAGCCCGGGTGTCTCACCCTCGGTGCCGTCAGGCTCCGCCTGCTCCTCCCGCTGCTTCTGCTTGAACTTCATGTTCCCGTTGTGCATCACAGCTCCGGTCAGCTTGTAGATGCCGATCTTCTCCTCCGTGTTGAACCCGAGGATGTCGATGGCACTCTGAGGAAGTGAAAGCCGTGTGATTACAACATGTTACATTAATCTAAAGTCTCCAGATCCGACTCGGACCTGCGAGACATGGAGGCACTTTTTTAACAGAATGTTTTTGTTCTCTGGTAACTTTTGTTTCATTATCTGTCCTCTGAATATCAGAAAATGTTCCCATTGATCGAGTGGCTTCTTCACACTGTGTCACATTTCTTTATCTACTCACGTCTGTGGCCATCAGCTCCTCCGTGTCGTCGATGCTCAGCACGGTGAGTTCTCCCTGGCTGATGAACGGGTAGTCGTACGGGTTGGTGGTTATCAGCAGCATCTCTGGAATAAAACAAGCATCAGTCTAAGAATTAAGACATTAAAGTCTCGTTATCAGATTCAAACCAGTTCAAAGTTTATTTACCGATTAACTCCGGCTTCTTGTTCGACATGATCTGATAGAAGATGTGGTAGCTTCTCTCTGCCGGCAGCTGAAACGTCACTCTGGATTTTTCCAAAAGGTCTAAATATATAAAACGACAAAACACAGTTTAAAACATAAATATGTATTTTTTCTAACACATGACACTGATTTAAGAAAACTTACATGTTTCAATATCAGCTGATGCCAACTTCCCCTTTGTTCCAAAGTGGATGCGGATGAATTTGCCCTGAAAAAGTTTAAATTAAATTACTATTAAATTTAAAATGTGAGTTAAAATATATGAAAATTACTCTTTTAGCTTTGTTTCCACGCTGTTTTGCAAATAAAGCACCAAACAAAAGACTATTTAAAAATGCTTATTAACATTTTAATCAGATGTGATTTTTAATATTTTGATATTTAATCATATTTACTATATATTTAGCATCTTATGTATCTTATCTGATCTGCTTTTATTTTTGGAAATTAACTTTCTTGTTCTTTTTTTAATTTCAAAATTAAAAAAGAGTTGATTATTGTGTTACATCATTATAACAAAGCTGTTTTCTTATTCTAGCAGTCACATTTTCTCCTTATCGAAGAGATAACAGGATTAAAATCCATAATCTTGGCGTCTCTCAGCTTCCGTACTGAACTTACGAATCTGGAGGAGTTGTCGTTCCTCACAGTCTTGGCGTTCCCGAAGGCCTCCAGCAGAGGGTTGGCCTGGATGATTTGATCCTCCAGATTCCCCTGGAAACTCACATCATGAGCTCAAATCTTAACATCTGTATAAAGCAGCTGTTTTATATCTAATTCATAAATCGTTATAAATCACAAGTGGACTGAACCTGCATTTTCCCAGCAGGCTGCTCTTTCTTGCTCGAGTCTCCGAATGATGCAATTGTTGCAAAGTACTGGATGACTCTCTTGGTGTTGACCGTCTTCCCGGCACCAGATTCTCCACTGGTGAGAAAAACACAACATGAGAGGAGCGAATGGGAGGAACGAATACGGAGGATATTTTATTTTAATGGAACATAAAGTCACACTTACGTGATCAGGATCGACTGATTCTCTCGATCTGTTCGAGGGAAAGAAAAAAAGGAGAATGTTGGTATATTTCAGCTGCGTTTCAGGAGCAAACATGTGTTTATTTTATACTTTATATTCAACATTTTTCAGTTTTTTGATCAAACTAATTGCCGTTACATTTCGTATGTTCTCGTTTCAGCCAGGAAACATAATGTAAACGTTAGTATCTATGTTTAAATTTCAGTTTTGTATTCTATTTTAATTATTTTTACACAGGAACATTAGTTTAGTTTGGTTTTAATCAGGAATGAATACATTTACATTTTACTGTTTTTAAATCTGTCAAGGTGCATTATGGGTAATCTTAACACCTCATTTCTACGTTGCTCTGTGTGTGTATATATGAGTCAAGCTGAAGTCCATGCAGTCCGAGCAGAACCGTGTGTCAAGTATATTGAAAACCTCTAATTCTTTGGATTTTGGACCGACGGGAACACAAAATAGCTAACTTCAGCAGCATATTTAGCTTAATTTGGTTGTATTTGAGTGCAAACCTTTAATGAAACATGGCCGGACACGACCACAGGACAAGAGCAAGAAGTTTTAAAAAGATTGGTGGAACTTTTTGAGGCAGTCTCTACAGAACAGCTGAGGCTGATTGGCGGTGAAGGTGAGGTGGTTCTGAGCGGCGCCGCTAGTGGTTGGATTACTTAACATCCATGCCGACGTGAAGGAAAAGGATCTTAGTGACTGCACCTGTGAGCATGAACTGGTAAGCGTTGTCAGAGATGGAGAAGATGTGCGGAGGCGCCTCCTGGCGTTTCTTCCCTCGGTACCCGGCCACCACCTCCGGGTTGTAGACTGGAAGCCACTTGTAGGGATTCACGGTCACGCAGAAGAGCCCGGAGTACGTCTGAGGATACACCAGAGGAGAGATAAACCGTCGTGACTAAAACTGGAGGACGAGTAAATCAAACACCTTCTCAAAGTCACAGAAAATACTGGAGAAGGTTTACGTAGATCATCCAGGCGGCGTAGCGCTCTTTGAGGTTGAAGAGGACGGCCGGCTCGTGGAGATGCGTCAGCAGGGCCATGTCCTCGATCTTGTCAAACTTAGGAGGGTTCATGGGGCGAATGTCATCCAGGTGAACTGAGACGACCTGGAGAGTGAATTCAAAACAGTAAAACACATGAGAATTCAACCACAAACCTGCACATTTTCTCTATAAATGACACAACACACCCACCTTTCCATCCTCGGTCTCCACGGTGACCTTGGATCCATCTTGGCTCCTGATCTTCCCCTTCACGTACTCCTGCTTCGGGTCCGGCACGAACACGGCTGTTTTGGCGTCGAACACCGTGTTCTGCGCCGCGATTCTCTCCCGCTCTGATTTGCGGAGATACGGGGCGGCAACCCCAAATATTTCCATCTCGGCGTCGCTCATTTTGTCTGCGGCGAGCGGAAACAAACAACGTGGAGTCAGAGAGAAAAATTCAAACAGACGGCGGTTACGGTTTGAGGACCAGACCAGAGAGAAGTGATGAAATGTTTCGAATAAGGTTCCTCGCTCTTGTTTCAGACGGACACCGCAGACATCACTCGCTCCGACGAGGCTTCAGCAGCTTTTATAGACGATGCTCGGGCCTGTTTCATGGCGCCTTCGTCTCCTATATTTGGAGATCTGGCTTCTACGCCACCTTGGAAAAGTCAAGTATGCCCACTTTGTATCCCGAACTGTCTATGTATAGCTGTATTGTGTCACTTTTAAACGGTTTCAATTGTGATCCTTCAGACTGTCCATTAAAAAGCAATGAATGCTAAGGACGACAGCTTAGGGGGGCTTACGGTCCCGACACGGCGCGCCTCATTTTCTGGGATCAGGGAAGATTAGGTCTGTTAGGACCGTCGCTGAGATTCTGGCGTTGGCTGTCTGGAGAGCAGAACGGGTCACACACCGCTGTTTGGGGTTTGTGTTGGAGGGTTGACGGGCAACATTTAGCACATTCCAGACAGGACCGCCGCTATTAAGCCAGAGTCATCAGAGATTATTTGAAGCATATTCATTTATGATGTGTGATATCAGTTTCTGCTCGTTTTGTTTTTTTTTTTTCAGTTCGCTGCTGTTGTTTATTGTTTGTGATTTGTTTTGTTTGATTGTTTTGGCTTCAGATTTGACTAAATCCGTCACATTTACATCATATTAATGTCAATTTATGTGTATTTTTGCTGTTAAATGAGGCGTTTAATTAACAAAGGCCAATCAAAATACATGCTAATTGATTTCAACACTTAGTATTTGGTATCTGACCAGTGAGGGATGATGGATAACTGCTCCGTGGTGTTGGATCGTCCTCCACTTTGGTCCGGACCTGATAGTTCTTCTACTCTTTGATGGATTTCCATTAAAGTGATGATCTCAAGATAACAAAATGAATCCTAAAAGTTTGTTCAGACATTCATGGGAACACGAAAAAGAATCCAATGTCGACATTTGTGGTTCAGACATTCATGTTCACGACAAACTGTAAAAAGTCTGGTGACTCTTCGACTTTTAATTCAACGCCACCAGCAGGTGGAAGGTTCAGTTTGACTGATACTTTGGTTTATGACCCAAAATCTGTAAAACTGATGTCGAGCTGCGTGTTGTGTTTATTACTAATTGGCAAACGCGCCTTCAACAGTGTCTCCGCAGCAAAGCCACATCCACAACTAACAAGGTTAACAATAAATCCAGCATAGCTCCGCAGATCCATCCCGAATCCTCCGAGTGCGTTTCTATTAACGTGTCTCAGTCGCTAAAGTCAACATAGCACCAGTCTGTGATCAGATCCTCGCTCCGTGTTCTCTGGAAGCTTTGCTTATTGGGTTTTATTTTCAGAGAGCAGTGGGTTTATTCTCATCCTGTGAGAAGTTTTTTTTCCTCTCTGGTCTGATATCAAGAGGTAAATTAAGCTTGAATTTTCAGATAAACTTCAGATCGAGCGTGCAGAAGCAGAAGAGTCGACATGAATGGATTTATTTATTTAAACAAATGAACGATGAGGTGTGGAGACAAGTAACATCTATAAAGCGTGCCCTGAGTAATATGTTGATTTAAAGGTAATTACCCAGATAGGTTGGGTGCCTAAACCAACAACTAACAAAACTTCAATCAACAAGCTGAAGAAATCAAGCGTGAATCTACGTCTGCACACAAACACGCGTTTCTCAACAATTTTCACAATTCCTCATCCGAGCAGAGGAAACGATGAGGTATTCTGGAGGGAAGAGCTGTACAATGTGGGCATTTTGTCTGGCAGTGCATCACAGACAGTCTAATTGGTGCTGATTTAATAGCCTCTTAATGTCACTTGAAGGTCTGGCAACAGCTGCGATTATAATTGGCTCTTGGGCAGACAAGCGTGACCCGGGCAGGCGGACCAGCGCTACAGACTTACAGTACGCCGACCCGCCACTGAGTGTGTGGACGTTTGAGTGCGAGGAGGCCAAATCAAGGGTCACAGGACAAGAAAGAGGGGAGGCGGAGAGAAAATCCCCATCAGCTGGTTGTGTGGGAGGAAAGGCCGATGCGTCACCCTCCCAGGGGGGGAAAATAGATCTGACGACGGGGGCATCTGCACGGGATTACGGGGTCAACGGGAGAGACGAGGACCGGCCCGGGAGTAAAGCTACTGAGAACCACACACAGGGATAAATGTCTGGAACTCTCAAAGCAGATCCAAAAATATGAAAAACATCTAATCGTGTTGGGTTACTTTTAGTCACAGAGCAAGATTCAAATGTTACACACCACACCCGCCATCGATCTGGAAAAGGTCGGTGGAGCCTGAAGGCCTCGCAGATCAATCGAGCTGTCGATTCAAATGCATTTTAGTTTAGTTCCTGCAGTTTTCATTTACAAGGCGCCTGAAAGGTGTTTATAAGAGGAGGGAAAGATATGATATAGATGATAAAAATCCACCTGTGATCCTGCTCAACCCAGAGTCACGGCAGATCATCAAGTACTGATCAATTCAGTCAGTAAAATTCACTGTACGCTTTTTTTTTAAATGACATTCAACATATTTAAAATGGAAAATTTGCATCCTAGAGTTTGACAAAAAATGCCTGAAATCAGGTTTTAATCTCAAGAGATTTTCATTTACGATTTTGTTCTATGTCATAAAATATGAATTTACACTCCACGTTTGAATCCAAAGCATTTATGTGTTTTAAAAAACACGGATGCTAATGAGACAAACAAGGAGACTCGTCCACACAAACACAGATATTAAAGACATTTTTCAGATTTAAACTCTTCCACACTTATTCCATACTACTTATTATATTGTTATCAAATCAGTGCTACTTATACAATGTTTAAGCATTAACCTGTGGCTGATAATAGCCACAACAGCCACTCCCTTGCTAACGTTACGTTAGCTTGCTAATTTCAGGATATAAATTGTTAACCAGTGAGTGTTAGAGATGCTGGTGTTAGCATTACCAGACAGAAGCAAGCTAGCTGTTTCCACCTGTTTCCACTCTTCCTGCTAAGCTATGCTAACCAGATCCTGGCTGCCAATATAAGAGTGGTACCGATATTCTTCTCAAATTCCAATAAGTATTCCCCAAATGTTTTTCCTTTTATTTAAGTGACTTTTTAGTGCAAACACACCACATAGTCTCATCAAACCCTCCTCAGTCTGCAGCCTGTTATATAGTTAGGAAACATCTAAGTGCTATCAAAGCCAGATAAAGTCCTTAAACCTGGTTTAATGTCTTTATCTGATCTGATCTTTTAAGTGTTTATTAAAATCACCCTTAATTAAAACATTCAGGATCATTGTGTTGTTTGGAGCGAATGCTTGGAAACAATCCGACTAAAGGAGAGAGGCGACACTGAGGAGGTTTTATAAAAATAACTTATCAATCCAGAAATCAATTTGTTTTCCATTTTGAGAGCCGCATGTGGCGGCGGTCGGAGCTGGAGGGCCTTTCTCCTCCTCCAGGAATGAGCGCGGTGTCTGTCTGAGAGCCGAACAACTGCTGTGTTTGCTTTTCTAATCTGATTTCTAAAGGAGGAACGCGACAGGTGTGCAGGCACAGGAGATATTAATAAATCGATA
This sequence comes from Acanthopagrus latus, assembly GCF_904848185.1. NCBI lineage: Eukaryota > Metazoa > Chordata > Actinopteri > Spariformes > Sparidae > Acanthopagrus > Acanthopagrus latus. The sequence continues at coordinate 22,500,768 of NC_051061.1, forward strand.
CCGGCTGGAGGCAAGTTCAGGATGGAGTAAATGTGATGTTCCTCAGAACACGACAGGTTATTAAATATGAATATATTTTGATTAATGTAATAATCTGAATACTTCCTCTGTGTTGTTTTTCAGTCATCAGCCTCTAAAAGATCAAAACAACAGCACAGCATTACTCAGATGATTTGTAGTGTAGCTTCTGGCTAATGTCAGCTAAAGTTAACAAACTTCAGATATAACAATCATTACTTTATAACTCTTTTCTTTGTTATTCAATGTTTTAACATTTAGTATTATCCTGTAAATGCAGCCCTGCTGTTGCTAACAGGATGTTAGCTTGTTAGTTGAAGATTAATCCGATGATATGCTGCAGTCATTAACAGACATTTTTTGATTTTTTATGTTGTTTTACATGTTGGTTTCTGTGTGGATTAAAGCAACGTTATGTAGAAATTGACAGTTTTGAGAACAGATGCAGTCTGCTGTGGTTTCTTTCATGCTACAACCACCAGGAGACATTTTTAAAATTCCTGTAGGCCGTCAGTTACTTCGTTTGTACGTCATTAATGCATTTTAACATATTGATAATAACCGTGTTTTTATATCACAACAAACACAGTAAAGCCTGTTGAGCACAAAAAAAACATCTGAGGCAGAGAGGCATTTTTATATTTTATCACAAAATCAAAATATTCACTTCATTTACATCATTTGTCCTCGTGTGTTTCCAGAAATCAAGAGATGAGGAGCTGAAAGGAGCCGATGTGTACAATTATTTTCAAGCGGTTAAATTACATCCATTCAGCAGCAGCAGCGTGAAGTGTATTATGGGTAATTACAGATCGGGCCTGTTTTTCTTCTGCACGCCACTCTTCGACAGGAATGTTACTGCAGACAGTCAAAAATAAATACAGCACAGGAAGCCAATGTAAGGTGGCAGTGAGTTAAATCAGAAACGCAGAGGACAGAATCCGTCAGTCCGCGGCAGGTTTTCATCGGGCTGCTGCTCACTTCTTGTTCTTGTACTTTCTCATGTGTGCCGCTATCGAGTTGGCGATCTCCACGTTTCTTTTATTCTGTCCAAAGTACTCCACAAACTCTCCGTCAGGTCCGACGAGGTACATGATGATCGTGTGATCCACCTGGAGACAACAAGAGGTGAATTTCAGACAGAGATATTTTCCTTGATTTGCTGCGTTGTTATGACAAGTAGGATGAGAAACATCAGAGCAGTTTGTAACTCACGATGTAGTCGTTGTCTTCGTCTCTTGGTCCCTGACTGTAATAAACTCTGTAGGCTCTGGAGACCTCCTCGATCTGAGGTTGTGTTCCCGTCAGGCCGATCAACTTCGGGGAAAACTCTGAAAAAGAAATTATGCATACATTTGATTAGAACAATCCATCACATGCAGCAGTTCCAGCATGTCGGTTTGGTGCTTTAAGCTGTGGCAGCGTTTAGTTTTAACTTTCAAACATCTTCAGTACTTGATGCTCCGCCTGTTGACTGACTGTCTGCAGTTTGATTTTGGGGATGAAGGCCTGAAATAACTCATTGAACCACCTGCTTCATACAAATGTCTCAGTTTGCGCTCAGATAACAATTGACCTGATTGAGCTACAGCAGCTGCATTAACAGTGTGAATGTTGGTATTTTTCTCAGGAAAAGAAAGAAGACTTTAGAGAGAAATCATCCTCACGTCTTCTGATTCAACCTTATTGATGAACCACAGTTTTACTCCATACAAGACAGAGAATGCAGACAGAGCTTCAGTCAGGTCATTTGGTATTTATACCTTTCACATACGCAGCCATGGCCTCTGCTGTGTCCCTTTCAGGATCGATGGTGATGAGGATGGGCGTGATGTTTGGAATAGATGATATTTTATCTGTGGAAAACATGAGGAATAACATGTTTAAGAAAAAGAAGCTTCTGTTTCATGTTTTATCATCATAACAACTGTTTTATTTACCTATTTCGTCGACCACTTCGATCATCTTCTCTATCTCGTCCGGGCAGATGTCGGGACAGTGAGTGAACCCGAAGTAGATGAGGACCCACTGGCCGAGGAAGTCCTCGCTCTTGGTGGGCTTGTTGTTGTGATCGACGAGCGAGAACGGACCGCCCAGCGCCGGCCGGCCGATCGATTTGGTTCGTTCTTTTTCGATCACTACAACGGTTAACAAATAAGAGATGTGTTTATCTTATCAACTCCACCTTCATGTGCTCTGCACATCAAGCTGTGAATTACTCACATTCTTCTTTTTCTTTCTTGAAGTATTTCATCGCTCCGAGCAGAGAGCCTCCGATCGCAAATGTTATTGCTAAAGACTTCCATGTCACCGGCTGTAAAGAGGAGAAACAGCAAAACAAAATGAAGGAGGAATGTTTAAGACTGCTTTAAGACTCGGGTTTATTTATACTAAAACCTGCTAATGGATCTCTTTTCTCTTCCCAGACTGCCTGAAGCGGTCGTTCAGATAATGAAGAGATTTTCCTCTCTAATAAACTCTGAGGAGGTTTTATTGAAGGTGAGAACATAATGTGATTATTGAAGGTGTTGGAATAAACTGTCAACACCTCCTCCGTAGTCAGAAAGACACCTGATGGTTATTCATGTAATTACACTGCTCAGTTGTCTGATATTAATTATTTAATCAAGAAATAATTCATTAGGTTCCACCTGTTAAATATTTTAATAATTTGTGACTTTAAGTTGTGATTTTTTTCGAGTTTATTGATATTTTAAATGTGGTGACCCCAATTACACCTGGTAACAGAGGTGATCAGTATCATTCAGGTCATTTATGTTAAGTAATGATTATACATCCATACTGTGTCATGAAAGGGCCAACAAGTGCATTCTTCAACAGAACTTAGTGGAATATGAATGCAATATAGGGTGGAAATTAAAATTTAACAGTAAGAAATAACAAATAAACAAATATACGGATGTATAGAATTTGCCGAATTCACGAGAGAGGGCAAATAATTAAGAATTTGACATAGACAGTGTTTCGTAAGGTTTGTTAAGCTTTCCTAAACCCTGAACCCAACAAAATTACATGATTTTTAAAGGGAGGCTGGGGCTGATTTTCCTGACACTTAAAATTTGACAGTTACAGGCTTTTCTATGGTGGACAAAGATCCAATCTCTCTAAGAAAAGTGCTCCCTCACTCACTTCAGACACCCTCTTCACTCTGCAGCCTTTAAATCTGACAATACTTTACAAACTTTCCACTTTCAACCTAACTTTCGACACTTACCCCAGACTTCTTGACCGTCTTTTCTTCCGATTTAGGCGGTGGAGGCAGTGAGGAGAAGGTTCTGGAGTGTTGACACAGCCTCTGAGCTGTTCTGCAGTTGTGCCACTGATTCACATTCACCTATTAATCAGCAAACACAGGACAAAGACTCAGATCACAATATCTCTAAGCTTTGGTGGCCAAAACACTTGACAGCACCTAGGCATTACGCCAAACTCCATTCAAACATTTGCATATATAAAGTGGCGTTGCATTATGGGAGGAGAGGTAGTGTAACTGGAGATGTTTTCTAAATCATTAAATATTTACAGCTACTTCGGCAAGTTTTTCAACAAGATCTTAGGTGTAATATGATATTTTGACATAAAAATACAATGACATGCTCGAGAGAAAAAAAATACAGGTTTTAAATATATGATTGGGCTGACATTACCGTTACATGATGTCAGGCACGTACGCCACACTGACATTGATTAGCCATACAAGTCGCGTTTTAACAGCTAAGAAACGTGGCTCAGCTAGCTAGTAATGCGTTCGCTAAATTGACGCTTTTCTAAATGGAGTTTGGTGGTAGAGATGATATCAATGTCTGTCTTTGACCTACCAGGCAGCAGTGGACTCTCAGCGGCGACGGTGTGTGTTTCAGTCCAGCTTCTCTCCGTAAAACAGTGTGTGAGAGTCTGACAGCTCGTGTCTGAGTACATCTCTGTAAGACTTTAACGTGACCGTGAAGCAGCCGGCAGCCCAGGCTGTGATATAACGCTCTCTGAGCCATGTTTGGACCTTGACAGAACCGCTGCGGGAACAAGGAAGCGGCTCCAAGTTTATAAAACGTGAAAAGTGAAGGGAGACATCGGCACACAAACTGCTGCTCTGGGGTCAGTTCTTTATATTCGTGTTAGCTTTAAAATGGCTGATTGTAGACGGATAGGACTGTTCTCAGATCAGCAGCCATGGAGCTGTTACTAAACACAGGAAGTGACGTAACACTCCTCTTCTTCTTCTTATTCTTTCAGTTCCTGTGCTCTCTGCTGCTCCCTGGCGGTCACAAATATCTTGTTTTAAATGCAAAAATCAACGTAAGCGCTTTAAGATTCCGTTTTATTTTTATATTATTTATACATTTTACTTCATTTGACAGATCAAGCCAATTAAAAAATATGTGTATTTGTTTTACAATCAACTAAAATATATATAAAAAAACATGTATTTATATAGAGCTTTAAAGAGAAAGACAGAGCTACGGTAACACTATAAAAACAATCATTAATACATTGGCACATTTACAGCTGATTAAACTATTGTTAACAGTTATTTGACTGTTTATAATGTATATGAATCATCAATCATATCATTTAGCAAGAAATTGTTTATGGTTAAGTTTACTAACCCCAAGAATTTGCAAAAAACATATTTATAAAGCATTTAATTTCTTGTTTAATAAACTGTAAATCTACCATTTATTAACAAGGGTTATACAAAGTGTTGCCAGAGTTTGTAATACTTATGCAACAGATTGTCGATGAAACAAACATCTTTAAATGACACAATTTCAAAGTGACTAGCTGTCTTATGATATTACAACAGGTTCATTCAAGCAGCATATTTGGTTCAGGATTTTCAGTCAAAGAACAAAATGAAGGGAATGTTTAATCACCCCAAAAACAGGCAGGACGTTGATGTTTAAATTGCAGTTTTACAATGTGAAGGCCAGTTTGATCTCAGCTCCTTGTTGACGTAGTAGTACAGCCAGGCCACAAAGGGGAAGACTGTGATGGCAACAGCTGTCGAGACTCGGAGCATCCCGACTGGAGCCCTGACAGAGAAGAGACGGATAGAGTTTATTAGTGGGAAAAGAGAATAAAGATTTGAAAAACATCTCCTGGTCACGTCTCAATTTTACCTTCCGGAGTGGCGACACATGAGGAGCCAAACAAGCGTCAACATGAGGCCAGAAAATTCTCTGAAAGGGTGAAAAGATTGAAATTAAATGCACGTTATTATTTTTATCCAAAACACTGAATTTTAATGAGATATTTTAAACACTTGGTCAGTAGATAAATTCATTATTTAAGCCTATACCCATCTAGATTTACACGTTGTTCACTTATCAAAGAGCTCTACACTATCACCACAGTGTGGCAGACTCCACGCCTTCTTTAAGTAGGACGGTGTACCTGCCCTCCTCCTGTTGGAAGATGTGTGTGACTCTCTCTTTATAAAGTTTCCATCCCAACATGGAAACAACAGCGCTGGAAATCATCACATGGAGGTCAGCGACACGCCTCCAGGGCAAAGTCTCTGCAGAGATGACAAGAAAACATGCACAAACAAACGTACCAATCAGCTCTGCAGGTTTTTATCTGAACAATGAGCTTTACTGAGCTGTACAGTCGTGATTAAACCACTAGATGGCGCCATAAGCACTGGGAAATAAGCATGGAGAGTTCAACAGTCTGGGAAGTGAGTGTGGAAAACAGGAAAATGCAGACAGGAAACTCTCCTGAAAGTTAAATTCTAATTCCTGACATGCAGTCCATCGAGTGAACAGACACTTCAACCATCAGTACAGATCCAGACTTCTCTCTCTACCTGTCACATGAGAGCTGAAGCCAATAAACACACACAGGACTGCAGGGACACCATAACCCACCTGCAACACAAACACACATCTGTAAATAACACATCACATGCATTTAAAAAATAGATTACTCGCATGCGAAATTATTTGAATCTCACCATCCATAACCCTGCATCTGGATCATTGATCTGAAGTAAAAACACAGAGTTATTCCTGGTTAGTGATCCGGAGTTAAGAGCGTGCAGGTGCTGAAATCAAACGCTCACCTGAACATATGTGGCCAGAGCGAAGAATAAAGACATGAACACGTTGCAGACTCGCCAAATCACAGAAAGCCATGACTCTGACTTCTTCTCTTTACAAACTTCCCCCATCGCTGTTGCTGACCTTTCACTTCCCCGCCCGGCCAAGCGGGACGTAACGGTATATGAAAACAGGCGCTTTTCCGGTTATGTACACCAGTGAGGGTTTGTTTGATATTATCTACGACTTCTGCCTGTTTCACTGACACGTTCACACTTAAAACCCGAATTATTTAATTATTTAATCAGAATAGACGGATGATCTATTGATGTTTATCATTTTGGGAGCGTTTATTTTACTGACGTTTTCTTCCCGGACTGCTCCGTGCAACAAAACGAACGCAGTTCCGCCCGACCGCAGTGACGTCAAGGTAGCCATAAGGCAGTCAGAAGACTTCCGATAAATCTTTACAAAATAAAATGAGTGACTGTAAATTTTAGTAGTTCTGTTAATTGCTTGTAAAACAAATAAATAATTAACCTACAATTGATATGGTCCCACACATGTTTTATTTATTTACTTAATCTTGATTTATCTCTTAAATATTTTAACTTTTCGACTTGTTACTAATCTTACGTTAAAGATTTTACTGACTTTTATTTCATTTCTTTTTTACTGTATTTTTAAATTCTATTTTGAATATGATACAAATGACATACCTATGTTTATATGCTGTATTTAAATTAGATCATACAAATTCACTGTAAAACATGCATAGATATTGTAAATGTTGATCAAAATGAAATCGTTTTTTTTTTAATTTAGCCCAAAATCACAATCACATTGCCTCGGGGGGATTTAGAATCTACACAGTGAATGAACTGATGACTTGCAATGCCTTAAATGTATGTAAATGCAAGATAAATCTACATACGATTCCTGTATGGTATGTCACATTCTTTTATACTTATCACTGGCTTTAAGAATGCAGAGACAAATATACCACACAGTAATATAATAGAATGACTCACTTTATTGTCTCTCAAGGGCAGAACATTTATCTTTGTCACATTACTGTACACACAACAAACACCATGCATCAAATCATTTACATCACAGCTAACATTTATCTATCTATCACTAAAACACTTATTTGTTGTAATATTCTCTCGTGCATCACTACAGTCGAGACCCCAGTGTTTTTTGGTTATTACTGATCTTTCTGATGATGTAGATGTTTCATGAACTATACAAATGTCCTTGAATATGCATTGGCTAACATGTTCCTGTTTTATTTTGAAACGACCGCTACATAACATCCGGTGTTAGCTCGGCTAACGGCGCTAGCTTGGGGCGGCTGTGGGCGGTGTTGACATGTCAGTGTCAGTTGGTCAGCTGATTGCGGGTCGTAAAGCTTCTTGGCTAGTAATACTGCTAGCCAGCTTAGTTAGCTTAGCCTAGCTGGATGTTTGTTTTTGTTAACGTTACTACACAGGTAGCTTTTAACGTAGCCCGGAACATTTTAACTATCCTAACAACTTAACGTGTCGTGAAGTATTTAACAGCCGCTAGCCGCTGGTTCTGCGGCCTGAAGTTGCCGTTAGTGAGGCAGGAATAATTAGTGTGGCAGGGAGGGAAGGGTGAAGTTGCTCTCCGTGTATATCTGCATTGCAGCCCGGTGCTGCTGATGGAATTCAAACACACAACAATGGCGACTCCCAGTCCTAACAACTCAACAACACCTAGCAGCCACAACAGCAGCAATAACGCCGGATCTGCAGCGAACCACCACCACCAGTCCCAGTCTCAGCACATCACGACCATGAGCAGCATGCAGGGTAAGTGGAGTTAATGGGGAAAATACGAGCGTGTAGCTGGGAGCTCACATTCTGCTGCAGTGAAGGTTAATGTTAGCAGGGCTAGCCGTGGGAGGCTCAGGCTACTCCCAGGGCTGAAAAAAACGATTCCCAAGGGAGCGGACCGGTATCTTCCTCCAGAGGAGCGAATAGATCGTTAATAGTAAATCAATCGGAAACAGGATGATTATCTTGTGTCAAACCAAACGCATTTATAGTCCCTGCTACCATTTTGACATTTTTGTATCCCCGTTGCATTCTGATCTGTCATGCTTGGGGTGGAAAATCTCGCCAAACTCCGTTAAAAAAATCGGGAATTATATATTGCAATCACAGCTGCATTTAATGTAGAGGGCAATTAATATATCTTTTTTGTTAAGATGTAACACACCGTTAAGATAAAGTATTCCGCATTTTTTCATCAGTGATTCATCGTGTATTTGAATCACAGCTGCCTTGACATTCATGACGTCTGTTCATCCCAAATTAGAGCTCATTCTTCTTCCATAGAATTACAGCTGACTCTGCTTCCCTGGAATGAGAGCCACGTTCTTGTTAAATATGCCGAATTTACCAAAACACCCTCACAATAAATAAATGATATGAAGTCTTGTAACATTGAGTGTGCAAAGATGCAAAACCAAATTGAACTGATACATTTGATGGTAAGCTTGTGTGGGATTCAATGCAAAGTGGATCCTGAAGCTGCTCCATCCTTTGCAACTTAAACATCTGAACCATTGTAATGTTCTGCTTTCTGTACAAACACTGTCTCATTTTAATTTCAGAGTCCAACACCTGCTGGAGATGTCAGAGTGAAACAGGTAGCTACACATTTTGATTTACTTCATAAATGACTTAGAAATCCAGTTAATTAAGTTCTGTGAAGCATTATCACCAGATTTAATATAATGCTTTATTAGACATTTAAATATTGTGAACGATGATGATGATGAAATATAGTATTTTTATAATGAGTTGATCCTTGATTTCTCTTTCATTTGATGCTTTGATTGATCTGTAAAATTGGATTTATGACTGAGATGCATGTTACGTTAATATGTCTGCTTCACCTCTTTATAAAGAACAAGATAGTGCTGTAATTAATCCTAACAGTAATAATAATCCAGGCCTTTAATGCTCAGATTTATTTGATTTAATAATCTTAATTTGTCAGGCCCTGTTGTGTAATCCTGTGCTCTCGTTCACATTTCCCTCACCATATCTCACCTTCTTACCTTAATGCTGCTAACTAATGATTCCTAACTCCTGACATGATGCTGACTGATGGTGAGATGTTCCGAGAAAATGTTTATAAAGCTGTAATATGTTTTCTCCCCTCTATTTGTTTCACTGACTGACACGTGCCATACCCTTATCATACTCTTGTAGTTGCGTGTGCATGCTGATGCATTACCCTCCATATGATTAACCTGTGACAAACTCTCATTATGTTTGCAAAGCAAGGCCAATTTCTGTGATTACTTGTCAACCCTAAACCTGCAGGATTAGTCCTGTTCTGTTGGGTGAAATGACACCTTTTTTTAATAGCAGGAAGAGGTGATTTAAGGGAGGTGACATAACATCAAGTCTGACTAACAAGACGACTTAACAAGCTGGCAAACTGAAAGGTGAAATATGAAGAAAATAAAAGCTGTCTTCTCACCTCTAGGGTTTCAGATAAACCTGTCTGGAGCTCCCCCAAGTAAGCCAAACCTCTTTTGCTTCAGCACCAACAGTTCTCATCCCTTTGTTTCCGCCTGACAGTCTGGTATGGGGGAGTCTGTCCTGCTGCTCTCAACTAATCCAAGTCAAGACTTCTGATGGGTGCACGTAGGCTTGTGCCGGTAGCTAACAGTTCACTGTTTTATATGACTGTCTCAGGTAACAAGCTGCAGGTTGTCAGACAGCAGAACTTGTATTTGTTCAGTGAGGAAATTTAAAGGTCCCATATTGTAGAGAGTTAGATTTCCATGTCTTTTTGATTTTGAAGCATGTCTAGGTGCTGAATAAATACCGTAAAAGTGTGAAAATGCTCAATCCCCAGTGAAAGGGTCTGATAACACTGTTTGACTCATTATGGACAGTTTTAAAACAAATGATATGATCGATCAAACCATAGATATCACCATCCAAGCATCCCTCTTTCTTTTCTAAACCTGGCGCCTGCATTACCCACAATGCAACTTAGCCAGAGTGACATCACCGGAGTGCAAGTTATCAGATTACATGCAGCTTCCTCTGGAGCCACAGACAGCTTTAACCTACTTTTATCAACATATTCATTAGTGCAGCTCCAAACCTGTAAACACACTTTAATGTGTAAAATTGGTGCAGTTACCCTTTAATGACATTACTGAGTAGAAACACAGTGTGCAGATTGTGCCTGTAGATGGATGCTGATCAGAAAAGAGTCCTCAAGATGGTACAATTTATACTCCGATACATAAATCCTCTACTTTCAGAATGGAGTTTGGTTGAAGAGCCTCACCACTCAAACGACTGCCAGGAGCCGAGTGTTTAAATCTTGATAATTCACATAAATTGAGCTGACTTATCTTCTGATAATGAAACAGTATAAAGCTATGTAAGTGGGGCTACAACCTACATGTTCTACTTTTGTCTCATGTAGGTCAAGAATAACTTAGCATGATTGTTTGCCATTGTAGTCAAGAGGTTTTGGCTCCCACTGGTTATAAAAACAAAATGGTATTCTTATTTTATGTTATTACATTGGCAAAGACAAATTAGAGGGTCTGCTTTTACCTGAAATGGGGCGAAGATATGCCACAAAGGCAAATTCCCTAGATTGGCTGCTCTCATATATGAAAACACGTCGGGGCTGTGTCTGCTCAGGCATGTGAGAGCTGACCAATCACAGCAGAGGAGGGGGCTTTAAAGAGACAGGAGCGGTCAGACAGAAGGTGAATCGAGGTGCTGCAGCCATGCGCAGTATGGAAAAACAATGTTTTTTCGAACATTAAAACATGTAAATGTGTAAACGATCGATAAAAAACAAAGCATGAGCCTGAGAATGAGCTTAATATGGGACCTTTAATAAAAAGCAGGTAGTTCATTCATGTTGCATCTTCGTGTGAAACAGTTTGGGGGAAGGTGTGTTTGTCCTCATCGGCACAAGCCTAAAACTCAGAGCTTCCATTTGAATTTTGGCACAAGATCCTCCATCCATTTTTATTCCTCAGTGTGATAGAAGAGCTCTCACACCTGAAGAAAAAAAACAGATCTTAACATGAATTAATCTAAAAACCCTGTAATGGAAGCTCTACTTCACTGGTTTCTCAGTGTGTGACTAACAAGCCAAAGTATTGCCTGTGGTGTTGTCACATTACCTGTTTTTTTTTTGTTTTTTTTTTTGTTTTTTTGGCATGGGTGCACCTCAGCATAGCACTTGCTTGTCGAGACAAGGTACACACACTCCAGATTTGTCATTTCAAGCGCTGTTTTCCGTTCAAGCCGATTGGAATTCAGGCGCACACATTCTTGTGGTGTTTCTGGGTGGAGCGAGCGTGGAGCGCTTTCCTACCATTTGAAGGTGAAATCAAAGCAGTTGGCCTTGAGAAGCATGTCATGTATTACGTGTTTTTTCTTTTCCCTTTATCTCATTTTTTCATCTGTGAGTTTGTGTGTGTGTGTGCACACTGTGAATGTTACGTAGGTGTTGGGAAGTGTAGCAGCATGTTTCTGTCTCTGCATCAAATGTAAGAGTTAGACGATCTGTTGTATGACTGATACAGATAATATGAGTTTAAGGTGGGGCAGGAAGAATGCTAGAGGTATTGAAACGTTGCAGTTTGCAAATATAATGAGTAATTTTTCTAAATTTAATAGCAAGACTGCAACTGTAAGCTTTGTAATTGGTGTAGAGTCAAATTTACAGAGTCTCTGTATAACAATAAGTGGTATTAGCCATTGTTTAGCACCCAGTACTCTGTGAAATGAGGAGTAATGTACAGTATGAGAGCAAGAAGTGTTAAAAGGTCTTATTCTACATTATCTTATAGCTGAGAAATCCCACGAAAAGACCAAAACCATCAGTGAATTATTCAAAAGGTATCGCAGCAAAATATTCCCTCAAAGCATTCTTCCCAGAATAAAGGAGCCGTCTGCAAAACTGTCGACGGGACACATCAGACTGCAAACAAGCTCGATTATCACACTTTCTGTTGTTATGCATTTTTTTAATCATCGTGGTTTTCACATTTGTAAAACTTCTATTGAGCCGAGAAAAGCAATTTAAAAAAGAGCTGCGTAACCAGGAAGTTAATAGATTATTTATTGTGCTTTTACAAGGACATTTGTTGCCACAGTCTGAACAGATCCTCCGTATATAGATCGATGACACACTAAACATCCGGTGTGTTATGTTGTTTAATGTCTCAGTATTAGTCCCTGAACAGCTGCTCACCGCAGTTTGTATCAATCAGGAGGAAACAGAACGTTTGTTTTGACTAATTTCACCACATTCACTGTTAGTTTGGTCTTTTCCTGAGATTTGGCGACAGGCTCGTAGGTGAGTATATATGTTGATGTATTTAGCGACAGTGATGCACTTTTCATCCCCTCGTTCTCTGAAAGCATGACATCCACAAATTTGAGCACATTTGGATGAATTTACCTCTCGTCTCCTCCGTTGTCTTCTCATGGTTTGTGTTGTTTTTCTGATCAGTCTGACTTTTCATGCTTCTGGTGTTGCTCAATCCTCAGCATGGGTTGCTTCATTTAAGATCTGATCACATGACTGTTTCTTTTCCTGCTCAGGTAAACGCAAAGCCCTGAAGCTGAACTTTGCCAACCCCCCGATCAAACCCACGACTAGATTCACACTGAACACGGCCGGGCCGCCCTTCCAGAACCCGCACATGTGAGTGACCCAGGGCTACAACACTTATATGTTAGGCTTGTTTCTGAGTATGTACCAGCTCTCATCCCCTTGTGCTTCTGTTAGAGAGAGGCTGAGAACACACAGTATCGAGTCATCAGGAAAGTTGAAGCTCTCCCCGGAGCAGCACTGGGACTTCACGGCCGAGGATCTCAAAGATTTGGGCGAGATCGGCCGCGGGGCTTACGGATCCGTCAATAAGATGGTGCACAAGCCGAGTAACAAGATCATGGCGGTGAAGGTGATTTACTTTTTTAATATGTAGATATTCAGATGCAGATTAAAGGGTAACCTTCTATTTGTCAACCAGACTTCATGTTACCTACGTGTCTCTGATTATAAGGTGTGTTGTGTTTCCTTCACAGAGGATTCGGTCAACAGTGGATGAGAAGGAGCAGAAGCAGCTGCTGATGGACTTAGACGTGGTCATGAGGAGTAGTGACTGTCCCTACATCGTGCAGTTTTATGGCGCTCTGTTCAGAGAGGTAACTCACGTCTCTGCTGCTCATTCACAAACTGATTTCTTTTGTTTTATGTCTAACGTGTGAATCTCTTGTGTTTCAGGGCGACTGTTGGATTTGTATGGAACTTATGGCTACCTCGTTAGACAAATTTTACAAATTTGTATATTGCTCGTTAGACGACGTGATTCCAGAAGAAATATTAGGAAAAATAACATTAGCTGTGAGTTCAAACTGTCCCGCTTTTTCAAAATAAAGAGGCTAATCTGTCGACTCCTGTTACTAAACGCTTCTCTGTGTTTTCCAGACTGTGAAGGCACTTAACCACTTAAAAGAAAACTTGAAAATAATACACAGGGGTAAGAGAACAACAGGCGCTTTGCTGATCTTATCATAAACCTTCGGATTCAGTCTTTTCATCAGCTGCCTCTGTTCACTCCTCCTCCTCAGACATTAAGCCGTCAAACATCCTCCTGGACAGGAACGGCAACATAAAGCTGTGTGACTTTGGCATCAGCGGTCAGCTGGTGGACTCCATCGCCAAAACCAGAGACGCAGGCTGCAGACCATACATGGCAGTAAGTGACTCTCAGCTCGTGGTTAAATGATGTTCACTACGTGTTTAGTGATGAGAGAGCCGCGACCCTAAAATCTGAATTTTAGGTCTAAAGATGTGAAGCATCTAAAACTCTGTGCAGTGCAAGTCCTTGGACAGAACAGAGAGTGCAGGAGCCCTCAGTTCTGACAAAAAGCCCGGTGTGTATGAATCAGGACAGGTGACACATCGACAGCAGTTTATTGTGTCGCTCGTTTAAACGGTGCCGACGAACAGAACGGGTGACTTGTCTGTGACTCAGACCTGTTTGAGAGATTCCATCAAGATGTTTCTGACCTTTTTTTTAAAGGTGCAGTCGACGGTGCAGATTGCTTTCCTTTCCAGGCTTTTTTTTAGACCCTTCCAACAATGATAAATAAGGATTTAATAATTATGCCTCACAATCCTCACATTTTAGAAGCTGATCAGCATTTTCGGACAATAAAATAACTAGACAATCGATTTATGGTCCCTCTCTGTACTGCCTGATACTGAGAGCATGTCTTGTGAGCAGCCTGTGTGTGTGTGTGTGTGTGTGATGTGTGTGTATAACATAACTAAAGAGCTGCAGATCGTTGGCAGTTCAGACAGGTGATCTCACCACGTCGTCATCACTCCAGGTTATTTTCTGTCGGGGGGGTTACGTCAGCTGGGGGCATACTCCCGCTCCCCTCCTCCTCCTCCTCCTCCTCCTCCTCCTCCTCTCTCCACAGCAGTTTCCATTCTAAATTTGGTGAGGCACAATCACGACCCAGCGGCACTCCACCACACACACACACACACACACACACACACACACACACACACACACACTGGAAGGCCGAGGCAGGGGTTTCATTCATGTCGGCGTTTGAAGAAGTCACTCCGGAGCTTCCCACGGCTGTGAGCTCACGCCGCAGGAATCTCCGCTCCCGTTTCTTGTTTCCAGCTGGCACTCTCTCCAGGTGTTTGATCACTTAATGACGTAGAAAAAAACTGACCTCAGTACAGCTGGAGAGCCCTGACTTATTGTTTGGATATGTTGTTGCAGACAACATGCTGTTTGCCTCAGGTCACATTCAGGTGTCGGATGCATGTGGAGTTCAGGTTTCGCAGGAGGCTGCGGCTCTTAATCACAGCTCTTTGCGGTCACAGCAGCAGCTTCTGCACTCGATGACGGTGTTTAACATCTGCGGCAAATGTTGCTTTCTTAGTCATTGAGCAGTTTAGTATTTATGGTTTTTTTTTTCATTTTTTAGATATAGCAGAATGCAACAAAACTCCATCACTGTCATTTTATGTTAAGTTACATTTTGAATGCTGGAGTTTTGAACAGTATACAAACAGGTCAAATTGAGTGAAAATACACAGAGGTTTGGTGCAGGTTGAGAGAGGAGGGGTGAGGAACGTGGTCATTAAAGTTGACATTAACTGATGTGAACTGTTATATTATTTATGGCTGCAGCCATTGATCACCTTCATGATTCTGATGAAACGAGGACTCATTTAGTCTTTAAACTTTCAGAAAATGAAAACGCGTGCCGGTCAGAAGTTTCCAGAGCCTGAAGTCTAGATTTTCTAGTTGCTCATTTTGTTTTAGGAGTGATTAAGAAGCCAGATGCGTTCAGTTTATTATGATAAGAGATGGAAACGATTGAAATCCTCACATTAAGGAAGCTGGAACTTTTACTGAGCACATCACGCCAAACAGTTAATAGATTATAAAAATAGTCTTCTAATTGTTTCCTCTCCAGTCCTGTTAATATGTCAGACAGTTTATTTGCTGTGATTGTGGAGACTAAACACTTCCAGTGTTGGCAGATGTGACTCGGGCTCTCTGCAGCAGTCAGCTGCTGCTCTATAAACCATCAGTGCTGCAGCACAGACTGTCCCGCTCTGCTGGGTGACATCAGCATCTAAATCAGGCCTGTAAATGGGCCAACGAGGTGCTTCCTTCTCTTCTCTCTGCACAGCAGCAGGAGGTTTCTGCAGCGTTCGACACACCTTGTTACCGCGTCTCTTGCGTGGTTTGTGGGGAGGCTGGGAGTGACAGAGTTGGCAGAAGCGGTCCTGTAAGGCATGCAGAGCCTCGCTGCAGCCCTGAGAGGCAGGAATGAGGGAACATGCCACTTAATGTGAGAGCTGATGGCATCTGCATGAGCAGGTGAAAACATGCCCAGCGGTGATGAGCTGCTCAGGTTTTCTCTGCAGCCATGGATTTATGTTTTAACATCTGCTTCAGAAACATTTTAGGTCCCCACATGACTGAATATTAAACACTTTTTACATCTTTAAACTCCAAATCTGACTCATGAAAAGAAATTTAGAGTTTCTTCTGATGTGCAGATGAAGCTTTATGCCACCTAGGATTTTTTTCTTTTTATCAGCCAGTTTAATCTCAAATTTTCCCTTTGCAATTTGAGAATTTGCCTCCCCAACACACAAACTGTACGCCCTCCTGTTGGATAAGTTTTTGAATTATCTGGTTTTTATTCCTGGTTGGCAATGGTGAAACAGCATTAGCATTCATGAAAATAAAGGTAGCACATGCAGAATACAACAGTGAGATGTGGATGATCATGTAACACAGTGTTTGAATTTAAATCAATACAAACACGCTGCTGCTGGAAAACTCATTTGATGCTCATTCGATTCGGACGAACAGAGACTGTGACATGGAAACCATGCACCATCCAGAACTGAACACGTGAATGCAGAGAAAAGATTTGAAGCTTCAGAGCAAAAATTCAACAAACACTCACACAAACACAAACACAAACACAAACACAAACACACACACACACACACACACACACACACACACACACACACACACACAGTGACATCTGCTGGTCAACAAAACTCACAGCAGAAAGAAGAAAGAACATTTTGGTGGATGTGTCTCTCTTTCCTGCATAAAAACTTGGATTATTGTTCTTTTGATTTTTTTTTTTATTTGCTTGTTGTTTCAGAACCAACGTTTTAATCTGTTGCCTGTTTTCGTTTTGCAGCCCGAGCGGATAGACCCCAGCGCGTCCAGGCAAGGCTACGACGTCCGCTCAGATGTCTGGAGTTTGGGAATCACACTGGTGAGTCGCAGCTCGACACAGACGGTTGAACCAAACAAATTAACAGAATCAAAATTAAATTAATGTAAGTACTTTCATCTGCGGTCCCTCACACCTAGCTACAATATCATGAGATTAACCATCAGTTGATTGTAAGTAAATGATTAAAACGGCTTTGATAATTTGTTTGCCCTCCTCATGTCCTACGTATATCGTGTGTTTCAGTACGAGCTGGCTACAGGACGGTTTCCCTACCCGAAGTGGAACAGTGTGTTCGACCAGCTGACCCAGGTGGTGAGAGGAGACCCGCCGCAGCTCAGCAACTCTGAGGAGAGACGCTTCTCTCCCAAATTCATCTCCTTTGTCAACTTGTGGTAAGGAAACATTCTGCAGCATGATGACAGATTTATTAAAATGAAAAATCTGTTTGCTCTTCTGCCCCCTGGTGGACAAGCAGCTGAACTGCCTCCTTCTCTTTTTAACACTTTGCTTGTTTCATCTCTTTTCAAGCCTTACAAAGGACGAGTCAAAAAGGCCAAAGTACAAAGAGCTACTGGTGAGTTCACACTGGCCTGTCTGCAGACTTTTTTTCATCCTTACATTACGTTTTTTTGAGTTTGTACTGACGCATAAATCTTCTTTCACCACTCCAGAAAGATCCGTTCATCCAGATGTACGAGGAGCGCTCGGTGGACGTCGCCGGTTATGTCTGCAGGCTCCTGGATCAGATGCCAGCGTCTCCCAGCTCACCGATGTATATGGACTGATAGCAGAACAACACAGTAAATGCATCAATAAATAAACACCAGTCTGCAACAATAGAGACATTTAAAAAAACAATAAAAAAACAACAAAAAAAGACAACAACTTAAAGAAAACAAATCCTCGTGTAAATTTGCTTGGTTCCCTTATTGCAGTGTTAAAAGAGAATTGTAAAGCCTGAAAAAAAAGAAAAAAAAACACCATTTGCACTTAAAGTGGTGTTAATTTCAGTCATGTCTGTATAATATATCAACGTTAAACACTTCTGTTTCTCTCTTGTGCACAAACACACACACCGAACGCACAGTCATGTAAGTATAATAGCAGCTGAATCAATCAATCATGGACGCATCTCAGTGGTTAGTAAAGTGATTTAAGACAACAACAAAAAAAACAGCAACAAAGAAAATAACCTGGAACTTGTATTTATAGAACCAAAATCATGTGGAGTCTTTGATTTGGAGATTCTTCTTCAGCATACTGGAATCATGCTCTTTGTGAATTGTCCCACCTCTTCCATGTACGTAACTGAAAGCATTGTGTTTGGTATCTTAATGGAACTTTGCTTCTCTGGGTATAAAAGCAGTTTAAAAAGTGTTGGTGGTCAGAATCATGTTAGACCTGCAGTCCAGTCAGTGCTGAGAGGCTGCCGTCCTCACCGTGCACTGGACTATATGCTGATATATGAATAAAGAAAGAAAGAGAAAGTGTGTTGTGTCTCTTTTCTGAACGTGAGAGTATCAGGTACGTTTCTGTGTTCGTACAGAATATAATGAAGGTGACCTGCAATATAACGATAAAGAAAAAACACCTGTGTGATGAGGCACTCGACAGTAAGACAGACCGACATTTGGCTGAGGATATATTAATTTAAAAGGGTGTATATTTGCATCTGTTCTCTCTGTCTCTCCCATCTCCTGTCAGTTTCATCTTGGATCTATAATATTCTCTGAGCTACATAGTCATAGTCATGTGTAGTCACAGAGGATCCAGCCTGCAATAATCCATATATTATTTTTATAATAATTCATAGCATTGTAGCACTGTAACATAATATTTTAAAGGAGATATGACAACAAAAAATGTTTTATTCATACAGGTTTAGGGACTGTACATTAGAAATGGATTTAAAATAAAGCATAGGTTATGAAAGATTATATATATATATAATTATTATTATTTTTTACAAATATATAGCGGCTATATATGAGTTCTGTTAAACTGTACATATAAAGACAATGTTTGTGTCTTTGTATTTGGACATAAGAATAACAAAATGACAATTTAATGTGTATAAAGTGGAATACAGGCCTATATTTCTTTAATATTTATGTATTTATACAGTACAAAACATTTATACTGCTATTTATACACTCTTCTAACTTAATATAAGCATATATTTTTAGGGTTACTTGATGGTTAAATTGCTGTAGAAGTGCTGCGTATTTATAATATTTGAGGTCTTTTATTTTGTAGTAGTTTGTTGCTGTTGAAGCCCCCTTTAATGAGTAGTTTTATCCCCGCCTCCCTGTCTCGCGAAGCCGCTGTGATTGGTCCATAGTCCTGCAAGACGATCCCACGCACCAATGAGCGGCAAGCGTCTCATTACGTCATCATTAGATGCCGGAAGAAGTGTCACATGTGTCAAAGTCCTGCTGAATGAGCACCTAGCAACACTTAGGTAATCAAATCTTTGAAAAACGCGTATTTGGAAATGTATAAACGAGCTTTAACTGATCGGTTTGACATGTAATTAACCGTCGCTGATTATATTTTAATTGCTAGGCGACGTGTTTATTATGAATGCGGTCCGTTTGAGGCTGAAGTCCTTCACATTCCTGTTGGTTAAATGCGGATCTCTCTCCGCTGCTGCGCCGCCGGCCGCCGCTCGCTGTGACTCTCGTTCCCCGCGGACTGTGTTTCAGTGTGTCCGAACAATGGCCTCTGTTAGTAACAACAACAACCCGGAGATGCGGCCGGGTCTGAATAAGGCCAGGCAGAGGGAGCCGCTGCGGCGGGTGAAGACCAAAGAGAACCGGGGGAAGAAGCGGGATCTCCACGGACCGTCCACCGTGTACCTGCAGGTGGTCGGAGCGGGGAGCAGGGACAACACTGCGTCACTGTACGTCTTCTCCGAGTTCAACAGGTAAATATACTCACGTATCTGATTACTTCCGGTCGGAAGGGCTGCCTGTCACCCACCTGTCACACCAAACCTAAAGCTACAAAGTACTGACTGTAAATAATCATGACACATGACTGTGTGGTTTCTTAAAGAAGCATCTTACATCTTGTTTTTTCTGACCTCTAGTGGTGAAACTTCTCACACTCGAGGTTCAAGGTGAAGTCCTTGAAAATTAATTTTAACATGGGTTTGTCAAGGTTTTTAAAGTGCCTGGATTTATGATAAAGTACCTGAAACAGCATGAATTTACCTATTTAACTTACATGAAAACAATCTCAACCCGACTGAAAAGCTGATCTCTTGATCTCTTTATCTAAACATGTGTACGTTTTGGGGGTCACCGAACAACAGATAGTTTATGAAATGATTAAAGAGGCAGGTTTATATTGCAAAATGCATCATATCTCATCCCAAGGTGCTGGAAAAGCTCGAAAATGCACCTTGAAAGTGCGTAAAAAGTGCTTAAATTTGCTGCTTTGTGCTTAAAATTAAAACTAGATTATTTCCTATGTACTTGTCCATATTAAATAGGATCCCAACCTGAGATAACCTTGAAAACAACAACTTAGTTTTGAAAAAAGTCAATTAAAAACTCTTAAAAAGGTGCTGAATCACTGCTCAGTAGTCGTCTGTGTGAGGAGTGAACTCGTCCTTCTGTAGTTTCACATTTTCCGCCTGTTACAGACGAACAAAAAAAACAGATCCAACGATAATGTACACGCCAACGATTACACCCTTCCTCCTCTCTGCTGCAGATATCTGTTCAACTGTGGTGAAGGAACGCAGAGACTCATGCAGGAACACAAGTAAGCTGCTCTGATCGTTCTCACTGTGCAAACTCAGATATCAGCCGAGTCATCTGACGACAAAGACGGAGAACTTTTAATACCTCTCGTGTTTCCCTTCCGACAGACTTAAAGCGACTCAGCTGGACAGCATCTTCCTGACCAGAATGAGCTGGCAGAACGTGGGAGGTTTATCAGGTCAGTGAAAACTTTTATTAATTCCATCAGTTACAGGCCGTCACTCTAAATTTATAGAAGTTATGGATTAATTAACAGACTTATAGAAGATCGTTCCACCTCATGTGTTTTTTAACTGCGTGAAGTGTATTCATTAGAAATAAGAGCCTGGAGAGAGGATTGATGGGAAGAAGCACTTCCTCTTCACAGTTAGTTGGAGGTTTAAATTGAAAAAGATGGCTGAACATATAAATCTGTTCTCAGAGGAGTAAAACATCACAAAATGAATCCACGTTACAATGATATTCATCCGTCATTTATTCATTTATGTCAAAGTTTTATTTATTGAGGGAACGCTGTCTCCTGTTGCTGTCTTCTTCTTCTTCTTCTTCCTCTTTGTTTGCAGTCTTCTTATTAGTTTGCAGTTTTCTTCTCCTTCTTTGTCTTTTTCTTCTTCTTTGTCTTCGTATTCTTCTTCTCCTGCTGAATGTAGCTTCACACACAGGTTTGTTTTTGGAGGTGAAGCAGCTGCTGGAGATGATTTTAATGAATTGATATAATTTGTTATGTTTGAACTGAACATATTTGATTCACTGTGTTGTTGTTTCCTCTGCAGGGATGCTTTTAACGCTGAGGGACACTGGTGTTCCAGAGTGTGTCCTGTCTGGACCTCCACAGCTGGTGAGAGACGCCGACACACACTGTGACTGTGTTTTATCGAACATTTATTCACTTTACACTGACTGTCTCTTCTTCTTCTTCTTCTTCTTCTTTTTCTTCATCGAAGGAGAACTATCTGAAGGCCATCAAGTCATTTTCTGGGCCACTGGACACGATCAAGCTGTGTATGTGTAACTTTCACGGTGTGACTGTATTATTTTCTGAATGACTTCAGTATCATGAGACGCTGACTGTGTGATTCTCTTCCAGCTGTGCGACCGTACACTGAGGAGGCGTATTCAGACGACACCATGACCGTTTATCAAGTGCCCATATTTGGTGAGTTCAAACATTCGTGCTCAGGTTTTTAGACTTTTTTTTTTCTGCTGTTTGAGTTTCACCGACTCTTTTCTGTCTTCACTCTTCAGCTCAGTCGAGAAGCAGAAACGGATCCCCCAGGTCGGGCAGGAGCAGCCCGCCTCAAGGTCCCGCCTCCACCGGGATGGACGACACCTGCAGTAACAGCCACACAGGAAGTCCAGGTGAGTCGTGAGATCCACCTGTCAGAACCACCTTTGATTATTAGAAACAAACGCCGTGTTCTTATCATCTCTTGTCTTGTAGGTGAAAGACGAGGTGTAACCAGAGATCCGTCTCTGGCGGTTTCCTTCATATGTAAGGTGAGACGCTTTCAACATGTTGTCATCTCTGAGAAATACGATGAACACATGAAGGATGTTTGTGTTTTTTTTACTTTCTTCTTCTCTGCTTTTAATGTTTGCAGCTTCACCCCAAGAAAGGGAATTTCTTAGTGCTTCAAGCCAAGGAGCTGGGTTTACCTGTGTGAGTGGATTTTTATTACAAATCAAACAATCAGGTATTTGTTGTTATAATCAGATGATGCTTCTTCCTCGTCCTTCTTCTTCTACTAACATAGTTTTATTTCTCTGAGTTTGAGTTGATTGTGTTTCTGTTTCTGTGGGAGAAAATGTTCAAAGCAGAGCTGCAACAACAAGTCGATTGATCGCTGCCAACTATTGCTTTAATAATTGTTTAATCATGTAAAACATTTACTGGTTTAAGCCTCTGAAATGTGTGTGTGTTTTTGTGTTGTGGACTGTTGGTTGGACCAAAGAAGCGTCCTAAAGACGTCACTTTGGGCACCAGGGAACCGTGCAAAAGATTAATCGATTGATTATGAAGAAATATTTGCAGATTAAGACATTTGTCCTCAAAATAAACACATTAAAGTCGCAGAGGACTTTTATTTTAACTTACTGCTTCACCATAAATTGAAAATGCACAAATTAATGCAGCAAAATGTACCAGAAGGCAGAAAATGAATCGTGTGATTCTCGAAATTAAGGCAGCAACTCATCGTTTAGTCTCCAGTATAAAATGAGAATCGTTCCTATCACAATCTTGCAGAACTTGAGATCAGAACTCAAACTGTTACAAAACCTTTTGTCCCCTCAGAGGCACAGCAGCGATCGGCCCGCTCGTAACGGCTCTGAAGAGCGGGAGAACCGTCACGTACGAGGGGAGAGAGGTGACGTATAAAGATGCTCTTGGCTGATACCACGTCTGTTATCAGGCTGCAGCTCTGAACCGTCTGAACTGACACCGCTTCTGTTTTAGATCCGACCCGAGCAGGTTTGCACTCCCACCGACCCCGGACCAGTCTTTGTTGTCGTCGAGTGTCCGTCCGAGGAGTTTGTCGAATCTGTTTGCAACAACCGGCAGCTGAGGAGGTTCGATTATCCGTCTTTCTCGCATAATCTAAACTGAATGTATGCAAGAAAATATATTTAAATTCATTCTGTCGTCCAGATACCAAACCGGAGGCTCGGAGGATCCTGTGGTTCTGGTCGTCCACATGACTCCAGACTCGGTTCTGAACACAGATGAATACAAGAAGTGGATGGAGAGGTTTGAATTCTCCCACTCTGAGAACCCAGACTCCATAAAGAATCCTGCTAATTTAAACATCCAGTCGAACACGCTGAGAGTTTTTCTTTTTGTGTTTCTGCAGGTTTCCATCCACAACAGAACACCTGATCCTCAACGAACACGTCAACACGTTCCACAACATCAGAAGCCACAAGATTCAGGCTCAGCTGAACATGATTCACCCCGAGATCTTCCCACAACTCCATTCCTGCAGCTCAAAGGTATTCTGCTGGTCTGAGCAGACCAACTACATACAGTTTTAACTAAAAAGTTAAAAAAAACTAAAAACTCTTCATCATTTTTCAGAATTCAGATATTTTGTCATGTCATCATTGGACGATAAACCAGCAGATTAATAGATAATGAAAGTAATCGAGTGTATTGCTGCTATAACGTTCTTCTTCGTTCCACATGAAGGATATTATTAGGGGCGTCAAAAATCTGCAAATCCACAATTCGATTTTCTACTTCAACATTTTTTTCCAGCGCTGACAGCTGTGTCGTAAAAGTATAAATGTAGAAAAGATTACATCTCATGAGAATTGAAATTGTGACACGATTCAAATTTTACTTTAAACATTTTCATTCTCATATATTTTGAAATTCTTCTTTATAAAACAAAGCGGTATTTTACACCAGCAGCTTGAATCCATCCTTGTGTTGGTTTGCAGGTTTGGGTCACAAACAAAAAAAATATATATGTATATTTAGAAATGTAGAAAACTTGAATAGTAATCAAAACATATAACGAGCGCTTCAGTTAGGATAAACAAATAATAGAGTTCAGAGATTCAACAATAAATAAACAGTTTGTTTATTAGTCTGGTTTCTCAAATCTGTCCGGAGTGAACCCTCCTACTGAAAAAAACAAATCACGAGGATCTCTGTAAAATAAATAACTCATCATCTCGGCTGCTGTCAGCTGATCGTCTTCCTGCACAGGATGAGTGTGTGGACGTGTCGAGTATCACCGATCCTGCCTCTGATTTAATTAAATTTAAAAGCTGATTTAGTTTGATTTTGGCTCTAGAATAGAAAATCACGACTCCTCTGATATAGAATAAGTTTTCTCAGCACAGTAAACCCGTCAGAGTTTTTTGTTTTCATCCCAGTTTTTCATGCAGCGGCTCTCAGGAACTTTATTTCTACTTTGTCTCAGAGGCAGAGTTCATGAAGTGACGAATGAAGAACGCTGCATGAAGAGTAGTTATAAGAAAACATCAAAAACAACTTGTTTTTGTGTGTGTGTGTGTGTGTGTGTGTGTGTGTGTGTGTGTGTGTGTGTGTGTGTGTGTGTGTGTGTGTGTGTGTGTGTGTGTGTGTGTGTGTGTGTGTGTGTGTGTGTGTGTGTGTGTTCCCCAGGAGCTCCAGGCCGCCCTGCACATCCCCAACGTCAGAGGCGAGTGTCTCCTCAAGTTCCAGCTCAGACCTGTAATGGAGTGGCAAAGGTTAGTTTGTCCTTCAATCCCCCCAATTTAGCCGCCATTACTCCGCAGCTCGCAGCGCTGCCTTGTCACAGAAAACAATCTGGGACGGGCCGTTGCTCTCAGCCGCTTGCTTCCTCTTTCTTCTTTTTAACCTCGTCTTATATGTGTCAGGGTTTTTCTTCTGCACGGTTTTTTGTCAAGTACTGTCGAGGCGCCTGAAGGTCAGATGTGTTGGAGAGAAATAAAAAAGACTCCCTGTGTTTTTTTTCTCCGGCAGTGATTTTTTTTTTTGCGGGTCAGTGGTGTGTGTCGTCCTCACTCTTGTGTTTGATTCGTTAGAGACTGCATCCCCTCCTGCAACACGGAGGAGTTTGTGAAAGAGGCTTCAGAGGTCCCAAACTTTCTGGAAGAAGTGGACGAGTGCAGGAAGATCTGCTCCTCCGACGCTGCGGCGGGACCTCATGGTGAGAAACACCAGAACAGAATGTTTCTGTCTTTAAAGTGGACGTTTCCTCAGCGACGTTATTGTCCAATTTAAAGCAACATTATGTCACTTTTTTACCCTCAAACATCAGCTTCTAAATCAGTTCCAGACCAGCGATTTGTATTTATGACAGTGGGGGGCACCAAATCACACAAAATGCAGTTTTCTACATCATTTTGCTTTAAATTTGTGTCGTAAAAATATGATGAGAGACATTTGAAGCTTCATTTGAAAACTTCAGTGGAAGCTGCTCATTAACAATAATGTGCTGATTGTCTGTTTTTGTCTGGATTAGCTCAGTCGATCAATAAGTTTACTGGTGTGAATATGTTTCTTTCCTGCAGGACGAGGAGAAAAGTATCCTGAGGTGGTTTTCGTGGGAACAGGATCGTCTCTTCCGATGAAGATCAGAAACGTCAGCGGCACTTTAGTAAACATCAGGTACGAATCCTCAGTTTTTAAAAGTGGACGACAACTCAGCTCCTGTAGTTCAGTGTTTGTTTTTTGATTTATCATCACTTAAAAACATTTTACACAGTATGAGCTGCAGTCTGTGACAAACATAATGATAGAAAAATGAATCAGGAGTTGATGAATGTTACGACTCATCATCTGGACAGTCGACAGTAAACTGCAGTGAACGTTGTTCTCTGGAGGAAAGTCTTAAAAAAAAGTCTGTAAAATAATCGACTTCCTGTTCTTAACTTCTTGTTTCACTTCAGGTGTTGCCCGCACGCTTTGTTTTATCTCTTTATTGCGACGGACAAAATGATGTAACATCCCGACAGCACCACAAACTGCTCACACAGTCGAACCGAGAACATTAAAAACTCGCACTAAAAGCTGCTCAGCAGTTTCGTTTGGCTTCGCACCACAATGACGCACACTTCCTGACGTGATGGTTGCACGAAGTTACCACTGATCTGCCGGTTGCTGAGATGCACCGGAGAGGCGGAGAAGTGAAGAAGAGAAGAGTCAACCTTCTGAAAAATGAAACGTTTAATGAGGAAGGAAGCTCGTTCATCTTTATTAAACCTCAAGAACACACTCGGCGCGTTTAAAAATGGGAACTCTGATCGCAAATCTCACTTTTTGTTTACAAGGAAACGGCTCCGCTGGGCCCCTTTTTTTTTTTAAGGATTCATTGCAGCGCTGTTACATGAGATTGCATTAGTTTGAACACGGTGTATCTAACAACCTGACAGCTGAGTTTATTGTTAGCGTCTTCTGTACCTGTTCTATTATTGAAATGTCGACATCTTCACTAGAATTTTAAACTGAGGTTTGAAGAGCGTTTCACCCAAAACAACAGGAGCTGATGAAGTCCAGCAGAGATAAAGAGGTCCAGAGATCCAGAAAAAAACCTGAAGCGCTTTTAATAAATAACGATGTGTATCGTTGGTTTGCACACAGAAATCACTTTCTGTCAACATTTTGCTCAAACAAGAAGTGTGTTTTTTTTCGGCGCTCACGGTTTCCTCTCCTCCCGCCTGCAGCCCGAGTCAGTCGGTGCTGTTGGACTGTGGCGAGGGGACGTTCGGGCAGCTCTGCAGACTCTACGGAGAAAACGTGGACCAAGTTCTGTCCAAGATCTCAACCATCTTTGTCTCTCACATGCACGCCGACCACCACACAGTGAGCAGCGATAATACACAAACAATGTTGGTGTTTGATAAAAGAAAGATTAGATATCAAGTGAGCTGCTTCTGAACATCGTCTCGTTTCAGGGGCTGCTGATGATCCTGTACGAGAGGAGAAGAGCTCTGGTGTGTTGAAGGAACGATGAAGTAAATGATGACTAAATAAAAAATAAATGTTCCTTAAATACAAAACATTTTATCTTTCAGGCAGTGATGAAGAAGCTGTTCAGTCCCGTCTACCTGGTGGGTCCGCCCGGGATCTTGACCTGGCTCAACCAGTACCACGAGTACTGCGAGGAGATCCTGGACCACATCAAGTACGTGGACGCACAACACAGTCCAGACGATTTTATTTGTGTATTTTAGCGCCTCGCTACAGATACACATCGGTGTGAGTGTGTGTGTGTGTGTGTGTGTGCTCAGCTTAAAAAATAATGTAAATCTAATTTAACTTTATAGACATTTTATAGAACAAAAAACGTAGTTGCAGCCCAAGTCTGAGCCTCTCCAGCGGGTCATAACGTGAGTCTGAGGAGTTCTCAGATGATTAATGGGAGAAGAGAGAAGAAAGTTCACTTCTCTCATCTGTACTGTTAGTAAAACACTGCAGGATTATTAGTCCGACCTCAATCAGCAAACCAAGTCAGAGGATAAATCCGAATTCTGACTCCTTCTCCTGACTTTCCTGAGTTTAGGTATCACACCTAAAGCTTCCAACCATGAAATGAAACCACTGATTGTGATATTAACAGCCAGTGAAAAGTAGGAAGAATTAGCAGTTCACAGAGTAACATAACATCTTTGAATATTTGATTTATATGTTAATAATATCAACAGGAGATAAATGATTTGGGGGGTAAACAGCATTAACTGTGCTGAAGCAGAAGCTGTGAAGTTTCTTTCCACCTCTGACTGTTCAGATAAAATCTGTAGTTACTGTCAGAGAGGCAGCAGCTACGTGTGTGTGTGCTTGACGTCGTCTGTTTTGTGTTTTCAGCTTCATCCCCAACAGATCTCTGTGCGAAGGAGCCGAGCCTCCGACAGAGAGGACGAAGTCGCTCATCAATGTGCTGCTGAAGAAGAACAACCTGAAGAAGGTCCGCAGCTCTCTGAGCGTCCTTTAACACCAAACACCCTGTGGAGTTTTTAAAGTTACTCATGACTTTTGTGTGTGTGTGTGTGTGTGTTTTAGTTTGAGACGTGCATTGTGCGTCACTGTAAGAACGCCTTCGCCTGCAGCTTCGTTCATCAGTCAGGATGGAAACTGGCGTTCTCCGGCGACACGATGCCCTGCGATGCCTTCGTACACATCGGTTAGTAGCACTCACGATGATTAAAGTCCACGTTTCACTGGAGTGTGTGTCCACACACACACACACACACACACACACACACACACACACACACACACACACCCTGTAGGTAATAGCAAATTGAGCGTTCAAGCTTTCAATATTACAGAGATTCATATAAGGTCGTCTCGACTACACCACCCGTTCTGAATAATTTATCCGATATTTCTTAATGCTTTCGATCACTCTCGGAGCTGGCAGGCGGGCTCTTCTAATGGTTCCTGCGGGATCCCACTTCATTGACTCTTCTTAAATTGCTTGACTGGATTCTGTCCAAGCAAAGCCTCCCCGAGACGGCGAGTATATCCCCACGCCGGTTCATTATAGATGGCCCGGACTCGGCGGACAAACGGGGCGTGCCGATTCTCGATTACGCCGATGACCTGATTGATTTTTCCTGCGGGGACACTGAGAGGGCTGTAAGTGCTCGTCTGTGATTCAGGCCTCTCATTCTGCCTTTTTTTTTAAATTTATTTTTTCTTTTGATTTAGGAAAGAATGCAACGTTACTGATCCACGAGGCGACGCTGGAGGACGGGATGGAGGAGGAGGCTGTGGAGAAAAGACACAGGTGATTAAAAGCGGCACAAACGAGCTTCAGCGTTTAAAAAAGAAAAAAAAAAAGAAATAGAAAATGCAGCAGCCAACAAAAGCACTTTATTGGCTGTTTTGCAGTTATTTTCGAGTGCATTGTTAAATTTCTTTACACCTCCACACATATTGACTTCGATTTCTGGCACCTTTTTTACGGTGTCGGAGTGAGAAGCCGTCTTCACAAAGCATCTTTTACGTGCGCAGAAAACAATATTCCTGCTGAAAGTTTCCCCTCGGAGAGCAGAGTAACACAAATCTTGACTTTATGCTCCCGGGTTCTGACAGCACCACCTCCCAGGCCATCGGCATCGGCATGAGGATGAACGCCGAGTTCATCATGCTGAACCACTTCAGCCAGCGCTACGCCAAGATCCCTCTGTTCAGTGAAGACTTCACTGACAGGGTCGGGATATCGTTCGACCACATGAGAGTGAGTATGTTCGTCTCAAACGCTGCTGAGAGGGTTTTAAAAAGCTCTCGACAGCTGTCCTCTGAAAAGGCAAAGTGTTTATCTGGTCTGTGTGATTTTTACACAGTTACAACAGACATCTCAGGTTGTTCAACACTGATTCTCGGTATAAATCTCTTGTTTATCTTTTAAAAACAACATAACGTGTCTGTATCACGTGTCTAAAAGGCGGTGATCAATCACTCCACACATTCATCTGTATTTGAAAGGAATAAATGATAAATAGAAGAATAAAATATCCTGGATGAACTTTTCTGTTTACTCTGGCGTCATAAATTCTCCCCCGAGTGTTTGTTGTTCCAGAGAGCGTAAATTACTGAGCAGCAAACGTTACAAATCATCCAGCGGAGGATGTTAATTGGTCAAAACGACCCCAGTTCGATAAATCAATCAACATTTATTTATACAGCAGAGATCAGTGACGGGTGACGCTCATTTATTTGGTGTCAAACAAACAACTGAAGGAGAAACACTGAGGAGGTGAAGACAGAGTCCTGCATCAGGCTGATTAAAAGACACCAGGACTGAAAAAAAAATGGCTTGAAGTAACAATAATTTACATAAAACTCTGCAGACGCGCCTGAATAATTTGTATTCCAACCTAATAATTGGAAGTAAAACAAAACAACAGTGATTTAAAATGATGATAAAGACCGAGAGATTCAGGTTAAAGCTTCAGAAATAAAACTAGTGAACCTCGACTGAGCTTCGTTCAGTTTGTTTCATCTCCTTGAAATATTAAACCGTCTTTTCACATAATTGTAAGTTGTTAACTTAACAACACGGAGCGACTCTGACCTGTTTGTCCTTTTTCACATCCTTCTCAGTTTAGTTTTTTCAGACAAGACAAGAAATTAAAACCAGAATAAATGAGGTTTAGAAAAAAACAGATAAAATACAAATAAAAGGTTCATTTTTTCTTGAGTTTAATGAGTTCTGTCTCGTCTTTTGTTTAATTGAAGCACATTTAATTGCACCCAGTTATTTACTCGCTCTAAAACAGTAATGATGTTGAGTCAAAGTGACCAGAACAAAATGAATCAGAGTGTCGGACGACTCGTTTAATCAGCTCCTCGGTTCAGAGTGCTT
Source organism: Acanthopagrus latus (assembly GCF_904848185.1). NCBI lineage: Eukaryota > Metazoa > Chordata > Actinopteri > Spariformes > Sparidae > Acanthopagrus > Acanthopagrus latus. Next base: position 22,531,277 of record NC_051061.1, read on the forward strand.
CACATCCGACACCACATGAATAAGAACAAGGATGTATAGACACGTATGGCATCAGTTTAAAAAAGCAGAAAGTATTCAGATGTTTCTTCTCTGACAGTCGGCAGAAACCAGCTGAAACTGAAGAAACTCTGAATGTTTCCGTGTTGTGAAGTCTGGTTTCTGTGAGACCTTCAGACTGCAGCTTTATGTTTTATTTCCTCCCTCCTGAAGTGTTTAAAAAGATTTCTCCCCTTTCAGACGTGAAGCTGCTGGAAGATAAGATTCTGTCTCCTCCAGGAGTTCTGACTCAGACACGCTGCAGCCACTTGACCATTTCCTCTTTTTTTTTTTTTTTATTTTGCTCAGATTCGCTTTGGGGACCTTAAAATCCTCCCCAGGCTCATTCCGGTGCTAAAAACCCTATTCGCCGAGGAGATCGGCGAGATGGAGGAGCGGCGAGACAAGAGGGAGCTGAGGAATCTGGCAGGAAGCAGCTTGGAGGTGGACTACGAGGGAAAGACGAGCGACGCGAGCCGAGCTGCCAAGAGAGACCAGAGAGAGGAGGAGGAGGAGGAGGAGGAGGAGGAGGCGACACGCGACGTAGAGACGAAGAGGCTGAAGACCAGCTGAAGATGATTTGAGTCAAACACGAGGAAGAGACTCGAACTGAAAGCATGAGTTGTCTTATTTAAATGCATTTTATTTGGCGTGTGTGGCTTGATGGAAGAGGACTCGTGTGTATTCCGGCGCACAAAGCTGAGCTCTGAGTTTAGTTTTAGCTTTTTTTTTTTTTTTTCATTAAACACAATAAAATGAGAACACACAGTCTGCAGATTCTCACGCTGATCTTTACTTGAGAACCAGCTCCGGTCGTCAGAGTGTTTTGTTATTTTGGGTTTAAAGGTGAAGAATGAGGCCGACAGCAGCTCGATGAGGTTCAGCTCGAATAGATCGTCAGCAGTTTTCGCTTTACTGGCACGTTCCTCGTTTATTTGCTGCTTAATGCGTAAAAAAATGGTGGCGTGACCCTTTTTTTTGTGGCTCCAGAAGAAGCTGCATGTAGTCTGAGAAATTATGATGATGTCACTCAGTGGCTAAGTTGCATTGTGGGTAATGTAGGCATCAGCTGTGGTCAGTGCTGCTCCTTATTTGTTTGGAGAATAAATTCGACAGGTGGCCCAATTCTTACATATCGCTCCTTTAATTCTCAGGCAGCTGAGAGAAAATACAAATATGAAGTTACTCAGAACACACTTTGTACAAAAAATATTATTTTTAACTCCCACTGGGTCAGTCAACATCAGTTCTAATAAAAAATGTCCAAATATTCATTCATTTTCAGGATTTTAACCCTTTAAATCCCAGATTTTTTGCATTATGCCACTTTTTAATGTAAAAAAAAAAAAAACAGAAAAGTTATTTTCCATATACTTTAATCCATTTTGTACTAAAAGTGGTCTTGATCAGTTGCATGAGGTTTATAATGAGGCAAAGCCCTCTATAGTAAACAAGGGAAATGGTTAACGACAGTCTGATAACACGGGACAGTGACTTTATGCCGTGAGTGGAAACAAAAACATTCAGGGGGTTTAAACAGTCTGTCTGTAATATACTCAGTGTTTTATAGACATTATATGAGCTGAAGTGTTTCATTCATCTCAGATATAGTTTGAGGTACTTTTACTTCACTCATTTCCATTTTCTGCTACTTTATACATCCACATCACTTCATCTTGGAGGCGGATATTCTTCTTTTACTCCACTGCAGTTATTTTTAATTACTTTGGAGACGCTCATGCATCAGAGCCAAGTTGCACATTTTAAAATTAATACATTTTTTCCTATCAGGAATCGGATAAAAACAACCAACAAAGATCATGTTAACAATATGTAGAAACACTTGTATCTCTGAGCTGCAGTGGATGTTTCCTCTTCCATCCACTTGGGGGCTTCAGTGAGCCGTCGGAGCTCACAGCAACATTTACTGCAGCCTGAAGGAGGGAAAGAAGGAAAATCAGCGGCCGACATGGTGATAACGCTCATGAGGAGCGACTTATTATGTGTTGCCACTTGAGGGAGCGTCGGCTGCAGGAATCTCCTCTGTTTACAGCGACGGCGAGGCGACGAGGGAGGGTGTCAGCCGATACAGCGGGTCAGCTGTTCAAACCATTAGGAGCTGTTGAAGATATCGTCCTGCGTGGAGGATCGTTACAGCGTCTTAAATGGCGGTTAAGACACATATTCCATCCGCATAGTACAGGAACAGCCTGAACTTTGATTTCAGGGGCTGACCTTTCAATTAAAAGAGAACGAGCCCGCAGGGGGAAACATCCGCCGCCGTCTTGTTTCCCGCTCTTCTCCTGCATTTACGGTTTCATGTTAAAATGTTAAAAGATTCACTCTGATTTATGGTTGGAGGCCAAGAGGTTAAACCAGATTTCACTGCACCCCTTCTCTCCTCAGATAAGACAGGTGCCAGAGCTCTAAAGTAAATGTGAGCCTTCTAGAAGATTAGCAGGGGGGTTGGAGCGCTGGTTTTTGGCGATTAGCCTATTTTCTGGAGTGTGAAGCAGCAGAGATGAAGACGCATCGCTCCCGAGCCTGGAGTCCATTTAGGGGTCTTTGATGCCGGCGAGACGGTCCAACCCAGAGGAGGCGTGAATGATAAGCAGGATGGGGGGGCAGAAATGGGTTTTGACATGAGCATTGCCAGAGAGTCAGAATGATGGACTGATGGAGGTAATCATCAGTTCACCAGCAGGGGCTCGCCGTCAATGACTATTAAAGCTACAACTCAAATGTATTTATCACGATGCATTTAAAGATAAAACACCTGAGGCTGCGATTTTTATTTTTTTTTCTTCTGAGTGGACTGCTTCCTACCCTGATTGATTTATGTGAGGAATTTAAATTGAAGATTTTCAGGTTCAAGCATGCGAAGATTTAAAGGATCAATCAGGTTTATTATCTTGGTAGTTTTGCCAGCTTTATAACCACAAGACTAATTTGGAAAACATGGCGACTTTGTATCACAGAGAGAGGTTAGAGGCTCTTCATTTTTATTTTGGGTTACGACTAGAATAGGTTTACTTGCTTAATGCTCAAAAACACAACAGCATCTGTATCCACCTCTGTTTCAGCTCCTGTCTCTAGAACCCTCCTGAACACCCGGTCTGCTCTGATTGGTCAGCTCTCAGACGCCTGAGCAGGCACCACTAACAACAACAACAACAACAACAACAACAACAACAACAACAACAACAACAACAACAGTGTGGCTGTGCTGAATCAATTCCTACATGCCGAACTAGATGAAAGGAATAAATTATGCAAATGTGTGACATGTTGCGTCGCTGAATTAAAGGTGGGACCACTGACGAGGCGTTTCAGGAGCAGTGTTTTCTGTGGGAAAGAGGAGATTTCACCTAAGTACTTGCACAAGAACCTATAAAACACTGAAGGAAAAGAACTAAAAACAAAACGCCTTCAAAGTCTTCTTTAAAAATAAAGTTTTTGGATTGAAGTTGAATCTGTAAACTTTTGGAGGTTTACAACAAATAATTAATCCTTTCCCCTTTCTGCCTCCATTTTTCCTTCAAATTAAAGGTCTAGAAGGTAAGATTTGCTGTCTTTTCTGATCATAAAGCAGCTCTGTGTGCTTTTTAGATACTGTAAAAATATCTAAATGCTAAATCTGTATCAGAGCTGTGGCCTTAAACTAGCTGTCAGTAGAGTAACTATACAGTAATAGTCAAAAATAACGAGTTGCTGAGCTGAAAAATGGTGGATGAGTCATTTTGTGCTTGAAAAGTGAAAAGTTGTGAAGTATTTTCATAAACTAAGCTAAAATCAAGCTTCAAACTGTGTCAACCATTAGCTAAGACAGAGAAACGAAGTGGGCGGAGCCTCCTCAGGCCTGTGAGAGCTGACCAATCAGAGCTGAGTGGACAGTGTGAGAGAAATAACGTAGCACGTAAACACAAGTGTGAGTCTGAAAACGAACGTAAAATGGGACCTTTAAGTTTGGAACTTTTACTTTGTTCTTCAGTGATGTCACCGTGTTCGGCGTTGAACTTGGCGAGTATTTTTCATCTAGTTCCCGTCTCATCAAGGCGTTTCTGCCCGGTAAATGTTAAGTTTATAGGTGACTAATGAGGCCTGCGCTGGCTCCAGAAGTCCTCCTGCACTGATATCCATAAGAGACCAGGACTCATAGATTGTCAGCACTTCTTTCTTTACTGGCTCATTGCTCTGCTGTCTAAGTGTCTTTACTCGTTCACTTGCCTGCTTCTCCCATTATTCAGCCGCAAATTCCCATATAAAGATTGAAGTTGTCTTCAAACTGCAGTTCTGGATGTATTCTGACTCTCAGTCCACAACAACCGTCGGATTGATCGCCATAAATCAGTCATGGTCTCCAGTCAAGGTTTGTATCCTCATTGTTTCTTAATGTTGCTTTTTTTTCCCCTGGACTTTACAGATTATTTTTAGGATGTTTTGGATGTTTATGACTCAGCGCAGTTTGCACTCCTGCACTCATGAAGCTTTTCAGCTGATCGGTGTGCATGATGTGTAGAAACTGGGTGTGGTTTTCCATTTTTTTTCAAGTCTTCATTACACTCCTCTGGCATGAAAGTGTGCAGACGTTGTTCCTCTTTAAAGCTAAAGTTATCATCATTCCCTGGTTATGTTGTGACTTTCAGAGATTCGGATTCAGTGACTGGAGGCGAGGAGGATTCCTGATGAGAAGATGCGTGACGATGCAGACGTGAAAGAATCTGCATCGATGCAGAGACGGAGCAGAATCGGCTGGATGCAGAGAGTCAGAGTCACTTTATTGCACTGAATTGTGGGTGAACATTAGGCTAATATAGTTTATGTCAGGAAATATCGCAGAGGGAGGCAGAAATCAGCAGCAAATGCTAAAAAAACTGCACCCAGTATTTCAATCTGTTACACCTTGGGGCACTTGTCGGATGCTAAGAACTTGCTGGGAATCACGAACTGGACGAGAGACACGCGGGGTGTAAAATCTGCTTCATGACAAGGATAAACTACATCAAGTTAAATTAATAAAGCAGGAACTGTCAAGTTTACTGTGAGTACCATATCTTAGATACCATGTCTTCTGTATCAAAATAAGATTTTTGTGGATTACAGAACACATTAAATGTTCTGTACAAGGATTTATGTTTTGTTTCTGTAAATGTTTATGGACTGAGGTGGGTCACACAAAAGATGAAGCTTTTTATATACGTAGACTGTTTTTGAATGACTAAATGTGGAAATGTAGCCGTGTGCATTAGAGTAGAAAACTGAGGATGATTCATTCAGATGCATCATGAATCGTCGTGCATTGGAAATGACGACGAGTGAATTACAGGAACAGATTTTTGCCGCAATCTCTGGATTCGCCGGCTCGTCCTGGGACCGGCTTGCAGAAAATGACTCGGCGAGAGCAGGAAGTCATTAGCATATAACATCATCAAGCTAACTGGCAGCTGCGTTATTCATGTTTGTCACTGTGTATCTGCTGCGGAACGAAGGCAGACGGATCCGAGCGGAGCGGGACGCCTCCAATCAGACACACCTTGTCCACCTGAATCCTCCGCTTCAATCCAGAGTCGATTATACGGCCCCGCTCGCCTCCCTTCACATTTTCTGCCTGGCTGCTGATTCACAGAGCCGCAAATCAAAGTGTGAGGTAATCTGAGGGGACTCTCGGATTGGAGGTCACAGCTCCGCGGACAGGTTGGTAATTGTGGGCACACGATGCATTCCGGCTGAGTTTCCTGAGTTTCTGTCCATCAGCTGTCACCTCGCATCTAGATCTTCATCCAGGGGCCGCTCAGACGCCTGCACCGCCTCTGCTGTAAGGACTGCACAGGCGAGATCAAACATCCAAGCCAGACCTCTGATAACTTTTTCTTCGAACGTGATCGAGCAGCTTCTGGCCGTTATTATTCCACGGAGGTTCTGGCCGGGGTTTGTCTGAGAGAGAAACCTCAGGAGGTTCGGGGGGGGGGAAAGCACCGGCGCTCACCTGGTCCTGCATGAGAATAAAGTAAAGCTCCTTCCTCCCACCTGAGAAAACAATCAGCCGCTCCGATATTCACGAGCGGTCGCCAAACAAATCACACCTGCTCGCTGCTCCGTAGGAGAAGAGGCGGCTCTGAGAATCTGTGTTTAGAACATGGTGAGCCGGATAAACTAACATTGATTTTTTTCTTTTTAAACTTGTTTGTTTTCTGCTTTGACATTCAGATAAAGACTCGCTGAGGATTAGGAAGCCCGTGGAGAAACAGTAGAAAGATGCTCGACATGCATTATTCTCAACTCGCAAAGTAAAGAGTTCCCATGAGGGACTCTCTCCTCAAAGTTGAGGATTATGAGGCGGCGTTTTTGGGTCAAACTTGTCATTATTTGATGCTTTGTTTCGGAGCTGCTGCTGCTGCTGCTGCACAGTCAGCCGAGTTCGGTGTCTTTAGACGTGGTGACTGACACAGATTTGTTCTGTGGGGAATACTAATGAACGTCAGTAATTATAACACATCTCATACAGACCTCAAAAAACAAAAGAACAAGATGTCTCCACGCGCAGAGGTGACGGGAAGGTGAGGAGCTGCGTTCTGTTTCTGAGAGTCGGGAGGTAAGTGCTGATTGTTCTGGATGATACTAACACAACATGTGAGCTTTTTAATTTGAACGATGCACTTTAAACGGCTTCAAGGTAATTACAGAAAGCGTCGGCGACCACTCGTGTCCTGCATGTCAAGAAAAAGAGGCCTTTTTAAATCAGGGCAGGAATATAAGAAGAGTGTATGAGTGGTTGTTATATTATTGGCATTAAAAATAAAGTGTATTTAAAATTTAAAGAGTACATCACAACAGAAAGGACGTAAAATCCAGCTATTTATTGAACTGTTGATGTCTGTTTAAGCCTTATTTTAGAGTCTGCAGTCATCGACTAATTAATAAGTGTTATTAAAAAAAAAGTAATTTAAGTGCGAATCAGGCTGCAGCGGTTCAACACGTCTCTGTCGTAACATCGACTCCAATTCGGATGATTTTCATTTTCAATTATGTGTCTGTGTCTCTGTAATGGTCCTCAAAGCGACTCATAAAATCATTTTCAATCTAATTCATTAAAACTACTCGCCAGTTTTTTTTTGCATCACCTGCAGCACAATTCAACAGTAAACTAGTCTCACGTAGCCACACGGGTCCAAACTCTCATCCTGGTTCAGGGGAAATAAAGAAAAGCTCTGGCTTGTTTGAACTTCTTTAAACCAATCACAATCTCAGGACTGGATGCAGTACGATAGAAACTTTATGTGCATGTCAGGAAGCGTTAAAATGTCCAAATCCCCTCGGACGGAAAGCGAAAAGCTGCTAGCCTGTTTACGTTTGTGTCGTTAGCAAACAGGCTAGCACTAGTAAGTAAGTCGCCATTTTTGGTGCGTAGGCAGCCATCTTGTAAGATGTTATTCATTAACATAATGATTTGAAAAATTTGATTGTGCAAGGAAAGGGGGAAATACATGCATGTGTTGAGCTGAGGCTGAATGAAGCCTTGATCTTAATTAAGCTCAACTTTCAGACTAAATTTAATTCATTTGAGGAATTGCAGGTTTTACCGCTTCTGCACTGGCTTCATTTTTCAGTCCCAAAGGTGGACGCTCGTTCACAAACCAAAGTATTTAACAACCACACGTCTTCACCTGATGATGGCGCTGGATAAAAAATCAAGGTGGGTCAACAAAGTCAGAAGTATTAATCTTCTGGGGAACAGCATGCTAATCCATCTGATGAGGCTTTCTGCTATTACTTCTTCTATTCACTGAGTCACTGATATAATGGGTAAACACTCTTATCCGCATTGGTGACATAATGTATATATATATTTATATTTATACTATATATTAAACCTCTTGTGTCTGCAGGCAAGGACACAAGATGTTTACATGCTGGTTTCTATGTATTTGTGTTCATAAGTGCACAGAACCAAAATAATCACGTCTTTATTGATTTACAGTTTCATCTCCCCTCCAGTCCGACCACCCACCAGCACCCTCCAGACGTCTCAGCAACAAACATGCAAACATCACACATACAGTCGGTCGTAAAAACATACTGTACAGTCAGGATCGGGGTGCGTTTGAGCTCTTAATGCTCTTGAGAATCCACTCGAATAACACAGAGTGGTAAAGACGCGCAGTAATTGGACGAGGCTGCAGAATACAGACAACAGCGAGGAGGAGAAAGGGAAGATGTGCAGTAAAGCCACAAAGACAAGTGTCCTGCAGGAGACGCAGCGAGGAATCAGGAGAACTGAGTATGTGTGAAGGTCGAAGCATCATGTGTGACAACTTCTTCACACTCTGCTGGCTTTGACATGGACTGTAAGAAAAACAACAGTACACTCCTGCGCCGGAAAAACAACTTTCAGGAGAACAAGCTGCCACAAAAATGCCATTTTGTTGCTAATCTTCCTCCGCTATACGATGCTTTAACAGTGCTGTGCTTTGAAAAAAAAAAAAACCTGGATGAAGACGCTGCTGCTCACAGCTGCCAGCATCCGACTGCTTCCTGGCTTGTACCAATTAGCTGGAGCATTGTGGACGTGCGTGTGTGAACTGAAATCAGACAGGAGGAGAATAACAGCAAATTGCACATCAAAACACTCCGAGTCCGTCCGTCTGCACTCGATCCAGGAGTCCCGAACAGAGAAGATGTCGGTCGGTCTGTCCGTCCTGAGGGAGGAGCGGCAGAAAACAGAAGACATCTGCAGAACAAAAAAAAACAAACAAAAAAACATACGATGTGAGAATGGAGCTTTCATTACAGCGGACATTTTGACTTGTCATGGCAGGAAAAGCACAGGTGTGATTAACAACAATCATGGCTGCTTCCCAGTTAGACTCCTTTCGTTCAGATAGCTTTTTGCTTTTGTGCATCTCCTGTGTTTAGGGACAACTACCTGGCACAGCTAAATGAAACAGAGCCGTCAGTGTTGTGTTGTGTTGTGAGTTACACCTGTTCTCGATGAAGACGAGGAAATGACTTTAACCATATGGCTGACACTAAGTACAAGATATATATTATCTCAGATTATTCCCTGTCAGTCTGAAGCCTGTTTGTTCAAATGCAGGAATTTTTAAAACCGGCTCAGTAATTTCCTAAAACAGCTGAACACCATAGCTTTTAACAAACATCCCTCAATCAGGGGGAAATAGTGCATTTTTGGGTACTATTTTCTCTGGTGGACTAATCCATTTGGTGCTTTAGAGAGAATTGGCAGTAGCAGGACGGTGTTTGTGGGATTGAGTAAGAAGATTTATCAAACTCAGGATACACAGATAACACCAGCAGTGCTGATAAAGTTGTACTTCTTTCCCCAGTAAACACACCGACCCATTTAACTGACCGCTGCCTCTCTGGTCACAAGGAGTTTGGACACAGCAGTAAGTTAATCGGCTCTCTAGTCGACACTCTGGCAGCGAAAAGCAGCTTCGGATAGTTTAACTCCAGAAGAAGAAGAAGAAGAAGAAGAAGAAGAAGAAGAAGAAGAAGAAGAAGAAGAAGAAGAAGAAGAAGAAGAAGAGCTGAAGAGGTCGGTGTGTTTACTGGGACAACCACAGCAACCACAACCGACGCTGCATATGGTTAACCAGCTAATTCCTAAACCCAAGTGATGATGTGGCAGCCAATCACAGCAGAGTCCACAACAGAAGGTCCCGCCCCCCCCAGTTTCCTCCGGCTCATTTATTCTAACATCAACTGGGACAAATTGCAAGATCGTGCTAATGTAGATCGTTTTTCACCCTCTGATTCTTTTCTCCCCGTGTCCCCTCCAAGGCTCTTATGTTTGGAGCATAATTTATTATTTTTGATAGCATTTATAAGCGTGTCCTTCAAACGATTTCCTGAACGATTTACCTAAATTATTGCGATGATATTTCCCCCTGATATGATGAGGAAATGTTTTAAGCTGCATTATATATTACTGATATGATATTAAGTTTACTGAAAGGCTTGAGTGAGCCTTTTAAAAAAGGAGTGCATATATTTATATTGAAATTTATAGAAAAAAAAATCTGTAGCTTGAAAGTTGATTTATTGTCATTGAGCACCTTTTATTTGATCTGTTGGACTTCTTGTTTTAATATGCAAACAGCACCAACTGTCGGCAGTTTTTTCCTTTTTCTCCTGGATCACATTCAACTTTCTTTAAATCACATTAAAAGCAGTGAAAGTGTTCTGAATGAGGAGCCCTGCTGCCATCAGTGTCATCAGACTCATGTAACCATCCTTCCTTGCTCCAATTACTCTGGATATTCCAACACTTCACGTCTCTCGGTGTCAGATCTCAGTGTTTGAGCTCTAAAGTCTTCAGCTTCAGTCGTCCACCTCCGCAGCCTCATTTTTCCTGCAGGCCGGCGTGATGTCCTGCTGTGTCCATGCCTCAGGAAATAATAAAAAAAAAAACAAAAAAAAAACAGGCTTCCCTCGCTTCTTGATGTCGCCTGACACCTAAGATAAGACGAAGGAAAAGCCCATGCTTCATCATCCTGTGTTGTGTTTCTGTAAGTCTGTCCCACCTCTGTGAAGTAAGAGTGCTGTGATCTCCAGATGAAATGCGGTCCTTCCAGTAACAAGCTCTCCAGGAGGAGGGATGTAAACATTTCTTTCTTTTCTCTCCCACAAATGTTAATCAGCGGCGAAGTGAGCAGCTCGAGCTCTCCTCGTCTGCACAAGCCGGAGAGGAAAGCCACAACATTTACTGCTGAGCAGAGAAGAAAAGGATAATCAGGCTCTGCAGTGGCTTCAGTGTGGAGATGCAGTGAGGAGATAAACACAGCTCCCTCGGGGGAAAAGCAGGCAGACAAAGACGGATTTGTCTTATCTCCTCCAACAGCGACATACGTGAGACGTTGATTTAAGGAGTCCTGAGATAATTAAGACCTCAGCCTCTGACGGTACACCGGAGAAACAGATGCCTGAAAGCCTGAATATTCACACTTTTATACATTTCGATTCATCTCGACCGTGCTTGAGTCGTACGGAGTGCGTCTGCAAATCTGATCCGACACACACCGTCTGAGAATAAAGACTGATTCGCCGCTGTCGTCAGACAAAAAGACATTACCGCAGAGATTTAGTGTACCAGTGTTTTTCAGATGACAAGTGTGAAAACAGGGTTTAAATCACAGCTAACACGCTTCCTTTATGACACGCTTAAAAACCAAAACAGAGTAATGATGATGATGATTGTCGCCGTTACACACCGAGGACGACATTTAAAGTGAAGTTTCTGACGTTTACCCAGCAACCAGAAAGTGGATCATTTCTTCTAAATGGCGTCATGATTCACTTTGGACGGGCTGCATCAGAATCACACAGACACTAATTCACCAGAGGAACGACAAGACACGGAGGACGGAGACAGAAGATGTGTGTTGAGTCACATTTGATGACTGGAACACTGCGAGCGTGAAGACGTGGTTTCAGGTCTTTTTATCAAAAACGTCGATTTACATGAATTTAAGATCACAGCTGCAGGAACAAACTATAAACCTCTAAAAGACGCTGAAATATACAGAAGTTTGATTCAATACTTTAAAGATTGAGCACTTAATCAAAGAAACCAGCGCACATTACTATTATTTCAAGGTTGTATGTTTAGTCCTGGTCATAAATGAGCAGCCAGACCACAACGTTAAAAAACTGAAGGTTTAAAAACTAGATTTCTTCAGACTCTTATGTTAATGCTTCAGTTCTGCCTCAGGGCCGTTTCCTCCCGTCGCCTGGTTGGTAATCAAGCCGTGCTTGTACTTTGTTTTTTGGAATTACAGGAACTGATACAAACTTTCACAAGAAAAAGCTAAATGTTTTGAAGACGGTGGAAAAAATGAGTCATAATCTCCCAGAGGCCAAAGCAACAGTTGATCAAAACAAAACATAACAGAGTGTGCAACCTCGTATATGACGTGTGTTTATCCCAGAATGCAACACCTCTACATGATCAGCAGGGACGTGGTCAAGATTTTACCTCAAAGCAAAGTAAGTTCGTAGTTACTCGTCGGTGCTGTCGTTCGTCGCCGCGACCTCCTCACCGTCCGAGAGGTTAAAACATTTCTTTATCCCGTCACTCATCCATCGCAAACGATTAACGCTCCCATTCTTCTTCTTCTCCTTTGTCAAATAAACATTCAGTTATTGTGTTTGCGGTCCCTCTACTGAGCTGTGATGTGACTATTGTTCTGCTGGGGGAAAAAATGCAAGGTCACTGGAAAATGGAGAGCTGGTTATTTTTCTGAAAGTCCATCATCCCGCCGTCACCTTTCACTCGAGCGTGTTTGCGTGAATGGAGACGAGCTGAGCCGCGTCCAAACGCGATACAAACACCAGACAAATCCCTGATAATTGTGACGGGAAGACAAACAAGCGAGGCTTCTCCCTGAATGAGAGGCGTCGGCTCACGGTAACAAACGAATGAACTCGGCAGGATGTTTCTGAAAAGGCGCGGGGAGGCCGACAGCTTCTGAGCCGAGGGGGAAGTTTTCATTTATCACGGGGAAGAATCAGAAATGAGAAAAGGATGTGAGACTATTGAGGAGAAATGAATGGAGACTTTAGCTGAGGTAAGGGTTCCTGGCCGCGGTGATGAGTTGGCGGAGGCTTATTATCATCGTACAGTGTGGCGATATAATCTCAGCCTTTCCATAAATCCCCGGCTGTGTCCTTGGTTTTAAATTTACTATATGATACAAAACTTTTACTGCAGCGGGAGCGACAGTGGCCGTTTTATCCAGAGAGGATTCTGCATGTACCAGTCAAGAGAGGCTAAATTTATTCGCCTGCAAGTTTATACTGCAGGTACACACAGTCACCAGAACCTCTGAGCTGTTTAATTATGAATACAGTGATTTTGCTGTAATCCGCCCGGTGCCGCAGGATGGCCTGGAGGTCCGGCCAACAGAGACAGGAGGGCTTGTGGGTCCCGAGCGCTGACTGGCAGGTGTAGTTCAGCTGTGGGCTTGTAGCTGCAGGGGTAGCTGGTTATTACACCTGCGCTAGCCGAGATCTCTTAAGTGCCCTCGAACTAAATTAACTGCATGAGTTGCTCCCCGCGGTACGACCCCCTCCAAGAAATCCATATGTATGGAAATGCATTCAAGTCGAACGAGAGAACAGGAGGAACATTGTGTTGCCTCGTGCAGCGGCGGCGGCGGCGGTCCGACACGATGACATGAACCCGTTCAATCCTTTCAAAAAGGTGAAATCTGCAAAAATGAACAGATTTCTGTCCTCACAAATGTTTGTTGTCTTTTCCATCCCTGAAAATATACTTAAAAATCTCACTGAGATCTCATTGGCTGCATGATGCATCAGTCATCTGGTAGCTCGCGTGTAATTGGCTCAGATAAGTGGATCGCCTGCCTACATGACCACTCATTGGCTGTTGTAGGCTTCAGGACGGGCGTATATATTTATGCTCATATCTGATCCAATGAGGCTTCAGTCCAACGATCGCCATTTCAGAACAACAGTAGGGATCTTGAAATAGTTTGCATGATTGGAATCACAAGAAGAAGAAGTTGTGTTTATTAAATGTTAAATGACATAATAACCCATTTAAACTGACTTCGATTCATCTGGATTTCCGCCTTAAATAGTCATAGATACGTGGAGTTATAAACTCTAGAAAATTACTTTTTGTCCTTTCTTTTTTCTGAGCTGCATGTTGTTGAGTTACTTATCAGCTCATGTTACAGCTCCGCCATGACGGGTTTACGCGTGATGGACGGGACCCGACAGGTGAGCCGAGTTCAACTTGTTTAAAATGCGGCAGCGGTAACGGCGCCGGAGATTATGTAGCGCTCAGAAATTGGTGTTGTAAGAGACTCGCAGCTTTAAGACGGATTTAGACGAATGGAAACAACCCCAATTTTCTGAATACAGACAAAACACAGGTGTGCTTTTAATCTCAGGTCACATTTCTGCTGACTTGTAATTAAAATGTTCTCCTTTTTCAAAATATGTCCAGGATTGTAAAACGGTGTTGTTTCAGTTTGGAGGAAGGTCGCAGCCAGTGGGAACAAACACGCTGTAGTTTTATACCATTTGAATCACTTTTCCACATCTTTTATTTGTTTTATTGTGAGTTTCAAGACATTTATTCCGTCGTGAACCGCCGCACAAAAGAGTTTGACCTGGATGTTTTTCTGTTTAAGAGCCGAGACACCGGGTGTCAAACTATTTCTCACTTCAGTGATTATTTGCTCTGGTCTTCACCCACAGTTTGGTTTGGAAAACGGCCAACACGGCCGAACGAGACTCGTGTTAAACCTCGACATAAATACAGACTGTAAAATGTATTTTCAGGAGATTCTCAAGGAAATATGCCCGCTGAGGTGAACACATGCACTCTGTGAATCAGGTGTTGTCGGGGTTGTTGCTGCTGTTTCTTCTCAGCAAAGAACAAAAAAACGAGTGGGGAAGTTTCACACCGTCATCAACTTCCTCCCATCTCGGAGGAATAAACCTATTAAAGGTAGATCAAAATAAAAACAGGTTTCATTTCCGTGCAGAACATTTGTTTCACTGACACTGAGCCTGATTGAATCCTGAAGTTGGATGTTTTGAGAAGCTGTCAAGAGGTTTGTGTGTTCGCGGATACAGAGCCGAATGCTTCTGACACTTTTACTTTTCTATTCGGCAACAACTTTGCAACAATCCTGAGATATTAATCCACACGACAAGATACAGATACAAACAAATGATGCTTCCTTTTAGCTGCAGTGACATTTATCCATCGAGATGTCTGCGATGGTACTCAGCTACTCGAAGTGTCTGAAAAAAAAATAAATGAATGAATGAATAAAAACATTAAAAGAAAACTAAACAGCAACATCCCCAGAGGTCAGGACACTTCTTAGCGGTTAGCGGTCTTAGTCATCGTGCTCGTACTTCTGCACTGTGACACATTCCCTGGAAAGAAAATAGTTCCTGTGTGAAACTGCTCACAACACGGTCTGCGGATTATCTCAATAACCCCGTCGTCACTTCTGGAAAGAGACACACGAGCGTGATGATCTGCTTCTTCCTGCCGTCCTGCCACATGCGATATGTCTGTTTTCAGATCTGATCACAAAGCGATCAAGAATGGCTGTTAAATATCAGATGTTAAAGCAAAAAGGCAGCAATCAGGTGTCATTATCATCCAGGTCTCCATGCTGTGGATGACCTGGATGGATATTCAGATGCAGATTGGTTTAAAATGCGAGGTGGAAACTGGATCTTGAATGTTTGATTTATAAGAAAAATAGATGATGAGTCTCACTTCCAGCTCGGGGACTGTTGGACGGGTCGGCCTCCATCCCAGAGGTCGGGAGTCGGGTCGGATTCAGAGTGAGATAGACGATGGAGGAGGGGATGCTTCAGGCGTCTCTGCCAAGTTCTTCCCGAAGCCCGAATCTCTCTTGACCAGGTATGATGGCTGAAGTCGAGGTGAGTCAAATTAGAAGAAGTTCGGTCGCCACTTTCACTTTTCAGTTTCAGTATTTGACCATTTTTATGTCAGAGGGTTTTTCGAAGTGCAGCAACAAGAAATATAAACACAGATAGTTTATGTCTGAGAGGAGCTGTGTGATGCTGAATGCAGAATATTGAATTTCCGTACTGTACGTTGCCTTCCCTCCTCAGATCTCTAAATATTTGTTCTCCACTGACCTGCGGCGTTAAAAAAAAAACCAAAAAAACACTTTCATTGCATTTGATTAAAATCCTTCCGTTTTCCTCCCTGCGCCAGCTCAAAGTGTAAATATGCTTCGTTCTGCCTCATTGCTCCGACCGCCTCACAATCCAAATCAAAACCGTGGACCGTTAATATTCCTGCACTCCGAGCTGCGTTGCCGCCCGAGGTGGGATGCATCACATGTTCACCAGACAGTGGAGACGTACAGTGCGATGGACGGAGAGGGAGAATCTCTGCCGCCTCACATGATCGGCTTTGAGTGAGTTGTTTGCAGACAAAATCCGTCTCCGGCTGTTAAGAATTGAGTGAAAAACAACAGTGGGGAAAGATTCACCTGAGACACCTGAGCATCTGTGAAACATCGGATACAGTTTCCTCTCATCATGAATTATTTCTGGTGTTTCCCACAGTGGAGGGAGACCTCGGGGACCGGCGCTGTCCGAGCAGGGGCATTAATTCCTGTTCTCCTGTAACACATCTTCTGTCTCTACAGCGTTATGTGTGAGTAACCCCCCCGTCTGGATAAGATGAGAGGTCCTCTAAATGTTTCACCACGACAGAAAACAGAGGACAATGTGGAGTCACGCCGAGTGTCTCAGAGTTTGAAAGCATCATCGTCCGGGGATCTGAACTCCTTTTTTTTTCTCCTCGTCAGCTCCTCTGCTGCCCTGCTTAGATTTGTTAAGACGTTAAACGAGTTGAAATGGGCGAGATCTGCGTCTGTTAACGCTCGAGACTCTCACGCAGACCGGAGACGGATTTATTTTGACATGACATGTGATTTGGATCAGGATTAAGTCACTTCTGGGTGTCAAAATCTGACATTTGAGGTCCCCAGAGGATGAATCGTACCTCTCCTGCCACAAGTCGACACTTATCCTGTGGAATATCTCAGTAGCTGCCGGATGGATTGGCACAAAACTTTGTGGAGTGATTCATTGCACAGTGATGAAGGCTGATAACTTGCAATAAGAAGGTCCTGGATTCAAGTTCTGGAGTCCAAAGACATGCAAGTGAATTGAACTGGCGTCCGAGTTCTGCAGAGGACGAGCAGATGCAGATGATGATGGATAAATTCTCTCGTAACATATTTTCATACAGACATTCATTAATTTTCCTCTGAGGATCGCTGGTGAACTCTTTATTGATCCCTCCTCTGACCATCGGGTCAAAAACATTCCCATCAGCCTCAGCGTTCAGGGCTTTAAATTAATTAATGTCAGGATCCTAACGAGCAGGAGGAAGAGGGCGACAACATCAGCATCTTAGAGCAACATTTTAAAATATCAGCTTCAGATTCATGTTGATGGTTCAGTGTCAGGGTGGATGGTGTCCGTCACGTGTTTCTGCACAGTTTTTTTAAGAAGTAAAAAAGGGCAGAAGATTAAAGATTTCAAAGGGCTTCATGTAGAGAGACTTTCTCCCCCACAGTTCAAATCTTCACCCACCAGCGGAGCCGTCGGTACGAACTCTTGCTGTGCAGACGAACTTTAGGAAACTTCAGAATCGCCACCAGAATTTTTTTAAAATAAATGTTTTGTGAGTTTGAACAAAACACGTCGGGCTGAATTCTGCGGAAATGCATAAACTGCTGCACATCTAGAATATATGAGCGTGTTTACTTCAAAACACTTGTCGACACACATCTGGACCTCCAGAACCAAACTTTAGATTTTTCCAGCACCACACACACACACACACACACACACACACACACAACACACACACACTGTCTTCCTCCCTCCTCCCCCGTCTCTTCTCCCTCTTCTTCTTGAACTCGGCTGCAATTTATCTGCACTGTGTCTGTCATATTCAGCCTCCAGTGCACATCCAGGCTTCCTGTGCTCCTCGACAGCTCTGTGATTACACTGGACAGGCAATACTCTGCGTGTGCCGCGCTGTTGATTGTGAGAGGCGAGAAGAAGAGATTTGTAGCAGAGGTGATTTACTTCACTTGTCTGTCTCTGTGGATTTCCTCTGGAAGTTTGTTCTCCCCCCCCCCCCGCTCGCTCGTCCTGATCCATGAGCCGTGCAGACGCCCAATCAGTAATTTTAATCAAGGGCCCTTTTACAGGAAAACACATGGTTTTATGTTGTGTACACAACACAGTCATTTACACCTACAGCTGGGGGATTCATGACACTGTGAAGATGTAAATGCTCATTACGAACCAGGAGGCTGCCGGGAAAATGAGACAACCGTGGTGTTGTTGTAGTCTGGTGGAACAAAATAAGTAAAGTTTGGTCTCACGCTGCTGCCGGAGGAAAGTTTCATCAGATTCTATTTATAGGACACCTTTCAAAGAGCTTAACTTCATTCTTGATTACCGGTAATTGTTTAATTTATCAAGTTATTATGCTGCAGCTTCTTAAATGTGGGGATTTT
This sequence comes from Acanthopagrus latus, assembly GCF_904848185.1. Taxonomy (NCBI): domain Eukaryota; kingdom Metazoa; phylum Chordata; class Actinopteri; order Spariformes; family Sparidae; genus Acanthopagrus; species Acanthopagrus latus. Next base: position 22,549,402 of record NC_051061.1, read on the forward strand.
CTTCTTTTGTCTGTTTTACATTCCTGCAAATTAGATTCCCGTTGGACTGAAAATGTCACCTTCAGCTCTGGGTGTTTGTGAAACGCCTCTTTGCTTGCTGACAAAAAACATGGATGAGCTTATGTATGGAGAGAAAAACAAGTCGCCAACTCCCGAAGAGAAAAATAATAAAATAATAGTTGTTTTCTTTTTAATGTAAACATGTTGTTAGAAAGTGTCAAACTCATGAGGTTATTATTCAGGTTTCAGGAGTTTGTTTTGGACTCAAAATATGTGAGACAACTGTGTTTTTTCCTGCAGTTTGCACCACATGGCCTCTTCAATCTTTATCTGCCAAGAACAGGCAGAAACCTCGAGCAGAACCGGACTTAACGGCTGGTGACCACCAGACTTGACCGGACTCTTTTTCCCGGTCAGTGACTCTGACGATCAACAACTTGATTGTTGAGTCTGATTCCCATCATACACCAACTGAAAGCATCGGTGAACCGTCCGTCTTTCTCCAGAATCGCTGACTTCACCTTTAACTCCTGCGAGAGTTAACCGCGCTTTGTTACACCCGACATGTTGGCACATTTTGCTGCAGTAATAATTACTACGGCCACTAGAGGAATGTAGATTTGGGTCGTAATAAGCTGCTTTCACAGTCAACCAATAAGATTATTTTTTCTGAGGATCGCCTGGAAAAACGTTGTAGAAGATCTGCAGCAAAACTCAAACTAGTGTCTTTTAATCCGAACAAGCAGCTACTGTAACTTTTGTGTGGCGTGAACTTGAACAAACTTGCACGATGATGGTTACAGAAACAACCGTCATCTCACAGAGATATTCGCAATCGCCGTTACAGTCGGCGAGGGAGCGAGCGCGACTGCTTCTGCTGGTCCTGAAGTGATACTTTCGCCTGAGCAGACACAGAACCAGAAGCCGTCTGCTGCATAATACTACACAAAAATACAGCCCGGTCCGAATAAAGAAGCGGTTCAGGAGAAGAAGATCCCACCGTGACCCTTCAGGGGCTCCGTAGATCTCTAACCAGTTCCACCACCAAGATCTGAAGAAGCAGGTTTGCACAAATTCTTCTTCTTTTGTTGCCCTCTGCATAATTTCTTGTGTTTTGGTATTCTCAGATCAGACGCAGCTCCGCTCTTCGGTCCCTTTCGGCCTCCCTGTTGCAGAATCACTCACTCCACATTACAAAGAAGAAGAAGACGAAGAATAGAAGAAATCCAGAAGAGCTGCTGCTGCGGCGCGTTGTAAAAAGTCTATTTGAAAGCTATTACTGACACTGCATCCCACTCAGGAATATCATTTCCCATCCTCAATAACTCCCTGTTCCTCTGGTGTCCTAATTTGTGGTGTGGGGATATTGCTTGTTTTCTCAGTATAATAGGCCACGCAGAGGAGTAATGGCCACACTGCCGTATAGTTGCATCTTCTCCTCTTCTCATCCTTCACTCATTATTCCTCCTCCGGGCGCTTTGTGCAGCGAGGCCAGGTCTGCCTTCTTCATTTGCTGGTCAAATGGCTGCTCTCGCTCCTTCTCGCTCTCATCGTGGGAGTCGGGGATGGAGGGCGAATCTCCGGGGGGAAACAGAATCTAGACCAGAGCCTTCCTGTGCGCCGGCCTCATAATTAAATTGGCAGATTAAATTCTCTCTTATTGTGGAGGATTTAATGAATATTCACCAGGCTTTCGGATCGTCTGGGTGATGTGAGCTTTTGCTTTAGTTATCACGTTGACCCCCTCAGACTCCAGCCCTCCCTCTGCTCATCAGCCCGGCGCTCACCGCGGACCTTTTTGACTTAATTGATCTGCACTTTCGTGACATTCTGGTTTTAAAGAACAATGGTCCACTAACTTCGGCTTCAAGGTGCACGGCGATGGATGTATTTCCACGAGTATTCATGATCTCATTCGACACTTTTGGAAGCCTCTTTTTTATCTTCTTTAAAAACAGGAAAGGAGGAAGAAGCCACGTGATGTTATGTGATCGCAAACCGTCTGCAGGGACGAGGTGGACGCTCGGGTCGCCACGGCTCACGTCTCGTCTCTCCAGTCAACAGTCATCTCTTTTTTCCCCCTGAGACATATTTTTATAAAATGAAACCAGCAGTTTTGAAACCTTGAACTTTGAGGGCAGATGATGCTCGTATGGTTAATTGTTTTTACGGTTCTGACAGATCACAAATTACTGCTTTTTTTCCTCCCGTCTGCAGGAGTTGGTCTGCGATCCGTTCCATGTTTATCGCCGTGGTTTTCAAACTTCTTGTGTCCGAGAATAACCGACGGACGAGCTAACATCTCCAGGCACAGCTGTATTAGCATCTGTAACACGTCTGATCTTATCGCTCCGTACGCGCTTATCTTTACTTCACCGAAGCGTTTTAAAGCATCTCTATAAAAGGTATAGAGTTTGAGAATAAAATTAAACCCGTCAGGATTTTTTGGATTTCTGCCAGTAGGGAGCTCTCTATCGAAACAAAACACAAGATGAAAACCCGTCTCACTCAAGTTTTAGTCACGTTACACTCGTCTTGTCTCATGATAAATCTTGAGTTCAGAAAGCAGATATAAGAATATTTCATTTCTTGACATTTTGTAGGTTTGTTTCGTTCATTTTTTATGCTAATAGCGTGACTGTCTTACGTCAGATGAACACCTCATGAGGTATTTAGGAGACAGGGCGGGCCTGGGCTAGCTGGTTAGCATGCTAACTTCAGAGGACATCTGCAGTACAGAGACGCGTTTGACGTCGACACTGTTGTTTCTTCACATTTTGTCAAAGGGAAATCTTTCAAATTGCTCCTTATCGGACGAGGACACCGGCAGCCTTCTCATCAGCCCCGTGTGCACTGACAGTGTTGTGATGTTGCCTCTCTGTGGAGGTAACAGTGACAGGTGAGTGTGCTACCTGCTGCCCAGAGGAGCCGGAGGAGGAGGAGGAGGAGGAGGAGGAGGAGGAGGACGGTGGAGGGGAGCTGCAGATATTTCGGGACACTCCTTTCATGCCATTATCGCTGTCACTGTGATGGTTAGGCATTCATTAGGCCTGTCCGGCCCGCTCGCCCTGAACCCATCCACAGTGGCAGTTAATATGTAATGTGATTTCCACTGTGTGAATATGATTACGGCGGGTGACAGACAGCGGAGGGCAGGAATGCAAGGGCAGGCGCAGACAAACAGGGAGGAGGTCACGCATAATGAGGGAGAAACGGGACTGGCCTCGCGTCTCCGCCCAGGAGAGACGTCGGCGGTGACGGGAACAAGATTTGAGCAGTTCAGGAAAAAACAAAACACACACAAAACAAAAAGTGTGACGAGGAGCCGGCGTCAGAAGCTTTACAGCAGGATGTCAACCGAGGGAACGGCGGCTTCGTCTCGACATGCAGCCGGACGAGCATCATCTCACTGCTGTGTGCATGATCGATCCGCTCATTAGCGCAAAAAGTGGGTCAATAAAGAGTGTTTGATTATTCATTTTTCATGTTTAATACAAGGTTTTGCCCTGAAGTATGATTTAAATTCAAGACCCACGAGCTGACTTAATGAGAATTTAACTCAAAAAGTTTGTTTTAAATCAAGCTCCGCTGTTGTTTCCTAAAACAAAAGCAAAAGTTTTTCATTTATTCATCTTTATTGAAGAAGAAAATCCAGATAAAACTTTCACAACCAACCAAACAGGTCGTTAGTTTTCTGAAAACTGAGAAAAAGTTCATCCCCAAAATTAACATTGCCTCTTTCTGAACGGACTGATAAGTCATAAAATCAAACTGTCTGAGGAAAGAGGCAGCTCTGATAACGTGCTCGCTGGCTGGGATTTAGTACCTGGCGAGAGTTTGTGAGATCACGTCAGCGAGAGAAGTGACTGCTAGAAAACAACAACAACAACAACAACAACAACAACAACAACAACAACAACAACAACAACAACGGCGGCTCCTCGAGAGGTTAGCGTAGCTGCTATAGCATCAAGACTTTACACTGAGGACTTTTCTTGACGTAACAGATGTTTCCACTCTTCTCCACAATTCAGTCTGTACCACACTACACCACCACAAATCTTCACAAAATACGTCACAATCCTCTTCGCTTCGTCTGGATTTTTAATGTTCCCAGTTGAGCTGAGGTTGTTCGATTAGCAGGATTTGTTTGTAGATTGGTTTCGAGCGCATCACCTCACTGTTCTGATATATTTCGAAATCACACTAATCATCCCCAGCGAGGCCCCTCACATGTTTCCCTTCGTCGTCGATTTGTCAGAATGACGTCGGCCTCTATGCTAATCCAATTTAGCCAAAATGTCAGGAAACCAAGCATCGCTGCGCGGCGGCCTGATGTGTTAATAATCACACTGATTGTCCTGAGAGATGCAGTGCGGCTCCACGTGAAATCAAAAAGGTGCAGCACCTGCCGGCTCGGCCCCGCGGCGGCGCTGCATTATTCATGGCGCGCTCGCCGGTGCTTTGTTTTCACGCGGCTGACGACGTGGATTTATATCGTATCATCCACTGCGGTCCGCGCAGCAGAGCATTAAAAGAAAGCCCCAAAGTTAGAGGAGTGAACGCTCCCACATAAATCACGCGGCGTTATGAGTGGAAACAGCTCGGGCAAAGTTGAGCAACACCGAGGAAAATAAATCATTTATCACCTCTAACTGCACCACTGAGCCGGGCGGCGGTGAAATAGAGGAGGTGGGCCCCGCGAGTGCTTTGTCACCGAGCACAAAAAACAACTCCAGTGTTCCCGCGCCGGACTGATACTTAAAGCCGCTCGGCTATGAACCGCACCGTGAGCTGGAATTCAAATGGAGGTTATGAGTCAGGCCTGGGGATGAAGAAAGAGGGGAAAGAAGTGACATTTTCACATTCTTAAACTCGTCTTGTTGGGGAGAAAAATAATCATTTTATCCCCGTTAACACCTCGGTGTCGCTGTCGCCGCTGCTAAGTGGAGCTTTAATGGAATCTGTTTCAATTAAAGCTGCTGGAGGTGTTAAAAGACGTTTCCTTGGAGGTCATCAGCGTGGAAACGTAACATTTTTACGCTACAAGAGGCCTCATGTGGCTTCAGCGCGTCTGAAATCTTCACATGATTTCCATCCATTCTGTCCTCGCTCTCTCCTGGAGAGACAAAAAAACAAAAACAAACCCCCCCACAACAGCGACAAGTCAGCAGGTTTTCCTCCGCCGTGCTCATTTCCCTCCGTTATATCTCGGGGATCACAAGGTGCAGCAGATTTATGGCTCCCTCGACTTGCGGTGACCAATCTGATTCAGCAGATAATTGCTGAGTATGAGTTGTTATCAAGTGGACAACCGAGGTGCCGTGATTTATTACCCGGAGGCTCAGGTTAACTTCATCAGGCGAGCTGTCGGGGAAGGAAGAGGAGGAGAAACAAGGGAAGCTGTGCAGGAATGTAGAAGTAACCGCTGGCAGGGGAGGTGCTTCCACTCGCTCCTGTTGTAAAGCAATTAATTATATGGAAACATGCCAGACTGCATTAGGAAAAACAACCTGGAAAGTCACTGTGACGGCGTTATAATAAATAAAAGTGTGTTTTAAAAAAGGGAAGGAAGTAAACAGGAGCGACACACCAGCCGTCACTCCGTCTGATTAGTGAGCGACTTCAGATATAAATGACACGAGCAGCAGGAAACTGTTTAATTAATCATCCTTCAAATCTGAGATCCGAAACACAGCAGGAGGCTCGTATAGTCAGGCTGAAGTACGAAGGTTATTATTTTATTATTATCATCGTCATCATTATTATCATTATTATTATTATTATTATTATCTGTGAATTCATTACAGACAAGGAATAATAAGTTAAAGGTTAATTCAGACAGAAATAAAACCAACAGAGACGTCTCAGAGTGGTGCAAGAAGTTTTTTAACTTTATAACTTTTATAACTTCATAGTTTTCTGTTGCTGTTTGCTCACATAAGAATACTTTAAAATAAATCCTTCTGCAACATTAAAAACATGTTTTAAAGGATCGGTCAGCTGCAACAATGATATCTTGAGGCAGTTTTAATTATTAATCTGATTAATCAATATTTAAATCTCTTTAATATTCCAACCAGAAAACAGCGAGAAAGCTCACATGACTAAAGCTGCATGGAAATGTGCAAATCTGCATCATATCACAGTTTTCTTGTTGTAAAGTGCGACTCATTTCTTATTTACACCATTAAAAATGTCTGATTGTCTTATTTTATTGTATATTTCTATGCTCCTGTAAATAACTTTAAATTGCTCTGGTGGAAAATAAATGTGCTTTTGCTTTAAAGTGCAACATGTCACCAGAATGTGCAGAATCGAGCGCTGATTTTGATTTATTTCAGTATGTTTGGTTGCATTTGCGTGCGAGTGTGTTCAGCATTTTGAGGCATATTAGAAAAAAAACTTCACCTGCAAAAGTTTTGCAACCAAGACTGAGAAGAATTTTTATTTTTCACTGACTGAATTAAATTTCATAAAGATGTTTATCAGACTGATTAGCTCCTCTGTAGCTTCTTTAGCTCAACTTCCCACCAGACTCTGAGATTGTTTAATCTCTTTAATTATTTTTATCAGCAGGTTTGATTCGACAACAGGATGTATTTCTTTAGCACTTTCCTCTCCGTGTGTGTGGGTCCGTTGTGTTGCGTGCGACTGCTGAAGAGAAAGAAAAGGCAAGACAAAAGTCAGAGAGAGCGCTGATGTTCGCGTGGGCGGGAAAAATTACATCAACGGTCTTCTTCAAGGACATCCCAAGGTAACCACGGAGCTCTCACTCCTCTGAACGTCCCCACTCCATCTGCCACAGGCCACGTCGGAGTGCTCTCCCACCATTATCCCTCTCCTTCCACTGTGACGACAGCCTCTTTAAAATGCCACCCACAAGGGCCAAAAGATGATTGCCGGAATGCGATTGGCTCTGCCGGCGCTGCCCGGTTGCTATGCAGCAGCAGCAGCAGCAGCAGCAGCAGCAGCGAGGCTTTTTGGAAAAGAGAAAAAAAAAAAAAAAAGCTGATTTTCACACGTCTCCAGAGGATGTAGTGACGCCTATATGGCACGGCTGGCCGGTGATTTGTCATATGTCTTAAATTAGAGGCAGATCAGATGAAAGTTTAATGAATTTTAATGATCGCTGCGAGAAAAATGGGTCAGTTCAGCTGCAAATAGTCAGAAAAAAAAGGAGTATTAATAGCAAACAGAGCGTTTGTTCTGCTAACTTACAGTGGTGACAGTGGACATTAAATCATTAAAAAGGGTCAACACGGACAGAGAAAAAAATCACTGATTGAGAAATATGAAGTAAAAAATAAATAATGTACATTATGAAACAGGATAAATGTTTGTTTTTAAAGTTTAACAGTCTTTATGATGCTTTCAGCAGAGTGACAGTCTCATGATGAGGCTGTAACGGAAAGTTTACAGGTGGAAATCCCTAAAAAAAATCAGCAGAAATTAAAATCGACATTTCTCACAGCTGAAAGTGTTTTATAGGAAGTCCTTTTATTGTTTAAAGCTGAAAGTCGAAGGACGATCGTTCAGTGTGTTTTCATCACAAAAATAAAAGTCGTACATGAAATAAGTTTGACCAGATTGAAGAAATGTTCGATATAAAATGAAACTCGATTGTCAAGTTTTCATCGGCTGAACGAGATAAAAACAGTTTTCTTCAACTGCGATAAAACTGAAATCCTTTAGTCAACTTTAGTCAACTAAAACCTGACTAACACTGACGTGTGAAACAATGGTGCATCCTCCTCACTAAATGTTGATTTGTCATATGTCTTAAATTAGAGGCACGTAGGTTTACGTGACTTTCTACAAAAACAAAAAGAGAAACTACTTTCATTGTGGGCTTCAGTGACTAACCGACCTCCCACGGACTTTCAGGCGATCACTCGTAAAACAAAGTTTGTTCTCGGAGTCTCGTTCAGGCTCTGAAATCTCGTGAGAGGCGAGTTGTTGCAGGAAGATGACGATGGGAATGTGAGTCAGAGTCAGTAAGAGGAGTTTCAAGTGAAGTCACGGCTGAATATTTACCAAAACACGATGATGAACAAGCCGCCCGCCGAGATCTGAAAGATGTGGACCTCTACAGGCCGTTCAGAACCGGTACCGACATGTCGCCTGACTGATCCAGTGACGAGTGTTCAATGTCACCATTGACAAATCATCCAATTTTGAGATTTGTTGAATGAGGAGCAACTACTTTTTACCCTTCTTGTAAATTCAGCATTAAAAACACCACATTAATCTGCATCTGTCCCCAGACTCCCTTAAAAAAACGCTTAATTTTGTGAGTTGTTGCGTCAAAAGAAACTTTATTAAAGTAATTAAATGATCTTGCTGACAAAGTCTCAAATTTATGGTTCTTCTTATTAATTCGGCATGAAGTTCTTCCTGCGTTTGTGTCCGTTTGTCCTTGTGGTGTTTTATTTGCATATAGAGCGGGGAAGTGAGATCTGATCACCAGCTGAGACTTGGAGCTGTCCACTCGTGATTGGATCTCTCAGGACGGATGGTAATACGGGTCAGAACAGCCTCTTACACACATCTCAGCTTTGGTGTTTTACTGCAGACGGCACAAACAGTCGTTCGGGCGTGTTAACACTCAGTTTGACCTTGTTGCCGACACTGTAAACGCTGTCATAATAAAGACGGACGGTCGTATCAAAAGTATCTTCACCACCTGGAAATAATTTACTTGAGAAACTAAACTCTCTCTCTCTCTCTCTCTCCATCCTCCACCTTGTAAAATCCATTATACTTGTTGATTATCTACTAATTAGAGAGTAAATGTTGCCGCGGACACCGAGGCAGTAAATATGGAAGGCGGTGCCGTGCATGTGGAATTGATTTCCTGCTCTCAATTTCCAAAAGGATAACAGTGAGGATGAATTATTCAGAAAGTCCACACCTCTCAATGGACGGCTGACCTTTAAAAAAAGGACTTTAGCTGCGCTTGTTAGTACCTGACTGATAAACTCGGAGCCTTCAAGGCCTCCAAAAAAATAAAAAATAAATCACAGGGTGAGATGTGAAATATGAGGGATGATTCCCGCCCGTCCTCGTCTCTCGTACATTCGCTCTGGCAGGTCGTGGAAAACTCAATTTGCCATGAAAATCTGCATCACCACGAGAGACATATCACATTAGATCCGACTGATTGTAAACTCATTACCCCGGATGCAAATTGAGGCGAACGAAATGAGTTTATCATTTCGGTTACGCCTCGAGATTCTGACCAGCAGCACATTTTTTCCCCCCACAAATGAAGCGGCGCCGTCGTTTGCGTTTAGGCCTTTGAACATTGATCCAGTCGGAGACAAAAAATAAATAAAAAAATAAACTCGTACCATACGTGAGGTGAATGTTTCCCATAAATGATCGAGTCTGTCTGAGGAAACAGACTCAGCACTCACGTCGGACTCATTTGTGGGTTCTTACATCGAAGAGGCTTGTTATTTCATCCCATAAAATCCTCGGCCATGTCAATATGGATTTTATTGTTCAACGGCTCCTCCATTACGGCTCCGTCTAACACTATACAGCCTCAAAAAAAAAAAGAAAGAAGCTAAAGTGTCTCTCCAGATAGCCTGAACTGCAACATTCCACCCATCAGTCTGAAAGAGAATAAAACATTTGCCCTCGACACGCGCTTCCCTTTCCAAGTATAATTCCCAGACTGCTGGAAATCTCAGCCGCTCCATCCTCCTCTCATGCATCTTTGAGGAGAAGGAAAGGATCCAAAGGCCGGTGATACTTTGATCGCTCAGCGGTTTGTTGTTTGTTTGTTTATTTATGTGAAGCTCGATTCTCTTATTTTGTTTTCCCTTTTACTTTGAATTGATAAACCATCTGCTCCTGTGACAGTTCAGAGCAGAGAGTCATCAGCTGCAGCGCTCGCACCGTCGCAGATGCTGCTGTCAGACTGCCAGCCGGAGATCCAGACACATGTCCTACTGCAGACTGTGTGTGTGTGTGTGTGTGTGTGTGTGTGTGTGTGTGTGTGTGTCAGCAGTGTTTACTAGGAAACTGTTTCTGGCATCTTGTAAGTGGATGTTGATGTGGACACTTCTTTAAACTTCATAAAAAGGCAGTTTTTATTCACAGACTCGATGTGTAAATCTGCTGATATTTTATATTTTTCTTACTCTAAACAACTCCACCTCCGACTCTGTTGGAGTTTTCTCCGGTACCGGTCACTCGATCGCCTTCGTACACGGGATAAGAGTCTGGAAAAGCTGCCGGCAGACTAACTGTCATCAGGGCGAAGAATCACCTATCCTGCTTTTTACATCGATGATTTAAATCTAAAGCTCAACGAGTTTTGATTTAGAACCGAAACTGTGAGAACCCTTAAAGTTCATGTCAGTTATAAACACAGCTGCAAAATCAGAAGTTCTGGAGGTTGTTGGACGGGTCGAACACGAGACTTTCTCTCCAGAGACTGCAGGGGATGGGAGGCAGGAAGTTAATGTCAGGATCAGGAAAACTACAGTCGGATCAGGCCGGGTTCAGGAAAACTCTGCAGCCAAATATCAGAATTCAGATTCGACAAAACCTAACCAACCTGTGACTGTTTGACAACGTTAACAGTCCAAAAGTCACAAGATGTGAACTGTTTGTCACCAATCCAAACCAAACGCTGCATGACGTATTATAGCTAACTTGACTGCTGAGGCCTCCACATGCAGAACAGATGACTGAAGCTTAAGATCACCGACCGAAGCTGCTGTATTTGTGAGACGGTGTTTTTAACGAAGCTCTTGTTGTGTTACTGACAGAACTTCATCTGAAAAACAAGTGTTTTAACACACAGGGTCAAAATCAAATTAGCCAGGTTTGCTCCTGTTGCCAGTTTGATGTTAATCTCATTTGACTGCTTGACTTCTCCGTCCTGTCAGTTCATGACACCTGCAGAACAAAACACAGGCGATATTTTAAATCCTTCTGTCGGATAATGAAACAAGAGTTTTCAGAGCCTCCTCGTGCACGCTGCACCTTTTTAAAACTATCTCTGATGCATCGTGGGTGTTATATTCCTTCCGTTACGTGCAAAGTGAAAATGCAAAGAGACAAAGAAAAGGAACGATGGCGGCAACCCCGCGGCGTCGCCTCTTGTAGTGTAAATGACTTTTTGAGACGCTGTGCAGCTGCAGCGTTACATGTTACGGCACGCTGCAGGTCACGTCGCGTGAGAGCAGCTCATGTAAAAACACAATCGCTGCGCCGGGAAATCTCCATGTTTTCTTCTATTATTCAACCGCCTTCCTTTGAAAATGTGGCTTATGTATGATTGAACAGGGCTTAATTTTAGATGGGATTTTTTTGACAGGAGCACTTGCTATTTTTAAGTCCCGACTTCTGTCAGGCTGAAGGGATGTATGACAGGAGGACAGCTGCTGAACGACGTGGTTAATATCCACGCCGCTCGGTCACCTCGAGGAGCCGACGGCGAGCGATGCCGAGGGAACAAAAGCTGCAGGAAAAGAGGATCGATCAAGAAACCCTCAAAGTGCAAATATTCATGTCAACACGGTGAAATACACTGATGGAGAAGACTGAAGTACACGCTGATGGAAATTAATGGGTTTGACCTCACGGGGGTATTGATTAAAGTCAGAATGCTGCACGAAGGAGTGGAGACAAACATCTAGACACTCAAAATACACCAGTGGTCACCGAGAAACTGATTTATCCACTCAGTGTAGTCAGTGAACGCAACACAAATCACTAGGTGGTTGGTGCAAATACTTTGTTACTGCACTTCAGTAGATTTTTCAGGCATCTGTATCCGACAACTTCTGACTTTTCCTCCCAACATCTGAACTTTCTCCTTCCCTCATTTTTAAAAAACAGGTTTGTTACTTTAATTTGAGTTTTTTCAAACTTCCCAACATCACAAGACTGATTTCAGACGCAGCGAGACGAAACAAAGACGTAAGAAGTCGTAAACAGACAGAGAGGGAGGCTGGAATGTGGAGAAAAGGCGTGTTAGTGTCTCTTATCTGCAGAAAGTTTCAGGACGCTTCACCAACCCAACATGTGTCTATCTGACGTCCTGAGAATGAGACTCAACAATCAACTGTCTTTGTGGTGCGTTCAGGAACAACTGGGAGTATCTGTACTTCTAATTCTCCACCTCTGCAAGTCGTGGCTTTTGTCCACTGCAAGGACATTTTCTGTCAAATGTGTCTTAATCACATGTTCGTCCCCTTCACAGCTTCAGGGTCTGAAACAGAACACGGCCTGAGAGCTTTCTGATAAAGAGGCTGCTGAGATCACACTCAGGTGTGCTGATGGTGGAAGATACCATGTTTTACTGGGACGGGGGTTATTTTACTTTATGAATTAAAGGTATTTACTGGGAAGTAGTGATGAATAATATTAGTTTGACGTAAGAATGGGCAGTAAAGTTGAAGAATTGTGTAAAATGGCAGATAATTGAGATAATCAGCTGTTGGTTGAGTCCAGAGGGACTCAACATTTATAACCCTCAGTCAGTCAGATGAAGGCAGACAGTGTGAGACATGTTTTTTTTTACGTTCAAGTTTCTGCTTCTCAAACACATGCACAATGTTGTTTATTGCATTCAGAAGAAATAAAACCTTTCAACAAAACAAAAATGGCTTTTCATTGAACAAACAGTCTCAGCTCCTCTCGTGGGTGTGGCTGCACTAACAGCACAGGTGTAGGTCTTTAAGCACTTCACCATCCAACACTGAATTCAAAGGAAATGTATCTCAGAACATGAGCCAGATTCTCATTTTTCATCCTGAGGGATTTTACGTTGTGCAAATTCACAGCTCAGAGTAGAAAAGAGTGAAAAAACTCTCTATAAAAAAAACTCAGAGAATCATCAAAACAACCTTTTATCTCAGAATAAGTTAAATCCCAGTGTTAGTCACACACTTTGAGCCTTTCGTGGAGTCATCTGATGACGCGTGGAGCAGAGCGATGAGTGGTCACTGAGTGAAGGTTGAATATGACGAAGGTATTTCTTTCAAACAGATGAGGTCGGAAAAATCTTTGTCTCCCAGGGACGGTTCAAAATGTACCGGCAGGCTCCGGTGAATAATTCAAATACTGATAATGACATACAAACATTAGATTTCTGCAGTATAAAAGCACATTTAAGTGGTTTAGTTTAGTTTATTCAATAAGAAACAATACTAATTCATAAAAACACATTGCAATACATCCAAAAGTTTAATTTCCATCTGTGATCAACAGGCCAAGGTGTTGAGAAAGCTTCACTAAAATACAACAAGGCAAGAGAAAAAGAAAATATTGAAGTTGTACGCTGGCATTTTAGTGAGGGTTTGTTGGGTTTGGCTGACACAGCGGGAGGAAGGTTAAGAAACAAAAGGTGAGTTACATTTCGAAAAGCTAAATGTACGAAGCAATAAAAAAAACAGGCAACGTAAAAGGAAGATAAAAGACGAAACTAAGAGGGTGATCGAGAGGCAAAAGCTCGACACCAGGAGGAAAACAGGACGAACTGACAGACTTAAAAACAAAACGGCTAACGAACGAACGACTGTAAGTGCGCACAGAGAAAAGGAGGAAAAGGACAAAGACAGGAAGTGGAAAGTCACAAGACACCTGACGAGGAATCCTACAAAATAAAACAGGAAACATCTAAAGTGAAAACCAAAAACGATGACAGGTTCAGGAAGGAAGACTGCTCGTTAGATTCAGGTCGCAGCTTCATGAAGTTTGGTTAAATATCTTTACCAACAACTGAGATGTCAGTGTTTTGTCTCCTACAGATCACCTGGTTCCTCCTTCCTGTCTTCTTATTGAGACAAATATAAGAAAAATAATCCACCTCGGGGATAAAAGTCTGCGGACCACCGTCGTCGTCGTTGTTGTTTTGAAGCAGGGACTCTGTGCTCCCTCTGCTCTCAGAACATTACCTGTTATTTCCTACTTTTCCTTACGTGTCAGACTTATTTATGATTTTCAGCCTAAAGAGCGAAAAAAGAAAATGAGAGCCCACCGTCGAATCCCCGAGGCTTAAACCACCCAACAGAGTGAAACAGAGTTCAGCACACCTGCGTGCAGCCGGTCTGCAGAGGCTTACAGACGACGTCGTCTCATGCAAAGTTTTATGTTTACCTCTATATTTCCGACTGTTTCTTTCCCCGAGTCGTTTAAGACACTGTCGCTTTCTCCCAGCAGACACGACTGTAAACACTGAGGTTTGTTTAAATATGAAGCCACAGGAAATGAATCCTTTTGGATTACTGGCAACCAAAGAAATGAAAAGGAGACGATGGAGGGATTATACTAAAAAAAACATACCTGTAGGGTTAAATTGTATTTATCTTTTATTAAAAATGAGATCAAGGCTAACGATCTGATTCAGCTCCTTTAATCGCAGCCTCACTGGGAAGCTGTTAACCAGAGCTGCTGTTAATGAGATATTTTCATCAGTGAAAATAAGAACTGTAGCAAAAAGTACTCACATGACAGTTTCCTCTTTGACAGCGAGCCAATAAAACAAAGTTTTGCCCCGGAAAAAAAAAAAAGAAAAAAAAAAAGGTTTAATTGCAGAAGAATAGAACGCATCAAATATCCCATGTGAGAAATTGAGTCTAAGATGTGTGTGTGCTTCTCGCTATCAGCCCGTTTTAACTCACCCACAGGATTTTATAAACACTGTAAAATTGGATGAAGTCATATTTGGCAAAATGTTCCTGTGCAGCTCTGGTAATTTCCAACAGTTTTTTTTTACCCCAGGAAGAGGAATTTCATTTGATCTGTTTTCAGCAGAATTAACCAAATTAGATTCAGAGTATCATGAAACAGTTGGAAGCTGTTTCAGCGAGAACTCTGTGGTTAAAAGTAGATGATTACAGGACTTGGTTGCAGTGGAGCTGACGTCCAATTAGCCTGATGTTCGGTGTGATTGTCATCAGCGTTTCGCTCCGTCCCTCTGCGCCTCCATCACGTTATGATCTTGGCCGGAGTCCTAACTCCTGAACAGCCTCGTCTCCAGTTAGCGTTTTCTGCAGACCAGATATGTCCGTACGTAGGCGACATTTGCACCTTATTCTCACATTAAGCCTTCATTACCTAACTGTCTTATCAGGAGGTGGACCGGAGAACACCAGAGAGTTGCAGAACAGACGACAAGCCAGCCAAACCACTGCATACTTTTGATGAAGGACCACAGCGCTTCAACGTGACGACACTGTCCCAAGGTCTGCTTAAATAAACAATCATCAGCCATGTTTGTTGCGACAAAAAAGAGAAATCGCCGTGCCGCCTGCACCTGTGCCATGTGGCAAGAAAATCAACGGGACCTTGGGACATCTCCAGCTGTGTTTTCAACCTAAAAACACCTAAAGTTTGAACATATTATGGTTTTGCAGAAGCAGAAGATTTCTTCTCTTACTGACCTTCATCTCTCTCAGTCAGCGGAGATGTCGCCAGTCGCAACAAAAACATCAATATTCAACGGTCAGACTGCTGTTAGATGCATATGTTTATGTTTTAAACCTAACCAGACTGGCACAGTGTCATGATATGATATAAAAAAATGTAACATCCAAATATTATGATTAAAATTCATAAAATATTAGACCGAGTTTCAGGGTCTGAACAGTGAAACCTGCATTCCTTCTAATATCCAGCAGGAGGCGACACCACTGGTTTCAAAAATTAGTGCACTTGTACGTAAGCTTATGAGAAAATGAGCCCACTTCTCACTTGAAATTTCACCTCAGAGTTTATGTTCTCAATCCCTCGTTGGAAGACTTTAACAGAGCGTGAGGTTCGTTTTGTAAATTTCTGGTCCCATTTAGAGGAAAATGGACGATATGATGATTTAGGGGCGTGGCTACCTTGTGATTGATGAGTTGCAACCATGGCGTGTCCACAAAACCCAACGTGGAGATGGCCAAAGCTTTAAAATGGAAGTCCAGGGTCATACAAAAAAAAAAAACATATTAAAACGTTCATCGAAAACCTTTATTCGCTTTAATCTGATCCATGTGAGCCAAATAATAGGCTTTTTGTATGGAAGCTAACATGAGGACTTGTGTTTTCTCTGCTGGTGTCCAGGCTCTGACCTCGCTGGGACGGCGTGTCTGAAGGTCCCACACGTCGAGTATTATTAAACTCGATAAGAACTTCCATTGAAGTAACGTCAGGACATCACAACACAATCAGGTAATCACGGAGGGTAAACACACCCGGGTGGAATCACGAGCTGATATCTTCTAATCCAACCCGGCGAACAAATCACCGAAAAGGGGGAAACGCGGCAGGAAGCGTTTTCATTTTAGATAGTCATCTTCTCTCTGTTTGAAGTGACCAGAGATTGTCGTCCTATTTTCTGTCGCCGTCACCTGTCAAACGCCTCCTCCACGTCCTCCACCCTGACATCGCGGTGAGGGTGAAATGGGTGAGGATGTTGGGTGGAGTGATGGGGAGGAGGCGGTGGTGGTGGTGGGGTTACACGTGTGCACTTTCAAGAGCGCGACACTTGCCGTCTGGCAGTATTTGTGTGTTTGTGTATTTATTTTTTTATTTTGGAGGAGTTTGTCGAGCGTCCCCGTCAAATCCTGTCCCCCTCCCCACCTCCACCTCCACCTCCACCCCCATCCCCCCCCCGGAGGACGCTCGGGCGCTTGGCATGTTGACAAGAGCAGCTGCCTCAGTCAACCCTGCGCACTGATAAGAAGCAGCACATCTAAAGACTGAATAATGGCCTGCTGTCCTCACGCCTGCAGATCACTCCCATGCTGCAGGACAGCAGGGGACAGGCAATCAGCGCTCAATCTCTGGGTATCAGCAACAAGAAGAAGAAGAAAAAAATCAGAAGAAGCGGTTTATACAGTCGGCGGGAGACAGAAGGATGATGTGTTTACGTAGACGTCTGCACAACTGGGATGCACTCGTGCATGTACAGCCGAATGTACGAGGATCTGGTGCTTTTAGAGAATAAACACGTTTTTAAAAGTATCGATCAGTTGTCATACATGGACAGTGTGAGTGCAGGAACCTCAGTCTCGGAGAGGTCACGTTTGTATATTGCAAAACTGTGTCACAAAATCTAACACACAAACTTGACAATTTGGCCAGATGACTCATGCTGAAGCAAAAGACATATTAAGAGGGTTCATCTTCCGAGGAACACGATCATAACTGCAATTTTGAGATAAATGTATTGTGATTAAATGGATTAGTTTCAGCGTTAGCTCAATGGAAATAGCTACTTCATGCTGAGAAATGAGTCCATTCAAAATGATTTAAATTCATCCTCTTGGGACCATGAATGTTCATCCTTTGGGGAGCACGATTTTAAATGATGACCATCCATCTAGTATCTACTGACATATCTAACTTCCCGCTTTGACCTGATACTTGGTGATACTTGTCTAATATATGTAGTTACTGCACAGCTGTAAAGAGCAATAGGATATCCTCAAAATTCATCCTGCGGGGACCATGAATATTTGCACAGGATTGCTTCGAAAAAGGACATTTTAGTTACTATTTAACGGGAGGTGAGCGCAGAGGCACTGAGACGATCTTCATAAAATCACTTCCTTGGATTTTCCTGGAAAACTCGAGCCAAGTCCTTGACAAAGACCGTCTCGACATCCACAGGATTTGTGTAGGCAACCAAGACAGATGGAAGGTCTCGTCATATTAAAATCAGCTCACACACGGCCAATAAAAAAGTGATTAATACATGTAAATTGCTACGATTGTTAAATATAGTCTCATTTATCTAATATGTTTGAATTTCTAAGGAACAGGTCACTGGAGGTCATTGAACAGCTGCTGCCAATATACATTTTTATTGAAAACAACATGAGTTCAAGGTCATTTTTTGCTTCAATCTACATATAAAAAAAACCAAAAGCTTAATATGAGCGACTCCTTTTACTTTCACAGAAATGGGTTTGCTGGACTTTAACCCAGCCACTGTAAAAAAACTGGTGCCTCACTGGACTTTTATGAGCTTTTTTTGTGTGTGTGTGTGGAGGAAAATGTAATTAACGAAAAAGCACTTTGGTTCGGGTCAGAGAAACATCCTGGTTTCTGTTAAACCTTCTCAATAAAACCATATGTCTCAAGGCACTGCAGCTTCTTCTGTACCGAACATAATCTGACAAAATGATCACATTTTTGTTGCCCCTTTGTTCAGCAAACACAGAATATCATAACAACGAAAATGTGTTTCCTGGCGTGAACTCGTATATAAATGTATTTCCAGGAGACGACGGTTGTTTCAGGGAACCAGAGTCCATGACATGTTTCTTTTACCTTTTACCTTCAGCACTTTTAAATCCACCTGTATCAGAGGGTACTTTTTCTTCTTTTAGCATGAAAAGAGTAAGGCCCTTATCTCTGTCCTTCAAACGTCTTGTAAACAGGATTTGATGGACTAAAGCTCTCCGGTCCAGAAAGCAGAAGTGCTGCGAGCTCTGATGAGCATCGCTCCTCCTGCCCGGCTGAGGAAACTTCTCTCTGAAACTCACTCTCTGCATCAGCACACTCACCTACTGTCTGTCTGCAAATTATCAGCGGATGACAGTTTTACAATTCAGCGGGGACGATGAGATTATGCTTCTCAATCTAACTTACAGCTTGTGTGAATATTGCCTTCCAATATGTTTGTATCACAAGTGTCACATTAAGTTAGTCATTTTCTGCTGCAGTGCTGCAGTTTCTCCTCAGTGTAAAGATTTTAGGTCCATCAACCCCCCAGTTCTGCTTTTGTGGAAGATATAAAGTCTATGATGAGATTATCAGCAGTTACAGGGATAAAAGACAAATTGTACTTTTGGAGAAACAGATAACTTCTTAAACATTTTTTCATCGTTATATTATGAGTCTGTTTAAACTTTTCCACCCAAACTTTCGTCTTTTCTTTTCACTGTTGTCCTTTCTTTGTCCTCCCTGCTAACATGGGCTCAGATAAAACATTTATCTCTTATAAGATGTACTTTTTGTTACTGCAGGCCTCTAAAATCTCCATTTCAGAGATTCAGTGCAGCAGAGTGACACCACACTTTTTGTGTTTTTCTTTTTTACACTTGCGAGAAAATGCCAGAAATGTACGGGAGGAACACTAAGAGTGTTCTGGTTAAAGTTGGATTTAATTATTTATTTTTTGTGTCACTGGAGATCTGCATAAGATATGTTTGTAATTCCATGTTCGGTCCGTGTCAGATCCGCCAAGGTTTCACTCTGTTCTATGTGTTTGCTTCCACCGGCTGCGTTGTGTTTCTACTCTTGCAGCTCCGGCAGTCTGGACTCTTTCGTAGCAGATACGCAAGGCTTCTATCTCCGCCGGATGCTGGAGCATGACACATAAATTAAACTGATTTCAGCACAATGGCAACAAAACATCAGGTTCATTTTCAGAATAAAAGACTCTGTGAAGAGAAAGAGACAAATCTTCTTCTTTTTCTAATCCTGTGGCTGCGAACACCAACCTTTGGTCTGTTTGTTGACAAAATTTTGTAATTACTGCAGGAACTTGACTCATTTTAGACATTTGCATTTCAGTCTCCTGTTTATATTTCTGAAGAAACAACTAAAATATTAATGAACATTGTTTAGAAACTTAAATGTCAGCGTATAAGTGGTGCCACCAACACCAAAATGGTTCATCCTGTGGGGAGAAGGACTTAAAATCTCCCTCAATCTATTCTTTTATAGCGATATTACATCACGCAACAATTGGACCTGATGCTCACGCTAAAGTAAAATGACATTATTAGGATGGTTCATCCTCTGAGGATGATGATCGTGAATGCAGTTTTGATGCAAGTGATTTGCAGTAACCTTTAGTGTTACACAAGCAGATTGTGACAAAAGAAAGAGTCCTCAGAATGACTAAGATTCATCCTCTGGGGATCATGAATGAAACACAAAAACACTTGCAAAAAGGGCATTTCAGCTATTTAAATGCACCGAATTTCTAAACGCAAAGAAGTTAGTCTTATGTTGTCATATCCTTTGGTAAAACAGAGGTGAAGGATACTTAAAAACAATGTACACTTTAATTAAAAACAACATCAGGTCACACTGTGAAGGTCCTTTTCCTTCCCTGTGCTGATAAAACGCTAAAAGCTAAGAACAAAAAACTAACAGCCTCTTTCAGTTTGATCCTCAGAACATTCAGAAATGAATTTTCCTGGACTTTAACCCAGCCACTGTAACCGCTGCTTCACCCACTATTATGTGCGTTTTTTTTGTGTGTGTGTGTGCAGGAAAATGTAATTAACTGAGCTGTAAAAGGCCCAGATAGTTCAGAGCAGCTGGCAGAACCTTTCATTGGGCCGACAGAAACAAAGTGTATTGTTTGATGAACTCCTTCCTTGTAATTCTCTGCTCGATACAGGAGAGACTTTTCCAGAATATTAATTGCAGGTGTGGCGTCGCTCCTTTCGCAGCGTTGTTATTCATGAAAATTAGATATTTAAAAAAAACCTCCTGAACCGGGTTTCAGACAAGCTCCCTGTTTAGTCTCACCAGCTCCAGGTCCTGTGGATGGATGGGAAGCATCTCAAAACCTTCTGGCTACGTGTTTATGTTCATGAAGCTGTTGGCTACATTTGAAACGTGAATTTAATGTGAAGAGAATGAACTCCTTATACAGTTTTCAGACCCTTCATGAGCTTTTCTGTAAGGCCAACATCTAAAGATGGACAACACGTCTGTACTTCCTCCTCCTGTGCAAATAGGAAGCCAAAACATCACGTCTACTAGTGCCGCCATCTTGGAGCAAGAGTTCCTGCTCGATCACAATCAGAGCTCAGCTGTCGATCTCGACACTTTGCGCCCATTTTATAGAATCAAATAACTATTTAAACAACTCTGACGGGTAGATTAACACTTGAATATACATCAGCCTGGTACAAAAGCCAAATGTATTGACTTGGTTTTGTTCTTCTCTCTTATTTGGTGATTTGTTTTTGGTGGTGTGAGCTGGTCTGGTGCAGATCCAGACTGTCTGGAGGAATAAACACCTGCAGTCACAACAGATTCTGCTCCGACAGAAGGAGAGAGCGGCGGTTTCTTTAACTTTCAGGATTTAAAAAGGGAATTCATCTCTCAGCAGCAGAAAATCCTGTTGTTGACATCCGTTGTCGGTTGTTTGGGTGGGAAATGTACTTCACTTCATGAATGTAGAGAGAACCAGAGTCTCAGGTGAGTGCTCAGTTCAGTCAGAGTTGACCTCAATTTAACAACCCTGCTGTGTGCTTCTTCTGACTTCTTCTTATAATAATCACGTTTAATCATGTTATATTAAGTCCTTCGTCGCTCTCTGACTCTGAAACACAACGTTACCTGGAGTTGACTTGTGGATTTGGGACGATGGTACGTTTACAAATCAACAAACATACAACAAAGGTTTAATTGCAGAAATGCTCCATTAAGAGCTTTATTCTTGAACAGACACCTCTCCCTCTCGTGTCTCATTATTAGAGAAACCCATCAAACTGTTTCTTATGTAAAGTCCAAATGTTTAGTGAAGGATTGAAGCTGTAAAACTTCCTCCTCAGATGATTCCTCGTCAGACAGCTGTGATATTGCGCTGACATAATGTTTGCTCATCACAGGAGCACTTTCGCTCTCCAGTACAAGGCAAACATTCCCACTTTACCGTGATGCATTTCCGATGCGGGCGCCTTCAACGAAGTGTCACTAAGTATCAGTCAGGTGAAGTCGACGTGATCAAACAGCGGCTTTAGAAATGATTTGGGCCTCTGTGATGATGTATAGCCAGCTGCCACCGTGGCTGTTTATTCCTTATGCATAATTCATTTGAAATGTATGACCCATAATGCATTCTCTATCCATTAATGAGACAATGCTCATTATTTTCCCCTCTCTGCTTATCACGCAGCCTCACAACAAAACAAAATCAATCTGCGTCACCGGCGCCCGTTTAGGTCAGAAAAAAAAAAAAAAAAAAACGAAAAAACAAAACACGGGGGCAAATATTGCTGAGCTGCGTGTGTTTATAAATCCAGACGCTGCCTTCTGGAAAAAAAAAAAGCAAACCCAGTGATCAATCTGATTTCCAGAACAAAAGCCGGGTCTGTTCACCGATCTTCTCCAAAAAAAAAAAAGGGGGGGATGGAATGAGGATTTAGATCAATAGCAGATACTAAGAGGCTGCTGCAGACAAGACAAATGTTGTTTCTTCTCCCGGACTAAAGTCTCATGCACCATTAAATAATGGAGCGTAAATAGCCCGGGCTTATGTTTCATCTCCCGAAAAACTAAATCAGACGAATGTTGCTGCTTGAAATTACACCCCGGCCATCACATCAAAGTCTGCGTGCAGATCGAGGAGAGGGAAGTCGGAGCTCATTATGTGTGAGCGAGCGACAGAACACATCTTTCTTTTCATTTATTTTACTGGGCAACACAAGTTTTGTTGAGACACAAATATGAAACGCTCGCTGTTGAGCCTGGATGCTGCTAGCCGGTCCTCTAGCACTTCAGCTGCCGGCGATCGCTTAAAACCATTCACAGCAGAACATGAAGGATCAATAGACAATCAGGTTGTCCTGTTGTTCTCCCTCAGTTTGGTAATTACTGCCTTTACAGCCTCGCAGGGCTCTGACATGGGAGCGTTTGTTATGCTCCCAGCGTCTCTGCAGTCGAGAAATAAACGACGCCGATGTTACTTTTGTTTCAGCGACAGACTTTTTGTTTGAGTCTTAACTAAAACCTGACGAGAAGATTGGAAGCAAATTCCCCTCGTACGTCTTCGCTGGACGGCACTTCACACACTCCAGGTGTAAACAGGTGATGTTGCTTCTATTACGTGTCGTCTCTCTAAAGGTGGGAAGTACAATTCTTAAATCATTCACAGTCTGATTTATAGAACATTTTATTCCAACAAGTTGTTGGAAATGTATTTTTATTTGGCTGCTGAGGTGTAAAAACAAAATGAAACATGTATGCAAATTATTGCATTTTTAATTGGATACATTTAATTAGACAAACATAAAAAAAACAAAGACTAATTGTCATAATGTGAGAAATCATCCGATGAAATCCATTAGTCACCATATTTTATTCCCCTGAAGGATTTACGCCGGCGACAGATTTACTAATAACGCCCCGATATTTAAACTGTGATGGTTTGAAATCATCGACAGAGAGTTTGGAGGAAAATCTGGGGATTTGTGTTTGCGTCACTTGGTGCCGTAACAAAACCACAGGAGTGTAATCTGCAGTATGAAGCACTGTTTTAATGCTCTTACGTCTAATTAATGGTTGAAGTTAGTTTGGAAATCAGTGATTCAGGGACTGATGTTGGTTTACAGATCAGTCGGTCAGGTCGACGTGTTTGTTCAGAACAAAATATCTCAACCGCCTCGATCATTTCATTATATTCAGTCAGTCCTGAGAGGAAACAGACAAACGCTCCCGTCAATAAGATCATGAATATCTCAGATGTTCTTCAGTTTTAAAATCTGATGTTTTGTTAATCCATCCAATCTTTACCTCCTCTTTCTCTCTATTTCTTCCTGCTTTTTCTCCTTCTTCCTCCTCCTCTTTCCCCTGCTCTTTTTTATCTCTCTCTCCTTTTTCTCTCTCTTCTTCCTCTCTTTTCCACCTCTTCCTCATCTTTATTTTCCCCCTCTTCCTCGTTCTCTTCCTCTCTGTTCCTTCTGTTTCTCCCTCTTCTTCCTCCTCCTCTTTCTCTTCCACCTCTTCCTCATCTTTATCTATCGCCTCTTCTTCATCCTCATCTGTCTTCTTCCTCCTCTTTCTCCTCCTCCCCCTCCTTTTCTCTCTCCTCCTTTTCTTCCTCTTTCTTCTTCCTCTTCCTCCTGACACCGACTTTGTGAATCTAATTACTGATTCTGTATTAAATGGACAGTGCTTGTTTTGTTAAATCTTTCCTTTTGTGCCTCTGTACTGATGAAACCTCCACTGGAACATAAAAACAATCTAAGCACGTAACAGAAAAAATGTTTGTTTCACATCTTAACATCTTCTCCACATGATTATGAGGACCAAGGAATTGATCGATAAAGACACAAAGAGAGATAAATCAAGAAAAATCCAGATTTTTCAGGTCATAATTACAGCAAACAACACAAATCTAGATCAGTAAATATAATAAAAGCCTTTGCGGCGTCCTCACGATGACGTTCGCTCGCTCCCCTCGTGTTGGACACACTGACCCGACACTAAAACTCAAACTGTCGTGGAATCTCACAGTGCACTTCAGGAACATATGCGTCCTGTTCCCAGAGTCCTCCTCACCATTTTAACCCACGAGTGAACCCTCCCTCTGTGGGCTGTGACATCTGCCACGGCCCCCGGGCCTCCGAGGGAGGAAGGAGGTGTTCTCTGGACTGACGGCTGAAAACGGCATGTTGTTCACCCCCCCCCCCCCCCCCTCCTCCCCTCCTCCCCCCCCAGCAGGATGTCCTCCACAAAGTCAAGTCACACACTTCAGTTTCCAATTTCCTCCCTCGTAAACAAGTATATGTGTGAGGCGAGGTGAGCGGCGTGATGCAAATGTGGAGCGATGGCGAGGGCGCGAGGATGTTAATTGAAAGTCAGACTGTGTTTCCGGGCTCTGATTCCAGACTATAAAAGGAACCGTCTCATTTCTGCTTAACCCCGCCCGCCTCACCTCCGTCTTTTATCAGGAGCGCGCACTGAGAGAAAAACAACTCCCTCCCGCTGCAGGGACGCCGCTAACAACTTTATCAGCACTTTCAGGCCTCGCAGGTGAACGGAGGAAACGGAGGATGTGTCGGACACACAGAGTTAGATGTTCAATGTTTTAAAACCTTCTCCTGATTTGCAAGCGAGACCGAGATAAATTCAAAATATGACCTACGATTTAAATTTTGACCCTCATAAAAAAATTCATGGTGGCTGCTTTAACCTTTAGAGAGGCTGTAAAACTTTATTAATCAAGTTATTTCAGGCTCTAATTAGAGTATTTTCTCAATTAAGTGAAATGAATCTCTCAGCAACACGCTGGTAACTCTGTCAACACTGCAAACTTTGAATATTTAAGAAAACAAACCTCTTCTGCTTCGAGTCTCTAACTCATAAATATCTCTAGTTATCCTCTAGTTACCAGAGGAGGAAGAAGTAATCCTTTAAAATGTTTGCTTAAATAAAAGCATAAAAATGGTTTTACCACTTTATATAGTTTCATCTTCTGCACAGCTGCTGGCATTCCTCCTCAGGGATCAATACAGTTTTATGTTAATCTATAATATAATATCATAATGTAAATGTTTGATCATATTTTGTATTAAACTAAATCTACAAAGTTGTTGAATTAATAGAGAGAGGGGTAAAAAGTTTCATATTTGTCTCCGAATTATTGTTGTGGATTAAAGTAGAAGTATAAAGTCGCCGATAATGGAAATATTCGAGTACAGTCGCTCAGGAATACTTCACAACATGTGTAAAAATATCACAAACAAGACTTACAACACAATCAATACAGCAGAACCAGAGATGCCATCTGTCTTCAAAACCTGCTGCCTACATTACCCACAATGCAACTCTGAGATCATGCTCAATACTCTGGACACATCCATAGTCCAACTTCATGAAGGAGCAGTCGTCGAACGTCTGCTCAGCAATTTGGGATTCAGTATCTTTGCTCAAGGACACTTTGACATGCAGCTGGGGGAGCCGGGGATTCAAACCATTGACCCTCCGATTACCAGACGACCCCCCCACCCCCCCGAGCCGCCCCGAGGTGGTGTGTATTTGAAAAAGACAGTATTTGTATAAACATCCAGACAGGAATAACATCACAAAGGTCGACAACGTGAAGGAGTGCTCTGAGTTTTTCATTTTCGGTAAATTGTTGTAGCAGCATTCTGCTTTTTGATTTTCATGCACTCCTGTTGAATAATGTAACACAACATCTCCGTCTGCCTTTATCAGAGCATGTTCGACAACTACAACCTCAGCTTTTATCTTTTTAACGCACGCAGAGGTGAAAGACGCCTCAGAAGTGACTCACGTCCGTGTTTCTCCTTCTCGGATTTCCATCGACGGCTGTAAATAATTATTTGTCTGATTCCCGTCGTGTTGAAACGCTCTCTCAAAGACACGGAGTTTAAGACTGAACAGAAATGACAGATTAATGTGGAAACATCTCGCAGCGGACGCCCCGTCTCTTCTCAGAATTCAACATCTGACAATATGACCCATCAAGAAATCATCAGTCACTTCCTCCTCCTGCAATCTGCAGCCTCAGCGCAGCCTGGAGACGGAGCGTCGCCTCCTCTGGGGGCATTTCTTGGATTTGGGCGTGTGATGGGCTGCGGGGCTGTAATGACTGTCCCCAGGTGTTTCATGTAGATCTGTCTGCTGTAGTGCTCCTCTGACGGTGCACAGTCTTGCATGCGGCTCTGTGATTGAGGCCGCGAATTCTGCCGAGGATGATTATGTCTGAGGCAGAAAGGGACAGCTGCCAACCGACGGAGCTTTCAGCCAGAGAAAGAGCGAAATGTGGAAAGTAATGATAAAGCCACTCTCTCTTTTTTTTCTCCTTCTTTCTGCGTGTACATCTTCGGCTCAGACCTTCCCGTGCATCCTGTAACCTTTAACTGCTCTCACAGGCGGCGGACAAAAGACTTATCACTCAGGGGGGAACGTTATTTTTTTTCACCTCATTGGATCAAAATCCTGCTCCACAAATTAATAACATCTTAAACATGCAGAGTGTCGTTTCTGCAGCGACGTGTCTCTCAATCATTAAACACAAGACGTAGCTTGATGATGTTGTAAAGAAGCACGGCACCATGGGAGCTGGTTTCATTATTAAAACTGCCGTTATTGATGATTAAAATCTATCGCCGACTTCCTTCCTTGCTCTTCTGTTTACCCAGAAGTCATAGCGACTGATGTCCAGATGTAACACACCTTCGCCTTGTACACAACTCAAAATACATCCCACAGGTACTTATTTTAATGTCAAATATTACATAATATATCTTTAAAGGTGCAGTATGTAGTTTTTGAGAATGAGATGTTAACTGTTTTTTTTAATTTATGTCCAAACAAACTTAATAATCAAACTCTCTTCGTATTCATGACTGAATAAACAAACTGACCTTAAAGAACAAGACAACTTCAACTGTTTTACTTCCTGTTTGTTTATGTGGCGGACCCTGCCACCTTCTAGCCTCAAACAGTGTTCTGGGAAACTTATGTTCCTCTGAGAACAGCTCGTATGTCACTTATGGAAAAAAATATATATATTTCTGAGTCTTTTTATTAACTGTGACATCTAAACCCTTTAAAATATGACTTCTGATTTATATTCTAAAAGTGTTGTTGTGTAAAAATAACTACCTGAAGGTTCCGTTTGCTGCCTGTTTAGGTTGAGTTTTTCTTTTTTTGTTCAACACGTATTTCTATTTTATTCTACATTTACTCTTTTTCACATTCCCCATTTCTTCACCACACTACACACATACATGTTAAGCATTCTTGCAAAATGTCATTGATGACAACCACAAACTGTGTTTCTGTATTTCATCCATATTGTTCTCAGCTTTGTCCTATTTTCTATCAGACGTCGGCGTTGGTTGCCCTTTGATTTTATACTTTAATTTTTCTGGGTTGCAATACGACGACAGCTCTCTCCACCGTGTGTCTGGATTTCCAGTTGATTAATACAC
Organism: Acanthopagrus latus; assembly: GCF_904848185.1. Taxonomy (NCBI): domain Eukaryota; kingdom Metazoa; phylum Chordata; class Actinopteri; order Spariformes; family Sparidae; genus Acanthopagrus; species Acanthopagrus latus. The sequence goes on from NC_051061.1 coordinate 22,577,070, forward strand.
TTGTGGAATTAGTTTATTTTCATCATTATTGATCTCTGAACTACTTCTGACAAAAGTTGCTTCACGATCTAAAACATGATTTGTATCCGTAGCTGTTATTGTGTGACAGCATCATCTGATTTGGAGCTTGAAACTTTGACAGTGTCACAAATCCTCACAATGTGACTGCTGGATGACCCACATCTACAAAACCGACCAATCAGAGCACAGCTTGAAATGACATGGAGTAGAGTTACAGAGAGTAAAAGGAGCTTTTCAGACTTGAAAGTGAAAAAAGGCCCCGAACGTGTTGTGATTCACAGTCGGAGCACTTCTACAGCTTGAATCGGCAGGAAACTCTCCCGGTCGAGTCCTCAGTGGAAATCTTTATATATTTTGAGTGTTAAGTGTTAGAAAATATCACGTTCTTTTATAAAAAAAGTTGAAATTACATGCATCACCATCACATCCCAGTCTGTAGTGATGTGAGTCTGACTCCAAATAAGGCAAAATAATACTTAAATACTGCAGCAACGCTGTGTCTTGAGCGCTCTGTTTTAGCTACAGAGTGAGACATCTCTCCTCTGTTCTATCTTTGCTGAGAGCTGCACAGGCAGGATGTGGCCAATCAGAGGCAGAGTAGGGTGTGTGTCACGCTGAGCAAGGTAGTGTGATCTAAAATAACGCCGCTACAGCTGAAGAAACTTCATGTCTGCTGACTGACCGGAGTGTATTTATCAAATATATAAATATATATATATTTATAACGCCTGTTACTAGTGATACACAGACGTTATGGGAGTAAAGGCTCAACTTCAACTTCTGGAAAATCTCGCTGTCACTCACACCAGCCGCCATCTTTTTTTTTCTCAGTCCTATCAGGGCTCAAGTTAAAACCAGCTTTGTTTTGGTGGTTTTCTGCATTGCTTAGCATGCGGTCGACTCAGGGAGCATCTTAAGAGCGGAGCCTCGCAACTGTATTTCCATCTGCTGCAATAAATGGTTAAACCGTTTTGACGAGAGTCTCCCTGACTGAATTAAACGCGTTAAGAAGCTCGTTGGATTAGCCGGAAACTGCTGCGTCACAGAGCTGAAAGCAGGCTGTTCTCCTGACACCAACTTTTTTTTTACACTTTTGTCACAAAAATGAGCTCAACCGTGAACATCCGCAGCAGCATAATGCAACATATAGATTAATGATATTCTTTAAGTCAAGTGAGGTTTTGAATGCAATTACATTTATTTGTGCAAAGGCGTTTTTTTTTTTTCCACCGCTGTGGACGTAAACCCATCCTTCAAAATCCTCAAATGTGCACTTCCTTAAGAAACCTCCAGAAAAATCAATTTCTTTATCTTAAGAATGAGTGTGTGTGTGTGTGTGTGTGTGTGTGCAACAGGTTAAACTCACCTGAGCTTTAGCAGCGGAGAGAAATTAGGTGAAGGACAAACCGTGGATTGTGATTCATTGCTCGCCCTCTCTTCATCCCTGCTCTGAGCCAGCAGAAGAAGTTAAATAAATAAATATTTTTAAAAAAAGGCGTTCAGGAGCTCCTTCTTACCGCCCGGGTGTCCTACTTAGAATTCGCTGTCAGTACTGCTGGCATCGGGGCTCCGTGTGCAGTCAGCTGCTGCCGATCCGGTGCCGGCGCGTCAAACACACACTGTGCTAGTCATTAGTGGAACAACGGCTGAGCCTGATGATTAAGCCGAGTTAAGATTTTCAAAGGAATTTCAACAACCAAGAGAGCAGAGAAGCAGTTTTTCTTTTTTTTGGGGGGGGGGGCTTTATGATTAGACGAGGGAGCGGCTCTGTTTGAGTCTGTGTGCTTCCAAAAGGTAATTACGCCGCTTCACTGATTAATGTCAAACACAGGGACGGTGATTTGTGATGTGTTTTTTTAAATGCCACAAACGTATTTGTCTCTGACACGCTGTGATGAGATGAGGCGGCGCAACACCAACAATGAGGTGAGAAAACGCAGGTCGGCCGGGTTAAAGAGAGGCAGGCGCTCCGATCCGAGCCTGAAACGGGTTCAGTGGGATCGATGACTGCGTGTCAAGTGAAAGAAGATGTTCAGAGTGACGAACCCGCCTTTTTCAGGAGCACCTGAGCGTCTTTCAGCTCATTGTTTTTGTTTTTCCGGCCCAGAACGTCAGTGTTTAGTTCAATCTCGATGAAAACACAAACACAAAAAGCAGAGCGCACACGACCTGCTCAGCAGCTAACAGCCGACAGTCACAGTTAATTACGAGCTGGTAAACTTTGTGCAGTTGAAGAGATCTCTCAGGAACAATACATCCTTAATATATTATCACAGTCTTTATCGGCTACATCGCTTCAAAAGTGCTTCATAAACGCGAGGAGTGGAAAACAAATATCAAATGTCCCAACAGTTTGATGGAACACCTCAATCAGCACTGCACTATCAATACTGTGGCGATTACTGTTGGTTTCTGATCAATAATAATGTGCATATAATGACCATGAGGTTAAATGAAAGCATTAAGAGCAAGTAGATAAACTAAGATGATTTGTAATACTCATATCCTTATTATTATTATATTGTTAAATGTTAGCTCAGTACTTTTCTGCAAACCTACAGATAAACTCAACCTGTGTTTTACGTTTGTTTGGGGTGAATTTTCTAATTTTCTCTCGTCACAACTTTGCGTTTACACTCTGTTTACGTTCAGGCACAACAATCACCTGGTGTGAGTTAAAAAAACATCACGTTTTGGTTTAAAATACCTGTTTTGATGCCATAGAAACGCTTGAAATATCCTCAGGTGTCGACTGCAGTCGGCCGTTTTGCAGCCATGTTGTCTTGTGATAACGTGACGTTAACTCGTCTTTATTATGCTGAGAAGTTGGAGTTACTGTCTAAAAATGCAATAAAGTTTGTATGTTTGATACAGGACTTAAAGTAACAAATAACCACAGTTATAAAAACATCACAGATTAAAATAACGCAATATTTCAAGAAGTATCAAGTAGCAAAACACACATATTACATCCACGTACATCCATTTTTTGTTATTTCAAAGTGATTTTGGCTCAGGTAGATAATATGGATTTGACTTTGGTACTGGAAAAAATGTGTTTATCTGTTTTCCAACACTGTTTCCTGCCAACCGAGCAGTGTAACAAAGGAGCAGAAGATTCACGGAGAGACAAATCCACCTTCAGCGACCTCGACTCAGGTCCTGATCGACACTCCCGGTCACCTCTGCACCATCTCCTCAGGTCGTACATCTCCTGCGCCGTAATCACATGACATTTACAACCGAGCTCCTTCCACCGGCATGAATAACACACACACACACACACACACACACACGGTGAGACACATAATTAATTACAGTAACATCCTGTCCAGTAGAAAGGAGTGACTTTTAAGGTTGACTGTTTCGGTTACGTTGCCACGCCGTGCCGTGGACTTTTCACATTCTCAGACCTTTCTGTCGGAGGAGCGCCTTCGCAAAGTGTCAAAAGACTTCCCAGCCGTGGCACATTAAAATGAACAAAGTGCTCACCATCTCCCATTAGCTGTTGAATTTCTTTGAGTCCGTGACCCTCGGGGAGGCCTGTCTGCAGAAGAAATAGCTCTCCTAATTAAGTGAGGGGATTGTACGCAAGAGTGCCGAAGCGAGTGGACATAAACTTTGACTAAAAAATAAAAGATTTTGCTGGGGAAGCACTTTCTTTTTTATGAAACCCAGGGGGGAAACAGAAGAGGAGAGTCATGTCGCGTTCGGTCTTATTGTCCACCGGCCTCATCACAAACTGCACAGAGCCGGTAATGTCTGTTTGACAGCCGCCGCCGCAGAGGACCATGGGGGAATGCTGAGGCGGCCACTGCGGCGCCCGCAGCTGATTAACTCCAATCGAGGACTCATTAACATTCCTGCCGGATCATCACATGCACAGTTGTTGATGAAAATCAGTACTGACAAGTCTATAATTATGGGACACTTCTGAATTGGTTTGGATGACCGACTCCTTTCAGGATGAGGGCGCGGGAGAGAGAAAAACCCACCAACTCGCCGTGATGAGGACAAAAATGACATTTGCAGACTTTGGGCCGGTTCCCATTGATTGCTTTGTCAACATGTAATCTCAGCGTGGCACCGCCAGGGAAAGGTCGTCCAAGCCGGGGACGGCCCAGGGGGAGAATCTGAATAATGTAGATAATGTAAGTGAAACGTAACAGAGGGGAGGGGAGGTGTTTCATTCCTCCCCCTCTCCTCCCCTCTTCGCGGTCCTGCTCCAGTGCCCTTGTCGCCGTCTCTTCTCCCTCCGTGCCTCAGCATGTCCCACTTTCACAATGGGCAAGATTTACCACTTTGCAGACGAGGAGAGCACACTTTCACCGAGATGAAGGCTATTTATTTTCCCCCTTCAGCGCCTGGCAGATTGAGAGCTTGATATACAGGTTATCACTGGTGTATCTAGGTTTCCTCCGCTGAGGATCACACTCGCAGCCACATACTGTACTGTAGCCCAGTTCTATCTGGGGGTTGCACTGGTGCCTTCAAGTCTGTTGATTATCCGAGTGTGTGTGTGTGTGTGTGTGTGTGTGTGCTGCAGATGTGGCGCTGGAGAAGGAGAAACATGGCAGATGATGAAATATTCAGTCAGAGTGATCAGAGGCGGCGTCGGGAGCGTTTTAAGCAGGGAGGAGATATTGTTCATTTGGAGCCGTGTGATGAACAGATGTCGACACGCAGCGTCTCTGGCAGAAGCTGCCGGAGTCGAACAGACGCCCCGAGCCTCGTTCCACCTCGGACACCCTGATCAACATCACCTGCGTTGATCTCGCTGCTAATGTAGTGCACCTGGTCGCACAACTGCATATTATTCAAAATACATGAGCAGTTTTTTTTAAATCACATAAAATACATCGAAACGTGCAGAATGACCGGGAGACGAGTGCTACGTCAATTTAAAAAAACCCAAGTGAGACTGAAGTCAGCCCTCTTTGCAGCTTTGTAGCTTTGCGTACCTTAATACAGAAAAGTGATTTAAAGTTTAAATATATCATGATGCACATTTTGATAGTTTGCACGGTTTACGAGGAATTGCAGTTCATGTTTTGGGGACATTTTCAGATTTTATAATGCAATAACTCTGAACATGAAGCTGAAGACGTCTCGTTAACTCTGTAGTGATTTGAGGTAAATTCGGCTTAAACGTAATCCTCTGAAATCTTAGTCATTTATTTACACAATCCTCTAACTGCATCGGTATAAATCCACGATGAGCGTTATGTTTTGTTTGGTACAACAAACCTCGATCATGATTTGTAATTGTTCGGCTCTGCGTGTTTATTAACCACATTAAATTCAGTTTGGGACGCGACTGAAACTGCCGACATGTTCGAAGTTAAAGTCGGCATGAACCCTTTTTTATTTATTAAAACCTGGTTAGCTAGAGTTCACAGTAAACAGTCTTTAAAGTTGTTGCAGACACACTGCAGGGGTTGGGAAACATGTAAGCAGCAGCTGATTAGTAGACAGATTGTTTGGATCCACAGATGAAGGTGTAAAGACCAAGTTCTGAGCTTCTACTGCTCGGGGTGACTTAGTTTAAAGTTTGATTATCGAGGTGCTGAAGTTGAGTCCGATCCTCCAGGAGAGAGTCCACGTCTACTTCATGACCACAACTATTGTGTGCTGCTTGTTATTTTCTTGATAAGCAGCGGACTGACTTGTTATTCCGCTGCAGCAGGCGTCACTTTCATCCGCTTTATTAAAACATGGGTTGAGTTTCCGAACATGTTCTCGCTCCTGCCAGCGTATCAAAGTTCGGACATACGAGCTTCCTGTTGTCATCATTTGTGTGACGAACCCAAAAAAAAAAAAAAGTTGCCATTCAGTTGGTGACTTTCTATCACAGTTAGTGAGACATATGGCAGCAGCCCAGGACTGGATGTGATCTATGGCATCCCAGCAGATGATTTGGTGGCAGTGAGCACAGCCTTTATGGAGGAACCGGCCCGGGTTTGACAGAAGTGGTACCTTGGGGTGATCTTGTACTTCTGGCAGATCGGCTCAGAGGTGGCAGGGGCAGAAATATGAACGTCGTCGTCGGTGGTTGTGCAGCATATCACATTAATAAACCACCTCAATGCATCATTCTCCGGCCCTCTGGCCTGGACCGCTGCCCAGAACAAAGAGATTGAAAGTCATTTGAATCAGGGGTGCAGAGCAGAACTTACATGAAATGAAAGCTAGCGAGCGCACACGCCGGTGAATACCAATCAGGCAGAGAAGGCCGTCGGAGCGATTGGTTAAAAGAGATGGGAGACACGGGGGGAGGTAACTTATTCAGCATTGGAAAAAATCCAACACATCCAGTATTCATCCTCTTTCAACTTCTTTATTCTCTGCAGAAACTGTCACGCTACAAAGTTAGGTGATTCTTTTTTTTAGGCGTGACAACTTTTAGTAGTTAAATATTTATGTGGTGAGGTGTCCTGCGCAGTTAAAGCAAAGATATGTGACTTTTTTGATGTCTCTGTTACGTGTTCCTGCACTATATGAGATCAGTGAGAGGGCAGGATCTCAGCTTTACGCACATTTTTACCATGTTTAACACATAACATCATTGTAACGTCTTGAGTTTGGTTCCTACATGACGTCTGACAAACTGATTTGTGTTTACGACAGTAATGTTGCATTAAGATGACGAACAAACATGCTGAATGTCAGAAAAAACCTGCAAACTTGATATTTCATAAAAGTTGGGATATGAATGTCATTTTCAAGAACATATTGTGCGTCATCTCCAGCATTTTAATCATTTCAGGTGTCATTTTGTGCATTTACATATTTTGTGAATGCATGAAAGGATGTCAGGTCCTTAATTTTGTCATGGTAACAGAGATAAATATATGTGTAACGTCATTAAAACGTGAAAACATTAAAATGACTAAATAATTATGTAGAAACATATATCCCGTCCAATAAATCTAATTTAAAAAGTCCAAAAAAGTCCAATATGTTGATATTAACTTTTAATTGCTGCTAACTGTAGCTGCTGCCAGCTAGTTAGCTCAGTTAGCCATGAAGCTAGTGGAGCGTGGGTGGGCGTATGGATCTAGCTCGTTAGCATGCTAACTTCAGTATATTTATCTCTCTGCAACATAATACGTAGACGTCATGATGTCACAGCTGTTATTTCTTCCAATTCCGTTGATCGTTTTTGTTCATTTTGTAAAAATCTCACATATTGCACCTTTAAATCCTGAACACATAAACTGCCTCAGTGGAAAACGAGTGAAACATTATATGAAGACGCTGCAAGAACCAAATAACAAAACATTTCACATGTGAAGAGGTCCAGTGGTTAATGTAACTACTTTCAATAAAAGACTATTAAGGTTCAAAAAGTGCTGCATTCTCAAATAAAAACACTTTTCCTTGCATCCATAAAGTTGAAGTGCTCTTCTCAGACTGCTTTTATCTTATCTGTGTCATCATTGACTTCTACAGCAAGAGCAGCAGCGGCAGAGAGGATGAAGTGCACCGATCCTCCGTTTTTTTAATCCACAAGTACACTGAAGAGTAAGTAACTAAATTCTGAAGGGCTAATTGCTCCGCGAGGATGGAGACATAATGACTGCTCCGACACACTCGCCGCCTCACCTGACAAGACTTCAGAGAAACAAACAGGAGTTACTTACAGAAGAGCTGCTGCTGCTGCTGCTGCTGCTGCAAGCACAATTAACTTCAGTCCTTGACTTGAACACACAACATGTAATTTCTACTGTTAGGGGTCGCAGTGTAAAACAAGACAAACGTGTTGTGTGCAAAGATCCAGAGCTTCCGGAGGAGAAAACACCCGGAGCAGTTAACCGACGAGAGGTGAGATGGATTTATCTTCACTCCTGTTTATCAGCCTGACTGCAGCAGTGATCTGTTATTGCCTCTTTTATTTTGAAAGTTTCATCCTTGTGTGTCTTGTTCTGTTTTACGCTTCCTGTCCTTGTGTGTTTCCTGCCTTTTAAAAAACATTTATTCCCTGGTCCTGTATTTCTCTCCTCCTCGTTTATCGTTAATGTTCCTGCTTTTGTTTCGTCCGTCTCTGCGCTCTGTAATAGTTTTCTTCTTCTTTTTCATTTCACTGTTTTTCCATGTTCTTTTTACTCCCCCCTCCCTGTACTCTCCGACTCTCTCCGGGAGAGTCAAAGCATCATTAACTCTCAACAAATTTGTGGATTTGTGGGTTTGAACATTTGTGGAAACATTTGGGACAACGTGAGCACATAACTCAACAACACGTACATCAAGTCTGGTTGTTTTTTAAAAACATTTTCAGGCAGAAGTCTTGTGTTATATCAGCATTTTCCTCCTCGAGATAGCAGCCGCATATTTAATTAATCAGAAAACCTCCGAGGAGCCGTTTAGAGAGAAGACAAAAATGTTTGTTTACACACACCAAGAGTGAAACAGCTGTTTATTGAGTAAAGTCGGGAAATAGTGATGACCTAATTCAGATAAGAGAGGAAACAAATGAAGATGATGTTATTTCAATAACTGAACTACTCTGAGTTTGAGTCGCTTTCAGATAAATTCTCGACCCTGTTGAAATAAACATCAACCCCCATTTATAATTGAAAAAAAAAGCTCTAATAGTCAAAGTAAATGAGCTTCTTGGAACGGGCATTCATCACCGAGTTAATTAGCAAACATTACATCCGCACGGAGCTGCTGGTGAACTATTTATTATCAAATGATTCAATCCAGTGAAATTACATACAGACTGAGGAAGAGGAGCTCGCTGGAGAAACATTTCCACTGAAACGAGACAGAAATGTTTCACATCGTTCTTTAAACTTTTCTGTTGACATGATTTATGTGTTAAAAAAAAAATAACCCAACATGTTCCAGTGCAGCTGAAATGGTCCGCTGGCGTCAGAGATGTTTGGGTTTCGCCGCCCTTCAGCTGATTGCATCTCTGTTTTTTCGGCTTCACAACACGCTCTCGGTTCTGATGCTTCTCGGGCTGCCCGCTGTGCGTCCGGCTACGGCTGAGAGACAATCCCAAAAATTACAAAAGGGGGTTTTTGTGTTTATTTTTTTATTTATCCATCCCTTCTTCTTCTTCTTCTTCCTCCGTGCTGTTGCTTTGTTTCCCAGACGGACAAACGTATTACAGCTAATTGAAAATGACCCGCTGACAGCTGTCTGAAATAATGAAGCCTCTTTTCCTCACATTTTCTCCCGCAGGATGGCCGCCCTCTCCTGCACTTCGGTCCACATCAAAGTGCCTTATCAGGGTGGAATCTGGGGCTGAAGGAATTATTGATCAGCCTGAGAGCCCGGGCCTCCATATTTACTGCTTCTGCACTGAGGGAGAGACGGTATTATGGAGCCAAAAGCCAGGCTTTCAGTGCCGAGACAATGGTTGGATAATGCATGGGACGGCTGTTTTTTGGGTATTTTAGATAATTCTGTCTTTAAATCAGGGTGCATAAAAGGGAATCAGAAAGCAACCCAAAATCTGTGAGCAGTAATGGGATCAATTTATGATATAATTGCTTCTAAATGTGTTTATTTGGCTCTGAAATAGTCCAAACTGAGTTAATTATCAGCGTGAAATTGCAGCCGGCACATTAGATGTAAGAGAGCCAAAATGTCTGAGTCGACTTTTAATTAAATCCTGAGGAATCACAAAGCGTACAGTGTCAAAAAAGTTACTCCTAGCATGATTTATAATCTCATTTATGTGCTGCTGACGGCTCTCTTTGTTAGTCAGTCGATCTCAGCGGACAGTCAAGGGAATAAAATGTTGGCATTTAACGTTTTTAAACCACTGTTACGTTCACATATGTTGTACGTTGGCTACATGTTTCACATCTGGAGGTCGAGGGAATGTGAAACTGTATATCTTTGGCAAAAGTCGTGACATTTCCAGCCATTTTTTGGCGACACAACCAGGTGCGTTAAGCTACAACATGATGTTTTCCTAACCGGACGGATAAGCACAGCGAGGGGTCGACACAACATTTATAAAGAAATATAAAGTTGCAACATGAACAATATTAGTAGTTTGGAGAAACATACATCTGCCGACAGTCAGTCTGACAGTCGGGTTGATCTCTGTGGCCACAAACTTCCACTTGTTTACCATAAATATCCAAATAATTGGACTTTAAACAGCGGAGGATGAAACCTTTTCCACTGTGAACGCTTCGTGTGATTTCCTCCTCTTCTCCACCTCCGGCGTAACCCAGACTAATGAATCTCTTTCCGTCTGAGCGGCTCTTTAAGACACGGTGACCCCCACATCTTCAATGACAGTAATACTCTGGGGATAAATTGCTACCTTTAACTGGATTTATCTGGAAAAAATCAATTACTGTAAGTGGTATTTCATGGCAGTTTTATGAAGCAGCGGTCGGGGAGAAACCTGCAATATATCATAGGAACTTTTTTTTTTTTTTATGTACAAGCGCGAAACAGAGACGGTGTTTGTTTTTTGTCTGACCAAAGTTTACGTGGACGGTCTTCGACGCCGCGGCTCTCCGGAGTGTTTTATAATGACGCTGACTGATGCTTCTACGGTTGCCGGATTAATGGCACCCAGTGTCATCTGTTTATGAGTGGAGATTGTCAGAAGAGGCCCTCCGACACTTCACAGACTAATGAAAATGTAAATCTGCGGATGATTAGCCATACTGGTGGCTGACAAGGTATTATAATGGCCTTCACATCATAATGAGGCTGTTAATAGGAGGCAGCACAGCAACCACGACGCTGATATACTCGTCTGCTGCTTCACGATCATATTGATTTTAATCACCTCTGAACATGCTGCACGTATTCCAACCGCAGCGCTGAGCTTAAAATATTCTGTGGTTTTGGTTTCATATTGATCTCATATTTGGTTTTAAGGGATGATGATGATGGACGGTGGATTAAAGTCCCTGATGCTGAAATGGAAGTTTAAACCCTGTGTTAGATGGATTGTCTTAAAGTAAGAAAACTCACAAAAATGATCACGATCTTTAATATAAAAGGTAAACAAATGTCCAAAAAAACTATGATAGTTTAAGAACCATTTGAAACTGTATTCGTCAATCACCAAACTGTATTTTAAATGCAACTGAAAACACTGAAAATTTAGGTGATGTATTCCAATAATGTCTATCCAGCTGGTATTTCTGGTGGCCGTTAGCAAGAGTAGTGATGTTTAAGGCGACTGATCATGCGTGCATGTATTTCTTTCAACAATATAGTGTCACTAACAGAATCCAGATATGAAGTGATGACTGTCTGCTCATGTATGTTGTCCATTAAACACACTTATTGGGATCAATTACCTTTAAATCCCAGTTTTTACCTTCTGCTGACGACTGCAACAGCACTGTGAAACGCTCAAGAATGAGCCCATTTCAGGGAAAACTATCACATACACTGAAACCTATAAAAACACTTGCAACAGACCAGATGTGCATTAAAAATACGTTCACCACGTTGACTCCAGTGTCTACAGACGAGAGTGTGTTACAGGAGACGATACCAATCGAAACAAGCTGATTTGACACTCGGACTCGGGTCAACACAGGCTGCATCTTAACACTTCAGCAGAGGTTTGATGGATCCTGGTTCTTCCACATGTGATTTAATTTCCTGTAATAAGTTATTGACATACGTACGTATGAGGAAGGAACAATAAACAGTAATTATATTATTAAATTAACTTAAAAGATCTTTGACAGGCCAGGAAAATATCAGACTGAGGTGGAAATCTGCAGAAAATTCACCCCTCAAGAAACATTTTCATAAACAAGTTGTGATTCAGCCGACGTTCTTATCTGGAGTCGATATCTGTTTATTATTTGCGAGAGCTGATGTAGCTCAGGATCCCCTGATATTACAGCGGGTTAAGAGGCAGGACTGGTAACAGAGAGGGTTGTGGGTAAAACGCCGTCTGAATCCGTAAACGATCTCCTCACTCACACACCATTCATTGATCGATTTGTTTATTGCTGTGTCGATAATTGTTCCTCACATTTTAATCAATCTTTAGTTTATAACCTCTGAATGTTGCTTCCTGTCACATCGTTTGTTCAGTTGCACGATGTATTGACCCGTCAGGCTTCGATACAAGCAGAGATTAAACACGCCGTACGACCCGTCTCTCGGTTTCTGTGGACCGAACATGTGTTCGCATTTTAAGACGTTCTTACGCCATAAAAAAATTCATGAGTCCAGACTGACGATTCACTCCGAGTTCAGGACTTCGGCTCAGACTCACAATATCAGAGTCTCAGACATTTTGTACACGCTCTCCTTCTGTTTAATAAGGGATGAGATCCAAATTGGAGGCGGTAGATTCAGAGGTAGGAGCTTTGTATCGAGGTGAAGACATTTTCATGCGCCACCTTTTTCTCTCTATTGTGCAGAGGTGTGTTATTTATGGACACTCGGGGGGGCAAGAGAGAAGAAATACAACTCTATTTATGACCTGTAAAACCTGAGAAATGACCCTGCCACGCTGCAGAAGTACTCGCGAGACGCCCAACGGACTATGAAGAGCGCACTCCTTCTCACATTTCACAGCGCTGTATCTTCTTTTATTGATTTACAATCAGGCAAATCATTAGACAATCAACCTGCAATCCAGACGCTCGTCAGGATAAAAATCCTCACGTTCTCATTTTAACTCTGCTCTCACCAGAGGTTAGTGTTCTCTGAGGCGCATGTCTGCAAACATGGCAGTGAACTTTAAAAAGTAATTTATTCATCAGACAGGAGCAGCGAGAGATTGATGTTCATATTTCATCCATCAATGGTTTTTATAATTCACCCGCCTGGTGGACGGGTGCTAGTCAGAGCTCGTCAAGCAAGCTGTGTCAAGTACATTCTCGATTCAGCCGGCTTATTGATAATCAAATCTCTGCAGCGAGCGTGTCTCGGGGGACATTATGATCGGAGCCAACGTTCGTGTCCGGGGGCAGCTGAGAGGAGAAAGTGGCGCCGACAGCGACGGACCGAGCGAACGCCGCGCGAGCCGCGACTGCCGTGATGTTACGTCTCCGCGACACATGCCGTTAATAATCAATTTAAAGTGTCACTGAATACACAGAATGCAGTATTTTCAGATCATTATGGAAAAAAATATTCAATTTCTTGCCAACATTTTCCTGCATTTTCTGCAGGCGTTCTGTGGTGTGAGTTGTATGTTAAGTCGATGACTGGACCCGTCACCAGAGACCTGTCTCCAAACACATCGTCTCCGATCAAGCGGCTGCACTCGACAGGCGGACCGGACCGCGTTCTGAGCCGACGGATGGCAGGACCACAGCTGGACCAGGAGAGGATGTTTATCTGACCTCAGCTACCACGTTAGCATCACCATCCTGTCGCTGCTGTGTTGTTCAACCTTTAAAAATCAGACGTAATATTCAGTCAGGTTGATTACATGTTGACCTGTACTGTATCCACCTTATTCCAAGTTCCCATGATGCCTTTTGGGAATTCAGGGCCATGAATCCTCCTTCCTACAGAGGTTGGTTTGCAGTTTGTCCTCGGCGGGATGAATACTGACACCTTTAAAGAAAAAACAGAATCTGGTCTACGATCTTGGTTGGTACCGAACTCCGATTCAGATTATCTGATTATCTGATTATCTGCCAGTGTTGGCAGACTCATGGGAGCAATTAATAAATAGGTAAATAAATATCAAAGATGATTCACATGAGGTGGTGCAACGACAAATAAAAACAACTTTAGCACTCTTAGAAAAACATCGCTCTTTATTATCAGTAAGAAAATGAGAACTATTGCAGAAAAACTGTGAAAACATGAACATAATCTTTTTATAACCACATTAATCATTGATCCCACTCTTACTATGTATTTACTTATTTATGTATTCAATTATACGTTTGACTAATCAGATTGCCGTCACGTCACCTCTGCGACTCCGTACGACCTACAGCGACTCGTCATCCCGAGTCGCTCGCAGCTTTAGCCCCAGAAATCGCTCAAATTCAGGTGAATAATAACGTTATTATTCTTCAGTGAAACATCTAATTGGTTATTTTCCTGCTCTTTAATTCCTATAAATTGAAACGCCTCTTATTGACATTCTGCAGTAAGTCTTAACCTGTCGACCATATATAATTATATAAAAAAAAACAATCAAATCAAAATGCAAGGAAGCTCCGGCCTGTCAGTTAATATTTAATGAGCAATATGCAGAGGAAAATGGAATTACTGATGGAATTGTTTTCCCCCCTCTCTTAATTTCATAAAGGGCAGAGACAGAGACGCCTCCCTCGCTGGATAAACGCTGGATGTCGTGGAAATGAGAAAACTTTTGCTTGGAGGGGGAAGTTTGACTTCTCTCTGGCGACTCGGAGACAATCTGAGGTCACCTGTCATCGTGTTTCCGACTACCTGGAGATTCTCACGCGTGAAGCCGCCTCGACGCGATTCTCCCTACGTGACGTTACGTGACTAATTGCTTCCTGAATGTTCTGCCCAGACGCTTGTTTCGACTCGTAGCGGGGCAGATAAACTCTCTCTCTCCTCGACGGGCTCCGGCGGCGGCACTGCCTCTCGATGGCCGCGGCTGACAGCTTATCACGGCCCGCGAGTTTTGTTTCTCCTCGTCGTTCACGGTCTTGACAGGGATGGATGTCTCGGTGAGGCGCGGGAGACAAACGATGACAAATCCAGAACGTCGAATATCCTCCGATCTGTCTGGTCCTCTGTGTATTTTATTTACTCGTTCACCATTTTCTTTTTTATCTTTAGCTTTTAATAAAAGATAGAGAACGATGGTGGAATAATTCACAACCTTCACTCTGGGACCAATACAGAATTGTGAAAATACAGACATAAGGTCATTTATCAAGCAAATATCCAAACCGCTGATGATTCCAGCGTCTGAAATATGAAGGTTTTGCTGCTTTTTCTCTATATTTCATTATTCTGATTCTGTCCATGACACCCTGCAGAACCGCTGCTCTGTTTGGGTCGTGTTGATTTCTTTGCTTTCATTTTTATTTCTATTTGAGGGAGACAGTGAGCATCTACCTGCCCAGCTGGTGACCATCACAAGTCAACAGTCAACTCAATATCCTGACGTCTGCAGGTTTCTCTTTCCTTTTTACACCTTCACTGCTTCTCATTTCATTTAGATTAGGACTCTAGATGTGGTTGGAAGTGTATTTCAGGGTCATTGTCCCCTGAAGAGGCATTAAATCATGATCATCCAAGTGTTCATTAGTGAACGATGGCGTTCCCCAAAGATGTTTTGGTTTGTTCATCTGGTTTTTAGGCGTTTTCCTGCATCCTGCAGTGTGACACATCTCCTTCACGTAGAGTTGTTCAGGTTGTTGTTGGATCATCATCTTGGGTCGAAAGTGTCACGAGATCCATCTGAGATCCATGTGAGCGGCCCTGAGATGATTAATGGGATTCTGCCACATATTTTGATGATAAATGTTCATCTCTTTTTCTTTGTGTAAACATGTGAGAGGTTTAGAGCGAAAATGTGTCTCAGATATCCGAATCATGACCAGAGACTCCAACTACACACTTCTATTTATGATCTTTTCATATTGGTTGAAGTTTAAAAGAAGAATATTTCCCTTGAAAATGGAAATCCTTGCCTCCATACCTTCATACGTACATCTGTAATTGTATTTAAATACAATACTTGAGCAAATATCCCTAATTACTTTGCATTGTTGCTGTAAAAGCCTCCTCTTACTGTAAGTTTCCTCTGTAAAGACTTCAAACTCTTCTGTTTCAAAGTGAAACAGCTCAGTTCTTCACGCTTTAGTTTCTAAAATGCAGCGTTATCGAAACGTCCAGTTGCTGAACACCAAAAGCGCAACAACCTCCGTGTTTAACTTTGTTTACTGAAGTAAAAAAAAGAAAACAGCGCTGGTGTTGACACGGCCTTAATCTTCCACAGGCCGGGCTGTGATAACGCAGCGGTTCAGGCTGCAGGCGCGATGCTGCAGAGCTCCTCGTGGACGCAGAGTCTTTGTTACGGAGCGCTCCACACCATTATACATCAGACCTGAGAGAGCAGCCTACAGCAACTTCTTACAGCTTAATTTGCACATTAATTCTTGCTGACAAGGGGTACAGATAGCCGGCATGAAATGGCTGAGAAAATGAACCTGCTGGATTTTTTTTTTTTTTTCTTAATAGGCCGCCAGCATGTAAGAAAATATTAGACGTTAATGGAATTACCTTTCAGTCCCTCCCAGGCATCCCAAACACTTTAACGCAAATATTAGGCCACGGAGAGGAGATTCTGGTGATTCATCATGTTGGGTTCTACCTGTGTGTTTCTCTCTCATTTAAATTGTTAAATACGTTTGCAAAGTATAGCTTTTTCCCCTTATTTCTAACTCATGTTTTGTGCTCATAGCGGTTGCCAGGTTGGAGCGCTCTCTCATGAGCACAACTCAGCTGATTCACAGACGGTTTAGTAACAACATGAGGCTCAATGAGACGAGTTTGAGAGTTCAGAACAGAAAAAATAATACGAGTCATTATTCAAGCGTTCAAGGAGACCTTGAGAAGTCTTCCTGTTGAGCAACAAGCGCCAGTCGTTGTGCTGATGATTTTATCCATAGCTTTGGATAATTATGATGCAAACCCTCGTTGAAGAGGCGGTCGGGGCTGAACATGACTAACCAACCTGACGTGCAAGATGGTTTTTCTGGTAAGGAACCGCTAGAAACTATCTGAAAAAAACATTTTGCAGGTAGTTAGAGGCTCCTGTTAGTGTCGTGTTTTGCAAGACGCATCATGTCGAAACTACAAGATAAAACTGATGTATTTCCTCGTCTGCATCAGGTTTTATGGCCAACACGTAAATATCTCAAACTGCTGAACAAACATAACAAACTAATATCATAATGGAGCCTTTCAGAAGGTCACTGCGGTTCCCACATGTCGGATATAGTTTTTAATTTCACCAGTTGTTGAGAGAAATGGAATAATGTCTTCTTACATTCTCTGCGTATTATCACGTATCTTCAACATGAACCTCCTGGAGTCGGCATCGTGTTCAGTTAGTGCGACCAAATCGTTTGCATGTATGTTTGCATGTAATCTGCCAGTTATAAGACATACGTACGTAGTGATGATGTCATGCATATCAGTTAAATGCTCAACATATACGTATCCCTGGTTTGCAGAGACATAAATTGCCTGTTTTTCCTCTGTGGAGATGTATTACGTAGTTGTTTTTTACTGACGGGATTCGATGCGATCCGTCCATCTGCTCGTACTTTTTAAAAAAAAAACAGATTCCACGTCTGCTTTTTCGTAGCTCAAACTAAAGAAAAGACCAACCTGTGACCTGCAGCAGCGTAATGTAATTACTGCTCCATAATTAAAGTGTAATGTGGTGTGTTTTCACCCTTTTATTTTTAAACTGGCACTAATTTATACACCGAGGCACATATTGTGCAAAGAGCCATTGTATTAGCCGCGCTTATTACGCCCACACATAGCTCATTCATAATTAAGCTGCATATCTTAATAGCTCCAGTTGAATTGTCTCACTTTACTGTGTGGATATTTAATGGGAGGGAGGTGGAGGTTGAGTGGCTCGTCCCTTTTTTTTTTTTTTTTCATATTTCATAAACATTTGCAACATTTGATTTGCTTGAATGTGGATGAAAAACAACAAAATGTCACAAAGGCTGATGAAGAAATAGAGGAAAGCGTGCACGTCAGACGAGTGAATCACCAGACGTGTCATAAAATCTTCTGTCGGCTGTTCAATAAATCAAACTGCTGTTCCTGCTCGCTGCTCCCCGAAACAAAACCTCCATTGTTAATGTAAAATGCTTCAGACCTCCCTCGTTATTTCCCCTCTGCTTGTGTTTGTGCATCTTACCTGCAAAGTCAAACTAAAGAGGCTCTTTCTCAGCCTAGCAGATGGAAAAAAAAAAACGCCCTGTGCATGAATACTATGAATGAAAGTTGAGACTGGAGGTAATAGAAAAGCCTCCGGGCCTCATCGCCCGGCATTCATCTCCCTGCTATCAGCCCCCGAGAAACGCTGCCCTTCAAAGCTCTCGGAGGGCGAAGCTGAGAAGACGCGCCGACGGATAAAGTCGGCGGCTCTATTGCGGCTGTCATCAGACGCCCATCACCGCGCGCTTCCCGCGGCAGCGATAAAGATGGATGAGGTTGCCACGCGAGATCCCAGCCAGCCGAATCACAAGTCGGAGTGACGCTGATGGAGAGCTTGTTGAGACGGAGATAGGAGTGCTGTCTGTCTGTCTCGTACAGGTGTGTTTACTCCCTCCCTCTTCTCCGTATGGAGCCTTCAGCAGACTGACACCAGCACTAAATCTGCAGCTGCTCTCTGACGCAAAAGGTCTAAATGTTTCACGGGCTGGTTGTAGAGACTCCGAGGATGTATGATGTCATTTAGAAGTGTCTCTTTTAAAGATTCCCAGCGCTAATAAGGTGAATCCACACAATCTAAGTGCAAGAAATGAGATGAACCTCTGCTGAAGCTCTAACGTGGGTGTAAAGTCACATCATCTCGCCTCGCTTATTCGCTGGTCGTAATAAAGGTGGTTCAGTTCTGCCAGGAAGTTCTCAGTTAATTGAGACGCACAACGGGCGGAAACTCAATGTAACATGTCTTACAAAAAACAAAAAAACTGCTTGTATTTATTCTCACAATCTTTTAAATACAAAAAAAAAGCATGGGGCTGAATTATACAACAACCTGGTTTTAACCCAAAGCACCGACCGGGTCCAGAAGAACTGTAAGTGGCCACTGAGGGAGTTGGAATATGTATCAGATGGAGACCGTTAAAACAACAAGTTTAGAAACAGACTTTTAACGGCTTTGAAACTTTTGAGCGGAGGGGGAAAAAAATACAACGGAGAGCCATAAAAATCATAAAGACTAATCGCTTTATGTATCCAGAACAATCCATAATATGAGAAGTGATATTTATATTCGGAAGCTGCCAAGACCGCTGTGCTGAAGAATTAATATCAAGTGTTGGTGAGGAGAAACTGGAAACCGCTGCTTCATCTCACTGGACACGGATTGTTTTCTAGCTCTCGGGCGACTGATCCGGAGCTACAAGTGCAAAATCTTCAGTCAGACACTTGGAGGACCGTCTGTCGTTGACATGTTAGCCAACATAAGAGAAAGACATTTGCTTTCTTTCAGCTTTAGTTGTCTGATTACGAGTTTGCGCAACTCGACTGCGATGGCGTCACCGTCAGCTCAAACCCCTTGTACTGTTCACACTTTGACACTTTGAGATCGTAGGACGGGTCGGCCGCCATCCCAAAGCACCAATCATAGACTCAAATGTCGTTTTTTCTTACAAATAGGTCCTTGAAAGACTTGAGGAACGGCAGCATCTTGGTTTTTTGGTGGTATTGTTATTTTCACCGTTTACAGTTTCTGGTGTGTCTTCTTTGCGTTTGTGTCGGCTGGTCGGTGTATATTTAAAGAAGTCAGGTTTGTTTAGTTCTTCTGTTTTTTTGTCTTGCCTTCATCAGTTAAGTTCAGGGGCAGAGAACAACTATGTTTGTTCTCTTCCTTTGCTGGTGAGTGTTTTTCAAACACTCTCCCACTGTGTTTTTCCACTGATTGAATGTTTTGTTTTGCAAAGTTCGGCCTGATGTTGAAAATTAATTTTCTGAGATTAACCTTCGTGTCGCTGTCTTTGCTGCTCGGTCTCTAACATGAACTCAAACCCGCTTGCCAATGTGTATTCTGGCAATTTCACAATCAATACACACAGGTGAGGTTAATTACTGGCAACCGGCGCACTGCGGTGTTGTGTCAGAGTCTGTTCCTCTGTTGACACGTGTCCCCCGTTACCTCCAGGAATTGAGACGTTTTAAAAACCGTCATTCTGTCTCCGAGATCCTGCGGCACTTATTAGAAAGTGTAACCAATTATTCTCCTCGCGCTTGTTGTGACAAAAGCAATCATCCACAGTGACCCGAGCAGCTGGAGTAAAGTTTGCTAATTGGATTTGGATGATTTATCAAAGCTGTTTTAGTAAATATTGTAGAAACGATGGAGATTATTGAATTGTTTTCCGGGAAACACAAAGCGGAACAACACTTTGGGTCGGCTCGCGTGGCTTTGCTTATGTGTACATCT
Organism: Acanthopagrus latus; assembly: GCF_904848185.1. Lineage (NCBI taxonomy): Eukaryota > Metazoa > Chordata > Actinopteri > Spariformes > Sparidae > Acanthopagrus > Acanthopagrus latus. Next base: position 22,597,189 of record NC_051061.1, read on the forward strand.
GTGTGTGAACAACACATTCCTGCCTAATAATGAGAATGCAGCACTATTGATAAGCTGCTTTCTGTCCACTGAACATCTGGCCCGACCTCGTACTGCGGAGCCAACTAAATAAGACTGAATGATAATGATGTGTTTACTGGCCCCAGCGCCCGCGTTAATCTCTGCGAGCAGGTGCTCACACAGGCAGGACTGTGTTTACCTTCAGTCTGTTAGCATTGTGCTAGTCATCTAACTGCCGTCTTGGGGGAGCGCAGTTTATTCTCCTCACATAATGCGCTGTGTATATACGGTGGCACTCTGTAGCGAGCACAATCACAGACCGATACGTGAGAGAGACGCGAGATGCTGCTTCTTTTCCGCCTCCTGTGCAGTCATGCATACGGTAGAATCACGGGAACCTCCCTAAACAAATAAAGTGGATTTGAAGTACCTTGATATTAAACTATTCAGAGTTGTGGCCAGAATATCTAATGTTTTTGCAGAATATCATGACGTCACGGTGCATTTAAGATCTGTGCTGAAAGCTTTTGGATATCAAATGTCATATCAGACATTTGTGTGTCCAATAATGTGTTTTGTGAGGGCACAGTGACCCTGACCTTTGACCTTTGCCCACCACATTTGAATCAGTACATCTTTAAGTTACAGTGGATATTTGTAGTAAGTTTAAAGAAATTCCCTCAAGGCGTTCACAAGAATGTCGCCAGGAGTAAACACACAACTTCAGTAGGATTTCTTTTCTTTTATATACTGGAGAATATGAAAGTAGATCAAAATAATAAATGTTGTTATTTTATCAGGGATAACTCACATTAACTGAAGAGGTACACCTGTTTTATTTCACCCTTTAATGTGTGGATGGATGATATTTTTTTGCCAGTAATACCTAAAACCATCGATGCAGAATCAACATTTGTATTTGTTTGACTTATTTTGATGCCGCCAATCTTTAAATACTTAAAAGATTATAGGAAGAAAATAAATTGAGCAATGATACGGGTGTGTGTCGCTGCAGTGTATCTACTATACAGTATATACTTGTATTCTCCTCGACACGCCACCATTATTTTTATGACTTGATTGGTTCAGAAAAGTTCACTGGGTCAGAATTAACAACGACATCAACCTTCCTTCTGATTCTCTGGAGTCTAACGAGAACATAAAAACACGGATCTGATCGTCTCTGCACAAAACAAAAAATTGCTTTTTCTTTTAGCTCTAGTTTAAAACCTCGTGTTTGAACTGGAGAGCGATTTAACGATATATTTAATGACCACAGAGTTAAAACCAAAACCTCGCCGAGCAACCTCAGATCTCACACAGCAAATCATTTTATAAAACATTCAGTCGAGTGCACTGGAACCACAGATATGATTGATTATGTGTCAGAAATGGAATTAGAGTAGACAAGACCATTGTGAACCCAAAGAGAATATGAAATGATGAATGTAAAAAAAAAAATCCCTGCTGGACAAAAACACAGAACAGATTTTTTGGTTTGATTTCACTGAAATAAAATATCTGCATGTCTGAACTCTGACGAGCACAGATGGTGAGTAATGGACTGATTAATAGATTTGTGGTTAGAGCTGCGTTTTAAGGATTCAGACAAAAAAACAAACATTAAGAAATCTCCTGCTTCTCGACCAGGTGAACCGACAGGACGATCTGAGCGACCTCAGCTCTCACGCTGCGGATAATTTCACAGATATCGGATAAAAAGAGCGACAAGAGTGCAGCTGATGTTCTTGACGGACCGCGTGATGTTTCTCTGGAGTTGATCCCACCAGATGTTTGTGTCGTGGTCACTGCACAACACTGAACTTGGTCGATGGACGACGGAGGAAGCAGGAACTCTGCTCCTGCCCTGCTTCTGCCAGCTCTCTGTGACGAGGAGCTGCATTAATCAAACCCGTCCAACAGACGAGGGGAGAGTCCAAAATTAACATGTCACCAAATTTAGCCCACTTTTCCCCCCTCTGCAGGAATACCCTGTCCCAAATATCCCTCCCGTCTCTGCCAAGAAGAGACGAAGAAACCTTCATTATAACGTTAAAGGTTAAGGTAATATTAAATTGACTCCGGCGCTGAAATTGTTTGGGTTAAGTAAAACATAAAATATAATGCTGAGCAGGTACTAAATTAGGAAGGTCATATTAATTTATCATGAAAGGCTAATTAAACAGACATGAATCTATTATAGCTCCTCTAGTTTGACTGGCTGGTTGCTGCAGGCAGGAAAGAAAGAACCCAGTCCAGAAAACAGCCTCTTTTCACACAATGGAGCTCGATATATTGATTTGGTATTGCTTCAGGACACAAAGAGATCCCTGCTCTTAGCTTCACACTTATTTTTTGGAGGTGGGGGGCATCGCAGCAAATCAGATAACACTGTTAGAGAGTGAGACAGAACAGAAGGATTACCCGGTTAGGATGCAATAGGAAGGTTTTTTCTGTTTTGGCTGCAGCCCTCTGCTCTCGTCCCACCGGCCGATACGAGATGTAATTTTTGTCACACCAGATTGAGCACCTCTCCGTCGACCCGATGTGCGGCCCGGCACTCTGTTAGTTATGGTGACAGAGAGTGCGGCCATTTATCAGCCCGGGCGATTTCTTAAATGAGGACGTATTGGCAGGTGCCCAAAGCAGCGTGAGACGGGATGAGGGCTTCACGCCGGCTGCAGCCAAGAGTGCTGAAGCGACCGCGGACATCCTCCCTGGTTTTAATGGGGAAGAAAAGGGTCAGGGACGTTTTTCCCTCCACTGTCCATATGTTACAAGTCTGTGGACCAGAACAGACTGGCCCAGGCCACTGGACGTTTATTTGAAAGGAGCTCTGTGTAACAATTTGTAGCAATCTATATGTATAAATCACGTTTTATTGGGAATTATGTGAGTGGCCTCGTCTTTCATGGTTGCCTATACAAGCCTGTGGATGATTTGTTTAAGTTTAAATGCTGCTGGACTGCAGATTTCTTTCTGAAGGACTCTGAAGGTTGGACTTTTATGCTCTCGAGTGCCTCGTCTCTGCTCCACTAACAGAGCTGTTGCTAACATTAGCGCAGGAAATGAGTCTGCTAAACATGAACTAACACAGAAGGTCCAAAGATAGTAAATATCATTCCCTCTGTTAGGGAAAATATGTTCTTAAAGTTCAAACAAGTTGTGATCTGAATCTAAAATACATTGCAAAGCCAGTTTGTTTTGTAAAAGATGATGATCGATCAGTTTTATGAACACAGCAAAACAGGAAATGAGGTCGAGTCGTTCTGATCTCGATAAAAACGCGAGACGCCTTCAAGCAAACCTGACGAGTGTTGGTGATCTGATTTAACTCCTCTTGATGTAACGTTACCAAACCATTATACCTTAGCTAGCCAGTGAGCTAGCTTTTTGCTAAAGTTATCCTTAAAGATTGTGGCATTAATATATTGTGTTAAATTAAGACTTTGTGAGGAAGTTGAAGTTTTGGGTCTGAGACTGAGACCAACCTGACCTCCAATCAGTGAAACTCATGTGACTGGAACTCTTTTAACATTATAATGTTGCCTTTTAAAAGATGTAGATGTCTTTGATAACTGCACAAATCCACTATTAACATGGGACAAAATGTATATTAAGACATATTGCGCCTGGTCAGGATACAGCACAACCGACTATTACAAGGACCAAATATTATATTTTTAATCTTTCCTTTGTGTCCACGTCTGTCTTCCTGTGTGTATATATCATTAATGCCCTCATATAAACATGTTTTATGTGCATTTTCCCCACATTTGAATAATAAAAAATAAACAAGAGTGTGTTCATATTTGCATTCCCTGCGTCGTCACAGTGCTGCACGCTGGATGCATTTTAATGGGACACAAAAACAAGGCCCTGAAAAACAAACTGTGTAGAAAATACAAATGATAAACAAGGACTGCCTCAGAAATATTTCATAGGCTGTCTGTTCAAATATGATAACAAGACACTTTTTTTTTCTGTTTAAATCAATAAAGTTGGCCTGTTATCAATTATACTTCTTTTTGCTAAGGGTTGCAGTATAGCCGCAGTCGAAAAACAACGAGCCGCCTGGGCCACATAATGAGAGACGAGACAAGCTCGCTGATTAATTTATAACAAAAAGAGTCAACAAAGGAAACGGCATTGTATATCACCTGGTGCAGACAAGATAAGTACAGGGGCTAAATTATATTTGTTGAGATACAAACGTAGATGGATTACCTCTGCTCCCACACAGTAAATTAAAATGCAGCATATTCACCTCAGCAGGCGCCTCCTCCTCCTCCTCCTCCTCCTCCTCCTCCTGCTCCTGCTCCTGCAAAAAACATCTTTTCCCCCCCTTTTAATTTATTTGCTTATTTATTTATTTATTTTTCCATTTAAGCGGGCGGCAGGATGGAATAATAAATCGTCCTCTTTGGTGGTTGCTTAAGACTCATTAAAAATCTCTATAAAGCACTGGAGCCAACTGAGACTGTGTACCGTGTTGAATAGCCTGCAAAACAAATATTGTGCCTGAGCCATATTTTCTTTCAGGGATTTACATTAATAAGATAGTGGGTGTGCAGTAATCAGCTAATGGCAAGCGTGGCCAAGGAGGGCTAATAGCAGCGAGGTTGTGTTACAATTAGCCGGTGATTGCAGGCAACAGCTGAGACGCAGCGTTTCTGTCGGAGGGGGAACAGACTTTTGTCTTGCGAGATTGCCGTGGTTAAAAATCGTAACGCCTTCTGCAGTTTGTGTGCAAAATGCGGCCCACAAATAATCCACCTGTGATCTCTGGATATCTGGATTTCCTCTGGTGAACAAACACTGAGCGCTGAGAATACCGCGACGTCGAGTGTGCGTTGTGTGTTTGTTGCAGTAAAAACTCGGCTGCTCATTTCCAAACCTGTCACATAACTCCAGTCCCTCTTTTTTTTTTTTTAATACAGCAGTTAAACAAAGAACCTGACTGTGAGCAGAGGACCTGACCTCTATTCATAAGGACATCATGTAAGCCCTTGCAATAGAACAGAAGGAGTAAAAATAGCAGCCTCCTGGTTTCTGAGGTCCTCCCAACTCATCCTACATTGCTGCGATCCTCCAACATTTCTGCTCTTACGAGTTAGTGAGCGACGGAGGAAGAAGAAGGAAATGATCACAGACGACGACACGTTGGACCAATTTTACAAAAGGAAGCTCACAGTTTAGTTTACACAAGTTAAAAAGTAGTTCATGACTTTGAATGAGTTCACAGGCCCCCGAAAACTGATCCACGTTCAGAGGTTCAGATCTCCTACAGTCTGTCTGTTTGGGGTGTTTATCTTTTGCTAGAATTATTTGTTATTTGGTTTCCTATCATCGTTCAAATGTCTAAAGACTGGTCAGATGAAATGTTTTACAGGTAGCATCCAAGATTTTCCTGCACATGGCCGCTGCTAGTTAAGAAGCCAATGCAGAAATGCTCCTCTGTCGACACACACTGGTAGGAACGGGCTGGATAACTGTCCTTTATCCCCAGAATCAACTTTTATTTTCTCCAAAAAGGCAAAAACGTCGTTAGATGGGTTATCTTGAAGCCGACGCTGCAGCTCTGTAGCAAAACCCGTCAGTCTTCTGCTTCGTTCCTGACAAAACACAACGAATCCTAATGACTCTGTTTTTGGAAAATGTCTCAGCAACTATCAGAAGGATTGACATGAGATTCTAGAGAAACATGTTACGCTCCGGAAGAACCATCAGGCCCAAGTTTGTGACTTTGAGTCATGGGACTTCTGTATTCTTGCACCAAAAAAATGGAACAAACTTTAAGAGGTATAATCCAGATGTGTGTCATGAGATCAATTTATTAGAGTCTATATTTGATTCTTCTGGTTGTTGATTTACTGTATTTTCCATTTTTTGTTTTACGATTGTTGGGTTTAATCTCTTTGCTCTCGATAATAATTTCTCTATTTTCGTATCACAGTGGTTACTTCTGTATTTGTGCATGTATGTACGTATGTATGTGAAGTCAAGGCATCGCTGTAAAAGAGATTTATGTTCAGTTCAATCATTCCCAGAGTAAACAAAGGAGGAAGTTTGTACCGACAAATCTCTCGTGTTTGCTTATTAGTTGATTAAGAACCACCGGCACCAATCAGTAATCAGTCTGTTACACCTAAACACTTCGAAACACAGAAATAAAACAAGTACCTAAAGAAAATCAGGGCGGTAGCGTACAGACCGGGTGGAAAGAGAAAACATGAGAGAGGAAAAGTAATAAGGATGTTTTGGTGTGTTTCTGCGGATCAAAGCTGGAGGGCAGAAGGATTTCTCAGCAGGCGTCTGCCTCCCGTCAGCAGGAGGGAAACCGATTCCCTTCTCCTCAAACCTTCAGCTTGACTTTAAGACCTTTCGGACCTGACCTCGCTCATTAATGCTGATCATGAAGATTGCTTAAAAAAACCTTCTCAGGTATGTGGTCACGCTTTCGATTTAGCAATTAATACAATGAGTGCATAAGAGCGTGTCTTAATGACAATCTGGGCCAACAGAGTTATAGATTATACAAATTTATTACCCTGCGTCTGCGTCACTTCGGCTCTGATTCGGTGATCTTTATTCTCGGCGGTAATTGAGGGCAAGACAAAGTCATTTAACGCCGGAGCTCCAACTCACAAGAGTCGAGGCTGGAAGGGAATTAAATCTATTAGCTTTGCATACATAAATTATTAAAATGGTTAAGTTCACTTTGTTATGTTTTTAATTTGCATTATGTATGTTTTTTTACTCTTTTTAAAGAAAAAAAAAACAGCTCAGACTTTACTCTTCTTCAGGTTACTTTTTGGTTTTATAGTTACAGTGCTGTGCTCATACTACAGTTAAGTTTAGGCACAAAAAACACTTTAAAATCATCTTTTTTGTTGCCATAAACACGCCTGGAAATTTTCCTGAGGTCTCAGTAAAAACACCCAGTGTTTCTGTAACAAACACGGCTGGAGATTTACCGACTTCCTGTTATTTGTTCCCCAAAACACGGCTGGAAATTGACTGGAGGTCACGAAACATGATGTCCTGACTTCCCATCAAAAACATGATTCTTCTTGTCACCACTTACACGGCCTGAAATTGTCCCGAGGTCTCATTAAAAACACCCAGTTTAACACACCTGGAAATTGTCCCTAGATTTAATTTAAGGCACCTGTGTTCATGGTGACCAACATGTCTGGAGATGTACTGACTTCCTGTGAAAAATCTGTCATTTGTTCCCACAAACACAGCTGGAATTTATCTGGAGGTTTCTTTAAAACCACCCAGTTTTGCTGCGACAAACACGGCTGCTCATGTCCCGACTTCCTGTCAAATATCTGTTTGTTTTTTTTTGTCACCACCATCGCAGCTGGAAATTGTCCCAAAGTCTCACTGATATCACCGAGTTTTGTTTCGACATAAACAGCTTGAAGAGTTGAAGCTTCCTGTCAGAGATCTCTCCGTCTTCTTCTCTCCACCGACACAGCTGGAAATCGTCCCGAGGTCTCGTTAAAAACAGACGCTTTTGTTCCGTCTCTCCAGTCAGAAATATCTGGGTTTTTTTGGCCCCAAACGTGAAAAATCAGGTCATAAACATGTAATGTGAGCGTGATATGACGTGTTGTCAGTGTCAGTGTGGTTTACAGCCGGTGACATGTACAGATGTGAGCGGATCAGTGGTGGCTCAGACCGAGCCGGAGCTGGAGGAGTTCTGATTGCTGCTTCCAGTGATGAATGAGGAGACAGCGCCGGGTCGGGACCCACCGGCACCCTGCTGAGTTGCGCCTTTGCCCTCTCCTGGAGAGCCATCGAGGACGTTTCAAAGACTCTTGTTGTTTTGTTGCAACTCCTCTCTGTTTTCTAGTGTTTTCCAGCTTCTCTCTCTCGTCTCCTGGGGGCCGTTCGGAGGAGGTTCGGCGGTACAGCCGTTCACTCGCCTCACATTAAAAGACAGCGAGCCGTTGCCTCTCCTCTCGCAGCCCCTTTATGGTGGATTAATGATTTATTGCTCTGACTTCTCGCTCTTCTCATCTTACTTGGAGGGGGGGCAGTTTAACAAGCACGCTCGTTTTCTCCCCCCCGGCCTTCAGATAGTCCTCTCTCGCAGAGAAATGTGCCGTGGTGCCACCGTGTGCAGCACAGCTGTGACCCAGTTCAGAGACTTTTTCACCAGATCGGCCTCAGAGGGAGCTGAGAAATCCAGCGAGAAGCCCGAAAACCTGCCGGGCGGCAGCTTCTCCGCTCCAGACCCTCAGACCTGCTCCTCACATGCTGGTAACTCACGTAGACAAAATAACGTGAATAGAAGGCGGTCACGTGAGGTCACATGTCCCGTTTGTGACCTCAGCGCTCCGTACTGTACGTTGCTCCCACGATTCAGAGACGTCGTGTTTCTGTTTTTTTTTTTTGCAAACATCAGGGGAAGGAATCAACGGAAACACTCTCATCTGTTATCCTGCAGCAGGGAGCATCTTCAAAACAACCTTTTCGAGGTCCAACCCGGATGTTTCTCAGCTCAGAATGATAAAAATGTTCGCCCGGAGCGATAAAAAACATTTAAATCCAAAAATTTCTCCAAAACCGTGACCCCGGGAAAGCTGCGAGAGGAAAAATGTTCAGATGAGGAGAGATTAGATGAGAACTTCTCTTTGCTGGATTCCTCAAAACAAAACAAACAAAACATGTCTGCCTCCACACGTCCGCTAACATTTCCACTAAAAAACACCTTGAAAATGATTCAAAGCATCTTCATATGTTGGATTTAAGAGTGATGAACGAACTGCACACTCATCTATCTGTGTCGTGCGTTCTGTGGCAGCTACTTCAAAAACTTTATTTTTTATTATTTTTATCACTTGGGAGCAAACTTTTCAGCGTGCACACACACACACACACACTCTTGACTTCTGCAGCCATTGTATTAAAGCCGCAATAACCTTCAGGATGTTCTCGCTGATTATGGGTGCTTTGGTGCTGCACCGACATCATAGCCATAATCCCAGGGAAGAACATCCTCCTGGGTGTTTTTGCTAAAGGGCAATAACAACCTCATTATCGATACAGTTTGGAGTTTACGCCGCAGTTTGCCTGTCTAGGATGCTAAACAGAAGCAAAACAGTGTTTGCATCTGCTTTTAGATACGGTGAATATTTACGTTATGTGTCGACTCTGCAGACTCTCACACGTGTCGTCTCCGTCCGTCACGTATAACTTCAACGACGTGGAGTTCAGCCGCGTCGTCGTCTGCAGAGCGACAGGTGAAACATGACATTCACATGAATCTTTAAACACTCGCTTCTACAGAAAATCCGTCTCTTCCGAACCCTTTTATAACTTTACCAAACAGTTCCTTACGAGCGCAGCTGATAGTCATCTTAATCTTTCTACTATCACGAGATCCAAACCGCCCTGGATTCCTCCACAAAGCGGCGAGTTTTGTTTTAATCTCCTGGATGTTTCACTCTGTTTCCTTCTTCTCTTTCGTGCATACAGATTTCCCCCGTCGCTGATTTATAGTCTGCAGTATCGGAGTCTCTGAAATAGCTGTGAAATGGCTTTTTATTAGCTGATTTTATTCACAGCTCCGTCTTTTTTGAACCTGCACAATAACCTTCAATCTCTAGCGAGTGTAACCAGCACAGATCCAGGCGTTTTTGTTTTTTTTTTTAATCAAAGTATGATATAAAGTCGTGGTTTCCAGTGTCGTTCAGCCCATCAGCACATGAACGAATGTGAGTTTTGAGAAGTTCAACCAGATAGAGGAAGAAGAGGCCTCTTGTTGCCTTTAGCGAGATTAAAACGATCTTTATTCGCAAAATTCTTCTTCTTCCTCTTCCCCATTAATCTTCCCGCGACCTCTCCGGTTTGTTTTGACACCTTCAGAATAGTTTGGTGCGCTCGGTCCGGACCACAGAAACACTGAAGGGTAACTAATTCATCAGGCAGGTTCGGTGCGTTTCTGCATCAGGAGAGCTGGACTAAAAAATAGGCAATTTGGTGAGAGTGTTTTTTCCTAAAGGACAGAAGCTCAACATGTTTGTGTTTTAACCCTTCACTTTTTAATAGTTCAGCGCAAATCGGGACAAGAACAGAGAGATAAAGTCTGTGGAAGGTGGATGTTGAGGTTGATGAATGAGGCGACACGATAAAGTGACTTTCACCAAGCAGACCTGCTGTTCTTGACTACAACATCGTCGACACGATCTTTCACATCTCTGTTTGGTTTTTGACGACCTCGGGATGAGAATTAGGTTGTTGGAGACTTTAATCTGAACTTTCCATCTCCATCAAGTGTTCATGACCAAATCAAAAACCAAAAGATGCAGATTGACGATGTCGTGAAGGAGCGTGGGATCATGGGAAGTTGCTTATGAAAACCAGTCGGTTGTGAGTCAGACAGAAATGTCCACAGATGAGGTGACGTTGAGTTCTGGGTCTGAACTTTTGTTGGAAACGTTCGAGGCGATTTAACTCAAATGAATCCATCACAAAAAGGTTTCACTGCTTTTAGAAACGATGGAGAACAATCTGACCGAAGCTTTACTCTCTCTGGGGTTTTTTTTTTTGTTTGGCCTGGTGTTTCTCCACCAGCTCAACTGAACCAAGCTGGTCAAACAGAGGATACAAGCCCTGCTCTCCACACTGATAGACCTGTTTATGAGGCTGTCACACGCAGCCAGCCCACCTGGGAGCGTCGCCATCAGTGCTCGGGATGTCCTGGTTCACGGTTCTTGTTCAATCAGCGCTCTCCTGGCCGCCGGTCGTGTCGCCCGTGGCATTTTGATTGAATGTTTTCTATTCACACGCAGAACTCCCCTTAATGGCCCCTTTTCATGTGACAGTGATCTATACGCAGGTAATTACAATTGGCCATGATGGATAGTGCTGTCCGAATCACCACGATTATCCTGAGATTAAACATGTTTCAGAAATCCCAAATGTCAAAAACTGTTACAAGGTCACAGGAAGAGCCGCTTCTCCACGTTATGATTTATTTGAAATGATGTCACCGCGGAGCTCACCGGGAGTTTGTACGTTTGAATGTCGGAAACCTTCAAGAATCGAGATCACGTGATGTTTGCGAAAAGCTTCCACGTGCCATGAAATCAGACGGCGTGTACTCTACATACCATGTGTGCCTTGTTTACCGTGATTAAATCTCTTCAGCGTGGCTGTCACGCCGCAGACTGTGAAAATACACTCGTCTGATGTTTAGTCAGACAGGTTTCACCACCGGCTTATCTGACTGACGGAAGCCTGCCAGGACCGTGATGGATGCTTTCTGGAAGACGTGATGGCAGAGCGAGTGATGTGGAGTCATCCGTCAGCGTCTGCGCAGGAAACAAAATGGAGAGAATGGCATCGCAGTTATTTAAAGGAACAGTTTATCCAACAAAAAAGTACAGTACAGGAATTATTCCCTCCCCTCCTGGAGCTCCAATCTTTTACCGTGCCACAACTTTTTTCCTTACACACGGAAGTGCTGTTAGTTTCCACGTCTTTCAAGGTACGAGGTCATTTTGTGGTCATTATACGCAAAACACAGAAGAGCGACAACTTTTCCTGCGACCAGCCGAGCCAGATCAGCACGGCTCTCTTCCTCCCTGGGGTTTCTCCAAACAGTCGAGTTGGATCGCCAAAAAAGTTTCCATGGACGTCGATCCTCTCAAAGTCCAGTACTCTCCATCCAAAAACACCTGCTTTCTTCTCCACTGCTGGTAAAAGTATTTCTGTCACAGTCAATTTAAAAGCTGACAAAACAACAGTCACACAAGTCTCACAAGTCGGTCTGTTTGACTTCTTTGTTGCAGAAGATGCAACGTCCAGCGTATCGAGGAACACAAGAAATGCTTAGAAACTGAAGAGGTCATTAAAAGTTCAGCTCTGCGTGTTTGAAGCTCGATTAGAGAAAAAAAAAAAAGAGCAGAGCAGCAGAATTTACCAGAGCGAAGAAGAAACTGTAGGAGCCATTTCACATTTCTTTGGCTGCTGCAGTTGTTTAGCAGAATGCTGCATTGCTCACTTGACTTTCCATCTGCACGAGGGGGAACAAACGATGACTGAACTTCTCCTTTTGTGTGGATTGTTCCTTTAATCGTCCCGTTGGCGTGGACCTCTGTTGTTTCTGCTTTTGAGGCATTCATCTGAACTGTCATCCCGAACAACCATTTGTTCCTAATTGACCTCCGTTGTTAAATAAAGGTGATGTGGAATATAAAAGTGAAAAGATATATGAAGGAAAAAAAAAAAAAAAAAGCAGCTCAAGGTTGTCCTCTGAAAGCTCGGCTGGACGTCGGCCAGCGGAGGCCGGAGGAAGCCAAAGAGTTTCCTGAACCAAGAGGACAACCGCCAGAGAGACGAGGCTTTAAATTGTAATTGGTCTGATTAGAGGGACTCCTACGCCAGCACTTCTGATTAAGTGGAGTGATGGAGGTGATAAAGGCCGACTGGCAGGTGGCGCTGGACCATTAAGCGAGCAGAGTGAAGCAGAAGTTTGCTCCTGGCTGGACGGGGGATCCCGTCCTCTGTGAGCGGCGAGATGTGACCGTATCCGTCATTTATCTCACGCCGGCGTCGGCTTCACGCGTCTTGCCGCTGCAGCCATTCACGGGCTGACACACGCTGCGAGTGTGAACAAGAAGCGAGGGCAGAGGCAGGAACATTTCTGCTCCGGGAGTTTCACATTTTCCTCCTTCGGTCGACGTTTAATCGCCTCATTCTTTTTCATTCTTCTGCGTTTATGCTGCTGGACCCCTAAACCCCTTTTTTTTCTCCCCCCTGCACCTCCTGCAATATGCACAATTCAATAGCTGTACTTATATATATATATATATATATATATAATAAAGCTGATTAGATTTCCCCTTTTTGGAGACACACCAACAAGTTAAAATTCAGTTTAAAAACAATAAATGGGGAGAGGAGGAAGCTACGATGCTCATGTGGCTCTGCAGGGTGTGAGCTGTAACTGAGTTTACACACCACAGACACAAACAAGCTTTTTCTTCCAAATCTGGTGACGTCAGGCTGTTTTTTTTAAATGTTTTTAGTTTTAAAAAAACACACACACACACACACACAGTTTCTGCTGAATACACAACACTTACTATGAGAAATAAAAGCACAAGGGGCATATTCTTGTTAAAAGCCTTCCTACTGTCGGCCTCGCGGTGTAATTTCAGGACACGAGTCTTGATAAGGAATTAGGTCGTGTGCGCCGGGTGAGGAGGAGGAAAATCGTGCGCCTGGAAAAAGAGAATATTATAACCACGGAGGAAAACTTAAAGCTTATCCTCGCTCCTCAGCTATATATGTGAGACTGGATTTACTGCTGTGGACAACTGGAAGTGACACTCAGCGGCCGAGTCAACTGTGAACGCCGCGTACAGTCACCACAAAGACTGACGATCTCGTCAAACGGCCTCATTTTTCTGCATTTGTTGAATATCGGAGGTTAGTTAGCGAACTTATGAGATCATCACGTGCGACAGGAAAGCTTGTGTCATTATTTTAATATCTCTACTCTGCAGTGTGAGGAAGGCTCTTTAAGTTTGTTTTAAATCTTGAATTCACAGTTTTTAGTCTGAGATTGTTGGCCTGTTTACAGTTTTAAACTTAGAAATATGTAATTTTTTTTTTTAATCCATAAGTTAATAAACAAGTTCTGTTCTCAGAGGAAATATGAGGTCCCAGAATACTGAAGCTAGAGAGGTGGCAGGGTCCGCCACAGGGTCCGTGTACATTTGGGATAATGCGAGCGCACACCTCAAACAAAAAATCTACTTCAATGCAGAAATCTTTCATATCACATCTTGGTTTCTTTCGGAGGAACGACCCCAGCGCTGGAGCTCAGATGGCAGTGAACGCCTCAGATGGCAGTGAACGCCTCGCTGGACACAGGTGGATGATGAAGGTGGGGTTAAAAGTGCTACATGGAGCAGCAGCAGCAAGTGTTTGCGGTCGTGTTACTGCAGAGCTGGTAAATACGATGCGGAGCAGCAGAGCATTGACCGACACGTCGACTCACAACTTGTATATTTGTTGGAATGGGAGTCTGCAAACACATCTGAAACATATCAAATACGACGTGATGTTTGCAGTCTGAGCTCTGATCCCGTCACTCCCCGACAGAAGAGGAGGAAAAAGTAGGGAGTGACAACAGCAGGCTGACTCACAGGCTGCAGAGACGCCGGAGTGGAATCAGGGTTTTATAAAATGTAAGAGAGCGGCGGCGGGAGCTGACAGTGACGAATCATCTCACAGAACGTACGTGAGCATTATTCACGTTAACGTGGTGAAGTCGAGCAGCGATCTCTCAGTTTCTCAGCGTGGAGTAAAACGTCTGGGATCAAGCTGCTCGTCCCGTCACAATAATCGAGTTTGCCTCCAAATCTGAGAGGGAAATCTGAGCGACGGTTTCTAAAAATCAGCTGGAGAAAATGTGAATTTATGCTCGTTCCCGTCCACTAAAGTTTGAAGTTCATCGTGAGTCAGACGATATAAATGATAAAAAACCATAGAAGAAGAGATCGAATGTTGAAAAACCACGATGAAAGTGACGTCGCTCCAACACAGACCTGATGTTTTCTTCTCTTCACTGGATGTTTAAGTCACGTGATTCATGATTCATGTTTCATTAGCTCGATCTTTCTCCGTTGCTTTTTGTTTTACTGTTTGTGTTTTAGCAACTGACCTTTCGACTTAATCTAACAAAACTTCCTAGCAACAGTTCTTATTTTCAAAAAATCACTTGCGTTTTTTGATCCAAAATGTGCATGAAAAGCTAGAATTGCTTTACAAAGTTGTCCTAAACAGACTTCAGTAAGCTGCTGGCAGTCGAGCTCCCTCATCAGCCCAGTCGGCAGGCGGAGACCACCTGCTGTGACTGCGTTTCAACATTTCTAAGCAGGAACCCAACTGGATATTTTTCCAGACGTTTTTTCGTAGCACAAAACCTGTTACATTATAAGATAACCTGATATTTTCTCACCCGAACAAAGTAGTTTCTCTGCCTTAAATCCAAATAAATTTCCGGCATCCTTACTGCAAACGATCCACTGCACGTTACAGCGAACATGAGTTTATATCCTTAACGACTGTCAGCTTCTGTTATCTTGTCAAGTACTTTACATAGAAGTACGACTCGTGCGTTACAAGTTAATACAACAGTTTCTGTTATCGTTCTGGAATTTCACATCGCAGTGAGCAAACACAAAATACATTTATCGGCATCTAAATAAAACATTAAAGATTTCCATTTAGTCTTGAACACACTTTGTGTTACAGAGTATGAATGTCAAACAAAACCAGAATACGACTGTAAACAAGCAGAGTAAATTTTCCAGGAGAAGCTGAGTTATTAATCTGCACCCAGTCTTTGGTTAAATATACATTTAAACATGCACGGATGATTAATTAAGTATTTTGGCCAGTATTTCTTATCAGTAATTATATTCATCCCCCAGGCAATTATTATTACATAAAGTAGAACAACTTTTATTCCTTTGCCAGATTTGTATCTTGTTATTTTAGAAACTCTGAGATCACAAATAGTTTTGCGATTTAAACATTCTGTATATACGACACGAGCTATATGGACGCATCCACGGTCTCCAGCAGCACACGCCTGCATCTTCACTCGCATTAAAGTGAGACAATATCACAGAAACCGAGTTAACGGCGCTCCGCTGTTCTGCAGCAGGAGCCTGAATACAATATCTCTGAATGAAGTCGGAGCAATGACTGCAATCTCCTCTCCTCCTCCACCTCTCCTCTCCTAACAAACACCGTCCACCGAGCTTGAGAGGAGGAAGAAAAGGCTTAAGAGATTCCTCTTCTCATAATACACATCAAGTCCTTATTGCCTCGAGGTTATTAAAAGTAAATGTTATATTGACATTTCAATCACTCAGCCTTATTGCTTTCTTCAAGTCGCTGACGGTGACCGCTGGTATCCGAGGTGATTTTCTTTGGACTTGTGTGTTTTCGGTTACATGCAGAGCTTCTGTTGCCAGAGCAAAGGTCATCGATGAGTCTGCAGCGTCTCTCCAGCTGCTTTTACGCTACGTAATGAGGTTCTCGTGATAACACATACAAGTCATACTTTTGATTCTCTGGGGAGCTAATATATAGAGTGGAAATGAATAAAAAGGAGCAAGAGTTTTGGCTTAAAACATTTTTTAAAAAATGCACGGTGTTGCAGAGATTTCTTCTGAAGTTAGCCCTGTTCCTGCATCGTAACACCATGTTTTGCATGTTCCAGCTGTGGCAGTGACCAGTGTTTCTCTATTTTTCTGAACAAAGACGAACTTACTCTCCTCGTTAATCATCCTAAAAACACAATTCATTCAAACTTGACATACACTTAATTAAACTCACCAGAACAATCTTGGTTTCTTCCTCTTGTTTGGTTTGAATACATTCTTAATTCACAGACTAAGATGTGAGAATATTACAGCTCCACATAACATGTACGGACCTGCTGTAAATCGCCTCTGTACTGCGTCCCAGGTCTCCAGATGGGTCGGCCATGTTGACTCTCAGGCTGCTAAACCTGGCTGAGGTGACCACTGCAGCCTACGATGACTCCCCCCGTGATCCGAGGTCTTGATCCAGGAAAACTCTAGTGCAACTGACCCCACAGATAACAGAAACATGAGCTAACGGTAGCTAGCTATAGCCAAGAATAGCTAGAAAACAGCAGTGTCCTTTGAATTCTGTCCCTATTTTACAACTTATACCTTTAACATAATAGCTTTGTTCATGTGGACCATGTGTAGAATTGATTTAATTGTATACTGGCAATAAACTTGTATGTTATCGTATCGTATGTGGGGCTAACACTAGGTGACAACATGTCTGCAAGATACAACATTATCTTATTGAGATTAAAGGATTGTTGAACGTCTCGACGGTCGAAAGGCTCAAAGCAACAATATTGTTCACAGGACACGACGCGAGTGCGTTCGAGCAGGCAGCACCCTTGTTAAAAGCTTTGTGCATGTAAAGGAACATCTAATCACATCATTTAGTTTAACGTCCTTGTAAAAGTTTTCGTCTCCGATCAGATCGAGGACGTCGTGTGAATGTAACCACGGCTACTGTGAGCACTGAGTTTTCCATTTCCTGTTTTCTGCCTCTGCGAGTAAAAGATGAGTTTTAATTGGAAATATGTCTTCTTCTATTTTTTTTTTTTCTCAGCAGCAGGAATGTGTGTTTATGAAACCCTCAGCATCTCTTCCATCCTTAATAAAGCAGCGGCTCCTCTCAGTCTCTGCCCAGTGACAGTTTCCAAAGCTATGACATTTATATCCAAATGGTAATTGATTCAGGGGAGGCTGTTAGTATGCAGCTACAATTTAACAACTCTCCTCTCGGGGGGGAGGAGGAAGAGGAGGAGGAGGAGGAAGAGGAGGAGGAGGAGGAGGAAGAGGAGGAGGAGGAGGAGGGATCAAGCTCCGCGAAGGAGATACAAGATTTTTTTTTATTTGATTTTTTTTATGTAGCTGTTGTTTTCAGTGTTTAAGGCGGCCACCTCCCCTCGAGACAGGAGGGGAGAGATTGTGTAAAAAAAGAGAGGTGGCTTGTTTTCAGCATTTTGCTTCCCGGCACACACACACACACACACACACACACACACACAGTGCAGTGGGATGCTGCTGAGGCTGTTATTGATTGGATGCCACTGACAGAATGGACTTTGCCACAGGCAGTACTCTCCGCTCAGGCTGCAGGCTGTGTTTACTGGTGCGTCTCACCTACAAAGTCGAGGCACAAACACCAGCACGGATGACGGCGACGGCAAAACAACAACAACAACAACAACAACAACAACAACAACATGAGGGACTGAGAGGCTGCAGTAATCCTCCACAGATACTGTCAGGCCTGCTGCACAGAAATAATGGCATCACATCCAGCACGCTGTCTGCATGCAGACCTCGCAAACATCGCCAGAGTTGTCACTCATGATTACCGCCCGTGAGCAGCGGCCGTGGAACCGTTACAATTATGACACACTTAAGGGGAACAAATGAAGCTATGATTGGTCGTGTAATGTGACCTCTGCAACTGGCAGCGGAGGTTCAGTGTGTTTCCTGAGCGTGTGTTTTCTTTCAACAGCTGCTCACACAGATGAAGGCGATCACTTATCACCAGATAAAACCCCTCGCCCGAAGATTCCTCCGTTCATTACAGCGATGCTGGGCTCCTCTCGAGTAAACAATCGGGCCGGAGCAGAGGTGGAACGAGTTTAGCGCCACAGTCTTTGCTAAACAAGACAAATGCGCCGTGCTCGACAGTTTACACCCTCTAATCTAGTCGCCCCGATGGTTAGTGTCGCACAAGTGATGAACAGAAAAGAGGAAATCATCGGCTCTGCGAGGTTTCCTCTGGCGTCTTTCATTAAGCTCCACTATCTCAGAGGCCTGCAAACCAGCGTGAGAAGGAGGCATGACTGACAGCTTTAATCAAGACTCCGCTCCTTTACTACAATTAGACCATTTTTTAATATTTTCATGGTGTTTTCAGGTCTTCTGTCCCTCAGATATCACATTCATGAGAATGGGAGGAACGCCTGGAGGGAATTTCTTCATTTTGGCACCAACTGTATCAGACTGCCTCCATGTTTTTAGGTGTTTAAACACACGTTTTTTGGGGATTTTACAGGTCGAGCTCAAAACAAACATCTCAGGCTTAAAGGTACAAATTCAGTTTTTTCTCCAAGGGACTCATCTTTGCACAAATGAACAGGATGCTAATGTCAACCGAAGCTTCACATTAAAACCCTTTAACTCGCAAAACGCAGGTTGAATTTTATTATGAAGGGGGCTCGTGACAGGAAATGCAACGTGTTCATCCAAATAGTGTCTACAACAATCTGCTGCGGCTGCAGATGCCCTCCGTTTATAATTGAAGAATCAATCGTGCAACTAAGTATTGATTTTAAGAAGTAAAAACAGCGATTGGTAAGTAATATAAGTAAGCCTCGTGTCCATGCTGGTGGTGTTTGGTTCGGTTCAATGATGTAAAGCATCTATTTTTCTAATTTGCAGCATCTTTGCAACAAACATTGTAGTCCTGATATCGACCTTAAGGCCATTGTTGTTTCATACGATGGAAGATTACTCAAAAAATAACTTTTTTTCAAGTCTTTACGATATAGAAGTCTGGATAGATGTGAGTGTAAAGTGCAGTTTGCCTGTCTGACAAAGGTGGACAACTGTGATGTGGTGATTCTGGTTTATTATATTTAGATTTTTATGTGATGTTCCTCTTAAAGACTGAAGCATTCTCTCTTAAATCGGCGCCGTGTTTCCCCTCCAGCTCTGACGGCCAGATGTCTGCTCGTCAGTAAATGTTTGCTAGTCACAAAACACCTGCGACGGCGCGATGCACTCACGCAGTCTGCTCCTCGACTCTGTTTTGATATTTACTGTGCAATCACTCGTCTCCTCTGAGAACAACCTCTGCAGTTTTCCTTCCCTCCTGCTCGGCGGTTCTGTACGTTGGCTTCACACCCTGAAACAACGCGTTTAAAACAAACAAAAAGATGCTCGGAAGTTTTAATTTCCCTCGACCTTTTCTTTGCACTCTTCAGGAAATTCATTAGGTATTCTTTAAGGTGCAACTCATCCCAGTCACTTAGGTCCAAATTAGAAGTTTAGGTGCAGCTTGTAATCCTCTTCTGTGCATGAAAGAGCAGTGAGGTGTGTCAATTAGAAACAAAACACACCAACAGGTCTCTGTGGCAGCTCAGGTTTACTGAGTTTGAAGAGAAAGACAAAGACAAGCTTCTGAAACTTTTCTCAATCCTCGGTCATTCTCACACCGAACATCTTCGGAGAAGTTTACACAACCAATCCATCCACAGGAGGATATCGTTGTTTACTGCTGCCGGCCCAGCGACTTCAATCAGTGGGAATTCTTTTAAATAACGCAACTGAAGAATTAAAGTAAGAATCTGTGTTGTAACTTTACGTTTGTTTACGTTGAAGTTTGAATTTCTCTCCTATGACAACATTGTGCTTATTGCAGCCGAATCATGATGTTTTCCTGTCTTGCTCG
Source organism: Acanthopagrus latus (assembly GCF_904848185.1). Classification (NCBI taxonomy): domain Eukaryota; kingdom Metazoa; phylum Chordata; class Actinopteri; order Spariformes; family Sparidae; genus Acanthopagrus; species Acanthopagrus latus. The sequence continues at coordinate 22,617,253 of NC_051061.1, forward strand.
CCACGTTCGTGGACACAGATGGTTCGGTTTGGTTGCCATAAAAATGTCTCCAGGTGTTTTTAAGAATATCCGCTGGTATCACCTGAACTGAGGTCAAAACGTTTTGCCTCTCTGGCTGAAAATGGCGAGTGTTATAGTGTAAAGTGAAATGTGTTCAACCCTCAGAAAACCACTTCTGACAGAAGATACCAGCAGGAAGACGTGGAAGAAACACTTTAATGAAGGACAGGACAATTGTTTACGTCAACGTTTGCTTTTCAAGCCGAACCATGATGTTTTCCTGTCTCGCTCACCACGTTCACGGATGGAGATGGTCCCTGAAATTCCCTGTGAAAAATCACCGGTTTGGTTGCCATAAAAATGTCTCCAAGCGTCCTTAAAAATATCCGCTGCTGTGACTTGAGCTGAGTTCGAAACGTTTGGCAGCTTCGTTGGCTGAAAATGTCCGATGTGTTGTTGTGTGAAGTCAAAAGTGTTCGATCCTAGATACTGGCAGCAAGCCGTGGAAGCAACACTTTAATGAAGGACAGGACAGTTTAATTGAATCCCCATAATTCATTGCTTTTAGTCAACTAATATTGAATACGTTGTCCTCAAATAACATCATCGGAAACTAATTGTTTAATGTATCTGTCTTCCATCGGCTGCATCAAAAAAACTTTGTGTAACTCAAATATTCCCAACAGGGTGTGAGGAGAACTCTCCGTGAATTAAAAAGAAAAAAAAAAAAAAGAAGAAGAAGAGGGCAACAAAGAGTTTCATCATTTCCATAATATTTGGTAAATAATTCATCAGATCATCAGGAGCTCTTGCACATGGGAATAAGAAGTGTTGGTGACAGGTGGGTTGGCAGCGAGGAACGACGCTCAGTCAGAGTGCAGCGGCATCACTTAAAATATTATCCGTTCGCTGAAATGTTTTGTTCTGCCTCGAGAGAGTCCCGTAATTAGTAAATAACATTCTGCAAGTGAAATTGTCAATCAGAGCTTCTTTTTTTTTCCCTCTTTCTCACCACTGAAGAAAAAGATGCTGTAAGTCTGGAATATGTGTATATGTATCTTTCATTCTGATTTAAAATGTGTTCGGTGCAGCGGACGTTACTTCAGTTACACGAGCTCTCTAGTTATTACGGCCAGTGTTGCCAGATTTGACTGACTGAATACAGACAAATCCAGACCCCCGTTTTTTAATAAGTTACTCATTTGGAAATGAAACACAATCTTTCCCATTTGAATATTTAACACTATTCACTTGTGTTTATTGTGTAATAATTACCTGTATGGTGGCCCTGAAGGTCAAAACACAAGGACATTTTTTGGAGAACACAGCTCGGGTTCTGTCCGATCACAGTCAAGAAATGTTGTCCGACCAAATCTGTACCCAATTTTTTGTCCCCCAAATCTTTTATTTTATTTTGTTTCTTCAAAATGTTTTTTTTTAATTCTGAAATATTAAATGTTGATTTCCATATTTTCTATCCCCAAAATGTTGTTATATTTTGAAGATATATTATGTTTTGTGACATTTTGTTTTGATTTCGTTTTGTTTTTCCAAATGTGTCAGTTTTTTTGTGATACGTTGCTGTTTTGACCCCTCCGGGCCACCTTATATTCATTTAATAACATTCTTGGCCTCCATATCTTTCTGATCTCATCATCCTCTTTGTCTTTGCTCAGTTCTGAAGGCGACATAGAATATATATATATTATTACGGGACCACTTCAGGTCGAGAGGCGCAGCACGGAGGATCAGACGCCTACAAGGTTGACGGGAAAATGAGCCGCCTGGCCCCTTTAGAGGTGCTCCGTCATACCGGAATGGTGTGAAGATTCACTTTGCATCGAGTGTTGAGCCTTTTTGAAACGTGTTGAGGCTGCCTGGCTCATTAACAAAGGCGACGGAGCGGACCCTTGAACAGGGCCGGTGTCAGAGGAGAGCAATTCCCCTCTGCACCAGAACTGGGGCAGACATTTTGGTTGGTTGCTCTGAGCTAAACCAAATCAAGACCCACATAGACTCCCTGATTGAAAGACAAAATATAGACCAACTAGATACTAGAGAGAGAATGTGGGGCAAATATTCATGAGACTAATCAACGTGACAATTACAAGGCGAGAGCTTTGAGGAGCCTCCCCGCAGCGCCGCGGAGCCGTGTCACTTTCTCCCGCGTGATTGTTTTTGTGCTGTTGGGCGTCAGAAAGCCGAGCGCCGGATCTTCTTTGGTGTCATTCGTTATTTCATTCTTCTGTTGGAAATATGGCCTCATTATTCTTCAGCCAATGTCGACCCCGCCGTTACCTGTCAGCGCTTTTCTGCTGAGGCCAGCTTATGTGCACTCGGAGCTGTTTAACACTAATGGACAATTCCTCTTCCCCTTTTGTGCTCAACATGCCATCTGATGTGCCATTTTGACTGACAGACGAACGGAGGGGCCAATTTGCAAATGCTGACTTCCGGAGCATCCAGTGTGGAAAGACATTCATCAAAAGCTCCGTGCCCTTTTTTTTTTCCCCTCTCTCTTGTCTCCTTGTCATATTATCTGTACGGTGCTGTCAGGGGAGCACCGCCGAGCTGATCTCACTTTATTTCTACGGCCTGAACGAATGGATCAAACGACTGGTGTAAAATGTGGCTGGACAATTAAAAAAAAAAAAAAAAAAAAAAGGTCCACTTCCTCTTCTGTCAGGGCTGTGAAGTCAGCGGTCTGACAGAAAAGTACAGCCGAGGTCCAGAAGGGAAGCAGGAGTCAGGGTCTTTAAATTAACCATCATTAAGTGACGGTTAAATGGTTGTTAATTAAACTTTGGTTAGCTGTTATTTTACTATTAAACAATAAAGTACCTTATGAAGCATTTATAAGGCTTTATAATAAAGAACTGCAGGATAAACGGCTCAAAACGCATCTAATTGTTTTAGTTAATGTGCTTTTCCTGTTAACAATGTTTGATTAAAGGTGCAATATGTAAGATTTTTAGTTTAAACTCTTACAAAACAAATAACAAAAATATCAGACATCTTTGTTTTGTGGTCCTGAGATATCTTCTGATATTAGCATGCTAACCAGCTAGCCACTTTTTAACTCCATGAGGTGCTACAAGCTAATATGCGTGCTAGCTACACGGTTAACTTAGCTAAATAGGTGCTCCTTTCTTTATGTGTGTTTATATTGCACGTTTTACTGCAAATGCACCATTTAATAGTGACAGGTAATATAAGCCAGAAACAGTAAATGACTTTAAAAGGTATCAGTGTGGTGCAAATACAGGTGTTATCCTGTGTTTTAATGACCTTAAATGATCTATAATCTATCTACAGTTTATAAACGACTGAAACACCAGCGGGACTAATATATGCTGTTGATAAAGAGATGTGAGGACAGTCTTCTTTTAGAAAACTGTGACTCTTTACACAAAATCACAAGCCCAAAATACGGTAACATGTGTTCAGGACCTGTAGCAAGAAAAGAAATGTTTGATTTTGTCTTATTGTGACAATAATTAGAAATCTGTAGAGGTGAAAGACAGGAGAAGGTAGATATCTTGTTAGCTTTGACCAACTTTTTACTCTGACTACATTTTAGAGCCTGTACTCTATTACTTTAACTGGAGTAAAGAAGTTGAATCAGTACTTCTTCTCTTCTTCTCTTGTCCTGGAGGAGAGACACTGTGGACTTTTCTGATCTGATAAAAACATAAAACAAAGATGGACGAACGTCGTCGTCGTGTCTGGTGTTGTAAGAACCCAACAGGTCGTGCCGAGTGATGAAGACGACTTTGTTAAAGACTGTTAGGTTCAGCGTCGGTGTCGTAACCAGTGCAGTTAAATGTTGCAGAAGGTTCAGATGAATATAATCACTCGGGTCCACTGGGGGCCACACGGACCCCTCCGTGCTGTAAAGGTAATAACAGCAGACCTTCGTCAAACAGCGTTCACCTTGATCAAACAGCACTCAGGCCGGCTACGACAAATAAATCCAGGCTGTGTTTTTTTTTTTTCGCCTGCACACCAGATGGATGAGCTTTGACACGCCGGGTAATAACTGAATGAATGAGGACAGCCGAGTTCAGCCAATGACAGCAAAGTATTTGAAAGTCAATTTTGATTTGATTTCTTTTCACCTGTCCGCGATGTTTTAATGGGCTCGTTTTCACCATCTGGCACAACCAGACTTCACCAGACCGGTGAATAACATTAACTACATTTTTCAAAACCAGTTAATTTTTTTTCCTCTCCTTGTGGTGCCTTTGTGGAGACGGACTGTTGAAATGAACTTAATATAGGAACAAATAAAACCAGGAACCGTCCTGTGACCCACAAGTCGCCATTATTCAAGGTTCGGACCACATCCATCTTCAGCCTTCATCTGCATCTCGTACAAAAACTCTGAGCTGTTTCTGTGTCTGTTTCTGCCACAACAGTTTTCTCCAGGACCACATTTTTGCCTCGATGAAACGCACACAGACTCACAAAGTGATGCTGATGTTGGATGAAACGAGATGATGCGTTTCTTGTCCTTCTCAAAGAATCAGCACCTGTGGAAGGAGAAGAAATCACAAAGTTTGAGGACAGTGAAGTTTGAATTTCAGGTGAAAAGTTTCAGATATTAGCTTTAGCTTGAAGTAAAGACTAAGAAGCTGGACTGCCTGAGACTTTCACATTTGAGGAAAGTTCTGCAATTTGATAATATTAATAATTCTGACAGTTATATGAAGCACAAAGCCAAGTTTATTCATGAATGTAGTCGTATAAATCGAGATGCAGAAGCAGACGTGACTTCATTACCGTTGGAGACTGACAGAATAGCAAAGTGAGAGCAAAGTTGATCTAACAGCTGTGACATTGTATATTCAACATTTTCTTCATGATGATACGTTAAAGAAATAGTGAGTAAGAGTGAGTTCAATGTCACATTTCAGGCTTTAAAGTTATGAATCTCGGATCAGAGTCGGAAAATATGAAAACTGAAATCTGAATAAAGTGGCATTTCAGTCGTAATCTTCAGAATAAAGTCATAATTCTCTGGGTGAAGTTGATATGTGTAGAAGTTTCTCAAGTCATAAACAGATGAGGTTAGAGCGTTTTCTGAAAATATGATTGAATATTTTGACACTATCGCTCAAAGTCAAAAATCTGAGATAAATTCTGACGTCTGTGAGGAAGAAAAACATCCTAAACCTAAAAAAAGAGATTTGTTTCATGTGCTTTTATATGCAATTCATTCTACAGAGTGTCCTGTCTTCTACCAGGAACCCTGAGTGTGAAATAAAGTTTGAATTGAATCAGAGTATCTATAGTTTCATGAGAGGATTTTCAGAATAAAAGCCCAAAAGCTCAGCATTCAGGGTTACTGATCCGATCTGGGGGACTGGGAGGGAGTAGAAGTCAGAATTCAGTTTAATGTTTTTTAAAAACAAAAAAAAAAAATCATATCCTTTTACACACATACATCCCATAATAAGTGTATTTTACTTTGAAAGTCAGAACTGAAATTTCCCACTTTGTGTCAAACAGCAACAGAATCCTTCCTCCTCCTCCTCCTCCTCCTCCTCCTCCTCCTCCTCCTCTCTGCTATTTGATTTCTAAAGTCAACCAGCTCAGGCATGTTTCCACATTTCGCACACACGCACACGTTCACGCACGCTGATTGGTGACTTGTGAGTGGATGCAGCTTGTGCGCGCGCGCAGGTGCGTGAACGTGCACCAACAGCAGCGGCAGCCTCGCGCCTCTTACACACAATCTCTCACACAGTTATCTTTTTTTTTTCTCTCTCTCTTTTCATTCCTTTCCTCTCTCCTCCTCCGCGAGTTATCGAGTGAAGCCTGGAGGTATATGACCGAAACAGAGAGGAGCAGAGTGGAGGGGAGGGGGAGAGAGGGAGGAGAAGAAGAGGAAGAAGAAGAAGAAGAAGAAGAAGAAGAGATGCCGATTGATAATTAACTGTGGTACCTGAATCGGTGACGCGGGTGGAGGGGTGAGAGGAGAGAGAGAGGAGAGAGAGAGAGGGAGGGAGAGAGGGAGGGAGGCGGGCCGGAGAGGAGAGAGAGGTCTTGGCTCTTGTCTTGCTGAGGCTCTTTGATTCAGTGGCAGAGGCTGAGACGAGCCCGTTACCGGCCACCGCTCCCCCGGTAAGTCCTCCACATCTTCTCCAAATCAAACCAAGTCTCCAGTTTTTATCTTTAACAGGCAAAGTTAAAGCTCCGGGTGGAAGAAAAGTTCGTGCGTAAAAGCGATTTTTCGGTTTATTTTGCATTTCTGTGCAGCTCATGAACACACAGTGTTTGTATTTTATAGTTTAACACCTTGGTTTTATGTTTAAAGTGAAATTAAAAACAGAAAAATGTCGATTTATTTGGTACTTTTTGGTGCTGAAATGCGTAAAACACCCAAAATGGGAACTCGGGCGCTGTCCGCGGTGCTGAACGCGCTCAAACTGCAGCTACGATCCGAACTCTTCTTTCTCTAATCAAGTCAAGTTTCTCACTGATATTTAATTCATCGATTAAATCCCTCTTTACATTCTCCACAGTCTAACTACGAGCTTCAAGATCAACAGCTCGCAGCAAAGAGAAGACAGATCTCCCAGGAGGACATCGGCTCTTTACGCGTCTCTGCAGCAGAAAATCAAAAAAAGAAAAAGAAAAAAAAAGGAGAGAGAGAGAGAGAGAGAGAAGGGACATTTGCCCAAAGCGAAACTTTTCCCCCCCAAGAAGACCGGCTCTGCTCTGGGTGACAAAGTCAGAAGATGCCTCCTTGTGCGTGTGATGAGCAGTCAAAGTCCGTCAGTCAGCGCTTGGCACACGAAGGAGTAGCTGCGATGGAGAAAGCCGCCAGTCGGTAAAAAGAAGAGTGACGCTCCGAGAGGCAGATCCGTCAGAAGAGAGTGGAGGCCGAAGAACAAACACCAGCGCGTCCTCAAATGATGGGGATACAGCACCTTCTGCTTCTTTTGATTTACTTAGACCCGCTGAATGTCCTGTGCGCCGCCACCGCCAATAAAAAGAGCAAAAACGCGCCGAAGAGGACCTCAAAGGTGAAGGAGGTCAACGGCAGCACCACTGCGGTCCCGCTGGCCGCGGTCGTCCCGGGGAGGATCACGCAGGTCCAGGCGCCCTCGGTGCAGCACGACACCTGCCTGGGCTACTACGACGTGAGCGGCCAGTACGACAAAGAGTTCTCCTGCAACAACACCGACCACCGCTTCTGCTGCGGCAGCTGCTTCCTGCGCTTCTGCTGCGCGGACCGGGGGAAGCGGCTGGAGCAGAAGAGCTGCACCAACTACAACACACCGGACTGGATCAAAACCCAGCCCCCGTCACCGGCGCCGACAGGTGACACGTACGACCCGGAGCTGGACCAGACCAACACCACGGTGTACATCAGCTGCGGGGTCGTTGCGCTCATCATCGCCATTGGGATTTCTGCTAAAGTTGCCTACGATAAAGCCACCAAGCCGCCTCAGGAAATGAATGTACACAGGTGAGATCTTCTTTATTTCATACATGATGCGCACAGAAAATGTTTTTTTGCGCAGGATTTGCAGCTTAACGCACCAAAAAAAAAAAAAAAAAAAAAAAATGTTCCTGGAGATATATATATATATATATATATATATATATAAATATATATTTATATATATATATATATATATATATATATATATATATATCGATGGTGAAAAAACGGGTGAAATTAATCTTCCTCTGCCAAAAAACTGCATTAAAAATGACTTCACATGTCACATATATCCACTGTTTGGTGCCCAACATGTCTCATCGTGCGTAAAACTGTAAAAAACATGACTGACATTTTCCTGTGAGTGCAAATCTGCAGCCTACATAACTCACAGCGTCAGTATCACAGGTTCAATCAAGCTCCTGCCCTTTAACACGTGCCATTACTCTCCTCCCCAGAGCTCCCCTGTCAAAAAATGTCACCATTGTATACCTTTCTATGGTACACATCCCATCCCAGTGGATCCCAGGAGGGGCAGGCCGTGGTATTTTGTGTCGGTGCAGCCTCAGGGGAGGGGGATGAAGTAAATGCCACAGAAAGCCATTATCTGTGATCACGTTCTCTGTGATGGGAGTGGTCTCTGCTACAGTGACAATATGTTTGATTCCCCCAGGCACCCACAGCGGTCAGAGGATTGCTCGATGAGCGTGAAAGCAAACATATAATATATATATATATAAAAAAGACACCCTGTGGTCGTTTCAGCCAGCTGCTGAACAAACAGCTCCCGATCACCTCCACACCAAATGATTTCTTAACGTCTGGCAGTGATTTCTTTTTTATTTTTGAGATAGTTTCTTCCAGGGAGCTGCTGTTATCTGCATTTATGTCCCGAAACAAACCTCACAGAGCGATTAATAGATTCAAAACAACTCAAAATCGACAAATTGTGGACATAACTTGGGTTTTTAAGCACATGTGTGTTTAAATGCATCCAGAGAGCTTCGGAAAACACTTAGTTTCAGATCGTAAATCAAACATTAACCATATGATCAGTTCATCTCTGCATTAAAGACCATTTCATGTATTTTCCTGCCTCATGTGCCGAATCCAAAGAAATCCATAATTTCACTCGGTTGTCTGTCGCTAAAACCTCAGATGATACGTCAGAGAACGAGGACGGAAGTCGGCGACGGTGGTTCAGATGGTCTGAGTGACGTCAGCCATCGCTCCCATGATCCCACGCTACTTCATGACATCAGAGGCCCGACATTTTTGAGTTCCAAGATGTCTGGAACGCGGCATGACTATTTAGTTTCCCTTGTTTCAACTTTTAAAGAAAGCAGGATCATTACGTCACTGAATCTCGCCTCACAGCTGTATTGAAGTCTATGGGAGATGCATGTAGAGAAACACTTAAACCCAACTTATCTTCATCGTCTGACTTCTGATGAAGAGACGCCTCCTGAAAATGGAAGAACAGCCTTCAGAGAGGAGGTTAACTACTCCATTTTTCTATCCACACGGTGTTCCTTTCCTCAGATTCGTGTAGGAAAAGCTCCTGTTCGTGGTGTAACTGAAGTCTTGGAGCTGGAAATCAGTCGGACCTGCCTCGTTTGATCAGAATATTATCATTCAGAGGGAGAAATCAGTAGTTAACCTCGTCTCTGAAGTGTGTCAGACGACGTAGATATGTTGGGTTGAAGTGTTTCTTCATGCATCGACTTCCACACAACCAGCACCGCAGTCGGGCCCGACAGTGAGATTCTGTGACGTAACGACCCGTCCGTCTTTGATGAGTTCCTCGGTTTTGACCAACTGAGTCATGAGATCAATAAAAATTGGCCTGATTTCAACTGAGAGACTTCTAGTGGCAGAAAGTTGATGATGCTGGATTCCTATTGGTGGACAGAAGTATATGACATCACCTTTTTCTGACGGAGCCCCGCCCACTTCAAACCAGCAGGAATGTGTCATGTGACAAACTGAAGTTTGGCAGATCAGCTGATTACATGAGGATTAATCCTGTTTTTAACCATTTGGATGATTGATTACTTGTAATTTTCAACCAAAATATCAAACATTTATTGGTTCTACTTCTAAATCATGAGGATTTGATGCTTTTCATCGTCTTCCATGATACTGAACTGAACTTCTGACTTTTACGAGCGATTTATAGAAGTCAGCTTTTGGCATTTTCACTATTTTACAAGTTTTTAGAGCTTTAGATGATTAAATGCTAATAAAAAATGATCGTTAGTTGCATCCCTTGGAACACTCCGTGCATAAAGTGAAGGTTAGTGTAGTGTGAGGAAAAGCCTGAGGTGAGATATGACATCACCTGTTTTCCCAGTTAGGCCCCGCCCACTTCATCTCAGAATTACAGTAAGTCCATCATGTGACAAACGGCTTGAATGTTGAGATGAAAAGTTCCTCTGTGTTTTTATAAAGGAGGACGGATCCTGTAACGAGAGCTGAGTGACAGATAATTTAACTTATTGAACCACTTTGATCAGTGATTAATCGTCTTTTTTTAACCAAAATGTCAAACATTTTAAGCTTTTGCTTATCTTTCGTGACACCGAACTGAATTTCTTTCTTCTTCAGTTTTTGGGCCCAAGGCAAGAAATGTAAAAAGGTGTCAGCTCGGTCTACTGGAAACTGATTTTAAGAGTTTGTAGAGCAGATGATTAATCGATCATTAGCTGCAGCCCCGTCCGCAACACTCCAGTGTATCGTGTGGAAAAGCCTAAAGCAAGAAATGATTCTGGATTGATTCACATTTAGGAAGTCTCGATGGTTTGATGCACATTTTCATCTTGTCCACTCGTCTCAAAGTTCAAACACATGCAGGTCAGGTGAAGAGGAAACGTGAAACTGAATGTGTTCGTCTCAGAGAGGTGTAAATATCTCGACTACACGGGCTCTGAAGCTGCAAAAAAGACGGATAAATTGACTTTTAATCGGGGTGACGACTGAATAAAATTGCATGTGTTCCACCCTCACCTCTTAGTCACCGCTCTTACACAAGAGTCACCTGAGTCACCTGCTATTAGGAGTTCATTTTGGACGGAGCAGGGGGATGACTGATTTAAAAAAAAAGAAAAAAAGACATGAATATAGTCGAGCATTGTTGCCTCGGCTATTAAACTTTGGTTCCGGCTGCTTTGAAAAATGTCAAGGGAGATTACTCAGCTTCCCCTCGCGCAGACAAACACGGCGACACGTTCCTGATAAAAGAAAAACAAAAACAATCTAAAAACTCGAGCCGCGATGACAACGACGACACAAAGGAGCTCTTTCAGTAGATCAGTTATAGATTAAATTTAAGCTCCAGCGATCGCCGTAAGTGTCTTCTCAGAAAGTTGGCACAGTCGGCTTTTAATATCCATATGGACTCATGAGAGGGTTTTTTTTTGTCATTTCAAACACAAAAGGAACAACAAAAGCTCCTGATGCAGCACTTTTTTTTTTGTCTCCATCTCTGCGCTGAGAGATGAAGAGATGGTGAAGTTTATGTCTTCATATCACACTTCTGTTGCAGCCACTGGGCGTCCTTTCAAGTGGATCAGCGCAAATGCCACCACTTCAGTACGAGCGGATGGCCGTGAGAGTTTCAGAGAGCCGACACGGCCTCCTGGGTGCTCAATAGAGTCTCTTTTTTTTCCCTTTTTATGATTTGTTTATTTTTTCACCGACCGTTTGGCGCACAGAGCTGTCGTAATGATGTCTGCTGGAATAGACCTCAGAGGCTGGCAGCAAGACATTCACGCTGACAGCCGTGACCAAGTAGAAGCAGTGGAACATGGGATTAGCTTTATATTTGGCAAAGGGCCCCGGCTCCTTAAAAAGTGGGAGCGTCTCTGCTAATTTCCGGCGCTTTCTCGAATGTCATTTGGACTCCTACCTTTTGCGACCGAGGGGAGGACTGTGAGCAGAATACTGAGCTGCTGACAGACCTTTGCTGTTTGAGTCCGTGACCTTCACCGAAACACAAGAAAATGCCGAGTGAGAGCTGAAGCCAGTGATTTGAACAGGATGTATTGATCACCGTCTCGCAGAGCAAACCCAAGATGCAATTTATGCCGGCAAGGTGGTGAGAGTAATGCTCGGTTCTCCGATTGCAGGACCCGAAAGGCAAACTGTGGATGTGCAGAAATAGAATCAGACAGACACAAAGTTCAAACTAGAATGGACAGAAAAGGGCAAAGTTTGTTCAAGAAGTCTGCAGTGAGGATTTAGATCTGATTCTATATGTGCTGGACTATAAAGAACATCAGATCAGCCGTTACATCGTTCGTCCACTTGAGAACAACGATGAGCAGCATCAGCTTGATTCTTGTTCTTTCGACATCTACATTCTTGAAAGTTGACTTTATCTTTAAAAGGTTAAGGCTGATGTTTTCTTTCAATAATGTCCGATTATAACAAACAAACCCAATAATGTGCGTCTCACGATACTTGATCCATCTCGTCTGCTGCCCTCAGGCCAAAGAAATTGATCGACTATTAAGAGCTGGACGCTTAATGTTGCTGCTCAGGTTTGCTTCCAATTTTGCCCAGTTCCAGTGAAATGAAGCCCTGCAGACCAAAAAGCATTTCCCCCGTCGAGCACCAGCATTAAATACATCACATTTTTTGATCCATGGAGGTTTAATATATTTGTATAACTTAGCTAGTTCTGCAGTTGTTTTGGCTGGCTTTGGCTTTTTCATGGGATTTGTTGTCAAAATGGAAAATATGAAATATTACCATCTTACTAGTAACAGTTTAGTTGTGGTGTTCCCCAAGGATCCATTCTCGGCCCACTGTGGTTTCCACTTCTAAACACTTTGCTGTATCTCTCTTTGGTTCCACATGGCTTTTAAAATCTTTACATCAGATATTAAAAAGGAAATAAATTGATTCCTGTTGACTCCTGACTTGCCAGTGTGTCCCCTTAGATGTTTGACAGGAGCTCTGCTGCTAATTTGTAGGTCTCAACTCAAGATAAACGATGACCAAACCATCAGTCAACACCTATATACACGCTCATACATATCAAATTTACATATTCTTTTGTCATTTTGTCAATATTTCATATGTTTGATTCAGGTTTTCATCTACTGTCAACATTATTCTTCCATACATGCACTTAATTTCATTTATCAAAGTTTATATACTGTCTTTTGTGAAGCTTTTTATACATTTTATAAAGTTGTCTGATATGTTAACAAGTGTTTTAGCATTTCTCTCTAAGAAAGTTGATTTTAAAGTCTCATTCCCAACTTGTCTAACGTGTCAGTATACGATGGGTTGTGAATTCTTATAAATTGGACCTTTAAACTCTCAATATTATGAGTATTATCCCCAGAATTCATTTTGAACCAGACTCTTTTCAGAGTATAAAACAGTAACAGCCTTTCTGACTAATCCTCATGCGACTAGACGTCAATTAGAAGTTCTGGTTGCTTCTGTGGTTTCATCTCGTGGACCAGATGTTGTTCCATCTTATAAAACATATGTTAAAAGTCGGGCCCGTCCCTGCAAATCTGCTGTAGCTCCCTGCTGCACACGACGTATCCGCCAACTGGGACAATGCAAAAAAAAAAAAAAAAATCAGGTCGCATCCGTCTGCGAAAAAGAAAACGGCTAAAATGTGCTCATCCTGGAAGGGAAACGCTATTAATATATACTGTATCTCCCAAAGTCACAGAGTTCTGGAGAAAAGTGGACTGTGCGGTTCCTTTAGGTTGACATTGACACAGTTAAATCATTTCCTTTAAGAAGAACGCAGCGCTGGTGGTGCGTCGCAGTGCCTCCAAAAGTTGGAATTGGTGGAATAGTGCTTTCATTTAGTGGCTGAAGAGGAGACACCGACTTAACTCCCAATAAATGGGCTTTCAGCTTGCGTCCGGCACACATAATAGAACTTGTCTGTACCTTGTGTACCAGGCTATTGAAACTCCCTCACTCCCTCGTGACTGTGGGTGTAATTAGGATTTCCTTTCTGCCTCGCTTCAAACCTCTATGATTCAAATTGGAGCTAAATGAATTAGGGAGACCTTAGAGGGTGAATAGGGAAGCGAGGAAAAAAAAAAAAAAAGAAAAAAGGCAAATGTGTGTAATTGGAAAACATTTCAGTTTCAGCATTTTCTTTTTTCCTCACTTGTGTGATTTCTTTTCAGAGCGTTGGCAGACATTCTGAGGCAACAGGGACCGGTTCCAATATCTCAGTACGAACATGAAAACATCGCAGCGATTGATGGGTCGCCCAAAGACGAGACGCCGGTCAGAACCTCCAAGAATCATTACACACCTGTTCACGGCAAGACATCAAACCACGGTAGGAAACTCAGCTTTTTTTTTTTTTTTTTTACAGATTAACATCTCTGACTGCAGACATGTTTTGTTGCCCATGCTTACTCTGCTACTGCACAGAGAACGGATATGTTCAACTTTACATTTATTTAGGCTCGATTCTAGACAGTTACAACTCCGAGAATATAGTCTGGTTGGGTTTAGGCACAAAAATAACTTGGTTCAGGTTCTGAAAAGACAGTTGACATCCCCGTGAAGGTCCTGTGTGTGACCCACCACTCATGATCTGGTTTTGTCAAAAATCCACAGATGGGAGAAGTTAGCCTTCGTACCACGTGGTTAACATTGTGAAAGTGTCTGTTTTAACCCAAACCATCTCTGCCTAAAGCTAAACAGTCAACAGTCTGTGTTCCAGACAGGATGTGAACTCAGTTGTCTTGAGTGAAAGTCCAATTAATTGACCCATATTGCCATGACATCTCTCTCCAGTCACATAACTGACAGGACTCAGTTTAAATATCTGGATTTATCTCCTCAAACATGGCTGTTGTTGTCCTGACGTCTCGTTAAAAATACCTGGTTTTATCTCCACAAAATGAGGCTGAACATTGTCTTGAGGAATCCTGAAATTTCTAGTGTTTGCACTCTTACAAATGTTGGAACATAGTCTTGAACAGGGGTCACTGGTTTGCCAGCACCACCACAATCCTCTTCACCTCCTGATATGAAAGTCAGTTCATATACATGCCAATGAACTGCCAATGTTTTATTCTGATGTTTGCTCTGTAGAAAGTGTGTTTGAAGGCCAAATAAGTGTCTCATGTTTAGCTTTCTCTGCACGTCCAATTTTTAAGGAAATCCAACTTTACATCACTACGATGGAGTTAAGCATGAGTGTTGTATAGAAAAACTCCATTTGCTTTTCCCCCCAAATCTGCCACTTCCTTTGATTGACATCCACTGAAATAGATGGACGGGCTGTGAATCTTAAGCTTCTCCTCTCCCAGAGAACATATAAGGAAATATATAGCGAATTAAATGCAATGCTGCAGTCCCATAAGCCTACTCAGCACTGGGCTGAAAAATTGAGATGCAAATTATCATCTTCTGCGGGAGACGCCTGCTTTTTTGTCCAGAGATAATTCTGTCGTGCAACGCTGTTCCCTCCTACTTTTATCCGCTCGGTCTCCAGATCCCTGCTCCAGGGATCAGCTCGTTTGCTAAGTGCCCCAGTATGGTGTCCCAGATTCAACAGTGTTATGTTTCACTCTGGTGTCACCCTGCCTCCACCCGTCTCTCTCTCTCTCTCTCCCCATCACCGCCGCCACCACCCAACATGGAGGGCATGTGTCAGAGGAGAGCTGATACAGACCGCTCTGATTCTGATTCTCTGCAGAGGAATGATTGTTGAGGAGTTCAGTTTTTTAGGAGGAGAAGATAAGTTCTCGTTCCACTAAAGAACAGTAGATTAAACCACGTCTGGTCGCCGGCAGATGGTCCTGAATTATTTTGACTTTGTCGTACATCTGCTGCTGCATCCAAAGCATCATCATCGTCTTTAAGATGCAGCTTTCCACTTTTTTTAGGTTGCTTTTTTTCCTCTTTTTTGTCACAATGCTTTTTGTTGTTAGGGTCAGAAAAGCATCTTGTTTTAGTCGCCTCGCTCACCAATGGAGATGATACGACTTCCCCTGGAATATGGCAGGTTTCAGTCGCCACAAACAAGGATGGAAACATGTCCGCAGCTCCTTAAAGAAAACGACTGGGCTGCACTTTTATATAAATTATTCATCTGTCTCTTTCTGTTCATCATTAGCAGCACATAGTTGATGTTTTGACAGTCGACAAAGTGTCACAGTTGAGTCTCAAAACATCAGAAGTGACTGCCGGAATGAATATTGGAGATTTCTGGCTGCAATTAGACGTTAAAAATCCACCATATGTTAGTCAAAAGTTAAGATTAAGTAATTTTCTATCACCTAATAAAGTTGTGATTTGGCCCTCGCAAGTCCAAACTTACAGTTTTTATGAGATTTAAGAGAGTTCAGAAAGTCCAGCAATCTACAAAGTTCGTCAGATGGGCTCTGTTGAACTTCTGCGTTGTGCTGTGTTGACAGTTGTTAGTTTTTGTCAGACTACGTTAGCTACGTGTTGCACTCGACTTAAACACATCCACAGGCTTGTATCGGCAACCGAGAGAGACTGGAACATGTGACCAATTAAAAAGTGATGAAGTCCCTTTTAAAACAAAGTTTGTCTGTAATACGTAAAAGATGGACTAGTAGAAGAAGCTAATCTGGAGAATTTAAACCCCAGCCGGGCCGAACAGACAGAAGTGGTGCCACTAAGACTTGATTATCCACCGGGCAAAGTGGGCAACTGTCCCAAATCATTAAACCATCATGAGACCCAAACGCTCCAGGTTCACTGTGGGGTAATTTAATTTATTGCAGACTTGTTTGCATGCACCGCTGAAACACTGTTTGGCCAGAATTTATTGTGATTACCAGTGGAAGAAATTAGAGTGGCGGTGGGAGGCCACAGATCATTTGTGGCCCGAGGCGGTCCAGAGTGTTACGCTGGCACCGAGCCCCCCGACTAATGCAGCTTCAACTTCATCTGAATATAAAAAAAAAAAAAAAAAACACACAAGGAAGACAGTATCACCACATTGGACAACTCAATTAACAGCCAGTCTCTTTGAAAGCAGTACATTATAATCAGACTAAATCTATGAGAATTACCTTATAACATTTTATTTGGCTCATATTTTTGCTGTTTTTGTATCAGCAGCAGAAAAATGCCTGGTGTGACAACAGTTACAGGTCTTTCTTATTCAAACACGACCTTTCAGATGTGGAAATACCACCTTTAAAAGAGGACAGCTTGAAAAATGTAGCAGTCAGAGCTAATAAAGCTTCGCCCTCGTGCTAATTGTGCACTCATATTTCATCTTGACTGCACGCCGGCGGCTACAGTGCCTCCGTTTCCAAGTGCAAACACAGAGCAAAAGATTACCCGTCTGTGTGATTCACAAAGCCACGCGTTGTCATTTTGTTCATTATATGACAAACGCCCACGGAAAAGATGTCCTAATTGTCCAACCTGTGTCATATCAGCCTCCTATTGTTTGCTGGGTGAACAGTAGCGGGACGTCACGCGGCCGGGACGAGAAGCCTTCAGAGAGGAGGGTGGAGGGAGTCCAAGCAGGGATGGAGGCGCTCCAGGGGAGACGTGACTCAGATTTTATGACAACAGTGATGTGAATTTAACAAAAAAAAAAGAAAAAAGGAAAAGAATCTGTTCTTTTGTTAGTGTAGAAATGCTCAAAGCTCATTATATTCATATTCATAATGTGACTGAAGTTTCCCAGCTTGCATTTTAACGATTGACACTTGTTTGTTTGTTTTTTTTTTGGGTAAAAAGCTTATGATTAATTACAGGTTGAGGTTAGGGAACAATCCAATCACAAGAATAAGTGTTATTTTTATACAATTTTATATTGTCATAATGCTGTAATCATGCTCTGGTTATGTTGAGGCAAAAACAAAACAAAACAAAACAAAACAAAACAAAACGTAGATGCCACCATGACCATCCAGTCCTCATCTGGATGTTAACACGTGTTATTTGAGGATGATATGAAATCTTAGAAATGTACAAATTTAACATTGTTGGTTCACAGAAAACATGAAATGAAAAACGTTTCATTCTACTGACTCATGACAGAAGAGAACAGAAGAGTTTACAATAAAAGGTTTTTCTCATTTTGTAAACTTCTTGAAACTTAAGCTGATTAAATTACTCTCCATTTAGATAATTATAGATAAATGTATATGCAGATGACGTCTCGGTTTATACAGAAGTTCAGTTGAAATGTTCCTAATCACCAGAATACATGTTGAAACTATATTTCTTCAATCACCTGTCTAGCATTTGGAAACAATCAGGTTTTGGCCACCTGGTTTCCTGTAAACTAACCCCAAACCACATAAACAAAAAGGTCACAAATACATCATTAAATACCTCTTTAAAGGGTAATGAAACTAAAATACACTTTTTTCAACCACATCTAAAGTCCCCAATGGAATGAAAAGGGAACAAACTGAAGGTGTATAGAGGAGATTTGGCATTAAAGAGTGTAGATTGTATGAACAGCTAAAGAAACCTGCAGGCACTGGGCTATTAAAACGCAAAAAAAAAAAAAAAAAACACTTCTAGAAATAAGCACAGCTCAGATGCAGGTGTCAGAGTTGATGGTTGTTGAATGCTCAAAATTTCCCCCAACGAGAAAGAGCAAGGATGGCAACAAAGCCAAAGAGAGCAGAGTTTCTGGACCAGGTCTGCATCATGGACAGAGTCCCTCCACCTCTCTTAAGCCTTCACGTCACACTCTGATTGGCTGTGAGAGGAAACGCCCTCAAGCTGCTCTCACTCATTCATTAGGAGCCGGTCTCCAGACTCAGGTGATCTGAATCAACTGCAATCAATCCAGAGGGACAACAATAAAAAAGCAAGAACCACACCATGGCAAAAAATGTCCAATAGTTTCACGTTAAACAGTTCATAACATGTGTAATATGAACATGATGTGACACATTATTGTAATAATATCAATATGATATGTGAACATTTGAGCGTATCCATCGTCTAAGTCCATTCTTGAGAGCGGCAGTCTGCCTGGGTGGTTAAAGAAAAAGGCTGTTTTTCTTCTCGTTCACACCGTTCTGTGACCTGCTGATGTTTCTCGCTGTGGTCAAGGATAAGTACCAGGGAGGAGAAAACGATCCTCTTCAGGTTCATACGATGGCTCTTATGAGGGCAGCCAGCAGCTTCGGTCTGAAAACCATCTCCTGGGTCGGCTCTGAGAATAAAGATAGATCTTAATAGATATTTTTTGGGACGCTGATGTAGAGTCATAAAAGGGAATCAAATAGACCTTTTTATCGCTCCTTCTTATACAGTGAGTGATAAAAGCTGACCGTAAAATCATTATTACAGTTCAGTCAAAAGAGAGCAATTTTATGGTATTTTTTACCAGAACGTCCAATAAAAAGAGGCTGATGCTACGGATGCAGAGGTGGATTCCCGGATTTGGACTGAAAACATCAGCAGTATATGATGTGAAGTCGTCCCACTCGATCACCCGGAGGAGATATTATACCCACATGTGATGCCGCGGCGAGGATAGCACTCTCCAGAATTGTCCTGCAGTGAGGCATTATCACTTCAATTTCCCAGAGTTCACTTCTCTTCTCTCATTTTGTGCTCGGAGAAGTTTCCACAGCGCTGCAAAGAAAAAAAGAAAAAATAGGCGACAAATGTCTTCCAAGCTTTTTTCAGAAAAAAAAAGAACGGGAATCATCTCTGTAGGACACTCACAGCAGCCGCGTTCATTTGGACTTTTTCAAAAAGCATGCAGAAGTTCAGTATGAGAGCAATTTCGGAGTGATATTTTCAGAGGATGACGTCGTGCTGCTGATGGTAATGAGTTTGGATGCCTCAGTCTGCCTGCAGAGGAACAATTAGAGACTGTTTGTGAGCGTTCATTCAGCTGAAAGCCGTTAAATTCCCCCCATCACGTCTTTGACGCTAACACAACATTTTTACACAACAGAATTGAAACCCTCCACCATAATGTTTGGGACCCGACTGCAGGGATTCGCTCTCTTTCTCAACCACAACAGCATTAGCGAGGTCCAGCAGTGATGTCGGGAGATAAGAGCTGGCTCTGGGGGGGGAGGTAAGCTCCGGCTCGCAGCCGGCCTTCCAGTTCATCCCAGAGGTGATGGATTCGGTTGAGGTCACTGTGCAGGCCAGCGGAAAAGTAGAAGGATAAACACAAACTGTTTCCACAGAATTGGAAGAACTTTTATTGCAACTTTTTAAATATTACTGTGTCGCATCCGAGAATAGTTTCAGGCAAGTCGGGAAAAGATAAGAAGATCAGTGTTCCGGAAATAAAATGATACAGAAACGTCCCCCATCTTCTTCTTCTTTTTGGTTTTTATGATGTTAAAGTACCACGTTCACCTGGACCGTCTATTCCGGCATGTGTGAATAGTTAAAGGTCATCCCAGTAATTTACCAGGACTTAAGTGTGAAAGGGGTTTATGAACCCCAACAGACAGAAGCCAGTTAGCTTAGCTTAGCCTTGCGAGTAAAAACAAGCTGGGTGCAGTCGGCCAGGTTGCGTCATCCAACTCTAGCTCCCTAATGAACACACTGTCTTCTCTTCTGTCGTCTGTTTAACTGACTCACGTCTAAGACTCTTGTCATTACAGTGAGGTTGCCAGGCAACCAGCGGAGACGAAGGAAAGTCACTGCTTGCATCCCACAAACTGGCGCACACAAAACGCACAATGAGTTTCATGTTTTAATGTATAACCTGTATGTAGGTGAGCGTCAGTTAGAATATGAAGCGCATATTACAGGAGGCACAATTTCATATGGACAAGACAACATCAGTTTGACCCATCGTGGCGTAAATTTACAATATGGGAGCCGTTTGTGTGAATCTCTGGGATTTATGGATGCTTCGAGAAAATGCAAAGACGAGGGGATAAAGTAGGAAAAGAACCAGAGTTTATGGTTAGTTGTGTGTCGAGTCAGAGGCCGAGCTGAACGCAAACTCTCAGACACATTTCTACAAATAACAGCTGATGCATCTGTTGCTAACTAGCTTACAATGTCTGTATACTGGATTCAATACGTAAATCAATCAGGAGTCAGATGCAGGGAGGTGGACAGAGCTAGGAGGGCTAAGCTAGCAGGATGCAGAACAAACAGAATCAATCAGCTTGTTTGGGGCAAGAACGTGAAGCATTTTGTTTCCCAAAATGTCAAACTATTCGCGACTAAGAATGGAGGAGACCAGCACGAGCATCAGCTCCAGACCAAAGTTTATACAAACCATTCTGTCTGCTCATGAAGACCGTCAAATGTGGCTGAAAGCCAAAGGAAAAGTAGTTATTAGACCTACAGGGACTCAAACCAGCGACCTTCCCATGACTAGGACGACCCGCTCTACCTCCTGGTTAACAGCACTCAGTCAGTTAAGACAAACATGTGTTGATCCGTGACCCTCTGTGACATCAGCTCCTGTGCTGCATGACTGGAGTGCAGAACTGAGTCACTAATTTGATGACTGTTCACTTTCCCCCAAAAGGCCAATTCAGATGTTACTTTTTCAGGGTTTTTTTTTTTTTCCATCACCAAGTTTGACTTTTTATCTCCAACATGAACCTCCCCCCCCCCCGTCATCCTTCATTCACGCTGAAAACCTTTTTAACAGAAAGGTTAGACCTTGTTTCATTATGCGGTGTAGATGAGGCAATTTTAAAGACCATTCTCAGAGATAATACGGGGGGGATGTATGTTTGTGCAGCCACATGGGAGCAATTTATATCACGGTCAGCATCCCCGGCTACCTGATTTCAGCTCCACGGTGCCGTCCTTGGAGCATGTGGAGGTTATGAATCACCCTCAGAGACACCGCATACATGCCTGCTTTTTTTTTTTAAAGAAAAATCATTAGGTTCTGCGAAATGTGTGAATTATTCTGATTTCTTTAAAGGTCTCCCAAATTAACAGATGGTCAGAGTGCGTCAGTAATCGGTGTGTAGTCATCCTCTGGGTTTGTTAATAAGAAACAAACGAGCTGTGCTGCCTGAAGCTCCAGTGCCAAACCTTCGGCGTGATGAAGACCGGGCCGAACCGGTCCCAGGTGTTTCTTCTCATTATGATAATTTGAAATGCTGTTTGATCTCGGCTTCCAGAGGCCCAAAGGTCTGAGTGATGTTATTGACTTTGAAGTGGCTCCTCGGAGAAAGAGGCATTTAGCCGTTCACGAGTTAATGGAGACTCACGGAGAAAAAAAACAAAACCAGAGAAACAAGGAGGAGGTTTGATAAACTCTCCAGTTTCTGGATTTTATCGTTGTTTTCCTCTTTTATTTTGTCGATTCTACATTCTTCAGTTTCGCTGCGAGACTGGTCTGTGATTGACAGGACAATTGAATGTTGTCGGGGTGCTAGCGGGCAGCTCGTCTCGCTCCTTTGTGCTTTGTGCGCTCTTCAATTACAGCACTGTTTCGGAGTAGAGTTAACACAAACTGCATTACGGAGAGAAAATCCCAAAAAACGTCTGTACCTGCCTGAGGTGTGCCGGCATCCTTGAGGAAGGAGGAGCCTTTCGATCTGAGATCAAGTGTATCAAACCTCAGTCCGTTCGCCTCCGAGGGAGCCAAAGTGTTTCCAGTTATATGAAATATTTCACTGACTGTGCTGAAAACAGAAGAAGTGTTTGATAAATGGCCGATACGTTACGCTGATGCCCTGAAACCTGCAGATTGCATCTCTGGCATCCTTAAGCAACACGTATTGACGAGCTGATCCCACCTGACACTCAGTTTTGTCAGTTATGCCATTTTAGCCCTGTTTAGTATTCTTGTCATCGGCGGCCGCTGCTTTATAAAAGACAGGCGATGACGGGGGAATTGAGTACAGACACTGCTCGGCGTTATGGCCGGCTCGCAGCAGCATTTAAAGTGCTGAAATTTGGCAGTGAATTCGTTTAAAACGGAGAGGCCACCGTGGGCGAAGACTCTAAAATGGCAGGAAGTATCGTAGATCGTAACGTGGCAGGAAGCGGATCTCCTCGTTCTGTTACAAACACACAACAACCCAGATCATGTATCAAGCGTACAGTAGAGGGTCGGTTTTAATTATCTCAACTATGTTGATGAGGAATCAGGTCTTGTCCATCGTTTTAGGGATTAGATTAGATTAGATTAGGCCTTCAGCTTTCAGATTTAAAGCGAGATAGTTGGATGTTTCCTGCTGAAATGCACCCTGGGTGTCGTAGTGAACTGGAGAGTTTCATGTTGTTCCAAGCTGTGAACCTTTTTAAGACAGATATAAGACACGTTCCAATGGTACAAATATGTTTTTTTGGATAGACAATGAACTTATTGTCCCGTTTGCGACAAACCTCACAAGCTTGCTCACCGATGGTCAATGAAAAATTCCGTTCGTGCAGAGTTTTTACAGTCTTTAGTAAATATCTCCTGAATAAACGGATGAACAATCCTGGGAGCAAAATGTCAGAGAGGACATAAGCACATACTGTATGCTCCTTGAAGGAAATAGCCCAGACTCCCTTGTAAAATCACTCAATCTAGTGAGTTCTCGGGTTAGGAGACCCTTTATAACTTTGTGAAACTCTGTCTCTGACAAATTCTTAATTATCTGGGCCATCTTGTAAATTCGGCACATGACAAGTCCAGTTACTGAACAGTTACAGTATGTTCCTTCTTCCTTTGAGTAAAAATCATCGTGTTTGGTTGCATATAGAGTGAGGACACAAGTAGAATATTGTCATTGTTATCACGCTGGGACATTTTAGTGCTTTATAAATATTTGTTGGGACTCGAGACACCCAGCTTGAAACTTGAAAGCGAGACAATCCTGGACAAATCTGCGACGTCTCTTCACCGTAATGTCACTGAAATATTTATTTCCTGTTTTTCTTCCTCTCACCAGGTCACTATGGGAAGGAAAACATGCGCAGCGGAGGCCAGGACATGCACAACTTCATCTCCTCCGGCTTTGTGACACTCGGACGCGGCCACTTGAAAGGTAAAGTCCGTCCTCATTATCAGCTTTTTTTTTTTTTTTTTTTTCTTCACATTTCACAGTTCGGAATAATAAATCATCCGTCCACTCTCCAAGTGTCATGCTGTCGCTCTCTCTTTCTCTCTCTGCCAAATGTGTGAGTGTGACTTTTGTTCCAGCTCAGTGGAAGTTGGACTTTGGCAAGAAGATGTCACTTCAAGCCATTCTGCGCTGTAAAGTCCACGCACACACATTTTATTATCTATGATTAAATCCACACTTCTTTGCAATGACAAAGTAACACTTCCGCTCTTGGTAGGCAGCCAGCGTGCCAAGAGTGCAGCATGGCACGGCGGTAGATTTCCCCCACGCTATTGTCTTTCCTTTGGAGTTGTAATGAATGAGTGTCGGCGAGAGAGCGAGCTGTAAACAAGAGGTCTGTTGTTGTGTTTCTACAGCGCAGCACTCCATCGACGAATCGGGGCAGATGTCCTGGCAGGGCGATCTGGACATCCCCATCTCCTACGGTACGTTCTGCGAATGTTCTGCACCTCGCCACGCGCCCCGGCTCTCTGCTCGCACCTGATAAGAAAACACACACAAACACACACACACACACACACGAAGCCAGTCGAGTGCACTTGGCTGATAATCACAGCGCCGTCATCGGTCTGCAGAATGCCAGAGTCGTAATATTTCATTTATTTATTTCTTTTCAGTTTAGTGGTTTTTCATGAGCCAAAATATTTTCCACTGGTGGTTTTGAATGAAAGTGATTGCCGGACTGTCAACATGTGTTTTATATACGTTTATAGACGTTGACGGGCAGGTGAGAGTGTCATTAGGTGTCTGTAAGGTAAGTGAAAGGTTGATTCAGATGCTTAATATGAAGCGTTTGAGTTATCGTTCACGAGCCGCACATCACTTCCTGGTTCTGACTTCCTTTGGGTCATTTTTATTTTGAACTACACGTCACTTTCGTTCAGCTTCTCCACACTTCTGTTTCAGTTCAGGTCCATGAAAACATCCAGTTTGTTCCTCTCGAGTTACTTCATAAAGTTCTGCTGCTGTTCTAAGTGACATAAATATCCAGAGAGCGTCGAGAACAAAAAGGTGTTTCTCCGTTAAAAAAAAAAAAAAAAAAGAAAGTCTTGTGTCGGGCCGAGTGTTTTATTGAACCGATGATTGTGACCTGACAGCTTTATTTCACAGACTCTGTGATATAGAGAGACGCTCGCTGTGGAGATGGGTTTGCTATTGAACAGGATATTACTTCTGAGATTCTCTTCCAACTTGTTCCTTTTTGTCTTATCAATCTCGGCTGTCAGAAGCAGCAGTACAGTAAGAGTCCGAGGTACAATCTGCACTAATGTGATGGGCTTAAATATCGGACCTCCAGGAAAACCAGTGACGGTTGTTTTTTGTTTTTTTTTTCCCACTCGGTTTGACTCGGCACGTCAGTCCAGCGCGGCAGGGATTTGCTATTGTCATGACAACAGGGCTACCTGCTCGAAGGTGTGTCTTTTAACTGATGACAGTTTTTAGCTTGTGTGGTGGTCAGACGAGCCGCTGTGGACACGAAAGCGAACATCCTGGGAGTGGATCAGCACAAAAATGTGTATGGAAATGCAAATCAGCGCCTCGGATTGACTCAAAAGTGGAAAAGCTTTGTATATCTCTTTTTAGGGCCAAAGATATACATATATGTATCTTTTTTTTTCTAATTTTACCCTTTTTAAAGGCTTGAAATTGACAGCAGAGATACAGGACTGGGTTCTTTAAAGGTACAGTACACAATACGAAGGGTACAACAGCTATAACGTAGAGGATACTGCCCCAGTGGCGACCCAACGTACCCAAAATGAACCCTCCTCTTTGACAGTGTGCGATCTCTACAGCACTATAAACTTATGAGAGAACACAAGCACCCAATAAATCAGTGCTGAAGGTGAAAAGAGCATTAACTTCCTGGTTATTACCGAGGAACTTATTGAAGGATGAAGGGTCATCGCGTCAGCTGTGTGGAAGTCTATGAAACACTAAAACCCAACATATCTACGTCGAGCCTCGTCTCTGAAGCGTGTCACGCGCCGTAGATATGTTGGGTTTTAGTGTTTCTCTCCGTGCATCTACCACTCGCTTCCATACAACCGGCGCTGCGGCTGTTTCAAGGCGGGGAAGGCGATTCTGTCGGAGAGAGATAGTTTCATTCCCAGGTCGTCGCTTCCGGCGCAAAATTCTCGCCCAGCCATCAGTGTTTGACGACCTGAGAATGAGACTCACTCGTCAGCCATCTTTCTCCAGAACTGCCTTCCTCCCCCGCCGCCCTTTTGCCTTCAAGTGGCCTTACGAGACTTTTCCACGAGGGGTAAATCTGAGGACATCTTTCTTGTTAAAAGTCCCGGTTCTGCTGCTGGAAATGAACCGACTGACAGTCATTGTTGGTGACGAGTGACTCAGCTGAAACAACCATGACACACTGAAGGAGGCACAACCGAAATATCTGTGTTTCATTCCCCTGCGCTGAGCAACTCTGAGAATTAAACAAACACAAAATGTGCCGTTTGGAAAAAGACAAACACACACACTAAACTTTTGACACAACACCTGGAGGCGAACAGTCAGCAGCAGGTTGCGAACAGCATGTCAGCGCTCATGAACTGTGACTCACTTCTGCATTGTTTCACTTTGCGGCGGAGAGATTTGGGCTGTTAACGCGTTAGTGAGGACTGACTGCGTGTTAGAAGATCCGTCACTTAAACACATCGTTTAAAACGAACAACTCGTCTGCGTCGACATTTCTTGAGTTGTGTTCAAACCCAGTTAAGCGTTTTAACGTAAATGCAACGTGAAAGAAACTTTAAAGACAATCGTCTCGTCCATGAACATGACCTACCTACGTGTGTTATCAGCTTCAGTCAAACACTAACACTTAAAGGTGTGTGAGGCGGCGTCCCTCCCCGCCGTTCTCCCTCCGTCACCCTCTCGCTGCACCTATTAGGAGACGCTCTGCAGCGGCCTGATGGCGGCAGCTGTCATTTCAAAGCGGAGGTCCTGTCAGCCTCCATCCTGCGTGACTCAGTTTAACAGCTGGCTGTCGGCGAGCTCTCAGCCTCCCCGCCATCATCGGCAGACCTGCTGTCAGGAGGAAGCAGACTGACAGATGTGCAGCGTGTCACCGCTTCCTGAACGACTGCTGAACAAACAGCTCACACCTCAAATCTGTAGACAACATCTGGAGTCAGACACGTGTGCACAGGTCGTCGGGTCACAGCTGTATGTGAGGACGACTTTGAGCTTTTATTAACGAGATAATATTCCACCGTTTTGTTTTCTTCATTCGTTCCCCTCTCGTCTGTTCTTCTCTGTCTTTTTAATATTTATAATTTCCACTCTGTTTGCTTCCTTCTGTCTTATCTTCACCTTTAGGCTTCATCCCTTCTTCTCTTCTCTTTGGCTTCCTTGTCTTCTTTTCTTTCTCTCTTCTTTCCATTTCTTCTCATTTTCCTCCTAACTTACTTTTGTTATCTTTCTTTTCTTTTTGATATCATCTTTCCTTTATCAATTTTTCCTCTTCACATTATCGCTTCCTTCCTACCTTTGCTTAAGCCTTCCTTCCTGCCTTTCCTTTATCCTTCCTTCACTTTGTCCCTTCCCTCCTCAGTTTGCTTTAATCCTTCCTTCCTTCCTTCCTTCCTTCCTTCCTTCCTCTACCTTATCCTTTCCTTTCCTCCTACTTTCCATTGCTTCCTCCATCTTTTCCATCCTTCCTTTGCTCCATCCCTCCCTCCCTTCCTTGACTTTGTCCCATCCTTCCTACTTTCGCTTTATCCTTCCTTCTCTCCTTACTTCACTTTGTCCCTTCCTTCATTACTTTGTGTTAATCCTTCCATTCTTCCTTCCTTCCTCTGCCTTATCCTTTCCTTTCCTCCTACTTCGCATTGCTTCCTCCATCTTTTCCATCCCTTCCTTCTTTTCTTCACTTTATCCCTTTTTCCTTCCCTCCCTTCTTTAAGTTTTCTCTTTCCTTCTTTCTCTTTAACCTCCCTTCTCTTTTCCTCCTCGGATTAGCAGCAGCGAATCAGACTAATGATTTCTACAAACTGTTGCTATTAGCTGGTTAAATATTTGTATTCATGAGTTGAATCTGTGGGTGAGAGTATTTTTACACTGTGGCACATTTAATCACGGCCTCGCTTTACATTTCAAACGTTGAACGTTGAAAACATCTCCAGTAATTCCTAGAAAATCTCCTCACTCTCTCTAACGACGAACCGACCGCGAACTCACCGGCGTGTGAAACATCGGATTGTTTGCGTGGGCGCATCGTAGTGCAGGAACAGTACACACAGTGCAGATCTGCGTGTACGTCAGGCCTAACAAGCTGCTAAACAAAGCTCCGAGTAACGCCGTCATTAATATTCATGCGTCTGTGATGTAACACGACACTCGGAGGTCTGTGTGGATCCACTTGAGCGGCGCCGGTTCTACCTGCTCCGCGGGGTTTGACTCATGTGGTACGGCAGAGTGTGTGAGGACACCGCCAAGGCTGCGAGATGGATTCATGTCTGATACGAGCGAGAGCCGGAGGAGAGCGGTGTGTTCACTGCTCCCCTCCCCCCGTCTGTCCGTCTCCGTCGCCTCTGATGGATTGTTTGTAGTGAAGCGGCCATTTAACAGCTCTGGACCGCGGCGGGTTCGGTCTGACGGTGAGGCGAACAACTGTCACGGAGGAGACGTTCAGACTGAGGGAGCTGTGCGCTGATTGGAAGTCGACCTGCAGTCAGAACATGTGTTTGTCTTCTTGTTCCTGCAGGTGAATGTTTGAGCTTTGAGCGACGAGTAGGAGTCAAACCCTGCACGAACACGAGTGTGAATTGTCTCTGCGCTCACTGGAAAGCCTGATTTAAAAGGGGCGGGGCTTACGAGCATGATTTGTGACATCACAGAGTTTTTTAAGCCAATCGTGGTCGAATAGACAGTTTAGGATTTAAGAAAGAAGTGTGGAACAACCTTGAAGGAACAATCCTTTATTAAATGAACAAACGTGTCATTCAGAGAAAATGTCTTTGGCTTTGACTGACTTTGTCCAAGTTCACCCGTAGCGTCTCCTGCTTGTCTCTGAAGGTGTGCGTTCATGCTTTAAATAGAGAGACCAACAGTCATTACCAAAAATAGTCGATTAGCAAATCAGCAAACAAACATCTGACTGATCGCTTTCGCTCCTCTTCTGAAAACAAACCCCGTGCGCCCACAGACGTCCGAGGTTAAACGATTTGTGCGTGTTGTTGGTTTCAGCGATCGGCTCGCAGATATCTTTGTGTACAAACATTCCCCGTCGTCCTCGGGGCTCGTTCGTCGCTCTCCTTGCCGTCTCCGCCTGTGGCATCCACTGATGTGCATCCTGCTTAATTACTTTTTCATGAGTTGCTCCCTGTTTTCATCCCGAGGGAATCGTCCTCCCTCCTCCTCCTCCTCCTCCTCCTCCTCCTCCTCCTCCTCATCCCAATCCACTTAAGGTGACCTTGTCTTATTGGGACGCGCTGCTGCAGTGCTCCCACCTCCCCCTGCTGTAATCCCTCCAGGCCCTACAGTGAGTCTGTGCACGGCTGTGTAGCCGAGTGTGAGTGCAAATGGATGGCGGTCGGCGTGTGCCAAGAAGGTATCACTTGCCCGGTTTGCCTCCATTACCGAGTCCTTATATGTCTCCGTCTTTAAAGCGGGCGGCTGGCTCTGAACTCCAGCGGGCCGTAATTTAAAACTTTGATCTTGAGAATGGCGGATCAATAAATCATGTAATGTGACATCATCAGCATGCTGCACACTCATGTTTACCGACCTCACTATGATGCTTTATATCGATTCGAGATGATCGAGCGGTGGTGAGTCAAGTTCTGGATCGAGTGTTCGCTCGCTGCTTCAAATCCACTCTGAAGTTTCAGAGTTTCAGTGTGTGAGGACTCAGGATTAGATTCTCGTTCGTGTTGCAGCTTCATGATGTTTTTAGCGTTCTGATCAGCTGTTGGTGGGTTTGTTGTTGCCAAAAAAAACAGCCCACTGGTCCAGCACTCCTGTAACTCTGTAGGACTCCTTAAAAACAAATGATCAAAGCTGATACAGCAGAACCGGAGACACATCGTAGTTTTTATTCCACACGTTCTTCTTCCTTCCTTCAGTTCCTGCTGCCTACATTACCCACAATGCAACTTGAGATGCCTTTTAATTCCATTTGTGCATTAATTCAAGGTTGTGGTGCGATTTAACAGCCAACTATCCTTCAGGATTTGAGTTCGAAATTCTGATCAGAGCTGCAACAATTTGTCGATCGAAAGAAAATTAATCGTCGACTGTTTTTATAATCGATTATCAACGTTATTTTTCAGCTAAAATGTGAAAAAAAATGCTGGTTTCAGCTTCTTAAATGAGAAAATTTGCTGATTTTTTTTGTCATTTATGACAGAAAATGAGTCTTTTGACTGTTGGTTGGACAAAAGAAGTGATTCGAAGACGCCATTTTGGACATTGTGATGAGCATTTTCCACAGTTTTATGACATTGATTAGTTGATTAGCTGCAGCCCTATTTGTGTCCAACGCTGATGCAGGAAGGAATTTATCCTTTTCCTGACCTCAACCCAGCGATTTAGTTACCCAACCTAATCTAGAGTTTATCAACCCCAACTACTTTCCAAAACCCGAACCATGTGCAGGTATTGTAGAGAACTGATGAATCTTTCTCTGTTATTTTGGAGCATTTTTTTGTGACAGCAAAGTAGAGAAATGAGGGCGAGAGTGTTGGAGAATGAAGAACTGAGTAAATTGTGGTTCATGGTCGGCATCTTAACCTCCATGAGCCCCAATACTGATGTAATTACCTGGTGATTTTAGTGAGAGCCACCTCCGTCAGTGGACACGGCCTGCACCTTTAATCCTTCCCCCCATCCGTCTCCCATTGACTCTGAACACAAATAATACAGACGGATCTCAATCAAGTCGTGCGTCACAGCTTCTCGTTCTCCGGCGTGCAGAAGCATTAAGGTTATTAAGACCACATGTAGGTAGAAAGGTCATGTTTCTGCTCCTTTCATCGTGCTGTGACACATTCAGTCTTGAACTGAAAGGAAACCCTGACATCTTCCTCAACCATTAACAGTCCCTGAATAGATTCAGAGACAAAAAGCAGAGCTGCAGGAAATCTATGGGCGAGGCAGAGAAGCCTTTGTTAGTCCCGCTGTGCTCTGGACAATGATGCTGCTGTTGTTTTGTTCCTAACAGGGGTTCGTCCTCCACACATTCAGCCGCGCTGCATCACAGCTGATCTCACATTCGGCCACATTCATACAGTGCAACACAAAACGCCAGAGACAAATGGCAGCCGCGATGTGGGAAGTCTTGAGACGATCAAAGCATTCACAGGACTGAGACTCAAAGACAACACGAGAGCGAAGCTTCGCTCTCTTGCCCCTGAAGCTTCCCGTCACTGAGCTGCAAACTTTTTCATCCCGGTGATTTGTGTCGTGGGACAGAAACGAGCCCCCGACGCACACCAATCTTGTAAAGCTGAGCATTTTGACCAAAACGACACGACTCCGAACTCTCAGATGTGTCTACAGAGGAAGTTCTTTTTTCCCATCAAAGGTAAAAAAAAGAGAGAAACAAAAACAAGGAGAGCCTAAAATATTCATCAGGTTTTCGAGCCGAGGAGGCTTTTTGTGAGCCGCTGAGATTAAGCAGGTGACAACAAGGTTAAATGAGACACTTTTTGCAACCCTAATTGGTTTATTTGCATAAAGTTGGAATTACATTTTCATTAAAAAATTCCAGCTTTAAGAGAAAAAACCCATTAAAAACATTTGTTCTGAGCAAAAACTTAAACCCCACCGATCCCAAGATGTTTACCAGAAACAGTGAATTACGTTTGCTTCTCAGACTCGATGAATAAATGCATGAGTTTGCTGCATTTTAAGCGTCCGATAGAGGAACGAAATATGAATCAGAGGTCGGATTTGGGTCGAGGATATTTAACAGCCAGGAAAGCCATGCTGACGTCGGGTTTAGTGAAACAAAATCATATTTATAAGATTGTTTTTGGCAAAATATTTGTGCAAAATGAGATTGAGAACCGTGATGAGATGTTTCACTTCTGAAAGGTGCTCAGATGTTTTCAGCTGTTGCTCAGTGTGTTAAGTGTCTAGTTATTCTGGACTCACGGTACCAAAGTCCAGTTAGGAATGACAGAGGTGCAACAGAACTGAAAGGGAGAGTCTCCGGCATTAGGAGGAGTTCATCCTGCTGTTCTTGTCTCCATCAGCGGAGAAGGAAAGACCTTCCTGTCTGCGGTGAGACAGACGGTTGATATTTGATTCCTGATGAACAACATGTCGCTGTAGATTATGTTTTTTAACCGAAGATGTAGATTTCTTGGGGGAGACGTCCCTCTAAATATTTTAAAATACAGGAGTTTGTCCCAAGGGGCCGTAAGCAATTTAAAAAACAATGGCTGCAATCTGCTGTGAAATGAAAAGAAGGAGCTGCAGCTACACAGGGATCATAACCACAGATAGGGAAGTCTGATTTCTTCACTGAAATACTGACATTTCCACAAGAAATGCTGCAAAAAAAAGACACAAGTTGCAGGAAAAGATGTGTGCACGTTCACTCAGAGGCACAAGTCATTTCTCCTCGACGTTAGAGGATCATTTTGAGTTTCAGCTCCATTTTTATGACTCATTCTATATGTGACGCCCCCCCGAGGTTCAACATGCCCGACACTCAAAACAAATACAAGTATGACTTTTATCCTGATATGTGTGAAAATCCAATTTCAGCTCCAAAACCTTTCCGTCTGTCTCCGCGCAGCGTCGAGCCTCTGACGGTCTTTGATCAGGTCATTTGAAGTCGGCGCAGCGTTCGCCCGACTGGTCATTTCCTCTTCCTTTCTCGCTGTGCATGATTCAGAGCAGCAGGAAGTCGGTCGCTCTCACATAGCTCCGATCTGCTGCCCGCCAAAAGCACAATATGAATTGATTCCCCTCCTCATCTCTCATGTCCGTTAAATAGGGAGGCTAATGAAGCTGATTAGGCCGGTCAGATGAAGCTCACGCTCTCACAAGTCTTCCCCCCCGAGAGTGAATAGTGAGACAGCGAGCAGATAACCTCCCTCACACAGCCTCCCCTCATGCATCATGTAGAGCGTGTTCATACACTGAAATCACCAACCTGACGTCAACCTGCGATATCTGACGTTAACGCGCCTCCTCGAAACATTCTTTATCTCAAATTGGAAATATATATACACGGCCTCTTCGTCCTGCTTCCACACATCTGTCTGTATATATTTGTGTCAGATTATCTTCGATGTGATAGGTCAGTCCGTTTTTCATTTACTTATTTATGATCCAATACTGATAAAAACCCCTTCTTAAAATTGTGTGTTTGTGCGGCGTCGGTGTTGATCCGTGAGATTCTCGTGTCCTGAGCGCCGCGTTCTGTCCTCGTCTTCATGTTTTGACGCTGCAGTTTTTTCCGATGTTGCGTTAGATTGCGTTGAGATTGCATTTTACCCTCCACTGAACCAGCGTCTCTCCGACGGTGTTAAAAACATAAACAGAACATAACAGTAAAAAGCAAAACCCATTTATTTATACTGCACAGTTCACACACGAGGATGTTTCAGAGTGCTTTACATGCATTCAAGAAGGAAGTGAAGACGAGATGAAGCGATGCACGCCAGAGCTGTAAAACTGAAGTAACTACGGAAAATAAACACAGATATTAATCACATTTGCTCTGTAACAGTTGTGTGTTGCTGTAAAACAGCGTGTGGACTGAGTCAGACACAGACGGTGAAGTTTGTTTTAAAGAACAGTTTGATAACAGTCAGAAAAAAAACGTTCTGACCAAAATAAAACAGGCAGGAAAAAAGGTCACAACAGAGGGAAGAAAGTGACAGCTGGGATACAGACGAGCTGTCGGGGAGGTACACACCAGGGAACTGGGAGAGCAGGTGTGCGAGGGGGATGTGGAGGTCAGGTGATAGGAAGTGGTGGGAAAACAGAACCTGGACCTGGCAGCAGAGCATAACGGGGTGAAAATGTTTTTTTTTAACGAACGAGCTGCCACTTTGAAATCCAAACATTTGTGGTGCTCACAACTGACACCATCACGGTTTGGCTTAAAAACTACGACTCGAGCTGCAGTCGGCCGTTTGGCAGCCATGTTGGCTCGTGATAACCTGTCGCTTGACGATACAGCAGCTGTTGAGCCTGGACCGACACACTGCAACCTCCTCGAGTCTCGTGAGGTTATTATTTACCCATGAGTCAGATTTAACCAGCATGCATTGTGCAGCTGTTGATGCGAAGGCCCTCGAACAAGCTTTTTGTTGGACCTTTTCCTCCGACTTTGTGATTTCCCATCTTTATTTTTTGATCAAAATATCATTTTCAGCCCCCGCAGTTCATTAATTAAATCTTTCACCGTTGCTTTTCTAGCGATATACACTTCCTGTCATCTGTGTTAACGGGACAATGTGCCGTCTGCTGAGTGTAAGAAGCATCCGTTCACCTGCTCGTCCTCGGCTCACACGAGTCGGGCTCTGCTCTCGCATCGTTCCCTCTGAAGGCCGCGGGCTGCGCCACCGTGAAATGCTATTAGCGGCATAACAAAGTTGTGAATTGAATGCGGCCGCGATGAGAAAGACATGTGGAAATCCTGTTAGGATGCAGATTAGCGCTATCTGCGCCGCACCTGTCAATATCTATTATGGTTGGAGGGCAAGGACAGGCCGGGGCCGGACATGGAAACGCTTCAGTCAGCACGCCGGCCACAATCAAATACCAACGCTTAAGAGGACGGCGTGCATTGGTATGCAAAGAGTCAGCTCTGATACAGTAGGCAGGCCGTCTCCCCTCCCGAAGCAGCCTTGTTTCTATCACAGGGAAAATATTCTTCCCTCAAGACGAGGAGGGATTGTATTCAAACCGGGAAGCTGCGAGAAAAAAGACAGAATAATTCAAGAAAAAAATCCGCTGACAACCAAGGACGGAGAAAAGCCTTGGTGTGATGAGACGAGGCAGAGTGTTAACGACTGAGTGCCGAAGGACGACGTCCTCATTTGGAAAACAAATGCAGAGTACTGGCACTCACACACACACACACACACACACACACACACACACACTTACAATTTTATTCATAGGTTTTCGTCCTAAATCTAAACTAAAGGAAAGGTTACTCCCCACAAGGAGAAAACAG
Source organism: Acanthopagrus latus (assembly GCF_904848185.1). NCBI lineage: Eukaryota > Metazoa > Chordata > Actinopteri > Spariformes > Sparidae > Acanthopagrus > Acanthopagrus latus. The sequence goes on from NC_051061.1 coordinate 22,651,874, forward strand.
AGCAGTTCTTTTAAACATACGCAGTCGTTGGATAATCAATCACACCGAGACAGAAGACGGCTGCTAGCTTTGTGTTAGCTTAGCAGGGTGTTAGCAGTGGCAGTGACACAATCAATGACAGTATAAAGTATTGACAGTTTATTTAGTGGTTACTGTATGTAAGCTTATGGGAAAAAACTGTGTTTATAGTCTCAATCTCTAGTTTCAAGTCTTCTTCAAGGAAATCATCTCGATTCGGGTTCAAAATCGTTCCTTATTTCTGCAGCTTCCACTACAAACGTACCTTTTTTCTATCGGTTCATGGTTTTTACAGGACAGCGACTGCAGCGTTTATACACAGACAATAATCTAATCTGGAGTGATCACACGTCTACAGGCAGAGTACACTCACACTCATCACACAATGGACTTGGTAAAAGGCACAATGAGCTCATCAGCGAGACAGAAACATCGGCCTGCAGACAAATCAGAGCCCAGTCGGGTGGGGATGTGATTTTGTTCCACATCAGACCTCCCACTCCTCTCCACACGGCGCTGCTGCTACTTGTCAAATTGCGAGCGGCGGCTGGTAATTGTATGTAAAAACACATCCGAAATTACAACTGCGGCTCATCTGCAGGTCGACGACACCGAGTTTTTCTCCTCTAAATGCTTCATTAGTCACTGCCTCTGAATGTTCTCTGTGAACGGGAGCCGCCGCCCACCACATTCCCCTGACCCTTCGGGCGGACCTGCAGTCGCTCCAGTGATGCTTCCTACGCACAGCAGGCTTCATTCATAAATCTGGCTCTTTAAAAAAAAAAAAAAAAAAGCCCAGACGTGCGGGGAGACCTCGCCTGTGCTGGAGTGAAAAATTCAGCATCCGTGCAGCAGCATGCTGTGGCAGTAGGATCAGGGATTGCAGGCTTAAATCTTGGGAGTCAGACTGAGGCGCAGTGATAAACCTGTGATTAGCACCGTCCCTTGTGTGTCGTCCTGGAAAAGCAACCAGGCTGCCCTGCCCTCCCTGACGGAGCGGCACAGGGAGGCGGAGGTAAAGACAGGAGAGCGAGCCGGAGGGGGGGCGGCAGGTTCAATTCCCAGGTTTGGATTTCCTTACGAGGACCTTTTCTTCCCTCCCGTAATGTGAAACATCCATCAGCGATGTTTCAACAAGCTGTGTGGCCACTTTTCTACAGCGCTCATTAAGAGTCGTCACCAGCTGGGTGCCTGCAGAAATGCATGATGGTTCATTATAATATTTACCCACTTTTCGCTCCCATTCATCACGGGGTGCAGTGCGGTTTGCAGAGAGCCATCAGCGTCGGGTGTTTGTTGTGAGCCGCCTGGTGCCTCGCAGTGCGAAAAGGTCCTGGAGCAGCAGGAGGACAGCTGGGTGGTTTCCAAGACAAATGCCAGAGTACATTTCTGCAAGCCACAGATATATAAGATACACAAGTTCAGTTGTATGTTGTGACATGGCTGCATTTACGCTCGGGCACAAAAAAACACTTGGTTGTGTTTAGGAAAACATCACGTCGTGGCTTAAAATCCTTGGTAAGCGTCCAGAAGTATTCTGTTTGAGATATTCAGTTGTTTCTCACTTACAAATGTTGAAAGGCCATCTTGTCTCTTGCTTGGCAGCCATCTCCACCTCCTCCAGACAAGAAAGCCAACTCAGGGCAGAAACCTAAAAGTGCCAACATTTTAATTTGCCTCTGGTTCTGATCTTTCCTCTGGCTGGTTTCCCAAATGCAGGTGCAGTAACGTGGATTAGAGACCAGATTCCTAGTTATCCTGCTTCTGCTTCTGCATTGAATAAGATAAGCAGTATAGAAAATGAATGCATGGGCGACTGCAGGCTGAGGAAGTTTTGAGGCCATATCTACATTTTTTTCTCCCAGCCAGCGGGTAAAAAAGGTATGCAAAGCAGAAATGGAACCAGGTCACCCTTGAAACAAAGTCAGTCTCGAGTCTGAGGCTCGCAGTAAAGAAGGTCGACATTTATAATCATGTAAATCTTCTGTCAGCGGATGTTTCTACAGAATCTGGGCCCGGCAGCTACAGACGGTATGGTCCGATTTATGGCAGGTTCTGGAAGGTCACTGTCTGGTGGTTCGTCCACCAGACAGTGACCTTTCAGAACCCAGCAGACTTTTATTCTCTACTCTGCTACTTTCTTGTGTTCGTGCTAAATTCTGGTATTTGTCACCAATCCGCTGAACTCTTTAGATTTAAATATCGGTTTAAAAATGTGACTAAATGCAACTTTTATTGACGTTTTCTAAACCAGGTGCTGCACATGTGAAATAGAAGCCTGATGTTGTATCGGACGACTGGTTTCCTCTGCAAGAAAAATTATATTAGACGCTTAAATTCAACATTTTATGGGCCAATCAGATTTCAGCTGGCAGCATGTTAAAAATGATTTCCACAGTGAGTATTTTGCAATAACTGTTCAAGGAAGCTTTCATCTCCAGTTCACTGATCGCACATTTTAATTTGTATTTATTTTAATTTGCTTGATTTTTGTTGAACGTGAAGCACTTTGTGACTGCAGTCTGTGAAGGTTGGTGTGCAAATACTCTTTGCTTGCTTGTCTGTGTGGCAGAGTTTCAGGACAACGCAGACAGTCATTACTTTTGACATTTTAAATCCTGTTCTATTGTTCAGAGATTGAGACTGTTTGTCTCCCAAGACTTTCCACGGTGGAGCTGAATGTGCTCCTCATCCTGCAGGTCCACATGTTCTGAAGTTATAACATCAGATCCGAGTTCTTTGAAAGGTCAAACAGGATCTAATCTAAAACCTTTTAACAAACTGTGTTTTTCAGACCAGCCTACTTTGTTTTGTCTTCATCACTCCATCACGGAAAAAACTGAAAGACAGACAGTCGAATGTGTTTTGATTCGTTATGATTTCATTAAAGCCCTGATTTGATTTGTCGTTGCTTGATATCACCCGCAGCCTCCGCTGATCGTGCAGCGACGCACATAATCGCTTTGCATGGAGGCTTTAAACTTTACATAAGACAGCTTTGTTTACATGCACACTAATAAACTGATCAGTATCTCATGTATGGAGCTGTCAGATTATTCAAGCCGTCACGTTAGACGACATAACGTGATACGCTTTATTGGATTATGAGGAAATCCGATGAACACAGGCAAATTTTTCTTTCTTTCTTTCTTTCTTTCTTTCTTTCTTTCTTTCTTTCTTTCTCATCGGCACATTTGTAAAAACCTAAAAGAAACTGGTTGTATTTCTTTGCATGTTCTGCAAACCAAACAAATCCCACACCAGGACGGTGGACAGAACAGTTTTACTTCATGTACTCTTGACTGAATCACGTAAACCAGGTTTTTTCCAATCAGATCAGATTATTATCAAAACCTTGATTATTCCCAGTTATCAGATTATTGCAGTCATGTGAACGTGCTGAAGGATGAAGCATGTTAGGTTGTAGGTTCTGGTTTGGCATCATTAATGCATTAGACTGGCTGTAACTGAGTGAGCAGGCTCATTATCGTTGGTTAATCACATGCACGTGTCCCTCAAATGATCACTTTTATCTCATCGCTTGATTAAACTGTCGTCGTTCTATCAGCCTGTTAAAACTCCAATGACGGTGACTGCAGTTTGTTTAAGTGCGTATATTTAAAAAAACTTTGCATACAGAAAGAGTTTTGTTTGATGGCTTTGTGTTCCTTTTGCTGCTCCAAACAAAAATAAATACATCCGTCTAGACTTTAAATCGATGGCAGTACGTCCGTGCTTCTCCTCCACACCTGCGGATCGTTTCCTGTTCGCAGGGTGAGTCCATTCTTGCAGAATACTTTTTTGTTTTTTTTTATGATTGTCAGAAATAAAATGCAATCCGAGGGCCGTGGTATTGACTTGTTTTTGGGGGCCTTTGGAGTGCTGCTGCTCCAAGTTTGTGTTTGAGAATATTTGAAAAAGCTCATATCACAAAAAAGTCGGAGTTGGACTCAGTGAAATGGAAAAGCCAACGTCCGGGGAGGGTGTTGTACGTTTTTACTCAGCCGTGTGGAGCTGAGTTTGACTGCAGGTCATGTCTGGAAAAAAGCTTACTGGTATATTTTATTTTTGCATTCGAGACCTCATCAAGCAGATGATACGATCGATCTGCAGACCGTCAATTAACTCAACTCTTCAGCGAGCCGCGTTTTTCAGATGGTACGATTCTGAAATGTTCTGTCGAATGAGATGGAAAAGCGATGTCTTTATGGAGCAGTAATGATGCATGCGGCCGTCTTGTCTCTCCCTTATCGTCGTGATGTGAGCTTTAATGTGCTGCAGAGCCGCGGCCGTATCAGATCACATGTGGCTCCGGGCGACTGGAGCCTTCATGGGCGGAGAAGGGATGGAGGCGAAGGAGGAGGAGGAGGAGGAGGAGGAGGAGGAGGGGGTGAGAGGCTCGGGGTGCATCATAGTCTTCCCATTTCTCTCCAGTTCCAGACAACAGGCCCCGGCGAAATGACTGTGGGTGCCGCCAACTGTGAAATTAATTGAACTTGTGATCCGAGGGGTAGAGACCAGCATCCGGCCTCGAGGAAGCGAGTGTGCAACCACTCTTACATTAGTTCATGAGAGAGGAACAGCCGAGCCCAGAGGCGCCGACCGGAATCTGCGGTCAGTTTCCTCGACAAGATGTCTCCGGACGTGGCCGAGCTTCACTTGACTTGCGCGACATTGCAGCAGAGTGTGTGAGACGTGCTGTCACGCCGCCGGCTCTTGTTAGAGGCATTACTTCGGAGGGAAGTCGGACAGATCCATCGCGTCAAGTTTATGATGGGTCTTGTAGATAACGATCGTGTACTCGTGTAGGGATTAAGGCGGATATAGGAGGATATTTCAATTTTTGCTGTGTGGTTTCAAACAAAAGCGCTCGTTGGAGCGACTAACAGCAGCTAAAACACTCTGTCGGACCACATTTGCACAATCTTCTGCCTGTGCTAACATGGATCCGTCTGAAACGCCCCGAAGAGCTTCGATTTTTATCCTTAAATCGGGAAAATATGTGATCTGATTCCCTTAATGAAGATCAAGAGTTACTGCGGGTCTAAATCGTGGCTTAAATGAAATCCTCCTAGGAGACAGGTTTAACTTCAGATTAATGCCGTCTGCCAGCGGAATCAACAGGAATTATTTGGACTATTTTAATGAAGACGTCAAGAAAAAAACACCGGCAGCCAAGTCAGGCAGGTTGGGAAAACTGCAGTGGAGATAATTTCACTGCTTTTTGTTTTAAAACATATTTGCATCGATGTTTACCGCGCTGTAGAGCTAATTATATTACTTTTTTTTTTTTTTTTTTTGACAGTGTTGTTTTCCTGCTCTTTCTCCTTTAATTCCAACAAATGAACAGCTTTGTGTGATTTACTCCAGCTCTCGTTATTAGCAGCCTCGGGCTTGGCGCCGCGTGCAGGCACTCTCGCTAACGAGGACCAACACAGGTGGAGGAAATTAATCTCGTTTAACTCCGTTCGGGCCTCCAGAGACCGAAATAAAAGTGAAGCACAAAGCTACTTTTGAACCGAGATCAACTACTGAAGCTTGTTTTATGGTGATCGGTGCCAAAAGGGGTGAAGTTAGACAACAGCTGCCTCCATCCTCCGTCCAAACTGTTTTCATATTCGAGCCAACGACTGATGAGATGTAATCAGTGGGGAGTCAAAGAATCAATTACACTTCCTTAATTTTCCTCGTGGCCTTTCCGACCAGAGGCCGAGCCGAGCAGACCGGAGGCTCTCAGAGCGCCGACGAGAGTAGGCCATCTCTACCAGCGCTCCGCTTTAAGCAGTTAGTGTCCCTGAAGTTTCTCCTCGGCTCGGCCCCGCGGATACAACGCAATCTGCGCTGCCCCACATTAGATGAGTATCCTCCAGCTCTCATCCAGGTCACACCGCGCCGCAGAGTGCAGCAGAGGGGCTTCCAACACGCTGCTGCTGCTGCTGCTGCTGCTGCTGCTGCTGCTGCTCAGGTGGAGGGAACACACTGCGTACGTGACGGAGAGAGAGAGCCTGTTGGTCCAAAGTGTTTCAGGTCAGCAGAGTTACACAACAGCACCGAGCGGATCTGACGCCGCTGGTTCTGCTCATCGAGAGGTCGTAAAGAATTCAGTTTCTCTTTTATCAAACTTTACTTGTGTTTTCTGTCCCGCCAGTTATAAAACAACATCAACACTGAGGTTTTGCAACTGAATTGCTGATATTTATATGAGTCTTTTGTAGTGAGACCTCCTCTCAAGTCACGTCTAGCCAAGTCTCCCGTCATGTCCAACAAAGACCGAGTTTCATCTCAAGTCCTTTGTCTCACAAGTTTTTAAGGAAAAGTCTTAAATCTTGAGTTAAGCCTCAAGTCATTTAGACCGAACCATAAGTCTAGGTGAAGTCTAAAACCCCCTGAGGACAAGTCAGAAGTCATGTCCACCCAAGTCCAAGTTAAACCTCAAGTCCTGTCCAGCAAATTACAAACCAGGTCTCAAGTCCTTGACTATAAGTTTGTGTGCTGTCCTTTCCAGTCAAGTCTAAACAAAGTCCAAGTAAAGTCAAGTCTAAAGTCCCTTAGTACAAGTCCAACAAAGTCCAGATAGAGTAAAATCTCATGTCCAAGTCTATTTTCCTGACTAGAGTCAAGTTTTGTGGACAAGCTTCAAATCATGTCCAAGTCTATTTTCCTGACTAGAGTCAAGTTTTGTGGACAAGCTTCAAATCATGTCCAGAGTCAAAGTCCTGATCAGGTCACGTCTTGAGTCCTTGAGCAAGTCTCATCAGGTCTTAAATCCTTGAGGACAAATCCAGGTCCTGTCCAGTAAGGTCCAAATCAAGTATCAAGTCCTTTTGAATCAGTTTTCTTGTCCAGTCGGGTCCTGGGACTTTGCTTTCAAGTCTTCAGGGAGTCAAATTAAATCTCACAACAATCAAATCTCACTCTGTATTGTTGTGATTTAAGTTTGACTTGATTTCAAGTCTTCAGGTGGAAAACTGCATCGACGCATCACGATTTTCTGACTGTCACATGAACCTGTGTGACAAAAAAAACCCAAAACCATCTAAAGCGTGTTGCCCCTGTGAAGCATTATGTTTGTGGCATAATGAGCGAGGAACTTAATGCACCTTCACAAAAAAGCTTTAAAGATTTATGTTAAAAGCCCCAAATGTGTCCCGGTGTTGCTGCTGCATCGATCAAACGGCGATAGAACAAAAAGTAGCTGTTTGCTGTTCAAGGATGAACTTCAGCATGACATTCAATTATTAATAGAAGTCAAAGTATAGTGATATTTAATTAGAACTCTTTGAATATGTGGTTCAAATACCACAACCTTTAAGAAAAACAGCCTCCTTTGTTATAAAACTCCACGGCTGCCTGCCCGCCTTAATCAATTAAACGTGTAAGCTTTTAAGCTCTTTCCTCTTGATATCTGTGATATGCATAATAACGACCTCATTACTGGAGCCGTCGGCATTGTGTTGTGGAGATTGGATGCTGAAAAAAAAACCCCAAAAAACGCACTTTTATCATTTCGTAATTCATCCTTCGGAGGAGAGGAGACCGGGAGGCTGCGACAGAGAAATCAGACACTGTGCGAAATCGAAAACCAGTCTGAGTCATTCCAGGCATGAACACACATCCAACCACGTCTGTGATATCTGCGCACGGTCGGCTGCGAAGGTGTAAGGACAGTCACGTGTCCTCTCCTTGAATATAAAAGCATCCACGGCTGTTTTGACAGAGCCAGGTGTCAACAGGAGGAAGGCAAAATGACCTTTGTGTGCAGCAGAGATCAGACGAGTTTCCTCTCAACCCAGCTTCTTTTTCTTTTCAAGGATTTCACCGTGAGCTTTATCAGTTAATAGAAATATTCATGTTTTACGTGATAATTGCAGGGCCTTGAACACAACACGGCTCCGAGTGTTCGGCTCGTTAAGTTTTTTTTTTCCCCACTATCCAGATTTTGCTACAACAGTTGCAGACATGAATATGTTTCTTTGTGTGCCAGAAATAATTACATGTTGTGGGTTGTATCGACGATGCCTTGATGCATTTGGAGGCATTTTTTTGCAGATAACTAATTCATGATTTTTTTTTTTTTTCCCTGCGTTTTGTTTTGTTCTCTCTCGTGCCAGCAGACAGTCTGAATGTCAAGCAGTGGTGTGAAAAGCTCTGAGAACAGAGTGGAATAAAAAAAAAAAAAAAAACAAGCGAAGAACGCAGAACGCCTCGTTGTTCTCCTGAAGAGGCAGTTGTAGTTTGTCTGGGACTAAAGAAACGTGCCTTTTAAAACCAGATTAGTTATATTTTCACAGATGTGGAGACGTGTTAGATTTAGTAAACTGTTAACTTTACTTTTAGAGATGTAAATTCAGATGTCGTCGTCGTATGTAAACATTTGGGCTTCAGTGACGACATTTTTATCGCTGATCCAAACTTTTCTTCTGAGATTTAATGTTTAGACGCATCGATTTGCTGCGGTCTCTTACAGAAACAAAAACCACAGACCTCCCTTAAAGAAAGCAGCTCTAACAAGCGATAAACATGATAAAACCTTGCAAACACATTAATCAATCGATGTCCAAAGGCTGACATATCGAAAGGTTTCCTGTCCTCCAGCTGAGAAGAACCTGATTCAGCTGCATTTTGTTCAAACTTTTCACATTTATTTACGTTTAATTTTCAATTTCTTGTCACCACAACAGTTCAGACGGTTGAAGCAACTTGTTCTTGTTCTCTCCTCCTTGACTGTGGGTGTAAAATACTCTTTTTTTGGACACGTTTGGCTGATTGCTTAATTTTTCGATCATCCTCTGTGGATCAGCTCACAGTTTTCCCGAGCAGCCTCAGGACGGAGCAGCGCTGCAGCTCCTCTCGCTAACGAGGACCAGCGCAGGTGTTTGAGATTAATCTCGTTTAAGTTAGCTCAGCGCTGCTTTGTCAGGGTTATTTATACGGCCCGGAGCTGCAGAGCTCTCCCACAGGGGTTTCAGTGTCTCTGCGATGTATGACGCCAACTTTCTCTTGACTCATGAGTGAAAAATGTCCTCGACATTCTTGCGATGCAGGCAGAAGTGGGACTGCAGGGGAATACTTGAACAAATTCATGCGAGGAAGAAGTAGTCAGAGTGTTGTAGTTCTGCTTCACGGGGGGAAAAAAAAGCTGAATATTTAAAATTTTGCTCGCAGACTTTTAGATGCAACAAGTTAAAGAGTATTAGGGTAATAAGTGGAAGACTCTGAATCAAATCAGAAAGTTTGCCGACACCATATTAACTCTTTTCCGAGCTGAGCACGTCCACTTTAAACGAGGAATCTTCACCTTCATCAGACTTTATTGACAACAAGCAGCGAACATGACATCCGGGTCAGTTCGTCCCTGTGGACCGGTCGTACACTCAGGATACAGATCGAAGTCGAGGTGGAACCGGAGGGACGGCATCACGGCGTCACGGCGTCACGGTGTTTTTTAAAGCTCATCAAGTTTCCCCGCTGAGATCGTTAGCGAGCTGTCAGTCCACACGGCAGCAATAACTGTTCCTGAGAGGGTTTTCACCTCCACGCAGCCATTTAATCAACCAGAGATTAACCTGAGAGACGTCTGGCCCAAATTCTGACAGGATGTTTGGCACCGTGTCTGTTTGTTGGCTGGATGGTTTTATTAGATGCTCATGTGAGGACTTGAGCAGAACCTGATTATTTTTTTTATTTTTTATTTTTAATTTTGTGTGTGTTTTGTGTAATTTTGACTTCAATCTGTCTCTCAGTTGAACCTCATACTTTTTTTTCCTCCCCTCACCCTGTTTTTGAAGAAGCAGCAGGTCGCTTTGTTTTTCATTCCAGAAACACAAAAATCTGTCAGACATCTAATCAGATGCTGAATTCTGATGTGTAGTTTTTTTTTTTTTTTTTTGGCTGGCATTTCTGAAAATTGCAGAACAAAATATTTCACCTGTCTGTCTGAATAACTGAAGGCAGACGGAGACAGCCAGCTGCTCAAATATTCTTCTTACCAGTTTTTTTTTCTTTTTTTTCTGCAGTTTGTTTAGAAAGAAACAAATACGGGAACCGTTATCAGCCAACACATTCCTGATGCAACAGGAAACTTTTAATAAACGCAGAAAACCATCTCGTGGTGCTGAACCAGACTGAATATTGTTCCAGAACATAAACTTTCAAGACCTCAGCTGGGATTAAATCCAGTCCGACTCGCCGGATGTCGCCAAAGACGACTACGAATTGATTTTAAAGAAACAAACGAGCTGACGCGTTTTTTCTCGACAGCAGAATGATAGCGGGTGCAGCCCGACCGGGTCGGAGAAAGGCCCGGCTGTGCAGGACGGGATGAAATCGGATCTGTTGTACGATCCTTCTGTCCCTCCATGAAAACAGGCCACCGCTTCATTCTCTATCTCTTCAACCTGCTAATTTAACCTCTTTTTTTCCCCTCTCACACTGTTTCTTGTTATCGCTTCCTACTTCTAATGTTAATCAGATTCTTCCTCCGCTGTTTTCCCTCCGTGTGTTGTGATTACAGACTCTGAATGTAATCCTGCCGGTCTTTGTGAGCGCTGCAGCAGGTCCTCACCGGCTCGATTGTTGTGCACAGATGGTGTTTCCTCTCTGACACCGTCGGGGATTCTTGTTGGCTTGAAAACAGCTTTTGTTTGCGCTGGTAAAAAAAAGTAAAAATCGAAGTTCCACCATCTCTTTGTGCTGCAGCCTGACTGAATGCAGACGAACACTTTAGCTCCTTTTTTTTTTTATTTTTTATTACCTCAGTTATTAAACTCTCTTCAGTCATGAGGAGGAGACGTCGGGCTGATGAGGGGCAGCACGACACTTACTGAGGGTTTGTTTGTAAAAAAGAGGCATGAGGTGATTTTATCAACTGTTTCCTGGTGGCATGGAGGAAGACTTGTTTGTTCAGACTCCTGGGACGTCGATAGCGACGCTGCTTCCAGCACATAACACTGAGAGCTGAAGAAACGTAGGCAGTGCGACAAAAACAAGCATGTTAACGAGTCGGTTTTGTCGAAGATTGTAGCCTTTGAACAGGCTCCTGCACTGGAATCGAGAGAATTTACAGAAAAGAGTATAAAGTATGTAATAAAATAAGTAGTAAAACGAGAGTTTCAGAGGAGAGGATGCTCAGACTCAGTCGACATCATGACTCGACATCGAGGAAATGTGTGTTTTATATCGGATAAGATGTGTTTGGACTGAGCTGAAACAACCTTCTGCACCTTGACGAGGTGAAGACTGTGTCTCCTGTTCTGATTTACAACTCTCTCTGTTTCATATCAATTTATTTGAATTGCCCAATTTTGAAAATAATGGGTTTTTTTTGCCTCGAGGAGCTTTACGATCTGTACATCATGCAGCATCCTACAGCTTGAGACAGTAGATAGTAGTTGAGATGGATAGCAGAGAAAGTCGGACTAAAGATATAAAACAGATCTTGTGTCTAGAGAATAAAAACCAACATAATAAAGTTTCAGTATGACAGAATCAGATCGACAACTGTGAAATGAGGACGCGTTGATCAATCACAAACCTGTTCCTTGTGTTTTTTTTCTCTCCTGAAATGTTTTCAGAAATGTATTTTCTAAACAGGCTCAGAGCTAAAAGTCAAGCACTGCCCAGTATTTATCCTTGCAGCCCAGTGCATTGTGGTTATTGTAGTTTTCTACTCCTTTTTTTGAGCCAAAGGGAACTCACAGCTCTTCTTCTGTGTCTCTCAGTGAAATACTTATAGAGAAGCGTTTCCTCCACAGACTGTAAACCTGATGACACGATGAGAAACGGCTCCATGAAAAGACTCGTAACAAAGACCATTAATTCTTCACCAAGATGTAACATCAGGATGGTGAACATGCAGCTGATCTGTACGTACGCGTTGTATTTGCAGCATGAGATCAGTAGTTTCGTCAGCCGACTCTCTGGTGTTTAAATCCTCACGCGGCGTCTCCGTCCTGCTGCATCTCCACCATTTTTCCTCAGACAGATTTTAATGACATGAAAAGAAGTTTCACTGATGTGCGTTTTTTGATTCACGCTGCCTCAAAAAACTGGTATTGTTGTGACACACGTCACTCCAGAAGATCCCCAGTATTTGCAGGGGACGTGTTTGTCACGGAGGGGGAAATGCAATTAGCCGAGCAGCCAGCAGGGATCTCAAATGAAAAGTCACATCTCTTGATGAGTTCATTAGATTTCAGGGGAATGCGTTTGTGCGACGGCGGAGGAACCCTTTCGGCGAACGACTGGCGCGCGCACGCAGCTCGACAAAACAAAAGTGGCAGCGTGTGATTAAAACACATCTGAAGAGCGATTAAAGAAGTCGTCACAGGATCAGCTGAACACTTCATTTTCTTATTTGACACTCACGTGTTGGGAGGAGGAAGAAGAAACGTCCTCACGCCGGCTCCCTCCTCCCCCCTCCTGTGAGAAGATAAACCCTCCGCTGCTCCAACGTCGCCGTTCATTCAGATTTTGTTTACAGACGACTTTGATGTTCTTGCGTCATGAATGAAGCGACTCGTGGTGATCTCCTAACTGATGTTGCGCTGGCAATATTTTCAACTCGGCAGCTCTGCCGGCAATTAAAATGTCACAGAAGGAGAAGAAGACGTGAGCAGATCAGAGAGAGAGGCAGAGAGGAAATGAAATTCAGTGTGAAAGGCGGCATATTTAACACTTGACCCCATTCTGGAGAGGGGGTGTGGCTCTCTTCATCGGCCTTTACACCGATGATGTTCATTTGAGAAAATTACATGATCTCTGGTCGGGATCCGTGGCCTACTTTCTGCCGTGATATCCACACCGTCAAGATCCGACTCTGAATTAATAACTCGAATACTTATATCGCTGCTCTCCAACTCCCCGATTATTAAATCTCTCTCCTCCAGTGTTATTATATTCTTTTTTATTTCCAATGCTGCCTCAACTCGAGAGTAAAAACTATAAACTCACTGCTCACCTGAGAAGAACTTCAGGGTATTTTATTATTCTTTCAAATGTAAGAAGGAATTCATGAGCACTTTTGAAAATATAGAGTTCAGAAGTTCATAAAACTGAAGTCAGGTTGTGTAAAAATAGAGTTAAGTTGACACATTTTAAATCTTAAGACTTGAATATGTTGTTGTTGCGTTACGCAGAAACACACAGGAGGGAACTAACAACAAGCTTTAATGTGAAGCAGGATGAAACAAGAAGATGTTTGTAGTTGACATTAATATCGCTCCAAAGTGTTTGTGCAGCAGTTAATATGCCAATAATTTAACGAAACACACTGCAGATCAACTTAAACGACAATAATAAAGGTTTTGAATCTAGTTTTTTGACAACATAAGAGCCAAAACAGCTAAAAATGCAAGAAATTAATTTCTTATCATAGATAAAGACAAATATGAAGACAATCAAATCACCAAAACACAAAAATATTCATGATTTTCCAGTTAACTGTTTTGCAAGTCGACCAGTTTTCAGCTGATTTGGTTTCGGCTGCAGAAGGATTTTTAATTTTAGGCGCGTTTAGAAGAAGAGGAGGATGTCACAGTAATTCAGAGGATTACCAAAATAAAAGGTGAAGTTATTTTAAAGATTAGACGCTAAATCTGTTCAGGTGTTCTCTGGTGGTTTTTGCGTCTCTGTGACCGTTAAAGTGAAGTCAGGACTCTTTCCACACTCACTCAGACGTGAGCCTGCCAAGATGGCTGCCGAGTGGCAGGAGGGACTTCGGTCAGCCGCAGATCTGCTCCTGCAGCTTTGCATGCTGGGAGGGAATTATTGTGTTTTGAACTCATATTATATCTGCATTTCTCTATGTTTTGTGGCAGCTGAAGAGCAGGACAAACTGTAAAGAAGACATCATTTATTTTAATCATTCATTTGGAGTTTTTCAAGTGTTTCCAACCAGCAAGAAAGCTCATTATTCTCCTTCTTTAGCTCCGTTTTGTTCTTTACTAACTCCAGAGGTAAATGTCTGGCTCTTCAGCAGCTGAATGCTCCTTAATGTCACCAGCTTGTCGCACACTTTCTGCGCCTGCCTTCGCTGGGCGAGTAACAGTAAAGTACAACAGTGGAAACAGGCTCCATGAGAGCAGTGAACGTAAAGATGGAGCCTGAGGAACAGAAACAAGGAGCCAAAAGACACTAAAGCGCCATCTGATCTGCTGTTGATATAAAAAATCTTAATTAGTGTGGCTTTCATAAAAGAAAAAAAATGTTCAACATACGGACTGAAGATCATCGAACGTACACACACACACACACACAAGGAAAAATGAAAATCCGGAGCAGCTTCACGCTTCATGAGACGAGCCGGGCTGCTGGCTGCGGTATGTGGTAACCATGGCAACGTGTCTATTGTAAAGTGGAGTTGCCTGAAGAGCGAATGACCGGAGGGAGGGGCGAGATGTGATGGACGTGATGTGGACACGAGCCCGCGGACTGTGTGTGCATGCTGATGTCCGAGCCCGGCTGGACATCAGCCGCCTCGAGGCGTTTCTTCTTCTTCTTCTTCTTCTTCTTCTTCTTCTTCTTCTTCTTCTTCTTGGCGGGCAGATTCTTATGAAGTATCAAGAGGGAGAAATATTGAGAGAGGAGATGTGGGGAGGTGGAATGGTACTCTTAACACTGCTGGGGAGAATAAATGCTTTTTTTTTTTTGTTACGGTCGGGCAGTTTCAGGTTGTTTGTGGCAGGATTTAGCTGGTCGGAGGAGGAGGAAAAAAATCCAAGCGAATCGCTGAGCAAGCTGTTCTCCTCCTCCTCATCCTCCTCCTCCTCTGAGAGTCTGGCTGGATGAAAAGGGTTTAGTGGGTGAAAAACACTCTCATTACCTCTGGGTTAAAGGGGCATTAACTGATCTTGACTTTTAAGACATGAATACATCTCAGATCCAATAGCAAAGTCTGGCAGACGCCCTGAGTGCTGCTTTAATTCAGCACCTAATGACACAACCAAATGTGGCCTGTATGAACCAAATCCAGCCACCCTGATCAAACTTAATGATTACCTGGAAGCCTTTGACCCTCTGGTGAATCCATCTCTACCTTCTCGTGCTGTTTTTTTGGGGGTTTTTTTGCACAACATTTGTCAAACTAACCAAACTTTCCAGCGGAGATAGCCGCGCTCCTAAACGTCCCAACAATGTCAGGCTGAATATCAGTGAAATGGTTTTTAAAGTGTTCCAAAAGGAGACAACGGGAATATTTCTGTCTGATGGGACGCTGCGGCTGCAAAAAGTGTCGGGTTTGAATATTTCACCGTGCGTGTAGCTTCGGGGAAGAGAGATAAGAGACGGCGTATTGCTGTGATAATGTCAGAGGGTATAGAGAAATATGTTTCATATCACGCAGCTTCTCAAGGTCTAGACATTGTGGGTCCTTCCTCAGATAATGTGGAAACACCAGCACAGCACTGTGAGCTATAACATGGTCAGTGGCTTTAATCTCAACTTATCAGGTCTGGATGTGCGCTGGTTAGACTTTCAAAATAAAGGCCTGCTGACAAACTGTTCTCACATTATGACTTTTGGACTCTCAGATGTTGTTGTCTCTTATCCAAGTCACTGCAGAGCTTCTCACCTCTGACTTAGTGGTGAATAGAAAGCATCAGTTTGCTACTGCAGACAGATTCAAGGTCATCCTACCAGTTCACACCAACAACAGCCTTGGCTTGTCAGAGATCCGTTTTGTAACTACGGCAACAAACATGGGCCGAATTACATATCAGCAGCTCCTGTTGCCAGTGTGCTCATGGATGTACAGCCTGCTGTTTCTGGATCACCGTGAGGCTGAATAAAACTTTAAATTGTGACAATTTTCAAGCACATCTGGGACCTTTAAAGTCTATCATTATTCCTCAGAATGTGTACGTCCCACTCAATCTAAAATTACGTGGATCATTTCTCCGAGTTATAACGCTGAAGTGGAACATTTGATGCAAATTTGTGCTCTTAAGCAGCTTGTTATATTTCCTATAAGCGGTGCGTCGCAGCTGCTGACTGTGTCGAGGTGACCAAATCAGCCCGAGTACTTTAGATAACGACTTATTCTTTGGCGCCAATCAGCCAATCAGGCACAGAAACTATTGCGACTCTCCTTAGATATACACATGCCGGCCTCTCTCACCTCATGTGGCGTCGTTAGTGTCATCAGTCGTCTAAAAGCTTTGTGATGGTCTCTTCGCTCAGAGAACAGAAGTTACTATATAACCACATGTCTCCCTCGCTAAATTTAAAGAAAATTAGACGGGTTGGGGAGTCGAGATGCAAAGTGAAAATCTAGAGTTTAAGAAGTTAATTGAAGACGGAGCTAAAAAGACAAAACACTATCATTTGTTTTCCATTGGCTGAACAAGGCTGCAGCTTCTGGCGACGATTCAGTTTCAGGGCAAGAACAATTTAAAGTCTCCAATTAGTTGAATTGATTCCACGTTAAACTCAGTCACCAGAGACGAGCAGCACAAATAGAGAAGGAGGGGGTTTTTTTGGTTTTGTTTGTTTTTTTTAATATTTGGGTCAGCCTCGCCTCGGAGATAAAACTTTTCAATTCGAGCACAAACGCATCTTTTTGTTGTTTTTATACTTTTTTTTATTTCTCTCTCAAAGTAATAATGATGCCTTTTAATGGTGTGATGCATACAGTGAAGCAATGGAGAATAGCTGGTGCTGCATTGTGTGTGTATATAATGCCGAGCAGTACCTGGGCCCAATCGGAGCCACGGAGACTATCATGACTCACATTAGATTAGACCAGGCTTCTTTCATTGTTCCCCAGGGCCACATAAATCTTGTGGCAGTCACCAAATATTGACTGTAATGGTGACAAATGTGGTGTGCATAGTACAACACTTTACGGCTGATATTGTGCTCTCCTGTATAAGGCCAGTTCATTACTGGAATTCATTATACGCGCAGGACAGACTGGGTAATGCTGCGAGAATTGAAAGGCACCAATTTACTTTTAACAATATGCAAGGCTCCCCTAATCCCTCGCTATAGACCTCATCAGTGGAACGGATGGCTGTGAATATGGAGCCCATGAATCTTTAACCACCGCCGCTCCGTTCCCCCAGTTGTTGAAGTTGCTTGGCTGGCACTGTTGGAATTCAAAAGTAGAAGCAGCTCTGGAGTTAATCCGCAGGTCTGTGCGCTGTGTTTACCTGCCCAGTCGCCCAATCCCGACCCCTCGCAGGCGCCCACCACGCCGTTTTTTTATAATCACAACCGCCAGTCGGAGGGATCCTGCGGCGTCTCGTGTTGGTTTATATAACTCGTGTCTCCCTCCTGCATGGACAGGTTTCGCCATGCAGCGTGCTACACCCCGAGCCTCGTGTGCTGCCCTAGTTAAAGGGGTATTTTAAGAGTTCCCACACGGGTTGATTTGCCCTCGTATCCTTCTGAAGTTCAGCCTTTTTTTTTCTCCCTTCTGAAGCCTCCTTCAGTGTCAGATGCGAGGAGAGAGCCCGAGACGATTGTTACACCATCGTCTTGTTACATTTTAACGATGTGCACGTTAAGATAATATAAATATATATTTAAGAAATGTGGATGTATATGATTGATCCAACATTGTCAAACTGAATACATGTTGCTATTTCTCTCTCTTTGTTTGTTACCTCCAAATTACGCTATAAAAGATGTTTCAGGTGACTGGTTTTATGATCGCCCACCTTGTGAAGGTTTGGTAAAATCTGGGCGACTATGGGTGCCCCAGTGGCTCAGCTGGTGAAGCATGTGCTCCCTGTACAGAGGCCTCGTGTCCTCGCTGCAGCTGACCTGAGGCCATTTGAAGCATTTCATTCCTCCTCGATCATGTCTGCTCGCTAAAACGTGTTAACTTGCACAAAAAGTACAACGGAAGCTACAAACTACAGTGTTAAACTCGGCAGGCTTCACCCTCTTGGTACCATGAATCTTTGGTAGATTGTGATACCATGTGGTTCCAGCAGTTATTGATCTATTTCTGTTTGGAACAAAGTGGATTGTTTCTGGAGCAATTCTGCTTAAAAACAACTTTATTTTGGTGGTGGGAGGATCACAGTCACGGTGGAAATGAATAATTGTTGATGGTTGGGAGGGGGTGAGATGCTCTGGCTATTTTAAAACAGCAAAAAATCATTCTAATTGACCTGTAAACTATCATTTAGAGTGATCTATCTCTTATTGCTGCCATCAAAAGTTAGGAGGAGAATCCATTCAGTTTATAGTTCCCGTATTAAAGGAGACTTCGCTCTGCCATAAAAGATAAAATGGTTACGGAGGAAATTATGAAATCGTAAAAAGGCCAGAAGCAGATCAGATAAAGAGGATGATAAAACTGAGCCCACAACTGCCAATAAAAAATACTTTACTCTGCACATTTGACAACTATAATTCTAAATTGCAAAAAAAAGAAAAACGCTGAAAGGTCTGCCATCGGAAAGGGCAACTCCACCAATTTACACGTTAAATTGTGCTAACAGGAGTATTACTGTAAATTAGTCCACTGTGGCTCCAGAGGAAGCTGCAGGTAATCTGATAAAATGTCACTCAGAAGAGAAATTGCATGTTTCTGACTGTGTCATACACCTGACTGTCCCCAGAGACATGGAGCTTTGAATCCTGGGTGGCAAAGATTGATTTGTTATGTTTCGTACTGTAAATAAGTTATATAAATTATGTAATTAAAATATATAAGTGACATAGGTATTTCAACTAAAAGCGTAATCATTTCCTAAACATAACCAGGTGTGGCTAAACCTAACCTGCGGTTGTTTAGCTTTAACCTATCTTAACTAGTAGTTTTTTGCCTAAACTTAACCTAATATAGTAGTTGTTTAGCCTAAACCTAACCTAACCTAGTAGTTGTTTAGCCTTAACTTAAACTAACATAACCTAGTAGTTGCATAGCCTAGACTTGACTTAATATAGTAGTTGTTTAGCCTAAACCTAACTGTACCTAACCAAGTAGTTGTTTCACCTAAACTTAACCTAATATAGTAGTTGTTTAGCCTAAACCTAACTGTACCTAACCAAGTAGTTGTTTCACCTAAACTTAACCTAATATAGTAGTTGTTTAGCCTAAACCTGACCTAGCTTAACCTAGTAGTTGTTTAGCCTAAACGTAACCTAGCTTAACGTAGTAGTTTAGCCTAAACCTAACCTAGCTTAACGTAGTAGTTGTTTAGCCTAAACGTAACCTAGCTTAACGTAGTAGTTGTTTAGCCTAAACCTAACCCAGCTTAACGTAGTAGTTTAGCCTAAACCTAACCTAGCTTAACCTGGTAGTTGTTTAGCCTAAACCTAACTGAGCTTAACCTAGTGGTTTTTTTGCCTAAACTTAACCTAATATAGTAGTTGTTTCACCTAAACCTAAACCTAACCTAACCAGGTAGTTTGGTGCCTAACCTAACCTAACTTGACTACAGAGCCCAGGATGATCGAAACTGATGCCAAAAGGCTTAGTGGAGCATCAGTGAACATCTTAAATATATACAGATATATTACATGTGGATTTGTCACTCTGATACTCGACCATTTGTGATTAACGTCTGATTTGTTTGTGTTTTTGTGAAAATACTCGTGAAGACATACACCTGTTCACACACTAGCTTTAAAACCATGTGGTGGATAGAAAGTGCTGCCACCAGAAACACTAACTAAATGATGTGACCCAGCAGTGGCTCACACTTAATGTTTTTCACTCTTATCACTTCTTTTTTTTTTTTTTTTTAATCTTTGGACGTGCCTCAGATGAAGGCAATTTCAATAACGCTCCACTCAAATAGCAATCGTGTCATTTTAATGGCTTTTTGCTCGACTTTTGGCAGAATTTAATTAGCAGGATATTATTTGAAACCGTCTTTCCCGCTGTGCTTTGTTATTTGCGCCTCTCTCTGTGACCTGACGGTAACGACTCCTCTTTTCTCGGAGCGGCTCCTTTTCAAACAATGATCTCCAGTCTGGTTTCATTCATCAAACGCCGCACAACCGGAAATGAATTACGAATTTGAAATGTTTGCGCTCGATTGTTTTTTAATCTGCCAAGGTGATGATAGGTTTCCGACAGTGTCAGCAGTAACCGAGGTGCCCGGCTGTTCATAATGGAGGCTCATTACTTCACACAGTCCTGATCAGCATTTCTGGGACGTTGGTGGAGAATGTTTTTTGTAATAAGATTTAAATCTCCTCCTCCTCCTTCAATTATGTGAAGAGCTTCCATCTTGATGATTTTGTCAACCAGATCAATTTAAAGTTAATCTGTGACCTCTGTCGACTTCTACAAGAGTAATTACAACATCTCTGACAGACGCAGCTGAAATTAATATTTTACCAGCGACTGAATTAACTCTTTATTGTGCAGCAGAGATCTGAGATTTTTTCATTTTGAGATTCTGGGGCTTGTCGTTCACAGGCTTGTTCCCTTTTTGCTCATTTTTACATATTCGCTAATCAAACCTAACAACACACTTGTGACTCTTCAAGAGACCTGCAGGATCTTCAAATGCATCTGCAAAAAAATCAAGAAGTGCAAAAACTCAGAAGTTTATATTAATGTTTGCTGTAAAACTTAGATTTGCAGCAGTCAGTGATCAGATGATGTTAAAACCTGGGATACAAGAAGCTTCTTTACCTGTGTTTTCCTTATTTTTGGAGCATTTGAGAGAACAGCTGCAACACAAACTGAGAGTGAATCACTGTCAAGTCAAAGTTGTTAATGAAATAGTGATGAATCGTTTGTTTTCTGGAGTTTTACTCATTCATCATCTTGTCATTCACTCGTCCTCCTCTGATGTCCAGACTCAGGTTACTGCAGAAAGCTAACAGGAACGTGGTTATTAAAGTTTATATTAAAGCTGCTGTATAAAAGCCACATTTTCTCATATCCCTGCTCACTTTATCGAATCAGAGAAGAAAAACACTTGAGTAAAAGGGAAAAAAGGTGCTTTTGTTTTGTGCACAACACGGCCTTAAGTATGCGGACAGCTAATAATGACACATGTAACTGTTGAAGACATTGTTCGAAAAACAATTTGTGTGCTGGTATAACAGCCTTCGCTCCTCTGCTCTGAGGATTTCCGACACATTTTGAATCCTGGCTGCAGGGATTTGCAGACAGCATCAGGGAGGTCTAACACTCATATCAGGTGATAAGTCAGGGTCGGGTCAGGGCTCTGCGCAGACCTTTAACTATGGAGCTGGATTTGTCGTGCTGCAACAGGAAAAGGACAAACATGACACTGTTGTATAAAGATGTCACTGCATCTGTGCCTCGAAAAACATCCTGAGATCACATACGTTTGGCCATACCGTTCATCTTTATAGCTGAAATACATCAGCGTGTCATCAGTGAGCATATTAAAAATGTCAGTCGTACAGTAGGAGGGAGTTCATCAGGTCAGTGCAGCACATTCCTGCCCGCTGTCCAATTTAGAAGCGCATGTTTTTCTTATCTGCAGCCAATCTCGTCGGAAATTTGCAGTTCTGACATGATGTTTCCTCGTCAGGAGCGACAGACAGCAGCCTGAATCCCTGCGTGGATTCCAGTCATGCACTGCCCGCTTGGATTTCATCTCTAAGCAGTCACAACCCCCTGCGAACCCCACAGACTGATGCGTCTGGCACCCGGAATGAACAGAAAACAGCAAGAGGTGGAAAAAAAAAACAAAAAACAAAAAAAACGAGCCACTCCGAGGGGCTTGTTAGTGCATCGCTCTGTCTTGTGAGAAGTGCCTCCATGTTGTTGTTCCCGCCGTCGCAGAGGTGTGTTTTCTAACTCCCCTGGACCAACCCGGCCTTTTTTCATACCTCCCCATTTCTCCAGGTTCTCAGGTTTTATTTAGTTTTCATCTATCAGGTCGTAAAAGTGCAATTTCCCATTTTTTTTTTTTTTTTTTTTAAATATAAATAAAGTGCCTGTGTCTGTGCGGTCGTCGGTGTGTTTACCGCACATATGGGCCCCCGCTGGCTATTACACTGAGATTTCGTGCCTCGGTTAATGCAATCTCCTTTCAGATTGAAAAATGTATTTTAAGGTTCACACATGAAAAAGTGAAGCCAAGCCTATTCCCCGGCTCTAATTAAAAAGCGAGATATGTTTGGTTAGAGGGGGAAGAAACCGAGAGACATGAAAGCAAAGATCAAAATGTGACTGGCGGTGGCTCACCGACAGCAGGAGTCTTCAGATGGGAGACAAGAGGTAGCAGGAACTTCATTTGCTCCACCATGTGAGACACTTGAAGGCACAACGAGGCTCCGAGCAAATCAATCTCTCAAATGATTTCCCTTTTTTTTTCTCTCTCTCTCTCTTTCTCTTCCTCATCTGCGACTGTAAACGAACGCCCCGAGGTTCTTGCAGTGTACATCCTGCGTACACCGAGGAATGCAAATCACAGGTCGCTGTTTGCTTTTGTTAAAACCGAAGCTGTGACTGTACACCGACACTCGCAGGATTTTTAAACGCTGGAACTTTTCGTATTGATTCCTCACATCAGGTATTTAAACTGAAGGAAGGCGAGCTAGCTGTTCTCAGGTGAGAGGAGGTGCTGGCATTACAAATGTCATTACAGCAGGAGGTGTAAATCAGGTGAAAACAAGCCTTCACGAAGGGATTTACTGATTTGTTTTTGTATCGATCAAACGATGTTGGAGCGTCTATAAAAATAGAAGTTTTGTTGGAACACTTAAAGGAATATGTGGTGAGTTTTTAGCATTTATCAATAAGAAAACAAATACAAAGCATTAATATGTTGTGGCCTTTTCAGCGAGTCATGCTTTGACATGAGCCTCCTGCTCTGAATTCCTTTTAATGGCCAGTAGGGGGCGACTCCACTGGGTTTCAAGTCTAAGTGCATGTAAGCTTATGAGAAAACGAACCTACTTCTCACCCCAGTAAACGGTTCCTCGATGTGTTTGTGGTCTCAGTTGCTAGTTTCAAGTCTTTCAGGTCCCATTTGCAGTAAAAATAGACGATTGTTTCCAAATGTAGCAACAAAACATGCCGCATGATCTCATTTTTGGAAGATATCGGCCTTTATTCCACATTTCCACATGTGAATAACAGACTTTCAATATGTTATTGGCATTCTTCCACAGCTTCAGTGGGAAACAGTGGGTTTTGTTTGTCAGATACACAGTAGGGGGATTCAGAAAATGGACGACCGTGCTGCTGGTTTCGGTCTTTTCACAGGATTTTGTTGATGATAAGAACGTTTAAAATGCCAGAATGATGAGTTTTAATCTCTGGCTGCTGCGCCCTGCTGCACCTTCTCACTGGGATTGTCTAATTTCTTCATAACGTCAGAACAACAAGATAAGAGCTCTCTTCGCGTCGTGTCATTGGGGGAACATTTCCCAGCTCGAGTAATTTTAAAAAAGCCGAGACCTGCTCTTAAAGACCAGGTTTGTGTTTTCGCTGCTCGCCGTCTCGTCCTCTTTGATGTCGCCTCGGTCAGAAAATGTCTCCCGTCCCTTGGAGGGCTGGCTTGCGTCCGTCCTCTTCCCTCACCCGTGTTTCTCATTCTCTTTGTTTGTGTCCAGGTGGGATTTTCTTCACCTGTGCATATGACAGACCGCTCTACCCTTATCTGCTCGCTGACCTGTCCTTTTGTACGAACCAGACGGCTCTTCAAAAGCTCTGACAATCACTTCACTGTTTCCTACGCATTCATTCTCTCTCAGCGCTCCCTTTCATCTCCAGCCTCCCTCCCTCGTTCCTTATCCCGCCTCCCTATCGCACAGGTTGAGATCAGATAGGATGCAAAGTATTTTCCTGATTTTCTTATTGCAGTCCCCCAAATATTCCCTCGCATGCATTCATCAAAATAAATCCTTTCTCCTGCTGCGACAATCGGATTTCACCTCTGCTTTCTCCGTGAGCTACATGAAACAACGCGGCATCAGAATATTATATTTATTAGAGAGAGAGAAAAACAACAAAAAGTTACATTTCTGATGTTTTTGGCAGGTGAGTTACCTTTCTCACAGCGGGCCTCCCTGCTGTTGTATAATTAGTAATCACTCCTGCAGTCAGGACCGCAGGGGGCGCGTGGAGCTCCAGGTAGACAACTGACAACCGTGGACACACGGTGAGTACAAAACGGACCTCCCTGACAAACACGAGAATTAACTCGCTTCCTAAAAGTACGGCGGTGTAATCTGGCGGCTCTGTGAACTTCTGTGCACGGACAGAGAAGCGTGTTAAATATGTGTTGCTGGCGTCGTAACGAGCGCTTCACTCCGGGACATTTAGGCGCCGATAACGGAGGTTGAACACACCTGACTGCTTTTTGCATAGCGTTGCATCATTTGACACCCACAAACATACGACTGACTCGTCAGTCAAAGTGAGCGGATGACATGAAATTGCTGCCATTCTGAATGTGTGTCGATGCTGGAAAACTAAACGATGACACGAACGGACTTCAGGAAAGAGACAAGGGACGGCAGGTGTCCACGTCCTGTCGGGTCGTCCAACCCAGTTCATCAGAAGCGAGGAGCCGGTCAGTACTTCTGGAACCGGGACAGTTTCAGTGTGATGCTCTTGTTCTCAGGTGTTCAGTCCCAGTAAACGCTGCTGCTGCTGCTGCTGCTGCTGCTGCAGTCAGAATTATAGGTCTGACACTGAGGAGACGACAGCATCGGTTTATTTTTCCTAACAGCCTCTTTGGGTCGTGGAAGTGTGTGACGTCTGAAGAGAAACATCTTCGAGGGAGAAGGTCAGGCTGAGAGGTGTGAAGCCATCGCTGCTCTCTTTAAAGTAATCGTTGCTAAACCTGAACAAGGAGCTCAAACACAGCTCAGTATTTAGAGGTGGAGCGCACAAACCTCACTGAATATCTAAAATAATCTCTTTGAAATGATCTTCCTACACAAATATGTTGATATTGAATCTGTCAGTAAAGTGTTGAGATAATTATTTTGTTTTCAGCCACTTTTTTTGCGACTTTTTGTCCCTTTATGAAAACGTAACTTGTGAACTGCATGTTCTATAACATATTTTATGCAGGAACTAAAATTTAAACATATAGAAATGTGACAGTTTCGCATGAATCTTTGTAATTCACACGTAGAAACATGTGAATGTCACATTTTCACGATATTTGGCTAGTTTCATTTGACCGCTGAGCATTTTTCCACCGAAAAGACGTTAAAAAACTCTGTGGTCATTGGTGAAGGTGTTGAAACTGGTTTAAAAGTTAAAGTGTTGTCACCACTTTTGTTGTATTTTACTAAGATTTGCAAGTCAGGCATTTAACTGGGAAATCTGGAGGTTTTCTGAAGCCGAGCTGACTACAAATCCACATCCAAAGTGACCAAAGACGAGACTCAGTGTGAGGCTGGTCTCTGTTGTTACATCTGTCTAAACATTATGAGTGGGAAAACCATTCTGTTGCACTGTGACATGTTCCACGTCTTGTAAACGTCCCGGTGTCACGTCAGCAGAAACACCTGTGAGCGAAAGCGTCCCGCCGTGTGAAGATTATTACAGCATGTCGATTGAAACGGCGGCTCGGTCTGACCCGAGGTCAGAACCGCCATCCAGACGCCTTTCGGCGAACACTTTGCACCTGCAGCCCACCAGCGAGCCCCACACACGCTACCAGTTCAGGAGCAGCCGGAGGCTCTTTGGGCTCCGAGCCAGAGTTTTAATAAGCAGTCTGACTGTGTACCTGTTGAGGCGCAGCCCGACTGCAGGGCATGTTTGACACAAGGCTGCACAGGGTGAGCAAATGTTCGCAACACCTTCACCGACGGGGCTCCGGGCCGGGCCAGTAAAAATTAAAAAGCACAGCGGGGACGAGGAGCAGGAACGTGATTATATCTGAAATTTACGAACGCACAATCAAGACGCTGTTGCTCGTTGTTATGAAAATGGGATTCACGGCATCTATTTATAAAAGGTCCTCCTGTTTGGAAACCCGTTTGGCTTCGTCTTGACATTTCACAAAAGTCCCACTGTGCCCAAATTTTAACGAGTGCTGGCATTATCACTCGAGTGCTCATTTGAGATTCTTACGAGGGCGGTCGATATTCGGGGATGACAGCACCTAATCAATTAGGCCCGCGGCCTCTCAGACAGTGTGCAGAGATGCTGCTGCTACTGGGGGGAAAAACAGATCCTCCTCCGTCTCTTTATGAAGTCGTATTAATCATAAGTCTCCTAATAAACACCATTAGACGAATGCAGCAGTGGCGTCTCTCAACGCGGCTCACAGTGTTCAGCCACCGTTAATTAGCATCATCATCCCCAATTGTTTACTTGTCGCGAATGATCATTTAATTAGGTAACTTCAGATGGAGGATCCAAATATTATGGATAGATTATAACAAGATCAGTGGCAAACGGCTCCTGCGGCGGCTTAAGGAAGCTCAGCTCCGTGGGACAAGTATCAATCACATTTATATGTAAATAGATGCAATTATCTGTTCTAATCATCACACATTACTCACGAGGCAGAGGAAGAGAAGGGCGCTTGTTGCTTTTTAATTCTGTGAAAGTGGCAGAAGTGTGAAGGAGACAAAGCGTCGAGCCAAGAAACGCGTCTCCGACGGAAGCGGCTGTAAAAAAAAAAAAAAAAAAGAAACACCCACTTACTCAAAAAGGCTTCCTGATGAAAGTCTCTGCGAGGAAACGGCGAGACTCTTTTTATTTCCCCCTCCAGGAACGCCAAGGTTACGTTAGCTTTGATTTCACAAGAAAGCGAAAACATCTGCAGAGGGGAAAAAAATACTAAATCTCCTGCTGGGGATCCATATTAATCACAGCTTTCAGTTTCGTGTTCGCTCACCGAACGAGGATTCCAGTATTTTGTCCACTTGGGTCACAAAAATCTCTTGGAGCTGCAGAAAATCATCTCAGCGAGTCTTTTAGTTTCTGTAATTCAGGTTCTTTTTCTTGAAACAAGTGGGAAAGTTAGAAGACTGTAAGCTGATTTCTGTCGGACACTAGCTTGTATCGTCGATTATAGAAAATATCTGGAAATATTCAGGAACGTTTGAACACATGAGCATCAAAAACATGAAGGAAAAGAAGCTGGACAAAGAACTTTGTGAATTAATTACAGACAAATGAGGCCACAATTCATCCCCCTGTTCTTAGAAAGACCAAAAATATCAGGGTCTTTCTTTAAACCCCCACAAATTAAATACTGGAGCAGTTTATTCATGATGTCGTCCTAAAACAAGTCCTCGCTGGGAGCTCCAGATGTAGATGTTTTAAAATCACATCCTGGTTTTATTTCCTTGTCCCTCCGTGCTCATTTACCGCTGCACGTTTGGCCTTCAGGCTCTGGAGAGCTCAGGAGTTTGTCTACCGGAATTTCTCTTTTTTTTTCTTTTTGTTAAGAAGTCACAAGGTCGGCCCGAGGGGAGGAAACAACAGTCTGAGTCTTTCTCTTGACTGGAGAAAAAAAAAAAAAAAGAAGAAACCATGTCAGGGGCGCATGATGTGTCCAGGAGCTGCGACACACAATCCCTAATCGATAAAGGAGAAACAAAGATCCTCGGCCTCGGGGGCCTCTGGTGGGAAGTCTTCATGTGTAATGCCGAGCCGGTCGCCTCTGTTCGAGGGAGGGCTGTCTGAACACACACACACACACACACACACACACACACACACACACACACACACACACACACAGGCCAGACACACAAATAAGAGCAGCTGGAATGGAAACAACCTCCTCTCTCCTTGAGTTTCCTCCACTTCTTACACCCCGATATGAATTTTCACACGGCGCACGTCTGCGTAATCGCGTCCGATCGAAGTGTGAGCCGACGTGAACTCCCCTAAATTGAAGCGAGAGACGTAAACATTTTTCGGATTAGCATTCTGCCGAACGCAACAAGCATCCGAGCTCGAGTCGTAATTGCAAAGTCATTAAAAGATCTCGGCGGCAATTTTCCAGTGCGTGGCGTCTTCACAAAGACGGCCTTTTCTCCCCTTTATTTAATCTTTTCATCATCCTGCTTATCAACAGTAGCTTTGTGCCAAACTACCAACATAATTTCAGGAAAACACGGAGTGTAATTATGGGAAATAAGTTACAGGGGTGATTCATTTTTGGAAGACTCAGCTGCCTTTTTTTTTTTTTTCCAAACCCCGATAAGAACGTTTGGTGTCCTCACTTAATTACTTCTGACATATACTGTCTTGTGTCTTATTAAATTCTGCTTTTCAGCTTCCAACCATTAAAGTTTCATCACAACTGAGCTGTAGTCTGCAGTTGTTCTCTAAGTGCTCGGAGGAACAGATGCAGAATCATAATAAAAAACTTGTTACAGTCTTTGAAAGTTCGACAGAAAGAAAAATGAGCCAGAAGTTTTCTTCATGCCACACTGAAACTATGGATTTGACATAATTCAGATGAATTTACTCAGTGTTTTTATGCACGTTATAGTCATTAGTATGTGGACAAACCAAATATCAAAGCCATATCTGTCATGATATGATGAGGAAACATCAGCGAAAGTGTTGATACTGAACATGAAATTAACGTATTTCAGTTGCTTTCCCCCTGAAATAGGCAATTTTGCATCATCCACTGTAGAAAAACAACCTGTAGATCAACAGGTGAGCAGCTTATACACAACCAGTATTAATGGTTCTTGTTAGGTGGCGACCTCTAGTGGCCTTTGTGATTATTACAGCACAAAGGAGGAAGTCAGGAGATGTCGTATAAAGAGCGAAAAGTCTTCATATGGAGGACGATGACGGGGTGGATGGTTGGATATTTGTGTCCAGTGTGAAACAAAAAGGCAACGTTGGGGTTTTGTGTTTTGCTGCTTTGCCGAACAGTTCTGATTTACTAAACTAAGTAGTTTCAGTGCCTGAACCTAACCAGACCGCGAGTGCACAACAAAGCTATTATATCATTGTATGAGGATTGGTTGAGTTTTGAAAAAGTTAGCAGCACGTTGAGACATGAGTGACCTTCCTGCAGCTCCAGCGTTACACGTAGTGTTTCATTTACTCAAAGAAAAACGTTCCATGCAACATACAAACTTCATTTCTAGGCGGCAGGATTGGAAAGAAATAAAACTTCTGGTTCCTGAAGAAACACGCCGGCACAGACTGGACTTTTCTCACAGTGTTTTTTGTTTTTTGGGGGGTTTTGAACGCTCAGAACGGCTCACAGTCGGCGTCTGATGGGCTCTGAGCTGGTAAGTGACGTGGCTTTGTGTCCCTAAACTTTTGGCCATGTAGTGTACACATCAAAATATGAGCCAAGCCATTTAAAACATATATTTTTTCACATTTATGTATCGAAGTAGATTTGTGTGTCAGTGCAGGTTTTTCTCTGAAGACCCGGGCATGACTCAGCCTCAACATGTCAGCACGGATCCTTCGGCATCGCCTCGTTTTTCTGCCCCGCACTTCACGGAGTCGCATATTCCACGGCAAGGATAACGGCAGCTTTGTGTGATGTTACTTCTGACGTATCGGAGAAGACATCAGATAAATCTGTGCTTATCCTTGTTAGTAATTCACAGACTCCAGAAGAAGCTCCCTCGGACGCCGTCGTCGGTCAAGATCGTGACACTTGTGCGGGTAAGAAGGTGTACAGGCCGAGTGCTGCGAGAATGTAAGAAAAAACACTTTCCAGTAAGTAAAAATAAGCAGCAGAGACACAGTGACTGTTTCTCTGCTGCAACACGAGATGGAAAATGAAGAGATCTGTGGTCAGCGGAGGAAGTTACTCACTGATGATTCCAGGAAACACAGGGTTCATCTTAATTCATGTGCAGAGAGAAATAATATTATCGAGTGAAGCGCACAGAGCGTAAATGTTTTAAATACCCAGTACGCTGCGATGTGCCATTAAGAGGCTCAGAGGAGTTTCACTGAAGAGAAGACGTGACATCAGCAAGACGCCAGCGAGTCATCAAAGATGAATACAAACCCTCAGATGAGGAGCGAACGACGAAACATTCAGCGGTGCAGCTCGTCGCCGCGTGATGTCACTTAGGACATTTTGTTGGGACGTGAACTTGCTTTAGACTTTGGAAATGTTTCGTTCCCAGCTAGCCGATGAAGAACAGTCTGAAAACGTTTCATTGTCACAAGTTTGCATTTGCATCTGCGTTTTTGTTTAATTTCATTCATAAAAAAATTAAGTTTCCATCTGAGTTTTCTTCTGTAAGATGACTTACAACTTAGAAACATTCCTAGTTTGGATTTTTAGTAAATCTGTCGCTTGGTCTTTCGGTCAGTCGCTCCAGTGAAATGTCCTCATCATTGGTGGCTTCAGTTTTCACCCTAAGAGGCTGAAATTTGGGATGTTGATCAGATTTGTGCTACATTTTGCTAACGTACCACTGATGAACTCACCTAGTGACTCACCTGCTCAAGGTTTATTTTAGGAGAAAAGAGACGCCTGAGCACCATTTTTCCATGGTTCATTTGAATGCAGAAGGAATTGTGTCTATGTAGAGAAACCCAAAATAACTATTAGAAAACATCGTCCTGTATCACAATGTATAAAACACTGTGACAGATACAGTGTCAGCCCAGGAAAACTGTGATTGTTCTCCAGCCAGGAGGAAACAGCCAATCAGGAGCACTCGACCAGATGAGCCGCTGAAACAAAAAGCAGCAATTTAGAGGCGTTGGACCAATTCTACCGTAACCTCTTTTTCTCCGAGAGCGACACACACACACACACACACACACACACACACACACACACACCAAGATCTCATTACTGAACAGGACGAGACAAAAACAGGACAAACTTTCCTCTGTGATCTGTTCAGTTCAATTTTTTTTTTTCTTTTTCTGGGGCTTCTTGTGTCGTTCGATTCTGATCAGAAGTCTCGTCGTCGTAATGATGATAAATTCTAGCTGTTTTGGCAAAAACTCAGATTAAACTGCCTGTTCATCATTTTCATGTCTTCAGATTCTCCTGTAACTTTAGCGTTTGTGTTGTGAATCTCAGCGGTGACCATTAAAAGTCCTGAGTGGTTTTGAAGGTGAACAACAGCGGGCTCTCGCTCTTTTCCATTCTGTCTCTCCATCACGCACATGGATACGCACAAGGACAAAGCGAGGTGATCCGTCCCACCGGCGGGTCCACATGGTACTCCGCACTCTGCCAGCATAATGACATAGCGTGGGCTCTCTCTCCGTCGCCAGCGTCTGTCCGTCAGCTTCCCCAGAGCGAGGCGTTTAAAATGGATCTGGGTCACAGTGGGATCCCCCCACTCCGTCCACCCGCCGGAACCTGGAAGCGTTCGATTCATTTGTGACGGGGCCGCCCCGCGCTGCTCCTGCCAATCCGCGTGACACACTTAACCGTCAGCGAGAGCTGCTGCATTATGTATTAACACTTAGCAGGTACGTTTCCCCTCCGTGGACTGCACACAGCACAGAGCTTCACCTCAGCTGGATTCGGGATGTCAAACGCTTCAGTGTGAATGATAAAACTGATATTTTGGAAGAGGTCCCCTGACATTCCTGCTCCACTTTTCTCGGTCAGGTCTTGTCGTCGTGCGACAGTTGAAACCTTTAACACCAGCAGCAACTTCAGCTTCAGATACGTTTCTATGTGCACTTAATACATCTACAACTACACTAAAATACTGCAGAGACAGATTTAAGCGGCTTGATCATCTTTCTTGAAGTGTGTAAGTCGGCTGATATTCTGCATTTTTCTTGGTATCAATAAAAACTAATGAAAAGACCAAATGATCAGGAGTTTGCTGCCGTCATGAAACTATGTAAAGTTTCAACCTCGCTGCCTTGCGTTGCATTGTGGGTAAACATTATGAACTGAGATGTGGTGGAGGGAGGCAGCAGGTATTCAGACACAAGCTGTGCTGCACTGAAAAGACATTCTGGGGAGAGCGTCCTCGTTACTGCAGTATTTATTCTTTCTCTCTCTTAACTATTCCTTTGCAGTACCTCTGTTGCCTCTTTGCACTGATTGTACTCGTGATAACACAGAGAGCTCTTTGTCTTCGTCCCTGTTTCCAGCTGTATGTGTTTCTGTGAGAGCAATATAAACATAATGTCACTTGCAGCATCTCCGGTTTGACTCCAGCTTGGGGCCCTTTGTGCGTATCACCCCTGCCTCTCTGCTGGAAATGCCCCCAAAGAGTTTCTTTAATAATTGAAGGAATTGGTTTGGAATGAAAGGAGTGGACCGGTCTGCACAGAGCCCAGAACCTCAGCCTCATCCGACACCTTCAGGATGAGGCTGGAGCACCGACTGTGAGCCAGAATTCAGTTTCAGACCTGACATCCCTGCAGCCAGGCGTATAAACATCTGACGGACGGACTCAAGTAATGTTTGGGAATGATCCAGCGTCTACACACTTTTTTACTCAAACAGTACAGGTTATTTTGTCCCCACATGGTTTTCATGTTTATTGGCTCTGTCAGATTTTCTGCACATGTCGAGAGTTTGTGGAAACTGCAAATGCAGAGTGACAAACAGTGGAGAGAGACTCCTGCCACATCCACCGCTGCCGCAACAGACTGTCGTTTATTGCAGCAGCGGTTGGACTCAATTTCATCAACCGACCTGTCATCCTGCTCTGCACACACACACAAAAAAAAACAAAAAAAAACCCAGTCAGATTCTGGTACCTGTAGCTCTCCTCTGATGTAAGAACAAACAGAGGAACATGAGCGTGAGCGAGGCTGATTCATGCTTCGCTACACCGGTCGAGTACTTGGACCAGACTCTTCTGTGAAATATAACCCCACAAATAAACAGATATCTTTATTTCTTTCTGTCTTTCTCTTTTTCTTTAGTGCCCCAGCTGCTGCACAACACCAGCAATAAACCGTCAGATATCTCACATAAAGAGGATAATTGGATCATGGGAATGTTAAAAACCCTGAACCAGAGAGTACCTCCATGAAGAAAATAAATTAAAAAAAGCATCCTCGGTGATAAACTCGTGAGCCTTGGTTTAAACACTCGCGCTACATTTTAATGTGTGACATTTTTACGAGGCTGTCGTTTGTCTCTCCGCTGTGGAGGGAGAGAGAAGGACAAAAAAATCAGTTTCCGCAATTACACTGATAGTAAAAAGGTTGTTGTTTATTTGGTAGAAAACGGCTTCCATTTTAAGTTGGTGGTGGGTTAATTCAGCTCAAGCTTTCTGTAGCTGTTTTAATTGGTCCCTTGATCAAAACCTGTGATTGGAAAAAAAAAAAAAAAGAGTACAGCTGCAGGCGGAACGGACCGAATACGACTTTTGTTTTGTAATTATGCCACGCAGCTACTTAACTCTCAGTCTTTATGTTGAGCTGAGCTGGAAAAAAAAAAAAATATATGTGAGATTAATCTTCATACGGGCTTCGGATCTGAGCAAAAAGTCAAATAACATCTGTCGGAAATGTCACGCGGAGCCGCTGGGAGAGCATCATGATTGAAACGCACACACTGATCTTTAACAAGAGCAGAACACACAACCTCCCCCGTCGTCGTCGTCGCTTTAAAGAGCTCATATCTGTAGTTTAAAGCCATCAGAGCTGTGTTTTTATTGTCTTTAGCACCCTTAGAGGATGATAGATGAACATATTTAAATGCAAATAAGCTACAAGTATCACATATCCATGTTTTGTGCGCGGCGCCGTTCAGAAAACACCCGCTGTAATTGAATAAAGGCGATATTTTCACTCTCTGAAATTATTTGAACTCGCCATCGCAGCGCGGTGATGGAGGTCTCAGATGATGCCGCTTTGTTCTTCTAAGTGCTCGAACAACACATAACGATATTACTGCGGCATCAAACGACTGCGCCGCAGCAAAAGATGGATCACCACGAGCTGTTTCCATGTTCCCGAATAAAGAGGCTGTAATCAATCATTTTGGGGCAAAGCAGTGGTTCGCAGTGGATTCTGTCAAATGGAAGAAGAAGGGAGGGAAAAAAAAAAGGCCCGTAACTGAGCCGTGACAGTTTACTGCTCACTTGAGACACGGCGAGAAAATCAAAGCTCTTATATCTGAAAAAAAAAAAAACAGCCAACGCTGACGGAGAAGCCGGCTGATACTCCGTCAGCCAGACTTGTGCCTGTTGTGCTCGACTCACAGAGGGATTGTCTTTAAAAAAACAGTCTGTTTACTAAAATCCCACAACACATTTTTCACCCACTCGTCCGCGGTGACACAGTATCTAGACGATGCTGTGAGGGTTACAAAAGGCAAAGCCAGCAGCTGCTCATAGGACTCTAGTTGGTTCGACCGGCTCTGTGTTTGGCTCACAGCAAGATCACATCATCATGTTATCTGACAGATAACATCTTCCCAGGCCAGTCTGTGCGACCGTGGCCTCGTGGGTCATGATGTGAGGTTTGGTCCGGCTGATTTTTAGCACATTATTATCTTGTGGCGGCAAGAAAGCGACTACAAAACAGACCAACAAATACCCCGTCTGAAGTCAGGGGTGCAGTAGTTTTCTTGCCAAAAATGCTTTATTTGGGATTGAATATGAGTCAAACCTTCGTGTAAAAGCATTGTGACAAAAGAGGCACTTTTAAGATTTACCGTAGTTTAGTTTTTGGGCAAGCTAATCTTCGAATTTTCAAAGAGTGCTGCGCACTTTTACGCTAGCATCAAAATCTCTATTTTTAAAACAGTAAGAAGTCTCGACACAACATGAAACTTTGCTGGTAGTATCACCAGGGTCTCTACACATGACCATTGTGTACTAAAAAGAGAGTTTCTGGACAACTCACGTTAGCAGTAGCACCTCCTGCGTGCCGCCGTCATGGCAGACAGAAAGTGTCGATCCCCGAGTGCGACCCAACAGGCAGGAGAGTGATCATGGACCGCTCCTCAAGCCTGCCTGTTGGGTCGCAAGTGACAGAGTTGTTATGTCTATAAACCATCAAGGTCGAGAGAGAAAATATGTTTTTTACTGGGTTGATTTGATCAAACTAACCCTTCAGCATCAAGGCGAAGGACCTGTCCGACGAAACGTCTGATTTCCTTCTCGTCACTTGAACCTGACATGTTGAAATGAACTCTGGGATCTTTTTCTCTCCACAGGAAACCACCACCATGAGTACCAGCACAGCCACCTGGATCTGACGGCGCTCACACCTAAACTGGGTAAGAACACGAAAACCACACGTAGTCCAACCGCCACAAATAAACACAGTCTCACCGCGTTGTGTCGGTTTGTTAAAATAAAACTTCTGTGTAGTTTTTTTTTTTTTTCTTATCTGACTTTTAAACAAGAATAACTGACCCGACTTCGACTTTTCCCATAAACGATCTGCTTCATTACCCGTCTGTAAATGAAATCAAACCAAAACAATTCTCGCGATGGACCGCTTCCAATTTCAAGGACAAAAAGTGTATCTTCTCCCGGGGAAATTAAAAAATCCGAGGAGCCGATAAAGAAGTCCTCTGAGAAAATGAAAAGCAAGGGAGGAGAAAAAAAAAAAAAAGTGTCTGATAATCAAAAGATCATCTGTGCAGTTTGCCGAAGAAGTTATTGAAAGCCCAATTACTGTTATTGCATCCCATCTATTCCTCTTAATGTGATTTTCTGTGAAAGGGGAGCGGCTCTTAGTGTGGAATTACTGAACGCTCCCGCGACTAAACGGCAATGAAATGAAACACCATGTAATTAAAGAAGGAATCAGGCCTCAACTCGATACAAAAGATAGAAAAAAAAACCTTCTTTGATATTCTAAAAAACCCACAGAGGTCGACGTTTTTTTTTTTTGTGGAAGAGTTTTTTTTTTTTTCACAGAGTCCTCGTTCAAACTCTTCCAGCGTTAATGGAGCGCCGCGGTCCACGTTCTGCCACCTTTTCACCGGGGAAATGGGTTTCAAAAGTACTTCCAGCGCCAAATAAAACCCTTCAAACGGCGCTTTTTCCGAGGCTATTTAGCATCCGACAAAAAGGGGGGGGGGGGGGGTCGTGTCTGTTCTGCATAATTCAAGAGTTTTTTTTTTCTGGTTAACACATTCTTGTAATATTTGAACAACCTCCCTGGTTTATGGGAGGGTTTGACTGTGCACATTGACTGTTATTGATCCTTTCTTTCTCACTTGGATTCGTTAGCCCACAGACAAATGAGATACGGTAAGTAATACACATACACGTGGCGTCTATGTGTATATTTTTTCCTTTTCCACCTTTCTTTCTTCAACTCCTGTCATGTAGAGATCAGTTGTTTTCTACCTGCACACTGGGGGTCATATTTTTATTTTATTCTTTTTCAAATTCTCCTTTTTCTTTCCTTTCATTTTTTAAAATTTTTTTTAAGCGCTTGTGTATTTTTTGCAGTCACAAAACTTCACGCTGCTGCATTACAATCCTTGACCTTTAGTCCGAAAATCTGCTACAATCTCTCTCTTCGCACATTTTCACATTTCCACCGAACCGGCTCAACACACACACACACACACACACACACACACATGCACACACACTCCCCCTCTAACGCCATATGTTTCCTCGGTGTTGTGTGTCCCTGTCCTCCTTGCTCCGCCAGTAGTCGCCCCCGTCCTATTTTTAAATCCAGCACCAGAGTCCCTGCCCGTATCCCAGCACCTCCCCACCCGCTGCGCCTCCTGACCCATGACTGGGCGTCCCAAATACCGAAGCCACGGGAGCTCCGGCGCAGTGCGGGGAGCCTTTAATGGTGCCACACATGTCATGGATGGCAGACGCACAACCGTTAAAGGGAATTTCACGATGAGGCGTCAGTCGAGCTGCTTCGACGCTCAGAATCACAGATTGGTGCGTTTTAATGACGCTACGACTCGTCAACATTCAGTTAAACGTGACTTAAGGTAGCGTCACCAGACTCCATTCAAAAATCAGGGATTTTAATGTTTTTTTTTTGTCTTCCACCTACAGAAAACAGTACGAGCAGTTATGAAGGAACATGTTACTCTTGTTAGTGCCGTAAGTAAAGTGATATATCACACTAAGTAGTTACTAAGTAGTCCCTGATTACTTCATCATTATGACAATTAGCTGTGACCCCAAGTTAAAACCGAGCTGCTGCTTCTCTTGATAGTAAAGAACTGCTAATGATTAAGTAATTAATGAGGCGGCGCTCGTTTGTGCCACTGGATCATAGTTAAAACAGAGATAGAGGTATTGTTGAGGAACCAGAACCAGCGTTCGTCCGGGCCCTGATCCAAATCTGGGCCACAGTTCTCTTTCCTCATGGGCTGGATCTGGCCGAGACCTGGACCCGTTCTGGTTTATCCTGGCTGACACGAGTCCATGTTGTGGTTCAGATCCAGTAAACAGAAGCAGACTGTTACCTAGTGGATATCTCGGTAGCTAACAGCTAGTAGACATTGCTTTTTCTGTCCAATCAGGAGTCCAAAGCCCAAAAAACACTTCATTTACTGCCATCACTTACAAAGAAAAGCATTTTGAGGCGCTGAAACCTGTAAATATTTGTCTTTTTCTGCTCAAACATCACTGAAAAAGTTGGCGCTTCATTCACTTTTGATCTAGTTTTTGTCGCAGCTGTAAGATTTTCTGAATGCACCTTTTTCAGCAGCAGATGCTACGAGGTGGTTCCCTGCCTGCAGCCGTGGCTTTAAACACCCCAACACGTAAAACCAATCAATCTCTAAATCCCTCCACTAAACGGTGTCACCTCCAGTCTCTCACTCCACACTTCTCTCCTCATCACACCCTCTCTACCTCCCTCCCTCCCTCCCTCTCTCTCTCTCTCTCCCCTCCAGTAACGACTCCCAGTGTATAACCCTTATTTCTGACTGACTGCAGCGCACCGCTTCCTCCCCCTGTCCCCTGTAGAGAGACCCCAGCGGATGAACAACATCCTGACCTCAGCCACGGAGCCGTACGACCTGTCCCTGTCCAGATCCTTCCAGAACCTCAGCCATCTGCCGCCCTCCTACGAGCTGGCCCTCAAGTCTGACTTAAGTAAATACTCCTCCTCCCTCCACAGATTAAGTAGGTGGTCCTTCATTCGTCCTCCATCGCCGTGTTCTGCCTGATGCACTGAAAAAAAATAAATAAATAAACAAAAGAGAGAGACGGGAATGACGTCACCCTCGTGCCCCCCCGCACATTAAAGGGTCGCCGCATTCACCACGTCCGGCCCGGCGAAACATCTGAATGTCCATTACAGAGACATGCATCATGATAAGTATCTCCAGATGTTTGGCGCCTCATCACGCAGGTCGCCCTCTCACTTTTTCACCTTTTTTTTTTTAGGGAAATAAACTTCCTTTTTAAAATGCATGACGCGGCGCCAGCGCCTCCATACTCATCTCCATCCCCTCATCCCATCGACGGACAACTAATTGGTGTGTAATTTGGCTCCATCTGCAACCCATATCATGTTGCTAATGTCTCTTAATGACATATTAAGGGCCGTTTCCTCGCAGCTGAATGGCTTCTATACGGCAACAAGACGGCGCTGTTAATATCCGAAGCGTTGCATCAGTTCATTATCTGTGCTGTGGCATTTGACGTGGATGATGTGGTTCTGACCTCCTGACCCGGCATGGCCAGTTTTCTTTTAGATGAGATGCATGTGTCCTGAGTTTATCCACGTGTTGATGTATCCTGTGGACGATAGTAGCAAACAGACTGGCGGGACGAGCGGCTTGAACGAGAGCTCGACTACTTTAAAAAGTTCCCCTCATGTTTTGAATGTTTGTCTGACAGGAAGGCAGAGTTTCCAATGTAGCTTCATCTTGTACTTTATTCCAAAACCCCACCAAAAAAAATGGAGTTTTGTCGAATGCAGAGCAGAATCTGGACACACTGACCTTTAAATATGAAAAGGTGAATCTTCCCTTTGTGTTCTTAGTTGGATCCTTCAGTTTCACACGTACAGAGTGATGCAGTTTTGTTCCAACATTCAAAACAGACGTAAAGATGAAGACTGTTTTCACATTAAACCGTTCGGTCGAACAATCCAACCAAGACTGCAAAAGTCAAACCACTCATGAACGATCAAGTTCTGAGCCGCGAACACATCCAAGGTTCAGGATTTGGTAACGTGTATGTACGTCACTGTGAATTAAAGATTGTGAAAGGGCTTTTTGGTGTGACTGATTTCACCGTGTTGGTGTTGTTCTTACTAAAATTAAGCAGTGTTGCTCCGGGAGCGAGTGAGACTGGATTTTGTAACCTGTCTGGAGCATATTATTATAACACTCACTTCATATTTTCTGTTTCTTTTCAGTTTTGGTGACGTTAAGCTAACAGAAACACTTTGTTAGGTTATGAAGTTGCATCTTTATCTGGTCTCTCTCCTCCAGAGTCGCTCAGCTGTATCTTTTTGACAGTCAGTGACAGTCTCGGAGCATCATTAATTATGATCTTGCAGGAAAAAACACCAACACAGCGATCATCAGATCGTGCAAAGGTTTCCCTGATCAGCCTGTTTGGTTGTGTTTTGTCTCGCTCTCTGTGTTCTTCAACAGCTCACCTCATTAAAAGTGAAACACAGCAGCCACCCTCCTCCTCCTCCTCCACCTGTGACATCTTCATCGGTTCATTATTCAAACTCTAAAAGTCAAGTTCCAGTTCCCAGTAATAATGCTAATAAACATTTTTAGCTGTGTGTGACAGCTGAGGACATAAATATGCACATAAGAAGCATTAAGTGTCTTAATGTCAGTCACCACAACTTGAATCCTCTGCATCGGTTCACACGCTGGAGAAAATAACATCTTCCAAAATAAGTACAAACATTTTTTGTGTAGAAATTAGAAAAATATACTCTGCAGATGAAATGTTCCTAAAAATGATACCAGCCTGTGTTACGTAGCTTCCTCTTTGCACAGGATGGTTATAAATGTGTTTTTCATCCATTCAGCGTTCGATTCGATTGGTAAAATGATAACTGGAGTTTGGTGAAGTCAGATAAAGTATGAGATGCGGTCACCCCGATGCTCTGTTGCATCCTGGTTTGAAGTTTAATGGAGTGAAAACATTTATAGTTACACGTCTTTCTTTCATCTTTGGGCTCTTCTGACGAGGTGCGCAAACAGCAGGAATGCATCATCGTGTCCTTTTCGAACTGACGTCGAGCTCTGGAGGATTTTATGCAAACGTGGTTCAAAGAAACCCTTTAGAGAGGCAGGAGGAGCAGGAATATTTTATAAAATCTACCATATTTAGTGACTATTTCCACTTCAGATGCTCCACTTGAGACACATCCATTTTTCATTTA
Source organism: Acanthopagrus latus (assembly GCF_904848185.1). Classification (NCBI taxonomy): domain Eukaryota; kingdom Metazoa; phylum Chordata; class Actinopteri; order Spariformes; family Sparidae; genus Acanthopagrus; species Acanthopagrus latus. The sequence goes on from NC_051061.1 coordinate 22,692,006, forward strand.
TTCTTGCGTCAGTGTTTGAGATGGATTCAGAGCGATGGGATCGTCGGAGAGAGGCGCTTCAGGTTTCAGCTGGACTCGTCTCGTCTGAGCATGAAAATTCCGTCAAGAAAGTGTGAAATCTAATCGAAGGGCACTTTTCTCCCTCTCACAGCTCGTGCCTTCAGACTCTTCAGACTTCTTTGTGACACACTCAAGTAAACAGGCATTGAGCGTGTGCCGCTCGGCGCGCCGCCACGTCGCCCATTTGTCAGCTGAGTGAAAGCACCGACTGTGGAAAACACGCCGCGCGCTCGCGAGCGTATTATGTTGTGAGTTATCACATTTAACACATTTGTTGACAGTAAATCTTTTTTCCGAGAAACATTTCCTTTAGCCCCAAGTGGCTCACATCGATTTATTCTTGTTGTCCACACACAGAATACTTGTGCCGTACTTTTTCTTCAACAGCGTTATTTGTGGCGACGGTTTCCAAATTGCACTGCGCCGCTCTCTGTCCTTGACTCTTAAGAGAAGTTAGACAGAAAGCCATTTTAAAAAGTGCCATCAGTGGTTGCGTGATAGAGGAAACATGCATCGGTGCAATCTCCTTTCAGCGCGTTCAACATTTGTCTTTTCTGCGTTTTTTTTTTTTTTGTTTTTTTCTTCTTCACTCCCTTATCAACTCGGGGCTTTGCTCTTATCTCACTGGAGCCTTGTACACACACAGAAAATCACAGAGATGAATCACGGCGAACTACAAAAAAGAGCGTTTCGAATTTGAGACGGGAGCCCTGCGGAATTTGTCAAACAAGCGAGCCAAGTCGTCCCCTGACGGAGGCCGTTTCACTCGCAGAGAGGAAGAGAAAAAAGAAAAAAAAAACATTTTGCTGCAGGTTGAAGCGTGAGTGAGGTCTTTGGAAACAAGCCTAAAAGTAATATAATTAGTTGCCTTTTAATGAAACCATCTGGAGAGCTGATGATGACAAAATTAAATTAGTATGGTTTATTTGCAATTTTAAATGATCGTGTGTGTGTGTGTGTGTGTGTGTGTGTGTGTGTGTGCGACTCCTCTTCCATCCCGCCGTCCTTCAACGATGGAGGACGCTGCTCTGAAGTAACCCCAGCTCCTCGTCAGAGGAGGAGGAGGAGGAGGAGAAACAAATCTGTTGTCTTAATCGCACTAAAAGGGATCAAAACACCTCCGAACAAAACAGTCGCCTGTGAAAAAAACAAAAACATGAAATGATATTGCCGTGTTTACCCGTTTTAATTCCAGCGCTCCGGCTCTGAAGATCACTTTATAATTGATGTTCCACCAGTTTTGCGGGTTTTAGTGCGTTATATGATTACAGGCTTCCGTGATCAATAGCTGACACATAAATAAACCGGCTATATTGAATCTAATCTAGCAGAGTGGGAGCTGGGGGTTTAATTAGCCGTTGTTAGCAATTTACTGTGTTTGTAGCTCCGCTCCACGTTTGGGACCCCTTCGCCCCCTTCGCAATCATGTTAATTGTAAAGTGCTGCATTTTATCAGCGCCGCGGAGATGAGATCGAGCGGTATTGCACCGCCCCTGCTAAATCATTCCAGTCACTTAAAGTGTAAACAGTGAAAGAAGTGAACGCTCGTAAAGAGCGGGTCCTAAATCAAACGGCGGTGGAGGCCGGTCTGCAGGAAGAGGAAGTGTGTTTGTGGGTGCACATTTTGAAATTAATATCACAGCTCTATTTACCTCGGCGGTAGAGAGAGGTCCGCCTCACTCTGATTAAAGTTGGACCCTGTTTTCTGGTCCGCTCCGCTTTAATTTGCCGCTAATTACAGCTAATGCTAACTGCCTCCATGTTGTCATAATAAATGTCAGAGTGTTGTACATTTCCACAGCTCAGTAACAACAGTGATGTCATCCGGCTCTGATTCACAGTTTTCATTGACTAATTACTTCCACTCACTCGTGCTTTACTGCTTCAACACTCGGGAGTCGGGCGATATTATTGGCCAATATCGGCCTATCATGCATATATTACACACATTTATAATTGTGCTCTTTGAGGGATATCTCAATACAGTCTGGGATTGTTGCAAAAACATATTTTTGTCAGGACTCCCTAAGTTGTTGTTGCCATCAGTGGGTATGAAACCTACAAAACAGTCATTTGACATGCCTGGAAAATGTCTCGATGAGGTTTCACGCTTGCAGATGTTGAAACAGCGTCTTGAACAGTGGTCTCTGGCTTGGCAGCCGTCTTGCCGGTTCTTGTTTTAACGCCACCACCAGCTCGATCACCTCCTGGCATGAAAGTCATTTAAACATACAAATTTAAACATAACTGTGGTTTGCAGAAAGGTACTGGGACTCTTTGAGAACTTCTGTCTCTGTCTGTGGTTGGACACTTGCGTCTGACCTATTATTGGAGCTCTGGGCCTCTGCGTTGTAGAATCGTCTGTATATTTGTAGCCTCTGGTTGAGTTTGGTTGACATTTCCTGCCATAATGTCACATCTAACTGGACCCCATGAGGGAGGGATGGTGGAGCACATCGCCACGGGCCAAAGTTGGGCCCTCCGTCATTAAAAATGCGAGCCGAGCGGTGGATGTGAAGCCCCTGATGGAGGGACAATAAGGTGACCTTCTGTATCCAGGCATGACATCTCTCCCAGAGAGCCGCCCAGCATCCAGACGAGCAATTCCCATCATCCCTCTTCTCCCCAACTTGCTGAAGCGTGGGATGGTCCTAAAGCGGCCGTTCGACCTCTGTGTTCTGCGATAATTAACTACCGCAGAGGTAACGACCCCTCAGCCACAGCGGTTCATCACCGAGCTGCTGTGGTAGCGTTTCCCCCCCGTGAGCCAGCGCTGCCAAAAAACAGGTAGACAGAAGTGTGCTGAGAGCCGATTTGCCGACCTGTGGTTAATACAGCCGTGAACGACTTCACCATTAGGAGCGTTTGTGCACCCGCAGAGACACAGACTCGCTTCTCTGCCAGAGGAATTAAACAAGCCGCCGAGCGCTCAGGCACAACCGGCTCATGAGCCGTCGAGTTATCGCCGCAGCCTGATGAGTCCTCTCCACGCTGAAGGACAATGATGCTGATGAGAGTCTGCTGCTGTCCTGTTGTTCGTGATGCAAAAGGACAAAACCATTTTGAAAAACAGTTTGAATTGGACTCTTCAGCGGCGCGTTGGTTTCATCATCACGTCATCCATCCATTCAGCAGCAGGCAGCAGGTGGAGGACGGAGATAATGGAGACTGATGAGTCGACATTATCCTTCCAAACGCTTTTCAACCGCTCACGTTCAGCCGCTGTGTTTGCACCGCAGGGTCGGGAGGGATTACTTTAATATCGTGATAGTTACTTTTAGATTACCTCACTACAAATCATGTTCCATGGGTGCCCTGATAATGAGATTATAAATACCTTGTGAAGGATTTCTTGACTGAATTTCCCCTCATGCTGTAGAATAATGTGTTGGACTGTTTTATTAGTAAGACAAAGAAAGTTTGATTTGACCAAATTTACATTTCTGAATGTGCAAAATTCATTTTATATGCACTGAAAAATAACTCTTTTTAGTCGAAGGTGCAATATTTCCAATATTCCTCAAGTAATCCTAAAGTTTTCCGAGTTCAGGTTAGATTAATTTTTTCTTTAATTAATGTAACTTAATTTAATGTTGATTAATGTTATAACTGTACAGATGACTAACCTCTTTACCCACTCTTACTGTACCATCAGGATCTCGGGTGTCACCTGATGATATTTGCAGAAAAACACATCACAAAATGCTTTTGATTTCCATTTTGATCGAACGTCACTAGAGACACACATCTAGAGTTCAGTGCTGCATGTGGACCGACTTGAGAAAATGCAGGGAGCTCTGGCGAAACAAAACAAGGTGCTTTACTTTGTAACCTGAAAATCTTGTCTTTGAGTAATCTCAGCTAATCTGTGCTCGAAGTAGATCTCCAAGATCTTTCGTTGTCGATCGTACGTCCCCGCCAACGCGGCCCTGTGAAGCTGCTCAGCTCGGGGCTGTTTCTGGACACATTTCAGCCGGCTGGTCGGAGCTCAGCAGGAAAGGATCAGAGTTTCCAACTGATCAGCTGTGAGTCAAACTGTGATGGTGTCCACACAGCCACAGCAACCAGACATTTGGAAACTATTCCAAACAAGAAGCCTCCACCCAGCCAGGCATCAAGGCCTGAGTCTGGCCAAGAGATCTTGTCTTGAAGCTTTTTTTTAAGAATATTTGTGCCACTGGAAACAGAAAAAGAACTGAATCTTTGCCTTCCATATAAAAAAACTGCACTAAACACAGTCATCCTCGGATACATTTCACAAAAGCGACTGCTGCTTGCAAATTGCAGAGAAGTTTGCAAGTCCTTCAGACCCCCCCTGCATGATCACGCATGGGTTGCAAGAATGTATCTGAGGGTGTATTTATTCAAAGCAGAGCCAGCAGTCTTGACACTGTCGCCTCTCTGATTACCTTTTGTCTTCGTCCTCAGGTGATAAGGACATCGATGAGTATTACGCGAGGAAGCATCATCATCAGGACTTCGGCGGCCAGGGGACGACCCACATGGTGAAGCTGAACGCGGATCCCCATCAGCACCAGCAGCGGCAGCGTCCCCGCCGAGTCCAGAGGGCCATGTCCCAGGACCACGTCCTGTCTCCTCCCAGGACGCCACGGCGCGGGGACTACGGCCTATCTTCATACGGCGTCATGGCAGCCAACGCGTACAGCAGCAGCCGCCACCTCTCAGAGGAGCAGCTGCTGTCAGCGGACCGCCTCCACTCCCAGGATCCCTTGCTGCTGTCTCCGGCAATGAGGCGCGACAAGTTCCGGGAGAAGGCGATGGCGCGGGCGATGTCTCACGCCGACATGCTGATGCCGGTCACGCCTGTCATGGACCGCCACAAGATAGCCAAGATGCACTCGCAGCCCAGTGCCTCTAGCGACTCCTACAACACGCTGACGGTCAACCACGGTCAAATGACCACGTCTAAGAGGCAGGCGTTCGCCTCCCGACGAACTCACACGGTGGACCACCTACAGTACATTCCCGGCCACCACCACACATACCGCACTGCCAGTAAGAACGAGGTAACTGTTTAACCTGCGGGGTGGTCAGCTGAAGGATTCCAGAGACTCACCGCGGACGGTCAACAGAAATCAGCAAGTCCCCTCAGCGGAGGTGTTTCTGTCATCTTCTTAAAGAAAAAAAGAAAAAAAACAACAAAAAACAACCTCCTACATTTAAAAAAAAAAAAAAAAAACAACTCTTCCTGCTTTTTAGCACAAGCTTCCCGTGTCACCCAGATTCAAACCCCGGCAAAGACGTTTTCTCTGTTAGAGCATCATAAGGGCTTTGCGCGTTGACACAAAGAGGGATCCTTCATGTCAGACGTTCAACAGCGTGAGGACATATTTTTTAAACTGGACATGGGACTGGAAGGGAATTGTATCAACTTTATAAATATATAAATACACTATATTTACTATTTGTATTTTCAGTCCTTGTTATAGCTTTAGAGATTCTCATTGACTGATGTAAGCACTTCAAGTGGTGCCTCTTAAAAAGCGTCCCATTTCAACGATGAAGTGGATTTGTGGGTTAAAAAGCACAATTAATGAATTCCCTTTTTTAAATTTTATTTCACTCTTCTTCTTCTTTGGTAAACGGCCAGAACATATCAGCTTATTAGTGAGAACAGAGGCTATTTCTGTTGCGTACAATAGATGATTGTAAATAGGCTATATTAGCAGCATTTAAACAAGAGAAGCTGGCCCTTTTTTGGCGTTACGTTTTGTTTTTGTTTTGTTTTTTTTCTCTCCCACCTGGAATCTATCACGGATTCCTCAATTAGTAATTTTAATTTTAGATAAGGTCCCACGTTGATATTATTTCCACAGATGTCTGCAAAATATGTGGATGTAATATGTATATGGGGAGTATTTTTTTCTTTTTTTTTAAAAAAAAAACTGTGCTTGTAGCATAGAATGATTGTGTATGAAACCACCGTCGATTGGCAGCTTCAGTCTAAATCCACAGGTGAAAACTGGAGCCTGATGATCGCCTGAATTTGCTTAATTTCTCGTTCATTTCCTTGCTTTGTCATCTGCGAGGGTGACCCTCCCACCGTGCTCGGGTAGTGATCGGCCAGCTGCTTCCATCTCTACGTATCAGGTACTCTGGGGAGCGTTTAGGTGGAGTCGTAGTTTCGTGTCGATGTGTTGACAGAAACAATCAGTGTTAGAAAGGACGTCATAGTCGCTCGTCAATCAAGCATTAATCAAAAAAAAAAAACTGTGAACTGTTTTTGTCCGGATGTTTTCATTAAAGCAATGCCTTACTGTATGGATTCCCATATGCTCTTGATTGAACAATCACGCTTTTGTCACATGTCTCGTTTGTCTTACGCTTTTTGTGCGATATTATTGGTTTGTAATTTACCAGCAGTTTAAACCTGTACAGTGATAGACGATGCAGATGATGCAGTACGTTATACCTCAAAAAAGACTAAATTCAATTGAAAGAGTGTCAAACTTTTTAAAGGAGAAACAATCAGAATATTTGATATTAGAGGGTATTTCTATTCGAGAACTGTTAGTATACAGTGCTTTTGATTTCAGCTGTTTCAGTCAGATGAACTGCAGAGTCGAAGTCTTTAAGGGTTCATCTAGTTCCCAGAATTCAAGACAGGAGTTGTGACTGGTTTTCGGAGTTGTTGCCAGTCTAACCGGGTCAGTTCGGGTCCCGCTGGATTTGTACGGTCTCTGGACTCATTACCGACACGTCCCAACACCGTTTGACCCGAGAAGAGTTCCAATTCTGAAATTGTCGCAATTTGGTTCAGTTTAGTCAACAAAATGACCTGTATAGGTTTAGTGTTAAAACAAGAATGTTACATAAGTAAGCTTTCGTTACGGACCTTGTTACGTTAACCATACGTAACACTTACTGATTTTAATCTCACATGGTACATGAAGAGCAGACCGCTGGTTGAAAACCCTGTTTTTGAACCATCCATCCTCCCATACCTCCTCCAAAAGTGGACTTTTGTAGCTCTTTATAGTAATAACGTCCTCCTTTGCTCCTGTCATAATTACTGCAGCCACTAGAGGTCACCATTCAACAAGAAACACACAAATGGACTGTTATACATTGTTTGCAAAGACAACTTATTTTTTGCGAATAAAGTTCTGTATCATACCTTGTATCACTCGTTTCAACTGCTAATTAGGAGTTAGGAGATGTTAGTCTTTTTATTTAAAGTCTCAAGTCTTGACTATAAGTCCAAATTTAAGTCAGGAAGCTGAAGTCCAAAGTCAACTCCCAAGTCAGGACAATTTGGACCCAAACAAGCCATGAGTGAAAACTGAAGCCAACGCAGAGGTTCCAGAAATGGCCACTGAGTCAATCCCTACAGATCCCTCATATTAAAATGCCTTGTACAAGAAACGTTTTGTTCATGACAACTGCAGGCCCGTCTCAGCTTCTCCGCTCCGAAACCAACAGCCTGAGCCGCCACGTGTAGAGCCTCACAATGGCTTTCCAAAAGAACCTGTGGGTGAGACCATTCAGACTACATCCATGTTTTATACAGTCTATGGTCCCAACCCAGTTGAAGACCCATGAATCAATGTGGTCTGGGTGGATTTCCCGCAGGTCCATTTCCATTCATGTCCACCATAACGACCTAAACTAAGTCCAAAGGCCTTAATATGGAAGTTTAAACAGTTTGAGGGTCAAAAACAGTCGGACGAGAAGCCTTTATATTTTGTAAACGTGCACTATCCACTCCCAAAATGCCAAGAATTATTAAATTGTGGGTATCGATCACTGATAACATTAATCAGACTGCAGCTTGACATCAGTTGTACGCTTCTGTATGTAAAGACTTGATTTTTGTTTTTTGTTTTTTTAATGGCAGATGTCTCGTTACACATAAATCTGTCCTGATATTGAAATGCGCTCATGTCTCTTAAAATTGATGTGCTGCTTTTCTTTTTTTTTTTTATGTCAGGTTTGTATTAAATGATGTCAATTAAAAATGGTATTTTTTTTTTGTTTTTCCCCAAATTATTGTCATTGTACATATGATTTTTTTTGTTGTTGTTGTTCTTTATCTTGGAGAGTGTTTGCAGGTTATGTAAGTATATTTGATAGCTATGGCTGCGGGTGGAGTAGACCGCTTCAGACAGATATCTGTACCGTTTCACCTCGCTCAGAAATCGCTCCTTCTTTTCACTTAATTAATAATGATGTCATCCCGAGAGCCTTTTTCTCTATGTGCAATATTTCCTGTTCATGCAGCATAACTCTATAGCCACTTGCTCTTTTTTGAAAAATGTCGTGAGGTTCATTTGCTGCCATAAAGGCTCTGTTGTCCTTTATTTATTTAGGACTGTTGTCTTTCATAGTCAAAGAGGAGGGTTTTTTTTTGTGTTTTTTTTTAACATAATACAGCTCAATGTTGTATGAATGGTGGAAAAAAGGTGTCTGTGTAACTGCACAAATAACTGGAGACGAATTTAAAGGCTTCAAAACAACAAAATATGACTGTTCTTGTGCATTTTTCTGTTTGTTTACTATTAAAGCACATCATGTGTGTTGTATACGTCAATTTCATCACGTATGGTCTTTCATAGCTGTGAATTAATTATTAGAAACAGACAATAAGATCATTGTTGCTGTTGTTATCACCAAAAGCATTGGAAACTTGAGTTAAAGTTCGATTATAGGTGATACATCTGATACTCGCCGGAAGTAGTGGAAGAAAAGTATCTTAATAACGGACTCTGTAGTGGACTATTCAAGGTTTCAGAAGCTTTGCCTTTATATATTATATATTATTATATTCTCGCAATAAAGTCACTAATCTAGATCTTCATGAATAAATGTTATTCCGTAACAAACGCTCAGGGAAAGACGATTATTGTCCTGTCGTCACGGAAAATGTTGGTTCAAGCGACACGGCCGTAATTGGTGGAGTGAATTCTGGGGCAGTAACATGGCACCAAAAGAGACGGTGAATTAGTTCACAGAGGTGCAGTCATGAGCTCTAACCCCCAAGAGGAGCACGAGGATTTGAAGCCAGCTTCAAATCGTTTTTCACGGTGGACAAACTGTGTAATTACAACGTCACGTGATGCTCTGCGGCCCAAAAAGATTGTTTCCTGTGAGCTATTTTGAGCGTCAAAACCTCAGCGATATGACTCGTTATAACACAAGCCTTTAGGTCCAATAACCACGTCTAGAAGAGCCGAATGAATACATGATTTAATCCACATTCAAGTTAACCGGGCGCTAAACAGGAAGTTAGGCGGGGAGGTCTCTAGTGCGCACGCTCGAGGGGTCACACAACATGGGAGATCAGGTTATTTTCATAGCTGAGAAGTCAAGTCTTTTTTGGCCACTGAGCAGCCGTCATAGGACTGAACAGGTCTCTACCTCCAAGGCTGTGTCATGATGTAATATATCGTTCTTGGATTAGCATTGTTGCCTCTCAGCAAGAAGGTCCTGGTTTCGAGACCCGGCTGCGAGGAGTGGTGAGGAGTTTTGCATGTTCTGGGTTCTCTTATTTCAGTGTAGCATGTCAGTTTGGGGGTTAAGCTAGTGTTTGTTGATGTTAGCATTGATGTTAGCATCCCTTTTTTGATCGTTGTCATCCCTTTAGCTATCTTTTAACACAAAATACAAGCTAACGTAACTTTATCCAACCATTTCACACTCGTGTTTTGCCAAAAAGTCAGTCGAAATCCACTTGCTTGCTAAGATATGTTGTAGTGCCACCCAGGCGAGCTAAAAGCTTAAGTTCAGGAGCTGTCAGAACAATTAATGGGATAAATAAAAAGTAATATCAGTGCATCACTGTTCTAAAAACACAGAGACAGTGACCCAGAAGAGGTCCTGGTGGTTATTTTCTGAAAATCGAGCTGACTACAGACCTACTTTCATGAGGTAAGACCTAATTTTCTCAGCTGGCTTGTTCTGATTATCTTTGTTCCAGTTACTTATGATGCATTTAAAAAAGGCAAAGTGCTGTACAGTAGGAAAATATAGAGGTTAAATGGCTTGGGACCGTTACACCTAAAATATCTCGTCTCGTGATACTGGGTCACGTTAGCATTAGCCTGCGTTGCTCTTCATCTCAGGCTGACTTACACCTCGTCGCAGTGACTTTCCTACGTAACGTGCCAAAGATGCAGCTGTAACAATGAATCCCCATTTATCCGACAGATAAATGCCAAAGACGTCCATCACTTGGAAGGCCTGTAGTTCAGAAAATGTTTTTCTTACATACTAAACTGATTCCAAAAGCTTTAAAAGTTCAACCGTCCTTTTATTGAGGTATTTGGACCTCGTCATCAGCGTAACAATAAGATTCAGGGCAACTGTTTTCAGGACTAATGGTGTTTTTGGAATAATAGATCATAGCAACAATGGTTCTCTACCATTCAAAACTGAAACCTTCATGATTTTAACACTTACTTTGTGTGCTTCGAAACTACAACTCTCATTTCAAAATATTACAAAAAACTGTCTGAAAGCATCATTATTTGACAAGCTGGGAATGAAACTCAAATATCAACTTTTCTCACAAACTTAAGACCTTTGAGACAAATATTAAATTGTAAGGCTGCATCCGAACGTCTGGACTTCACAACACTTGCAGTCTCAAGGTTTTTGCGGGGGCGTTCGTCCAGTCCACAAGGTCTCTCAAGCGGACTTTCTGCAGACTTCCCGAGAGTCCACTTGGGCTGCAGACTTCTCCGGACTTCACTGATTTAATTACCCACAGTTCATTGCAATACAAATGTTGTAGAAATGATTATGCATTTTTAAAATAAGTACTTAAAATTTATTTAGGGGCATTTTTATCCTTTATCTCTAGAGGGTTTATCCAACAGGGGAAGGTGTAGAGCTTTAGTCCCCTTGTTGCAACAGATCTGTCTTTTCACCTCCTTTTGTTTTGCCTCCTCGATCCAGAGTTTCTACTTTCTGTCTTCATTTCTTATTGATGAGGGCTCAGCTTTGTTGTGGTATTATTTTCCAGTGGTTCCACCCCTCCACGTGGTTTTCGCTGTTCATTTATAGTAAGGCACCTAACGACGTGCCACAGTCAATTCTTTTAAATTCTCGCCCAGAAACACGGAGCAAATAGAAAAGCAGATGTAATAGCCGAGTTTGTAACATTGGTCTCTGTGTTTCTGCAGCCAGTGCACGATGTAATCGAATGCGGCCCTTGAAGAATGAGGCTTTTCAGCTCTCACACTATCAAAAGGCTGATAAAGTCAAAGCAATCCCACAATGTGATTGAACAACCATTTACGTAAAGGCAGTCTTTGTAAGATTTTACCCTTAATCCAGTTTATCTCCTAATAGGTTAAAAGATGTGGACAAAAGGCAACTTGTGTTTTCATTTGGTTTGTTGTCGTTTTCTACACGCTGCTCCATCCGTGATTATTATGTCTGAGAATGCAAGTCGATACTTGTGACCTTGTAGAGAAAGTCTTTCCCAAGTTTCCTCGGAGAGAAAAGCCGCTTGGAGAGAACGGCTTTGTTACAGTTCGAGACAGACTTTGTGTTTGACATTGTGCAGGATCGATAAAGACGCCGGTCTTTAGTTTCCTACGTGGTCACCGTGGCTCTGATTGCATATGTGTCTTTATTTAAGTGAGCATTTAGACTCGCCACACCTCACCTGTTCTGTTAGCTCTGTCTTCTTGGCGTTAATTGTTTTGTCCTGAAATCAGACTTTTGACTTACACGTTTCCACAGAGGATTTGCCAGGTTTCAAATATCAACGCTGACCTTTAAAGAAAAGCCAGAGACAGGGTTGCAGAGACGCAATTTTGGGCAAAAATCCAATTAATTTAGAGGTGACCAAATGTATTTTTTTTCCCTCAGAGGACCAAAAGCAAATCCCTCCTCTATTGTATTGTTACACACAAAATGCTGCTGTCCAGCTGTTTGTGTAGCGACAAAATTAAAAAACAGCTACTTTAAACCAAAGCATGATTTTTGGTCACCAGTTTTGACAAGAGAGACATAGAAAATTGAACATAAACAAATGTAAAGTAGCAACAGAAACATGAGCGTACTTAACTAACATTGATTCTGTCGAGTGTCTCTAGACATCACATGGAAACTACAAGACTCGTAGTCAACGTAGGCTTCAAGCGTTTTCGCCTACAAGTTTCTGTTTCTGTCAATTTTAGTTTGTGAAGAAAACATTTAGAAGTTAGAAAGACTCGATTATATCCTCTTTTTCAGTAACTCACTCTGAAGACCAATGAATAAAGGAGCCGTACCACGGATATGTTGAATTTGTTCATCTCAGTTCAGGTTAGGTTCAGGCACAAAAAGACCAAAACACTTGGTTACGGTTAGAAGAAGAGATTTTGTTTGGCTTTGACATGTAGTAGGTTACTAAAGATAACATCTCCTTAGAAATATTTGATTTTGTTGACACAAAATGTTGAAATGTCGGCCATCTGGCCAGTCGTCAGCCACCACCAGGAGGAGGAGGAGAGGAGAAGAGTGACGCATCTGTTGTTCGCAGGAACGAATAATGACAACATTTAATTCTGGAGAAATGGGGAGCGAAAGAGCTGGGATGACGTGTCCTTTTACACTGATTAAGAACTATTAGAATAAAATACTTCTTGGCGGCTATTTCATCCAGCAAACGGGTTCAGAACTTCTGAGTGTGCGTCATCGGTGTTGTCGTTGGTGCCAACAGCTCTGTCTAACTTGTGGAAAAAAAGTTCATGCTTTCTTTCCACCACCATGCTTTTATTCTGAAAAAACTAAACCTTCCTTTGCTTCACAAGCAAAAAAAAAAGAAAAAACTTTAGTGGGTCATTGTACATCTGGTCACTGACACCATCACCGAACGCACCGAGACTCCTATTACTTTTATGACAAATGTATAAATACCCAGAGTTCCCATCACGTCCTGGGCCATCTGAAGCCTTCTTGAAATTCATAGAGGAGCGAGTGGGGCAATGCATTTCTCACACAACCAGAACAAAAACCCGGTGGTTACAATAGTGCACTCACAAATGGGCAGATAGCAAATGGCAGTGGTTTCCACTTTCTTCAATACCCGTCCATTTGCATTTAGATGGAAAAAGGAACAAGGTTATTTGGACGACAGTGGCCCAAATGGAGGGGCAACGGTCAAATGTTTGGCCATTAAACAATTCTGTCCTGCCAGTGTCCTTATCAGGTGAATTAATTCAGTATGCTGCTTCGAATGATCCCGATCATCGCAAACCAACTTGGTCATCCACCATACAAAAAGGTGATGTTGTGTCTGCGGAAGGCCAACATGCAGTGTTATTATCAGAGATCCAACCATCAGAGGGGTCCGCCTGAGCCCGGGGGGAGGAACACTGTGTCCATTTAAACCAAATGCCACCGCCAGCAATGTAAAATATCCACCGTTCGCCCATAAATCTTCCTGTTCAGTCATTGTGTCTGATGTCGTGCTCTGAGGTTCGTCTCTGATGGGATGACCTTTACATTTTTTATGAAAAAAAGGAAACATGCAGACCTCTGGGATGAAGCCGGAGCTTTCCGCCCTTTTTTTTTTCTCCCCTTCCTCCCATTTTATTTCCTATTAATCCCCGAATTTGTGAGCCGACTTGACTGGCAGAGTGAAGGATTTCAAAAAAGGGCTGCTGTCGACTTTATGTATCACCGGCTGACCTTATCCGATCAGAAGCCACAGCGCCTTGAGGGACAAGTCTGGCCTGATTGATTGACGTGCCAAACAAAGATCCGCAGGTCAGAAGGAAGAACACAAACAAACATCAGCTGAAGTGCTACTGAGGTCGTTTAAAGCTGCGCTAATCAATACGTCTCTATCAACGAAGGATCAAATGGACTACACGTAATGTGAAAGGAGTCAACTGCAGCGATGAACCCACAGACGACCATCACCTGACTGCAGTTTCCACCTCAGTTTTATGGAGCGTTTTAGCATCTTTTAGCTCGTTGTTTTGGTTTTGTTACCCAGTTGCAGTTTTGCAGACAGACAAAGTGGTGGAGACCAAAAACAGAGTGAATATTGGATTAACGTTCATCAACTGGTAATTAAAACGATAGGGTTGTTCTCTACGTCATCATTTGCTAAAATGTGAGCCAAATATTTATAATTAACATGATTGTATTTCAGTTTTATGTTCATACAAATAGAGCGACTGGCTTTTAATCCAAACTGTTATTCAATAGTTCTTAGTTTTGTGTCACTGTGCTCATATTTTGAATTCAGTTTTCTCAAGTTTTATTCAAATTGTATCAACCTTTTTTCCATCTTCTTAGATTTTTCATACACTTATATTTAAAAAAACAAACAAACAAAAAAAACAGAGGCCATCCAGGCACTCCAAACAGAGAATTGTCTGGTTTTCCACGCTTAGATTTTGCAGTTTATGTTTCTGCAAACCACTGATGCATCAAAATGTGTGTGTCATTTTGAGGAAACACTGGAACAATCTTGACCGTGTTTGTAGCAACAAAACCAGGTATTTTAAGCCAAAACAGGATCTTCTCAGAACCCTAACCAAAGCCTGAAACCAACCAGACAATGAGCACAGAGATGATAAAACATTCCCAGCATTTCTTCTCATATTAAAACTCAAATATTTCCCTGCTTGTTTAGTTAAATCTATAACAATGCATCACATTTAACTCTGTGTGCCGAAAAAGCACAAACACCTAATTGCAGTGGGCTGAAAAGAAAACTGTTCCCCTCTGAAATTCGGTGTCGTAGCATATAAAGATATGAAAAATAAATAAATAAATAAATAAATGTACTTGGTTATTTCCACTGCTGAACAAACCACCTGGGCAGAAATAGGAAACCATTATCTGAGCTGCAATTATACCAACAGCATCCAACCTGAGCAGAAATTGGACAATTCGTGTTATTTATGGTTCACAGAGCTGCTCACCTCCAGGGAGAAACGATTGGATGTGGGCAACATGTAAATGCAGCGAGTTAATAGAGCCGGGTGCTTAAGGAGCCCGAGTGTGTAAACACCGTGGCATTCACCGGTGACCGTACCACCATGGGAGCGTGATGATGAATGCAGCTAATAGGCCGAGGCAGTTCTCATTGCACCGCACACACACGTACGTCGTTCTCATAGGCGGCCGGTATCGATCCCTCTGACATACTGCTTCACCACTGCTTAAATGAGAGCAGTCAATAGCAGAGCTGTCTCTGAGACGGCCCCCGAGTGTTGTTTCTGCAGTGGAATGGAAAGCTGTTGATTGAGGAAGAACAGAAAGATTTTAAGAAGAGGGAAATTGTGTAACTACAGCCTAAAGAGGAAGAAATCGATTTGCGTTTGCAGAACAGACGCAGTAGACAATCTGAATGTATGTTTGGTTTTTTTTGTTTTTTGGGGGGGGGGGGATTTCTTTGAGTTTGAAATGAAAAGACCTTCAAAACATTATGCATCAGCGTGTTTCTGCTGATCCTGTGTGGTCATCATAGAGTTTCTTCATCACTGGTAAAGGACACGTCTTTACCATTTCTCTTGAATAAATCAGACGTTGCACTTTGATATTTTTCTCTTGACACTGAGAAATCAAGGCGCCGACAAGGCTCGAAGCGCCCCGCTGTTCGCTGTGATCACCCGCCGGGGGAATCAGACTTTGCTGGGGTGACAAGAACTTCCCCACAAACTTCTTGGATCTCGGATTGAGAAGCTGCATCTGAAAAACTTCAATCCACCTTTATGTGTAGCGCGTTTGTGACAGCGAACATGTAAACACATGACACAAACTAGTTATTTTCAAGCATTAACCATCAGTTAAACTGTAAAATACACCAACATGATACACCTCATGTTCTTCAAAGAGTTTATTTGCTTTATATAAAGTGCAGAGTTTTGAGTAAATCCCAGAAAAAAATGGATTAAACACCTACAGGCTCGAGTCAGAGTACAACAAATAAATTTAAGGGTAAAGTCACACAATGCATTGTTGGAAAAGTTCAATCAACAAACAAACAAGCAAACAAACTAGCATGTATGAAGTTTTGGTGGAGTTTGATGCACGACTGAAACACCCAAATGTCCACTAGATGCATTTAAGTGAGTCCAAAACACAGCATTCAGTGATTAAATGGTGACACAAAATGTAATTGTGAATGCTTTTTTATGATTTTATCTGAGCTACTATGCCCATCCTAGAGCCTACAATGGCCAAATAGTTGTCTTATAGACACTTGACTCACCTAAGCACTTATTCCTTACTATTTAATAAGCACAAAATCAGTGTAAATAAGAAAATAAAGAACTATAATGATTTTTCAGTCTAAAGCAGGGGTATTTTAACATTCCTTAGATGTGGACAGATTGTGTTTTCTGACTTAACATCGGCAGTTAATTAGTAATAATTCAATTCACTCAAACTCAAAAGATCAATGACAGAAGCAGGTACAGGTAATAAACTGGTGCAACAACAGCTTCAAACTTACTTTGGGCTGGAGTAGGATGGGTGTTTCAGGATTATTTTAGAGACATTTCCAGAAATAACAACATGTTATCTACATTTATTCAAACGTCTATATTGTACTTGCATCAACAGTCAAGATAAGAAAACATTACGTGTATTTATTCACATTAAAGTGGCCCATCTCTGAGCCGTGTCTTCACATAAACACTGAGCTCTCTCCTGTTTTTATAACCCTCGACAAATTAAGATGTGAATTATTATGAAGTGGCTACCTGCAGGTAATAATCCATAACTTGGATGTGATTTGAGTAATTTCCTAATGAGGCTTGGCACCATGATAATCGGCCGTATACGCTGAATGTGCTCAGGCCTCATCACTTCGCACAGTTTTTTTTTTTTCCCAGCCAACGATTTAAAAGGTCCGGTGAGCCACACAAAGCATCCTGCACAAGGACCGGAGAATGATGATGATTATTGCATCATAAACGTAATCACAACAATTATGGGAGTTATTATTAAATCCCTCCTCAAATATCGCGGAAATATCCTCATCACGGTAAACTGCATTCGAAGGAAGCATTATGTTTACCACGGCAGCTGCAGAGTTCTACAACAAATCACAGCCTACATGATGCTTTTATTGTTGTATTCGCCCAAATGTCTCCGTTTGATATATATTCAAATCTTTAATTGTGGCAATGAGCTGAGAAACAAAGAACACTGAGTTAAACTGGTGTCGTTAGAGCCGAGAAAATGAAAACAATTCAACCCGATCACCAGGATGAATGTAGGCAGTGTAGGTTTCCACAAGCTAGATGTGTGTCTGTAACTTTTTCAGGTTAGATTTTGTATTTTATTTGTGATAATACTGTGTTTATAGTCTGGTTAGGTTTAGGCACAATAAACATTGAACACCATGAACTCTGGAAATGTCTGATTTTGTTGCCAGAAACGTGCGTGAAAATGTCCTGACCTCTCATCAAAATGTCTGGATTTGTCGCCACAAACAGCTGGAAAATGTCTTGACTTCTCATTTTGGAAAAATTCTGATTTTGTTGTCATGATGACAACTGGAAAATGTCCCGACATCTTGTCCAAAATATTAGATTTTGTTGCCGCAATCACAGCTGTCAATGTCTCGATGTCTGGTCAGAAACATTTGGTTTTGTTGCCACCAACACAGCTGGAAAAATCTGATTCTGTCTCCACAAACATGGCTGGAAAATGTCCCCACATCTTACCAAACATGTCCTGATTTTGTTACCACTAACAGGGCTTAAAATGTGTTGAGATCTCATAAAGAAAATCTGATTTTGTCCCCACAAACATGACTGGAAAATGTCCCGACATCTTGTCCAAAAATGTCTTGATTTTTCTCCACAAATGTCCTGTTTTGTTTCTACAAACTCTGCTGAAAATGTTGCAACATCTCACTAAACATGTCTGATTTTGTTGACAGAAACAGCTTAAAAATGCCCTGACATTTCATTTAAAAAAAAAATAAAAAAATCAGATTGTGTCTCCACAAACATGATTGGAAAATGTCCCCATATCTCGTCCAAAATATTAGATTTTGTTGCCACAGTCACGTCTCTTAAAGTCTCGATGTCTGGTCAGAAATTTCTGGTTTTGTTGCCACTAACAGGGCTGGAAAGGTCCTGATGTGTTGTCAAGAAATATCCAATTCTGTTGCCATGAATCAACTGCAAACTTCTAACATTTTCTAATCAGCAGAGGCTGATGAATGTCACTCAGGCCCAGATATCGACCGGTGTGAATAGTATGTTCTACACGTTACGGCCTTGAAAACAACTCCCAGCTATAAAAAAGTCTTATTTCTATGTGCTCCACATCCAGAGAGAAACATTCCTCAATTATAGTCAGAGCCTCCTGCCAGACTGATGAATTAATATCCCGCCTGCATCGTCTTATTGACAAGCACCTTCATTAATCACAAAACATACACACAATTCAGTCTCCATCTGCTGCGCAGATAACAATGGCAGTGGTTTGTTAAATTCTCCACACTCTGCCTCCTTCCTTCCTCTCTTCACCTTGAAGTTTTCATCCTCTGCTTCAATGTCACTTTCAGTCTTTTTTTTTTTTTTTTTTCCTCCAGTCTGGACTTTAAGCCATGAAGCTTCAGACGGGTTGAGGCCACAGAGCGGATCAATGTGCAGCGCACCAGAGATCAGACCCTCTCCAGAGTCTGAGACTCGGCTCATAGGTCCATTTGATCGAATGCCAGCAGAAAAATATATATAAAAAAATATGAGGAATAATGTGAGAAAACACCTTTCACACCTCGATGAAAGAGCTCGGGGGTTCGTCAAAGTGCTCTCGGTTTATTTGCAGCCACTACAAGAGCTCCATGTTGAGCTGACCTGTCGGTGAAAGGTTGAACTCCCCTCACAGGTGGAGTGAGCACTAAAATGTCAACGTGGAATTTTTACCTCCCGCTGAGGCAAAACAGCAACTTCTCCAGTTAAAATAATGCTCTCAAATGAAGGTTTAAACAACACATCTGCAGCTTTTTAGCTCTCTGAATTCATTGTTTTGGTTTCAGCAGCCAACTATTTCAGTACAAAGTTCAGTTTCCAGATTCCACAGGGCTTCACTAACTTTTTTCGTCATTAGCTCTGTTAGCTGTAAGCTCCATTAACCCATCAACACACGGCAGGTCTTCCCCCTCACCAAATGCTAACAGCTAACTTAGCTCCCCTCCTGTCAGTTTTAACACTGATTTGTTGTAGTTCAAGATGTAGCCGAGCACCAGTGGAAAGTTGGTGTGTCCCCAACGTAATGGTTAGTTTACAGTTCTTTTTTTATTTTAACACATTATTTCTAACACTCAGTTTGACCTGTAAGGCTGGAAAAATATCATATTTTGGGACCCCAGTGGGTGGAAAACCAGGGTGGAAGTGCCACCTTTCGATGCCTCTATGGTAGAACAAAACATGATGGAGGGACCCTCAA
Source organism: Acanthopagrus latus (assembly GCF_904848185.1). Classification (NCBI taxonomy): domain Eukaryota; kingdom Metazoa; phylum Chordata; class Actinopteri; order Spariformes; family Sparidae; genus Acanthopagrus; species Acanthopagrus latus. The sequence continues at coordinate 22,711,446 of NC_051061.1, forward strand.
ACATCCTGAGACCGCCACTGCCCAGCGGTTTCACCCATACGAATGGTGAAATGCAGTTTTGTGCCTTCACAGCACTTACCTGCCTCCACCTGCTAACACGGACCGATCAGTGGTTTGCAGAAATGTAAAATGCCTCGTGGCGCTCCAGTAAGAGCACACATTATCTGTGAGTCTGGTTCGCGGCGGCGACACAGCAGTATCATGCGGGGCCTCCCGATTCCTCTGAGGTGAGGTGGAGAGGCTTCCGACTGGTTGAACATGATGAGACGGGGATGTTGAACAAGATGCCGCTGATCTGACTGTATCCTGCTGAGAGCTATCTGACGGAGGGAGGGAGCGCCCAGCAGAGACCGCCGCTTGTTTACTGGGTGTGTTTGGAGATGTGCTCATTTGTGTCAGTGATCTCTGTTCACACTCGATTTCCGATTGTTTTTTGTATAAGTGAGGGGTTTAAAAGACATAACAGCCTGAACACTTTCAGGATGTTTAGCAGCGAGGGCGGGGGAGGGAAACTCACTTTTCTACTTGGTTTAAAGTTTCATTCCAGCGCGAGCCGACCACTTCCAGGCAGATATTTAATGTGGGCAACTAGGCTGAAGTCTCGCTGAGGGATTTACTCTGAGGGGCACAAAGTAAGCACACAAAGAGAAAAAAAGAAAATACCCACCGTGCTCCATAAATTTTTCTCGGCAGTAAACAGTTTGGAGAGGCCTCCAGCAGATTTGGCTCTTCACAAAGTTCACAGAGGATTTGAGGGGAGTTTCAGGAGATCAGCTTGTTCTGAGGGGAAGTTACAGTTTACAATAAACCTCTTCAGCTCTTCAGCGCACATTTTGTGGTGCAGCTCCGAAAGTGCCCGGTCGCTCTGCCGCCCTGGTAATACGAGGTAGATGAACAGCTCGTCCCATGAGGCGAACCGTCCCAGATTTTAAAGACACTGTATGACCTTGATTTCTACAGGAGGGAAACCTACAGCGCTCTGATTTATTTTCCTTGAGCCTAAAGGAAAAGCTGCACTTTGTGTCGACGTTGGTGTGCAGCCTACTTTTTAGGATAAAATCTGGCGGGGAGGAGTGAGAACGACTCACACTGATTGGTACCGACAGCGCACAGGTTTGATTCTGAAACCAGAATAAATGTACGTGTAGGATCTAATGAGGGACTAGCTGGATACTAATGAACAGCAGCTGTGCAGAGGCGGCACGAGTACAAATACTCTTCAGTCAGGCAGAAAGTACTGATCCGACTTCAGGCTCTGACATGGAGTAAAAAGTCTCATTCTGAAGGACATTTGTGGTCAAAGCTACTTGAAGCTCACGTCATATTAATAGAATTCAAAGACTATTAAAGTTAAAGGTAGGATTTTGTCCCAGCTGTTCCTGAACGCACCACAGAGACAGCTGATTGTTGAGTCTCATTCCCAGGACGTCAAATAGACACATGTTGGGTTGGTAAAGCGTCCCGAGCAGCAACAAAGAGAGAAAATCAGAAACTCTCTGCAGATACGAGACACTAACACGCCTTTTCTCCTCATTCCAGCCTCCCTCTCTGTCTGTTTACGGCTTCTTACGGCTTGGTTTCATCTGAAATCGGTCCTGTGATGTTGGAGAAGGCGGCGCGCGATGACGCCAAATAAGATTAATCCATAATTCCCCTCAAAGGCATCAAACTAAAGAGACGAGCCTGTTTTGAAAATGTGAGGATGTAGAGATAAAATTTAAGAAATGACTTTCACTGTGTTTTCTGCTCACTGACGCGACACGTTCCCACTTTCCTGCTTTAAATCTGAGCTCATAAATGAATAAGAATGTTTATTTTTTATCTCTTGTGAGGTAGAGCTCAGTGTCTGGCCTCAGGCCCACGCTTGTGTCCTGATAGTTCATTTCTTCTGGTGCAGTTTGTTTCCCCGAGTAAAAGAGTAAAGTAGCTGTTTTGCTGTGTTTTGCTGGCGCCTGACTTGGCAGGACGGATCGGCGCTGCGGTTCTGTATCTGTGCTGGAAGCGGGCCAGACTCCAACACTGGAGCTGAATAGCAAACAACTCTTGCTGTGACGAATTACATTAAATGTTTGTTTTAATCTCAGACTTTTTGTGCAACTTCTCTTTTTTAATGGCGGCTCAGAGGCTTCACAGGTTGTAAAGTTCCCTGGAATTGAAGCCGTGTCAAGTTAACTGATATGCAAATAGGCTCGATGGAGATTTTTTAAAGTTCGTCTTGATGCTTGTATGTGAGAATATGACGCAGAATTCACACCACTGCTTCAAATCATCTGAATTTTAGGATCTAAACAAAAAGATCTTAATCATCTTGGAGAGGAGCTGAACTTCATAATTTGCTAAATGAAACGTGCCACATTTGAAAAAAACAGGTTAACTGCTAACCTAATTAAAACAAATTCCCTTCTGTGATTTGCCAAATCAGAGAGTTGCTAATTTCACCCGGCGCTGCACAAGATACCTGGTGTCAACTAACTTCTGTGACTTTGTCGTCAGGATCCAGTGAGGCAGAAGTCTTTTGGCTAAAAAAAGAAGCAAGATTCAAGAGCAAGAGTCCAATTATGGGGTGTAAACTTTACTTTTTTAATCCAAGAACAATTTAATTTTGGCTCTAAAAGATGGTTTCATATTTGGAAATTCTTTCTTACTTTCCAGATGGTGGACACAATAATAGATTGATAGCTTGATATGCTTTCATACCTTTAAAGACTGAACAGATTAATGAAAGAAACGATTGTCCTGGAGTAAATGTTAAACCAGTTCATACCGCTTTTGTCCACAGGGGGCGCCAGAATCAACACAAAAAATGTCCTTTTAGCTGCTTAAACTACACAAATAACTAATATTTTGTGATGCAGGAATCAGTCTGTATTTGTTGGCTGGAATACGAAGTGCAGATGAAACAGACACGACAGAGACGATCCCAGCACTGATGCCATTATCACAAGAGATTGCAGCACCAGTTCATTTTCCCACCTTTGGAAAAGTTTGTTCACTCCTCGTTGTTCTCGAGTTTCACTTCTCGTGGCTTCATCCTTCACGGTCGTTGTCAGTCGACTCTTATATCACCGGAGAGTAACGATGGACGCTGCATCGCTCGGCTGCACTATCTTCACTGCCCACGGTCCAGTTTGAGTCTTCACTCTCATTCACAGTTCACATGTATTGATTTGCACGTACGTGTAGACAAAAGAAATAACATCAAGAGATTCTTAAATGCGTGTCTCTCTTTGGATTTATGCGCCGGCTCTCGGTGAACCTGATAAAAAAAGACTGTTGACCTTAACTGGTGTGCACTGCAGAGGCAGAGAAAATGAGCAGCCTCTCTTTATCTGGCATTTCAAGTGTCCTGCGAACACACTGCGAAGGAATTGGCCGAAGAAAAAAAATAAAAATAAAGAAGCTCATAAATGTTTTGATCTAAAGTGGCAGAAAGATTGCCCCGTTAAGGTCAAACCTCTTTGTGTTTCCTCTGCGAGCGTGGAGAGGCTGCCGAATAATTAAATGCGGCGTGACAGTTTGGAGCAAACAAAAACAGATTCGGGGAGAAAAAGAGTACACTCATGAATAATTCAGGGTGGTTAGTCTTTCAGCAAACATCCGCTTTATAATGAACTATGAGTGTAAGAAAAATAAAGCTGCCAAGAACGTGTTGATACTGACAATGTTCGAGTCGATTACAGAACACGGGCGTGCAGAGAGGAGGCGACGGACGCAATCAGATATACAGTTTGAGTGTTTAACTTTTGCACGAGTGAAGATTTTCAGACAAGCAAACTGTTTCTGCAGGATGAAAAATGTTTGACTGTGAATGTTCTGACAGCGAGGGGCTGCTGTAATTATACCACAGCTCCTCTTTTGAAATGAAGCAAGTAAAAGAAATCAATGGCTGTCTGGAAAGGCAGATGAGAACGGAGGAGAAAAAACTCAATCGTATCGACGTAAATCCGAGGGAGTCGGTTGTTCCTGCGCTCGCTTGTCGGAGAAGCGCTGAATGAAATCTTTAAAGCTCAAACGGCAGAGAGGAAGTCAGACGTCCATCGTCCACAAAGACCACAGCGAGAAACCGAACAGCTTGACAGTCGGCAGAATAAATGTCGGAGTTTTATGTTCTGCAAAGCTTTGTGCATATTATATCACTACGTCAGGAGGTGGAGAGGATGCACGTAGGATGTGCGTCTGCCGAGCCAGAGACCGCTGATTGAGACTTTCTTTAAACATTTGTAAATATGAAACCACCAAATACTTTTAAAAAGAGATCGGGACATTTTACAGCCATATTCATGGGAACCGAATTGGATATTTTGGATGAGATGTTGGGATGTATACAGCCGTGTTTGTTGCAATAAATTAGGATAGTTATGACAAGACTTCAGAACATTTCTAACCGCATTCGTGGCAACAAAATCGAATATGTCAGATGAGACATCAGGACAATTTCAGTCTTGTTTGTGACAGAAAATTGCATGTTTTTGATGAGACGTCGGGACATTTCGAGCCCCGTTTCTGGCAACAAAACCAGGTATTTTAAACCAAAACATGATCTTTCTCCACCCCTGTAATTTTCTATCATCCTATTTCTTTCATATCAGTGGAAAATGCAATATTTTAAGATAGTTTCCGCACATGACATACATTTTAAAGTTTTATTTTCATTGTCTTCTTTTAGTGAATGTGTGTGATCTTTATTCTGTTGGTTATTATTATTTTGAACATTTATCCAGGTTTCGTCGTCATAGTCTCCACGTTTGAATCATCGTGTTTGTGTTGTGTTACGTTCCTGTTTGATCAGCTTCAAAATCTGGGGGACTTCCTGGATGTGATGACGCATTTCTTCTTCTTCAGTTTTCCAACGGGGCATCAGGATGCCCCATTTAAATCCTCAGCAGTTCAGGAGTCTCTCAACCTTTTGAGGGATGAAGCTGCTCTGTAGTCTGGCGGTACGGCAGCAGATACTTCTGTATATTTTGTCAGCGGAGTGAACAGACTTATTAAAACTGTAGCCGGCGAACAGAAGCTGTAAACTGTAACATGACCTCTGCAGTCTTCAACTACAACGTCCTTCAAATCCTGGTTCAGTTTTTAAAGCATCTTATCACCATACAAACAGTCTTTATAACCTGTTTCCTTCATGTGTGTGCTCTCAGTTTTCTCTGTGAATATAATGTTGCTGTTTATCATCTCACGTGTCAGAGATCACATTAAAACCTGGACGTGAAATCACCATTTGTCGGTGCGACCGCGGGGGAACTGCTCTCACAAACAATCAGCGTGACGCGCCGCTCCGGCCTCTCACGCCTTCATTTGATTAATTTGTGGCTCGGTGTGGAGACGGCTCGGCGTTAGATGAAGTTAGACCACCTGTTCGACTCGCTCCATTAATGTGTCAGTCTGAGGAAGGTATGAATCGCTTTTTATGCCGTTTGGCTGATTTGGTTGTTATATTTCCATCGCTTGCTGTGCAGAGAAACGTTCAGACAAACCGGAGAGAGATATTCACGGTGTCGATGCGTCGAGTCCTTTTGAGTCCTGAACCGAATGCGATCATCATCACAAACGCGGCTGACTGTAAATCTGCGTTACCTCTTTTTATCCTGCTGCACTCACATTAAAATATAAATCTCCATTATATTTCACAGTGGGTTGACTGTCAGTTCTATGTATTAATGCCCGTCACATTAGAGGGGATGCATTTAATATATTTATGTGAGAAGATTTTTTGCCTTAAACGTTGGTCGAGGAAAAAGGTTGTGGACAAAATGTCTCGACAGCTCTCGAATGTTCATTGTCGGCTTTAGATTATCGTAGACTGAAATGTCAGAATCTCACAATTTTAGAGCCATTATTGTGAAACTACTACACTACAGACTCCACTCCATCAGAAAATATAGATGACAGTTATCAGGGCATAAAACCGCCGATTTGTTGATATTTGTAAATCTAGATTCAAAAGTCTAATGACTTTCTGACTTTGTTGTGCTGCAGATATCGAGTCAGCACACAGTGTTTTATTTTGAAAGTTGACATGATGGGCTATGCCGCTCAGACTTCCTGTCTGGAAGGAAACAGTCGTATAGCTGGAAAAGAAATGTACAAACATTTTATCCAGTCCAATTAAAAGACAAATGGAGTTGTGGATTTGTAGAATATTTGTGTTGTGATACAGAAAACATTCACGCGTTACTGTTGCTGCTTCACATCCTGAACTCTCTGCACAAGTCGCCCTCAGCTGAAGCTGCAGAATCAGACTACAGCGGAAGGAAAACTTGCAAATTGCTGCTTGTTGCGCGACTCCTGAACTGTTTCCTCTGAGTAATCTAAAGTCTGCGAGGCGTCTGCGCTCCGCAGGGAGTTTCTCCAGGTAGCTCAGTAGGACCACCTTATCGACTTTATAGCCGGCAACAAAAGACTCCACATTTATCTTGATTAGCCCCGAACATCTGTACGGCCTCGACCATCAAAGTGTCACTGAGCATTAGCCCCGGCGCTCAGGACACGCACAAAATATGGAGGACTGCGAGGAGAGAAAAAGGGGAGGATGTAAAATACTCATCCATATGACCGCAGGCTCTCCTCCTTACTCCTGATGGGGATCGATATCATTGATCGGTCCCCTGCTGCTCTGGGGGGAATTAGCATTTCAAAAGGAACTCCAGCCACAGCTGAGAAATTAAATCGACCGGAGGGTTTCTCCATCAAAGGTGAGACATGTCTAAGCCTTGACCTGTGATCTCGGCAGAGTCGGGCTGCACCGAACGCCACGCGGCCTCGAAACCTCGGCATCATGGAGCACCGACTGTGAGATCTCAGCTGTATATATGCGGACAGGCCGAACTCCCTTTATCCCTTTGACCCCGGCTAGACTGCACTTATTTCCCATGGTTCAGGAAGCCAGGCCCTCTTGATATCTGAAATTAGATGTCAGAGTCTGTCTTGTGAAGCAGAGTCATAACTTGCTGTATATTGCTTTAGCTGGTTTGTAACCTCGACCCTGAAAAGCTCCCGACTCCTTCTCGCCGCTGACATCATTAGAGTTTTATTGCTTCTAAAAGGATCATACGGAGGAAGATGGCGCTCTGAGAGGGTTTCTGAGAGTTCCTGAGTATTTTATTTTTTTTTATGTCTCTTTTGTAATCTCCAAATCTGGTGTGAAATACCAGAGTTCCTTCGATGCGCGATGGTCATCACCTGCAGAAAAACTGAAAATAAACATTATCCCCTCCTCGCTCGAAGAAAATGGGCTTTCACACCATTAAAAAAAAAACAAAAAACTGACGTGATCTTAGATGACACCTTGAAAATATGATGCTCATAGCGCTGCTTCACCTGTCTGCTGCGATTCTCTTTCATTTCTGATACGCAACATCCAGGTAGCGTCTATAAATACCGGAGAAATCGTCTTTAAGGCGGCGATCGGTGGATTCCTCGACATCTCCTGAAAGCCCACAGAGGTCAGCACTCAATCAATAACCTGCGACAGCGTCGTCCTTGGATTTTTCTCCTGATGATGTTCGACTTGATGCAGGCGGTGCTTGTTTTCCTTCATCTTCACTTTGTCAGGCCATCACACAGCAGCTGATCCCTGTAACTACCCTCAACCTCAGGCTGAACTAAAACAGCATTGAAATGTAAATCACATAATGTCCTGCTCCTTAGAAAAAAAATGATTTTAATCGGAAAATACACGTTTTCTCAGATATAACAGGCATAATGATTCCTCCTGGGAAAAAGAAGCGATGCCTTGTTGACCTTTTATTTATTTATTTATTTATAGGTTGTTAGAAATGAGACAAAAGAAACAGGAATATACATCATTTATAAACTGATACAGGATCAGATTAGCTTGCAGTAACAGATTTTGGGCCACTTGGGGGCAGCAGAGACAAGTTATGACCACAACGCTGATGTGTTTACATCTTTATTAGTTGATGACGAGCTCATTTTTTTAAAGCAGAGCAACAATAACGTCGATTCGGATGCGTGTTCGTGTCCATCGCGTCAGATATTCTCCATCTTTTAGCTCTGATTTTGGTCTCCACCGGCTCCGGAGAGAAAATATCTGGGTTTTAAGTTGATATATTTATTTTTTTTCTACTCTGTGAATCAGCAAGAATAAACAAAGCTGGACAACAAGGTCAGAACACTGAAGCTGGAGTGGTGGCAGGGTCCGCCACATACAAACAAAGTAAACAAGCTGTCCTTTAAGGTCAGCTTGTTCACTGAGTCGTGAAAACAAAGAGAGTTTGTTCGAAAAATCAGACCATGAAGATCTTTCTCCTCTGAGTGCTCCTTTAACGGCGCAGAGGCAGCCAAGCGTACATCACCTAACAGTTATTATTACAGGGTTGTTGGTGGTGTTTTGTTTTTTTTTTGTTTTTGCTGGAGTTAATTAAGTAAGCACATTGACTGATTGGAGAGTTTAGAGGCAAGAGAGTAGAATAAAAGTGCACCGCTGAGTCACCGCGGTTGCTCGGCCTCACCGTGCCGTCCAGTCTGCAGGATGCAGCAGGTAACGTTTCTGCAAGATACGTCCAAGGTTGACATTTGTACCAAACGTGTCATATCACATCAGCTGACGGAGGAGATGGTGGTGGCACACTGCCGACTGCAGTTTGAGTCACACCAGTGGATATTTTTAAGGACACCTGGAGACTTTTCTAGAGACCAAAACAGGTTTTGTTTTTTGTTTTACGGGATGTTGGAGAACCTCCAGCTGCAACTAACCGAGAGGTTTTTGTGCCGCAGCGTTGTGACAAGAGAGGAGAAAGGAAATTCGGCCTCAAGAAACGCTCAGTTTGAAGTTATCGGTGGCTTTGCAGAAATGTTTTCTGGCGATTGGGTTGCGCTGCGATCAAGAAGGGAAGGCGGCGAGGAATTGTGTCGTCTAACCCCCCCGAACCCTTTGTCACAGCGCTACAGAGATAATTTCTTAATCTCCTGTTGTCCGCAACAGCAAAGACTGAAGGGAAGGAGGAAACAACATTTTTTTTTTTTGAAGTTCTTGGTTTACGTTATCCGTGCTGATCATTAAATTAATGGCATTCAAATAATGTAACTCTTGTTTTCTGACAGTTTGTGAACTACAGGTCGAGTGAAAAATGAAGAAAAAAATTATCATACCTTAGTTTCGATCGCTGCCGTGTCACTTCAGTCAATGACAAGAGGCAAAACACACTTCGTCCTGAGTGTTACCTTAATGCAGATCACACTCACACCTGTACATCAAGTGGGAGTCTTCTATCTTACAGTATACGTGTGTGTTTTAAACTCTCTCACAGAGCAACAACATAATCTGCACCCCCACTCGTGATCTCTTAAAACATTGTTCAGGCTGCATATTTTAACAGAAGCACCGCAGAAACTCTTTCACGCAGCTCTTATTAAAGAAATTCAACCTTGAGTGCACATCACTCCACACGGCTTTTATATACTTCTGTGCAGGAATCTATGGTAAGTGCATATAACAAGACTTTTTTTATACCACGCTCGCTGCTGGTCTTCTTCCGTACAGAAAAAAAAAAAAGAAACACTTGTGATGCTCTTTGATGAAAGCTGTACGAGTTCAGCAATGAAAGCCTGAACAGAGACGTGTTATTTTTCAGAGTATTTTATCATCCGCCGAGCTGTGTGTTAGAAATCAATCCGGCCAACATCATAAAACAAAAAAAAAAAAAAATAAAATAACAGAAAGGTGTTCGGTTCCCGCTCAGCAGATGAAACTACACGTGTTTTTCCTCTCAGCTGTGTTTGTGTCTCCACAGCAGCCGCTTTCTTTTTCAAATACGTGACTCATCGCAGACTCACTGTGAGAAAACATTTTAGAGAAATCATCGAATTATTCAGTTGGAGTGTGAAAATCACCCTTTGAGTGTCGTCCTCCGGCCTCGTGTGTGGTCTCACCCGCCGACACTTCTCAGTCTTCTGGTTGATTTCTCACCTGAAGCACCGTGTTGACGCAGACACCTCCAGGCCACGTACCCGTCTTTTACCTTTTAAGAGGCTGTTTGAAGTGACTGTCCTCAAATCCTCAATTCCTCAGTTCTGTTTTTTGGAGGGCTGAATACAAAGATATTCTCTGAAGCTTCTTTTTCACGGTTTTACCAGAATCCAGAGGGTCAAATATGAAAGAAAACGCTGAAGTACTCTGTTGATATTTGATTGTGAGAGTTGGTGAAGCTGCATCGGGAGTTTTTGCACCTTAGAGGCTCTGAGTTTTTACACAATTCACCTTTCTTTTCTAGAAATAGTTTTCTAAAAACTCATGTAATGAGGTCGCTGGATAGTGATTTCACATAAAACGAAGATCTTGCCAAAATGCAACCTAGGCTTTTTCAAACCTTCGTGTAAAAGCATAATTACAACGAAAGAGGCACTTTTAAGATTTACCGTAGTTTCGTTTTCGTCTCAAACTCATTTTCAGTGTGAGTGCTGCGGGCACTTTTACGATAGCATCAAAATCTCTATTTTTAAAACAGTAAGAAGACTCGACACAACATGAAACTTTGCTGGTAGCATCACCAGGGTCTCTACACATGAACATGAGCACTGACAACATTGTTTGTGTACACAGAGTTACTAAAAAAGAAAGGTTTTGAACAGCTCATGTTAGCAGTAGCTTGTTCCACTCGCCGTCCTGCCAGTGGAGAAGAGTCGACCTCAGAACGTGACGTAACCTGGAGGACAGTTAAGGTGGAACTACTGCAACAACGAGAGATCTCACGTGACTTTTCCGGCTTTTTGTTTCAGTATTGTTTTTTATATGAGGCTCCTTTTTCAACTTCAAGGTCAATATTGTTTTTCGCTAACGACAAAACAACAAATTATCCAGGCAATTATATGGCTTACGTTTGAGTTTAACCCGAAGCGCTCACAGACACGACTGTCGTTGTGTGCTGCAGAGGGATCTACTCACCAGACTCACGGCCTGTTTGTCTGTGCATCACTTCTGTTGACATGTTGGAAGCTGCAGGTCATGATTTATTCAGAGCGTCTACATGCTCGAGAAGCTGCAGCAGAAGAAAAGAAGAAGTTAGGCGAAGGAATCGTTTCACTGTAACGGCCGACTAGATTTTTTCCAACCACAGAGAGGATTTATTTATCAAGTCTCAAAATCTACAAACAGACGTGTTTTTTCCTTTAATTTGGATAAAAAAGCTGCTCCGGTATGTGTTCTCTCTGTGCCTGAACGTGCCAGTATCTGTGTTTCGGGATGATAAATGGATGAGGTCTTCACAGGTCCACCTGAGGACCCAGAGGCCCAACCCAGGACCTGCACAGGTCCAGGATCCACCTTATATTTGATGGGTTGGGTCGCATTCTTTCACTATCACTGAGTCCTGGTTGAAAATGATGTGTGATGCCTGAGTGGATCTGTTTGGTATCTGTGTCAGTTCTTCACGGGTCTCAGTCTCAGCTTGGGTCCGGTTCAGTTTGGAGTATAAACATCTCACCTGCGTGTCCACTGGCCAGTTTCACTCCGTCAGCATCCTCCCCCTCCCCCCCACACCTTGAAGAGACCGTGAACCGTGAGATCAACAGGAGCGAGGCCGCACTTTGTTCTTCGTCCCAATTATCAGACTGTGAAAACTGTCAGGAATGAGATGTGGCTCAGCTATTGATCTGTTTACACCGATCTACATCTCTTCCTTTCCCACAGCATCTATTAGCGCCGCCCGCCTCTCTCCGTCTCCGACACGCCACAGCAGGGGCGGTGCAGCGGAGGCCATTGACGTCATCGGGAGGGTCAGCATCACTCGCAGATACCTGTCCTCTAACTGCTGACGGCACGTATTATTATGAGCTCCATTTTCGTTCCAGTGTGTGGTGAATGGACCAGACGGGCCCGTGTATATTAGCACAGATGGATGTTGTGATCATCAGAGCGAGGAAATGCATGCGGTGAAAGCAGGCCTCCACTTTCCTCCCCTGAAATGGAAAAAATAAATAAATAAATCATTCACTCAGGCAAATCCAGGAGCAGATCTACACGTTCTGTTTCTAATATGATGTACTGATTATCAAACAACATGATTAGGGCTGTTATTACACTTTAATTCACTGTGGAGACATAGCTGCTGTTGGTCTGATCACTGCTCCAGAGGAAAGAGATCATCGAAGATAGTGAATGTGAAGAAAAGTAGGTGTTTGCAAGTTAAAATAAAGTGGAAACACCTCCAAAGTACAAACTAAATGAGGGAGCAGTGACAGTGAACAGTGTCAGTGAGGTGTTCTTCCTGTTAGAGGTTGTTTGGTGGCTGAAAGAGAAACTGAAAATTACAGATCTTCTCTGTATTTCCACGGCTGAAAGAGCCTCTATGCTACAGTTGTTTGGGTGCCTTTCCCCCCTCTGGGATTACTCAACAAAAAGCTGTAAATATGCAAAGCAGATTAATTAGTTTCCCAAGGTCACCTGTACAGAAAAAAAGGGCTCCACGTGTTGATAAATCAACGGTGTGTTACAGGAAATGTGATTTGTCTGCAGACGGGTGAGCGTCCGCAGACGAGTTGCCGCGCGGCTTTTTATTGATATTTGCTCGGGAGTTAACGAGGCTCTGTGCGAGGCTTCATTTGGCCAAAAAGTATTTCTGTTTAATCCACAGCCTTGGAAAAAAACCGCAAGGGTTGGAGTTGTTAGAGCATCTTAGTTCTGGTGGCTTTAACCGGAGGGCGTGCACGCTGCACCTCAAAGTCCACAGTTCATTTGAATCCGAGTCCTAAAACCCTTCTGCCAGACCCACGAACTCAGCGTGCTGACTCAAGACGAGGCTTATTAGCGCTAATCCCCGGCAGCCCCCTGTGTTTGTATTATCAAGCAGGATTAGACTGATACCTGTGTGTCGGTTTACCAACACACCGGCCCCACTTTTAACTTTTAAACTCCAACAAGTCCAATAATCCACCTGCGATGACGTCACTGTGGAAAAACCCGCAGCTACGTTTTAATTGGTCCTGCACATCATTTGTATATTTTTTAAAAATGTTCCCTGACATATATTCTTGAGGCGAGGAGTCAAAGAGGAGTCATTTTCCAGTCGTGTCTGAGGCGACAAAATTGGATATTTCAGACGAGACTTCAGGACATTTTCAGTCTCGTTTGTGGCGTCACGACTGTGTTTCAGCAGGATTTTCTGACGAGATGTCGTCACATTTTCCAAGCAAGTATCATGTTTTGGTGTAAAACACCTGCCCTGGTGGCCACAGATCACCAATGAAGGTATTTTCTTGATCCTGACCAAGTGGTTTCGTGTCTAAACCCAGAGAATGAGATAAAGTTTCAGCATATCTGTGGTTTGCAGAAACAAACACTCCCAAATCTGCCAATTGAGTTTGGCCACAATATTTGAAAGCCTCAGAATCTCAGGTCGTGAAATTGTTTGTTTTTAATCTAAAAATACTCAAAATATTCTCACATAAAAGACAGAACAGCATCAGAAGTCAGACATGAAAGGCCAAATGCTCGAAAAATGACTCCAGCAGTGACAGTTACGTCCATCAACTCAGCAGTTACTCAGAGAATTGTACTTTAATTCACCTTTAAATGCACAGGCGCCACACTTAAAGGAACAGTTCACCTGTCGTTATCTCCTCCCTCCACGCTGACTGACAGTCAGGTGAAGTTTCCTGGTCCACAAATCATTCCTGGAGCTCCACAGACAAACAGCGCCGCAGCTGACTGACTCTCCATCAGCATGAAGGTGAGAGGATGACGCCTGATTTCTGGGTGAACTGTTCCTTTGCATGTTTCTGTAGATGCTTAAATGTTTTTATAATCTTGAACATCTTGATCAAACAGTTAAGTGGAGGCCTGCATCTCCGCCTCATACATCAGCGGTGTAAAAAAAAATAAAATACCCTCAGTTGACTGTGATCAAGTGAACGGGACACAACCCGCTTTAAATGGACCATTAAGGAGAATTAGGCGCATCATAATCGCAAGATACTGTAGCACATTACACGGAGCGGCTGATTAATTTCCCACATGTGGCTGCAAAATAAAAGACTTTCATCCAGAGAGAACTGGAGCTGGAGGTAATTACAAATATACCGAATTAAGCGATTCATTAGCTTATCCTGCTATGAAATATTCCACTAAAAGTTAATGATACAGCAACACTGGGTACCGATCGTTTGCCCTCACGTGAAGACACATGTCAGTACTGCCCTCTGTTGGCCGGAGCGGCTCGTTGCAGGCCTGCTGACAGGTTTCCATCACGTCCAACAGAGGATGGTGCATTTGAAAACAGATGACGGCAGTAACGAGATCGGGCAGGGAGCTCCTGTGTTTACTACGCAGGAGGAGCAGGAGCCTCTCCAGCTCTCTGCAGAGTGTAACTGTGTTAAAGAGAGAGGCTCAGGTTCAGATCAATGGTCGCATACTGACACTGTGTCTTCTCCAGAGGAGGACACACAAACACAAACGTGATATCTCGGGCCGTCAGAGTGTCAGATCGCAGAAAACAGTCTCCTCATTCGTTCCCCTCCTGGCAGGAAGTATAAATCCCAAACTCAATCCAAGCGTCTGTTTGATTTCCTCCATTTTTCTGGGGGGTTAATTATGCTACATTGATCTCATGTTCAGCAGATAAAACTACAACTTGCTAGATAATTGCTCCAGGGTACTTTGGGATCAATACCGTACCGACATATCAGGCTGTATTGGAAAATCTCTGTATGGGTGATTGCTCGCTCCATCAATCCGACCACAACACAGAGAGACATTTCCTAGTTGCTGCCCTGCTTCTCTTTGTGTGGAAAGACTTCCAGATACAATTGAGGGTTGTTGTTTTTTTGTTTTTTTTTGTCCTCTTATTGTCCGGAAGTCCTGGAACATTTCAGGCGTTTTGAAACTAAAACTTTCTCTCACATCGTTTCACAGACTGGTGGCGGTTTCGGCCTGAGTGCTTTTTTTTGGGAGGGGGATCTATGGATGTCCTCTGGGGACCGGAAGGCGAGCTCCTCGCGCTGGACGCCACATCAGGACTGAGAGGCTGCGATGGTAGATGATGGTAAGGAGATGGTGGTCACAGATTTGTCTCGAGGAGGTGGAGATAGCACACGAGGGTGGGCTGGATGGTTGTTCAGTGGGGAATCTGTAGCACTGCGCTTTTTCCACTGGTTTCTCTGGTCGGACAGTGGGCGGAAATCTCCCCCTCGGCTTCTCCTTCAGATTTCTGGACGTTCGCTGGCGGTTAAGAGATTTAAACTTGTTGTTGATTCTTCAGAAATACAGAATACAGAGACGCTTGATCATGATCGGAAGGTAGGTTGTTTGTTCTACGTGTTTATGTTTGCGGAGGAAACAGCAAATGTAAATGTCTGGAGCTGGAGAGGAAGACGTCCTCAGATCAGTCACTTCAGTAAAAGAACCATTAAAGGTGCAATCTGTAGTTTTGAGGAAGACGTTTAAAAATCTTTAGTAGGTTATTTTTCCTTTTTTTTTTTCAGCTTAAACAAACTAAACAAACAAACTATTTTTGTCTTCGTGGCTGAATAAACAAACACAGTTTATTCTGTTTTACTTCGTTTATATGTGGCGGACCCTGCCACCTTTCTGGCTTTAAACAGTGTTTTGATGACTCTATCATTATTACTGGCTTTGTAAAACTTTCAATATATTTCTAAGTGCTCAAAAGAAAAAGAAAGTCTAAAGAATGAAGAATAATACACATAACTAATAATATTATATATAAATTGATTGATTAATGCATGCATGACTGTCATGTCAGGGCTTTCCATACTGCTGCGTAGCTTATTTTATAATAATAAGGTCATATGTTATCTGTCAATAATGTCAGGTATTGATTATTTGAAGCCACAGAGTCACTAATGACTCAATTCATCAAATAAATGTAGTAAAGAGGGGGACAATTATTCCCTCCGGACTGACTCACAAAAT
Source organism: Acanthopagrus latus (assembly GCF_904848185.1). Lineage (NCBI taxonomy): Eukaryota > Metazoa > Chordata > Actinopteri > Spariformes > Sparidae > Acanthopagrus > Acanthopagrus latus. The sequence continues at coordinate 22,727,338 of NC_051061.1, forward strand.
GGAATTATTCAAATTAAAAACAGTATCTGAGTAAATGTATTTAGCTACTTTACACCGTCTGTCGTTATGAGAGAGAAAAAAGTGTTTTTCCATCATGCTGATGTGGGAAAACTCAACGATTTAATGATTTACGAATTCTATATTTGAAATGCTGATGATTAAAGGAACAGTTCACCCAAAAAAATGAAAGGTTCACTCATTATATCTTCACCCCCCATGCTGCAGGAGAGTCAGGTGATATAATGTTTTAAAGATAAAAAAAACAAACATTAAATGTCTCCGTGCAGCTCGTCCGGTGATCCAAGAGTGAGATCGAAAATTGAGGATTGAAGTCACTGTAGCTGCTCAGCTAGAAGCGTTAACACGCACGTGGGTGAAAATTATGATTTTTTAAATCAATTTGGGATCTCTCGGCTTCTAGAGAACTGAATTAAGTCGCACGAGCTGCCATTTTATGTTTCAGTGTTGGGATGTGTAGCGCTGCCAGGCTGTTTTGTAATGAAGCTCCAGAAATGTTTTCCTCATCTGACTTTCCATCAGCGTGGCGGGAGGCGGGAGGCGGGCGGATAATGAACTGTGCCTGTGAAGTGCTCGACAGCGGCTTCCCGATCACAGTCATCTGCATGTTTTGTGATGTATATCACACGTTGTATATCATGTTATGGATAAAAAAAAAAAAGTCACGCCTCCCCCCCCTCACAGACTGATTCCTCCTCCCACAGAGTCACCCAGGAGGCCATGCCGGGCAGCCCAGAGAACATCCCCCTGGGGGAGTGCACCCTCTCCGAGTCCAAGGACCAGCTGACGCCGCCCAGCCGCACGGAGAGCACCGTGTTCAGCCTGTCCCGCAGCGAGTCCGTCTGGACCACCGAGGTCCCTGAAAAGAGGAGCGAGGTCTACTGGTTCCCCATCCACCTCATGTCCACCGGGGGCAGCTTCCTGGCGTGCGGCATCATCATCAGCGGCCTGTACTTCGCCGGCCACTGCAAGAGGGTCACCAACATCCTGGGACCGGGCCTGCTGTCCATCGGGCTGATGGTGTTCGTGGTGGGCGTGGTCCTGATCCCCATCACCAAGGAGAACAGGAAGAGGGCGAAGAGGAAGAAGGTGCCCAGCTACTACAGGCAACCGATGTTCAACCTGTGACGAAGCACGACACTTCCTGTTCAACACTGAGGAACTTGACTTGGACTGAAACGATCCTGCGCAGCATGGGGAGCCTCTGTGGAAGATAGTTACTTAAAAGACCTGCACGTGGTGACGTTAATGTTTATTCTCTTGATTTACCAGGATCGTCGACACTAAGCACTTATCTCAGTCTCAGGCGTGCATGACAACATTTTCGCATCAATAACCTCCCGCGGCTGCCGGCGAGGAAGGTGAGAGCACGACGGACAACAATGAAATGCAATTATTCACACACGATTTAGCGAGGTTACTCGAAAGCAAACTGTCCTCGTGAATATTTATGAGGGGGAGAGTGGACGAGGGGGACTTCCTAATGCTGTGTGGTACAGTATATGCCAATTCATGAATAATTAAAGGATGTGAGAGCTTGTAATTGTCGGTTCCCGCTTTACTTTGTCTCCTGCGTCCACTGAAGTCCTTAATGTGGAACCGAGTCACTTTGAATCTGAGTGCATTCATCCTCAAATGTATGTAAAAGGGGGAAAACAATTTGACTGCTGCGAGCTGCGAAAGCACATTTTCATAGGATTTAAATATTATGTGGCTGGAAATTTCTGGTTAACCCCTTCAGAACCAGAGTCTTTAATGTACACGTGCACTTAAAATAAGACTCTGACCTGCAGCAGGGATTGTATTTAAAGCTGCTGTCATCAATACTGAATGGGTCACATGACTGCTTGTAATCTCAGATTCTTATAGCTTTTATTAGCTTCAGCTGAATTATCATCAGCTACATAATCGGAATCAGTGACGTCAGTGGAAATGTCTTCACATTTCGTTTGTTTTGGTGTCTTTTACAAACAAAATACTAATTGTTAGATGTGTGAATCCTCCACATCAGCGTCTTAACCCGGCGGTTGTTACACTTTTCCTGCTCTTCATGTGGGTTTCTCTTCATTTCTCGTCATTGTGCAGGTGAATCTGAGGATGAGATCCGCCTCGTCGTTTCTTCTTGTCTTTGTTTTGGTCGCTGTAACATTCGATGTAGCTTCATCAGTCCCGTCACAAACTAGCTGTGCAGAATCCCTCCAGTTTGGATGGCACACAATATCTTTTATTTGACCGAGGCGGCTCAGGTTCTGGCTTCCGAGCCGGTTCCTACTCGTTTCAACGTCCAAAGAACTGGTTATTTTATCGGTATCAGCCAACAAGAGTCAAGTAATTATCTGTTATCGCATCAGCTGAAAAAAGATCCATATCATTCCTCCATTTAGACGTAGATGTTGCCTCTGTTGCTTCATACGTGTTGATTTGATTTTATTTCTTAATAAAAATGCACTTTAATCTTTATATGTATTGTTTTTAATAGCAGTAGACTGTTGAAACTGAAACTATGAGGTGACTAGTGACTAGATTTATCAAACAAATGTCATGGAGAGGAAGAATAAAGTAGCAGAAAATGGATTTGGGTACCAGTCTCCTCGATTTACAGTAACCAGTATCGGCCCTGAGGAAGAAATGTGCCGCGTGACCTTCCCTGTTCAGAAAGGTCATGATGGTGAATCCACTTATAGAAGCGTATGCAAAAAAAAAAAAAAGAAAAAAAAAACCTAAACAAGAGACTGAAGACTTCCAGCTTACAGGACAATCATGTGTCATTACATCTGCATGAGTAAAGTGGGGAACAATCTGAGATGAAGTGGTTCAACTTAAACACCTGATGGCTCCAGTGATAAACACAACCTGGTTTATAATGAAAACACAGACGACCTGCGTCACAGCCGAGAGGCCGGCTCACCTGTGTGGACATCAATATCTCATTTTAAAGTCAAATCAGATGTTAAAACGTTCTGCAGCTCTGCTTTCATTTGCATCGCGACGTAAAGATTATTTAACTACCTGCTGCAGGCTTACAGTGTGTGTGTGTGTGTGTGTGTGTGTGTGTGTGTGTGTGTGTGTGTGTGTGTGTGTGTGTGTTCAGGTGTGTGTGTGCGCAGGGAGGAAACACCCTGTTTGTCTCCGCTGTGAGGTGGGGCGTTGCTCTCCAGGTGCCTCAGGTGCGCAGGTAACGCACAGACACACACCAGGCCTCCTCCCGTTATCCTGCCTGCAGCAGCCCGGTGATGTTCCCAGCATGCAGCGGCTCAGGTGTATCGGAGGCTGCGTGCCTTTATTCCTCCTCGCCGTCGCGCTGGATGTGGTCGGTTTGATCCTCCTCTTCGTCGGGATCTTCGCCAACCTGCGCCTGGACGGCCGCTTCTACGGAGACTTCTTGATCTACACCGGCGCGCTCATCGTCTTCTTCAGCCTGGGCTGCTGGCTCATGTGGTACGTGGGCAACGTCCCGGTGTCGGAGGACGACGGCCTGAGGAAGACGAGCAGCATCGTGCAGCTGGCCAGGAAGCTCTCCGAGAGGCTGAGCCAGACGCTGAAGCGGGGAGAGGACCGCGAGAAGTGCGTCCAGGACGAGGAGTGCCACGGCCAGGTGAGCCCACCTGCGCGTAAAGCCAGCCGGGTGACGTGGGACAAGTCCACGGCCTATCACAACGAAGGGTACGACGACTGTCTGGACTCAGAGGAGAAGACAGCGGAGGGAGAAGGAAAACTAGAAATCTGAGCGTCTGAAAGGTGTTTTTAACGTGTGACTGACCGCCGCTGGAGAGACTGGACTGCTGTGTGAGGGATGATTTACACACTGACACTTTAGTCCTCTTTTAAAGGTGCATTATGTAGTTTTAGAGAGGCATCAGAGGTGAATCTGTATGTCTGGCGTTGAGAAGACGTGCAGGACGGAGAGCCAGGATGAATGTTTCTGACCGTGTTCTGGACGTCGAGCCTTCATCGAGTAACGTTACGTAATCCGGCAGATAAGTCGCTCTCCTGCTAAAGAACACGCCTCGTTTAGACCAATCAAATCCTTCCTGTAGCTTCTGCTGCACGGCCGTCAGAAAAACCTAACTTATCTGTGACGCAAGCTGAAAAAATGTCTGAAATTACACTGTTAAAACTTCATATTGAACCCTGTGGGATGTGACTTAGACGTAGAAGCATCTCCACTGGATGTCTGTGCATCTTTAGATACGTCTTATATTTATTTTCCCATAAGAATAAGGTCCACAGAACTCTGTGTGAGGCTGGAAAGGTGGCAGAGTCCGCCACAGACATGACAACAACGACAGTTTGTTTGGTTAATTTGATCAGGCAGTGGAGATTTTATAATGTCGTCTTAAAAGTGACGCACCGCTCCTTTAAAAGAGAATGACATTTATAGCCGCGGGGTCAAAGGTCTCAACATTTCTGTTACGTTACCTCACAGGTCTGTGATTTCAGAGGGACGTTGTGGTTCTGGTTCTATTCATAGTTCATAACGAGCGCGAGTTCACTCTCTGCACTCTCAGTTAATCAATTTCAGTTCACTGTGACCCGCTGAGAGTCGAGTCGCAGCTCAGCCGACAGGAAACGTGTGCAGCCGGGCTACAGGAGAGACGTCAGCTGTTTTGTCAAACGTCGTCTGGTTCCAGCTTCTTAAATTTGCTGCTTTTGTTTTGGACTGTTGGTCGGATGAATGAAGCGATCTGAAGACGTCACATCAGGATCGAAGGAAAACTGTGACGAGCTGTTGGACAATTTAATGCATATTTAATTGTGTGAATACTTGGCAGATGAATCACTTAATGAAATAATGGCGAATGATATAGATGATCTGAGAGACGTGTTTTTGTAGCAATCGAGGACAAGATGAAGACGTTCAGCCAGTCGAGGAAATTCCTTAAATTTCTACCAAATGACGTCATATTTCTGTATTTTTAATTTCATCTGCTCGTCTGTCTTCTTGTATTTTTATGTGCACTTTATTTCCCAAATGTCAGACGGGACTTTCCCACGCCACGTTCAACTGGTTCTGATCCAGATTCTGCACTTAAATCTGATCCATTTGGAGCATTTCCAGCTTAAATAAATTGGTAACAGAAGTTTTGAATGGAAGTGGGCGTGTCCTGTTTGTTCAGCTCGGGCTGGTTCTCCTCACAGCACCACAGAACCTTCAGCAGAACCGGTTCACTAACCATGTTCAGCAAGTGGCTGCAATTAACTTTATATTCTATTCACCACTGCAGTCAACACTTTAATTATTCAGGTGAGATTATTTCAGGTTAGATTTGTTTGTTTTTAGAAAGATATCAATAAAATTCTGCTTAATCGAGTTAATTCACGTCTTCTAAATACTCACGCGGAGAATGAGACGAACGTTTGAATCGATCAGTAGGGACCAACAGCCGGTCGATCTCTTTTATTTGTTTCTTCTTTTGCTGTAGTTGTTGTTGCAGGAGTGTATTGATTAACTCTCAGCGGTCACTTCACTTATTTCAGGTAGACGCATACAGAGTAACACGATCCAGAACAGCCGCTCTGACGTGAATTCTACCGGTTTTTTACGAAGCTTTTATTTCTGCGGACGTTGAAAGGTGATGATTGTAATAACCCTCTGTTAATAGGGTGGACAAAATATCAGAAACACCTCCTATCACTTTAAACTACAACCTTAGTGATAAATGCACAATATCTGGTCAAACTTAACATCTTTGCAGCTATAAAATATGACTTCTGTGTCCTCAGTTGTAGCCGTGGCCCAGTTCAGGAAGTCCAGATGAACCTCTGGACCTCCAGTTTGCAGAGGAAATGTTCCTGTTTCCAGCTGTATTCGTTCTGTGCAGCAGCTCAAACATTCAACATGTTTTATACTCGTTTTAGCTGCTGCTAGACAGTAAAACTGTCAAGTCATGCTCCTCTTTGATTTGCTGGCAACGTAACTCCAACACTGGTCCGACTGGTTTCTCTCTCCACGGCGTAGTGTTGGTTAAACAAGCGGATCATGTGATGTGGGGGACTGTATCTCCGCCGGGATGACGCCTTATGCAAATGTCACAGCTCTGCAGGGCGAGCCTTGACTGACAGCTTAAATGCACTTTAATCAAACTCCCAGCGAATGATACAGTAAATAAAATCCATCTCTGCTGTGTACACCTGCTCCGGGAGGGCAGGACAGTAAGTCAAAAAGCGGCGGAGCAGAGACAAATAGTGGCAGATTAACAGGTCAAACAAGGACCTCAGAGGGAAGTTTCCATTACGTGCATTTCCTCTTTGTGACAGTCGCTTCACAGTAGCTGTCGTTATTGTCGCGGCGCATGAACCGTGGATTGTTAAATATTTAGGGAGCGTTTGAATGCAGCGTATCCACCCTGCAGAGCTGCTCCCAAGCTAAATATACAAAAGGGTAAATATATTTCCAGGGGTAAAACAAAAAAAATAAATCTCTGAAACACTGGTGGGGAGAAGTCAAAGAGGAAACTCTGACGGGCTGATAAAGCTGCTAAAAAGATGCAACGCACTTCAGTTTCATTAGCCGAACACAAAGATCTCGGGGGGGGGTCCCAATTAATTACGGCAGGCTTATCGCTGTGTCGACGCCGCTCTCGATGGCGGATGATTGTGAAATATATGTGCATAAATCTGCCACACTGCTTACAGACAATGGGGCTGATGTGTCGCATTAATGTCATGAGAGGTGCAAAACAAGTCGGTCCTGCACAGGAATGAAGATGGACCGTGTGACGGCTAATTGCAGCTCAGCCCGTCACTGTGGTTGGATACCAGTCTTGCCACTAAGTCATGAGCTATGAAAGAAATGTGAGGCGTGCTTGTGAGTGAAAAAGACTGATCCACATGACAGGGGAGCACTTTACCCGAGAGACTCGCTCCTGTCAGACCTCCAGACGTCGTCCGACTCACCCGGCTCGGCCATGAAGGAGGGGAAGGCCACCGCCTTCTTCCTCGCGCTGGCCGTGATTATCGACGTCGTCGGCCTCATCCTCTTCTTCCTCGGGATCTTCGCACCTTTGAGCTTCTGGGACTTCTTCGTGCTGTCCGGGCCTCTGCTGATCTTCCTCAGCCTCGTCTTCTGGATATTCTGGTACTTGGGGAACCTCAGAGTGTCTGACGAGGAGCTCAGCCTCACCAAACGCGACATCCTGTGACTTCAAATGAAGCCGGACTGAACTCAGATCAGCGGTTTGATGGCGCTGTGGAGGGGAAACAGGCAGGTCAGACAGAAGCTTCATCAAAAATCATGAATTTTGTGTGAGACCTGTGGCTCTCTGAACCCCCCTGAGGTTTTGCCTCTGTGAAGGAAATGTGATAAATCCAAATCCAGGCACGAGCAGGAACACATTTGACTAATCCCAGGAGATAAAAAAAACTGTTCCATCCTTTGACTCCAGGGAAAACAACTTGTCATGTTGTGTACAGACAGCACTGACTCCTGGACTTTGTTGAAGTGGAAAATGTTTTTTTTCTCAGCACTTTTACACGCTGCACCAGGCCGACACCGTCTGAACTTATTTATCTCATTATTAACACATATGCACATTGTGAGTTGATATTTATTACATTATGTCTCTGCACATGTCATGTAAGAAGGAAAAGCTTTGAAAATAGTCACTAAACATGCTTTAAAAATCACCTGCTGTTGCTGATTTGATTTATTTCGGCTTTAGGTTGAGATTCAAAATCTCCTTTACAACTTTTACAATGTTCGTGTCTTCTGATTGTTTATGTTGTGTTTCTTTAGGTTCAGCGCTGTGATTATTATGCTCTGGTTGGGCTTAGGCACAAATAAAACTTAGTTAGGGTTCGGAAAACATCAAGTTTTAAGTTGAAATACCACGGGAGGTCTCGTGAATAAAAAAAGGTAATATCATGGTTAAAATATCTGTTTTTTGTCGCCCAAAACTCGGCTGGAGATGTGCTAAGTTCTCCGTAAGAACACCCGGTTTTGTCATCATGAACACAGCTGGTTCGGCCCGATTTCTCATCAAAAATATCACAATCGTGTCGACAAAAACACGGCTGGAAACGTCCCGAGGTCTACAGCTGTTGTAGATATAAACACGCTAGGTTTTGTCGACACAAGCGTCAATACGACAACGTCGCTTGTGACAAATTTGACACATTTAGATTTCTTCTTTTACTTCCTGGTGACTGTGCTGAAGAAACAGGCAACAAACATGACGTTAAGACAATGAATTCTTCAGTGACGTGTGCATTCAGTGGTCAGATAGTCTTGATTGAAGGCGTAAAATCTTCAAACAAATACTGCGTGGGTTAAATGTTCTTTGTGAAGCTGCTCCTTTGTAAGAACTAACCAAACAGGCACCGTCGGTTTGTGCTCGGGGTTATTTTAGTCAGATCCACCCAGTGCGGAAGGAATAAACATCACTCTAACAAAACTACTGAGGTATGTAGAGACGGGAAACAAGTTTCTTCATGAAGTCTCGCTGACGCTCCGGCACCTGTAATGTGCCGAAACTTTTTTTTTTTTTTTGCCAATTAGCAGTTTCCCCCCCTCGGATACAAACAACACCGCAGCGATGTGCGCTTCACTTTGTTCACCACAACAGCCAGCGAGCAGGATGAAACTAATACTCCTCCTCCAACTCTTCCCAGCCTTAATCAGCACTCAAGGCACCATTAGCTCCCTCAGACATGGGGAGTGTTATTAATGTGTCCATTTGGTTCCTGCCCCTGAGAGAGGAAATGGAGGAGAGGCGTAATGGCTCTCTCTCTCTCTCTCTCTCTCTACAAAGAGATGGAAACCCTGCTGCTCGGCCCCTCCTCCCCTCCGCAGGATGCCGCCCTGTTGTGCTCAAATCCCCAAGTTGTCCTCACTGTATATGTCATTACAACCTTAATCACAACTGTTCTCGTCAACGCATTATAGGATTTTCCCATGAGATACGCGGAGCAGCTCAGCTCCAGATGTACAACCCTGGCCGGTTGTAGCTCAGCTCAAATAACGCAGCATGATGCAGCATATTACACACTGCAAGGCTGTGAATCCCAATCATGTGGTTGGAGAGAGCTTTGACTTCCCATTAGCCGAGCCACAGCGGTCACTGCTCTTCCTGGACGCTAGTGAAACTGGACTGACTGTCACCAGTCGACACACGAGCGCTTTACAGTACACAGAACGGGCCAGAACAAAACACACAGGTGGGTCGCTCAAACATCCTCGCTCCAGAGGTTTTTAATATTTCAGATGTGGGTTTTTAAACAGCTACATCAGAGTAATGGTGACATGAATTATTACCTGCAATTGTTTATTTAAAAAGTGCGATCAATCTGATGCGTATGAACGTTATCTGCTCTCTTATTAATAAACAGATAAATGGTGGCGTGCTTTGGCCTTTAGCCAGGCGATGAAGCTGATGATGTCCATCACTGCGCTCCCTGTGTGAACACCACTTCAGCCCCTTAAAAGCTTAAAATGGCTGGTGAGTTCATGATGTCATCCTTGCAGGATTGTGATGGTGCATGTCTCCCTCCAGTGGCCGGCAGAGTTCGAGGTTAATGTGACGGACTCTTCAGGGGCAGTTCAACCGTTTCTGTATCAGCAATGAGGAAATATGAACACATGAAAGCAAATTATTCTGTTTTGTGTCAGAAACTTTGGACGACAGTTTCTTAATTTACCGGGAGAAAGATGATTTTATTTAACAGGTCAGCTGCTTGTTGGTTTTAAAGGCTATTCAGACACATTTCCACATAAAAGTCTTCCTGTTTTATATGAGGAGAATAAACTGCAAGCTCACATCACAAGAGATGCTACAAGAATACCACAGTATGGTGCTGCACGCTGTAATCACAGTGAAATAATGCATTCATTGGATATCAAGGCATTGCATTAAGAATAAGAATCAACACACTGTACGTGTTATGAGGATAAAATCACCATCAATATTGACAGATGAGGAAAAATGACCAAATAAAATCTGGGAGAGGAAAAAGATAACCTGCCACCCAATCATCTGACAAAAATGCTGGTAATGAACATTTCTGCGAACTATGGATACATCTGAAGTTTTATGTTTCTTTAAGTTCAATTTAAAGTTACATTTTCAATGTTATATGTGTTATTTGTTAGGTTTGGGCACAAAAATGATCATGTTTTGGCTTAAAATACCTGGTTTTGTCCCAACATCTGGTATAAAAAAAGAAATATCCACACATGTTGAAACACCATCTCGAGCATCGTGGTGTCTTACTTGGCAGGTGATGTGAACCTGATGTGACATCCATTGTAGAAATGACATATACAAATTTAAATTTAATACCTGTGGTTTGCAGAGACATATATCACCACTATTCTGGTGGCTGGGCTGCAACATTCCAGTATTAAATATAATGTTAGTGTTTCAGATTTAGTAAATATATTGTAAATAGTCAGACATACATACAGTTTTAGTTTTGTGTGAAACCTTCAAATGTTCATTTTTTATGTTTCTGCTGAAATAAGGAAATGAACAGCGAGGATCATTGATTGAAACATGTTTAGGTCAAGAGCTGCGATGATGAATTTTACAACTATTTTAATAATTTATTAATCACTTTGAGTTATGTTTTAAAGACAAAGGAAGAATCCAGGTTCTTAAATGTGAATATTTTCCTCCCATATGACAGTAAACTGAATATCTTCTGGGTTGGGGACAAAATATTTAAGGACGTCGTCTTAGTAGACATTTTTCTTACATAAAAAGACCTAATCGAGAAAATCATCAGCAGATTAATGGGTGATGATTATCAGTTTCAGCCCAACATGGGTCAGTGCAACGTGGTGTTTAGGGAGGCAAAAATAATGTTGATTGGTTGATAAAATGTGAGAAAATTGTGAAAATGCCTGTTGTAAAGTACAATAAATTAAAACAGCCTTCAGTTAAAATTTGTGTTTGCACCATAAACTTAATTTATCTTCTTTTATTCTATTTCAATGCTGATTCCAGCCAGACTCCTGCTTGTTGTTTGTTTGCTGATGATAACTAACCTTCCTCCGTGATGCGTTCAATGAAAACCTGTTAACGCCTGTTCATTAGTTCCCACCTTGTCAGAGGTGTTATCATCTGTGATGGAGGCCTTGGCTGGTCACACACACACGCACACACTCTCACACACACACACCACTTCCGCACAGACAGTCCCTCAGTGTTTACAAACAAGTGGCCTACAGATGGCAGGGTCACTCACCCTGGTGATAACGAGGCGTGCAGACAGGACAGCCCGGCCCGACAGACCTGCAGCCTGCCGACATGTCTGCCTGTCACAGCCACAATCTGTGTGTCTGCGCTGATTACAGTCTGTAATGTGGATTTAAAACGATATCAAACCTCATCATTATAGAGCAGCGAGGTGCTGCAAAGGGGGCAACGTGGAAAACCCGGCATGGATTCTGTAGTGGAGGAGGAAGACCGTCGTGCACTGTGTCTTCACGCTGCTGCGACGTGGAGACCGTTTTGGAGCCGAATCCTGCAAAATGACCGGACACGCGTGTTTGTTTCTTGATTTTAAAGCGTGATTAGTCAGTGATATCGATGCACTAACATAGATAATCGATAATCGATCGCTGTGGGGATTATTGTGACCGATAGCACGTGTGAACTCGTCGCTCCACTCCTTCGCCGTGTAGTTGGGGGTGGGAGAAAAAAAAAGTCCACTCCGCCTCTTCGTTTTCACCAGGCAGCATATGCGCGTATTGCTACCCACCAACCGACCTTGAATCGTCCTCGGATTAATTCTCGCTCGTGATTGGTCGCAGCCGCGGAGCTGCAACAGCTCACTGGATTCTCATTGGCGGAGCGCGCTGTCTGTCAAGTCATATCCGCCTCCTGCTCTGTTTGGTTGGATCTCTCCCCTACCCTTTCTCTCGGCGGTGGGTCGGAGCCGCTGTCCCTGGCCTCGCATGTTCCCCTCTAAATTCCTGTTTTGAATTTGATGCCCCTCTTGTAGATTTACTCCATTTTTCACGCCTCTGTAAGGCCACAGTCGGGCGTCTGCACACCGGTGTTTTTTTTTATATTTTGTCCCAGTATTTGTCGTTCAGACAGTTTAACCCGAACATGGCCGTGGTGAGCGGATCGTCTGGGCCGGTTGCCCGGCTCGAGGGCCGTGAATTCGAATACATGATGAAAAAGCGCTCGGTGACCGTCGGCCGGAACTCGTCTCAGGGCTCCGTGGACGTGAGCATGGGCCACTCCAGCTTCATCTCGCGGAGGCATCTGGAGATATTCACCGCCAGCGACGACGGCACCGGCAGCGGAGATTTTTACCTGAGGTGTCTCGGTAAAAACGGGGTGTTTGTAGACGGAGTGTTCCTCAGACGGGGCGCCCCTCCTCTGCAGCTACCGCGAATGTAAGTTCTCCCCTCTCGGTGAACATGTGGATGCTAGCGCTAGTAGCCAGTCGGCTAAAGTTAACAGTTAACAACATTGGGTTTATAACGGCTAGCAGGGGTCGAAGGGGACCACGTGTTTTAGCATGTTAGCAAGAAGTCCGCATCCTGTTCCCATTGCCATTTTCTTTGTTGACATTTTTGCTAGCAACAGTGTTAATTAGCCGCTTGCTCTTATCCCACATTCCTCCCCGTGGTTTAGTTAGCGTTAGCCGCATTCCTCAGTGACTGCTATCGGCGCTACCTTAGCCAAAATAACTCTGCTAGCTCTTAGCTTCAGGGATGCCATTGTTGATGTTGACTTGCGGTGTGTTTTTCTATCACGTGGAGACTCTCGAGTCGGAAACTTACATCTGGCGATACTGTAAACAGGCTCCCTTGTTGTCATGCAAACAAGTTGGCTAGTAAGTTAGCCGCGGCTTCTGTGTAGTTGTGAATGGAGCTCATCTCGACCCCGAAACGTAAACAAACCAGTCCGTCCCCGCCCTGCCGGCTCACAACAGCAGAGCCTGCGGGACCTTTGGCCTCCATTCAGACCAACCGAAATCAAGCCAGACAGTGGTTTCCACTAATCATGTACCAACATTAACCATCAAACAAGAATTGGAGCCTGATTTTTTGATTTAAAGTTAATTTAAAGTGTTTTCTTAAGGGAGGCTGGTTCACATCTTCATTGAAAGTTGCTAGGCCACGTTGTGCAGGTTGCAGCTCGTCTGTTCAACTTTTAGGTCTGTTGATAATGTTGTGAAATGTGCTTCTTTCTAAACAAGCATTTATCACACATCTCACACTCTGTATGCCTGTTACTGAACTAATGGGCTGTAATCTGTATAAAAGTAAACAATTTGTGCTTGCTTTGGGTGTAAGTCACGCTTCAGTTGGCCTATGCAGCAAGTCGCAGATGGAAGTAAGCGATAAAGTGGTAAGAGATTGGTTTTGAAGCGATATGAAACTATGATTTCATCAGCAGAATCCTAATCACCACCTGATCACCACAGCAACAAAACAGACAAAACATTTCCTGGTTCTGGTTTTTCACATGCAACGATCCGCTGCTTTACACTTTGTAATCATTGTACACTGAATACCTTTTTTGCTTTTGGTCTGTTGGTTGGGCAAAAAACAATTTTGTCAGTGTTGGGAAAAATGTATCTTACAGGTTTTAGTCAAGGTTCAGGTTGCTTTATTTATTGCATACACAGAGCATACAAAACAATTTTGTTAGAGCTTAGAGATACAAGATGAAATATTATGTTCGTGTGATTATATGTTACTGAAAATTAAAAGATGACTCGGTTAGTTTAGATAAACCGACAGTGAAACTACTCGGTAGCTCCACAGACAGAACGGGAAGCTCATCTCGACCCCAAAAAAAATCCAACAACCCAGTTTGTTGACGTTCGGAGCAGACAGATTTATTTGGGATTTGAGCTCGCCAAAGAGTGGCTGCAGTTTATTCACTGTAATGTAGACAAACCTACCAGGCTCTGCCAACACTGGCCAGACTTCCCACACTGCTCTCAGCTATTGTGCAATTCCTCAATGTGAAACCACTTTTCCTTTTTTTTTTTTTTGTACGCCACAAAGGAAAAGCTTGTTTTGACTTGATGAAATTTCGGCACCACCAAACTGTTTTCTTGCACTAAAGTATTTTCAGCAGCTGAGCGTGTTTTTGTGTTGAGGGTGGTGGTTAAGTCAGTTTCTGCCCCGCTCGCAGCCACATCAAGCCTGCACCCGTGCATTCCATTCTGCCGGTTCACCACCAGGAACAAGGAAGGCGCAGCGGCGGTTTCAGGTTGACGTATCGATCAGGCCGACCGCCAATAAAGAGCTTTTAATCAGCTGCGCTCTTTACCGAATGCACGTCCATAAGTAAGACATGCTTTACTGTAATCCTCCAGCCAGATAGGACACTGAAAGACCCTCACTGTCCGCGATAAGACGGCTGCAGCCAGAGATTGACAGCATGAGAGAACTGGTTGAGCTGTGGCTCAGGGGACGGCTCGGTTGTGTTCCAGGGATTCCTCTTTGGTGATGTAAACAGTCTGAAGAGAAAGGAACAGCCTTCCCCTTCCCCTCTCTCTCCCCCCTCCACCTCCCTGTCCTCTCCCACACCCGCAAATTCTCTCCGAGTTGGTGCTCTTCCCCGTCTTGCTGTCCTCCTTTTGTTTACATTCTTGTTTTTCAGCGGGGCGGGCGGGGGCTGAAAATCAAGTGAAAGTTTTCAGTCGGTCGGGCTTTGTTTGTTGCCGTCCTCGCAGCTTAGCAGCATAGCAACTGTGCGGCTTTTTTGTGTCTTTTTTTTTTTTTTTTTTTTTGGAGTTCGGGCCTCATTGTTCATACAGGAGAGAAATGAGGTTGATAAAGAGGCTTCAGTGAATGCTCGCTTTGAGGGGGGGGGACTCTCAACAATGAGGATGCAGTTTTTCCGGACCACCAAGTCCCCACTCAGACAAAACAAAAATGTCTGATTATGAATTAAACGAGATGCATGTAGTGCTTTTTAGTTAATTAAGCAATTAGTCAATGCTAGGAATATGTATAGCTTGATTACACACTCGGTGATCAAATTAACTCTGATGGATTGATCTCTTTAACTAAAACTTTCAAATGATACTGAACCCCTTGATCAAACAGATGTCTCTTGTTTTGGTCATTAAGATGTGAAAATAGCAAATGTTTTCTGGTCCAAGCTTCTCAAATGTAAAGTTTGATATCATGGCGATAAATATCTTTTTGCGGCTTTGAGAATTTGGGCAACATTTATAAACTATTTAATGATTTACCTGAGACATCAACCAGTGCAATATGAGCAAAATCTCGTATCCCAACATACAGGTCATTTTAAAAAACAAACAATCGGAACATATTATGAACAAGCAAATCCTTTTTTAAATTCAATATATGGTTTATGCATAATAACCAGGTAGAAAGACATATTACTTTTTTTATGATAAACGCCACAAATAAAAGTATGTTTTCATGTTAGATTATTTACATCATCTTGTGCAAATTTTCATTTAAGCATGCAACAAAATATAAAATATTAATGTATAAATACTAGAGACTTTTCATGCTTATACCACAGAAGTAGCTCTTCGTTTTGTCCTCCATGATTGTGTGCGTTGCCTTCATGCAGATTTCCTGGCTGCACACGAGATTTATTTTCTTACACCAGCAATTTTCAAGCCTTGACTTGCGTTCATTGGCTTTGTTGTTTTGGGTTGTTAGGATCGAGGGTTAGTCAGCCTGATTAGGGGCAGGTCTTCACAGAATACCGTGTGGAAGAATGCAACTTGTCGTCAGAAATATTCCTGTAAAGGCTGTGAGTTGTTACTGCAACAAAAAAGGACACTTTTGTGAAATAACAGACATTGTCATGTGATATAAACATCATATATCACAGCTTCATGGTGTATTTTACTTCATAGTGTTCGGCCTCAGTTGCAGAGATAAAACGGCTTGTAATGGTAGTTTTGATCTTCTTCTCAAAGGTGTCATAAAACAATCTAAATCTAAACATTAAGTCTTGGCTGTTTTTGGAAACTCTGGACTATGAAAATGTTTTGATTGGTATGTGGACCCGTATCAAAAGTTGGAATCTGATCCAGTCAAATATTTCCTCCATCTGGTTTGCTCAGTATTTGATGAGATAGTTCCTGACCCAGTTCTTTGGATCTGTGCAGAAAGAACATTCTTATATTCCTCAAACCACGACAGGGAGACAAATATCGTTTTCTAGCAGATAATGAGAAGATTCAAGTATTTATTGTCATTGTGCAAAACATCTTTCTGAGCGTTGTAGTGCAGAATATAGATGATAGTATTAATAATAGAATAAATTAAAATGGCTACCGTAGAATGAAATTGATAACCTCCAGATAAGATAGTCACTCAGAGCTCGAAGCTGCTGCTGCTGCTGCTGCTGCTGCTGCTGCGTCTCTGTGTGCCTCCATCTTGGTTCGCTCTGTTTAGCGCACACCTTTGTGAAATAAAACTGTAACCTTTAGTGACCAAAATGAATGAGGTGTGATTTTGTTGAGGCCGTCGTTTACTGCCAAAAATCGGCCGTGGCGTGAGATGATCTGGTTGGCCTTTACAACCCTGAAATATATCAGGTTAGCTGCAGGGAATAGTTGAGGAGACGACTTTGTTTGTTTAAAGTCTCCTAATAGAGAAATATTTCATGCACAGTCTAAACCAACCCACGCTGCCTGTGTACTATACTGTACACAGGCAGCGTGATTTTAATATTCCCTTATCAAAGTCGCCCTAACGGCTGACAGCCGAGCTCGTTTGTGTTGTGAGTAATATACAGCGGTGCTCGCTGACGGCGGTGAGCCACGTGGAAGAGCATAAAGGAGCAGGACTGTGTTTGATGATTTATTATTTATCGGTATATTTAGATGTCATTGTCCCCACTCTGTCAGTTAAACGCAGTCTCCAGATATTGAGATCGCTCTGATGTTATTTAAGGATCTTCCAGAACTTCGTCAGATCCACAGAGAAGTCTCTCTACCCTTCCCCGAAAGGAAAGGGTGCTCGGAGGGCATAATGAAAGCCTCTCCCCTCAGCAGCCCGGCTCCAGGAAGTGTTTCTGTCTCCTCCTGCGAGCGGCAAAGCTAATTTGAGATGTAGGTGTCGGGGAAACGGTTCCCTCAGCAGATGCCAGCTCTGTGAGGGCCTGGCGAAAGAAACTGTGCCTGGCACCCTTCAGCTAAATGAAAACCAGTGTGTGCCCGCTCCGTCTCCTGGGTGTTGACAAGCCGTCCTTCTATTCACTGGGTATCTGTGAACGTTTTACCTCCATCCGTCAGATTTAAATGTTTCCAATTCTCCAATGACGAGCCGCTCCAAAGTATTTTAATTGCAAGGAAACCACCTTTTTTTTTGAGATGTGCTCAGTTTCTGTCGGCAGCTGCGGCGCATTCCTAACTCCATTTTGTCTGTTGTTGTAGTTTTATGTCTTTATAACATCGAAGAGAGACACGAAGATGGTCATTTTTTTTTATGTTCAGTAATAAACATGAGCAGCACAGACCTGTTGCATCCAGCACAGATATTCATGACACCAGTCAACACTTAATCATTAAATTCAGATATAATCTTGGAACCCATCAGCTATCGACTCACCATGTAGCTTCTTGGAGAACATCCGGGCCCAGACGTACCTGTTCGTGTTCTGGTCACTGCTCACAGTGCGATTTAATGACCTGAGGAGCAACAGTGGAGCTTTTCTGCTAAACTATATCACCAAGATTTCTAAAAATTAAAAAGCTAAACCATCAGACAGTAACTGATCTGAGATCACACTTTGATAAGTGTCTTGTAGCTCTTTTGCAGTCGACATGCATCCAGAGCCTGCTCACACACGGTTGATCAGAACGATTTGGACCTACAAATCTATTAAAAATGGAAACCAGAACACTTCAGATACTAAAATATTCCCTTGACTTCTATAAGCTAATTAATACCACTACTGATATTTGAGTTTTGATTTTCTTTTCTTTCTTTAACACATAACAAACACGTGTTTTTGTTGAAGAAGGATCCCGTATAGTCTTGTCAGAAGTACTGAAACATCAGTCGATATCGTTTGATGAATAATTGAAACGGTTTCAGTACGCATTTCCTCAGTATTGATACTGATACTAGCTGCGCTTTCTCATGACAGCGAGTCCACACACACACACACACACACACACACACACACACACACACACACACACACCCCACTGCAGTGCCCATACAGGCCCGCCTCCTCAGACCCAGTTACCGTAAATTTTTTACAGTCTTATATTTTGTTATTTATCAGCCTGACTCTGATCTTTTGACTTGGCTTCAGTCTGTGATGTGGTTGGTTGTTGAGGTGGTTGCAGGTTTGAATCCAGCTTCACCTGTATCTGGGATTCTTCCGTCCGTGGCGTCAGAACCTGGACGCATCAGCACCTCACTCCTCAGATCCTTTGGTGTCACGGCACGGCTCGCTAGTCTTCTCAGTTTTTGCCGTAATGAGGAGAACAGCAGTAACTTTATCGAGGGCAGCAGGACACGCTATAGGTCTGTTCTGGACCTAGAGGTACCAGGTTCTGTTGGAGGCAGCCTCATTGGACCACAGGGTGTGTTGGATTTAAAGGAAAGTGGAACAAGTCCTTAACCTGTTTTTCAGCAACATTTTGAAAGTCATTGTTAAATGTAGATGAAGCGAAGGTTCAGAGGATGTTTGGGGAGTAACAGTGAAATAAACGTTTTGGATATCACAGGTCTTAAATAACTGTTTGAGCTTCATGTATTGATTGTTTGCAGAATAATAAACCACCCAGCATTTGTATTGTGTATCATGTAGTATAGAAACTCTAAGAAAACGGCAAGAAATAGGGCTAATGATGTCATCATGTCGCCCAAAACCAAAAGAAAATCAACTTGCAGACAGAAAATGACACTGGAAGTAATCAGTATTTATCATTCTGCACCTGATATGTTTCTGTTATCAGTTCATTTGCTGTGAATCAATTGACACATTTTAAGCAGCAGAACACCTTGTCATCTGAGACGTGTTTCTAATAGTTGGCACGATTCTGAGGCTACTGCGCTCTAAGCGCGCTTTATATTTACCACTCGGACTAATTTGGGCGTCCATCGAGGCCACCGCTCCCCCCAGAGCCGCCACACCAGAACAGCTTCACTCCTCTGCAGTGTAGCAAAGTAGAGCCATCTAATAAATCCTCGGGTTCAGATGATGCTGCTGGAAAGACGGGAGTCTCATCGTGCATCAGTATTCAAATGTAATTAACTTGCACGTCGTCTCTCTCGGCTAATTAAAGTCAGTCAGTCAGTCGGCGAGCGGTTCCACCTCAGCTGCAGCTGACGTGTCGTTATCAAGTACAGACTGATTTGATTTCCCTCCACTTTTTTTGTAAATCTTGTGTTTTGTTTTTTTTTTCCCTTTCGCAGGTGCACGTTCAGGTTCCCCAGCACAAACATCAAGATCACATTCACGGCTCTGTCCACCGGGAAGAAGGTGAAGCGCGAAGCTCCAGAGTCCCCAGTGAAGCCGGTGCAGCCCCAGATCTCCCCGCTGACCATCAACATTCCAGACAACATCGCTCACCTCATGAGCCCCCTGCCATCGCCCACCGGCACCATTAGGTACTGCAGATCATTACGTGTTTCTCAGCCAGGAAGTGACTTTCCCGCTTGTGACTCAATATTTAACTGCTGCCGAGATGATTTCACTCCACAGATGAGTAGGAAGTCGGCTGATGATTGTGGCGAAGTTGGTGATCTCTTTCTGTGTCACAGCGAAGATTTAGCAGTAATTTGCTTCTCTGGTTTGAGGCTAGTTTTGAAGCTTAATCCAAACGTTTGATACGGTTGAAGGCCGTCGACGTCTCGTTGTTTCATCGATAGATATTTCAGTTTCATAACGACATTTAACTCGACAATAAGAAAACCTCCGTCCAGGTTGAAGATGTTCAGAAGCTCGGTTTATTTTTTGATTCTGGATGACAGATTTCTGGAAACAAAAACAAGACGCTCGTTTATCAGAGCAGATAGAATCATGAGAATCAGATGTGATCTCAGAGTACGTGGAGAAGTTTCGCTTGCACGTTTTCAGGATGGATATTTATTGTTTAAACTTAATATTTTGAACAGGGATTTATCAAACAGTGATGGAGGAAAGAGATAAAGATGGCTGCTAAATCACTTGTCTTGTTGCATTTATTAAAACCTCGTTAAAAACACGTGGACAAGGCTTCAGTTCATCCGACTTATGGGAGTTGCAAACGTTTCCATTGCATAAGAACCTTATGGGATGGCGATGATTGTTCCGGCTACAATCACATGAGAATATAAATGAATGGCGTAATTTATTTTCTTTGGCGAGTGGCCATGGCCTAAGTGGGATAATTCCCCTCTTGACTGTGTCTGTAATCAGGAATTAATGGGCCTAATAATCCGGCATCCCATTAATTCCTGATGACGAACACCTTGGTGGGATTTACCTCTTACTTATCACAATGTTGGTGATAAACTAAATATCAGAAGTTGAGCTGTGTCGGTTTCCCAGAACGAAGACTGTTGGAGCTCCTTCCACCATTTTGTCACTTACAGCACAGTTTTCTGATCCGGCGACCCTCGATCGGCGCCGGGTGGCGAGGAGTCACTCCCACTCGCCCCCGGGTGACCTTGACGTGTCAGCTGACCTTGATATGGCCCCTGCACGGTGATCAGCTTAGGCTTAGTTCAGCCACTGCAGGGCTCAGGGAGAGAGAGCCGGCTCCATCTCAGACTCTTAGATCCTCTCAGCCCCCCTGATCTCAGACAGATGGCTGAAAACCAACCAGGTTTCTTCCTTCGTTCCAGATCCATTTGCAGGTTCTATGATAAAATGTGTTTGCTGTTGGCAGATGAACAGTCAGTGTAATGAAGGAGGCAGCAGGTGTAGCACATGTTCCTGAATCCTGAGCTGCTGCTGCTGCTGCTGCTGCTGCGTCTTTGTTTGGTTTACCAACATCTCCAGACTCCCCCGAGTGCTGAAACACACAATAAATATGGAGACGCTTCTTTACATTCAGTCTCTTCATGTTCAGAATATTAAGCGGATAATTGGAAGTGATTAAGATGTGAATGTAGCTTCAGGCCTGATTGTGTCTCCTAACATGACTGCAGTGTTTGGAGACAGTCTGGGAGGTGGTAGTGTGATTTGCATAGAAGTCGGCCGAAAGCGTGCCACTGCAGCACAGACTGCGGATGAGCCGAGCCAGGAAACAGAACCGTGGCCCTTCTGGGACACGACAGGCTAGTTATGTTTTAGCTTCAAGCACTTAATCCAAACCTATTGTTGGTTGTTTATTCCTGTAAGTCATCTCTGCGTCGAGTTTCCTGGCAGCTGACAGTCTTGTTCTTGTGTTTTGTTTTTTCTTTTCCTGCAGTGCTGCTAACTCGTGCCCCTCCAGCCCGCGAGGCGCAGGCTCGTCAGGCTACAGGATGGGCGGCCGCATGGTCAGCTCTGCAGAGCTGCAGCTTCTTAACGACAACTCGCAGCCCGAGAACGACAAAGACGCCTCCGGAGGGGACAGTCCCAAGGTGAGAGCGGGACTCACCGTCCAGTCGAGTGTTTCAGACCCGACCTTTTCGTTTGAGATGCTGCTCAACATGTCAACATTTGCTCCAAACTGGTTTTCAAATACGTCTTTGAAATGTTGCTGTCGTCACACAATACACATCCTCTGTCGCATCCTAATCAGATTTAATTGATCGTGCAAATGATCATAAGATGTATATCTATGTAATGTATATCAAATTGTCTGTAAGATATGTTTTCCCTGGTCAGTTTTAAGTGCTGTGTTATGTATTTGACAGCTGCAGTTGTCGTGAGGCCTCCTGATGTTTTGTAGAAACATAATTCATCATGTGCATTTCTGCTCTTTCTCCACAGGACGACTCCAAACCTCCGTACTCCTATGCACAGCTGATAGTTCAGGCCATCACACTGGCTACGGACAAGCAGCTCACACTAAATGGAATCTACAATCACATCACAAAGAATTATCCTTATTACAGGACTGCAGACAAGGGCTGGCAGGTGAGTCCGTCTGTCAGAGGACGCAGTTTAACTCGCCTGCTCCAAAACAACGTGTATTTTTGATGATGACCTTTTTCTTTTTCCCCTGTTGCAGAACTCGATCCGTCACAACCTGTCGTTGAACCGCTACTTCATCAAAGTGGCGCGGTCGCAGGAGGAGCCGGGAAAAGGTTCGTTCTGGAGGATAGACCCGTCCTCGGAGGGCAAGCTCATCGAGCAGGCCTTCAGGAAACGAAGGCCCCGGGGAGTCCCCTGCTTCAGGACCCCACACGGACCTCTCTCCTCCAGGTCAGCACAGGAACCTTTCTTACTTCTTATACTCAAACAGTCATCAGTCACCTCTTAACTCTACCTGAATACACACACTGACATGTGACGGTGAACCTGACGGGCCTGTCTGACCCGCAGGAGTGCCCCAGCGTCTCCCAATCACTCGGGGGTTCTCTCCGCTCACTCGAGCGGCGTCCAGACCCCCGACAGCCTATCACGAGAGGGCTCCCCGGTCCCCCTGGAGCTGGACACCTCCTCGGCTCCTGCCCCGACCTCCACCACAGTGACCCAGCCCAAACTGGCAGTCATCCAGGAAGCACGCTTTGCACAAAACACACCAGGTACGAGCCCCTCCCCCTCTCTCCCTCTCTCCTGTCTGATTGGCTTCCTCTCTCTGACTCCGAGGTTTAAAGCAGCGTTTGTGTTTCAGGCTCGCCTGTTAACAACCAGCCGGTACTCATAGCAGTCCCGCGTCAGTTACCTCAAACCATTAAGCCAGTGACCTACACCATGGCCTCCCCCGTGAGCACCAGCACCTCCCAGCCTGCTGTCCAGACGGTCCACGTCCTGCAGCAGATCCCAGCAGGGTCCCTCAGCTCCGCCGTCATCGCCCAGCCGGCCACCATCATCAACAAGAGCGAACTGCAGGAGAACGGAGAGCACACAGAGGTCAAAGGTCAGAAGCCTGTTTATCAAACCAGTAACTGAGGACTGTGATCGCAGAGAGTATCGTTTTGACATCGAGACTAAGATGTTCAGTTGGTGACCAAACAGTTCAGACAGCAGCTCTTCTGGCAACGGCAGCTGTTGATCCCAGAGCTCGATCACTCGGCAAAAAGTCCCTCAGGTCCTGTTATTTATAAAGTGGTGTGTCCAAAACCCCAAAATACTCAGTTTACTGTCATAGAGGAGGAACGAAACCTACAAATAGTCACATTTTAGAAGCTGGAATCAAAACATTATGACTTTGTTTTCCTGTAAAATGACTCGACCAGATTAATTGATTATCAGAAATGATGAGTTGCTTTGAGTTCATCGCAGCTGTAATGCGTTTATATTTAATTACAAAGATGAACGCTTAATCTTCAATATAATCTGGTGTTTCATCATCATTCATGTACAAACAAGGTCTAAAGATGCACCAACATTCAGTTTATGGTTCATATCTTCTTGTTTATAATCTAAAAGCAGTGATATCAGTTTACTAAATTGATATCTGCTTGTTTCATAACTCTCCACTCATCGTATTATTTGTACTGGGCTTATTTTTCCAACAAATGTTGTCTTTTTTCTGAGGCAGAGTAATGAGATGAAGTGAGGAGGGAGGGAGCGGGAAATCTTCCAGACTTTGATCTTTCATATATAAATGAGATTCTCATGACAGAGTCAGAGTTTTTTTTTTTTTTGATTCCTGGTTATTTGCTCACATGTTCCCAAATAAAACCCGGTTTTCTGCCACGTGAGCCTTCGCTGACGTCTGTGTCCTCCTCTCAGTCAAAGTGGAGACGGTCCCCACCATCACCTCTATAGGCGGCTCCAGTCGCATCATCCAGAGCACCCAGTCAGCCACGCCCCTGCAGACCGTTACCATAGTGCAGTCGGCCCCCGTGGGTCAGCACCAGCTGCCCATTAAGGCCATCACGCAGAACGGCACCCACAGCATCACCACTGCCATCCAGGGACCCGTCAGCTCAGGTGAGACACGTCAGCTGTGTTTGTATTCATGTTTGCACCCGGTGATCGCCGTGTTTCTTCACCGCTGTCCTGACAAAACTACTTTAACAGCCCTGAAGTGAAGTGAAGTTGTTAGTTCCAAGTCTTCAAGCTGTTCTCAGCTGAAGAAATTAACTTGTATGTTCATGTTTCTCTGAGCAGACGCTCAGTCCTGCTGTGTTTTCCTGTTAGCTGCATTAGCTTCGTTAGCTTCCTTAGCCAAACACACCTCAAGTTAGCTGCCCAGAAACTAACCAGCTCTCCTGCTGATGTCAGCGTAGATCTCTCGCTATGAGACATTCAGTCTTAGTAACTATACGAACATCGTGAGAAGATGTGCTTGTTGTAATGAACATTGGTTGAGTTTGTTGATTGTTTAGCTACAGTTAAACATTCGTATGTACAAAAATCCCGATCACCCTGCAGGAGATCTCTGTTCTGATCGCCTGTAATGTCCGAAATCCAAATATTAAATTTAATAATCACATACGATGAAGAAAAGTAGAAAACCTCTGAAACCAGAGAAGTTTTGTCATTTTTGCTTTAAATTCTTTTGCTCACTCTGCTTATTGTACGCCTCCTTTAAACTCTAGTTTGATGTCTTCAGTTGTAGTCGTTTCCACTGTGGTTACCAGCTCTTCTGAAGTCGACCACATTGTCTCCTTCAGTCAGCTAGATGTCGAAGCAATAAAGACTTTCTGAGCCTCCAGTGAATCACGAGTCTTTGTTATCCGCCCGTTGGTTAACCGCAGCGTGAGCAGCTCTGTCAGTCGGGTGTTTCCTCTGCTAACCTGCTTCTTCTCTTCTGTTTCCTCCCGTTCAGCTACAGTCGTGGCGAGCCCCCTCCACCTGCTGGCGACCCACGCCTCCGCCTCAGCCCTCCTCCCCACCAAACGACAGAACGGGGACCAGCTGGCCGCCGAACAGCCCGACGCCAAGCGCATCAAATCAGAAGACGAGGCGGCCCCGACCTCCTCGACCCCGGCGGACTCGTCAGCAGCTAACAACTCGGGAGCCCACAACTAGTCTGTACAACCACACGCCACACGACCCTGCCCTCCTCCTCCACATCCACATCCACCTTCTCCTCCCTCCACCGTTTCTCTCTCCTCGTCCCTGTCGTTCGTTTTGTTTCTCCTCCTTCTACCACTGACTCCCGAGGTGCCAAAACGGAGAGGACTCTTTTTCATTTTCACTTTGGGTTTTATCTGTTCTAGAGCATCGACAAAAAAATAAAAAATAAAAAAAGGAAGAAATAATGTCCACCCCTTTAAAGACTGGAACGTGGGTTGAGAACAAAAAAACAAAAACTAAACTAAAATGGGACAAAGATGAACTCAAAGGTGTCCCCTGTGAGCCACTGAAACAGGAGAGTGACTAAAAGGAAAAAAAAAACAAAAAAACAAGACCACAGGAAGCCTTAACAACAATTAACCCTTAAGAGCTGACCTTTGACCTCAAGCGGTCCAGCGGGGAGACTCGGCTCGGGGCTGGACGCCACCTTTCTGTCGCATCTACCTCAGAGCAGATAGGAGACTCCGGCAGCCAGCAGACGACACCCCCCCTCCCTCCCACCGGACCTCCCCCACCGCCGCCGGGACGAAGCGACCAACCAAGCAACACGTGTAACGGAAAAAAAAAACGGTCACCACATTCAGAAAGGGATCAACTCGGAGCCAATATTCCTGAAACTCTGGCAGCTAGCCTCTCACAATACTGACCTTCCTTTATCGCAGCTGTACGTAGATATGCAGTATTTTGTTGTTGAGAATGTGGAGCATAGGATTCTTTTCTCTCTCTCTCTCTTTTTTTTTTATTTTAATGTATTTTCAATTATCTAGATAAGTAATTTAATTAAAGGAAGCGTACACAATGATGAGGTCGAGGACATTTCGGTAACTAATTTAGAAAAATCTCACTACTTTTGTTTTTTTTTTTATTCCTACGTGGACTTCCTCCTCCTGTTCGGTGAAACGGTGTAATTGTTTTTTCTTAATATTTGTTTTCTTTTTCTTCTCCCCCTCTTCCTCCTCCCCCCCCCTTCGTTCTGACATATCCATAATGAAATTTGCTTAGTTATACCTACATATTTTAATACTTGCACAGATAACCGATATTAAGCATATGAAATCTCCATGTGTAGTTCCAGATGTTGACTTTGCATGTATCCGACAAAACAGAGAAGTTAAACTGTAAATTGAACAGAGGAAAAAAAAAAAAAAGGAAAAAGAAAAGAAAAAAAAAAAGACCTGCTTTGTCCAAAAACCACACCTGCACTTGATTAAATGTTTGTGTTTTTCATTTCCCTTCTTCCTCTTCTTCTTCTTTTTTTGTTTCCTCTTACACCTTCCTCCTCCTCCTCCTCCTCCTCCTCCTCCTGGTTCTGGTCCTCCCGGCTGTATTGACATTGTGGTGTTGGCAGACCTCCTCCTCCTCCTCCTCCTCCTCCTCCTCCTCCTCCTCCCTCCTCCCTCCTCCCCTCTTCTCCTTCTTTTGCTTGATTATTTTACTCTGTTCCGGCGACCTGGCGAGTCTGTTTTCTGATTGTACACGTTCCAAACAATAGTAACGAAAACAAATTGATGTTTGTTCTGCTTCAGTGGAGAAATGCTTTTTTTTTTTTTTTTTTTTTTTTTTTTTTTTTTTAATAAATTAATTTAAAGCCCTGTTCTGAATCCTCGACGTCTGCTTCCCAACCACAATCATGAATTGTTTTTATTTTGTTCAACACAAGGTTGTAATCCTCCTGTCGTCCACCGGGGGGCAGTGGAGGAATGTTTTTTTTTTACAGGCTGTCAGATGGTCGGAAAAGCAGCATGTTTGTCCTTTAACACAAGATGGCTGCATCCTGATGACACGAGAGGTCAGGGACACAAACACGAGGAGAGCAGGAACATTTTAATACTATTAAATATTATTATTATTATTACTCAGCAAGCCATGAAATATGAGTGTTTTTTCAGTTGAGTTCAGGTGTAATGAGACGGATCGTCACTACACACTGAGATCTTTTTAATTCTTTGTGATTTTTTTTTTTTTTTTTCCCACATTTGACAGCCAACAGCGGTCTCAATGAAAACCTAAACATTGTAGAGCTGCGCTGAATATCAGCAGCTCACTGAGCGCTTTAACACAAAATCATCTATTATTTTTGGTTATTTACGACAAACTGCAACTTTCTTGACCCTCAAAGGCCTCAAAATAGCCATCGTTGTAAATTGTGTAATAACTTTTAAACCACTAATCCAACCATGTGCTTTAAACGCTCGTGTAAAGTGGAGTTTCTGATCTTTTCAGTGGTATCAGACGACTCGTTTGGCCCTTCAGGGACTCCGTAGTGAACCTGATCACACCAACAAGCGATGGTTGTAGCTGAGTTACTTTTGATTTCTTGCACCATTCTCGGGGACAAAAAGCCTTCAGTATCTTCTGTTATGATTTAATAAACGTTGTGTTTACTTTTTTGGTCACGTCTCCGTGGTCGGTAAAATGAAAGATGCTGCTTTTCACTGCAGTGATTTAATAATAAACGACTGTAACTTACTTATAAAAGATCAGATTAAGACGAGAGCGTCTGTCTAAGTTTACTGTTAAAAGACACATTTTGACTGCTGTAGACAAACACAAATGTAGGATTGTGACTTTAAATGAGCCGGACTGAAACCTGAAGTCCTCCTGGGTCAGATGACGTACGGCTCTTGATGGTGACTGCTAGAACAAGGAGGCAAAACTAAAGAAATACAGGAGAGTCAGGTGCCGTAAATATGTTTACAGGTCCAGGATCAGTCGGGCTCTGATCGGCCTCATACAAACACGTCTGCTGTGAAAAGAGTCAACAACAATCGAGGATGTAACTCTTCCCCGGAGGAGACGTTTCGCAGGGATCTTGACCTTTTCCCTCCATCCGTCATCCAGCTGCAGAGAGCCGCTCGCCGCCCCTCTCATGTTGTTCTCATGTGTCGCTGGATAAACAGACGCCCCGCGACAGTGAAACAATCATCCACTTTGCTGCCCGCTGAGTTCCAAACATTCCTCCTTTTGTGTTTCGGGCGAGCTAAATAAAGCCGCCGCGTCGAAGGTGTTTCCTCACTCGAGCTTGCGACAGAAAGCTGCGAGCAGATGTGCAACCAAAACTCGGGAGCCTCATGACACCGAGTTGTTTTATATGAGACGATGCCACCGAACAGATGTGTGCAAACATCAACAGAGTGATGAAGAAGAAATCGTCTCCTGCAGGATTGTTAGTTTATCATAAATCCACTGGAAAACTGACTCATGACGGCACACACACACACACACACACAGTAATGACCAGCATCCACTGGGAATAACACAACACACAACACATAAAGCATCGTTTGCTGACACGTTAACAGGGTGGAAGCTCATTAAGGAGTGTGCACCACCACGAGCTGTTTACACTCTCAGGTGCACAGATGGAGGAGCTGTGGGCAGATGTGGGTTGTGCGTCACTTACAAAGTTAGAAAGTGGAGTGTCATCTATTTCAGAGCAGAAATAAAACCACTGAACAGACTTCAGGACGACAGACAGGAAAAGGGTGAAAGGTCTCGCCTTGTAGAAAGTGAGATTTTTTCAGTGTCTTGTCTTTATTGTTAAGCCGGTCTAGGTGCTGAATAAATACTGTGAAAGTCAGAGCTGATATCAACACCTGCCAGGAGCCGAATTTACAAGAATGCCCAAATGATTAAGAATTTGCTGTTGGCAGCATTTTACAAGGTTAAGAAAGTTTATGCTAAGTCCACAACTCACAAAATTCAGCGATTTGTTAAGGGAGTCTGCTGGCTTTCTTCATGGGCAACGCAAATTAATCTATATTGGTTGCTCTTTGCATTATTTGTACAATTTGATATGTTTACCATCAAAAAAACGTTCCAACAGCTGCTGAATATCAGACAGACAGGCTGGTAATGTGATGCCGACACAAGGAAATAAACAACTTACTGATGCATTCAATGCCGAATTTACAAGAAGGAACAAACAATTAAAAATATGATGACGATAGAGTTTCACAAAGTTTATAAAGTTCCTCCTAACTCCACAACTCACAGAATTGAGCGATTTCTTAAGGGAGTCTGGTGATTTTCAGTATGGGCTTCGAAGAAGTAGCCTTTATCGGTTTCTATTTACTGTGTTTGTAAAA
Source organism: Acanthopagrus latus (assembly GCF_904848185.1). NCBI lineage: Eukaryota > Metazoa > Chordata > Actinopteri > Spariformes > Sparidae > Acanthopagrus > Acanthopagrus latus. The sequence continues at coordinate 22,756,475 of NC_051061.1, forward strand.
ATAAATCAATTAAAGTCATAACTTGAGTGCAGTCAAATCTTATAAATACAGTAAACAGTAACTAATACAGGTGCATTTCTTGAAGTTGTTGAAGAAATTCCCCAGACTCCACTAAGAAATCGCTAAATTTTGTGAGTTGTGACGCTGTGGAGAAACTTTTTAACAGTGCGAAACATTATCGCTGACAAATTCTAAACTCTGTGTTCCTTCTTGTTAATTCGGCAAACATTATACCTAAAGAAGCCTCTTTTTTGTTCTCTTTTGGTTGTTTTGCAAATAAAAGTCCTGCATTTAAACTCCCTCTGCAAAGCTAGATAGCAAGCATCAAAATATACACACATAGGAAGCACCAGAAAAATATATATTTTTACATTACTGTATTATATTTAGTGATGCACTGAATGTGTGAGCGACTCTGAGTGTCTGATGTTTGATTTGTGTCCCTGTTGCATCTCAAACCCTTCAGTCTCAGTTACGTAACCAGCTGTAACACTGCCACTGACATTGTGCTGATGAGAGACACCCGGGAAGGTGACTAACAATGGGAAGAAGAAGAAGAAGAAGAGGCAGCGTTTAAAACACTGGGAAGAGACGCGGAGGGTGGGGGTAGATTGGCATTATGAACACATTTGTGTTGCCTCCACTGCTGCCTGTGTAGGTGGAGTCTCCATAGAAACCAGGAGCTTATTGAGACGGCCTGATTCGAGTGTTGACGCTCTGGAAGCTGCTGAGAAAAAAAAAAAAAAAAAAAGAAACACCAAAAAATCTGCTCCGCATGATTTCCTTCTTATCCAAACTGTTCTTGGAATCATCTTTTCTTTGAAAGAAGAGACTTTTTTTTTTCACACAAAACCAGAGTCTGGTGTCTTTTATTAGCTCGTCTCTCAGGTCATGAGGTGGTTGCTGGTTGTTTGTATTCACAGAGTGGAGGGACGTTGGGGGGGCGGGAATTATTCCAAGACTGTAATCCTCTGATAATATCTGCACTCTGCATGTTGAACTGCAGCTCGCCTTAAAGCCGCCCCGTTCCAACCAGGAGCCCTTCACTGAGAATCGCTGGGTGACTCCTGACTTTTGAATCTCGCCAGTGTGCAGAGGAACCGTCCTGGTTACGCACAAAAATCTCCCCTCAACACGCGGACTTTCCACTTGTGATCCTGCTATTTTAAGAGACCAAATCCAGTTATTTGGTAATTATTGCAATCCCGGTTTTGACATAACAGCAACAACAAGAAGCCTTTCAGTGTTTTCAGCCTCACAGAAACCGAGTTTATGTCCGATCGGAGCTCCGGATGCTGCGACTGGATCGTGAACCAGCTTTCGTCCTGTTGGTCTGATTATTTACTGACGCCATTATTTCTCTGCGAACTTGTTCGATACCCAGACAGCAAAATGGTGGAATCATCGTCACTCATAAATTATAGATGCACTCGAGAGAACTTGACACGCTCGCACGCTGGTTTGCAAATGTGACGTTTAATTTAGTTTGTGAGACGTTTCAGGATTAATGTGAGAGGACATTAGCACCAACGTCACAACCGAGACGGTCCAATAACATTTGGAAAGTCTAGAACTTAGACTGGAAGTCAGCCACCATGCAGCTTTCATACGAGTGGACGGGGCTCCACCTTCGACGCCGCGTCAGGATTTAATGTGACATCCTCGGTTTGCACCGTCAGCGACCGGGTTGGCGTTAGAGCACACCGCCTCTTGTGGCTGAACAAACAGGCACCAAACCAAGAAGTGTTAAAACCAGCGAGAGCGACATTTGTTTGCTTCCTCGAGAGAGACTGAAGGTTTCTGTCGACGGAGAAGATGTCTTCCCAGAACAGCTAACAGAAAAGCTGTCAGGATGTGTCCACAGAAACCAAAATCCTTCTCTCTGTCATCACTTTATGAACAACATTTCAGTCTTAAGTCGTCTGATTGGTGCTTTTTCTTAATATAAAGACCAGAACGGACTGTTTATTCACAAGAAATGTGCCTCAGGTGATTATTTTAACCATCTGCGGCATGCCTGCAGTACTCCTACTGACCACTTGATGGCAGTGCAGAGCAGAACATGCAAACTTGCAAACACACACACACACACACACACACACATTTCAACACATTCCCAAGAGCTGCACCAGATACCTGAGCGTTCACAACGCTGCACAGCACAAGTGCCACCTCTGTCGAATCTAATGGCTGTTTATTTCGCCCTCTCAGCCTCTCGACTGCTCCGACGTTGGACGGCAGCCGAGCAGCAGCAGAGAGAGAGAGAGGGGAACGAGGACGAGGAGGGATGAGAGCCTGGTGGAGTGAGAGAGGGAGGGAGATGTGTGGGTGGGTTTGAGAAGCAGAGAGGGAACGATGCTCCGCTCTGGGAGGTGGCAGCGTGGACGCAGGGATGAGGCCCGTGGTCCTCTGCGGAGACTGTAACCCCGGGTAACAGCTGCTCCACAACCGGCCCAGACCGGTTCCGCCGAGCTCCCAAACTCACAGGACTCCCACAAGTCTCAGCGCTCACAAAAAAAAAAAAAAACCCTCTCTCAGTTGGTTTGCTAAGAGCACTCATTTCTCTGAGAGGCCTCGACAGACGCACTGTGCTGCTGGTGTTTCACGCTAATGGGATGCTAAAATCATTTGACATGCAAAGTATGAGCTGCTCCTGCTTTGTGTCAGCCTCCATGAAGAGCCCTCTGTTTCTTGACCTCCGCTCGGTGTATCTCATGCTACATCTCTCCGTCTCCGCTGGATGGATTCGGGCATGTGTCTCGCTGCCGCTCTGCTACGTGTCAAGCGGTGCCTCCAGGGCATCAAATGGTCTGAAAACATCACAAGGTCCTGTTGGACCGACATCAGAGGCGTCTCAGGAGCAGCAGCAGCGTGTTCGTCCGTCCTGTAACGCATTTCAGGAGCTTCACAAACACGCTTCAGACTGCGAGGGCGCACTGCTACCGGAAAGACGCCGTCATAAACACAATCTGTCGCGGTCAAGAAGTGAGAACATGCGAGCAGCTCGCTGTCTCGTTGCCTCATGATATCCTGAAACCAGACTTCTTATCCTGATGATGTATCTCAGACTTTGAACAATTCAGTGATTGTTCTGTTTTCTTCTTGGAGGGATGAAACCTTTGTCCAGACAGTCAGCAGAGGTTTAAACTCTTCACATTTTTACAACCCAGACAGACTCAAGTACTTAGAAATTTAATACCCCCACTGGAGGCTGCACAGACGGCAGAGTTCGGTATTTTTTTTTTTTTATGTGTCTGAGACAATGTCAAGACTTAGTATTTCTCAAGACTCAAGACCAGAACTGCTGCTGATTACTACTGTGTCTTATGTCACTGTAGGGTGGCATCCAAATTTCAGATTCCAGATTCTAAACAGAGGCTTAAAAAGATCCTAAATGTGAGAACTGGCCACCTGTTGATCTAACACTGGGGGCAGCATATCACCAGAAAGCAGGAGGTTCCATCCAATCATAACAAACAAGGAAATATTGCGAGTTCAGCATCAAACATCATCGTTTGCTCGCCAAGAAACGAGGGCACAACAATGATTGCCTGCAGAAAGTAAAGATGCCACATCTGTACGGGGCGAACAAGCCGCAGTGTCGGAAAACACGAGCAAATTCAGAAAACCTCTTCGTCAATCAGGCAACATTTAGGACAGCAAACATACGAACGCCATGCAAACACTGACGTGCAAATACATAAACGATGCAAAGTCAAAAAACACAAAACGCTGAGTATTCAGTCGCCACAGAACAGAAGTGCTCCAGGCCTCTAGGGGGAGCTCTCTCCGGAAAACTGAAAAAGTCTTTCCCAGCACCTGACGATCGGGCCGGTGAGTTGCGGGATTCACTAACCGGATGGACGGACAGCACAGCACACACGACCCAGTTCAGTCGGGTGGCGTAAGAGGACGTGGGGGAAGTTTGAGATCGAGGCGGACGAGATAAAACATTTCGTTACTTCTCGTCTTTTTTGTTATGATACATAAAACATTTTGTCCAGGGCAGAAACCAAAAACTGACTTCAAGTGAGTAAATTCGATGACCAAGTTACTCGATCAGGCGCGTAACGGTTAAAAAACGGTGAGCGGTGGAAATGTTGACTTCCACAGTGGCTCTCTACCGCCTCCTGTGGTTTACAGTGGTATTACTGGACAAGAGTCGAGGCACGCTGACGTCAGTGCACTCACAATATATAGACATCTTTCACATTTCGTTGATGTTTCTACACATTCTGTTGATTAATTTTTGAATATTTTATACTCAAATTCTTACATATAGCTCCTTTAAAGACACTTTTTGGGCCATCTGAGGGCAGCAGAGATGGTTTATAAGTCGTTATAGTGTTAGCAAAACATTTTCTATTCACGCGTCCAGCAGACATTTGAAGTTTGGCCCCTCGGAGTGAAAAGCAGCAGTGACGAATTCCAAGAAATCTCTCTGGATTGGCATCAAAATCTGCTCTCCCTCCGCCTCAGCGCATGGCCAGAATTTCTCCCAAAATTTCATTAAGTCTGTTGTCGAGTTTCTGAAGTAACTCTCTTACTTAACAGGGCCGGATTTTATTTATTTATTTACTTATTTTTGCGTCTCCTCTGGCTTCATTTCCTGGAAAATGTGCTCAGACTGAAGCTTCGGTGAGGCTGTGACAGTCACATCGTTGTGTAGAAGAGAAACCTGCCTCTGCTTCGATGTGTCTCATTTGCACAGACGTCAAAGAAAAGAATCTGTGTCAAGGACTTGAGTATTGTTGTCTTTCATAAATACAGAGATGCTTCCTGATTGGTCCTTTCCAGTGGTTGGCAGAGGTGTTGATTGGCCATAAAGAAGGTTTATGATCTGATGGTGAGGAGGATTTGTATTTATTTCACTGACTGGGAACATCAGCAGAGGGCGACTAGAAAAAAAAAAAAGGTCCAGTTGTATAGAAGCTTATGAGAAAATGAGCCGAGTTCTTTCTTCATTTATTTCCTGATGAGTTTATGGTCTGAATCGTCTTCTTCAACACAGCACGGTGTCCATTTAGTAAATTATGGTCACATTTTGAGTAAGACTGATGACAGAGCGTGTCCTCTGGGTCTCGGTCAGATCAGATCAGGATATCCTCTCCGGCTCCGCCCCTTTCTTGCCCAAATATGGTCACTTCCGACGATGACAACGGGCACGACGCCAAACTCGAGGCTTCAAAAGCGGGTGACATCATGCTGGGTTTACACTTCATTGATTCGCATTTTTTCTTTCGGTTGTGGTTAAAAAGCCTGCGGGCGTTTCTTCAATGTGTGAATTTCAACAGATTGTTCTCGCCGCTTCTGACCCTGAAGTCATCACGATGATTTCCTTTGGACGATGAAATTGCGTTCATCACGAGACAAAATGTTTCCCAAATGGGACAAACTTCTGGTGAAGCTTGATTAAGTGATTAAAGGAGGCGGACAATTTATTTCATAACATTCAACTGAGCAGAACACAAGATCTCATGTCTGCTTGGCCCGTTTACAAGAATCCATGAAAGCAGAACACTGTATCTCTGTAACATCGAGTATTAACGTCCGTGAGCTACGTGTCCTCTGCAGCCTGAGCCTCGCACCCCGAAATGAACACATGAAGAAGAAAACACACGGCGTCATGTATGACCAGCGTGTAACGAGTTCAGTTTGTTTATCAGGAATCCATTCGATCAATAACTCAGACTGCAGCCGCAACAGGGAGAAGATGTGTTCGTTTTCTCAGCGATGAGCAGAAAAGAAAATTGTAATGTTCTTTTTAAGCATCTTCATTTTAACCTCCAATGGAAACATTCACATTTATTACGTTTGTCAAGAAAATTCTGTAGATATTCGCGTTCCCCAGAGGATCATCCGTAATGATTCTGCTGACTCCAGGACCTGTTTTCTCTGTCACCACAACTCAATCCAAACCTTTACAGAGACCAATATACTGTTTATGACGAGGTATCATAGAAACTGAGCTGGTCACTGTGGGTGTTCGTGGTCCTCAGATGATGAATCCTTGGCACAATCTGAAAAAAAATGTCCAGTTGTACACAAAAAGACGTCAGTTTTGAACACTTTCTGAGCAGCTTTGCTTAAAAACTGAAGCTAACTGGATTTTAAATTAAATGTGTTGCACATTCTTGCTCTCCAGAGGACAAACCATTTGATTTTGACTCAGTGTAGATGTTTCTGGGGATCCCCTGACCTTTCCTCTGTCGTCATCGTCCCGCACGCTCGACCGAAAAACATTCAGTAACTTTTCATTCTGGCTCTTCAGCGGACGTCTTCTTGTTTTGCTCGGGGTGGATCAATTCTGTCCTACAAGCAAAGTGCATTTTTTTCTCGTTGTCTAGATGGAAACAGGAAGCTACACTCAGCTCCTGACCTCCACAGATGTTCTTCTTGTTCATCCAAATGTTTTGACGTCTTTAAAAAATGTGTACGCACCAAAAATTCATATAATCTCAATAATCCGAGCGTCCCTTTTTCTCCAAATGAACCATAATAGCTCCAATTAGCGTAAAAGACGTTTAGTGACTCTCTTGTTAATGTTCTCATTAAGACCGAGAACATTTTAGGAGAAAAAGGGGAGAAAAAAAAGTTTTGCACACTTCAAATAAAGTGAAGCCAAAAGCTTTATTAATAATCCCCCAATCTTTTTTTTTTTTTTTTTTTCGTTAATTGCATTTCTTCGCTGTGGTGACTGAAAAGCTCTTGAAGATAATTTACGGATGGCGTGCGAGAGGTGCAGCACCGCCGGCCTCTCGCTCTCGCCTGTTAATTGGTCAGCACTCGGCTCGGAGATGGAAAGCCTCCTCTCAGTTCCCAAGGAAACGACAAGGCCGCTCTCGCACTGCAGCAGCTTTTCTTTTTCTATTTTTTTGTTCTGGGTAGCAATCGTGGGCTTCGACACACACACACACACACACACACAGACTGTGTTTCACTGAGTGGTGTTTTTTTTTTACACGGCGGCTTTGTTTAACCCCGTCGTCGTCTTGCGAAAGGACCTCCTGCGGTCACAAAGCCTCACATCTACACGCCACGTTTCTCCATGTTGTAACTCATCATGATGTAAAAGGCTCCTGTTGAATGTGTTGCATCACGTCTCCACGACTTCTCTGATGGCGAAAGGCTTTCATAACACTGAGACGGCTCATGGTTCCAGGAGAAATCACACCTGTTCACCTGTGGACGGCCGTGTGATGACACTCCACGCTGACACGTTGCTTCGTTGTCATTGTGTGCACCAAATGTGGGTTAATCCACCGCCGAAAATAGACGCCAGCAAATATTTTGTTTCCTAGAAAACTACAGTCGCCGGCTCTTTTATGAAATTACTGATAAAAAATGTATATTTGTCAGCTGTTTCTAGAGATTCATTCAGTGCTAGGTGTCCTCTTATTTTTGCGAAACGTCCAAAAACGTTCAAATTGATAATTAACAGCCAATCAGGTGTGACGACGCTCCTTCATGAAGGCCTGAGACAGGTGGGGAGCAGCTCACTTTATCAGACCGTCAGACAGAAACTCTGCTCTGAAGTTTCTCTGCTGTCTTTGAGTTTTGCTCACTTTACATCACCTGCAGGCTTCTTTATTATGTCGAAGCCCTTCCACACCTGACTGTTTCTGTTTGAGTTCAGTTGGGAAACTTTCAGAAGGAGGCAGAAGAAAGAGAAGAAAAAATAATTTCAGTTTCATTATTACTGAGGAGGTTTGGGATTCCCGGTTAATATTTGTTGTCTTTGAAACTGGTGACATTGAAAACATTCAACTGGTTTACTGAGATTCACTGACAAAAGCTTTTTTTTTAATATCTTCTCAATCAAACACAAACACAGACGAGTCATCATGTCTCAGGTCAAGTCGAGTCAAGCTGTAAGTCATCAAAATATTGACTTGACTCCACATCTCTGTTCAGTCCATCAGCCAAGAATATCCTCTCATCCAGTTTGTGTCACTCTCATAATATATCAGTTTTTTGTTTATATCCTGCAGGATGTTGTGATGACAGAAGTGAAACACTTGAAATGAAAGAAAAGAGAGAAGTCAAGACTCAGTCCAGATCACAAGTGTGCAGGAATCTTTTTCCTGAATTCGTCCACCTTCTGTCTTTTCCTTACGCACCTGTCGACTTTAATGTGTTTCAAAAGCTGCACCTTGCAAGTTGCATCTTTGCCTTTTTTGTTTTGGTTGAATTCTCTGTTTCTTTCTGGTCACAGCGCTGTGCTTATGTTCTGGTTAAACACCACGAGGTGAGGGTTAGGAAAACATGATGCTTTGGGCTTAAAAATGCATTTTTTGGTCACCACGATCATAGATGGAGACGGTCCAGGTGTCCTTGAAAATATCCAGCGGTGTGACTCATACTGTGGTCGCCCGCTCGGCAGACTTGTTGCCTTTAGTAACAAACGTCCAGCACTGAAACAAAGTGAGGTCGAGCATAAAACCAGGTGGAAAGAAAGAGATTTACAGCGCGTCCCTGCTGTGTTTTCCCGACGGAGACGGTCAGATGTGGCTGAAAGCTTCCAAAGGCGTCTATGAAGTGGTGCTTAAAAATGTCTCACATCATCAAACCGTCCATCAGTTGGTCTTTTTCACTGCAGACATTTTGACTTGGTGTGAAATCCAGTTGATGTGAAACGAACGATGGCTCGACATCGTGCACAATAGCGTGACCCTGAGACTGATCAGCTGAACGGGATTCAGCCATCATTCACTAATTACAGACCTCATCATGCTGTGACATGTCAGCGTGTCGTCCCTGAGAATACGTAACCGGCGGCTACTCGACCTGCTTCGTGTCCGCATGAAGAATAAAGTTGAAGGAGACTTATGCAACCAGCGACATGTGACGGCGACGATGGAGGCCAGCAGAAAGGAAGACGAAGACGAGAGGTCTCGACACTCTTCAGCCTCTGTTGGACAAGACTCATTAGAATTACAGAGAGATTTGTTATGTCATCGTCCATCTACTTTACTGTCTGACGGTGACTGTTTTATCTTTTCACTGCAGATTATTTCGTAGATAAAACGTCCCAGGATGCGTTCTTGCTCGTCCTTAATGACGTCTGACAGCTAACAAACCTTGAGGACCTTGATAATTGGATATGTGATGAATAAAGCTTTGAAAACATGCTTTCTACTGATTACTTTGATGATATAATCTGTAATGAAGTACATCACAAACAGGATTTTTAATGAGCACAAATGTACATCGTAACAGGACCAAGATGGAGGTTTTATCTCGTTGTTTTCAGTAACCAGACGCACATGATTTTTCACAGAAAAATCAGAGCTCTCCACTTCTATTATAACTACAGCAGCTATGCTAACGTCTTGACGAGCCGCCATTTTCAAACCAGCAGTCGGTCGATCTCGCTCCTCACAGGATGCCGACTGCTTCAACCACCCGCGTGTTCAGCCACAAGCTCGAAACCTGGCGAACACGATGACATGTTGCACTTCTCCTCATTTGCTTAAAGCTGAAGTCTGGCTACTTCCTTGTGAATCAGGGTGACCGTAAAATGTCTTCAGATTCTATTTTTGTAATGATGTAACGAGAACGTCCCAAACAAGCTGCCATGTTGGAGTGCGGCCAGCGAGCAGAGGGTGAAGGCTGTTTTGTTCAGGCGTGCAAAGCTGGGAAGCATCGCGTGTCTTTCTTCACCTTCGGTGGCAATAAAACAGAATGTTGACAAGCGGAAGGTGAACGCGGACAAACTGTGTATGAAAAAAAAAACGTTTCAAAGTGCATCAACATCAACCGTCCGATTCCTGTTTAATTGATGTCAGTTGTCACTGTTGTGCAAGAAACTGCATGATCAGAAACAGTCTGTGAAAACCAGAAAAAATCTGAAAACTCGCAGCTTTTAAACACTTTTAAACGTTCCCGAGAGTCAAAATAGATTTAATGTGGCTTTTTATGACACTGATCAACAGAACAATGTCCTCTCAGGTGTCAGAGTGAAAACAGGAGTCTACAAAGCGTTTGAATCAGAGGACACACCTGAATCATCACCTGTGCAGCTTGTTTTAGAAGTCGCATGACGAGGTGAATGGAGATCCAGAGAAGTCAGTGGCTACAGAAACATCTCGTGCTGTTAATGCTCGATCGTCTGCACCAACATCTGATGATCCGTGACGAGCAAAGTTCTGAACATCTGATAGATTACATCTGTGCAGACTCTCTGTTTGCTTAGTTTGTTTTATTCTTCATGGCGCAGACAAACGGTTTGAGCAGCTGGACTCAAAACATCGACAGGAACGTTCACGTGGAGTATTCAGATATCTATAAATGACGGAGGATTCATGTTTTGAACATGTAAATTTAACTTGAGGCTGTTGTGTTTCCGTTCACGGCCACCGGGGGCAGCAGACTGACACCAGACTGAATGATCATCCCTGTTAGTTGTGGAGGTGATTATCTGACAGAGGTTTCTTTAAAGTGGAAGACAACAAACTGTACACAGTTGACTTTTTAATGTCAGAACAGAGGAAACTGTACCAAGTCACTTAACATACGCGCTCCAGGAGTGGAAGTAACTAATTACATCTAATCAAATTACTGTATCAGAGCCAAAGTAGGACAATTTCAAAATAATGTATTTTATTGTCATTTGCATTAAAAAAACAAAGATTTTGATGATCAGCATATCAAAATAAACATTGAATATTGGTCAAGATGTCGATAAGTTCACGCCTACTATACAGTACATGCAGGTATAATTTAGTTTTACTTTGTGCTTTTTATACTTTTTTATACTCTTGTGACACTGACTGCAATAAATATAACAAATGGTTAAATATATTCTAATTTTTACACATTTCCTCTCCCAGGTCACATAAACGGAGGTGAAGAAATATCCGGACAGTCGAAGTGATGTGTGCTTCTGTTCTTTTCATATTGCTCTGACTCACACTCCATTGCTGTTTATTGTGTGTGTGTATATTTAACATGTAAAAGTCAAAAGCTGAAGTGATTTTCAAAGCGGTTGAAGTGGGCGTGACTCATCCATTAGTCGCCGTGACAACCATGCTGTTTATTAATTAGCAATCTGGAAGACGTTGCTGCCCAACAGCCTGACTTGTTTGACGGCAGGCGTCGGTCGTCCTCCCCTCAGAACCAAGAGCTTAAGTCCACCTCGTGTTTGACCTCGGATCTATTTTTATCAGCCGGCGAGTCCCCCGCATACGTCCTGCCGCTGGACGCAGAGTGCTGACGGTGTGTCCTACATTTCCCCCTCGCTCGAGTCCGGCCCTCCGTGAGCCGAGAGGAAACGCTGGCTGTCACCTCACAGAGAAAGTGTGTCATCAAGCTTTGTGTGAGATAATTTGCACCCACACGGTGAATTTTTCTGGCGGCGAAGACGAGGCTTTCACCTGCACAAAAACTGTGAAGCAATTCGTCTTTTCTAAGTAGACGTGGTCATTGGTCAGTTCCACGACGAGGGTGGAGCGAGTGCACTGGGAGAATATCTTCATTATCACGCTGAAGTTCAGTCAGTCAACCTTCTGTAGACAGATTCATAACAAATACAGCAACTTCTGATGAACACGTGCTGCGCTGAGACGTATTTCCAAAACTTACAAGCTAGTCAGACTTTCTCTCTCGCACACTGAAAGTATCAACATGTCAAGAAACCGACTCCCCCGATGTTGTTATTCACTTTTCACTTTTCTAAAAATGAGGTCTTACAGATTGTATTAAATTTTCAAAGGTTTCAGAACGTGTTTGTTTGGTATCTGCGGGGAAGAAAGGGGAACCCCACCGGTTTCACAGCTCAAACTCTGGGGGAGTTCCTGAGGAGTTGGACTGCATGTGTATGTCTGAGCTGATTGCCGTTGAGGTTTCTTGAGTTTATTTGTGTCTGAAGACCAAAAGTTTGTAGATAAAACCTGTTGGTGTGGAGTTAGAAAGAAGAGAGCTGAACCCGACATCCGCAGCTCGTGCTGGTCAGTCGGTGGGCAACGTTTTGTTTGGCCTCCGAATGTGACGATGTTGAACTTTAGTCGTCGGAGAGAAAATGTGATGACCGCAGAGGGTTCGTGTTTACCAACAGTCTGCGACGATATGAACCATCAGATACCGAACAGACGAGCAACATTTGAACAGAGTCGATCCTCTTTGAATCTCTTCTGATGCACCATCGAACAGAAAGTCTACGTCCTCCTGCAGACCAGAGGAACATGATGCATTAATATTATTCATCTGGGGAACAACTGCCTTCTGCTTAACGGCAAAATGTATGTTTCCAGCCCGACAGAGAGCCCCCAGATGATTAAAAGTCATTAGATGCTGTAGAACTCATTAATTACTCCCATTACAAAACATAACCGGCCCGAACAACCTGTAATCAGCTCCTTAATTACTATGGGAGGCATGTTAAATGAGACTGTAGCAATAAATCAAAGCAAATATGATAATTATGAGTTTTAGACGGCGTGATGTGTGTGTGTGTGTGTGTGTGTGTGTGTGTGCATTTTGTTTTATTTTTCACTTCCTGTGTGTCTCGTGTCTCCTGTGTTTCCGTCCCTCGCTCTGACCAGAAAATCGCCGCGGCAACAAGTCTCACATCACATCGCGGCTGCAGACGATAAAAGGATGCAAAGAACAGCAACAAAAAAAAAAAAAAAAAGAAAGAAAAGAAAAAAAAGGTAGATAATAACAGGAATGCAGAAGAGTGAGTACAGGGTCGGAAGGTTTACATTGCCCAGATTGATGGTATGACACATGTGTGAGGCCCTGTTTCTGAACTGCATTCCTTGTGCAGGGAGGCCTCCAGGATAGGGGCTCTGCAGTATTCTTGTGCCTGCCTGTTTAATCACATTTGGAGGCGCCTACAAGCCGCGGTCAGGGACTCCTAGAACCGCTGGATCGGACTCTGGAGCTCACATGGCATACCATGCTTTCTGCTCCGGTCTGACACGCCTCCTGTCTCTAAATACCAACACAAACCAATACCGACGCCGGTCCGTCAGCGCTCCCCTCCGCCTCCTGATCCCCGGCTGCTCCTCCCTCGGTCCGCTCCCGTGCCGAACTCCACTCCACGTCTTCTCTCGAGCTTGTTCCCTACTTCGAAAGTAGGTCACTGTTTGCTTTGTATTATTCAGCAACTGGAATGATTGTGCGTGAGGGCTCTTGACTGTGATCTGGGTGACATGCAGCCAGCCGGTGGTGTGCAGAGCAAAAAAAAAAAAAAAAGGACAGAAGAGGCGAACCGGCCAAGCAACAACACACCCCGACCGGTCGATTCCAGATAGTGTTCGACGCTGGAAAACAAAGTGAAACTTCCCAATCAGTTTTGCAGTCTCATGCTTCGGCCTTCTCTCAGCATACTCTGACTTTCACAAGACAGATCCTCAATGAGCAGTCATGAGGAGGACGCCCGTTAATATACAGTAACCGAAGCCGTGAGGAAATGTTTTTTTTTTAACGCGAAAGAAAATGAAACGAGGCGCCTGCAGAAACACAGAGTCATCGAAGTTCTCACCACAGGCCCCCCGAGCAGCCGGCAGCACTTTGATAAAATAGATAAATAAATAAATAGATAAAAATCTGGCCGGAGTTTTTGTTTTGTGTGCAGGTACATTCGGCATATCTGTGCCCACTTGGTCTGAAATATTTTTTCAGCTTTTTAAAAGAGTCTGTGTTCGGTCCACAGGGGTATTAGCTCAGGCTGGGATCCTACCTGGAATGCAGAGCTGTTGCATAACTGCAGGACTTTGGATGATCTGTGATTGATGCACTTTGCGGCATGTTGTTTTTGGAGCGGCTCCATCTGAAAATAGGCTACAGCAGTGACACACACACACACACACACACACACACACACTAACAAACAATAAAACACATTTATTGGTGCAAGTGTTGAGTAAGCTCATTAATTACCATGTTTTACTGTAAATGTACACTTTTATATTCATGAGAGACAAAAGGAAACAAGCAAAAAGTGCAGAAGGCCACAATCACACATACTATAGGAGGAAGGTGGGCCCTCACAATTACATATGCCAGTTAATTATTAATTGAATTATCTGACCTTTTATATAAATCAATGTTACACAATGAAAATCACATACCTGCAAACCCAGAGACCTTAAAAAATAGGGAGGATTTTGAAACCAAAGCAAGATTCTGACGGTTTCCTGCATTCAGGCGACATTTAAAGAAGGAAAAACAACAAAATAATTGATAATCTTCACTTTTCACACCACTGCTCTGTGATTTCTGTTCGGCAAGACGGTCCTCACACATGGACACACAAGTCAAAATGCTAATTTTAGGCTATAAGCTAATTACATCGCTGTAGCATAGCATCAACATCACCAGCACTGAGCCTCCTCCTGCACTCGGCTGTACACACTGGACTTTAAACTGATGAATCTACAAGTAGAAAGAAAAGATAGTCGACCTGTGAAGACGGACTAGTGGGCATGATCGAGATTAATGTCTCAACTTTAGTCTCATAGAGCTACTTGTTGTCTTTTTAAAGATACATAAAAGCTTTAAAATTCCCGTGCAGGATTTCTACTGATGTATTTTATTGTTAAACACAACGTGAAAATCTCTTAAGCTTGTGCTAAAAACCTCAAACTAATAACCAGTTCAAAAAACCCGGCTGACTTCGAGTTGAGGAAACCGAGAGCGGAAAATGCTAACAGGTTCCCTTGTTTTAGGATTCCTTCAGCACTCTACGAAGGAAAATGCTCGCTAACAAATCTTGCAGTTTAACAAAATCCTTCTTAAAACAGCCACAAAGTCTCTCTGCTTCTCTGCTTCAGCTGTCCAGCTCTATACCCGGCAAACAATATCCATTATGACTGAAATCGAGGGCAGCACTCTTGCAGCGCCACAGCCTATGAATCACGGTCTCGACTCGTACGCTGGCATGCTGGCAGAGATCAGAGCAGGGAGTGATATATGATCTGTGAAGGATCTTCAGCCGTAGATGCCTGAATCTGACTGACTGGGAAACAACTGCAGGGTCAGTCTGCCGCTCTGATGAGGTGAGCGAAGGCCTTAAATCTTGTTCCCGCTGTGACCAAATCAAAGAGGAGAGAGAGGAGGTGAGACAACCAGAGACAGAATCTCCGCCTGATGCTCAGGACCTGAATCAACTGTCTCTGGACTCATGGTCCACGTCCAGGAGATCTGACAAACTGCAAGACAGTTATTTGTTTAATTTCTATGGTGTTGCGTTGCTGCCTCACATGGTTTGTTAGCAGATTCCAAACACAGTCCCCAGAATAAACGTCATCCAAGTACGTTTCTGCAAAAAAACCACAGATGAGATAGGTTTGGTTAGGAAAACATCTCGGTTTGGCTTAAACTAGCTTGTTTTTGGTCTACGCAATAACGACGAAGATGCATTAGAGAAACAACAGGAGTTCATCCAGCTTCCCGCAGAGAATAGCCGGCGTAAAAGTTATATAATGTTGCTTTAATAATCCCATTATGTATCTTTGAAAGGATGGTACCACAGTAATGATGGATGAATTTGTTCTTGTCCTCCAGCCAACCTCTTACCTCCTTTTCTATCTATTTTATATCCCAGAATAAGACTTTATCCTGCATTAAATGATGCATCCGGTATTCTTAAGGCCTCCTCTGTCTCTTGACATTGGTATTTTTTTCTGACTAATGTTCGTCCTTCTGCACAAAGGAGGAGAACATTCTGTTTATATTTTTTAAACCAAGGTTTTGGAATATACAAAGAGAGGGAGGAGAATAAAATAGTCCGTCTAAGAAGACATCCATCAGCTCTGCTCCATGAGGCCAGCCCCAAATTATGTTTTAGAATTAGATTTTCCAACCCATAACCCCCAAATATTGCATCCCCTCCACTTTCCAGATATTGATTAACACCACATTTGAATGATTATGAGCCTATATGCCCGTCCTGTGGCCTGCAACAGCCAACGACTGATTTCACGGGCAACAGACCCACTCCTTGTTCCATCCTGTCTCACCTGAGCCAAGGTGTGTCTTAAACCAGTGACCAATAAACGTTGCTTAGTCATTTAAAAGCTTTTATTATAAAGCAGCATTACAGGAAACGTTGTGTTTCTGCCAGCAGTGACTAAAACACGACTCCTGAAACAGCTGAACGTGAACTCGATGCTGAAACAGTAAAACACAGCAGATCTGCATACGTATTTACTTTGAAATCATGACCACCACTCAACACACGGTTGCACACACTCATTGTTCCAAAACATAAACAGTAATGGAGACGAGGAACAACTTAAACTGATGAATCAGGCTCATGAGACGATACTGTAATCCTCTGTAAGATCAAAACCGTGTCTGGAAAAGTGTGTGCGACAGGTATCCGACCAGCGATACCTGCTGCACTGCATGTTGGACTGAGCTAGTCACATGCATACTTTGCTTGGGCCCTCCTAAAATTAATTGCTAAAAGCCACCCTGGGTAAAGCCGACCTGATCCAGGTGGATTAGAGTGGATACAACGTCTTCAGTTACCATCTGTTGAATCAAACACACTGTATGTTTGGAAAATGTATCAGCTGTCTCTCTGTCTGTGCCGTTTTCAACAACTGAGACTGAGTTTATGAGACGGTGTGAAAGGATCCCTCGTAGTGATAAACTGAAGAGAATTGTCTCCTGAATCTGCAGCTTTAGTGACTTTAAACTCACAGTTTAGCTGTCGAGCTGCTTTTGGTCAACATTCTTCAGTTTTTGGCACCAACAAACAGGCATCACGTCACCAACGCCAATAGAGGGTGCAATAACTTGCAATCTAGCAGCACTGCAGTCAAATTTCACAAATTTCTTTACCGAAGACAGTTAGGGTGAAATTTGGAGATGGTGGAGACCAAAAACGGAGCAAAAAGAAAATGTTTAGGTGACGCAAACATGACTCCAATTGAATGATATGTTCTTTAACAGTTTCAATGTTGTTTTTGTGGATTTAAGTGTAATTCTGATTCACAGGAGAGGATCCATTACAATGTTGTGCCTGTAAATCCATCCAGTCCACCAGTTACTCTCATTCTTTCCCCTCCTGATACAATTTATTCTCATTTTCGTCGGGGCTGAATAAATAACCGGTGTAATATCCACAGATGATGTAAGCTGTCATCATGTTAATGCCATTGGCTGAAAGGCTGAATACCTCCGAAACACAAAGCCTGCAGGTTTCAGATTGATACCCTGGCCGGGATAAAGACATCGGTGAGCAGGAATAAATCATCTCCTCGTCTCCTGCTGCGATTCTGATAACCTTTTCCTTTCCTCATTAACAGATGGAGATTACAGATGTTCCCCCCTTTTTGAAATCTGTCATGGTTTCATCTCAGCGTGATAAAAACCCATCAGACGTCGATGTCTGATTGACCTGCCACGCTGTTTACAGCTCCCGCATTCATCTTTGCAGCTCATCTTTTCGTCATTAAATTGGATAAATACAAAAGTAGTGTGTGGATCTCGACTTCCTGGAAAAGAAGTGTGGCTGCAGAGGTTTATCGTCTGCTCCCGCAACATGGGAAGGTTGATAGAGACGCTTCAACAAACTGCAGAAAACCAGTTTGTTTCCTCGTGTCATGCCAAAGTTAAAGAATGTCACTTACCTGTCACTGATACGTTATTATATCATAGGTGTGAAGGTGTGGATGAGAACAGCCACACCTGTCAGTAAAGTGTCTCTTGGGTTGTGTGAAGTCGTGACACAAGTCCAGGAAAAAGTGCGACAAACTTAAAAAGAAAAGTCCCCTCAGTGACAGAAACAAAGGACAATGTCAACTCTCTTCCTTCAGCCGTGATCATGTAACCACCTTTCACTTCCTGATTCAAGCCAATACGTTGTGATACCACAGAAACAACAACACGAGTCGGTTGTTGAAATGGTTAAAGCCAACGCTAACACTTGGTAATTCAGTGTTGCATATCTGTATGGGATCAGATGTGATAACTCTTGACTGCATGCACTGTGGTTTTCCTGTCCACGGGGGAAGTGGTAACGAACCCGAAGCCCTTTGGTAACATCTAACATTTTATACCCGTAAACTCAACGAACACAAACACGTTCATGAGCGGCATTTATGGCTCACGAGCAAATTCAACTCCAGCTTCTTCCTCACCTGTGAGGTTCGATGCTCTTTTACCACAGAGACGGTCGAACTGATCACTGATAATTAGCCGAGCTTTCTCAGCTGGAAAAAAAGAAACCGAAGTCAACCTTGGTTTCTTTTAATCACCATCACAATCTTTCCCTAGACTCATTTGTGTCATTTTCTTATAAATATGAAGTATAACGCCGGCATGAATGTTCTTTTTGTTCATCATCAGTAACAACAAGGGAGAACCTGAACCCTCCGATGACTTTGTCACAGTTTGACTGTTACTCACCTCCTGGACATCAAAACTGTCATCAGCAGTGTTTATGATCCTGATCTGACAGTCCTGTTAATGACAGGAACGTTGGTGTATTTCGTGTCCTGTTTCCTTGTGCGTATTGAACACAAATTCCTTCCTGTAAGCAACAAGGAAAAATGTAGCTGGCTTTCAGAGGGAACATCAGCCCACACAGCTGCCTGCATGTTCCACTGTGTCTTTGTCTCTGGGCTCAGTGGTGGGTTTAAAGCCGGTGCTGTTCTCTGCCTCGTCCTCCACAGGGACCGGCGAGAAAATCATCCAAAACGTCCTGCAGAGCCGGAAGATGGAGGCCACCGTCTGCTCCACTTAAGTTCTGTCTTTGTCAAATGTACGAAAACGAGAGCGGAGGTCCATCCTGGTGTTGATGCAGGACAGTCTCAATCATGCGCCTGTAGACGCTGCTGAGTTTCCCGGAGTCCGTGTTGCGTCTTCGCCACCTGCGGAGGACGGAGAGCTGTTGTCTCGCTGTGCTTTTCATGGTGTTGTGTAGTTTGTCCAGGCGGTCTCATCGCCAGCGGTTGTGTCATCGGCAATCTTGATAATTGTGGCTTCGAGTTCTGTGAAAAACACCAAAAAACATTCACAGAAATGATGCTTCTTTGGTCGAGTGGACACGGACTTCTGATGTGGTTAGATTTTGGTTAGCGCTCGAGCTAACGCTGATGTCATGCTACACAGATGTGTGTTGGGCCAAGCAATTTGGAATTGTTACCTGGATCATACAGAAGAAGGAAAGCAAGGAAATGAGTCTGAAAGACCTTCTCCGTCTGCTCATTATCTTTTGTAGCTAATGTTGCAGTAACTAAATTACTGACAGCAGTTTTTAGACTGAGTTCCCATCTAAAACCGACACTTTGGCTCCATATTCGGCCTGAAAGTTTCACTCAAATTCCCAGTTCCTTCCTCCATAATGGCCTACCCTGCCTTTTTAACTTACTTCAGAGGTTCATTGTTTTCTTTTGGCTGTCTACTGACACAACCTGTAACACTTCCTTCGGTAACACGCTTGGACACACTGGATGCCTGTTTGCTATCTGTCTACATGGAGTTTGACTTTGATGATTATCTATAAAGCTGATGACGTGATTTTCCTTTACCGCCGCTGAAAGAGCAAGAAAGCCGGCGAGCGAGAGAGAAAGTGAAAGGAAAGAGCGCACGGGGAAGAAAACTGCCCGACACCTGTTGTGTGTTTTGTCTTCGCGTCTGACCGTCTACAGGCGGGTTTTAGCCGAGAACGGAGCACGTGTCGAGGTAGAAACAGGCGAGACAATGAAGCACAAAAACCAAAAGGAAAAAAGCGAGAACTGATTGAAGCCTCTTTTCAAACCACTTACTGCTGCTGCCATGGTTATAACCCACCTGAGAGTTTAATACCGATGGCGGCTTAATTATTTGTATCCAACATGTTCTCACTCCCAACTTACCCCCAAAGTGTCATTTCAAAATCAAGCTTGTGGACAAAACTTTCACATTTTGCCACTGTTGTCAAGCTGTTCTGGTTTGGAAAAACATCCTTCTCTGTGTCGAATTAACATTCAGTCATGTCACCGTGATCTTCCGGGGAAAATCCTGCGTATGATCCATCCAACTAACCCCCAACTTGGTCTTTTCTTGTTCTTTATATTCCTAAACTAAGCGGGGTAGCTACAGCGTCAGACTTCGGTGATCAGATCCACTGACCGGCCCTGCTGTGTTTGACGTGTTGAGGTGAGAACAGGTTGAATCAAACTCCGGTTTCTTTTCATAAGAACTTAATAGCAAAAAAAAAGCACTCTGTGTCCCTGTGGCCTTGTCATTTTTCCCTTTTCATATGCAAAGATTCAATTTCCCTTCCGTTAGTCACTGACGAGTCTTAATCTTAAACAGAAATTAGAAAAAGAAATCCTCTGAAATCTGCAGAAAATTACCAAATGTACCAGAAGTCACGGAGCGTTAAACAGCGATCAGATCAGTCATGCGATGAAAAATGGATGTTCTGTGTTCTGACGGCGTGTTGCCTCATGCTTTCTGCAGGATCCTGTTTGCAGACAGACAGACAGACACGGACGAGTCAGTCAGTCAAAAAAAATGTGGCCGGTCTCTGAACGTAGACTCGCCATCTGCCGCGCCACCCTGAGCTCAGAGGCTGAAACCGGGAGAGAGTCTTACCCTGTACAACCCCTGAGTGCTGCTTTTATTCATGCTTACTAAGCCCGCTTCTGCCTCGGGAGTCAGACGGATAAACATGAAGAGATCAGTTTGTACCCACTGCACCGCATCATCACAAATTCACAGAACTCAGAACTCCCTGTTCATTATTTCCACTCAGGGTAGAAGGGTCACGCAGACAGCAGCTCTAATTCTTAACTGTGACAGCCTTTTTTTTTTTTTTTTAAAGGGATTTTAGTTTTTTAACATCCTCAAAACTCAGACATCCTCTTTATAAAAATATGGTGACATGTATGATAAGTGATAACAGCCCCGGGTTCACTGTGCATCAGCTGGTTCTGATGGTTTTGTTAATGACGGATTTATCAAGAGTACGAGATCAATGATTAGCTTCTGTTGTGGCTATATTTTCATGATTACAGGATGACGTGTTCAATCAAATGGGCAGTTTTACTTTGGCACAGCAGGACCAGTTGATTTTACTTTGACTACTACTATAGATAATCTGACTCGAAGACGAGCTTGGAGAGGAATAATCTCCGTTAGACTACAAACAAGACGACTACAAAAACAGACTTAGAAGAAGGTAAATATAACAAAGACTGAGCCAAAAAAATGGAGGATATGAAAAAACAAAGAAGGTGACGAAGACGAAGACTATCAAGAAGAAGAAAATTATGTAGAAAAAGACAAAGAAGACGAAGAAGTAAACAAGGAACGTATTAGTAGAATAAAGACACAGTTGCAGTGGACGGGGATTGTGGACCCAACACATACTTAACCCATATTTTCATGAAATCCTCCACTTCAAAATCTACTTATTGGCAAAACTATTAAAACTCAAGGTCCCCTTGTTTCAGAGTTTTAATTAGATTATATGTGACGTACTGAAAACTCCTGAACAAACAAAGTAAACCTCAAGTTGAGATTCTTCAATCAACATTTTAGCCGTAAAGATTTACATTTATTTTGCTTTTTCACTGACGCATATCGAGCTTTACTGAGAATTTCTGTTCTCTGTGACAGTTTTAATTTCCCTTTCCAGGATCAATAAAGTCCATCTTGTCTGACATGTTGGTTGATACGTAACGTTATTGATCGCTTCCAGAGAAATTACAGCTTCTCCTGAGTGTTTGTGGTTGTCTGACCGACACCACCTGCATGTTGAAGGTGCTTCTGTGACTCATTGTGTGCAGCGTCGCTAATTAACCCAGTTTTTTCTTTTCATGTAAAATCTTTCCTGCACACCAGGAAACAGCTTGCAGACGCGAGACTGTTGAAAGATCGATTATCTTCACATATTCTTTGTGCTTCTGTTTCTGCACATTTCTTCTCAACAGTCTGCAGCTCGTTAATAACATTTGTTAAAAAAAAAACAAAAAAAACATGCATTTTGTACAGTTCTCTGCACCAATAAATCAGGTCAAATCCCATGTTTGTGAGCACCTTCTTGCCAATAAACCTGAATCTGATCTGTAATCTGATTATTCCGGAGCAAAAACAAACTACTTGTCAGGTTTTTTTTTAAAAAGAAAAGGCCTCTGTGGAAGCTTTGAGCACAAAAAGCACCACATTTATGTAATAAAATATCAAAACTGGAGAGTCTCTGTTTTATTCCAGACTGATCCTCCTCCAGTAGCTCTTGAAGAACATCCTCCCACACTGTGCTGTGATTGTTGTGCTGGTCAGGGATCTGCTGACGACAGAAATAGCAGCGTTACTGAAGTAGCAGTGGAGGTGGACGGGCACCGAGGGTTAAACTGAGTGTTCAGACCTGCAGGCTAAACTTGCCTCTGCAGCTAATTTCTCCTCCAGAGCAGGGGATGCAAAAATAAAAAAAACACAGTGGTCAGAGCGAGTCAAAGTAGACACGTAAGTCAACCGTCTTGTAAAGAGGTGATTGGCTCAGAGGCGACTAGTGTCAGAGAGCGTACATGTGAAACTAGGTCACCCTAACCAGCATACGTAAGACAGTGAGAGCATGAACTCGCCGCTGATTACTTGGCCGGTGGAGACGAGGTTGCCTAGAAACAGAGAAACTGCTTATTCCTCAGATCTCAGGTTTTCATATCGTCGTTGTCTTTTCTCGACGCGTCACCAGAACTCTCCAGCCGGCGTGAGCTGATTCTTTACAGTGTGGGACACCAGCGTCTTAACTCAGAGTGCTGGTTCTGTTCGAGTCACATGCGTCCGCCATGGATTTTCCTCTCAGTGGGGTGACATAAGTGCGGGGGGTTACGAGAACAACGACTAATCCTTTATTCTTGATCGAGCAGCGGCTGAAGGGCCTGACTGCGGAAGCACACGGGAAGACTTGGACATTCACGTTGTGCTGGCGCCGTTAATAGCAACGCTGCGTTTTATTCCCCATTCACTTCTGGTTCTGTTGATCTCAAGTGCCCTCCGACACATTTAGGTGGCTCGTTAAGAGTTCCAGGACACCAGAGGATTAACCGAGTAATCCATCCATCAGCTGGTCAAAGCCAGTGGTCGACTATTTCTGCTCTGCTCGTAGCACACCGAACTATTCCTGTAGTGTTTTTCTTCTCGCGGATGAGCAGCAGGAATACAAGCTGCTCCGTGTGGATTATCACGGGGTGGGACATTAACCACGAGTTCAACCGGTGGTTTACGTGCATTTTTGAGTGTCATGCATGAACGTCAGGGCTTAGATATTTACAATATACGCTCAAAAACACGATATAAATCAGTAATCGCTACTGGTCTGCAATAATTAACGGAAATGAATCATCAGTTTTCATAATTATTCACATTTTAAGGTTGTTTTTTTCTCTGTTACACATCACAGGAAGCATTCTCCACAGCTTTCTGACATATTAAAAAAAAAAAAGTAAACACTTGATTAATATATAATTGCCTTTTTTCCTCCCTTAGAAATGTGAGTCAGTTGGTATCTTTTGCTTGATAATGAGGTCGTTTCAGTCGTCAAAGTTACATCAAAGCTACGATTTTATAAAGAAAAACACAAGATGAATTAATAATTTAGCAAAGGTCCTGCATTAATAATTGGGTTTAATTAACAAACTGAGTGCCACAAAATCAATCATCACAGTTTTCATGATTGATTCGCATTTTAAAGGTTGTTTATCAGACAAAAGAACACGCTTGTATTTTATTATATATCTTTAGAAGCATTTCGCAGTGTTTTCTGATACTTGTAGGAGAAATAATTGCTTGATTAAAAGAGAGAATTGCTGCTTTCCCCCTCTGATGGTCGATTCTGGGGTCAAGTTGCATCAGAGCTCAGATTTTATAATACATAAACAAAACAATGACACAAATTAATAATTAAGCAAAGGTCCTGCAAGAATTATTGGATTTAATGTCCTAACCAAGCACCAGAAAATCAAGCCTCACTTGTTTTTATAGTCATTTATGCAGCAGAGACACTTGATTATTCTCTCTGTGTCACATCATCAGTGTGTATTCTCTGTTTTCTGTCATCTTGTGGGAACAATAATCGCTTGATTGATAGAAAAATCGCGTTTTTTTCCCCCTTACAAATGTCAACGAGTCAGTTTATATCACTTGGCTTCAGTTGACTTTGAGGCTACTTCAGTTTACAAGCTTAACCTTCAGCCTTTCATCCCCCAAAAAGGTCACACTGAAAATAAAAAAATAAATGGAGGCTGCTCATATTTTAGAGTGACACAGCCGGTAGATTAATCTTCACAAGGTTACGGGATGAATTGATTTTAAAGGACAGAGTTAAAAAGGTTTAAAGCCAGTGGTGTTGACATATAGTCTGCTAAAAGTGTTCAGATACTTTGATATTTTCACAGATTTACATTCAGTTTCACACCTTTTCCACTTATTTTAAGCTGCTGTGTGACAGTAACACAGTATATTCTGTAACCTTCACCTCCAGCCTCCATTAGTTTTATAGCCTTTACAATCTATTCATTGTTGCTGCTCATTATTGTATATTCAGGCTACTAAACTGTAGAAATAAAGCACAGTCAATTTTATGTGCAATGAGGTGCGTTAGCAAAGCTAGCTGATGAGCTAATGTGAGACGCTGATGATGAGAAACATTATAAATAATCTGCTATTGACGCATATTAGCTGTGAAAAGTCAAGTAGGCCAAACTATTTACGCTACTTTCTAGAATTGACTCTACTCTAAGTTAGCTTAGCCTCTAACTTCACCGTTCACACTTTGTATATGTGGCTAATAGTATTCAGCCCGCCATTCGGGCTATGTAGTGTTTTTAATCAGTTTGATAATCACCTGAGGTTTTATAGGCTAATTGTTAGCGATGTCAGCTAGTCACTAGCTAACGTTAAGCCGCTTCTTTTTTACAGGAGCCGACAAAAAAATCATACTTTTTTTTTTTTTTTTTTCCATTTCAGCAGCCAGCCACGTAAGTTAGCTGACTGGCTAACATCGCTAATGTGGTGATTATCATGATTATAAATTTAAAAAAAACTATAAACTAATGTTCAGTTTGAAAAACAGATCAATCAGTCAATTATTTTTTGTAGAGCACAACAAAAGTGTTGCAGGACTTCTGAAAAGTAAACCACCACCAAGTTGCTGTTAAGAATACCACAAAGTCAGTTTGACCTGGTTTATGCTCTTTGTTTATATCTCTGTAACTTCTTTGACTTCCTCTTATCACATTTATTGATTGTTTAAGTTACTATCAATGCTTTTGCCA
Source organism: Acanthopagrus latus (assembly GCF_904848185.1). Taxonomy (NCBI): domain Eukaryota; kingdom Metazoa; phylum Chordata; class Actinopteri; order Spariformes; family Sparidae; genus Acanthopagrus; species Acanthopagrus latus. Next base: position 22,781,695 of record NC_051061.1, read on the forward strand.
CGTCTTCTTGTTTTACTTCTCTGTGTAACTCTGAACAGGAAATTACTGCAGCAAGTCACAGGCCACCAGAAAAGGTTTAAATGACAAACCACGTCAGTGAACGTCGGCTCTCTGCTTTTAGAAGCTTCTGTCTCAAACTATTTCTGATGGTATCTGGTCAGTAAGACCCAAGCTGAGCCCTGTTTCTTAAAGACTTCCCGCCCCTCACTCACTCAGAGCAGATGCGGATAAATGCTTGTTACTTGTTAGCGCTGTGACATTAGCGCAGGCCTGTGTGAATCACTTGGCCTGGAGGCTGGCTGGCGAGCCTCCAAGGGGCTTCCGTGACAACACCAGACAGCCAGAGGACAACACACACTCATACAATCACACACACAACTCGTTTTCTACTCCAAATCCTCAGCTGGCTCTGCAGACGCTGGCCCGGCTCTGCTCCGGCCGCCTGGAGGCAGGAGGACGGTATTCGCCAGGGCAGCAGCTGCCGTTGCCGCACCAACACTGGTACACCGGAAATAACAGACGAGCCTGACGAGCGCTCAGCCGGACAAGCGGTGCACCATCATTTATCTGAGAGACTTCAACTCTTTAAACCTGGTTCTAAGGTGAAGAGTATAAGAAGAGAAGAAGTATTATCGGATTATGATTAAGGGCACTTGGCTCGCGCCCGTTTTAAACTGGGTCCTGCGGCGTGGAAACGTATTTCACCTTTAGTTCAGCCCATGTAGGACTCGAACTGGAGATCTGCCAATAGATGGATGACTGAGTGCATGCAAACAGTGAGGAGTCTCTGTGTATGTCATTTAACAGTTTAGTAAGACTTCTCCCATAGGGCCTGTTTGTTATCAACATCACAGAAGCTGTAGCCGACATGCTAAAGCTAGCTCAGAGAGGGATTGTGCGTGATAACCTCAGATAATCAGTCCCGATCTTAAACCACAATAGGCAAATGAAGCAGAGCAGGTTTTGACAAATTATCATCTCATGCAAATTCACCAGCACCGATCCAGGAAGTCGCCTGCAGATAAAACAGCGGTGGGATAGGCGTTTTCCACTCTGGCATCCTGGTCAGGCTGTTTTATTATAATCTCAGACAGTTGTTTCCCCGGGCGTGTCGGCATCTGTATGCTTCTGAACCGATCAGCTTTGTAGTTGTTGTTGTTGTTGTTTTTTTAAAACCTAAAAACCTCAACTGACTCTTATTGCCCTGGTTGGTAGAGGCTGGAAATTATCAACAACCACTTCAGTGCTGTTTCCACGAGGGTCGACAAATAGTAGTGTTCACTTTTCGTCTGTATTTTGCACGTTTTCTTGCAAGTTTACGGAAACAGTAACTCAGATTGTTGTGCAGTAGATTAGCAATGCAGACACAAGTTCAATGGTTGGACTTTTACGGTGGTGAAGGAAAAGTGGAGGTCCATGTCAGACTGTTTTGACTGTTAGCGGCCCCCTCTAATGGTTGTGGGGCTTGACGGTTATATAGTTTGAAACGTATTTGTCTATTTTTGTGCGTAAAGGGAGCAAAAACGAACCTTTAATGTTGGCGGATGCACCTGGCGGAGATCCTGATTGTTGTTCTACTGGGTGCACCCTTCTAGTTTGAACATGAACTCAGTCGTCAGTCGCTTGTCAACATCTCAGTTGTCTAAACTTGGAAATATACTCGGTAAATGTCTCGTAAAGCGCTTAATAATGTGTCTTAATCGCTTGAACACCAGCTCTTAAAGCTGAGTCATCCGATGACTTTAGGATTTGAAGTTCCTCAGACTCTGTTCATAGTCAACGGTGAAGTCATTCTGTTCCAGCTTGTGTCAAGAAGTCCAAGCAACAAAGCCATTTGTCATTAATGGATAATTCTGCCTTTATGAAAGTTGTTTTTCAGATTAAACAACCTTTGTACCCAACACATATCTCACCGGTCACATTGATCTCTCACTGGGCTGTGTCCAGATGCTTCAACAGGAAATGATCACAATGAAGTAACAAGACAATTTGTTTAGCAATCTTTAGCGTGCGCAGTCACAATCTCATTATCGCCTGCAGAGTAGTTTCTCTAATCATACTTCGCCACATGCCGGAATTAACCTGCCGAAAAGTGTCTCGTAAATTATATTTCACTAATACAGTATTGGTGCTGCAACTAGGACAGATATGAATCATCGCTGAACATAACTCAGTCTTTGCAGCATCACGTACGTGTTCATTTTTAGGAAAGTGGGTTGCATGAATGAGCAATGGTTCATACGCTTCCCTGTTTGCTGTTATGACACATCACGCCTCACAGATCGGGATTCAATATGTGGACACCTGAACGATGTTGAGATGAACCTGGCTGCAGGGATTTGCATCCATTAGGCCACAAGGTGTGTGAGTGAGGCCCGACACTTCCACAGGTGTTCGATCAGGTGGAGGTGAGTCAGCGTTCGATAAGAAGTTCAAGCATTCTGCCACTGAATGTCTCGAGTGGAGAGATAACAAGAATCAAACAAAAGAAACTGTTTGATGAAGCCAGATGTAGCTGCCATTAAAGAGGTCGGACAAATAACAGGTCACGTGTTGGCCATAAAGTTCTAAGTTACAACCCAAATTTAGGACTTTAACAGTCCTAATTCAAGACTAACAGGTCCCAAGTCAAGAGCAACAAGTCCTATATCAAGAGCAGAAAGTGACAAGTCATAAAAATCAAGATGAACAAGACAATAACAACAATGTCCAGGTCAAGACCAAAAAGTCTCAAGGCAAGTCTAACAAGTAAAGATCGACAAAACTCAAGTCAAGATCAACAAGTCAGGACCAACATTTCCCAAATCAAGTCCCAAGACAACACCAGCAAGTCCTAAGCAGAGGTAAATACCAACAAGTCCCACATCAAGACCAACAAGTTAAGATCAACAAATCCCAAGTCGAGACCAACAAGTCTTGAATTAAGACCAACAAGTCCCGAGTCAAGACCTTCAAATCCGAGAGCATCACAACAGGTCCCAGTGTTACATTTCAAGCCCTAAACAAGTCGATAAGCACTCTTCGACAACTTTTCCTGCCATTTTGGATTAAAGTCTAAAGTCAACACGACTCGAGTCATATGATGCGAGTCTGCCGCTCCGTCTGTAACTGCGGCGATCATCCATCTACAGTTCTCTTCTCAAACACTGGAAGCGTTTGACATTTACAAGCCAAGTGAAGTTAACGGCGGTGGATAATCACTCCTTCTCTGATTGCAGCAGTCATTCCCTCACCGAGGGCTGCCGTGGCTCAACACCAACAACTTCAGTCAGCCGAACATTGGCATGGGAGCAGACAGCCGTCGTTTAATGAGGCGCTCTGCTGGGTCCAGATTGTTTACGCTCGGTGTCATGGAAAAACGAGAGGGGCTAAATTAAAACGTTCTGCTGCAGCGGGTGGACGTCCACTACCTGTCTTCTGCTCTCTGTTTTTACAAACGCTCTCCCGCAAAGGAGGCTGTAAACATGTAAATACGCCGGCACACACGGCCATAACATCAACACAACAAAAGGCTTTTTGTATACGAGGCAGGGAACAGAGAGATGCAGAAACAGGAAGGAGGAGGAAAGAAAAAAAAAAAAAAGGTTTGTCCAAATAGGGAGAGGAGGGAGGCAGCGCAAAACACAGAAAGAGAGGAGACGGAGGGCATGTGCTCGGAAACGTGTTCGTCCATGCTGACAGCATGTGACTCTGTACAAGTCTGAGAGCAGGACACAGCAGGGGAGAGTGTGTGTGTGTGTGTGTGTCTGAATGACTGTGTGAGTGTGATTTTAATGGATGTGTGTGTGTGTGTGTGTGTGTGTTAGCGCCTCAGCCTCTCTCTCTCTGCATGTGTGAGCAGAGCTGCTTGAACTCGTTTTTTTTTTTTTTTTGCAGAATCACTCAGACTGTGAATGAAGCCTGGTCATCATGTTACTTTTGACTCAGGCGACAGTATGTAACCAAACCGACCGCCGCCGCCATCACCATCGCATCAGCGTGGAGGATCATCCCGGTCCTTTTCTGTTTAATCCTCACGGGCACTGTTGTTTTGGCAGGTCGTCTCCAACAGGGGAGGATTGGCTTCCATGTGTGATGTTGCCTCCTAGTAACACTCTCCACCACCACCACCACCACCACCACCGCTCGGATGGGAGGAAATATTATGTGCCACGTGAAGGCCGGCAAGGTGACAAGGTGGAAAAGACAGGATGCATCAACTGAAGGCGATGATGCGTATCGGGTGATGAGACACGGTTGAACACAAAAGAGGGAGAAAATAGAAGCAGATGTTTGGTAATAAACAACCCGGAACGCCTGAGAGCCAATCTGTGGAAAACTGAACGGACTGCAGACAAACAGGAATAGATTTTAAGAGAGAAATAACTGAAAAATAAATTGTTTAGATTCAGGATTGTAACTCGGGTTAGCATGCTGATGTTAGCATTTAGCGCAAAGCACCACTGTGTCAAAGTCATTCAATCAATCAGACTTTATTTGCACTTTTCACACAGCAAAGAAACACAAGTAGTTCTGATTAGTCACTGAAGACACGAGAACTAATCTCTGAACAGAGACATCCGCTTACAAAAACTTATCGTTCCCATTTTGTCAAACGCTTCTCGCCTATTTTTCGCTCTCCACGAGAACTAATCACCTGAATGTAACCGATGTTTGCTCGTAACTGATTGATCAATACTACTCAGAGTACAGATGGACTACAGATGAAAAACAGATGATGATACCAAAGTCTTTACAGAGATTAGACGTCTAAGATTAGATAGCACGGATGTCGACTTGAGGGGGGAAAGTCTGCCGGACTCGTTCCTCTGGCACCCATAACTGTCTGATCCAGACTCACATATCAACTATTGTTATGGTTCCTGTGCACTTTGGGTCACAGTAGCGGGCCGACACAGAGTCAGACAGAGAGTGTTTTTCCAGCTCAACCCTCCAGTTTCCCTGTCAGAGATTTTCCTACCGGAGGATTGAACAGAACATCATTCTTTCTCTCAGAAACGTACTTAATAATTCTCTGTTTTGGTGGCGGTGGAGCTCTGTCTCGTCTTAACTGCGATTCACATCATTTCACCTAACGAAAGCATTTGAATTCATGACGTCCTCCCACTGATCTATGCAAGATTTGCTTAATTTGCCACACATCTGCTTAAATGAATGATTAGAAATCATCACGTTTTGAGAGAAGAGTTCCGTTTTTCTAAAAATGCACCTGTGGATTCGATGCTGTAATCCAACAACTTTAAAAGATACAACATCAGATATTCCTTTACAGCACATTTACTGCGGAGGCTGACGTACAATCTAAATCATTTCTGCCTTTCAAGTTGTTTTCTCCCCTTAATTTTCGGCCTCTTCGCTCATTAAAGCTGAGAGCAAATTTCAACACGGCTTCATGAAACTGAATTTCAAAACCACTGTGAGTAACTTTCCTCTCGCCCCGAGCCGTCAAATCATTCGCTGCTCCAACAGAAAAAAAAAAACTGCAGCATTTTCATCAAGAAAAAAATCGAATAATCACTTTAATCACATTGGTTCAGAGAGTTTGAGCTTGTTTTGTGGCAGCAGTGCGCTCTCAAAATGAAAATGAAATATTCCTTATGATGGGTCCTGATCCATCTGCATGTTAAACAGTCAAGTGCTAACAATGAAGAAACCCAGCAGAGCATCATTTCTCCCCCCTCCCTCCTCTATAAATGGACCGACAGCACATTACAGGCTCCAGAAATATACAGTATCTGTCAGCCACTTGTTTCACCTGCAGCCCTCTCGCTGTGTGTGGGCACCTGAGTGTATGGCGGCGAGCGGTGGGGGGTGTGTGAGTGTTTTAATGCAGTGTGTGGGAGGCGGAGATGAATGACCCTACGACTCAAACATCTCTCACCTGCCGGCAAGAGCGGCTGATGGAAATGCAGAGCTGCGGCTGCTGGTTTCTGTTTCCTGCAGGAAGCCTGAAGCCTGAAAACACAAGAGAGTCTCTGCCATGCTGTGAACATGTACTTTGTGCTTCTGCTGTGTGAGTCTCTTAAAACGAGGAACAATGAAGATGACGTCTCGCTTCATTAACTGACTCATCATGCAGATTTTATCAGGCGCGTTTTTGTTTTTTTTCCTCCTTCTCCTCGTCTGGCGGAGTAAACCAGGAAAAACACAAACCTGATACTCGCCGTTGTTCTAAAGAAGTCTTTTGTCGGGGACATTCCGGAGAATTAGATCTTGTAAAAGCATTTGTCATCGGCCAATTATGTGTCCGAGGAAGTACTGTCAATTCTGGGAAATGTTTTTTCTCGCTAAAGCAGCAAATTAAACACCTGCAGAAGGATGTAAATGAGCCGGCTCGGTCGTCAATATGGGGCTAATTTTGACTATAATGCAAAACTGTCACAAGAGAAAATGTCTGCAGCGGGTTTGAGCCACAAAAATGTAGTTTTGTAAACAATATCGTTGATGGAAGTTGTTTTTTTTTCGTCTCTTGTGTCTCATGTTACATATTTATGCCCCGAATAAAGAATAATCGAGCTGCTGTCAGGAAAACAACCTCATACCTGCTTCAGCCTCAGCTTATATCTACAGCTGGTGTTGTAGAGGGAAGGTTTAGCTTGTTTGTGAAACTGTATTTGTGTCTGTCGCTGCTCTTTGCTCAAGCAGTTTCTCCTGAATTTGCATGAAGGTAGTTTCAAAGGGGAGCAAAACCACAAACAGGCCAATAAGTTCGAGTCTCAGTCGGCCTGCAAATTCGTCTCAAAGTTTCTCTGATTTCAGGATTAAAGGAAACATTCAGGAACACATTCTGATCCATTTTTAAACACTTCTCATGCTATAAAACTCTCACTCATCATCTGTGGAAGATAATATTGGTTCTGGCCAGTCACAGGAATGCACCACTGTTAATCTGTTCAAAAAATAGTCTGATAGTCAAGTCGCTCCCTTTGGTTTAACTTCCGAAATAGAGAATAATGTGCGACTCGTGCTGTTTATCCGCATTCCAAGCATTGTGTGAGGTGACTACACGGGATTCCTGTGAATATTCAGATGGAGGCGTCAGATGGGCCCCGAGTGAAGGTCCGACGGTGTCAGCTGGGATGGTCGTGTTCTGTCGGACTCTGCTGTGACGAGCGAGGCGGATAACAGCCTGTGAGTCTGTGTAATTGCTCCGCTAAGTGTTACGTAACAGGAGTAGTTTTGTTGCAGATTCAGGATCATTTCAGCAGAGAGCTGCAGGCTTAAAGCCTCAGTGCTGCTGGATTATTCTGGTATTTTTAATCAAGCTTATTTTGTGCTTCCCTCCTCCCGCTATCCCGTTTCTCAGAAAGAGAGAGAGAAAAAAAAAAAAACTGTCCGTGTGACATCGTTTGACCCATTTATCACATCGGGTTCAGGGCTTCTGCTTTCGCTTGCTTTTGTCATCTAATTTTCATATTGTCAGAACGCTCTGCAAACAAAGAGCACGTTGCTGAGCAAGTGGGGAAAAAGATGTCAAAGGAAGATAAATGTGCAGTGAAAACATTCACACACACCTGTCACCTTGTGCTTTTCGACAATGGATTGATGTTTTTCTGGTTCCTGCACCGACAGCATTTTCTGCTTTAGGATAAATATTTCAGACAACCGTGTCCTCACAGCTCAGGGGAAAAGTTCTTGTTTCAACTCGACACTGACAGCCACAGGTGAGGTTCATACCTGGGTTATAGGACTTTTGTTTTGCTCATTAGATCCGTACCTTCTTTTTAAAAAATTATTATTTCAGCACCAACGTGTCATGAGTCCGACAGTCGGAGAAGGCGTTTTGATGGGCTGCACTGAGGAGAAACTTATCATGACTGCAGGGATCATTTCATCTACGTCTGCACGTCTGTGAAGCGTCGCTTCCTGACCTCACAATGAACATTAAAGCTTTCTGCAAACAGGGTCAGGGACTATGTTTCTCTCGTCTTCTTCATGCCGTCCGTCTGTTTTGAGCCTCCTGCAGCCCTGAACTGTTCACAAAATTAATGAATACAAAAAAACCCCAAAAAAACAAAACAACAACATATTATTCAGCCTACCCGGAGACAGAACATCAGAAATAGACTCTTCGTCAACAGCAGACGGTTCAGTGTCATTTAATAACCACTGTATGTTCAGGTAGAGGTTACCACGGCAACAGAACTGCTCAGACAACAAAATAGGCTTCTGCGAGACGAGACAATCTGGGTCAGTGTCTTGCGGAGTGTGTTGCATGATGGGTAGTGATGTTGTCCTTCTTGCTCTGGAGGCTCAACCTCCGCAGCTCAGCGCCACAGCGTTGTCTTCAAGTCCAGAATAGAAGCTACTCTCTCCCACGGAAAACGCTGCTCCCTAAACGCCTCGTCAGCGGTCCCGCCTCTAATTCCGTGACTTTGTGTCATCACGTTATGTCACCGTGTCGCACAGCTACACAATTTAAAGCCGAGCGTCTAGTTTGAGACGTGAGAATTGATTTAGCGCAGCTGCTCTGTTGTCGTTAGCGGTGCTGGCTCAGGCGTGTGTGAGCGGACCAATCACAGGAAGAGGAGGGGGCATCTTAAAGAGACAGTAGCTAAAAGAGACGTGTTTTTGATCACTAAAGCACGAGTATATTATAATGATATGTCTTCTTTACTTCTTTATTCGTACATTCTCCATCCTGACAGGGTTGTTGTGTTTCCACATCTTTTCCTCGAGATATGATATAACATTATGATATAACATTTTACGCCATAACAAGACGAGTCAAGTCGTCGCTGAGATGTTTACGCCGTATTTTGAAACCTCTCCGCCTGACTGCAATCCACCAGTCTCGTCCACTGTCCAGGCGAGTCCCGACACGCCTCAAACAAGTCTGATGTGTTCACACAGTCACGGCGTCGGGAGGGTGGGGTGGTGTGGCTGGGTTCATCAAAATAAAAACAAAGAATCCAGGATATTTGTTACGGCTTTAGTGTGCAGATGGTTCGAGTGTTTATGGTCCCAGAGTTTTTTTTTATGTGACAAGTTCATCTTTTTCTCATATTCTTCCCTGCAAGTTCTGATAATGTTGCAGGGGAATGATTGGATTTTTAACATTTGAAGATTATTAAACAAACATTCAAGCATTTAAAGAAAATCTCCTGCAAAACATGAGGTCAACTTTTCTCTTTTCTATCATCTTCCTTCTTTTCCCCTGAATATAAACGTGAACGAGACCAAATGCTGTCAGGCATCGTGCGAGAACATTCTCTTCCAGGTTACTCAAGAAGGATTTGGTGACTTAAAAAAAAATATTTTCTTTATTTGTAAAGCAAACATAGCACAAATATCTCGCCCTGACACTGAGCAGCAGGCCTCTGTTAAACCGTGTAATCCCCTCTGCTTCCACACACAAGTCTTTGTGCTCCGCTGTCACAGTCTGAAATCACATTTTCATAGGGCTGAACTTCTTTGAATTCGTCTTTTTTTACATGTCCTTGACTAACTTGCAGTGATTTGGGGGGCATGCTGCTTCCATTCAGCTGACCGCTCTCAGACAACACACGTTTTGTTCGGCTCATACGTCACAAATTTCCCTCCGCCGAGTTTTTCTCACAGTTGAGAACACAAACTATTCTTGCACTTGTTGCATAAACACCTCACTGCAGCAGAGAGACGGAGGAATGCTCTGACATTCGATTGTTTACGTGCAGCTGATTGGCCCCATGTGACCTGCAGATACTGTACATGTGTCCTGACCTTTGACCCTCCGCTCTCAGTCACTCTTGTGTCTTCAGCCTCTGTCGCCGCGGAACAAAACACTTCCGATTCGCCTAAAAATACACCTAAACTAAAAATACATTCGCTCACCATCTTCGTAAAACATCATGAGACTGGTAAACGTCACTTTCCCTTTTTTTTTTGCCACAGTCCTATTTCAGGATCTGACCCCCAAATAAAGAGTTCACAGAAATGTTTTTTTTTTTTTTTTTTATGAATCTGTAGCGTTTAGGAGCAGCTGAGGTGGCACTGATTTTATATTTCTTATAGCGATTACACAGGCAGCTGCACATCAGCATGCATACAGTAAAAGTCAGAGATAATGTGTAAGAATTCTGCATTAAAATGTCTAAAAACATTATCACAAATGTTTTCAACAATGTTCAAACTCGGAGAAACTCACTCAAGTTAATTTACACTGCATCCGGGATAGAGAAGTTGACAAACAATACTAAACATAGCGTGAATAAAACTTTAAAAGAGGGAGGAAAGATATGGATGTTTTCAGTCGATGCCGATAACTAATAATAATTTCACATTTTTGTATTTAAAGATACGTTAATAACCTGTAGTTTACACACCAATGAGGGTAAAAAGGCTGATATGTAGCAGGCAAAGATGGATGATTTATTATTAATACCTCTGATAAGATTTATTTATCTTACACTCATTGACTCTGAACGCATACTGCATGTTACAATCGTGTCGTCTTCTTCTGAACTCGTAAAACAACGTCCACTCCAGAGACGATGTGTGTGGATCTTGTCTACGTTGCGTGGCTCCACACAGCATTGTCGTTCCTCTCTATGTTTATTGGTAGCTGGCAAACCAAATTTACTAATTATTTATCTGCTATAATTTCTTTATCTGCCATTAAACGTTCATGCAAATTTCCCATCATCGGGCCAATTATTTATCCCTACTTCAAAACAAACAAGGTCAGTTTTGCCTCTTTCTGTTGTACATTTTTGATCCACAAAGGTTTAATATTTGTAAAACTTTCCTGAGGACGATAAAAGCGATTAGCCACATAAATAGGGGGTGAAAAAACAGAAGCTAGAAACTTTTTTGTGGCGCCTAGTGAGCAATTCTAGTGAGACTGAGTCTGATAATTTCTATTCCAGTTCTATTGTTCTATAGACACAAGAACAGTTTCTTCCCCCAGGTCGTCACACTGATGAACACTTGATCAGTCACCTGAGTGAAGGAAAGTCAATTTCAAATTCCTTGTATGTGTTCACATACTTGGCCAATAAAGCTGATTCTGATTCTGATATTATGAATCCATGAGTGATAGTAAAAAAAGTTTAGTAAAATACAACTGTCTTTGCTCAGTGTGCCATTTAAATGAAACAGAAATCAGTTTCGTGTTGCTTTTTTTTTTGTTTTAACTGGTAATTATGCAATGTTCAATCGATAAGACAAAGTTTTCCAAACACATTCTTACAGATGATCCATTTAAGCCCGTCGATTATTCAAAGAAAGCCAGTGAAATAAGTTAGTAAGACACTAAACAACAGTTTAGAGGAGATTAATAAGCACATTCACAAAACATCAACAGCGTCCGACGTGGTTGAATTTCACCGCACGGAGGACGTTTTCCATTCGACAGGGCTTTGAATGTCTCCATGCATGAAATTAAACTTCAGGATCTTTAGTTTTGACACGCCGTGACATTTCAGGTGAAAGGATTCGTCCCACACGCACAGTTGGCTCCTTTCATAATTCTTTTGTCAAATATCTCCTCATGCAACTAGTTTTTTCCTAGACATTCCTGTCGTCCCTGTCCGAGGTGGAGTTTCATTGTGTGAAGCGAGTGGCGCGGATGATACAGGCTTACTAATCATTTTAAAACAAACACAACGGGCAGGAGCGCCGACGAGGATTTCACTGTGACTCAGCCGTTACTACTCTAGAAAGCATGAGTTTCCATGTGCCACGACCTGCGCAGATAGAATTACAGCCTGACAACACCCATTGGATGAAAGTAGGTCAAGTTTAGATTCACGTCATTCTTCGCTGTGGCACTACGCTGGACCGTGTCCTCGTTGCTCAGACTCAGAGTCGTTTATACAGCAGCCCTGAAATGCTCATTTGATCGTGACTGCAAGAAAGAACTGACAGCAGACCATCGCTCAGGTTGCATTGTGGGATGGCTCAGTTGTTTTGGATGGTTTTAGATTTATTTATGAACTTATATCACCTGAGGGAAGAAACTGAAGCAGTCAGAGGTCAAATCTGTGTCACTGGAACAGATGGAAGCTGATTTATTCACAATAAAGGACTCAAGTTTTACTTTTGAGAGCATCCAAATGAGTTTCTCACCTGGAAAACAAATGACATGACTGGTCGCATCTGTTGTTTTACGTGTCACGATCGGTTTCTGTTTTGCCTCTGAGTCCATTTCTGACCCGAGACATAATGACAGACTGTAAACTGTATACATTCACCTTGGAAACTTTGATATTTTTAGCCTAGTACACAAACAAAGTTACCAAGCGCTCAGTTTTCATGGGCTGGGTGATGAAAGATGATTTAGGAGTGTTTTCAGAGAAAACTGCCCGCGGTCGCAATTTTGGAAAATGTTTCTGGTCGGGTTGAACAAACAGCTGAACAACATCAAACTAAGTTCTGCTGTAGCATAACTGAAGAGTTACAGTCCTGTCCACACATTTAAAAGTGTTAGCATACCTGCGCTGAATACCTTGCTGTGCTACAGTTGCAAGAAAGTGACATGGGAGCAATCAGAACATGAAAGACTTTGGTAATAAACGACAACAAGAGTTTGTGACGGGCAGTAAATATATGATGGATGTGAGTTCACGGTCAGCAGGTGTAAACCACAAAAACTACATTTTAACGCATGAACCTGTTGAATTCTGGGAGAAAAAGACAAATATTACCAATTCTGGTACATTTTGATCCTGGTTCATCATATTTAGTCAAGTTTATTTAACAGCTGAGTATGAATGAATGCGTACATGCAACAGAATAAAATACAAAACCCTTAAATGTATTGAGAAATATTAGAGGGAGAAACTGGCCTGTAATCAGACATTTGGAGTACAGGAGCCAGCCTGTGCCATGCTCATGGGCACCTCTGCAGTGCCCAGGATGTAAACAGACACCAGCACCAGCTGCCGAACCGGACGAGTCTGTGCTGACAGGTTCTTATGTTTCATTTACTGGCAGCACTCACGCCAAGCAGCATCGGATTGAGGAAAAGAGGGGGCACTCGGATTTGAACCGGGGACCTCTTGATCTGCAGTCAAATGCTCTACCACTGAGCTATACCCCCAGCTGATTGTGAGCTTTAACAAATAGAGGTGTGACCGGTATAATACATGAATCACAGTAATGCAGGTAATGTTCATAATAGCTATAAACAATAATTTAAACAACATTACAATTAAAGTTTTCTGTAGAAGTGTGCTATGACACAGATGTTACATAATACAAGTTTAACACTGCAAATACTACATGTCAACAGCTGTAAATAAATAAATAAGTTGGGATATATAAAATGTTTTATCACATTGTAAAAAGAAAAATATATAGACAAACTGTCTACACGAAGGAATTCAATCTTCTTTCCGTGTCTGTTATTTATTTGTAACCTCAAATATTGAATTGGTCGTTTAAAAGTAACATTTCCGATGGTCCCTGAAGGCACCGATATTCCAGAGCTGCGAGGTCGTTTTTTTCCACGCGCGACTTGAACGCGCCGCCAGACAAAAAAAAGAAAAAAAGAAAAAAGAAAAAAAAAGTGTTCCCGCCCTCTCGCTGGTTTGACGTCACCGGCGTCCGTCTCCGCACATGGATGGAGAAGTGTAGCGGCTCCGCGCCCCCCGCCCTCCTCCTCCTCCTCCTCCTCCTCCTCCCCCATCACCAACACCACCTCCTCCTCCTCCACCTCCTCCTGCAGCTATTTGCCAGCCAGCCTCGACGACAGACAGCCAGCCGCTCACAGTCCTGCAGCGCGGAGTCCCGTCTTCTCCCTCCGAGACCCGGCGTCGTCTCTTGTCTTTCTCTCCCCGCCTGCTAGGATCCTCCACGGGCCGGCTTGCGAGTTGGTTCGCGTCTCTCTCTTCGGGGGCGAACAACAACAACAAAAAAGTCAAGTGTTGTCTTTTTTTTTTCTTTTTTTTTTTGCGAGCTTCGTTCTCCGGTTGCCCTTGAAGACATATGGAGAAAATGGCCAGACCTCTTCCTATAAATCCAACTTTCCTGCCGCCGACTCACGGCGTCCTGAAATCCCTTCTGGAAAATCCGCTCAAGCTGCCTTTCCATCACGATGAAGGTACGTTGTTGTTGTTGTTTTGTTGTGTTTAATTTAAAAAAAAAAAAAAACTTAACCACTTGACGTCTCGGCTGCAGCCGGTGTGTCTGTGCTGGTTTTTATCTGCGGGATATTATCGTTTCTCCGCGGTTTTGACAGGTGATATTACAGGTGGACCCAAAAATCCACCCGGAGTGACGATTCTTAAAATTCTACGATCTTTGTCGAAAAAACAAACCGTTTGACAGAATTCCTGCGCGCGGCTGCAGAGATAAGTCAAATAGAATGATGGTTGACGCGTCTGCATTTGTGTTGACGGGAGCTCCAGCTCAAGCTAATTAGCAATTTTAGAGCCAAAAGTAGCAATAATACGTTGTTTGTTGGGCTCTCTGTGTGTTTGTGTTTATTATTGTGACTGAGCTGTGTATAATCTTTAAACCCCTCGTCTTCAATGGGGATTTATATTAGTGATACCACATGCTGTCGGTAGAGGGCGTCGTTTCTGCCCTGCTCAGCTGTTTGTTTGTTTGTTTGTTATTGCATGTATTGACTGTAATGACATTATCATGAGCAGAGGCCTGATTTTTACCTTAAAGGGTCCATTTACCCACATGAATAAAAACATATTTTCTCAGTAGATAAATGATGATTAAATGTTGATAGTAAAGCAATTAAACATTGATAAATGAGGCAGAAAGGTGCAGATACTGTCATCTTTCTGTTGCAGCCAGAGAATTTCTGCAAATTGATTGAACTGACCCTTTAAAAATGAAGCTCCAGGCATACTTTCTATTTATACCCATGCAATGACCCGTGATCCTCCCCCTGCTGTAAGACAATGACGTGCCTGTGTGCTAAACATTTGCAGGATTTGGAAAAGACAAGGATAAAGGGAAGAAGCTGGAGGATGAGAGCAACGCGGCAAACCACCCACAGTCGGCTTTCCTGGGCCCGACTCTCTGGGACAAGACCCTACCCTACGATGGCGACAACTTCCAGCTGGAGTACATGGACCTGGAGGAGTTCCTGTCGGAGAACGGCATCCCCGCCAACACAGCCCAGAGTGACCAGGACCGGCAGGCAGCGCAGCCGCCGCAGCAGGCCCCTCCACCCACCCCACCTACCCCGCCCACACCTTCTGTTGTGGACCTCAGCAGCCGCGCCACCACCTCGGTTCACACGGCCATGGCGCCTCAGAACTGCCTCCACAGCCCCAGCACAGCAGGTAGGAGTCGCACGTGCAGCGGAGCCTGATGTGCTTCTGAAAGTACACCTTCACGTGGATTCACACCTCTTTTGTCGTAAAAAGGGAGAGAGGGGGGGAGCTCGAGAGGGCTGCGCTGATGTTTTCACACCTGCCACACACACTCATACATCCTCATTAGAGTACACAAACAGACAAAATAAGGTATTGTGGTTTCTGTCTTGAGTCACTGAAAGCATCGCCTCCTCCCCCTCTCCCACTGAGCGCTGTCGCTCACTTAGCTCCTGCTGTTCTACCTCCTCCTGTTTGGAGCAGGTGACTACAGGTTAGATACACATTGACACACTTCGGCTCTGATTTACAGCCCAGAACTGGACTTTGGAGTCTGGATTAAAGTGTAAACCGGCGGCCAAGGATGCAGCTCAGTGTGATTCAGAAAAAGGCTCTCCCTGCGTTTACTTGATCTGCCATGAGTCATGTTCACGTTGGTCGGTTTTTGTGCCGTCGTTATAAACATGTTTAGTGAGATTGTTTGTAAGATTTGGTTTCAATTTGGGTTTTTTCATTCCCGGGAATTGCCCACCGGGTTCTGTGACTTCTAATTAAACGTGCGTGCGTCAGTCAGAAATGTGATTTGTGAATTTACGCTGAACTTCATTGAGCCTTTGGCCTGCAGAGACGACTCACTCAGACAAATTCCTGATTGATTTTTAAGGCTTTTTAATAGTTATATTAAATTACATTGTAATGTGGCTCTTCAGATCGACAGTGAGTCGTCAAAACATTGTTATGAACCCAAAAGCTTTGGATCGAAGGTTCCTTGTTTCGGCGTCTCGTGATGCTAAATCTCTCTGGTCGTAGTGAGCGGACATTAAGCAGGCAGCTGAGTATTCAGACCGAAGCGTTTCAGCTGTGTCACTGAGTTTGTTAAGCTGCTGCCAGACACTATTTGGGTTTTCAATTCACCAGACACCAGAGCGGTTTGAATCATTTAAAGGGGCCGGACCCCTCGCTGTAAACATAAACACAGCCAAGCGTCAGTGGAGAAATACCCGACCACACCACGGGAGACGCTTAATGTTTCAGGTCCAAACTAAGAGACAAAGAGGGTCTCCTGGTGGAAGATCTGAAGATATGTGATGGATCAACAGATGCTGTGTGTGTGTGTTGCTGTAAATTCTGTGTTTACATGTGTTTTACCTGTAAACGCTGAGGAGGGGTGGTCCAGGTGAAAAGCAGCTTTCACTGGGTCGTGTTAATGGACTCATGCAGATTCACTGTCTGTGTGCTGATCCGGATGATGAATGGTGATTTGACTGAGACTCGTTCATCAGCCCAATTACCCGAAATGTGTCCCTTAACAACAGACACGTTGAGGTTGTTGTTGCTCAATGTTGACGCGTGTGTGTGTGTTTCTTAGATCTCCATAGCTGCCGTGTCAACACCACACACACATGCTCACTTCCTCTGGAGGGTGTGTTAAGTCTCATAGTTCATGATGAAACTACAACAAACGTGACGTGACATTATAAATGATTTGGCAAAAATTAAAATGTTGAATATGTGAAAATTTTAACAGAGAAAAGCTGCAAAAACCAGCGAGATTCAACTCCAAATTCAACCAGCCAATCAGACAGCAGATGAAAATTATACTTAGGAACAACACGTGTTGACCAAAGAGCTTGGTATAGAGCTTTAAATGCACAATAAACTAATAAAACAATAAAAAATACATAACTGATTTAACAGGAGACAGTTACTGTACAGAAAACACAGAACATGAACAGAGTGATTAGTGATTAGTGAGTGAGCCTGCAGAGAAAATTTGCTTTAATTGGTTAAATTAGTCATATTATTGTATTGGAAATAAAATATATAATCTAAATCAGTTGGCAGGATCTAAATATGACATAAGTGTTGTTTCTTTCCTGGTCTTAAGAGCTGAATTACAGAGCGGTGATGTCATTTTCTGAACTTGGACAGACTGTTCTACTTGTTCTTATACTAACACTGAATATATCTTATTATTCCTCTTCCAAAATACAAAATCCTCACATCCTCACGTCCACACAGAACAAAAAATAAACAACAATAGATTAAATCTCTCACCCAAAAAAAACATAAAATAATGCATAAAAAACATTGATTAAAACTTTAAAAACAAAGACTGTAACATTATCCCAAAGATCTTTTAATTTTCCATTTCCAAACATTGAGAGAGTTTGCCAGTTTTAATATCCAGTGGCATCAAATATAGAAGACACCCCTCACAGGGGGGAAACATGAGGAACAGTCAGACGATAACTCTCGTGATCTGGCTGCAAAACATTAATGAACAAACTTTAAAATCACAAGCAGACGGCAGCAAAATCCTCAGAGACTGAAAACTGTTGCTTTTTTTGCAGTAGAAATTGATCTAAAGACAAAATGTTTGAGGCTTTAGACACCTGTAACTCGTTTTGTTAGAGAAGTTTGTGAACTGTGCTGTAAATGAACACGTGCACGTAACATGATGTTTTTTTAAACAAGAAGAAGAAGAAGTGTGTAGATGAAGCTGGTGAGATAAACATATGCTCCGGAGTCGGTGCATCTGTACAGGACACTTTATTCCAGCCTCAGTGCACATGTGCATATGAACAGAGGCAGGACTGTGTGTGTGTGTGTGTGTGTGTGTTTGTCTCCGTGTGCTTCTTCACATTTACCTCTCACGTGAACGCGGCTAGGGTTTCCTGCAGTGTGTCGGGCCATGTGACGGACACATGCAGGCGCCCGTGTGCAGCGCTGGGCTGCGAACAGGAGGTTGTCACGGCATGAACCTGCCTCCCTCCCTCTCCCTCTCCCTCTCTCTCTCACTTTCACCCTCCCCTCCCTTCCTCGAACACTTCCCGTCCAGCCTTCCTCTCCCTCCCTTGGCCGGGCTCGGCTTCCACACAGCCTGGACTCGGAGCCAAGGCACAGGCTGTACCCTGCAGAGATCACATGGACTCTGGTGTGCTTTTGTCACATGCGCGCAATATTGTTCCAGCTTGCAGAGTCTCGTCTAACCAGCCGCTCCACCACCACCACCACCACCCACATCAACAACAACAACAACAACCACAATCCCTCCGTGCACGCGCTCTGCTTTAGAAGCAATACAGCAGGCGGCTGATAACATTGTTATCACAACTACAGAACAAACGCTCGGGCGTTGCAGTGTTTTTCTCCGTGTGTTCAGGAGCCCTGCAGGCGTTGAGGGTCTGCAGCAGGGGCGGTTCAGGTCAGGAGATGGACCCCTGTGTGCTGTTGGCAGGGTCCAAAGGGGAAGTCAGATTGAGGAGGGTGTGTTGTGGTGCATTCCAGTGTGTTAGTCAAGGACAGAAAGATCATTGGGAGACATTAATCAGCACATTTTGAGGAGCTAAATGTGGAGCAAAGTCAATACTTCCATCAGCCCTCTTCGCTGACAAGTATGTGGTCTTAACTTTATCTGTCCCATTGTTGCACCCGCTCGTTTCCTCTGGCCTAGTTTCTTTGCAAACCGAGCAGCTTTTCCTTTTAAATGTCTCGTCATGTGGACAGTGGACGGGATAAATTGTCTCCCACAAGAGCGACCAAGTCCTCCTGACTTTTGTCGCAAAGGAAATAAAAAGTAAATTCTGCGGGATTTGATGATGTTGTCAACAAATCAATCAACAATCTGAGGTTCAGACTGTTGGTCGCGCAAAACAAGCTATTTTCATGACATTTATTGACAATGATTAACCAATAAATCTCAGAAAAGAACATCAAATTAATGGATCATAAAAAAAAATAACTGACTGAAGATTTTCCCCAGTATGAAAGCAACTGCACAAACAAATGCTCGGGGGGTCATTTAAGTTTTTTCAGGCGACTGTTTTCATTCTGGACAGTAAATTTTATTGTTAAACTGTAAATTATTCGACCGTATTGATCCAGAAACAACGACAACAGGTTTCGATGATCTTTGTCATCTAACGGTGGCTTAAAAATCGTAGTCGCTAGAGAAAATAGCGCGCTTGTTTGGGGGGACTATTTACAGCTGCGGATTACTACGCTATTTAAGTTGTAGTGAGGTGTGTGTGTGTAAGAATAAACCACTGTATGTGTGTGTGTGTGAGGACGCGAGTAACGATTATGTTCAGCGTCTGTTAATTTCACAGTTATTTCTTTAGTCTATAAAATGTCATGAAAGGGTCAAAATATCATTGATCGACGTCCTCAGATGTCTGGTTTTGTCCACGAAAGGAAAGATATTGAGATTAATGTCAAAGATGAGCAATGAAGATTGACTCAAACGGATTAATTGATTACCGAAATAGCTGGTGATTAATTTAATATTTGACGAGTGGTGGATTAATTGGTGTGTAAGTCGATTTGTCCATTAGCTGATCGAGAGGGAAATTAGTTGAGCTCTATTTTAAAAAAAAAAACAAAAAAAAACACGTCAAACATTTGGTGGTTGTATCTGCTGCTTGTCTTTGTTTTATCTGACAGTGATTGAAGAGTCTTTGTTGTTGGTTGAACAAAAGAAACAATTTGACGACGTCACTTTGACATTTTCAACTTGTACACGAGGACATCGCAGGGACTTAATGTACTTACGTGTTTAAGTAAACCAGTTTGACATCTTTGAAGAAAGGGAAAAAACCTTTCTGCCCGTCGCCCTCACTGCGACGTCTTTGAGGGCGAGATGTGACCGTTGTCACACCCGGGTCAGAGTTCACACCTCCGACACCACCAACAGCTCCGTTTATCGCTGAATGCGGCGTTATCACCCACACAGCTCGTTGATAACACCCCCATTAACGGCTCTGATATGATCATAGCGTGACACCAAACCTGCAGCCGGTGTTGAGTGTAAATACATAAATACTCCGACGTCAAATGAAAACACGTTCCACAGGATTTTTAATCAACGTCTCCCCGGCTCGTTAATTTTAGACTTCCTGTTCTAGAGACTATTTTGTGATTCCACGTTCCGCCGCTTCCTCCCTCCCCTTCCTCCCTCCTGCTGGAATGTGTCGTACATTAGCGAGGATATTACGGGTCATCGAAGTCCATTTTTAGCCCGTGACCGTTCTCAATGTGTGTTTTTTAAACTCTGCTAATGAGGAGATCAGAATGAAGGGTAAAGGTGGTCAGGGCGAGGTGAGGCGAGGCCGACAGACTGTCTGAGATGGACAGTGTCCAGTTTTAGTCGGTAAGTAGCTTTGTGTCTGTCGACGAGGGGTGATGTGTGTCTGGAGCTGCTTTGGGTCGGAGGAGTCATGTGATTCACGGAGCTGACGGAGGAAAAATAATCACGTGTGTGTGGGACTGAAACCATTACTCGATTGTTTGATTAGTTAACTGGCAGAAAACGCATCAGGAGATCGATCAGTCGTCAGCAACTGTTTCCATAATTTAATTTTTTTATTTTGAGGCACAAAAAAAAGAGCGAATATTGTACAAATGTGAATGTTTTCTGGTTTATTTCCTTGTCTTTGACAATAGACTAAAAGACTTCTGGGTTGTGGTCAAAACACGACATTTGAGGTTCTTGATCGACTGTTTTAATCAAGAAAATAATCAACAGATTCACCGACGATTAAAATAATATTAAATGTTTAGTTTAGCTTTGTGAAGTTGAATACATTTATACAATTATTTGTCCAATTTATTTTGTTTTTTTTTTACTTTTGCTCGAACAAACAAACACATTTTTAGATTATTTTCATTACCGATTTATTTCCCAAAGCGGCGACGTCTTCCAAAACACAAAGACTTCTTCGTTTAACTGTCATTAATGACAAAGAGAAGCAGTTTAAAAAGATGGTTGGCAACTTGTTTTCTTTTAATTGTTTTCCTCCTTGAGAACGGCAGGTGGTTCTGGGTCGTTGAGCTCACCTGGTCACATTCAGCCAGTCGTTCTCCTCCTCTCGGTTTGGTTGTTTTGTATTTAGTTTCCTTTTAACGTTGCGTAAAATCAACGTAATTCTTAGTTCACGCCTCGGCGAGCCGGGCTGTGACGAGTGTTTTCCTCGTCAGCGTTGGACCGCCGCAGCTGCAGAGACGTTTTAATCTAGAAAACAAAACATAACATAGAAAAAAAACTCCACACATGTTGAGGATAAGAGGTATGAAATGAAGGTGTGTCCGACACTACTTGTGTGCAGCACGAACATCTGTTGAAGGATGTGTGAAACATGTGAGGACGCTGTCGAAGTCGCTCTGTTGTCTCCAGGGTGTGTTTTCCACGTCTCTGTTTTACTTTACGAGGTGATAATTAGCGCTCTCTAATAGCCCCGCATAGTTTTTTCCTCCCAAACACTTTTGTTTTTCCCTCTCTGGTCACGTAGAGGCGTCCTGAGCGGCTGTGTGACTCTCGGCTGAGGTTTTTCTGTGATGAAGAAGACCTTCACTTCCTCTGGGTGGGGCGCGCGTCTTCTCCTGCACACGCTTCCTGTTTTGCCTCTGCGAGAGGACGCTCACATCTCTACAGTTTGGGCGGTGAAGCGCTCTGACTGAAGGTCAGCCGCATTGACTGGCTGTCACAGCGGGCTGGTAGAGATGTAGGTCATGATGTACGAGCCGCCGACAGTTAATGAAAACGCCCCCCTGCGCCTCACTGCGCTTCTGTCGCTCTCCTTTTTATTGTCCCGTCGCTTGAACGCAGGTGCTGTCGGCGTGTGACAAAAGACAAATTGAAGCTTAATGTAATGAGTCACGGAGTAAATCGCCTCCATTTAGGTCGGCTAATGAAGTGAATCACCCCTCGGGAGCTCGAGGCGGACGTGAAGGCATGCAGATCGGTTCGCAGACAAAATGTGGTGCTTTGAGATCAGCTGACAGGAGCTGCTGATGGCTGCACAGCCTCAGAAAAGGACTGTTTGACTTCAGTGTGCTCGGCTGTCGTTTTAAACAGCCGGTGTGACGGCGCCACCTGCTGGTCAGACGAGGCAAACGCACCTGTTGTTGTCACCGGTTCTCTGCCTGACATCAGAGCTGCAACGTTAGATTCATCAGAGCACTTTTGCTGCTGTTCACTCCAAACTGATTAATCATTTAGACAATAAAATGTGAAACTCAGAAGAGCACTTAAGAGCACAAGTCTCCTTTAATTCAATCCTTTAAAATCTGGAATTTATTTGAATCTTGCATCACATTGTACTCATTCATAGATACCACATATTTGTGCCCTGAGAGATTAATGTCACTGCAGGAAAACGCCCAGACGAAACTGAGAAAAACTTCCTGAATCCTCACCAAAATGTACTTGGATATACTCAGGGTTTATACTTATCTTCCATCCAAGTTTAGTTTAAATCTGTTTAGTAGTTTTTGTGGAATCCTGCTGACAAACAAACGGACTCATTGCCTGGTTGGGGGTAAAAAATTGTGAAAAATGGCCGTCACAATTTCCCCAAAAAGCCCCAAACTCTTCGTCTGCTGTCATTAATGACAAAGAAAAGCAGCTGAATTCTCACCTTGGAGAAGTTGGAACCAACAAATGTCATGAGCTGCAGCTCTGGCTGACATTTCTTTTGTGAATCGGCCTTTAAAGACACACAATCGTGAGCTCAGAGTTGAAGACCGGCAGCGCTCAGCTTCCCCCTCACGGGCCTCCTGCTCAGTGTGACTCATCAGCGCTCGCTCATGACATTACATAACCAATTAACCCAAATCCGAGGGCCACCTTGACCTTTTAATGGTGCCATTAGAGTCGAAATTAGAGGTGGTGAGAGTTCGGTTCCCCGCTGACTCACTGCCAAGTCATTCACCAGGATGAGTGTGTGTCCCGCTGGCAGCTAACGTGTCTTATCTTTCATTTGTTCCCCAGCAGCAGCACTGCCCTCCGCCCGGGACACCCCCAGCCCCATCGACCCCGAGTCTATCCAGGTGCCCCTGACCTACGAGCCCGACCCGGCAGACCTGGCCCTGTCCAGCGTGCCCGGCCAGGAAATGTTCGACCCCAGGAAACGCAAGTTCTCCGCCGAGGAGCTGAAGCCGCAGCCGATGATCAAGAAGGCACGCAAGGTCTTCATCCCCGAGGACATGAAGGTGAGCTGCTGCTCTGTCACGGGTCAGAACCTTTGGTCTGGACTGTTGAGGAGAGTCGGACCCTGAGGCCCACAAGCTTTATCATTTTATTCTGACACCTTTAATAGATACAGATATTTTCACACTTTAAATTCTCCCCCAAACATAAAGACGACAAACAAACAGCAGGAAGAAAAATCTGCACATCAGCTTCCGTCCAGTTTAATACATGTTGGACTGTATTCAGTCATGGGACTCGTTAGACTCCGGGTCACTGAGGGAAAACAAACAAAACACAGATATCTGAGGAACGTTTTTATTATCAGGCTGCAGCTAACAGTTAGTTTCACTGTCAGGTCACGTGCAGATTATTTTCCCGGTTAACCGATAAGTTTGTTTTTGGTTTATAAAGACAGAAGCCAAAGATGACGTCCACAAATGTCTCGTTTTGTCCAGAACCAAAAGTTATTATTTTACCGTCAGAAAGGAGGAAAGAAAAGTGAAAATATTCTCAATCGATTGATCGTTGGAGCGCTTTGTGTTTGGTTCTGTCGCTGACCCGTCCACTCTTCTCTTCTCTTCCAGGACGATCGGTACTGGGCCCGGCGCAGAAAGAACAACGTGGCGGCAAAGCGGTCACGGGACGCTCGGCGGCTGAAGGAGAACCAGATCGCCATCCGGGCCGGCTTCCTGGAGAAGGAGAACGCCGCTCTCCGCATGGAGGTGGCGGACATGAGGAAGGAGCTGGGCCGCTGCAAGAACATTGTGGCTAAATACGAGGCCCGACACGGGCCCCTGTGAAGCCTCCACCCGCCCCCAACACACCCCGAGACCCGACCCGACCCGCTCCACCGACCCCACCCACCGTCCCTCGAGTTTGAAGGACAATGTGTCTCTTTTAGTGGCACTGCCCCCCGTTCTCCTCCTCCTCCTCCTCCTCTGACACACCTGTATGATTCTGGTATTATGACTTCTATCATAAGCTTCAATTTGTCGGTTCCTTCTTTGATTTTCTGTACACATCGTTCGACTAAATATATATAAATATATATATATATATATATATATATATATATATATACATAGATAAATATATGTATTTACACATGCATACTTCCCACTTTAATGTACTGTGAGGAGTAATGAGCCAACCCACCAGCTGAGACCCCGCCCCCTCCTCCTCCTCCTCCTCCTCCTCCTCCTCCTCGCCGCCCGCCGCTACCTTTTGAGAAACGATGCCATGATGTTTGTTGTTCACTTTCATACCGATTTTATACGTGATATCAGGACTGAAAACTGTTTCCTGTTTCCCTCCTTCGTCTTCTGTGTTACGACGTGTGACGTGTCCGAGAGCTTTTACACAACCTCCTCCTCCGACAACCACAAAATCCTGTTTTCTTTTTTAAATCCTGTTCTTATTTTTTTTTTCCGATCAGAATCTTCTCTTGCTTTCGATGTTGTTGTATTTCAGCCGTCTGACGCGACTCTCGCTTCTCTAACAGCTCTCTGAGTATCTTTTAATCAGATTTGTTTTTTTGTTTTTTTTGCACATTTCTGTGCGATCATGATGTAGATTTTATTTTATTGTGTTCTTCTCTCCATCAGCCAGACACTGAGCAATAATTCCTGTCCAGAACTAAACTGACATGACTACCTAACATGCTCCTCAGTCCTCCCTGGTCTCCTCCTCTTCCTCCTCCTCCTCCTCCTCCTCCTCATCTTCACTCACCTTCGTTAACTAAGACCACCTTAGTTAACCTCTGCACTAATTAACGCGTGTCTCACAATCTGATCCGGTGCAATGTTTCCACTCGCTCAAAAAATTTCCTCTGCCTCATATTTATCTACCTTTTTATTTCTCAGATGGAAGATTGTTTTATATATATATATATATATATATATATATATATATATATATATATATATATATATATATATATATATATATATATATATATATATTCTGTTGATATAATTGTTAGTATTAATACTCCTGACATTGTCGTTTAGCCTCCTCTTTGTTTTCAGATTTCAGCATGATTTTCTTTCACAGAACGAAAAGCTGTTTTGTTTTTTTTTGTTTTTTGCAAAAGTTGTCGATAATTCTTTTCTTTTTTTTTTTTTGCTTCTTGTTTTAACTTTAGCATGATTATTAATTGCGTGTTTTTATTTTTAGATGAAAATTGATACGGATGTCTGTTGAGTCTCTCGTTGTAGCTCTCTTGTGTCCCCCGCCCTCTTTTTTTTTGTTTTGTTTTTTTTAAAGATGGCTGTATGAATGTAAAAGATGTTGACGAAACTCAAAAACAAAAAAAATAAGAGAAAAGATAAAAAACAAAAAACAAAAAACAACAACAACAAAAAAACACACAAAAGTTGGATGGTGTTGTCCAATACTGTGGTTAAACCCAATCAGTTTGTTTACTGCAGACCAAACGATTCACAACAGAGATGATATATTGGTTACAAGAGATATGTTTATATGAACCTATTCTATAAGTTGTTCTTTTTGTACAGTATTTTTCCTATACATTACTGAAATATGTATTTTAACGGCACAAACAGATCCAGAATATTATTAAAGAATACAAGTATATAAACTCAAAAGACAAATGCATATAGTGGTATTTTGATATTCTATATTAGATTTAGGATGTTTAGACGTTTTACAGAGATTTCTGGATATTCAGCAGCACCCGAACCTCCTGGGCATTATCGTTATTATCATTATGAATATTATTATTATTATTATTATTATTAGCATAGACATGTAGGCGCCGCCTTTTTTAGGCTCCCGTAACATGTAAATCCATTAAACTCTAAAAGAAGCAGATGCTGAAAATGCAGTTGGAGAAGAGAAAATGTACATTTTAAAGCCCTTTTTAAAAAAAAAAAAAAAAAAAAACCTCAAATCTGACCAGATAGAATTCACTTTCTAACCTCCCCGACACGTAAAGGAGTCGTCCAGGCTTTTTTTTTTTTTTTTGTAACCGCGCAGCTTTCGTGTGAGTCTTTGTCGCTTTTTCTGATCTGATTCGATGGGATGAAGTTACTATGAAGGAAGGGAAATCAACTGTAGCTTGGCGACCGCTGCTGCTCCGTGTGTGTCTGGTTTCCTTCGGCCGATGCAGTTGTAAAACGCGTGTTCCTGTACCTGAGTGATGGACGCTGGGAAGCTTTACTTCCTTGTTTTTCTTAAAATGAAAACTTAACAGTGGAGCCCAAACCTTCAGTCGTAGTTTAGAGCTGCATGCTGCTTTTTTTTTTATTGCCGATCACTCCGAGACTCACAGACGTGACCGACTTGTGCTTTTGACGGCTGATGTTGACGTTTCTGATCGATTTGTGTGGAAGTCCAGGGCTGCCGATATTAAATCTGAAGGAAGTCGTCAACATTTTGGGGATATTTCTCACTTCTCTCATATTCAGCGCTTACATTTTATTTGTTTTTGTGTGGTGTTGACTGTTAACAGCTAAAGCTAAGCTAAAAATCAGAATTCAAATGTCAGCGCTCAGTTTGCTTTTGCATTTTTTTTTTTGTTGTTATTTGCTCGTTTTGAGGTGAGAAAGTTAATTTTACTTTTAAAAATAAATCAAGTAAATGTGATTTTTAACATTTTTATACATTCCCGTTTTTTTTTATTGAGTTCTCATTTAAGTTTTCAAAGTTTTTCTGCATTTGCAAAAATAAAAATGAAACAACATTATGTCGACACAAACTGAATCACTTTATTTAAACGTGGCAGCCCTGAACTTCCATATATTGTTCTGAACTCAGAACTTTTTTCAGCGTAAAAATAGACTGAAAGCATTTAAAATCAGGAAAAACAAGCCGATATCAGCCGGTGAAAATACGGATACGTAGGTCAGATCTTTTGTCTGGGCTTTATTGAGCATTATTGATCCGATCCAAAGGTGCGTTTGTGTGTTTTTGCATGACGCGAAACGATTCTTTTCTAACCACAAACTGTCGTCTTAGTACTTCTTGCGCTTTAGAGGGAAAATTTCCCTTCTGCATCTTTTCTGCACAGACGCACTCGAGTGAGAACAGGCGAGCGAAGACTGGAGCGATGCCTCCTGAAACTGGGGAGCATCTTTTTTTTAATGAAATCATACACACACACAAATATATATATATATATATATATATATATATATATATATATATATATATATATATATATATATATATATATATATATATATATATATATATATATATATATATATATATATATATATATGAAAAAGCCAATAATTAATCCATGTGTATCCCAAAATTACCTCACTGTCGAGTGATTTCACTACCTCACCCGGAAACGTTAACCATAAATCTGAGTCTATTCCAGTGCCTTGAATACTGTTCCCCAGTCTCTGAGCAATGTAAAGTTCTCATCACAATCGGATAGTTCAGATCTGCACTGAAGGGCTTCTTAGTGCATCAAAATATCTATCTATATATATATACATATATATTACATATACTGACGACTCCTCAGTTCTTATTTTGGACATTGCAACAGACCTGTAACCATTGTATTCATGGCAACACCAACGGACTGTTTCAGAGTGTATAAAATACAACAGAAAGGTGTATTCGGTCTTGTTTGTCATGGAATGGATGCATAACATTTATTTGTGCTGTTCAGCCCTCGGCCTCTCCATCTCTCTGTAATTTGTAGTGTCTAATAAAACAAATCCCGATTCTTTTCTGACGTACTTTTTGTCTCATTTCTCTGTGCAGAGCGCTCTCAGAAACGTGAAATCATGACGGAAAGCTTGATGATCGAGATCCAGATGTGTCCAAATACACCAAAATATTGATTCATGTTTTTAGTCAATTTTGGTAACTGAAAGTAGGGAGGAAAATAAATAAGGATTTAAAAAGTAGAAACTTGTTTTGCTATAATTATGTATCACTTAGATTGTTAAAACGATATAAAACATCAAGTTAAATCATTAAATGTTTCATGTTAAGTGTTATAACAACATTACAGAGATGCCCACTCGGTTTCAAAAGTTCTCCAGATATTTACATGTTTTCTTACATTACATTACATGTTTTTTTCAGACTGTTTTCAGGAGGAAACAACAAAGTTTTATGGTTCAAAATGATTCAAAATACATGTTTCTGGAGATTATTTGAGTCAAACGGGTAAAATTAAGAGTTAGAAAATGTGTTTTTCTTGGTGGCTGAAGCTAGGTGAAAAACAAAAACTGTTTCAGGAGGAAACAAACAAAATTTTATGTGGGAAAATGACACATAGTTTTATTTTCACAAGGATTCAGACACCTAGAAAACAAAGTTGTTGTTTTTTTTTTTAAATGTTATTTTTCTTGTTTCACACACAAAAATACTGAAAAATGTATATTCTCCTTTCGGTTTCAAACATGTCTGAGAAATAATTGGCAGATTGGTGAATTTAATATTAATGAAAGCAACATTTTGTATGATCATTTCATTACTTAACATTATGTAATCACGACAGTGGTGTTAAACCCAGAAACTGTAGGGGGCGCCAAATCACACCAAATGAAAATTTCCACTCAAAGTGGACGAAAGTATCATTTTGTTAACAAAACTCAGGCGTCAAATGGTTGAAGGATAAAAAAGAAAATGTGTGTGAAGTGCTTGAAGTTGGCACTGAATGTTCAGTCAGATTCCTTATTACTTTATTCTATATTTACCATTTTAAAAAGGACTTACAAGTCTGTGAGGTCATCGAAAATACAGTTTCTTTGTCATCAAAGTTGGGATTGTTTTGGTTTAAAAATAAATGTCATCTGTAGAAAAACTTTCAAGCAAATGCATCAAAGAAAATATTAGTTTTGGTGTCTGAGAACCAGAGATTGGTGTTAATTTGTCCAATTCTTGGCATTGTTTCGGTGGATACAAACAGAGTTTAAGAACGAGGATCTCAATGTGGGACATTATCATTTTTTGTTTTTTTTATTGTCACATTAGAAAGGTGATACTCAGTATAGTAGAGGAGCATTCATGTACAGTATATGCAGCACCATTAACAGCCAATGGAACAAACAAGAAGCAGTTTTTTTCCCTGCAAAAGGCGAGGAGCATGTCATCGACAGGACAAAAAAAAAACAAAAACAAAAACAAAGGACAGAATATACAAACATTACAAAACAGAGTGGTTAAGGAAAACCATTTCAACAAGGAAGACGAAATTAAGAAATATGCAGCCGTTCAGCTTTGCACGTCACTAAGAGGAAAGTTTTTTTATGAGCCACTGAGCACGTTTACAGAAAAGAAAAAAAAACATGAGACGAAAAACACGAAGGTGAAGTTTCTCCACCTGCGTCAGAATACAAACAGGAAACACGTCATTCTAGTGGTGCGAGTTATAAATCAGTGGAAATGTAATACTGAGCTACAGTACGAAGGTCGTGCACACACACACACACACACACACACACTGTTCACATTAATAACAAAGTGGAAAAGTTCTCCTGAACTGATTTTCTCTCATCGTTTGGCTCATTAATAATAAAAAAAACAAACAGCTTCACCTTGAAATGCCGTCAGTCACCTTCTTACAGCCGCCCACCAGCAGAGGGCGCTAAACACTCGCAGAAGAAACTGGCTCTCTGAAAAACTGAGGACTGCATTTAGAAACAAAACACGAGAAAGAGAAGATGGGTCGACGATGTTTGAAACACTGAATACAGAATAAATGAAAACAATTAATCAACGCTTGTTATTTCCTTCAAATCATGTCAAGTCTCTGTTAAACTACTGATAAAGGCTGGGAATCAAACCGCGATACTATTTGGTACAAAAGTTGGCATCAGACTCTACTGTACTTACGCTTCGATTGGATTTAAAGCGAATTTTGCCGGTTTTAAACTTTTCTAGTCATTCAAAGTTCCTGTACGGCTACTTGTGGGTTCTTTGGTTTCTTTTTTAAATGTTTATAGTATCAAAAACTATATAATTGTGGGTATTGGTACGTAAACCTTTTCTGATGATGATACCCAGCCCTGCTTCTGACACCAGCTGATTTCTTTTCTTTTTTTAAAGCACCTCATTCGACGTCCCCCAGCGGTCAAATCACCAGCTGAAATGGATGAAATCTCCAGGTTTTTGAAACACAAAAAATAACCCCCGATGTGGAATGTGACTCGATTCAAGTGATACAAAAGACTGCTATCAAATTTCTCAAACACTCACGGATGGGCCAGGGTTCATTAGAAAAAAAGTCTAAACTCCCTCCCCTCGCTGAAGTTGTACAAAACAGCTTTTTGAAAGTAGCTTTTGTTGGTCAGAAAAAAATTCTGTTCTCCTCCGTTAGAAAACAGTAAACAATTCACGGTCAGCATTTTCGTAAACTTTTTGGCTGTCGTCGCAGCTTCAGTGGGCAGTTGAGGGAGTCGGTGTGCAGGGCGCCGACGCTCAGGCGCACAGGAGGAGGAGGAGGAGGAGGAAGGTGGGGAACCGGCGTCCAGCCCCGGCTGTGGTCATGACTGGAGGAGGGTGTCAGCGCTGGGGGCCTTGTAGAGGTATTTCCAGATGGCGTAGTAGTGCACGGCCGCAGCCAGCGCCACGAACACGTGCCAGATGGCGTGGGCGAAGGGGATGATGCCGTCGCTCTTGAAGAAGAACACGCCGAGGCAGTAGATCAGTCCGCCGCAGGCCAGCTCATGAAGCCCCTCGGTGTTGCTCTGCAGAACGGACAAAACGAGACGACATGCAGGAGAAATGTCAGGTAATATGTAAATTAAACTGTTCAGCGTTGAAGTTTCTGTCAACAACTGGGGTATCGGGCTGCTGTTTTCACTCGAACCACTAGAGGGCGGCAGGAGGGGGAAAACAGATTTGACCTGTTGAAGTTTGTTACACAACAGAGCGCTTTCTGATACGGCTCGAGATGTATTCATTAATAAAACTGATGATAAATAATAGTCATTTTGCTGATAAACAACTTCAGCAAGAAGAGGAAGTAAAACACTCATCGCAGCTCCACCCTGCAGCGTGGAAGACGTGTTATGTGACATGCAAATAAACTGACTGCGACTGTAAATAATTGAAATACGTCAGAATATTACCATTGACGCCATGACTGATGCGGGGAAAAAACCCATCGTCAAGTAGAAGGCCAGCTCGACAAGTTTGTATCTGTGAAGACAAACACACACAAAACATGTTTACTGATGAGAACAACGTGATCTCATACTGACGGTGATTAAGCTGCATGTTAAAAGAGTTATAGACGATAAAAAAAGAGCTTTTCTTGGCAGGTCATGAGGACCCTGGCAGCTTGTTGTGACAACTTCCCGCATGTGGCAGCACTCAGCGCGTAACAGGTGTTAACAGTCAGGGGACAAAACTGTGGCTGAGCACGAACTATGAATTAAATGAAAACTCGCCAAACCTGCCTTAAAACGTCCCCTAATCTACAGAATCAAAACGAAACACCAGAGAGACAGTGAGGCGAGTCAAATCACAATTTCAAAAACAGCCGATTCATGACTGTGATCGTCTTTAACGTCAGACAGTCGAATGAGACATTTAACAGAGAGCTGCTGCACAGTTAGCTCACAGACTTCCTCCATGACTGTTACATGTAATTATCACAAATAAACAACCGCTCGTTGCTCCAGCTGTAAAATCAACTCACTTTTCATGATAGTTGAAGACATAAATGGTCCCAGCAGCAGCCATGAGCCACACAAACCAGCGCATGTGTGCTGCTAGAGGGCCCAGTTCACGCAGGTTCAACCTGAGAACAAAAACATCTGAATCAACATTCGTCCTCTCCAGATATTACACCAGACCTTCTGTATACCTGTATACACTCCTCTGTGAGACACTCACCAAGGTGTGTAGGAGGCAGCGATGAAGAAATAGATGACCACCCTGTCACACATGTGGAAACAATGTTCCACAGACCTGAAACAACCAACAGGTGGACAGGTTAGTTCTTGTTGACTCAGGGGAGTGTAATGCAGAAACATTATTTGCATATTTGTTGTTACACAAGAAGAGACGTCAGGTTTCGCTGAAGACAGCTGATTATCTTAAGTCAGTGACAATGCTGATCAGCAATAACATGAGACATGGATGCAAATACATTCAATCCTCAAACTGCAAATGAACTTGAACTGAGAGCTGATTGAGGAGGCAGAGAAGGTGAGGAGGGAGAGAAACCGAGGTGAAACAAGAGTGAACAGACGGGCGTTCACTCGATGGAGAGCGCTCCGATGTTGGAGAAAAAGACGGCGTTCATTCTACGAGATGACAAAGTAACAAAACCTGCTTCTTATCTATACAACTGGATGTTTTCAGAGCACTGAGATCAGGGTTTCCAGGTCAAACATTAGGACATTAGCCAGGCTGATAGATGTAGCTAACACTATCTTTGGACACTTGGATAAAACAGGTAAAAAACCTTTGAACAAAAACACACTCTCAGGTTTTCTCCTCCAGAAAACATTGAATATTTCCACAAACTGTGACGTGAAACCTTCATCCGTTGAACTGGAAACCAACAAACACAGCTAGAGATGCAAACACATGTAAATATCTATCTGACAACAGTGAGGCATCAGTGCCGTGCTGATATTCCCCCACAGGGACTCTGATATTCTAAAACTCTAAATCACAGACCGTCTCCCGGTAAATTATTGATTTCACTCTGAATATTAAAAAAGGAAAATCTGTGGGCGTCCCTCTCTCGTTTGTCCTTGTCCTCATGTATTATGTAAACAAGCGCGAGCACGTCCTGTGTGTTCGGTGGTAATGTCAGCTTGTCCTCACCTCATGTGACTCTTCTTCCAGGTGATGATATGAAACACAGTGGAGACCAGGAAGAGGGCACACAGGCCCATTCCGTACACCCAGGCAGTGATCCTCTCCCAGCCGGTGTCCGACAGACGATGCAGCAGCGCCATGCCCACGAAGGCCGGCATGATGAGGAGCTGATGAAGAAAAAATAAATAAAAAATCACGCCACCGTTACAACGACGTTATCTCAGATTACCGCGTGTCTTCAAAAAAATACATTCAAGCCGCTCACCGCATGTGTGTAGCAGTTTGCAGCGTGCTCATAGCAGGTGGGCTGGTAGCGGCAGTTAGCAGCGGCTCGTCTGTTCATGAACCTGAAACACACGCAAATACACAAAACACACAAATAAACCAAAACCATCGATCTGAATCAGTCCTGATCAGAAAGGGAAGGAAGTTTTATACATCTCCTCTGCAGTAAAGATGTCTCAGGGATTTTGGTGCATAATGATCAAAACAAAAACACAGTGAGACAAATGATAAACTATGTATTTCAAGCCAAAAATGGAAATTTACTGTCAAAACAAGTGTGCCAAAATAATCCAAAGTTTTTTTCGTTAATGTAACACTTAAAGTCTTAGATACAAACACAAGACAGATGGACAGATGTAACAGCAGCCAAGTCACATTAATGACAAAACCAAACGACTAAGATAAACTATAATCTTCACCTTCAGTAAAAAAAACTTTAATCAGACACCACTAGAGCTGCTACAGTTATTCCATTAAATTACAAGTCTATTGTCAGGAAATAAATTCTTACTATTTTAATTATTTTAGCATCATTTTATCTTTTATTTCTGGAAGTACATAAAGAGTCTTTTGGGGTATTTTTAATCTTTGGTTGGACAAAAGAAGTGATCTGAAGCTGTAAATTGACTTTCTGAAGAGCATTTCCATTATAATGCCTTGTAACTTGTTGATCATGACTTCCTTAAAAGTGTTTCTGCACATCCCAATCTAAATTTAAATACATAAATTAATACTATATTCAGCACTTTGTGTGAGTTAACAGGCACTTCTACTGGTTAAATTTGGAGCTGTTACATATTATTTTATTCAAGAATTTAGTGATTTAGTCAATTAATTCAATTACACATTCAAGTGCTCAGAAAAATAAAAATCACAGATCCTCAATTAAGAATGAGTAATGTGTTAGACCTACTGGAGTTGCAACTGTCATCTTGTACACCAAACCTCATTCAAAAAGTTCTCAATTTAACGCTGCATCGTTGTTTTCTTTAGCTAACATGACATGTCTACACAGGAATTTCAACTGTTTCTGAGAAACGAACGGGTTCGTGTTAACGGACACACCTGGCTAACGTTACCTCACCGTCACTCTCTGTCAGTCGTCGTCTTAACAAACCCAAAACACGATGTTTGACAGAGATTTGTGTGTTTCACCCACCTCTGGAAGCTGTTTACTCTCTTCATTTCAGAGCCTTTATTCGCCACAGGGAGCAAAGAAAAGGGGTCAGCAAACGGCGGCAAACAAAGGAGCTACAAAACGCTGCTTTACAAAAGGGGGGTAATAAAACAATAAAGTGTCCTGACAACCAAAGGAAACGGAAGGCCTAGCATGAGCTAACGTGATGCTACTCATAAGCTAGCTAACTTTCACTACAGCTAACGTTACAAGGCACCGGCAGCATTAATACTCCTACTACAAAGGCACCATTTTAGCCTTTTTCTTAATACCATTCTGTAACAAATACTGGCTCACTGCCTCGTCTTTAAGCTTGAAATATCCATAAGCGGCAGCGGCAGCCAGGACAAACCGAAAAAAAAGACCCCAGCAGCCTCGCAGCTCCGCCGGTCAGTGACAGGCTGCTCCCCGCTGAGCCGCTCAAATATGATTTCTGTTTTTTGTGCCCCACCGCCCAAACAGTGGTGAGATGTCGAGTGACGGCCGCGTGAGCCAATGAGCAGCGAGATAAGCGGGGGAATGGCCAATCGTGTGTTAGGTGGGCGGGGTCCTGCACGAGGAGCAACAGTCACATTCTGCTCGTGATAAAACTGCAGATTTAGGACGTCAGCGTTCATGAGAAACAAACAAATAACATTTAATTTTTTACAAATAAGACATTATTTATTTATTTTTCTATCATTTCCTTGAACTCTTTGTCCTCTCTGTGTTGTAGGAATTGGTTTCAGATTTCTTATTTAATTTTTATTTTAAAATTTGGCATTTAACAAAACACTGCTTCCTTTTCTGATTATGGTCCAAGTCGTGACTAACAGTTAAAAAAAAAAAATAAATAAAAAATCAATAAATCATTTTTATATATCAGATCCTTTAATAATATCTGCATTGAGCTGATGAATTGTTGTAAAACACTTAATTAATCAATTAGGCCTATTTAATAAATAAAACAGTACTTAATGGTTTTCCAGACAGTCAAAAACTCAAAATAACCTCTTTTAATGAATTATTTAACATGTGAACCTGCAGAATTCATTATTTATTAAAAAGTTGGATCCATTAGCGTTTGTTAATGAGGAGGAAAAACAACAAGGGATTTCTCACAGCCTGTAAACATTGCTATTATTAATGACTGTTCTGTACAGGACTGCAGCTAATGATTATTCTGAATATAGAGATCAATCTGCTGATAAATGCCAAACAACCAGAGGACAAAATGACACCTTAACAATGTTTGATTAGTCTTAAAATGTCCAAAAAGTCCTTGAAGTTACTCAAAGGATTATCAAAATAGTCTCCACAATAATATTATTGGAATATCTATATAAAAATTCAAGAACTTTGTCTTTTTCTGGCAAACAAATACAAAAATATAAATGTAGGGTGGGACGTATTATCATTTGATCATAATATTATCATATTTTTGTACTGATAGTTTGATTAAAGACCAAAAAAAGTCACATTTAATAAGCTCTTCATGTATTTTGAGAGCTAAAATCTAAATGTGTCTCATTACTAAAGCTGTCAGATGAACGTAGTGAAGTTAAAAAGTAGAATATTTCCTTCTGAAATGTGTTTTAATGCTTGACTAAATGTACTTCACATCCCCCGGTACTGACCCGGTCTCATTCAGCATGTTCTGTCAAACAAACCTGCTCTTTGTAAAAACACAACGTTACATAAGATTCATAACATTCACCCTGAACTGAAACTAACGGATGCTTCCACTCAATTCAATGTATCTTGCAGCTAAACCCCTTGGAAAAAAAAAAACAAAAACTTTTGCTCTAGAGAGAAAGACGCCACAGGTATTTATTTTTTCCAGAACGACATCACGGACACAGAAATGATTAAATCGGGTTTGTGAATGAGGAAGTCGTAGCCTGAAATCAGTGATTCATGGCGGGAGACGAAGTGACAGAGGCGGACAGCGAACTGCACACAGTCGGTGTCACGCTGTTGCAGCTCGGTTGCATAATAGTGCTGTAACTTGATCAGCGACTCTGAGATATAACAGAGGCTTTATGTAAGAGCGAAGTGCAATCCTCCTCAGGCTTAATGAAGTTCATGCTGCGAATGTTGCTGCAAGCCACCAGAGATAAAGAGCGAGCGAGAGAAAAACCAGCTGAACCCGCTGATCTCTGACAAATGTTCTCTTCTAGAAGAACATGACCACTTTTTTTCTCTTAAATTACGAGCGCTGATCCACAATAATAAGGCTCAGAAATCCATAGAAAAGCTGATTAAATGAATGTCTTTGTGGTTGCAGAGAATGGGATTGATCCAGACAAAGAGAGAGCTCATTGTCCGACAAAGGGAGGCCCGCATGTCAGAGGACAGCGTCTCCTTGTTTCATGGCGTCGGCCTGCGCTGCTTCATTAACACCTCTGACGCGACACGGACCTGAGAGCTGCAGCGTCACAGCAGGTCGGGATATCTCTGTGTGCTGCTGGACGTCAACGCTGAACGTTTGTCTGGTGTTTAAACATCACAACCGCAGCCGTATCAGCTTACACCCGAACGTGTTAGCGAACCGGGATTCATGGGAAGTTGTTTTTACTTTGACTGATTGTCATCAGGTTCGGGGTTACAGTTTTAGGCTGCATACTGAGATCTAACGCTTTGAAATTGTTTTGCTATCACACATTCTCCTCTGCTAATCACCCACAATGCAATTTGACCAACGACACCTCAGCCAGAAATTCAGGTGTGTTAATGCTAGTAGCTTTGAGCTTCAGGAATAAATTTGTAAGGGTTAGGAAAATGTCATTTTTGGGCCTAAGGCTAGAAAACATCCTGATGTCTCATTAAAATCAATGATTTTTTTGGACACACAAGGGTTCCTCTGGAGTCAAACTTTGTCTACAGACCTGAAAAAAAGTTTCCGTTGAACTGGGATCACTGTTGGTTCTGTTCTGCCAGTTGAACAGAACTTCTAACAACAGCAGGACAGTTCACACCCTCAGTCTGGATTACACTCCTGCAGGTATTTAATCTGCCCCCATCCACTTCGACTGAGGCCCATATGAGGGACAAATTCAAGCCTGCTCTGCCTGTAAACCTGAATTCTTGTACCAGACTACAAACTGCAGCTTCACGCCGACTGTCCCGTCAGTTGTTGGTAATGTGACTGTCTCTTAATTGGCGTTTCTGCTTCCATGACCCATCACGTTATTCGATGACAAGCTCCACCCGACACACAGCGTCTCTAATCAGGCAGAATAACTGAAAACACCTGTGTGGACGTGTGCGGTTTCACTGCTTTGTTTGTCAGAATCTCCTTAAAATGAGACAAATTGTTGTTGGAAAAGAAGAAATATGATTAATGGGTGAACAAGTTAAACTCAGCTGTGCTTTTCTTAGAAGTTAGTCATCCATAAATGTTCAAAAAAATGTCAGTTTTGTGTGTTTTTGAATACGCAGTTGGAACTTATTTACCAAACTCCATGAACCATTTGAATGATAAAGAACTAATATATCTGTCCTATATCAAACGTAATAGGACAGCTGTCGTGTAAAGTAACATTTGTCCCTTCCCTCTGAATAAAAATCTGTCTACATGACCTTCATTCTACAAAATATCTGTCATCAGGAGTCAATAAAGTCAGTAGGTCAAGCAGTGCCGTGGTTTGTGCCTCACTACGAACAAAAAAACAAGCGATTAGAGGAAAATATCGTCTGTTCTCGTCCAAACAGTCGTCAGAAGAAGACGTCTCATCACGCAAAGGAGGAGAAAACACCTGAGTGGACGTGAGGAGTCTTCAAACGCCTCTCTGTCGGATATTTTAACACGTGTTGTGACACTCCGATTATGTGACGACCTCGAGGTTTTTTTTTTTTCCAGTGACGTGAACAGTTGCCGTAAGGTCAAGTTGTAAACGTCCTTTCCACCAGAACCCACCTGTTCACCGGTCTCCTGATCCTCCCGCACACTCCTCGTTACCTCATCTGACCCTCAGAACAAAAATATCAGACAGTTTGCTCGCTCGTGTTCGGCAGCTGCCTTCTGTCCCAGACTTCAGTCATCGACTTCTTTCCACTGACTGTTGTCTCTGATAAATAAAATAACAGAGGATGATGATAATTTGTGCTTCTCGCTTCTTTTGGTTTTGGTGGCTGATGGAAGTGAATGTAGGCTACAGGACAGACCCGGTGTATACAGTGGGAGTGCCTTCAGAATAAAAGAGGCTTTATGTACACATGTGACCCAAAGGTTAACCAGCTTTCTAAGTGGTTTACTGTTTCATGCTAGAATGCAGTGCCCGCAGATAACCCGCAGTGTGGAAATGAATTCAGAGGGGAATGTAACAGTAAAGACTTTGGATCAACAAATCCTAAGTGCTCTGATGTGACGTCGTCTTCTAATCGTCCTTCATGGATTTTATTGTTTCTTTCTCTTTCGTTTTTCTGTGATCTTGCCCGTTTTATGGCTTTTATTCCCGACCTCATGTTGTCTTTTTTCCTGTTCGGCCGTCTTGATTTAACTCGCCTCAGACGAGACTTCTTTGTGTTCAGCTCGACTGTTTATTCTGTAATATTATCTATCATTATTATTATCACAAGTAATGGAAAATATACAATATCTAACATGTATACTTTTATATTTCTGCACTGTTTGATCATTGGGTTTAAAGAAATCAGTATGTTTAGGTCAGCAGCTTTGTTCTGTTCCGTCGTATCTGAGTTAATTAATCTTTCAGTTAACAACCTGAGCCCGGCGTTGCTTTATAGTCGGAAAACACGGTGGTGCGTCTGTCCGAGGGTAACAGAGTGCAGCGAAGCGTGGCCGTCCTCCTCGACTCACTTTACACCAGAGTGTCAGCGACACAACTTCACCTTCACGGTGAAGCGTGACGGACATTCGATCGGAAAGATCTCGTCTCTGTTACGTCTCGGTGTGGAGTCGTACACACAAAGAAGCTGATATGATTGAGCTGATTGAATTCATACATTCACAGCCCTGTTGACCACCCAGGGTCCAGATGAAATGTTGCCGGTTCCTCTTGTTTTCTTGAACACGACCTGAATAATTTGATGACACTGAGATTAGTCAAACTTGTGTTGAAGATTTGACTGATTTGAGTGACTTTGTTCAAATCCTGGAGAGGCTTTCAAAGATTAACTAGCACCAGTGGAACTGTTTGTGCTGGCTCGGGAAAGGAAGAGGAAGTGCGTCTTCTCTTGTTTGTCTGCAGATTCTGAACATAAGTCAACAACCTAAAGCCTCCTGAAAAGCTGTTTCCCAAAGTAACGTCGTGTTGCATTTCCGTCCGACAGATTCTGATGAACACAAAAATGTAGTCTGAGAAATATTCGAAGTATCCAGACATTAGCTCCACATTTAGTGACACAGTAAGAATCCAAACATACATTATGTTTTATTCTGAAATAAAGAATTCTGCATTAAAATAACTTTTGGTACTTAACGCCACGACACGAACTGGATATCAAAACAATCTCAATCTCTACTGAAGCAAACGAGAAACCATCAACGAGAAGATTAATTTAGTTTTTCTTAGCGTGCATTCAGACTGGCAGAGGGCTGAGTTTCCATTTCCACCAGATGAAATTACAATAAGTATTGTGTTAGCCAGTTAAAACAACCTTTTCTTTCAATAATTGTATTTTTGACATTGTATTTTGTGGTTTTAATAGCGGAAACACGACCACTTTTGTCCACAAATAAACGAAATACGAAAAAAGATCCTTGTGTTAACTTTATGTAGGTTATATTTTAATGCTAATATTTTTTGTAGCAGGATGTTTCTGAGGTTGAACTTCTAATGACTTCTACCACCCCCGTGTTTCAGTATCTCGTTTACAATAATATCGAAAAGTCGACTTATTTTCAGCCTCACATCGTTCCACTTCTTTGTCTTCACATGGTGATGAAATAAATACAGCACTGTCTGAAGATGGAGGCCAGTTGAATATAATATATATGAGAAATTAAAAGCTCCACTCAAGTTGAGCCATTTAAAAATAAGAAATAAATAACATGTGATTTATTTATATTATAAAATGTATTTATAAACTTTTCGTCTGATCTTTTTCCGCTGATCTACTTCATGAATGAGCTCCATTAAGTGCACATTTCTCAGAAGTAGCAGGATTACTCTGAGCTCCGTCCAGGTTTCTCTCCATGTTTACTGTTAAGAGCTCTCAGAGCTGCGAGATCTATTTCTGTTGTTGGCAGCACAAACTGGATTCAACACCTCTTCCTCTGCTCTCTTATTCTGAGACACTCTAGTGTGACCTTTGCTTTTTTTTCCTGGAAGGCAAATTCAGCTTCTACAGGCTCAAAACATCGCTGATGGATCCTCAGATGTGACTCAAAAAAAACAGATTCTGCAGCAACTTCAGAGTATTCATGTGAATTGTGTAAATGTTGGGTTATCAATATATCAATATGTATATTCATTAAAAACATTTAATTCAAGAGCAAACTAAAAATTAACTTAAATCATCAACAGAATAATAAGAAATAGGGGTTGTGTCTTTATGTAGACGCGTAGCATGCTAACCTTCCAGCACTGACACGTCCTGTCTCCAAACACCGCTAACTGCACAGCTAACTGAGCTAACAGCAGCTACTTGAGCAGTCAGCGGTGAACACTTAGAAACAGCAAACTTGCAAAATGGGAAATAAATAAGTAACTGTATAAACTCCAACATGAACCTGGTGTAAGGCTGATTTATGTTTGGATAGTTTGCACGGTAAGCTAACAAGCTAATGCAGGTAAATACATATAAATACATATAAAAAATATATATATTACAGGCTTAACTTCCGTTCTAGTACTCTAATTTTGGCGTAAAGCTAAGTTCAGACTTGACCAACAGCATTACTGTGTCTCTAGGAAATGTGACTTTAACCAAAGTCATGGTATTGTTTCCTTTGCTCTTCCTTGTCACTGGAAACAGCTGTACGCTTGTTATTTTGGCGTCCATGTCGCTCCTCCATTCCAACATCAAGTGACTTCCCAATTCGGGAAATTGGACCATAAAACTCCAATCATGGGTCTTTTTCACGAGGCCGTTTCTCTGACTGATCTCTGTGTGTCTGCTGGGGAAAGTTTTTGTCTTTTCCTCCATATTTCCTATCGGACATCAGCAGTTTTCTCTCGGTAGTTATCCAGTTAGCCTGACAGTTTAACCTGATCCTCTGCTTTGATTTGAGACCCTCTGACAGGCTGGCTAATCAGTGTGACTCGCC
Source organism: Acanthopagrus latus (assembly GCF_904848185.1). Classification (NCBI taxonomy): domain Eukaryota; kingdom Metazoa; phylum Chordata; class Actinopteri; order Spariformes; family Sparidae; genus Acanthopagrus; species Acanthopagrus latus. The sequence continues at coordinate 22,823,367 of NC_051061.1, forward strand.
ACATCGCCATACAGATTACAACATGGCGCCCGCCGCACGCAACATCCTCTACAATGGGCGACCTGTGAAACTGCCTGGACAGGAGCAGGGAGCCAAACGTAATCGACGAGTTAAGTCGAGGCCACTTAAAGAATAAATGTCGAGCACATTAGAGGAGAAATCGATCGTAGCAAGTTCTCATCAGGATTTATTGGTCAGTTTATTCATCCTGAACTGAGGAAACATCCGCGCGGAGTCGTATCAACTGTACTCTGCTGACTGATTAAACACACTTATCGTGTCCATTCTAGTTTACACAAAGCCTTGTTTGCACGTCGATACGCCTTATCTGCACTCGAGCGATACGAGAGACGAAGAGAAAAGCATTTTTTTTTTTTCACGCTGACGAAATGTTTCCACCGTGTTCTCGCTCGTGGAGTGCCAGGCAGCTTTATCCCTGACTGGATCAAAGGGGTTAACATCCTCCTGCCGTGATTACACGTCTCAAAATAAGAACGTAGACGCTGGAGGTCAGGACCTTGATGGGGAGAGATCTCACCCAGCTGTCTGTCGCTTTCACAAACACTTCCATGCACATCACACTTCCTGGAATTATGCAAGAGGTCAGCGTCCGTCCAGACTTAACCAAATGTTGAACACTAATCCCCGAATGAGAGCCAATCAGGAGCAATTTAGCTTTTTATTTCGATAGAGTAGTTAAAGTCGAGATAATGGTTTTACGTGCACGTTGGAGAAGAGGAGCAAAGTCTGAATAGTTCGACGAGCGTCTCCTTCCTTCTCTCATTTGTTTTTCATAAAAGATCCTTAAAAATCTTTAAAAAGGCCACAAAATTCAGGAGCAAGTGAAGTTTCTGCTCCACTGCACTCCTCCGTGTGTTTTCCAAACGCTAACCTTAATCCTAAACCCCCCCTCCCCGGCTCAGTGCGTCAACACACCACAACAGAAATGCCCTCTTTATTCCCTTTGCTTTATCAGTTGTGACACTTCCTCCCCACAACAGACTGCAGGCTTTGGCTTGAGATCCTCTGAGATAAAGAGGGATTTCACATGCATACAACACAACACATGTCACTCTCCCTTACCGTGCGAGTCTGGTCCTGTGTAGGTCAATTCCAAACATCGTCCAGAGGAAATGTAAAAAGAAACAAACGTACAAAAGAACAAAAGAAAAAGAATAATAAAAAGAGTCGTGTATGTACAAAGTCCGCCGAGTCTCGCTCAGACCATCGTGCTCTTCTTCTCCCTGAAGTCCGCGTGCGTCGGCTCGTGGTAGGTCGTGATCATGTTGGCCGTGTCCCACCGACCCACCGGGGCTGGAGAGCTCTGCATCACCACCAGCCTGATGGGCGACTGAGTCGGCTGCGGGTCCGGGGCGTACTCCTTCGTGGGATCTTTGCCCCGGCAGTCGTACATGATACACGATATCAGGAAGACCAGGAGCAAGATAACGTAGCTGGCGATGAGGATGCAAAGGTTCAAAGTGACGGGGTCGATCTCCTGGTAGTTCTCCAGAAAGCCCATGGTGCCTGCTTCATGCTGGGCGGCCCTGAGGCCTCGCAGAACCAGCACCTCGGCGGCCTCGGAGGGAGGTAGATGGACTGCTGCTACAGATGGAGAAACTCTAAAAGGAGCCTGGCGACAGCAGGGCGCTCTCCCCTCTCTATCCTCTTCAATCTGTCTCCCTACTGTCCTCCTCCCCCGCTCTCTCCCTCCCTCCCTCCCTCCATCCTCTCTGCCTCAGCTTCTGTCTCTCACCTCTCCGTTTCAGATGAGCGCCGCGGATACGTGGCTTTGTGGTAAAAATACTTTAATCCGCAACCACCACTCCTCCAGCCTCGAAATTCCAGTGATCGATGGCTCCCTTTAATAACTTAAGCCTCGGCCGTAACTCAGCAACTGTGACAGCAGATTTCTGCGTTACATCATCTGCGAGCAAATGAACATTAATTACTGTGTATGTGACGTATTTGAGTGCATGTTCGTGTGTGTGCGCGCGGTGTAATCTTAATCTCGATTGTGAGTGGGGATTGACAGAGGAAGCCATCTGGCTAAATAGAGGCTGCGACTAAAAAGCCACTCAGAACATGCTAACATGCTAACAGCAGAGGATGTTTTTCTCTCTAAAATCTAAAATCTGTGACCTCATATTATCTCTGTCGAACGTGTAATCTGGACAGATTACAGAAACCCTCCTTCATGTACGTGTGTGTGTGTCACACTCCTTGATGAAGGCTACCGGGGAATCAGAGACGGGATTACCAAGCGAACTCCTCGGCTTATTTAATCTCTGTTGATGGATGACAATACGCAGCATATGTGCAGGTGCAGGACAGGCATCAAAAAATGTGCGTTTGCGTCAGAAAAGACGCCACTTTGAGTTTTGAGTGTTTCAACAGGTTGTGTGTGTCGATGTGGTGCAGAGATCAGAGGGTGGCTGCGAGACAGCAGAGGGCAGCAATTAGCAACGTTAGCGGCGGGAGGAGAGGCAGAAGAAGCAGAGGTGGAGGCTGAACTTTGGCCCAGACAAGACGGAGGAGCGGGGAAACAAATAAAGCAATAACTCACACTGACGTCCGCAATAAATACAGCGTTTAGTGTGCAAGGCCTTTCTTTCTACACGCTGGATCGTTTGCATAATGTGTCCACTGAGAAAGTGGTGACGTGGCTGCAGAATCAATATATCAATAAAACATGTAGTGGATGAAATTTAAACTACAGAAGCCCTGAAGGACAAGTGAGAATGTGGTTTTTAGGGTGATGCACTGATCTGATCTGAAGGTCCGTATGTTGTTTTTTCACTTGGTTTCACACATGAAGTGAAATCAGGTCTGACCTTTTTTACCTAAAAAGTCAAGCAGATTTATTCACCATTTTTGGCAAACAGCAGCATCTTAACTACAATATAAAGATTTGAACTTTTTGATGCAGATGTCATTTACCAGAATTAATACTTTTACACATCTACTGAAAAAGACTAAATCTACATGATCTAATATAAACAAGTCGAGCATGAAATCAGACGCTAATCTGCTGCTGAACATAATGTCTCCTGCTATATAACAGTGCAGCAGATGCACACATCACATCTGCAGAGCTCACAATGACCTCACTCCTCTCTTCATGTTGTCACTGTAATCCCTCTGTACGGCCAGGAAACTGGTGTCAGCAGCCAAAGGCTTGACCCCGATCCGGCCCGACCTCCCCTCCAACCACAGCTCCAGCTCCGTGACCTGCGACCTCACTGACGAATCATCCGTCAGTGAAACGCGATGACCCTCCGTGCGTCAGCGGGACTCGGCATCTGGAAGAAGTGCGCTCCGCCGAGTCACCGACGGCTGCATCATTTTTCCACCTTTTTTAAAAAAAAAAAAAATCCTCATAAAACATGTCACAGTCCACTCGTCGTGATTCATCGTGTTACAACGGGGATTACAGAGAAGGCTTCACAACACATAAATCTGGATTAAGTGACTCCGGGGAAACATATTTCTGTCTCAGTTTCATAAAAGTTGATCTGATTTACAACATAAGTCGCTTCCTCTTGTGATTTTGTGAGATGATACAGAGAATACATCACTCTACAAAGAGAATACATCAATAATGAGACATTAAATCTTTGTATTCTCTCTTTCTTCCATGTCTTCTTGTCTTGTGGCCTTTTCATGTCATTATTTTTGATATTTTATCCTGGAGCATGTGCTGTGATTATCTTTATAGTCTCACATCTGCTTGTTAGGAGCCACTTGACAGGGTAATTGGGAATAAACATGATAAAACAACATTATTACCTCCACCGAGGAGGTGGAGAAAAACTGACAAACCACGCCAACCCCACGACGCTGGCTGCTGATGGAGGTGCTCACAGTCCTCTGGTGGGTTTTAACTTGAAACTTTCTCCACAAGTGTAAATCTGGGAAGAACAGAAGGGACATTAAGTTTTTATGCACAAGAAAAACGCTTTATTTTAACTCATACCCGATTGTATGGGCGGACAGGGAACCTGCACCATAATTAAACTTGATCAACTGTCCTACCTCACATCACCAGCAGGCGTCGGAGCGGTCCACTGGTCTCCTCCTCCTCCACCGAGGAGACGGTCGGTCGGTCGGTCGGTCGGTCATCGCTCATTTGGCTTCATCTTGTGCCGACCGTTCAATTCTCAGTTCTTCAGCACCACCCATTTCTTTTTTTTTCATTTCTCCATTTTCACTAGTTTAAGTTTCAACAACACAACTTCACGTGGAAGGAATGAAGACAAAATGGCGAGATAAAAATACCTGGATATCCTGCATCGTGGGGCCGATTGAGCATGCGCACTATAAACTTCTATCGACCGAGCTGTATAACTTACGGTTTAGCGCCCAGCTAACATGAATGAATAATTTAATCATGCAGTTCTTCTAGAATTTCACAATTTTATTGGACCTAATGGCTCAAATTCTGACAGTAGAACAAGTCATTTCTCGAGGGTTTTGACGCTCTTGGCTGCTTTGCATGGCTGAACTGTTTGATAGTGAGCGGATGAAGTTAAATGTAGTTTAAATGTTGGGAAATATACTGTATGTGTTAGTTCTTGCTTATTGATTCATTTTTGCTGTGCGTACATGTGTGGTCATGTGTGCACACTTGCACAAACATATTTTAGTCTTGTTACTTGTTGAACGTTGGAATGATGTCTGCAGGTCAAACTACGAAGGAGAAGAGGTTGAAAGTCCAGGTGGGTCTGAAGATTTTCCTTTTCATTTCCATTGTAATTTGTTTTTTTGAAAAAAAGCTTAATATCTGAAAAAGCTGAAAAGGAAGAAAGCTGAAAAGTACAAAACTGAAAGAGCTGAAAAATATGAATATTTTGATAGCTGAACAGTTTGTCTAGCTGAACGTATGCTGAAGTAGTAGCAGAATGAAACTAAGTCTGTATTTCCACCGGCTCCGTTGCGTCTCCGGCAGTTCGGACTTGTCCGTAGCAGACATGCAGGTCTTCTGTTTCTGCAGGATACTGGTGCATGGCCAATCAATTCAGCCGAATTCAGCCTGGAGCAGACAGGAAGTCAGATGTGGAAACAACAGTGGGGGTTGACAGACGAAGGAAGAAGCGCATAGCAAAACTTTAACGACGACGCTCCGTCACGTGTACCCCACCGGTTGCATGTTGAGTCCACTACGGCACAGTACGGTCGACAGCTGGTGCCACGAGACGGAAGAGTTTCTGCGTTTCCTGTGAAACCATCAGCTCTCTTGGCGTGGCGGCGGCGTAACGCAGCAGACACGTACCTGGTGGAATCCAGGGGTCAGTTTTTGGGTCATTGGCTTTGTTTTATGACCACAGAACTTTGACTAACTTGGGTGGGATACATAGGATACGTATGTGTATGGATACAGTTTTGCGTCGCCGGAGTTTGATGCGTCAGAACAGACAGAAATATGGTGCATCTTGGTGTTTTGTGGCTAAATGCTGCTGACTGTAAGGAGCCAAGGACATTTTGAACTAAAGACTCACTTTTTATTTTTCCACATGACATTTTAGTGGCGATAGTAGAATCACTAAAGATCCTTGCACTTTCTTTATTGCCGTAATCTGTTGGCAGACATCGGTCTGCTTCTGGTGAACTTTTTTTGGTCATAAAAGTTTCAATGGCTGCCTGTTTTTGTTCGTTTGATACAACACCTTGATGCTTTTTTGTTTTTGCGTGGATTTCCAATGCACTTTCTCTCCTTAATACTTTTCACTCCAGCTCCTTCCTCGTCCATCGTCTCTCCTCCCATTTCAAATAAAGCCATTAAAACTTTTTTGAGTATTGGATGGAGGCGTGCGCAACGTGGACTTCATAATGTGATCAGATGTATGATGTAGACTTTACATGGGAAGAAATCAGAGACATTTTTGATGGGAACCTTTCTGGAATCCAGAACGAAATAAACTAATTAAGGTTTTACAGTTTCCCCATAAAAAACAGGACAAATTGCGTCCAAATTGTAATCACTGTGGGATTCCAGGAACGACTCAAGATGCTTTATAACAGCACAACAGTTTTATCCACCCAGATTAAAGTTGGTGACTATTAAAGGTGACTATTTTTTCAATTTACTGGCGTGAAAAACACAGAGAAATGACAAGAAAAATCCAGAGCAAATCCAAGGCAAAAGTAGCTGCGACTCCTTGCAAACTTTTTGACAATTTACTACACATGAATGTTATCATTACAGCTGGTTGGCATGTCAGTACAACTGCGTATGCATGCAGCTTAAATAACAATAGCTTAAATTACCTTAAATCACAAAACGAATCTTTATAGAACAGTCAATTTTTAAGCAAATCATTGTTTTGTCTGCACAGAAGAAGACGACGCGTTCGTTGTGCAATACATCTTGTAAGTCTCTCCTCAAGACAAAGAGAAGCTGCAGTTTTTTGTGTATGTGGATTGTCACTGAGATTTAGAGCTCTAAAAACAGCCCGGAGTCGGAGGAAGAGTGGCGTTTCTGTCCTGGGGATGTTTGTGTTGTCGGGGGACTCGGGGGAATGATTAGCTCAGAGGATGTAATCGGTTTGTCTGAGTGTATACCAGGCCTCCTGGGTGGAGTTGCTCCTGCTCGTATCTCGGAGATAGATCTTCCCCCCTCAGCGCCAGACGCTGGTGCCAGGGAGTCCGGCCGCCTCGCCGGGACCTCGACACACAGACAGCTGATGGGAGAGGATGTGTCGACAAATCTCTGCTTTATTTATCAGCCTCAACTGGTTGTTTGTTCGGTGTGAAGCCGAGTCTCCCACCGTGATCAGACACATCGTGACCTCTCCCACCATCAACCATCCAGAAAACAGATCAGAAGTAAGAAACGAGCCCCCGACTGCGGCCTAACACAGAGAAACATGTGATGTCTTGTTTTTAAAGTTCTTTCATGTGGAATTTAGGGGCTGAGATTATGATTTTGTTACCTTTTAGAATGAATCTCTTTATATCTACAGAGGGAATGAGTCCGCCATGTTCTACGGGAGCCCTGAATGGACAAACCAAACACCGGCTCCAGAAGAGGAGCTTTCATACTTTCCTCTCGGTGCCGGCGGCCTCCGTTTTTGGTATTGTGAGACGAGGGGTATTCATTTGGTTACGTCATCATAAGATGTTCCTCTACAAACCTAAACAGTTGTAAATGTGACACTTTATCGCTAGTTGCGGAGTAAAAAAGTCTAAAAATATTCATTATTCCCTTTTTCTTCTACAGTCTAAATATCACTTAAATAAATAAATTAACATTCTTATGTAAAACATCATAATAACACAAACCAGTCGGCAGATTTAATGCATCCAATGTACATTTCTGCAAACCAAAAATATGTTGAAACCTTTTTAACCTTCAGGTTCATGTTTGGGTGTAAAAACACACAGTTCTGGTCACGTCCGTTCTGATCTTACGGAGGGGGAATATTGAGTTGGACCTGAGCTGGCCTGCAGGTCGGAGGGCACGGAGAGGAGGGAGGCGACGACGTGGTGAACGTGATCCTCCGTCTCCGTCGCGTCTACGGAGACGTTCCATGATGTCAGCAAAGGAGGTGCCGTTACACAACCAGGAGACAGCTGAGGGAAGGACGAGGACAGAGAGCAGACACAGTTATATTTCACATAATATGTCAAACTGAAAGTGTGAAATTTAAATATTTAGTAGCAAAATGATACTTCATGTAAATATATGGAAGTAAAATAATAACAAATGTACAAAAATAGCATTTGTTGCTTTTCTTTGTGTAATTCTTTCACAATGAAAGAACTATTCTTGGATTTATGCACGTTTTTGTTGTTTTTCTTTTATTTCATACTTGCTTTGGCAATGTAAATGTAATTAAACATTAAAAGTAAGAGTACTCGCTGTTGTAAAATGTCAAATGACTGTCAAAATATTCATTTTGTCTGAACTGTTTTGGTATAATTAATTGACTGATTGTTACATCTGTACTTCAGAGTATTTAATCTCTAAGAAAACTTAATATTTTATATATTATAATGTTTTGTTCACAGAACAAGAAGAAAATAGTCACTCAGTATGTCAGGTAATGTAGTTTAAGTAAATTTAGTCGTTCAGTCTCATATTTGTAAAGTTAAATGTAGTTAGTAAAGCTTTTTTCAAAATTTGTAAGTCAACAATTTAGCAGAAATCCATTTAAATGCTTTGATTAAAGCTAAAAGTAAACACAAAAACCTTTAACAGGAAGCTGTGAGTCAAATATCATCTCCTCTAAAGTCACAATAAACAAAAAACACAAGTTGAAGACTCAAACAGACGGAAAACCAAACGATCTTAATGTCACCGAGCCTCTCGTGTCAAAATGACATATAAAGAGTCAAACTGTACTTTTTTCCTCCTGAGTGTGACGATGACGAGCACCGAGTGACTTCACCTCCAGCATGAAGAAGAAGGAGGCTGGAGGAGGAGGAGGAGGAGGAGGAGGAGGAGGCTGGGTGGGCGTCACCTCTCGGGGAGCAGCGGGTGACGGACGGGGTCGAGGATCTCGCAGATCTGATAAAGGCCCAAAGAGAGCCCTTTCCTTCCTGAGTGCTGGACTGTTTGTGTTACAGCGTTGTGCGTCTCTTCTTCTGGGTGTGGGAACCTGCTCCTCCCAGAGTTCATGGTTTCCTCCCGTCAAGGACCCACCACCTCCTCCACCTCCTCCTCCACCTCCTCCACCAGCAGCCTGCATGTGAGCGTCATCTCCAGCATGAACAGGCTTTTAAAATGTTTGCTTCTGTCACTAATAAAAGTTTTATTATATATCCTCAGATAGTGATTCATGTAAAAGCTTTCAATTGAACAGTTAATTCAGATTTTTTTTTTGTATGTCACACAGTAATAAAGCCGCTTTAAAATTATGAATTGTTTGGAAAACTGATAATAACAAAGACAGATCTGAGATATGAAGATAGAAATGAGATTTATGATCGACTCTAAAGGTGCTAAGGTGCTAAAAAGTTCCCAAGAGTCATATTTGAGTAAAAGTAAAGAAATTGTGTTTTTGAAAGCTTTACTCTTAATCCAACCATCAGATTAATTGTAATAAAAGAATATTTCTTCAAACCACAGAAGTGTTGCAACTTTATAATTCTTTAGGTTCAGTTTTTAATTTATGTCGAGACGACGACGACATTGTGAAAGTCAACGAATATACACAAACTGTAAATATTATAGGATGTGTTTTGTAGAAATCTGAAATCCAAAAAGGATTAATAATGTGCACTGATTAATCTAGAAAATATGAAAAAACTTCCAAACTCAACATGAAATAAATTAAGATTCTGTATCTGTGCAGATTATTCTCTTTCCTCCAGTAAATTCCAGGTATTTCCCAGCTTGCAGACGCACGTTGGTGTTTTTTCTTGCAGCTTTTCTCTCTCGGTTTTAAAACAGTCTTTGTGCAGCAGCTCCACATTCACACCCAGTTTAAATCAGCGGGGAGCTGTAAAACTGACTCCTCACCATTGTCCCGCGTACGTCATCACAACAGCTTGTTCGCTCCTTCCCAGGCAGCGCTCAGAGGAATGTCCACGGCTGATAAAAACCACAGATCTCATCAAAACATGCCTCCCCCCCCACCGGAGTTAACGCTGACGCTGTTTACTCTCTCTCAGGGAGACGAAGGAGGGGGGAGGCCCGTGGTCGGATCCAGGGAGGCGACCTGCTGCTTTATGGGCCCGCCGATGTGAAACGAACTGAGAAGGTGTCGCAAGACGTCAACTGTGTTCACACTCAATCAGATTGTACTGTCAAGAGACTCTGATACGATGGTTTCTCATCACTGACATGAAGTCAGTGAGGGAAGGAACCAGAACACTTTATTTGGGTCTCACTTTTCAAACAAGATGGCTGCAAAACGAGAAACAACTGTTTTGAGATGGTGTTTCAACATTAGTAAGGGTGAAACCACTGGGATCCATCTTTTCCTGACCAAGACGTTGTTGTGTCAAGATTAAGAGATCCGAGGGCTGCATCCTTCGAAGGACCCGGTCTTTGAAGGCGAGTCCTTCAGAGACCTTGTTAACCTCGTCAGCCGTTGTTAAATGTGACGGTCTAGCATTTCCGGGTTGCGTCACCAGATGTTTTACCCTTATGTCATGATTTCTGCCGTCCAGGCCTGCGAAAGTGACGATCTACGCCACGAGATGTCGCTATTTTCTCTCTTTTCAGGTGCGCAAAGAATCTCATGTTGTGTGAGGCCACGAAGGACCCTGAACTGAGATACAGCAACAGAGCCAACATATTTAGGTTGAACCCGACTGAGTCCTTGAAGGCACCATGTCAACATCATCATCATCTGATATTCAGCCTTTTTTTCTGATTATTATCAGTCTTTTTTGTTTGTTTCTTTGTGTGTTTTGTGCAGCTACTTTGTTTCCGAAGGAGCATGAAAAATCTGCAAAGTAACAAGTGACAAAAGTCCTCAAACTGATGTGGTGGAGTAAAAACAGGAGTGGAAACACATGATGGAAAACTGAAGCTGAAGTCTAATCCGACTGACTGGGTGTTGATTCCTCCTGAGGCTCCAGACTCTTCTGTCTCCTCCAGAAAACCAGCAGAACAGAGTAAAAACAAACCACAGCTGACTTGATTTGTGTGCATGCAGAGGCCCTTTAAACCCAATTATCAGAGCAAAGCTTCATGCTGTAACTGAAACTTGTTGGAAACAGATGTTGGGAGTGTTTGCTGTTTTTTCGGAGGGGGGAGTATAAACTGTTGAGCGGTTTCAGACTCTCTCCGGTCTTTAAACGCTGCAGATAAACTGTGACCGAGGACGCGGTCAGTCGGAGGGTTTATGGGAAGTTTCGGCATCACGGAGAAGCTCAGCAGCTCGGCAGAAAAAAGGAAACCAAGCGCTGTGAAGAAGCTACTTCCCATGACATCATTGTGTTTGTTGAATGACCTCGGCGGGCACGTCGGGCACACCTTCTCATTTCCTCCCTGAGCCATTCAAATTATTTACTTGATTTACAGACGGAGGGGAAAAACAGCTTGCGGTTGCCAAATCCTGTCCCTGGTTTTAATCCCAGAATGATTCAGAAGTGACAGATATGTTCATCTTGAAGAGATTTAAAGAGAGAATCTCTCTCGTGCCTTGAAATAATATTCAAGAGTTTCCTTCTTTCAGCGTAAAACAGATTTAATTCAAACATCGTTTTCATTATCAGTAAATCTGCTTGTTGTTTTCTCAATTAAGCAACTTCTTGTTTGGTTCATGAAATGTCAGAATAAAGAGACAAACTCATAAAACTTGATGTGACGTCTTCAGATTTCTCCTTTTTAAGATATTTAAAGATATATAAATAGTTTTTCCTTGAAATTGAATTACTTAATCGATCATCAGAAGTGTTAAAGAGAAAGAAAAGCCTTGAAATCTGTCACTTGAATATTTAAATATCTACTTTATCAATGAAAAACAAGCTTAATGTGAATATAGTTCATCCACAATAATAGCTGATCCTCCACACGTCATTATCAGACTTTAAATTCTTCACTTCATGATGTTTTGGTTTAATAAAACCTTTCTCTGAGCACTTTACCAACATTATCTATTATCCTGTTTTATTTGTTTCACTTTATATTAAAGAAAACATTTATTTAAGCCTGGTGTCCTGACGTGTCCTCCGGGCTGAAGTGAGGATTGATGCTGGATGTTTCCTCAGAGGCAGGATGTGTTCAGGGACACATGTTGGAAATTAAAAATGACGACCTCGAAGAGCTCCTTCTGTTTTATTCTTCTAGCTCAGCATCAAGTAAGTAAAATATCGAGGAACTTCTGGTTCTGGTCAACACTGTACAAATACTCATTAAACTATCCAACAGAATATTAAATGCATACCTGCTTTATACTTTTACTACGCTACATTTAAGAGGTTGTAAGTATTTATTTTGTAGCCGACATTTTAACTACAAGTAACTGAGAAATATCAGATCTGATCATCGATCAAGAAGAAGTACAGATGCATGTAAATAATCTACTTTTACTTGTACTTTTGATGCTAAAGTACCTTTAATGTCAGTTATTTTGAGATGTTTACTCAAGTACTACTCATATATTCATGAACAAAGTAATGTTTTAACATTTTATCTTAACTTTTACTCCAGTTTGACTTCCGGATATGTTTGAACAACACCGATGAAATGATCCAACTGTCTGGAAACAACTAGTTTTACTTTAATACTATAAGAACATTATGCCTGTATGTGGGACTCATTTTTAAAGTAAAAGATGATTTGGTGCCTCTCATCACTGCTTGTTGAGCTCCTGATTTTTGAGCTTTTCACTACATTTTCACAAAGCAAAGCAAAGCGTGGCAGAAAGTCACAGGTGTCTGTGTTTGACCGTGTGGAGGATGATTCTACAGGTGCATCGAGCTGTTTGGTCATCGATTCAACTTCTCGCCCTCCTGTGGCTGAACATGGCATGAGAATACGGAGCGATTGGCAGCGTGTCCTCATCAGAAACCCTCTCAGATCTCAGCTACGAGAGGACATAATGTTCCTGAACGCTCTCTCGGCTGCATGTGATGTTCATTACTGCTTCTGAAAGGGATTGACGACGTTCATGCTTCATGCACTTTTGACTCCGTGTGATCAGCGCTGCAGCCTTTGCGTCATCGGACTGGATCCATGCGTTTAACGTTTCATGGACCTGTTTGTGATAAAAGATGATTTTTGATCTGCGGGAGCTTAAAAAACACAGTTTCCAGTTGCTTAACGTGCTCTTGTCAGATATTTATGTAACAGGCGATCAACGTCAGCACAGTAGGAGCGAAATCTTTGATGAGCAAACACAGATTAAGGAATCAGCTTTTTCCAGAATCTTCCATCCATCCAGATTTCTTCAGAAAAACAAGCCTGTTTACTTGGTATTCATAGATGAGCCTCTGAGTCGGCTTCAGTATCTAATCGCACGGTGGGAGGATGAACGAGACGCTGACACATCGGCCATTCATGCAATTTCCCCGTCTTTTGCAATGTCTTGTGCGTCAGAGTGGCATCACAGTCCGGAGAGAAGCCAAACAAGCTGCCTGCAAAGAAGAAAAAAAGTCAAACTGGTGGTGATTTTATTTATTTTTTTCCCCCTCTCACACACATATGGACGTAATCATTGTCGACGCACGATGGGACCGACAGCAGGGTGTTAACGTTCCTTTTGTTCTGTTTGTTATTGCGTCCTGCCTCTTTTATTCCTCCCTCTTCTTCTGCTGTTGACCACAAACTTCAAACTGCAGAGAGGAGGATTCAGATGTGGCGCGGCAGTAAATTAAAGGATCAAATCAAACCGCAGCACGATTCCCCCAACTGCTGGTTTTCTGTCCCAAGATCTACATGCAAAACATCCTTTTGTGTTCGTACTAATGAAGCAAATGATAAAAACTCTCAGATGAGCTTCATGGTGGCCTCATACACTTCTCTGAATCCCTGACATTTTATTTTCATCGGTATTACACCCCTGGGTTTAATTAGGAAGTGACATGTCAGTGTAGGAACAATAGGAAAGGGACAAGAAAGCATCAAAGAATAAAAAAGCCCCTGCGCCAAAGCAATTTATTGGAAAGTCGATGTGATGTCTCAGCAGTTTACGAGCACGCAGATCGTTGGGTGTGAACGCTCGAAAACTTCTCTAATCAGTTAAATAAACCGATGATGTCATGTGAAATAAAAGCCGGGTGTTTTCTTGCTTTCTGGATGGAAAATTCTTATTTAATCAAAAGAAAAAGTCAGTTCAATAAGAAGTGTGGGTTGAGCGAATACACAAGCTGACTGATGATTGATCACTGCGACGGGACATCAGGGTTGCATTTGGGTTTCAAGTTTATTTTCCAACTCCTGAGGGGAGACGCTCGCTAGAGGTTTGGGTTTTTACAGCTCGATTGGTAGAAAACATCAAGACCAACAGCTGTAAATCCAAAGCAGTGAGCTAAAGTGTTTGTCTGTAGCTGCAGAGTTGTTGCTTTTGAAACAACGAGCATTTTATCATCAAGCAACTGAAATATTGAGATTTATCAAGATGATTTTTGGAATATTTACGAAAGTCAGGACACAAAAGCTTTCATGGCGAGTTAGCTTCTCGTGTTTTTTGAGCTTTGAGTCCATGTGAAGCTTTGAAGGAGAAAGTTTTTTTATGTAGCCTCTCGTACTGGAGATGACACCGCTGCTCTGTTGCTGCGGGATTTTACAGTGAAACAGGGAGGAACTGTTCAGGAAGAGCTTTCTCTTTATTATGTGGTGGAATGAGGGCGAACCGAGCCGGCGGCACCTCTGGGGACTGTGGGCAGCCAACACTTCAGACACTCCAAGAACCGCTGGCAGCACATGAAAGAGTCAAAGAGAGAGCATATCGTGCAGTCAGTGACCGCCACTGTCACACTGTAATATATTGCCGGCTCTCATTATGTTCAGCGGAGAGGTTTGGCACTCTGACATGAACGCCCTGTGGAAAAGGTGTGTCGAAAAAAAGCCAACGATCCACAATGGACTTTGAGACCTGAGGAAGATCAGGTCCTCGGATGATGGAGGAAGATTTCTTTGTATATGAGTTGGCTGAAGTCTTCGGTACGCTTTAAACAAACTAGGTTGGATGTAAACTGAAATGTCTTCACTCACCTCATTATCCGTCGCTGTGGTTTCCCTCAAATTAAAAACCCGGCGATCACGGAGCAGACACACCTCGCTGGGGCAGGAAGGAGCTGAGCTGCTGCGTGAGACCGAGAGGTGTTTCATAGACACGGCTTGGCTCACCTTTACGTCCACATCTGACTCTGGTGTTCAACTTCCTTCCAGCGGGGCGGCGTCCTCTCCAGCAGCAGAGACACCCGCAACCCGTTCACGAATACACCGTCCAGCATCTGTCCACCATCCGTCCACATCTCAACAGCAACCGGACGACATTCCTGGTCTGCAGAGGATGAATCCTTATGACTTGTGAAAAGAGCTTTACGTCGGGCCATCCGTCTGTGCAAGCAGCTTATTACAACCCACAATTCGGGTTCACAGTTTGGCTGCAGCCTCCAGCAGCAGTAAGTGATTTAAGTTGGGTAACGTAATGTTTGTATTTAACCCCAAAGCAGGATCTTTTCCTGAACCTAATGAAGTAGTTTTGGTGGCTGAACTAAACCAAACTGAAACCATTTCACAACGTTAAGTTCAGGAACCACTACGGTCCATTACACCTGTCATTAGTCCTCTCCAAAGGTCACATACAGTAAGCTAAAGATCATACATGTTGTTTTGGGGGTTCATTTGTAAGAGAGAGAGACTGAGACTGAGACTGTCGGCCTAAAATATCCTGAGTTTGGATTCAGTCTTCCATCTTCTCCTCCTGACACCCGGACGGTTTATCTTTGCTCTCAGAATACAGAGCGTGAACTCAGTTTTGGCCTTTTTCTTGGAACAGATCTTATCCACACAGTATTTGTTCCTCCTCCAGCCACAGAGCCCTGCAGAGTAATGTTAACAATCAGACGACCTGGTCCAGGTCAAGTACAACAAGCCTCTGAAAACATTCATCTCCCCCCGTCCTTTTGTTCCAGGTTGTTCCAGAAAATGACCGAATGTCGCTGCAGTCCGGTCAGCTGGTCGGGGGGAGCTGTCAGGTCGCTGTTCATGCTCCGACTGCACAGCTGTCTTATTGAACCGGACCAGGATCCCTGTAACGCTCACCTCATTACGTTTAATTTTGTCGGATTTGAACAATGTGCAATCGGTGAGGTTGAAGTCTGGAATTTGAGACTTGAGCTCGTTCTGTGTTTGGCTTCTCTTTTTTGTTTAAGGAGGTGGAAAGTAAATGTGTCGTAACCAAAGTGCTGTACTTACCAGTAAGAACAGAATTGAGGTTCTGGCACTTTCCATTTCCTCTTCTGTGTTTCAGGGGGAATTATTGGACTAATCCACTACATTGACCTGAAGGCTGGAGCGTAATTAAATCTGCTTTGTGAATTTAGAGTCGGATTTTATTCTTCCTTCCTTCTGGCCACTTTAATTTCTTCATTTCTCTCTGAAGTTCTACTCTTTTCTTTCCTCCCTCTGGCCTCTTCATTTATTATACATGTATTCATTATTCTTTTCCTTCTTTATTTCTCCTCTTCCTTGATTTATTTCGTTCTGTCTTTGTTTCCTTCCTTTCATTCAGACCTCCTCTTTTCCTCCTTTATTTCCTTTCTGTCTTACTTGATTGCTTTGTTTTCCCTCTCTGCCGGCCCCTGATTTATTTCTTTAAAACTCCAGTTGGGAAGATTGTAGAAACCTGCAGGAGCAAGCAAGTATCCAACCTAAAACCCCAAAGCACCCAGATGCTACAGTCACCAAGCTCTCTTACATTTTTTGGACGAATCAATACATAGATAACTGTGTTAAACGGCACAATCATGTAAACACAAGAAAAATAGTCCTGAATGTACCTCAATCTGAAAAGGCTACGCCGTGCAACACTTATTCATTACACCAGACATACACCTGTGTGCTTTGTGCTAATGTTAGCTGCTAAACAAGTCTGTAATCTCATAAGTGTCTCTGTAATTTGCCTCAGAGGCTGTGTGCTTTGTGCTAATGTTAGCTGCTAAACAAGTCTGTAATCTCATAAGTGTCTCTGTAATTTGCCTCAGAGGCTGTGTGCTTTGTGCTAATGTTGGCCACTGAACAGGTCTATAACCTCATCCGGGGTCCTGTTCTCTGGCAGAGAGGTTGTGTGCTTTGTGCTAACATTAGCCGCCAAATGAGTCTGTTCTTCAGCTCAGTTTGAACACAGCACGTCATTGGCATTGCTAACCATAACTTACGACCTCATGTATCGCTTAAGATAAGGAGCGTAGACATGGCTACCACTGTCAAGCTAACATGTTAGCATTGAGAAATTGTGGCTGCACTTTCTCTGCCTTTTTTGTGTCAGCAGCCATAAATGCTTGATTTTTGTATTTCTTTTATGAGTCAGAGCATTTGATTCATTGATTGCTGGCTGGATGTTAAGAGATTTTCTACAAATATAACAAAAAACGCTTCAAGAAAGCCTTGCTCGTCTTCCTCGCTTTGTCCTATTTCAGTTTCATCCATATCTCCCTCCATTATCACATTTCTAAACCTGGAAAATAAATTGATACCAAGATACTAACAGACTATTTTACTCTCCTTGTTGTGACGTAACTAATTCCACTAGCAGGATTCGAGTCATTCCTGTTTATTGATAAACTAACCCGTCAGCGTGGCACAGAGTGGAATGACAACCACGCCAGGCACAAAGTGACCAACACAGTCCCTGCATGAGGTGCCAGCAGTGTGTAAAGAGGCTGAAGGTGTACAGCACCTGTCAAACCTCATATCAAGTCACCCGTTTTTCCAGCCTCAGTCTGCCTTCCTCTAACCTGTCGAGCGGTGCAGGGGACGCCTCGCTGTGTCATGTGTCCCATAAATGTGTCACCGATCTGGTCTCAGAGTCCGTTCAGCGCTGGGTAGTGTGTGTGGCGGTGATCTCCCAAAAGTGACAAAGTGTGTTGGAGGTTCTCCTCTGACGCAAGAAAACCATTTAGTTGTAGTGTCTGGTGTCACGGGGACGCATAGCAACGCAAATGCTGCCTATAAATACACTTCCACGTCCAGGCTATTTTAGACCCGACCGGGTCAAACAGGAGAGTTCAACTTCCTTTTACCGCAGGGAATTTATATCCCCGAGATGTCTGGAGGAGCCGGCAGAGAAATGAGCTGATGATTATTTGGATGATACAGTATATTAACTCAATTAACACAGTCACAACATCTGTGATGAGGCCAGACTGGAAAAATAAACAGACTAGAAATAGACGATTAAAGGGTCAGTTCGCTAAAACGAGATGATCACTGATGTCCAGGGGTGTTTAGGGTTGATTCTTGACTCCTCTGAACTTTGTCTTGCTGGAGCTTTCTGCAGCATCTCTTGGCCTTCATCAGTGGATGTTGTTATCATGACTTCAATGTGGAATTTCGAAATGTTTCTCCTTCCTCTCCAGAGTTTTTTGAATCCAGCTCTGTGAATTTAGGGTTTTTATGTCGACCAACCAGTGTTTGCTGGGACAGTGGACAGATGAACCAAGACCGCTTCGGTGGGTTTAATTTCATTTCCGTCGAACTCGTGCTTTACCAAGATAAAATGACTGTTTCTGTAAATGGAGCCTGGTGGATTTGGTGGGAGCAACACAACAGCTGTTTGTGGTTAAAACCAAAAGGATTATACTCAGTCTGAGCCTGTTAGGGCCAAAAAGAGGCACTTTCAGTGGACGTGATTCGACAGGCCAAGTTGCCCTCGAGGATTACGTTGCAGGCTGGTGGCTGAGGCGATCAAATGGAACCAGTTTCCAAAACAAACACAAGCACGTAAACAGAGGGCCCAGGTTTAAAAATACCTGAAGGACCCTTTGAGTTTATTCCATGTTGTGTGTCACAGTGGAGGCCACAGCCGGAGCATCCAGGATGCCTCCCAACGACCCGACAACTTCACGACATAACTTGGATGAGCTGATCTGACAGAGTGACCATTAAAAAAAAAAAAGCATTTTGTTAAATCTGGGCATTATGGGATCAATGATTCTGGCGAGAGATGTTTGTATAGACTTTTTAAATGTTGTTTTCAATGGATATATTAAATTTACCTCCATTGTGTCACAGATTTTGTAACACTGGAGTGAGATGACTTTTTATTTAATTGAGATATGTTTTAATATTTCCAAAGCTTATTATTTTAACTGACATGACAATCCAAAGCTTTTTTTTTTCTCCCCCTACCTTACTCAGTTTGATTATTTGAGGTAATCAACAGAAGGCAGTCTGTTTGTGTGTGAAGCCTCCGGCACACCCACGTACGTCGGGACAGAGAGAGAGAGAGACATTTCCTTCAATTCAGCACGAAAAAGCAAAGAGCTGAATGTTAATATAACTCATCACTCGTCCGACTCATAAACCGTCTCCAAGAAACAAAAACAGTGACGTCAGCTCATCAAGAGTTCCTGCAAACATTCAAATCCTGACCTGTGTGTAATCAAAAACAGCTGTTTGTCCACCTGACAAGTTTATTTTAAGAGCGTTAACTTTATTATTATCACTTTTTAATAAAAAGAAGAGTTAAATATTTGGGGGAAATTAGCTTGTTTGCTTTTATTCCCAGAGCAAAATCACAACACTGATGTTAATCTGTTGTGTAAAGAGTCAGTACATGCTTAGCTTAGCATAGCACAGCATATCATAAATACTGGAGGCAAGATGAAGCAGCTAGCCTGGAAAAAATACTCCTTCTATTGCCTCTGCAGAGCTCAGTAATACCATTTTTACCCCAAATTATAGCATTCATGGTTTTTTTTAACCCACAAAAAATGTTGATCGCCTCCTTTCCCAGCGCTAGAAGGAGATTTTGCCTTGCTGTTGGTTTCTGGTTGAATCTCACTCATGCCACAAACAAAACAGAAATCAGGGAACAGTAGAAAGCAAAAATATTTAGATGTCAATGTCCAGATTTTCCACTGGCTCCACTGGTTTCAAACAGTAGTCCAACTGTATATAAGCTTATGAGAAAATGACCGTACTTTATTTATTTCCTCTCTAAACAGTTTCCCAATGAGTTTATGGTGTCAGTCTTCTAGTCTTAAGTCTTCGTCAACACAGCATGACATTCATTTTGTGAATTCTGGGCTCATTTAGAGTGAAATAGACAATAAAGCAGGGTATTCTTTGGGGGCGTGGCTACCTTGTGATTGACAAGTCGCTGCCACGGTGTGTCCTCAAACAAATGAGATGAAATGTGTTAGTTAGCTTCAGAGGTGATGCTAGGTGTGCTGCTTTTTAACTTATAAGCTAGCTGCCTTCTACTGTTTCCAGTCTTTATGCTAAGCTAGGCTAACCTTGTCCCCAGACATGACAACTTTAGCATCCGTCCCAACAATCCTCGATCAATCTGGTCTTAATAAACACTGAAACTCGCTCTTCACAGATTACAACTTTTGTATTAACGAGTTTATTAAAGCTCATGACGTCATGTTGACAGTTAATACATGCAAATGATTACATGAAAACAAAACCTATGCTACATTTAATATCAATTTACAGTATTACTTGATTATTTGAAGTTCAAAATGACTGAGAATTCTGAACGTGTCGCTTATTGTTAATAGATGTTGTTTAATGTTGAATAATGATGATTATTACGGATCAAAGTGCTTAAAAGAGAAAATATATGTACGGTTAAATATTCTCTCTGTGTATAACATCACGTGCCTTCTGATCTGAACAGGATATACAGTCAGATTTTAAACACAGTCCTCATCAAGTACCATCCATAACAGGCGATCCATAATCCCTCCCTGTGAGATGAACACTTTATAAACACATGTGTCCGAGTTAAAACATAGTAAACGAGGCATGAATCATTGTCCTGGATGTTTTCCCTCTCCTTTTCCTGCGCTCTTTCATACCACAATCCCTCCCACAACAATCAAAGCCGCCACATCCAACGGGCGGATTAATGGGAGACTTCCTCTACATCGCTTCGCACAGTGGTAATTCATCTTAATTGTGATACATTCCTGTTGGCCGCGTTCCCAGCTCGCCAGATGCTCCGCGTCTGTTTGACAAATAAATCCCCGACAATGTCTTCAAAGCTTACAGTTCTGGGTCTGCGGTCGAAAGCTTTTACAGGTCGGGGATCCAAATGCTGGACAACATCTGTCCACAGCTGGTTTCTCCGACGACTCAGAGAACCAGGATGTGTGTCGACCGGCTTGTTCATGTGAAAATACTCCTCTGGTTCGCGACCAGGGCCGTTTGGCTCTCCCGCCGCCGCTCCTTCTTCCTCTCCAGCCTCATCTTCCAGCAGACGGCGCTGGACGCGAGGAGCACCAGTCCGGCCGAGAGCAGCACCAGGCCGAAGTAAGAGATGGTGGACCCGTGTGAGTTGAAGCTGTAAGCGACGGCGGTGACCACGATGCCTGCGATGAGGACCACCACGCCAAACGGGATGGTGCAGCGGTAGCAGGACAGCTCGGCCCCGCCGGTGGCCGCGGTCAGCTGGACCTCATTGACCAGGGGGATGTTCACGGTCGTCACGGGTGTTGCGGGACGCTCGTTGTTGTTGTTGACCTTCTCTGAGGTCGCTGGCGTTCTCATGGCGTCCTTATTAGCTTCTTCTGGCATCGCAGGATCAAGGAGCCTTCTGGTGACCAACCACAGATGGTTCCTCCTCGCTGTTACCAGGTTTCCTCACTAGGGTCTCCCGGTCTGTGGAGGAAGAAACCACTCAGTAAAGGAAAAGTTCACACAAAAATGAAAATGTAGGCTGTTTCGCATCTCTAAGCACTCAACAAACTTTGCAAAACTCTGCCACAAAAACTTGCCTTCTTGTAAATTCAACATTAAGTGCATTACATTTATAGATGATCAAAAGTAAACAGAAACCGATACGGGCTGCTTCTTTGACACCCGTGGAAACAGTCACCAGACTCCCTTAGAAAATCACTCAATTTTGAGAGTTGTGTAATTAAGGGAAACTTTAGAAACTCAATGAAATGCCGTCAATAACAAATTCTTAACTAACTGGTCCTTCTTGTTAATTCGGCAAACATCACACATGAAAATTATTTTTTTCTTTAGGCGTCTCAGGCGTAGAATGCATAGTCTTTTCTCAGATGCGATGAGTTAACATAAGAATATTGGATTAAGCTTGACTGAATTAAAGGGGACTGTTGTGCCTTGGCGGAGGTATGCGCTCTACTCAGTCCTGTCGGTCCAACTTCCCCCTGACTTTCCATCAGTTTTCATGTTTTAAGTGGAGTCAGCAGTGAAAGAGCAGACGTGTTGCTCAACACTGGAAAGACAAAGAGACCCCCGCAGATGCTTTTTCTGAGAATTCAACACCACATTTCACAACTCTGCCTGGGTTCCTCTGAGCAGCCACCCTGCTGCTGCTTTAAACTAACCTCTTTGCACAATCCGCCCGCCGCCTCCTGACCCAGTCAGGGGAGGTTGCCTGAATGACGCAGGACCTCTCAGCCCAGCACGAGCTGAGACATTCCCTGGAGAGCGCAGGATATGACATTACAAACTGCTCCGTGAAATGCGAGGAGCTTCGAAATCACAAGCAATTTCACAAGCACTCATTCCTCCCCCGTCCTCCTCCTCTCGACCTCGACGTCTGCAGGGAGGAAAAGCTGTGATTCAGACGATAAACGAGCAGGACGGTGTCACTTTCACTCTGCATCAGTGTCGCAGTCTCAACACGTGTTGCTGAGTCGTTTTCATTGCATTAGAAGCATTTGTTTCAGTGGCTGCGTGCTGAGGTTTTGTCCTGTTTTCAGAGGAACATTTGGGACTTTCAGCAGCTTTAAAAATGACGCATGTTGGGTTTTTAAGTGGCTGATAACAGATTCCACATCAGGATTTTATTCCTGACAGAGTGAAATAATTAACTGGTTGATTGTTTTCTGAGAGCTGCAGCAATTTGCTGTATTTTGATCATCGATTAAATGCCATGTGTAACTTTTTACAACAATAAACATCTAAATTCTCTGATTTCAGCATCTTAAATGTGAATATTTTACGGTTTAGTTACTCCTCAGAGACAGAAAGCTGAACATCTTTGGCCTTCGCAATCAAAAAAGTAAAATAATCGTTAGTCGCAGCCCGTCACATGTGAGGGTTTTCTGCTTTTCTTTGTCCTTAAAGATTGCAAAGTGAATCTTGAATAAAACAAGACAGATTATTTTGCTGCAGGGAATTTATACGGTGCATTTTACAATATTTTATTGCAGAAACTAATCAATCAAGAATATAATTTACAGATTAATCGATAAGGAAAACATGTGTTGTGCCTGAACGCAGACAGCAGTAGAAAAAGAAGAATCTTTGCTCGACACACTCAACTTTTTAGAGAATTTTGTCTCTTCAGACTCTTAAACGTAAAGCGAAAAACAATGTTACAATCCATCACAGACACATGAAAAATCAACGTATTGATTAATGATTAAATTGTTTAGTCAGAAAAGTATCCAGAGCCCAAAATGACATCTTCAAATAGCTTCTTATAAACCAACCAACCGTCCAAAACTCTTCATTAAACGACAGGAAAACAGCAAATCTTTGTATTTGAGAAGCTGGAATCTGTAACATTTGACGCTTGAAAGGATAAAAAAAAAAAAATTATTCAAAATGTTTGGCAGCTAATTTTCTTTCACTTAACAAATCAGTTAAGGATGTAAAACCCCCCAAAAAACAGATTTTAAAGGTCTGCAGTGTTTATCAGAAGATCTTTGTTTTAGTTAAACAGCCACTTCCTCTGATATCAGTGGAATAAACAAGAAAACTCAAACTGCGTTCACTTGGAAGTTCAGTGGAATGTGTCTGTGAATACTTAAAGAAAAAGAAAAATGTGTTTTACACCATCTCTAACAGACTTTATCTTTGTTTAAGCTGCTGCAAATTAATAAAATAAAAATTAAAAAATACTCCTAATTTCCAGAAAATGAATCTGCACCATCTGCATGTGTTTAACTGTATATGGAGTCACAGTTACATTAATTAGCTGTAAATTAAACTTCATGCAGCAGTTGTCAGAGTGGAGGATCTGCTCCGTGCACACATGCAGACGCAGGAGAGTTGAGTTACCTCACAGACGTTTTCCATGTCGCTCCGCAGCCTCCTCACAGCTCCTCGGTCCAACTCCTCTCATGAAATATTCACTCACATTCATCTGCTGGAAAGGGCGAAGAAGTGTTGTTGTTGTTGTTGTTGTTGTGCTGAAGACGACAACAAACAAACAGATAAACAGACAGACAGCCGGACTGGAATCTGACTCCCATTCATGAGGACCGTCCCCCCTGTGAAGTCCTCAGGTTCGGAGCTGCTGTCCGACTGCCATCCCCATTCACACCAACTATTTCAAGTATCGATGACGGGACCGTGAAGCTACACGCAGTCAGGGGAAGTGTGATTTCCGGTGTATTTCAAAATAAATCTCCCATCAGAAACCCAGAGTTTGTTGCATCTGCTGACAAGGCATTGGATGCTTTTATTGTGTAAACAGCCAGTTTGTTTCCGGTTAGATGGCTTGACGCTGAAGCTCAAAATGTTCAAAAAGTACAAACTGTAATCATGATGAGTGTAAATTAAATGTTTACATTATAGACGTCGGTTCAAGTGTTAATGTATGTTAAGTTATATTGTGTTGTGTTGTGCTGAGTTGTGTTATGATATGTTATGTTTAACTTTGTTGTGTTATTTTGTTTTACGTCATGTTTTTTGTTATATTATAGTGTGTTGTATTTTGTTGTGTTGTAATTTATATTATGTATATTATGCTGCATTGTGTTATGAAGTGTTATTATTAGTTATATCATGTTATATTATTTTATGTTGTGTTTTGTTATATTATGTACAACTTTGTTAGTTTTGGTCTCTTCATGTTATATTCTGTTGTATTTTGTTGTGTTATGTTGTTATATTATTTTATGGTGTTTTATCTTGTGTTTTGTGATGTTGTGTTATATTATGTTACATTTAACTTTGTTGTGTTAGTTGTTTCCTTTGTTATGTTTTGTTATATTATGCCATATTGTCTTACGTGATACTATGTTATGTTATGCTATATTATGTTATATTGTGTTATTTATTGTTATATTTTGTCATATTATATTGTGTTATGTTGTTTGTTGTGTTTGCCTCTAAATAAACAACAACAACAACAAAAATATTATAGTATTTATTTATATATCACCTTTCTGAACAAGTAAAATAAAGTAGAATGTCAGGAATAAAGTAAAAATACAATACAAATAGGAACATTAAAATAACATAAGCAATAAGCATAAAACTGGAGTTGCATCTAAACTGTAAAATAAAAACAACCATGAACATGATGAGCTTCTCCTGCAGGTGACTGATGGCACTCTGTGATTCTTTAGAGATGGATAAATTCAGCTAACAGCTGACAGCTGAACATTATTGTCCTGGATATTAAAAACACGTTTGCGGTGATTTGAAAAGCAGATGAGAAACAGAAATCCCAGCTCACATTTGTTAGTGTGAGATAATCAGTGTTACGTAACAGAGAGACAATCCCTGAGCAGAAGGGACAGATACCTTACTGTGTAAATGTATGGACAGTGTGAACAACAGGTGTTAGACTGTGAATCGATGGCTGCTGTGGGACGTTTACGTAACCATGACAATAACAGTGATCCCCGAGAGAGTCTCACATAGTGTTAGGTCAGCGTTTAAATCCAGAGAGAAGCCAAATAATCAGCTGTGGAACAAGTTTGATGAAAGACAGTTTCTCTTAATTTGTTAAACATGTTTCTTAGAAGACTCAAGTTTCCATTTTTTTTTACATTTCTCCCTCATTGACGTTGGATATTCAGGTTAAAGTAGGAGAAAATCTCATGAGCATTTCAAACTCTCTGCTTCCCCTAATTTCGTATCACCTTCCTCCAATTAATTCAGTAATAAAGTCATAAAAACATATTAACAAACACAAAATGTATGGTGACACTACTGTAAAATATGATTCCTTGCCACAGTTTGAGCACCTCGGGGCTGAATCCCCTGCAAATTAGAGTGTATGTCTCTTATTGTGAAAGCCTGAAGTGGAGTGAAATTCAGATTTTTAAAGAATAAAATCTTGTAGCAGATCATCAGAAGTGGAGGGAGTATATCAACTCTTTACTTAATTAAATGAACAAGACCATCCTGTAAAAATAAACCTTTACTTAAATACAGTCCAGTATAAAAATACAATACAATGAACGTAAAACAATCACATTAAGTGAGTAGTTATAACTACACAAATATAAATGCAGTCGAGCTGAAGTTATACTTAAATAAAGACAATCATACTCCAAACTGTACTGCAACCTAAACTACCTGGCTAAATATAACACAACTTCCCTTGTTGTGCACACCTCAATCAATAACCCTTTTATTGTGAAAGGTGAGAGCGGAAGCCGTGTGTGTCGCCGCGGTGCTGCTGCAGCAGAGGAGCCGTCATGTCGCTGCAGTTCACAGATGAAGAGTTCCAGGAGGCGTGGAGGGAGCTGGACGAGCCGCAGCTGGAGGGAGGATGGGAGCTCTTCACCGAGACGATGGGAGTGAAAATCTACCGGCTCTTGGACAAGGTAGGAAAAATAAATCAAAGTGCTGCTTTTTACAACCGGAAGGACGGTTCTGCCTTAATCAGTCAGAATCCGACTGAGGTTCCGCTCCTGCGCTTGTAGCGTCGTTACGATCATTGATTATCTCTGTGAAAACTGATGTGAGATAATTATATGTAATGTAATTAACGTATTATAAACATTAGAAGATACATCAGCTGTGTTGTCCTAGCGGCCGACAGTGGAAATACCCGGAAATTAAGCGAGAGCTGTTGGGACAGAAACCTCCTGCCAAACTCCATCTGCAAATCTGTCATTTTAAAATTGCTTACATTTTGGGCCAGGCTGTCCACCTGATCTAACCTATATCAATACATTAGTTAAATCAGAATGATCCACTCTTAAATTCGGCGTACATCTCACATATTAATGAAGTACTTTTTAATTCATTTTGACCAAAAGAAACATAAAATAAGCAAGTGAAAGTACACACAATTAAATTGTATTCCAAAAAGTAACGTATGCAAGAGGTAAACAAAGCGAGTGCGTGAATAATCTCAATCGTTCAGAGTTATTCAGGTGTGTTGTTCACTGCTACAGGGGAAAACAAGGCATCCTTAAATGTGTGTTTTTGTGAATGGAGTTTGGTGTGGATTTACTTTTCCTCTCAGGTAGGCATACATTCGGCCACAAAATCAGTTATTCTGAACGCAGTGTGCCTCGTTTATTTACATTTCAATGTGATATAAGAGTCTCCACACATGTCTGAATAAAATCCAACCCACTTCCTCATTCCAGCTGCAGGCAGACCGGCTCTAATCACAGTTGTGCTGTCTGGGATTAGTTACATACTGTGGGTGTGGCATGAAGTCTGCATTTGAAAGAGGGAAAATTCATGTGCTGTTTTTTTTTTTTTTCTTCAGGAAACTGGACTTTACGAGTACAAAGTCTTTGGTGTGCTCGACACCTGCACTCCAGAGCTGTGTGCAGATGTCTACATGGACTTGAAGTATCGCAAACACTGGGATTCATATGCAAAAGGTAAAAACTAAACTAAAGCTAAGGTTCACACGTTGTTCTCTCATCTCTCCTGATCCAGAATACATCTTCATATTCACATTAACCTTTTTTTTTTTAAATGTCACCCTCATCTTACCTTCATGCACCTCTACAGTAAGCTGCAGGTAACATGTTGTTTCTCTAGTCTATAGTCACATATTATATTGTAGAAAAAAAACAAAGATCCAGCTTCAGAATCACAAACGTTTTAGATGTAGCGTGTGTGGTTTTACTCATAGTTTAAGTAGTGTGTGTGTGTTTTTGGTTAAGTCTTATTGTCTGTGGTGGTAACGTACGTTAATGGTCAAGTTGTGTTTTAAATGTTTTCTTCAATCTGTTTGGCTCACAGGTATTTTAAAAGGAACAACATTAGTCTTTTGGGGGCCTTTAGTTAAAATTCTGTTCTAATAAACTGGTTACAGGTAGTTTTTCAAATGTACACCTTGAACTTTATTAAAGACCGTTTCCAATTTCCTTTTTAAATGATCTAGGGCTGGGTGATACGACCTTAGAATAACATTGTGATAATATTGTGTTTAAGTGGAGTTTCAATAAGGTTTCTCTTGATCAAGAGAAACTTTATTGAAACAACATTAGCCCACTGGGAGGCCACAGTTATTTAAACCTTTAAAAATACATTTTCGTCCTATTTTCTTTCTATTTCTTTGGTCAAACTTCATTAATTATCTTTATTAAAGACAATTCCAGTGTCCTTACCATATTTCCTTACCATAGAAACAAGGACTGGGTGATACGACCTTAAAATACATTTGTGATATTTTGAAGCTTTTGGCTTGAATATCACAATATTTTTGTAACCAAACATTGTTAGAAATATGGCCACGATATTGTGTCGTACTCATGCAAACAATTTGATAAATTAGGAATAATTATCTCATGTATGAGAACAAGTAGAACAGTAAAGAAAATGACATCACTTTACTGTAATTCAGCGCTTAAAAACCAGGAAAAAGTAATTTACAAATATCACAGTTACCTTATAACATCCATGTGTTGCCCATCATTTTTAAATGTATTGTGCGTCTCGTGTTCATCCACCTGCAGCTGATGTTTTTCTTTTTAATGTTTAAGTTATTTGTTTTACTCAGAGCTCTATGAGAAGGACTTCGACGGACAGCATGCAATCTACTGGGAAGTAAAATACCCTTTCCCGCTGTCAAACAGAGACGTATCCTTCTAACACAACGAGTCAAACACGTCAACACTCAAAGTTTATTTCCCTTCAGGGTGTATCGGAGAGCGTTTTCTTTTTTTTTTTTCCCTGACAGCTGTAACTCTCAGTACGTGTATGTGAGGGAGAGGAAAGACCTGGACGTGGACGGCAGGAAGATCTGGGTGATCCTGGCCAGAAGTTCTCCGGAGACGGCGTGTGCAGAGAAGAGCGGAGTGCTGCGGGTCAAAGACTACAAGCAGAGCGTCGCCCTGGAGAGCGATGGAGGCTGTGGAACCAGAGGTAGCTCATGATGAGGGGATATGATGATACGCTATCCAATCTGAGTGAAAGTCGAGCATAAACATTTACAGAAATTATGTGAATGCACACTAACACGGGGAAACATCTGGAGGGCTGTTTGGCTCAGAAACCAGCTCACACCAAACTCCATTTACAAATCAGGCGATTTAATTCAGCCTCTCCCTTGGGCACAGTTATATATCTCTTTAAAGGTGGTTGAAAACATTTATGAAATCTGAGAGATCCACTCTTCAACTCGGCTTACTGTACATCCCACACATCAAGCCAGGGGTTTGTAATTCATTTTAATTAAAAGGTGATTATTTTTGGTTGGCGCGCCACTGCTAAAGAAAAACAAGGCCCTTAAATCAATGTTTTTATGAATGGAGTTTGGTGTGACTTTCATCTTGTATTAGTATCATCTGTACTTTCACTTCAGGTAGATATATCAACGTTTGTTACCATTTAAGTGTGAGAGAAGCATTAACACAATGTTATTATAGTGTCATCATCGTCCAGACCTTTGTTCTGGTTCTGGACGGCTGTTTTGGACACTTGACACAGTTTTCAAATGTCATCTTGAGCTCTGGAAACATGTAAAAAAAATTACATTTCAGACTGTTTGTTTTTAAGTTTTCTCTGGTTTCTTTCTTTCAGTTTTCCTGAATTACTTCGACAACCCTGGTGGCATGATTCCTACCTGGCTGGTGAACTGGGCAGCTAAGGTGAGTGCATGCAAACAATAAGAGCATGAAATATTTAACGTCTTAAACCTGAATAATAATCCATTAAGCAGATTAAGAGGCAGTGGCCTCACTTAACGGTTAAACTTGGAAGAATAGTAACATGTAAGTAACATAACAGAATTGAATCGAGGTGTTATTTAAATGTAAAAGAAGCAGATTTAAGGTGATTTTATTCTCATGTTTTAGAAGTAAATTAATAATATAGTTAGCAGCAAATCTCCCTTTTAGCTTGTGCAGGATTTACAGTGGAGAGAACTGAGTTTAGTTTGTGTAAAGCAGCTTCATCTGGAGACATTTCCCAACGAGGAAGGGGGATTTATGTGATTTGAACGGCTGCCTGCGGGGATTACACTCTCCTCAGCTGCACAAGGAAAAAAACAGCACAGGGTAGAAAACACTGAGGAGGTGGTTGTGTATTGATACGTGACATATGTGAGTCTTATACTGTATGAAAACAGTTACACTTCTTCTTCCTTGTTCTTTTTTCTTCAACAAAAAATGGTGCACCACTTTCGTCTCGGGTCCATGTTGGTTTAGTTCGATGATCATCCATGTTTGAGATTTTAGGAAATTTCCAGCCTCGTTTGTGGCGACGAAACCGGATATTTTTCTACCAAACGTCGGGAAAATTTCCAGCTGTGTTGGCGACAAAAACAATGTACTTTTGACGAGACGTGGCGACAAAACTGGATGTTTTCTGATGAGATGTCGGAACATTTTCTCGCCTTGTTTGTGCCAAAAATATCAGTAATTTTTTAAGCAATAAGACCACAAACACAGCATTTAAAATTTAACCTAGTGAAATATAAAGTTGGAACATATCTGTGGTGGCAGAAATGTAATTTATTCTTACAATGAGGTTGTTACTGACGTTTGTAGGACACAAAAAAGCCTTTTCAGTGAAAGATTAAAAGCCTAAAAAGTGAAAGTGAGACGCCGGTAAGATTTATATGAACTTAACTTTCATTCACAAGTGAAAGTCGAGAAGAAACCGTCCTCTAAACGTGCACATGTTCGTTGTTAACCTACTTCAACGGATCTGTGATGAGGCCTTTTAAAGAGAGCGTTTTAAAGGGTTCACTCTCGGGCCTCGGCTCCGTCTCCTTCGCCTGTTTCATGCTTCTCCATCATTATCGTTAGCAGATGTGTTGCGGGGGATGATGTCAGCGGCTCCTCCCGGGTCGGGTCTTCCAGGCGCACATGTGTTTGGTGACGCTTTGCTGATGGACGCTCTTTGTGTGTTTGCTTCCCCGTGCAGAGTGGCGTCCCGGGGTTCCTGACAGACATGCAGAAGGCCTGCAGCAACTACGGCAGCTACTGCCAGAAGAAATGAAACTGACAGAACGGCGGCTCACGCACAAAAGGGCTCGGTTCTTAGTTTACTTATTTTAGTTTTGGAAGGTTTTTTGATGATTAAATTAGAGGTTTTTTTCCTGTGGGGGGGGGGCTGCTACTCGTCGCTGTAGCATGCTGTTTTCTCAGGCATGACGTGCATGACCAGCCGTCCTCAATAATCGGCTGCTGTTGGATCAGTTCTGTTCTGTACTGTAATAACTGAATACTGTGTCGTCTCTTCTGTGCAATCACTGTTCACTCCTCTTTCCTCCAGGGTTCAGGGGCGTCCGTAGAATATTATTTAAAGACTTGTTTAGAGTTTAAACATGATTCTCAGATGTATTGTGTTGCTACTTTGGGGCAAATGATTTCATCCCTTTATATTTGTGTTTAGAAACTGATTTATTCTGTGTTCAGTCACACTGGAATCTTTTTATCTTCATGTGTTATAACGAAGTAAAAATGACAAATCTTCTCTGTTTCCTGATGGGCGTCTCGTGATTATTATTATTTTTTTTTTCCCATGATGTCATTACTTATGCAACAGTAGTGTCATGACACTCTGTGCTGATTTATTATGGGTGCGTATGATCAAAGGTACGGGGATCTGAACTCATACTGCGCTGTGCTCCAGTTCATACAGGTGAATGTGGTTTTATCTGGTCATGACAACAACAAAAAAAAGCCTATTACTGTGTAATACTGCTGTGTTATTGAGATGAATAAAGTATTATCTGAAATTTGGAACTGAAAACTGTCTTATTTTCTCACATTGACACACTTCGGTGCCAGTTTGTTAGTCAGGAAGTTGAATTAAAACAAATTTAACTTGCTCGTTCCAGGTTGTGAAGCTGAATCACCACATGAACGTCTCACATTTTCCAACATAAAAATTACAGCAGACGACTGCTGCAATGATTCTTTTGCAATTCGTACGTGATCCTGCAACTTCATTTCAAAACAAATGCCTGAAAATGTCGCAACATGTGATGAAATTTGACATTTATGCCAAAACAATTATCAAAAAACAAAGTTTGCAAAACCCTGGAGGGGCTGAACAGAGTTCCAGTTGATCCATCTTGAAGGTCTGAAGGTCAAGATGTTTAGTTTTTGATTCAACTGTGTGATGATTTTGGAAGGAGCTGTTTCTGTGTTCTGCTTCTAACACAAATTAATAAAAAATACCTTGATGCTATTAAACTGCAGCATGTTAAACAATACGCGCCGTAACCATGAGGTTTTGTTGTCATCTGCCAGGTGTTTTACCTTGAATGCTTTGCAAACTAAACGAACTGACACGGTTTTGTTAAATCATACGAAAGTGTTCCTACAGATTTATAATAAATGCAGGTGTGTTTTCTGACTACTTGATAAACTTTATAAAGATTTTATAAAGCTAGTCAAAGAGTAAAGCGAGTTAATCCATGTCAAGTTTTAAAACAGAGGACTAAACTGCGTCCAGGTTAAAGAATATTTTCACATATCGCTGTAAATCAAGAGTTTTATTCTGACCAAACCAGGTAGCTGATTCATGTAACCATTGGCAGATTTAACAAGACGAGCTTGAGTGAAGTGTGTCTTAAATTCCTGTTTTTTTTTAATGGAGTCTGGTGGATTTAGCAAAAGCCATTTAGCTGCTTTTTCTGGTTGAATAAAAAGAGGTTTCATTCTTTTTTTTAAGCACAAAATCAGACGGAAAACTTTTTCATAGTGCTGTCAGACTCTTAGAATAACAATCTGATCTCTTTACCTGTGATGAAGTGCATCAGCTAGAGTCAGCAGGGACGTGACTTCTTCCTCCAGCAGGTGATCCTCCAACTAATCTAATTTACAGCTACAATTTTTAGTTAATTATCTACTTTTTGGCCAATCAGTCAGAGTATATTCTTACCTGTTTGGTCTATTAACCATCAGAAACATCACTTTTCCAACACAACATGAAGAGAAGTAGCAAATCCTCACAATTCATCTGAAACTGTGACGATGTCGTCGGTCAGACTACGTCACCATTGGATGATTTCTAATAAAACAGTGTATCCGACGTCTTTCAGCCTCAGAGGAGTCGTCAGTGGAAACAATGAATTACGGGGTCACTTCCTCGCCGCCCCTATAATCCTCCTGATTACTCCTCAACCGCAGAGTTCAAAGTGAAACCAGGACAGGAACCTCCACCTCCACCCTGTGACACGCCCTCCACCACTTCCCCGTTTCTTTCTTGTTTCTCTCTCTGCCGATGAGTCGTGGGACTGAAGCGTCGGCCCAGATGTTTCCTGAGGGAAGAAGATGGTCGTAGTTTCCTGTGAGGTCACTCAGCTGCTGGTGCAGTGATGGTGTTCGGTCGGCTGCTGTGTTTTATTCCTCTTCTTTTACTGTCAGTTTCAAAGTTCAGTCAATCAAAGCAATTAGAGTTGTAGTTGAACGTTTTAGGACAAGCAGTCCAGTTTCCAGACCTGTTAATATCTTGACTAACATGGAAGATCTGACAGTTGATTTTCTGCATTTTCCATTTTTTTTCGGCTGATTCCCAAAAAACTGACTGTAAAAATGCAATATATTGGCTCTGATGCAGCCGCCTCTTCCTCTCTGTTGTCGTTAGTGGTGTCAAGTGAAGTATGAACACATCTAGTGGAATAGAAAGTATAATATGTCTCCAGAATATATTGAACTGAAAGCATAAAGTAGCAGAAAATAGAAATAAGATCAATTACGATGAATCGGGACCAAATATCTGTTATGTGTCCTCGATTACTAAATGCTTATTTCCAGATTAAACAATTCTGTGATAACTTCATGATTTGTTAATGAAGTTGAAAGTGAACAGGAAGCATCAGTGACATCACTGTTAGATAAAGATGAAGAACATTTTCAGGCAGAACAATCAGAACGTATGAACGGAAGTTTTATGCTGAGCTAAACACAAACACAAATAAAATCAGGTGCATACAAGATAAATGATGGAGAACCGTACAGGACAGCACGTTCAGTCTTAAACTGACCTACAGGTGTAACTGTATCAAGTGTAAATGTACTTTATAAAATGTTGTGGAGCACTGAAATCAATTCCTGGGAGTAAAACAATTCAGAAATCGATATATCAGTCGGGATCTTCTGGAGCATTCTGTGTGTTTTTCATTAAAACTGCTGATAAAACCCACATTTCTTCTACAAACGGCTTAATTTGGATATTCAGAGGGAGATAATTTGTTTTAGGTCTGTCTGTCAGAGTATGAACGTCTTTCAAATGAACATATTTGTCTTCTCAGCAGCTTTACCTGAATGAAGATGCACAGACCAGCTGACAGATCTCTGATGTGTTTACGCCCTCTGCTGGTGGAAGTTGTGCATCGACGGAGAACAACCTGCTGCACCGACCTCAAACTCCTCAGTTGTCAGATATCAACACCAGACTTAACGTGAGAGGTGTGAGCGCAAATTTAAAGTGAAACTCTCGCCAAAATGCAACCGAGGCTTTGTTTGTGAATGTACCCGAGTCAAACCTTCATGTAAAAGCATAGTTACGACAAAAGCGCCACTTTTTAGAATGATTATTATTTTCGTTTTCAGGTCAAACTCATTTTCAGTGGGAGTGCTGCGGGCACTTTTACCATAGCATCAAAATCTGTATTTTTAAAACAGTAAGAAGTCTCGACACAACATGAAACTTTGCTGGTAGCATCACCAGGGTCTCTACACAGGAACACCAGCACTGACAACATTCAATGTTTACTAAAAAGAAAGTTTTTGGGTGACTCACGTTAGCGGTAGCATCTCCGGCACGCCGCCACCACACAGGCAGATCGAGCTCCACTGTTACTCTCCTGCCTGTCAGTAAATGTTAAAAGTGCCACTTTTGTCGTATTTATGCTTTAACAGTTTCACTTTAAGGCACATGGGGTGACGGAGATTTCAATGTTTTTCTTTTCTTAATATCACAACTGCAGCTCTGACTTACAGGCTTGTTAGTCTACAGGAAACAAAGAAAAGAAAGACGGCTCAGACTCACTTTGTCAGCGACCCGAGTAAATCTACGTTTGATTTTAATCGTAATGTGAGTTGACAGACAAAGATTTAACTTCTTAGAGAGATGTCGACAAGCGAGCGGCGATGTTGCGCGTGACCGATGAGATCTAGTTTCATCGATGTCGATGTTTTTTTGGAGTAACAGCGGCAGCGGTGACACAAATCAGACGCTCAGATCCACTTCAACGCAGCGTTTTATCCTCCTGGAATGTCGTGGGTGAATAATATTCGGAGCTGGATTCTTTCCACTGCCAGTCTTTCACAAATGGAAGACAAATATATTTCTTGGCCGGCCGCTGTGTTTCAGAGCGAGGCTCTTTTTGATTGGTAATATTCAGGGCTAATTAGCTTAAGAAAGTGATCTAGTTTTTCTGCTGGACTGCTGCTCGCCCCTTAACGTCAGCTCAGATTTCCCAGGTGCCTCGCTGTCTGCCAGAGGTAACAAAATAATGGCTCTGCTTGGAAACTGATTTTTCAACATGCTTTTTTTGTGTGATTTTTAATAGATTACTGTTAGAGATATTGGTGGAGGGATTTTCTTGACCCTGAATAGTTTTATTTATTTATTCTTTTAATGTGCCGTGTGTGTGTGTGTGTGTGTGTGTGTGTGTGTTGTTTTTGTTCACTCTGCTGCGCTAATCAGCTCTCCGGCTTTTTGGTGGAGGGCCCTCTGCTCCATTATGCATGCAGATTTAATGTGAGCCCATTTCTTTTTTTTTTTTACGGAGAGGGGAAACTGGAGGCAACGATTTCAGCGCTTGAATTTAATTTTCTTTTTTCGGCATCGCGGAGTGAAAGAGAATGCAGTTATTTCCTGTAATGTCAGGGACACTCTCACATTCCTGCCTCCAAACCACAACTGTCAGGGTGTAAAGTGCATCAGTTCACATGGCAGGCAGCAAGGTACAATTTGTTTTGTACAGATTATGTAATATTTTGTTGTTGTTGGTCTCTTAGACCACATCTGAAGGCTGGGTGGGAAGCCTGCGGTCATAGAGACGAGGGAGGCGATAACTGTTCGATCCAGGTTAACGGAGCTACAGTTCGGTACGTTTAACTCACAGAATATTTGAGCCGTCGAACGCAAAACTGGCAACACGTCTAATTGGAGGAATCTCCGGGTCAAACGCGAAACACGTCCAAAAGCTGAAAAATGTGGCGTGTTTTAACAAGCCTGGAAGTTGAACCCTTCACGGATGATGAAACTTTAAATGAGGCATCGACAACTTTGCGTAATTAATCAGCTGGTTGGAGGAAAAACTGGGCTTTTGGAGGCTGGATCCAAAAACTTTTTCACAAACTTGCGCCGTAGAAACAGTGATCTAAAGTATCTCTTAAATTGGCAAACATCATATGTGTAGTTCAACGAGTCTCCGTTCACCATACGGAGTTTTTCCGAAATAAAATCCGATGGAATAAACCGGAACCGGCTCTCGGCAGGAAGTCTTTCTTGACTTGATTATAAAACTTATAAAGACGCCCTGAACATGACACAAATACACCAACTTCTCCTCCATCATTGTAATAATTCTCCCGTTATCAACGTTTTGTCAGAGTTCTTCAGGAAAAGGAAAAAAAAAAAAACGAGGAGAAAGCAATTAATACACTCAGCCTGTGTGTTGAAACTTGGACGGTTCCCAGCTGATAATGTTTTCTGGTGTCTAACATTCGTCTTCAGGCTAACACACGTTACTCACACGAAGCGGTTTTCATGTCAACATTAGCACAGCTGTATTTCTCTCTCGCCGCTCGCCAGTCGAGTGAATCAAAACGGCGAAACATTTGGAGGTAATTCAACCTCGGCGAGGAGAATTCATCAAACTGTAGCGAGCTATTATTCAGATGAGCGGTTTCCTATAAAACAGGGAGTTGTCTTCAGGCGGTGTAATTTAGATATGATCTATGTGCGCACTTAGGAAACGACAACAGGGTGAAACCGCTTAAACACGACTTCTTTACATTCTCCCAACATTGCAAAACAAAGAAGTTGATGTCTTACTTCATATCCAGCTGTCGTTTACACCCGAATTCACAACTCAACGTCTTTAGTCACTTGGAAAACAGACAAACCTCAAACCTCTCGGATCAGATCTTCGTCTCTGAGGTTTATTTCCAGCGTCGTTCCAGGCAGAGACTCTCCGACATTTCCAGGATTTCGTACCTGAAAAATGAATGGCCTCTTTTTTAAATTTTTTTTTCTTTACGAGCACACAATATTGTCTTTGCAAGCTACTCACCTGCAATCACTGGTAGACTTGAGGCTATTTATACTGGACACTTACTGGATCACAGTGGAATTAAAGATAATGTATGATTTGCACTTTTTAACTGTTAGGGAACGAGCAAAAACTGGATCGTTCAGGTGGTTAAATGTCTTCTTCTTTGTTCGCTGACAGACTTGTTCTTTGTCCACCGTCTATAATGAGCTTTAATACAGTCAAACACAGTGTTGTTGTTCTCATTTACATACTTTTATGGTTTAATCTCATTAGTTGTTTCTTTACATACAGACTCCAGGTCAGGTTGACGTTTCTGACAATCTCAGTTTTCCTTATTCCTCATTTTTCAGAAAGCTCTGGTGTGTAAAACATCTGCATGATGTGGACAAAAGGGCCAAAACTGAGGGAATAAAGATGGATTTTCAGATTTAGACGACTATGTGAGGACGTAAATGAATCCTACTGATGACTTTAGGAAGGTTCTATGATTTTCCGTACATTTTCCGGGTACGTTTCTTCATACCTGCCACCCTGACGGATAAATGTTTGTACCCAAACTATGCTGAGGTGCTCTTCAACGTTAGACAGCACAGGTACTTCACGGTGCATTCAAGTTCTCCTCGTAACTCGTGGAAATCTGCACCTAAATGGACACAAATGGTGTTTAAAACACAAAAAAAGGTTCTATTTCCGCTCAGTGAAATGCATCTCACTAAATCTCTAATCACCGTCTTGTTCTTTCACTAATAACGCTGCTATAATCCTAAAAATATCCACTACATGCGAGCGAAACGTTGCGTGGCAGATTCGCTGCAATTAAGACGAGCACGTCTTTACAGTACACTTACAGTCAACGCATGTCTAAATTTAAAAGGACTGAACTCTGCTGCCTGTCTGCGCTTGCATGGATTTGATTGCGTAACGGTAATGCTCATGGGCTGCACGGTTAATGCCAGCTGTTTGTTTTCCTGCGTTCATTAAAAATAATTGTGTTTTCTGCCGAGCAGACCACAGACTGGCACCTCCTCTGAGTCGCAGCTCCTCTCCGGGCCAACATAAGCCCCGCATACCGAGGAGGGACTACTTGTGTTTACCTCTCCCTACCAGCACAGACCGACGGCAGACTCGGGGTCCTCTCCTTTTTCTTCTGTGGTTTCTGGCAGCCAGCGCCAGATTCCTCCGTGTCTATCACTGCAATCAGCAGGCCAGACCTGCAGTCAGCCAAGCAGCTTGAAACAAAGCAGCATGAGCGGCTGAACATAAAGTAGGTGAAGCATTTCTTTTTGGATGCTGAGAGCAGGAATCTGTGCTTTCTCTCTCGGCTTGGTCACTTTTTTTTTTGTTTTTTTTGCTCATTGATTTACTAAAAAATGAGGACGAGGAGCAGCTCGCATCATTTCCTCCCCAGAAGAGGAACTCGGAGCAGCAAAAACTTGTCCTAAATATGTTTAAACTTCAAACACAATTATGAGGAACTTTGTGTATTTTCTCCCTGATTGTCTCCTGAGCTGATTCATCTCTCCGACTACCTGAAACACACCTCAAATTAAATCACTACCCCTCTCGCAGAAGATTTTTTTGCTTACAATACACATTAAACCAAAGTACGTGCTGATATGCTAATTGTCCCGGTCAAGTGGCAGAGGGTGTAAAGCATCCAGAAAATAAGGGTGTTGGTTAGAAATGCTTGTAATGCAGAGACATGTTTACCGAGGAATGATAAATAGCATGATTGTGCGCTGGCACCAGCTGAGTGCTTTTCTTGGAGCGCAGCTTTACCTTCAGCGATTATTCGGATTAGACTGAATCAAACTGAGACACCTCGAGAAACAGCAGCCCAGCAATTTGACCTGCAGTCAAACAATGTGAAGGGTTTCCTCTCTGACAGCGAATCAAACGTTTGACCTGTGAGTCTTGTTGTGTTTCTGACGACAACTGTAAGAAACACAACTCATTAATTATCATCTAATGATGAAAGAACAAGAGAGTAGTGACGGCTAACAGCTATTCTAGCGATCTGAGTTGTCGGCGTCTCTGCAAAGCACCGGACAGCTTTAAGTTTTATGGCTTTTTCTGTGAATGTACCCGAGTTGAACCTTGGTGTAAAAGCATATTTACGACAAAAGTGGCACTTTTAAGATTGACCTTATTTTGGAGGAACGCTACTGTCTTCCAGAAACAACTATCCACGAGAGATCTCAAATGACCTTTCCGGCTTTTTGATTTTAGTATTGTTTCTTATATGAGGCTCCTTTTTCAACTTCAAGGTCAACAACAAAAAAACAAATTATCCTGCATTTATATGGAACTAAGCTTTAGGATTGTTCCACCTTAACTGTCCTCCAGGTTACGTCTCATTCTGAGATCGACTCTTCTCCACTGGCAGGACGGCGGCGAGCGGAACAAGCTACTGCTAACATGAGCTGTTCAAAAACTTTCTTTTTAGTAACTCTGTGTCGACAAACAATGTTCTCAGTGCTGGTGTTCATGTGTAGAGACCCTGGTGATGCTACCAGCAAAGTTTCATGTTGTGTCGAGACTTCTTACTGTTTTAAAAATACAGATTTTGATGCTATCGTGAAATGAGTTTGACCCGAAAACGAAAATACGGTAAATCTTAAAAGTGCCTCTTTTGTCGTAATTATGGTTTTAAACGAATGTTTGACTCATATACGTTAACAAAAAAAAGCCTGGGTTGCTTTTTGGCGAGAGTTTCACTTTACGTCATGTAGATAAATTACGTAATATAACACATGACAAAACTTCCGTCATGCTACACAAACAGAATATATGTATATAGATATTTATATACATGTATAAATCAAGTTGTAAACACTAGAGGTGCCGAAATGTTACAGTTCTATAGTTTTTTTTGTACTTATGTTGGGGTGATTACAAAAAGAAGAAACGCGTCTGTGTTGATAATATGGTTCTCATACTTACGTTAGATGTTAAATGTACCGTCAATTAACTTTGGCTGTGTGGGAGCATCAATAATGTAAACACAGAGTCCACACGGAGATCTGCTGATAATTATTTAATTAATGCCACTAAATACAACATCTCCAACGATTCTGATGAGTGATGTTTGGTTTTGTTTGTGGATCAAATGGCGCTCAGCTGTTTTAATCCGTCTGGCTGTCTGCCACAGTGTCTTGTTTTTAATACGACCACAACTTTAAGATGGCTGGCTTTAAAATACGGCCCAATAATCACACTAAATTGTAATTTTGTTTTTATGTCATTATACAGTCAGACGTTCGTGGGCGTACGAGCAGTTTTCTCTTTGTAGCTGCTTGTGTTTATCCAACAATTAGCCGTGTGATTGATGTGTCTTTCCCGCCGTCGTCATGGAAGCAGCAGTAGACGTTGGTAGGAGCTGTAAACTTAAAGGAGACCTGTTGTGCTTTTATTCCTTCCCTTCAGTGTTTTAGATTTGTTCTTTGTGCGTGTCAAAGATCTTGCACCAACAGAAGCTCCCCTCTCCAACAGAAAACACCGCTCCTCGAACGCCTCGTCATTAGCTCCGCCTTTAATTCTCTGTCTTTGTGACATCACACTTTGTCACCGTGTCACGCGTTTACGTTTAGTGGCTAGTTTGGCTAGTTCTGGGTCAGGCGTGTGTAAACTGACCAATCAGAGGAGGGGGCGGGGCCTTAAAGAGACAGTAGCTGAAACAGAGCATCTCTGGCATGAGAAAACTGAAGCATGTAAACCTCTTCAAGTAGTAACCCAAAAATAAAATAAAACACCTTCAGAATAAGTATACGATGTCTTATTTAAAGGGGCAGTTCAACCAAAAAAAATGTCAGCAGCTTGTTACAGCCCATATTTACATTTCTTTCTAGGCGGCGACCTCCAGAGGCTGTCGTAATTATTACAGCTGCAAAGGAGGAAGTGAGGAAAAGGTCAAATGTCCAAAAAAATGAGATGGACAGTTGGGTCAAACGAGCACAGGACTTTCATTTTGCAGATGTCTGTTCATGACCAGTGTGAAACTAGAAATAATAGTTATGTTAATTAAGTAATGCAGGCACGATTGTAACTGAAGAAACATGTATTTTAACTCAAACAGCGATGTTTTCCTAAACCTAACCAAACTGTGACGATGAAGGTCCAGGAAATAAACCTACCTACATGTATTTTAGATTTTGAAGTCTATTCTCTATTGAAATGCTGCTGTATTACTCCAAAATATTAACACAATAAGGTTTTTTATCAATAATCATCAGTAATGTGGATATAATGAGTAAATTCAGAAAATATCATCACTTTACTGACAAAAACACCAGGAAAGGAAAACTTTGGTTTGATTCTTCTGAGCTCATTTCTTTTTTTTTTAATAAAACAGCTGCTCAGTGAAGCATCACCCTTTTTAAAATCTATATATTCATTCACTCTTACAGTCTTACTGTAACTCTCACGTATAATCCGGCGTTGATAACATAATTTTCCGACCTAATTTTCTTTGAACGCCTCGGGTAGCAGCTCAGTCTGTGGTTTTGTTGCATGCTGCATTTTACACCCTAATTATCAAATTAAGCAAGAATGACAGCAAGAAGAAAAAAAACCCTCTTTGATGAAATGTGTGCTGCAGATACGAATCTCCGCGTCTCCTCAGTAACCTCCAACACTTTCTGTGGGAGCAGTGAAACAGTTTTTAAGAGAAATGTTTGTTATTTCACACCAAGCGCACGGAGCCAGCAGTAAACCCGTCTGTGAACTTAAGTGCTCTTCTATAAACTTCTCAACAGAGTATTCCCTAGTAAAAACAATGCTGTGTTGGTCAGAGATGGATAGGGGGCATTTTGGGACCAATAAACCCAAAATACACAAATAGCTCAAATGAGATGTCTCATTGTAGCCTGCAGACTGATTTACTGATTCCCAGAATCAAAGGCCGCTCACCCTCATACCGTCGCCTTCCACAAACAGAGTGGGAGTCGGGGGAGGACACACAATGGCTGCGACAGTATTCCTGTTATTATCATTCCGCTGTTGTTCGCTCCGCGCTGTCTAATCACTGGTAATAGATATGATTCATGAGCTTTTCCCCCCCTTTTTAATTTGGCTTCTGAAAGAAAGAAAAAAACAAAAAACAAAACAAAAACATAATGCAACTGCTTCATCCAGTGAAA
The DNA here is from genome assembly GCF_904848185.1 of Acanthopagrus latus. Lineage (NCBI taxonomy): Eukaryota > Metazoa > Chordata > Actinopteri > Spariformes > Sparidae > Acanthopagrus > Acanthopagrus latus. The sequence goes on from NC_051061.1 coordinate 22,865,455, forward strand.
TGTCAGAATTTCAGGCGTGCGGATATTTTCCTCATCATCGATTCAGCCGCAGATTTGTTTTTTCCACGATTCAAACTGACTGTTTGACGGAAAGAAAAACGGACAGTCGCTTCTGTTGTCCAGCCAGGAGATGTTCCAGATTCACAAGGCACCGAGTCAGATTCTGGTTCGATCCAATCTTGATTCAATTACGGACATTTCAGTTTCTTTACCAATTTTGCTCGGATATGAAAACGATTCTGAGAGAACAAATAGTATAAAGAAAAGTAAAGAAATTGTATTTGAAGGTTTACATGAAGAATTTTAGTATCTAATCATTAAGTAAGTTGTTAGTAGTGACGGCTATCGACTGAGTTGTCGGCCTCTCCTGCAAAGCGACAGACAACTTTATGTTTCTGCAGGTTCAGTTTTAGATTCCTTTCCTGTCGCGACGCTGTGATTATGGTCCGGTTTGGTTTAGGAGCAAAAAACACTTCAAACATCATGTTTTGGCTTAAAAACTACTCGATCTGAGTGCCGCAAACACAGCTGAAAGTGTCCCGAGGTCTCCTTTAAAACACCTGGTTTTATCCCCAGAAACATTGCTGAAGTTTGCCCGATTGATCTGATTTTTGTAGCAACAAACAGAACTGGAAACTGTCCCGAAACTGTCCGAAACTCTGCAGTCCCTCGTCAGAAATATCCACTACTTTCACGCTTAGAAATGCCAATGATGTGCACTTGAATGCACCGTGGAGTCCCTGTGTTGTGTGTGTGAAACGATCAGCAGACAGAAGCATCTACAGAAAATACTGATTATGAAAACAGCTGGTGATTAATCCAGTTGATCCAGCTCTCCGTGTTTATGTTCTCAACCTGCTGGAAGACGACTGAGCTCACTTCTTCTTCTTTTTCTTCTTCTTCTTCTTCCTCTTCTTGGCTTCACAGTCACCGAGGAGTGAAATATGAAGCTCTGGTCGACCTGCTCTCTCCATCCAGCAGCGGTAATGAGCAGTAATGACCGCTCATCCTCTCCGCTGCTCTCCGGTAACACACTCACGTATGATTGAATCCTGCGTCTTCGTCTTTTTTTTCCTTTTCTTTTTTTTTTTTTCAGACGCGTGCCTTGAAAAAACTTGCCCCCACATTTTACAAAACCCAGTTAGCTGCAGCAATCCGGGCCGTGGCCGCGGAGCACATCTTGCAGTATCATTAATGCCACTGCTCGTTACGGCTTTCGGCCTTGAATCCACACACACACACACACACACACACACCGGCAGGAATCGAAAGTGTTTCACAGCTGCAGCCATGGCAACAGAAACTCTGTCTCGCTTTTGACTTTTTTTCCCTGGAAAATAGCATCGTAATCGGCTTCACCGCACGCTGATAGAGTCGAATCCTATCTGCACATTTTCTTTTTTTTTTTAATCGTCCTCACGTCTTCACGCAGCTCCTCCTGCGTCCACAAACAAAACAGGCTTCACTGAATTAAAGCTTGTGTACATAAATTATCCAATCAACCTCAGTTAAGTGGTTATTGTGTTAGCCTGTTTTTGGAATCGGCAGATAGGACGAGGTCCAGACTCTCAGGGCTGGCACGTCTCTGCTCCGCCGCCGCCGCCTTTGTGTTTGTAATGAGTTTTAATTCGACGGTTATTAAAGCCGAAAACACTGACGGGAATCCGAGCAGGCGGGCTGGATTCTCACAGAGCTCGACATCCAGGCCCGTCTGGGATGAGTCTGGTGCCACGGTTCTTACGTGGGATGATTCCACACGTTGTAGTTTGTTTTAGCTGCCGCGGCTCTGGACCGTCGGTGGCCGCTCACACACACACACACACACACACACACACGCTTTCAAAATTAAGGATATGTACACACACTCGCTCGCAGGCTGAGCTGTGTAAATATTGTGAGAGAGGAAAAGTCTCGACCTTCTGAATACCGATCTCCACAAGAAGCACGGGATGACTCAATCTAAAAATCTGAGCTCAGTTTAGAGGAAATCTGGACGGAGATTGAAGTGTAATAATCGCTGTTTCACGATGTATCACAGATCAAAACCTGCTCCTTTATCTCCACGTGGATATTTCTTCGCTGTCAGACTGGACAGTAACTATCATGTCCCTGCACGGGATGATTTTCAGATACTCACGTTATCCATCGCCTTTGTTTAGCCGTCCTCCACTTCCTCGACCACCAACTTCCTGCCACTTCTCTACGTCTCACGCTGACGTTTGCTGTCCTGCGCCGGACGTCCCTTCAACGTCATCTGGCATCTTATTTTTCGAGCATTTGCGCTGGAACGCCAGTCAGCTTGTCTTTTTTTTCGTGCCCAACGATTATAGCAAATCTAAACACAGATGGTGCCGTTATTCCTCTGCCATTACGCCGCGCAATCAACATTTACTCCACGATGATTCATTAAAACAAGCAAAAAAATCAGTCGAATATCGCCAGTTGAATTAATTTCCCAGATTTTTATCTGTTAATTCAACAGTTACTCATCTGGAAAAAAAGTGAAAACTCCGAGCAACAGTCCTAAAACTACACATTATTCAGTTTGCTGTAACGAGCTGCGATGTTGATTTAAAACAAGCGCCGATGTGACGGATAAGTAAATCTTTGAAGTGACAGAGCGAATATACGGCTCTGATTACACGCGTTACCGTATAATCTGAACTCTTTAAGTTTACCTGCCGCCGGGCCGGGCTCGCAGCGTCGCTCTGGACTCAAAGCGGATTGAGAGGAGCAGCTTTTTTGCCCTTTGTAGTCGGCGGAGAAGGTGGAGGGCGGACCGGGCTTTGTTTAGTCTGACCCCGGCGTGTCTCTGCTGCTCCGTAAACCTCTGCAGACGCCAATCTGAGAGTGTCTGAATGACCAGCAGCACATCACTCACTGTCAGCTCGTCTCAAACACCAACACCTCAGCAGATCGACTTCCAACTACGTTATCTTTTCACGTATATCGTTGAATAACCGTTTTCTTTTTGTTGCCTCTTTCTCGACAAGAATTGAACTCAATAGCCGAGGGTGATTTAAAAACGGTTGCACGAAAACTTCTTCCAGGATCTATATACGTACGTTTTCTCTTCAGCTAAATGGCCACCAGAGTGTTGACTTTATCTCACCATGTTAAAGGAAAAGAAAAAGCCCGGCACAGGAGGTATCAGGCGGCACAGAACCGGACTCCCTGCCAAGCAGAATCAGAACGGCAGTGAAAACAAACCCAACTGCACAACTTCAACACCTCCTCCACCACATCGGCCTGTTTGTTGCTGCAGAGAATCCTCCTGAAATATTTTACTATTAACGTTACGTTAAATAAATCAGCTGTATGGAGGAAACCCAGGATGTCCGTCATAACTCAACTTTTCCAGATCTCAGCGCTCCTGCGACGGGATCTGGGTGGTCCGAGTTGCTCTTCCTTCTCTGCGGGAGCTTCTCGGGTTGACCGTCTCCGGACCTGCTCAGGTAATTTGAGCGACTCCTAATTAATTGTTACAGCATGGCAAATAGCAAGCGGCCCCCGTCTGTTCCTCGCAGAACCTCACGCTGGCGTCTGACTCGTGTTTTAAAAGAGTTGGTCTCAGGGTCGAGGGGAACCGGGCCTCTTTGTCTCCGAACCACTATTTTCATACTTCAGTGTCTGGGAAGCTGAATTGGAGCAATAAATGTTCATTGACGGTATGATGGATTTCACGGCACAGTTGAGAATCGGGCTCCGGATCGAGCCGAGCGACATCGACGCTGAACGGAAAAACCAGATGGAGCTGCTGCTGCTGCTGCTGCTGCTGCTGCTGCTGATGATGATGATGATGATGGCGGCGGCGGATGGATGTCGGATTTATCGTGACGACGCATCATCGCGCTTAAAACTCTCCAGTTTCTCCATCAGGTTTCACAACGAGCCACCGCAGGACATTAAAATGACATCAAACTATTGTGAAGTGAAGTTCTGGAGGACATTTAGTCCAACACTGACCAGAAGAATGAGCCTTTTTTTGTTTGTGTGGTCATCATCATCTCTTACGACATCGTAAAAAGCTGATACAATCCGATTAAATATCACTTTGTACGCACAAACACATAAATCACAACTTACACTCTGACTGAAACCTACCACGGACATTTTCTTTTTTACCCTCCACGGCTTTTAATTTGTATTTTATCTGGCAGTTTCTCGGTTATGACACCGTGAAAAACAAAGTCCGATGAAATATCACGACAGATGCACAAAGTCATAAACGCACCGTCAAACCCACTAATTCTACATTTAGCAGAACTTCACCACAAGCATCTGAATAATACGCCCGTTTGACTTTAATGGTTTACTTAGAGGTAGTGTTGGTTCTCCAGGTGGGGTCCGGCTGAACACTAACACATGAGTTTGGGGGTCTTAAGTTTGAGAAGTGCTGGATTAATGAGAGTTTACTCATTATGAAGTGAATTTCTGGAGCTGAAAGATAAAAATCCTGCAAATAAACAAGATTTAAATCAGTTTTCACTCGTCCTGAAGAAGCTGTTTGTTATTGACGATGCCATAAAATGTTCATGCACATTCTGATGATTTCCAATTTGATTCCTGGCATCGTGAAAATCATTATTAGTTCCCCTTCATGCTGTCTACTTGGATTTTAGTATCCGTGTGACGTCACCTCATGGTTGAAGCCTCGAGTTCGTCATTACAGCCGCTGCCATCTTGGATTTTTGGAGCCAGAAGTGACGATATTAGGACGAAGACGGCAAATCGTTCCTTGCTTTATCGCCGGGACGGGACCATAATTTGGTAAACTAACATCACATTCTGTTGAAGAAGACTTGAAACTAAAGATTAAGACCATAAACTCACGAGGAAACTGATCAGCGAGCTCATAATTCAAGTGAGAAGTCGGGTTGTTTTTTCATAAGCTTACATACTTCTTTTTTGGAAAACTGCTGGGGGAGACCCGGAGACTTTTTCTCCATGTTTTATAAAGTCGGTGGTTTGAGTATTAAATTCAGACAGTTTGAGAATATACTGATTTTTTGTGATTATAAAACTACCAGGGCTGCAACCAACAATTATTTCCATTGTTTGATTAGTTGTTGGATTAATCGATTAGCTGTTAATCTAAAAGCGACACATGAAGCCTTCAGATGTTTTGTCCACAACCCAAAATATATTTAGTGTCCGTGAGGAGGAAAGACACCAGAAAATAATCTTATTTAGTAAAATAATGACTCAAACTAATCAGATATCTTTGTAAATTCATTCTCATTCTCTGGACGTGAGTATTATGCTAATGTGAACTCAGTGAGCACGTTCTCCTCCCGTCTAAAAATACTCCGCAGTATATTACTCGCACATTTTTAGCAATAAAAGCTCAGCGGCGGTTACATAATTTAACTCTTTCAGAGCTGGTGAGGAATTCACCCAGAGTGAGGATCTTTTTATTGATTCAGAGCGTCTCAAACGTCTTGAACCCTTTTTTTTAACAATAAAATGAAACATATATTTAAAGAGAGAGAGAGAGGAGACAATGCTCTGGTCTTTGCCTTCATATGGGCATTTAAGCACAGCTTGTGTTTTTCTTTAATAAAGCGCCGGGCTGAGATCGCAGAGTCGGCAGGGATCGACCATCCCGGTTGCTGAGACGAGTTAAAGATCTTAAGCTGGGTGTCTCTGCTGTGCACCCAGTGGGCTTAAACATATATCACACTGGCAGAAGGCTGTTTGCTTTCAACCCCCTCCATCCCATCCCATCCTCCTGCAGCCGGGGCAGGCCACTGATCCTTTCCTCGTCTCTATCTCGCAGTGAATCCCTTCCAGTCAGCGGCACGGCGTTGAGTTTGCACAGTCGAACAGCACCATGCTGGCCGAGAATTTCTTTGATCCCCCTCCTCCTCCCCGAAAGAGCCTCGTATCTGACGGAGCTACTGAACAGCCTCCCCTCCGGGCCGGGTCACCGACCGAGGGGCTTAACTAACAACAACAACAACAACAACAACAGCAAGAGACAAAAAGAGACAATCGATAGTTTAAAAGAGGAAAATATCTGTTCGGCTCCTGCTGCAGTGGTTTGATGAGCATCCAGTTCATTAAAGTTTTTATTGTGGCTGTAAATACCGAGTGTGAGGTTGGTCTCTCTGGGAAAAACACTCCGGACTGAGCGAGCGCCTGCAGAGACTCCTGACGCCGTGTGACCCGACGGTAACACTTCATAACAACGCCATTATTAAATCAAACATTTAGGGTTCGTTAAGCTTCAGTCAGAGGTTAATTAACTGTTAACAAACCCTGTAAAACTGAATATTTCAGTCATGGTAATAACTTTATTCAGTAAAATATAAGTAAATCATATACTGTCACTTCTTTCCTTTAAAAATATATATATTTTTACATTTTCTAAGATTTATAATAAGTTCTGCACACTAGATCAGATTGAGTTGATCAATAGTTTATGAATCATTTTATTGTTGGCAAAGTTGCATCTTGTTGTTTACAAACCTTTACAATCACTTTGTAAGTGATTTATAAAGGATTTAATTGTTTATTTGTTTATGCAAGCTGATAAATTGCCCTCCAGTGATGTTACTCTGTTGCATTGTGGGTAACGTAGGCACCAGATCTGGAGAAGAAGTCGACAAATTGTGCAGAAAGTTTAAATACAAATGATCAAGAACCATGATTTTTTTTTATCCCACACATAATTTATTTTAAACCTTGCGCCTACATTACCCACAATGCAACTCAGCCACTGCGTGACATCACTGAAGGGCACTTTATCAGATCACATGCAGCTTCCTCTGGAGCTACAAAAGACTTTACACTACTTTTTTAAAAAAAAATTCCCACATTCATCAGAACTCCTTGAAACCTGTAAACACACTCCCATGTGGAAAATTGGTGGAATTGTCCTTTAAGTGCAGATTAACATGCAGTGTTTTCATCATCAATTCGTCGCGCTGAACTCTGCGTTACGTTTGGTCATTAAATAAACGTTTAAAACGTGTCTGAAGTTCTTCTGACGGCTCGGTCAGACGATTCAAATGGTTTTTCCAGATAAAAAAAGAACAAAAAACAGGGTTTGTGTTGCAGAGCGGCAGAGTTCACACGGCGGGGGGAGAAGATGGAGGAACATGCAGTGATAGTGACGGAGGTCTCGGGTGTGAAGGCTGTGAACTGTCCTGCTGACCCCTCGCGACCGCTTTGATCACTGGACCTCGGCGACAGTGCACCATTCCACGGCAAATTGCCGTGTTGCCATCTATCAATCTAGATTTTCCCCCATCGAGGACGCGACGTTTTATCTGCTCCGAGATGAGACGCAGGGGAACGACTCCCTGCGGCAGCTTCTTACTCCGCGGTTTCACCCGGTGTGGAAACAATTAGCGCATTAATTGATCGGTCGATTTGGGTTTTTGGACAGTTGGAAGAAACAATCAGTAATTCCAATATTACAAACACAAAGAGGCGTTCAAGGCCCTGCAAATATAAATCAAGACTAATTCAAATGCTCTTTCTTTGGCCCGGGAGAAGATTTAAACACTGAATTACAGATTAATGATCGTTATCATCTTTGCAGCACGTAATTTCCCTAAAATATGAAGCTTGAGTTTCACATTTTTCAGTTGGACGTGCTCTCTTCTCACGTACGTTCTTTAAAAGAAGAGTTACAAAGAAAGGAAATCAACCGAGGGTCAAATATATAAATTAAAGGTTTCATCATGTAGATATTCAGCAGAGTCACTGCGGTCCTGGTTTCTGCGTTTCTTAAGAGTCATATTTGGGAAAAATAGTTGAAATTCTGCGGTCAAATCAGTTACAAAATCCCGACGCTTTAATTTCCAAACCTCCAGAAAAGCGATGCCTGAGTGAAACATGAAATAATGCGGTCGTGCGACCAGTGTGGTGGAGTCTTTGTGCTTTTCTTGAGGTTGAGTTTGATTTACAAGAACAGACAGAAAATGCAAGCGAGGGCAAACTTCTTCTCTTTGTTTCCTTATTATCTGCTGTGAAAACGACTGCATCCGTCTCCGTCGTCTTGCAGCCACATCAGGGCCAAAAATGAACGTAAATCCTCTTTTTTCTTTACAGCTCCACGGATGCATCTGGCGGAGCTTCATGTCGTTATCCGTCCGACGTCTTTATGTTTCGTCCCCGCGTGAGAAAAATGCCTCAGAAAACAAACAGCTCGGCGGCCCGCAGCGGTGGAAAATGACTTTTCTCTCTCCGTGTTTACGTGACGGTCTAATTTAAACTAAAACAGATCTCATTGGTACAAATTGCCTGTTAATTTGTTTGTGTGAGGCGCAGATGTTTCTATTTTCATAGTCCAGTAACTTTACCCACAAGAACCCGACACTTTAGTTTAAATACCGCAGTTTAACATTTATAAGCTGCAGATAAACATTCGATTCAACACGCTGTAAAGTAATTGCACACAGATATAAGGAGGTTTTAAGTGCATATTAATCAGCATATTTTACGTCGGGGTTCAGTCGGTGGGATCCTCATACGGTATCCGTGTGTTTGAATACGAGCTTTCCTATGAATTAAACGATTTCACGTTTTATCTGACGGTGATGTCGAGAACATCGGGAAGAACCTGTGACGTCGTTGCAAACTTCAACTTCGACACCAGGAAGATTCACATTTTAATATTTCACATTTTGCAGCTCACAACCTGCAGTGTAAGTACACCTGAGCGCAAGAACGGCTTCGATCTGTTGAGGAAAGATGGATGATTTAATCTTCTACGGCTCTGAAAAGATTTGTAGACTTGTAGGTTCATTTATTGCGTCTGTTATTCTTGTCCTTCTCCCTCTCTGTTTATTGTCTATTATCATCTATAATTACAGGCTTTAATTTCTATTTATAGCGATACATGACAGTCTGAGTGACTTGCAGTGGAGGCGAGTGATAAAAGAATCTTGAATATGTTCATATGCATAAGTTTATTTATTTATTTTAGAGATGTAACTGGTCTGTAACGATTGAACGCAGCTCTTGATTGATTATGCCATCCAGCTAGCACAATAATGTAAGTATTTAACCTTGAAATGTGGCAGACGATCAAGTTTTTTCCATATTTTTCCACAATAAATTCCAGCTCTGTTTTCTGGCTCTGTTTTTTTTTTAGAATATATTACACAATATACTTTGTTATTAATGCTAAATAACACCTGCAGAGTTTCAGTGTTTTTCCCTTTTGCATGAAACAAAGTTTAAAGCTTCATTATTTAAAGGTGCAATATACAGTTTAAAAGAATTGGCCGAGTTGAGTTTATACTCCAGACAGATAGGGGGCAGTAGATCCCCAGAATAACGGCTACCAGCTCATTTAGCCGTGCAGATAAGATTTGCAAAAAAAAGGAGGTTACTTTCCAACTGTTTGACACCAAAATGATTTTACGTGTTGCATCTTTACCATCACTGTTTATCCCTGTCAGTTTTCTTCTTCCCTTCCTTTTCACGGTGCTACACTCCCACTAGATCCTGTAGAAATCCTGCTACAGCTCTCACATGCACGCGCCTAAGAAAACGCCATTACTCCATAACTTTACTAGTGGTCAGGAACTCCACAGGGTGCCCTGAAAGCAAAGCGTTGCACAGATCAGATTAGATTCCAGTTTTAACGCGAGTCTTGACACTCTGTGCGCAGCGTGCACCGACGAGTGTAAACCGAAGCGACTTCTTTACGCTCCTGCAGGCGATCCAGGAATTCTGGGAATCTGCAAGCGGGTATAAATCAAAGTTAATCAGCCACCTGAGCAGGTAAGAAGTCTCACCAGGGTTTGACAAAAGAAAGATGGAGTAGAACCGACCAACACATTTTTAGTGTTTGGCTGCAGGGCCCTTTTGGGGGAAGAATGTGTCTCCCAGTAAAGCGTCACCTCTTAAAGAAAGCAGATTACGTTACATACAAACATGTCATTTGTGGGACACTGGGGTGGAAATGTCTCCCCGGGGAGCAATCAGACTGACTCCAAGCTTTTTAAAAAGTCTCCTCTCTCCGCCACTCCTCATTTTTCAGACTCCTGGAATTAGTCGAAATCCTAGCTCAGGAGTATTCTGCCCCCTTTTCCCACACACACACACACACACACACACACACACAGCTCAGTTACATTGATTAGAAATCAATTAACATTTTCCTGTTTGTTGGAGACGCTTTGTAATTCAACTCCGCCGGAGATAAATCAGAGCTGGGAACATTTTTACTCTGCGGAGACTCTCACAGTGATACTTTTCCTGCTTCGCCCTGAAGTTTGAGACGAAGAAATGAAGATACAGAACTAATGCAAAATTATCTTTGTCATCAGAAGAGTTCAGTACAGAAGATCATCGTCCAGGAGGAGGAAACTATCTGTGCATAAAACCAATAAAAACAAATATAGTAATTAAGTGAATTAAATTTGAGCCTGTTGAATGTCAAAGGATGTCAAATTCCCCGACAGATGAAGTTTATTTTATTCAATTTGTCTTATTAATGTTTTTTTTTTGGACAACAATCAAGGAACGATGTCCGTAAATCCCTCCGTAACGTCTCCTCTGGACCGGACCGGACCGGACCGGACCACGGCAGCAGATCAGACTCCAGCCCTTCTTATCCTCCTGGTGATTTACTGTGAAGTTGGACAACCTTCCTTTTAGCGTTTGTGCACCAAAAACACTGAATCATGAACAAATCATCCTCGGCTGGACGCTGGACAGATCCAGACGACGATCTCCAAACACAGTCTTGTTCTTTTGACTTAAAAAAAAAAGGTTTGAATTTAATTAATCAAGCTCGGGATGCAAAAGCAGAACTTCTACTTGGCTGGGTCGGTGTCAGTGCTCCCTCGGACGGAGGCTTCCTGGAGGATGGAGCAGGAGACAGAAGGAGGGTGTAGCGGAGAGGTGGTGGTGGTGGTGGTGGGAAAGCGTAAATCCAGTAGGGGAGATGGAGCCTGGCTGGCCACAGGGGCTGTTGTTTTAACCGTCAGACACACGGCAGCAGCAGCAGCAGGAGGAGGAGGAGGAGGAGGAGGAGGAGGAGGAGGAGGAGGAAGAGGAGGAGGAGGAGGAGGAGGAGGAGGAGGAGGAGGAGGGGTGGTGCTGTGGTTGTAGGTTGGATTTTAGGAGGGTGGTGTGGTTGGAGGGGGGGGCGTCCCTCTCGGGTTGCTGCTGTCCCCAAACAGTCCTGTGGGAGCTCCAAGCAGCCAGCCTCTCTGTCGCTGTCTGCCCCCCCACCGCCACCTCCTCCACCTCCTCCACCTCCTCCTCCGCCCAGCATGGGGCCCCCAGCGTCCCCCTCCACATGACAGCTCAGAAGACAACCTCACGCTGGCTTTACTCACCCTCCTTTGTGCATTTTCAACACAGGGATACCAGACAAATTATGCTTAATGACCGGCGGTGGTTGCCAGAGGAATGGCTGCTTTGTTGCTGCTGCCAAGTGTGTAAATGTTAAGAGCGCAACCTAATACAGACGCCCGGGTCGGGCCGGGTCGGGTCGGGCCGGGTCGGGCCGGGCCGGGCCGGGCCGGGCCGGGCCGGAGCAGATGCCCTCTGGGTTACCAGAGTAAACACTCGCCAGAGAAACTCTCTCAGGTCGTCTGATCAGAAGAGACGGTGCGTTCACTGTCACTGCAGCTCATCTTCAGAGCAGTTTAAACAATCAACTGCCTGTTTTTTTTTTTCATGTTTCGAACTTAAAGGAACAGTTCACAACAAAATGAAAAATGAATTAATGAAGTGAGGAGAAGTTTTGCCGTCTGACAAACATTTTCCGGAGCTTCACAGCAAAACTGTTGCAGCGATGAAGCTTGAGGAATAAGTTCTCACCAAATACTGAGCATGTGTGCGACAGGCAGCTTTAGATCTTTCATTATCAGGCTGCGTCGTATCTTCATCACCCAAAATGTGAAGTGAATAAAAATGGTAACAAAGATCTGACGCCTGGATTACAGCCAGCTAACCACTTATAGAAGTTGGTGTTGAGACCTGTCGTCTTCAACAAATGACTCGCTGTTGCAGAGTTGAAATGTCTTCTTCTTCTTCTTCTTCTTCTTCTTCTTCTTCTTCTTCTGCTTCTTCTTCTTCTTTCAGTCTGCATGACCTCCGTTATCCTGTGACAGACGGACAGATTTTATTCCAGGTCTCTCACCTGTTGCAGAGGAACAAGGATCGACATCAGCTGGTGAGGAGAGTTTGATTTCTGCAGCGTTAAACTCTCTGACTGTTTATCGTTTTCTGTTTTAATGCACAGAAACATGAAACTGTGTCCTCGTCTTCACGAACACCAATTAAACATCACGCCGTTTTATTTTGCCATCTCCGACCTGAATCCTCTATTAGCGCAAATATTCCTCCTCAACTCAAAGTCTGAGGCGCTTTGTGAGTTTCTGACACCGTTTGAGAAACTCCTGACGTAAACCAGCCGACCTCCTGTTGAATAACAGAACACAGAAACTTCACGGCCTCACTGTCACGTTTTATGATGAAAGGGGGGGAAAAAAGAACGAGAGAGAGCGAGAAAAAAAACGATTGAGTCTGCCAGAGCCGGTCTGAGATCCCGTCCGTCTCCACGTCTGTTTGAATTCACAGCAACGACACGGTCGCACGTCGAACCACCGCGAGAGGGGTCGGCCTCTCTGAGGTGTGAATTAGAGGAGGTGTGAGAAGCTTATAGAGCCAATAAAGTGATTATTGGTTCCTTCCTATCAGAGCCCACAGAGACGGCTCAGTTCAGCAGCAGCTGAGAGGCAAAACAAACATGTTGGTTTTCTCTCCAAACACACAGATCTTAGTTAATTTATCACTTATTGATTCAATCTGAACTAATTAAGTTCTTATTCTAATTCATTCATTCAGAATACAGAGTCAAAGATTATTTGTTCCATGACGGCTGCGATTAACGGATCATTTTCTAGATGAAATGATAAATAATTTAGTCTTTATGTTGGGAAAAAGTCAAGATCTCACATCACACTTGTGTAAGAATCCTGGACCAGAACCGATCTGGCACACCCGTCTGAATCCAGGCCGGTTCTGATCCTCATGTTTGCAAAAGGAGTGAAAGCAGAATAAAGAACTGGTATCGCTGCGTGCAGACAGCAGAAACTAAAACTTGATAAACCTGCCCACCGCTGTCATACTGGACCGGACCAAGAAGAACAGGAAGTCTTCAGAGCCGGAAACACAAAATATCTGGCAACAACTTAACAACAACTGACCGATTGTTCCATCTTTAGTTTCATCTTCTACCTGACGGCTTCACCTCCTGATGCCTGACGATTCTGAAGCCACGAGGAGGCCGACTGACAGCCTCACCCCCCCTGCTCACCCCCCTGCCTCACCCCCTGCTCACGGCCTCACCCCCCTGCTCACAGCCTCACCCCCCCCACTCACCCCCTGCTCACGGCCTCACCCCCTGCCTCACCCCCTGCTCACCCCCTGCTCACGGCCTCACCCCCTGCTCACAGCCTCACCCCCTGCCTCACCCCCTGCTCACAGCCTCACCCCCTGCTCACAGCCTCACCCCCTGCCTCACCCCCTGCTCACAGCCTCACCCCCTGATCCGCTGCGGCCGCCGGAGCTGTGGAGGTGAGCTGGGAAGCGCCTGGGTGGCAGGGCAACACACGGGGCCTCCCTGGCTGGCGCCTGTAATTTTACCTTCCCATTCATCAGCCAGAGATATTAATAATAACAGCACATCTGGATTCACTTTACTGTCTCGCGTTAACCCTTTCCTCTGCAGCGCCGACTGCTACTGGCCAGCCCCAAACCCCTCAACCACCCTCCTCCACCTCCTCCACCCAACTCAAGTCTCATTCCTCTCTCTGTCAGTCTTCATTTCTCTGTCTCATCTGCTGCTTCAGCCTCACCTGGAAAACTTTCACTTTCATTGTAAATAAACGTAAATAACGTGTCGATCCAAAGATGCACTGAGTCGAAGCTGATCTCTAAAAACTTACTGGTTCTTTACACTTTGCATGCTGCAGGCGTGGATGTCTAAAAAAGAAAACAAATTAAATATCACGTTTTCAAACTGTATTCGATTAAAAATTTTAAAAAGTGACATTGTTATAACGACTTAGTGTCGTTGGTATGTGGTTGGAAATAAAGGACGTAGTGTCGAAGCCTCTCAAGGTTCCCAGACGTTGAAGTTATTGGTGCAGGTGACGGGCTGTTAAAATCCTGCAGTGTGATGATCCAGATTTAACCTCATGTACATTGTTAGTTCAGGGTTAAACTGAGCCGCACAGTTCATACTGCACCTCTTCTCACCTTGGGTTAAACATCTGTCTGTTGGCACACACTAACGTTTTAAACACCGTTATCCTTTTAGTGCCAAAAACCATGAAGTCGATCAGACAGCGGTGGTGTCAGGATATTGTTGTCATAAAGGCCAGACACACTCACCTAAGATGGTTCTTATATGCTTTTAATCCCGAGCAAACTGTAGAGTGAAAGTAAAGAAACCATCAACATGAAAAACACCTTTTGAGGAGAGACTGACCGAAAACATGTGATGTAGAGTCGGGTAATCGATTAGTTGTCAACTACTAAATGAATCACTGTTTTGAGTCATTCTTAAGAAAAAAAGTCTAAATTCTGGTTCCTTTGTTGAAAAGCTGTTTGTGTCCTGGACGAAACGAAACATTTGAGGATGCAAGAGTTCAACAATTTTCACCATAATCTGACATTTTATGGACCAAACAACAAACTGATTAATTGAGAAAATGATCAACAGATTCGTCTATGATAAAAAAAAAATCTCTTAAAAACTAAGAGGAAACATAAAACACATAAGTTATTAGAGCGGGATGCAGCCGGGGCACGTCTACGATGGCGAGCTTTTTCGCCCCGCCGTCGATCATAACCATTTCTTACAGACATAAACACTTCGGTGTTTTTCAGTACACTGAACCCTGACTGGCCCGTTTCAAAGTGTCGCCTGCAGACGTTATTTTCCCACCTAATTCGGCGAAGAAAGAACTAATTAGCCGTCCGTCCATTTGATGTTTGTCGCCGTGCCAGACAATCCAACGGCGAGAGCTGCACTTTGTTTCATGTCAACATGAGACGACGACGACGGGGTGTACAAAAAAAAAAACAACACTCAGACGTTGGCCTGGCCGCGTGCCGCCGCCGCCACTGCTGCTGCTATAACAGCGTACACATGAGTGTCCGTAGACACCTCGGCGTGGAGGCAGAGTAAATCACCCCGCTGAGCTGTCTATAGGTGGAGCCAGGGCCCTGCTACTGGCCGCCAGGCTTGGCCCCACGCCCGTCGCCCAAGCCTCCCGCTGGTGGCAACAGGTGACAGAGGTCTGCTGTGTGTAGAGCTGACAGCCCCCTCGCAACGCATAGGAACACTTGCTTCATTACCAGACCTCCTCCTCCTCCTCCTCCTCCTCCTCCTCCTCCTCCTCCAGCTGTAGAGAGGGAGACAGGGAGACGGACAGGAGTCGAGAGAGGCTTTACTGCTGTTTCTGTGGCACTAAACATGAGTTTGAGAGGAGGCAAAAAGCTCAGTGTGCATCACTCATCTGCTCATGAGTCAACACTCATGATGTCACACGCTGCCCTGCCAGCCTCACACACAACTATACTGTAGTACCAATTTTCTTATAAAAGACCTTATTTATTAAAAAAAGGGGAGCGTTGGCTCTTTTTCCATGCAGTGGACTGAGCCGTACCTCCCAGAGAGCCCCGACTGTTAAGCCATCGTGCCACAAACAACCTGCTAAAAACACTTAGAGTATTTCTCCCGTACAGAAATAAACACCGGCCAATTAGTGTTCTTATTTTTGGAACTATTTAAGCTGCCAGAGGAGTTGAAAATATAACCGACCAGACGTGGCCTGACACGGAGGACTGCAATTTCAGACCCCGACGTCTCCGCGTGGACATCCAGGAGCTGCTATAGCTATCAAGCGGCTGCGCGTCGGCCTCTGGGATAGTTTATGTCCCTGAAATGAATCCTCGCCGTGGAACAATAGCGCCACTATTATCCGGCGCAGAGAGAGATGAATTCACATGAGGACGGGTCATCTTGATTTATGAAGTGTGAATTAGGAGCTGAGAGTTTGAGACCGAGGTGGGGTCGGCGGGGGGCGGAGGGGGGAGGGTTGCGTGGCACAAACAGCCGTCTGTGTTGGAGGGGCTTGGAGACGCCGCGACCTCCCGTCATCCCCCCACCGTCACCACCACCACCACCACCACCACTACGCTCTGACTCCCGGCCTGTTCGCTCGTTCGCAGCAGCCTCTGGCGCGGCTGCAGCTTTGGCTTCTGACGATCTGTGGAAACGCGGCCAGATCGCCATGTGGGGATCAACGCCTCAGCGCCCCCGCGAGCTGCAGCAGACGCCTGCT
Source organism: Acanthopagrus latus (assembly GCF_904848185.1). Lineage (NCBI taxonomy): Eukaryota > Metazoa > Chordata > Actinopteri > Spariformes > Sparidae > Acanthopagrus > Acanthopagrus latus. Next base: position 22,881,786 of record NC_051061.1, read on the forward strand.
GTGCGTCTGCGCCGGTCGTCAGGCTTCATTTATGTCGCACGGCGGGTTGATTGAGTGCTGAATCATCCATCAAGAGCACAAGTATTTACTTTGATTCCAGTAAAATAAAGGTTGACCTGGACTTGTTCTCACGCCAACATGGCAACGTGAGCGAGGGCGGCGGCGGTTGTGTACCTGCGTATTTGTGGGTCTAAGTACACAGGAGGTTTTGACCCAGTACAAGCTGAATCACGGTCCACATCTGTGTGAATTCAAGACCTCTTTCTGCAGCTTCACGTCACAGATAAATGACACGATATGAGACACCGTGCAAAGCTCGGAATCATTTTCGAGTTTAGATTCTTGTCTTTAATTAGACTTGATGCAGATTAAATGCGACAGTAGCCACCACGGAGAAAAACTAAAATTCCAGTTTTTCAGTGAAGGTTACCTGCAAATATTCGACTGCAACTGTCGTCGCACCCAAAGTCTCACAAAGTCATCTTGACAAGTGTTGAGGCTTCATGGGAATGTATTTCTGCAAGCAGAAACGGTCTCTCGGCGGAAGTTTGGAGACTTTTGTGAATTGAAAAGTGTCTGAAAAAGACAGATTTCACCTAAGAAATCTGGCTGACGTGACGGAGCAGCAGCTACAGAAATCGCGGGGAAAAAGTGTCGAACTGAAAATACAACTTAATACTCACCGACGGGATGTTAAAGTTCTAGAAAGTCTTTTATCGTTCACGGCGGTTTTATTTCACTCCGACGATTGTTGGTGGAGGATCTTTTGTCGGCACTCCTGCTGCCACAATTGCCATTAACGAGGCGTTAATTGTGTTTTTTTTTTTTTACATCACATCATGAAATAATGTGGCTTATCAAAACTCCTGGTATTCACAATAATGTAGGGAAGTCAGTGAACTGTGTGCAAAAGAAAAAAAAGTTCAATAAAATTCAAAATACTGGAAAAATGATGATGCAAAGAGGAAAGTCAGCGCGCTCAATGAGCCAAAGACTCAAAGTCGTATTACAGGAGTTCGTAAAAATACTTGTTACCGTGCCAACAGTCGACCCATTTGTGTACTTGTACTTCAGCTCCACGCCTGAGTATCATCCGCGGAATCTCTCCAGGTTATTTGCACGCAGAAAAAATAAAATTAAGTATATTTTTCGGTCACCTGTGTGCTTCAGTATAAGTCCAGTCTCCTGAGAAATCACTGAGCACTTTGTTCTGACTCTCTCTGGTTTAATGACTTTGTTTGGATGCAGAGTTTTCTGTCTGTGAGAGCGTTTTATGGACGAATGGAAGGAACACACACTCGCACCGGGCTTCTGCTGCTTTCTGAGCATCGACTCCGCAACCTGTGGGAAAAGTGAGCTAAATGTGCTAATTATAGCGCTCGTTAAAAGCCGCAGATATTTATGAGCGTTCTCGCTCAACCCGAAGATGACTCTGTGTAAGATTTGACTGCTGACTGACTGGAGTTCGATTCAAATACACTCCAAGAGAGAAAACATGCAATTAATGAGCTGATTTTGTGTGTCAGGTTGAAGGAAGTCTGAATTTCTTCTGTTCTTTTTGCTTTACGACGAGGAAGGTGACGGCAAACAAAAAAAAACGCGACTTTGTGAGAATGCAAATGCGCCACCCGAGTCATGGTCAGCGGTCCGAGGCGGCAATTAATTTTAATTAAGCTCCCAGCAGGAGTGATTATTGTGATTGTGTGCTCTTGGATTGCAGAGGAATGGAAAAAGTGCTAAACAAACTAGCAAATTGCACACCTCCCGAGTGCCAGAGTAAACAGAATAGCACCCACTCCGTGTCTGTGTGTATTCAGCTTGGCAATGTGGCCTCAATTAGCTGGAGGTGTGAAAGTGGCGTACTGAGGGAGATAAAGCGCCTGAAAGGTGCTTTGTGTTTCCTCTCTTGTCATTGATAACCTCCAGCGCACACGGCAGCGGCGGCGGCCTCGGCTCGGACAGATTTTTGTTTTTCGACTCCTGAAGTTTTAAAAGTATCTCAGGTATTTGTGGCTGTGCTCTGGATGAGAGTGGATCAGAATCAGTTCTGTGTGTGTGTGTGTGTTTCTACCTTCTTGGTACCGGCGCTGAAGGTGTCTGCCAAGAGAGAAGTCTGCTTTTCCTCACTAAATGAGAAATCAGCAGGGGAAGGCTACAATGACCCGGCGCACGGCTCGAACAAGGCGGATTCATTTTAAACGCGTATCCTTAAAGGTTTTTAAACGTCTTCCCGAAGAACCAGACCCAGGTCATTACACCGGGCCTGGGTTTAATAGCAACAAAAAAAAAAAAATGAGGGGGTGGGGGGGACTGTGTTTGGTTAACTCGTCCATTAGGCAGGCGTCTGTCTCAAGTAGCCTGTCTTCTTAAGGAGGAATATTTCACTATCAAAATGTTCCTGTGGTAAAACAGTAGGAAGGGATTAGAAGAAACAAAAACAACTCAGCGTTAAATGAGCCTGGCAGTCCTGATGACACTTAATGAGAACCACGTTTGGACTTCACCCATGCAGCCACATTAGAAATGAAATATTCCAGCGTGTGAAATACTTTTTTTTTATACGTGCCAGGTTCGAGTTCGAGAAGCCCTCGAGTCAGAATACCAGACGACTGCAGGTGAACGGGTTAAACTTCCTGAGTGATAGATGAATGATGTGAAACCTCCACAAGACATTTTATCTTAAGTTGAGTCACAGTCGAATTAAAAATGTGCCAAGTTGCAAACATCCAAAACAGAAATCTGAACATTGGATAAACTTGTGTTTTCTTTACGTATCAAAGTCAAAGGGTTTCTCTTTTCACTACAGCCATAAAAAAATCTATTTCCCCCCATGTTTTAGGAATAAAATGCTCTTAATGATGCTGTGAGTGATATTTAAACAAACCTGTCTGTTAAAAAGTAAAACTGGACCGTTTAAGTGCTGCTGAAGTGGAGATTTCCACCTTTTTCAACTGTTTTTCTTCACTATTTTAGTAAGAAAATAATGCTAACGGCAGCTTTAACTATCATGAAATCACTGTGGAGATCAAACTCCTGTTGAGTTCATTCATTAATACTGAAGGTTTTGATTTAAAATACTAAAAAGATGAATGAATATCAACAGAATGTGAAGAAACATTGTTGACATCTACGTGTTGGGTCGCAGACATGTCAACTGAAGTTAGCATGCTAACATGCTAGCCCCTCTTCTTGTAATACCGCTTTATACCACAAGAGGTGATAGTCAGATAGCCGTAGTTTCAGCTCAGGGGATGTAAAAGTGTCGAGTTTGCTACGACTCAACTCACAAAATGTCATGAAAGCAGTTTTTTTTCCACAGCTTTACACCTTTTGTATTCAAGTTTCTCTCTTTGGCAGACCTGAGATCAGCTGAATCTCCTCGCTAAGTCATCATAAAACACACTTCAATCAAATCAAATCAAGTACAGCTCACCAGAACACTCTTTTTTCCACTGGTTTGGTCCAAATAAACCCACAGCTCACAGAGTTAGATGTGAAAATACAACGTTGTTTCCACTCTGGTCTGAGCTGCTGTAAATCGCCTCTGTATTCTATCCTCCCCGTCGTCAGTCAATCCCAAATCTGTCGATTTCGGAGGCTGCGTTCAATCCCAGCATGGCGTTGATCGCTGTTACTCTCCCCTGTCTGAGGTCACGATTCAGGTAGACTCCTGTCAGCTAACAGCTTAGCTCCATGGCTAACGGAGCTACATGCTAATGGCAGGTAGTCGCTACAGCCAAAGAAAGCAAAAAAGTGTAAAAAGAGCTTCTTTTTTTTCCTACAAATTGCACCTTTAAGACAAATTTTCTAATATTTTTTGCCTAAAACTGAAAATGAGGCTGTTTAACTAAACATACACTTATTTTTCTCTAGAAATTTAAAGTAAAAACAAACACTTAAATGTGCATTTTGGACATTTTCTTTGCGCCCGAAACCTCAAAACCGATTTTAATCCCCTTAGAAATTGTCAATAAGAGAATAAGTGTTTGCTCTCAGTGTCTGATTTCAGTGTTAGCTTGTGGTTTTATCAGGTTTGTATCTCCGCGTCTGTGCAGCGTTTCACTCGGCAGCGTCTCCGCGTGTGAATGCTCTGGATTGAGCCTATCTGTCAGAGCCGTGGTTTATGATACGTGCCGGTCAGATGAAAAATATAAGGGGTGACATTTTCCAGACTTTTTTTTTTTTTTTTACCTCACCATCATTTGACCGTAAACTAAATGAGTCGTGTGCTCAAAGTGCTTGTGTGAATTAGCTCATTCAAATTGAAACAGAGATGCATTTATCTCACGCGGATGGTTTATGGCTGATGTAGCAGCTGGCTAAGTTCTTCCATTAAATTATTTTTTCAGAGAATGATTCTCTGAGCGTGAGTTTAGACAGGTTCGCAAATTGTGATACTTTCCATGGCTGCCGCTTAGCGAGCGTTGTTTATTTGGGAGCTAATTTGGCCGGCTTTATTGAGAAGGCTCGCTGTGGCACCGGTACAGCCAGAAATATTGTCCCACTTGAGTTGGACACAGGCAGTAAAATACGCTGCAAAAAGTGCACTTAACAGGCCGTTTCATCTCCTGTTCAGGCTGTAAATTGTGACTTTCTTCAAATAAGTGAACGTTTCTGGTCGTTTGGTTGATGTGTTCACTCGTTTCCGGTGTCGAGTGCAGTTGTGGGATTGTTTTAAACCGTTTTTAATAAACGCTGCGCTCACTGCAGGTTTCCTTTTGTGTTCCTGTGACCTTCAGGTTGTTCGAGCTGTCTTATTAAACTTCCTCTGACACACATCATATATTCTGCATCCGGTTGTTTCTGCATGTAGTTTCTTTTTGAAACCAACCCTGTTTTAACGGCACAGAGTCGTCAAATGAAAATAACTCTCACATCTTCTTTTTTATACGCATTTCCATAAAAGTCAATCTGACACATTTTCTGTGTGTGGGAACTTTTGGGATCTCCACCAGAAGTCAGTTTCACATTATCAGCCTAAGATATTATTTGAAAAATAAGATGCAACCTTCTATGAACTCTCCTCCGTGTCGTTAAAACACTATTTTAATTCTCAAAGTAGACTAATATTGTCCAAACTTAACTGAACATTGTTTGCATTTTGCGGTGAAAACCTTCAGAGGAACACAGACGACAGTATTTCCCAATATTTGCTCGTTGTTTGCAAGCTCGACCTCGAGCTGATCGATGACTTTGATTATCTACGACACGGAGAAGACTCTCAGTTGGAGGACGAGTCTCAGCCGAGAGCGGACCACGTTAACTTTTGGTGTTGATGTGGATAAAAAGACGGATCTGGATGAAAAACATCAGGTAAATTCAGGTTCTGGTATCAACAAGTTGAGGACGACTGACGTGGATATAAATATAAATTCATGTGTATAGTTTTGTTGTCGTGGTTGGTTGTTTAAATTGTGGCGAAGCAGCAATTTAGAGTGATGCAGGGCTGTCGGGTTTGATATTGGCCCTCATGCGCTCCAGAGTGCCACTCCAGTTGAATTTGACTTTTAAAAAACGACCAGAAATGTTCCCAGTTCAGCTCAGAAAAAGAAAAGACATGAGCTCAGAGGTTTAATGATTCTGGGCTGAAAACAGAAAAAAGTGAGGTTCTGATCCAGATGTGACATGTTTTCAAACTTCTTAAGGAAATGAAGCTTGTCGTCCAGACTAAATGTATTTTTATTTTTTTTTCTTATACCAGTGGTGAAAGAAATCTGCTTTCACTTGAGTAGAAAAAAAATAATAAAAATACCACAATGTAAAATAACTCCTGAGTGGAGAAACTGGACAAAGTGAATGTGTGAAGGCGAACAGAACAATCTGCAGCGTCAGAAGTTTGAGCGAGCACAGAGAGAAGCAAAATGTACTTTAAATATCCAAAGTAAAAGTACTGCCATCTATATATAGCTTTTACTATTATTAGTGTTCATAGAAAGAGGTAATTTACCACAAATACACTTTGAATCTGCAGCAGAGAAGCTTCTGGCTGCACAGACTCTCGTCCTGCAGCTCCAGCAGAAGGATTCTCCAGATGAAAGACTCAAACAATCATCCCCACTGTGAGACTGATTTAAGGACGTCTGGAAAACCGACAGGGGGCGTCTCCTCTGCCTGCACACCCCCTCCCCTCCCTCCCCTCCCTCCCTCCTCCGGTGCGGTGGAAGAAGGAGGTATTGGGGATCTCCTCCTAGACAACAAACCCACATTCAAAGAGGGGCACACGCGTTACGTCACGCTCCGTGTGGAGAATATAACGGAGGTGGCGCGTTACGCACAGCGCTTTTCTGTCGGAGGGAGACACCGGGAGCATCATGCCGAGGCCGCGCGCACCGAGCCCGAGGACACATCTGAGCGTCGTCACGAGAAAATAAAGTTTTATATTCTGTCACGGGGATTTTTCATCATGGGAAACTGAGTTTTCACGGGACACTTGAAGACGCAGGTTTGGATTTTTTTTATTTATTTTTTTGTTGGCTCACGCGTAATTGCGCACAAGAAAAGATAAAAGCTCCCCTCTTGTGCGCGCTGATCTCCCCAAGCAGCCCCGACATGGATCAGAGCCCCCAGCAGTGTGTGGCCATGTATCTGCTGCTGCTCTCCCTCGGACTTCTCATGGACAGAGGGATCTGTCAGCACTACTACCTTCTGCGCCCCATCCCGAGTGACAGTCTGCCGCTTGTGGAATTAAAAGAGGACCCGGACCCGGTGTTCGACCCCAAGGAGCGGGACCTTAACGAGACCGAGCTGAAGAGCGTCCTGGGGGACTTTGACAGCCGCTTTTTGTCCGTTTTACCGCCGGTGGAGGACAAATACCCCGGGAACGATGAGCTGGATGACTTTGAGGCGCTAAAGCCGGGTGGAGTTCTGCCCAAGGAGATCCGGGCGGTGGACTTCGACGTGCAGCTCGGCAAGAAGCACAAGCCCAGTAAGAAACTGAAGCGGCGGCTGCAGCAGTGGCTGTGGGCGTACTCGTTCTGCCCGGTCGTGTACACGTGGACCGACCTGGGGAACAGGTTCTGGCCGCGGTTCGTGCGCGCGGGCAGCTGCCTGAGCAAAAGGTCGTGCTCGGTGCCGGAGGGGATGGTGTGCAAGCCCGCCAACTCGACCCACCTGACGGTCCTGCGCTGGAGGTGCGTGCAGAGGAAAGGAGGACTCAAGTGCGCGTGGATACCTGTGCAGTACCCGATCATCACAGACTGCAAGTGCTCGTGCGCCAGCTAGAAACCGGAAGGGACACGAGACTCTGAAAACAAACAAACAAACAAAAGAAAAGAATAAATTATAAGCTCATTATTTTTGTGATTCTTTCTCTCACGTGCACTACCGAGTGTAGGAATGTAATTGTCTGTATATGCGGTGCCATGCAGTTCTTATATAGCTCACTGTACAGAGTCAGTATTACCTGTAACCAGAGTCTACTTTATTTGTGGAGAATATTGGTTATATATTTTGTATTTATGGAGATTATGGCGCATAGAGCCACGTCAGGACTTCGCTGTTTTCTCTCCCATATTTGGATGAAGCAGCTCGACCTCAGAGTTAAACGTGGCTTACTTTTGTTTTTTTTTGTTTTTTTGTGATCCAGACTTTGTTTTTATCCTGTAAATTAAGGACATGTGCTATTTATTCTTTATATTCGTGACAATAAACCGACACTGAAATGATTTTAAATGTTTTTTTTTCTTCTTCCTTTTCTGTTTGTTCACATCACAGCCCAGGATACCTTGGTTTCATTTTGCTTTGTTTTGTTTTCAGTCACCTGCCACAGCAGCGCTGACACCATTTTACGCATCACCTACTTTTCACAATCATGACCTTTATATTCTGTGTGTGGCTCCACTCTGCATCGCAGCTTATGGTGGTAATTATAGCAAACAAGAGAGGATTAAGATGAACTTGGAAGCAGATTTATTGGGACTATAATCTAATATTAGCTCCACATGTTGCTCAGTGGTGAACCAGCAGCGTGTTGATCTGTGTGGAGCCGTCAGTCACATCAGACCATCAGCAGCAGCTTGATGAAGGAGAGAGGCTGAGACTGGAGCGACTGAAGGAGTCAGCAGCTGCTAACAGCTCCTCCTCCACATTTGCAGCCCAGCAGGAGCTGATCTGAGGAGAGGAGCTGAGGTTTTACTCCAGGAGAAGAAGCTGATGCTCCTCCTGTCGCTCTGACTCCATCTGTCGTATAAATAAATCACTGAAGCTGAAGTCTTCTGTGTCATTTACACTGCTGGAGACACATCAAAGCCACTTTTTTATAAGTATAATCTGTCAAAATGTTAATTTACAAATGAGATTAAATGAATATTGAGCAGTTTTGTCCCCTCGCTCTCACCTCATAAGATCAACTCATGACTTTGCCTAAAACTGCACATGTTGAAGACACAGTATGTCATCCTTACCTGTGTCTAACAAGTCTTTCCTCTGAGATATTGACAGAAATAATCCACTGACGTGTCCAGAAACACAAACGACGATCAGCACCTTGCAGCAAAAATATAATTCGGTGTCATAAAAATTCAAAGGATTGTTGTCAAATGCAGAAATAAAGAAGCTGATGCGGTGAAATTCTTTAGTTTGTGGTGTCAAGACGAATCAAAGAGAAAAACACACATTCATATCCGCTCATACGTACTGAGGTTGGAAGACGAACACACATTACTTTTACTCGTAGTGAGTAAAAGCTGCAGGTAAAACAAGACAAACAAACAAATAAACAAATACACAAGATGAATCTAATTAAAGTAAAAGTACTCGTTACCTGCAGGATACTCAGTAAGACTTAAAGTATCTTGAGTGAAGAAAAAAGTAATTTTCTGTACTAAAGTATAAGTCAAAGTAAAATACATTCATTTAGAAATGTGTTACTTTCGCTCTGTTAACTTGTAACTAGTAACTAAAGTTGAGTAAAAGTACAATATACTTTAACTTTGGTACAATTTGGAGGCGAATAAAGTAAATTTATTTATGTTGCAGCTTTGAAATGTGGATCAGAAACTCAGAAAAACAACATAACAGAATAAAAAAACTAATAAAAAAGAAGATCTAGAGACAAAATGTGCAGCACAGACGGAGGAATAAAGACAATAAGTCCATTTTTGTTGTTGATACGTATGAACTTGAGTAATCTGAGTGCAGGACTTGTAGTTTTTGTCCTCACACAGAGTTGCAGCGTTACCAAAACACGTCTCCACCGCTGTGTAACTCACATCCTTCTGGCTCGAGACGTCAGCGCCTGCTTCACATCTTGGCAGTCGGATTCTTTCTCTCTCTCTCATTTTTACCACCAACCGCATAATAAGCCACGTTTACGGACGAATGTGATGATTAACGATTAATCTCTTCTTCAACTCTTCCCTCAACTCTCTTTTTTACATGTTTTCCACAAGTTTTTTTTTTCTCTGCATCCAGCTTCTTCATTAAAAGGCCCACGATGCCGTATTTCTAAACCGTCGACATCAAAAGGAAAAAAATAAATAAATATCCTCCGTGTCCTTGCGTGTTGTTTCATGAACATTTCCCCCCAAAATTCAAACTGACATTTTTGGTGTTTTTTGGAAACTTTCACATCGCCCGTGTGCTTTTTGAACAAAGTTTGGACCGAGCAACGCGAGACGGAGCCGTCGTGGGGTCACGAGAGGATTTAAGATGTAAAAGAAAATAATAATAATAATAATAATAATAATCGTTTTCAATAAATTAGTGGCTGTAATCGTCTGCGTAGCGGCTCCTCTCTGCCCCTCGCTGACTAACTCCCCCTCCCTGTGTTAGCAGAGCCTCCGTCGGGCAGACTGTGGGGCACCAGAAAGCCTGTGTTTTGTTTTACTTGTGTTTAGTCCGTAATGATGCTCCTCAGCCTCAGAGGCAGCTCCGCACGTACACATGCAAGCTGACAAATCCCTCTACTTGTCACCGGATAGCAACGTAAGGGGCGAAGATCTCACCGTACAGCTTAAACAAACACAATAAATAGCTTTTGGTGAACGTGTGTGTGTTGGATCCTCAGTGTGTGTGACAGTGATCCTCTCGTCTTTTCCATGATACTGTTTGTTCCTGATGCGTAAAGCTCGTGATGGTCAGTCGACAAGCTGTGTGGATGTCCACCTATTTCAGGTCTCGTGTGTCACCGTCAGGCGTTAAAGCTCCCCGGAGGGATTAAAGGCTGGACGGCCGACAGCTGCCTCAGAAACGGCTGATGCATGGGAGCAAAATGCCACCTCGCAAGACAAATAAGTAAAAAAAAACAAAACAAATCTGCGGATGGAAAACAAAATGAAAGTGTCTCCTGTTACAGGAGACAACGCTCGCCTGCAGAACAAACGCAGGCGCTAGCCGGGTCAAGATCTTTACAAAACAAGGTGACGGAAACATTCCCGGTCACGTCCACAGGGGTCGCCAGAATCAACAGGTTTCCTTGTTGGAAAAATTCAGAGATGCTAATTGTTCTTCAGAAGCCTCGATGTCCCGACAGTGATTTTAAAAAGACGTTATTCACACCGTCGAGCTCGTGCATCCACCTCAGGCGGGCTGCTAACACTTTTAGCTTAGCGGCTACAAAGAAGATTTCATGACGTTGTTCTTTTACGTCTCAGCTCACTTCACCTGACTCTCCTTCAGCATGGAGGTGACGAGATAATGACTGAATTTACATTTTGTTCATCAAAGCAGCTGCAAAAAAAAACTTGCCTTGTGTTCATCTTGGCGCCCCCTGTGGACACAAGCGGTAGTGTTTTCACCGCCTCCTGTAGTGAAGATCTTGAACTAGCTGGTATTTTGATTTTGACAGCGAACGAAAGACACTTTTTACAGACACAGCTGTTTGCGGGATGCATATTGATCAGGTAATGTATTAATAACTGTAATATGACGATGATGAATAGAAGTAAACTGTTTTTGTGCTGTATCGACACACTACAACCCGACCAAGCTGTAATCCGATATAGCTCATAGAGAGGAATCAGTGTTAAAGACAGTTTCATAACCAGTTAAATGTTCCTTATTGTGCCCTGTATTTGTATCGTAACAGTCTCTTGTACTTCCTTCTGTATTATCACCTTGTTCTGTCTGTTGTTTTAAGAAACAGGTGTCCCACTCGGACTACTTCTGCTTCCTCTTTCTTTCAGTATCTTTCCCGTGATTCGTTTGTTTTCTTACAACCATATAACCAGAAAACTCTTGTTGGAGTTCCTATCGTTCCTTCCCTCAGTGTTCCTGCTGCAGTGCAGACTAAGTGCTGACGCCGGTCAGATGATTTGTGTGTGCAGTAATACGTGTTGACAGAGCGCTCGGTGCCTGCTAATACCAGCTGCAGACTGGAGGATGCAGGGCTGCTAATGCCCTTCGTCACTCCTGCGCTGGCTCTCGTCGCACAGCGTGCCGCTCGGCTGTCCGCGGATCTCTTGCAGCCTTCGGATACCCAGCGGCGTAACGCTCCCAGCCTCCAGTAATCCATTAACTTAATGATATCTTTGGGTAGTGGGCTCATTTTTATTGCTTCTCCTCTCCTCTCCCTCCCCCCCCTTTAACCTAATCAGCTCTCCCTTTTTCTTTTTTCTTTTCTGTGGAGATATTACGAAGCCAAAACCTTGCCGCTGATTAAATTCTGCTACAGGCTTCAGATATTTTCCTGATCAAAGCAAACTTCTCTTTGTTAGCTTTGCCAACGATATCAAACACGAGTCGTTCATTTTTCATTACGGGATGATAAAAATTGGTTTTAATAACTTGGACCGGCTCATTAATAGGCCAAAGGTAGCCTCTGTGGCACCTTCATTACGGATACGATAACAAACCGAGCTCAGTTTCTGCGAGTCAGACTGTTTATTCAATGAAAATGACAAATTTTAAATAACGCCGTCGAGCAGATGAAAGGATGTTCTGTAACGATCGGGTTTGGGCGCTCTGAGTATGTGTTCGTCGCTGCGTCTGGACCGCAGCTCTGTAATAAAATGATACACAACGTTTTCTCTTCCACCTTTTGATCTCCGTGACGCTGGCAGCAGAGAAAAGTTTCACTGGGAAGAGAAACTGTCCAGTTCTGAGACACAGTTCGTATAAAATATGCCATTTAAATCTTTTACAAAAAGCCACAAATTCAAAGGAAAGTGAACTGCAGCCACTTTTTCTATCCGCCCACTTCTATTGTTTTACAAAACTGTGTTTACGTTGGAGGCGAAATGATTTATTATTCCAAAAGAAAAATGACTGTTTACAAACTCGTGTTGTGCAGAAAAAAAAGCATTGTTGAGATCCCAGATTGTCTAAAAAATGACTGAGTCAAGTTTAATGTGCGGGAAATTCTGAATTCAGATCCACAACAAACTCATCCTGACGTGAGACAGCTTCCTTTATGAGGAGAGACAAGACAACGCAAACCCCAAAATTAAATGTCGGCAGTGAGACATTTCTGCAACCTACCAACATGAGGAACTTGACATTTCTTCACGCTTCTGCATGTTCAGAAAAGATCATGCTTTGGATTAAAATATCTGGTTTGTTGGCACAAACACGGCTGAAAATGTCCCTATGTCTTGTAAAAATTACCCAGTGGTTTCACGCTTACAAATGTCGAAACACAGACTTGAACAGTGGTCTCTGGTTTTGTGAATGAATGTGAACGTGATATGACACATATTGCTCAAATGTTGATACGATATGTTTGATACCCAGAGGAGATATATTATTTTTAGTTAGTTAGTAGAAGTTTACTACAGTCGCAGAAGTTTTTATTTCTCCTGATTTTTCATATCAGCCAGAATTCAGTCGTGAAGTCAGAAGAAAATAATGTTTATTGTCTCATTTTCTTGACAGCTTCTCACAAGTGGTTGATTGATTTGTTTAGTTGGTCTATAAAACGTTGGAGTTTGGACGAATGTGGTTATAAAGTCTACACGGATTTCCAAAATATCTTTGGCCTGCCTCCTGCTACTGAAACCTTTTGACTCTGATTTGAATCTGAGCCTCGCAGTCCGTCACAAACCTTTTTAGCTTCCGTGTCATTCGGCTGTAACGGCTCGTCGGCGGAGACAAACCCTGCTTTATGATGACCGAAGTGGTTTCTTCCCCGTACATCTGTCAATATGATCAAATATGAAGTGGCCGCTCCTCGTTCACCGTCCAGATGTCCTGCGGTGAATGAAGGCAGGTGTTCAGTCCCAGTGGAACAGAGATCAGCTGTTTCTGTTGTCTCACGCAGCTCACACATGAACACGTCGCTCTGTTAAAGCCTCCTGATCGTCGAATAGAAAGTTCTTAATGCTTGTTTGACCTTCGATATTCTGTTGGTTTACAGTCATCCATCATTCTGTCTGATCTGTGACTGAACAAACACAGACAAGTAGCTTTTATCTTCCATCTGAAGGTGCCGCTAGCTGTTAAACCTGATTCATGTTAGATCACTTTTTGGGTGAAGTTGAGAAGTCAACAAAACAGTGGAGGAGCATCAAAAACCAAAACAAGGATGCATGAGATGGCTCCAAACACCTCGTCCTGCATAATCCAAGTGTTGGTGCCTAAACCCAACCAGCCAATGAGCAACACTGCCAACATACTATTATCCCTGTTTTCAGCCGACCTTTGAGAATAACTCCCTGAAACCAAAACACTTCTGTCTTTAGTCGCCTGCTCCTTGTTCTCTACTTTGAACAAAATCCGACTGATAGCTGAAAAAAGGTTTCTGGGACTGAGAGGGCGGCGTCCTCTCCGATAGACAGATATTCATTTCAGTATATTTAACATCTTGGGCTTTGCTCCAACCAGATCGTCTTGAATCTTTAGTTTTAAATAAAATCTATGACAGTTATTTGTTAAATGAAATCAATCGGCGAGCTGTGAGTACGAGATGGCGTTTGTCGCAGTTTGCTGGTGTGCAGTCTCTCTGAAAGGCAGACACGTCCTGTCAAAAGTTTCTATTTGTTTGGTAAAGGATGCTGTTTGGCATGCGGCCCAGTTCATTGTGCTCTCCCACACATCAGATAATTGGAGGCTTTTGAAATATCCTCCCTCTGCGTCTTCTTCTGCTTCTGCTTCTGCTGCCGTCCTGGTCACGATGTTCAGACTGGGTGCGTGGCAAGGTTGATGTTGATGTTTCCAGCAATTTTTTTTTTTTTTGTCCGCTGTAAATTTCAGCGAGCCGGGTTTGATGACTTGTGGGGGGTGATCCTGCTGTTTGATGTCCAGAGCTCGTTAATCCAAACCTCATCTGGTATGCAAGGTCAGACCCTACTTTGATGTGCACGGGCCGGCTCTGCCAAGTCTGGAGAGTCGAGAGGGCACCGGCCGTTTAGCAAAGATCAGGAACTGTAGCAACCCTGACACATTCTGGCTCCAGTCCATCAACTACTGTGAGGATGAGGTCTGGTTTGTTAAAAGGGGGGGGGGGGCCTCTTAGCTCTCCTGCAGCAGGGGGAAAGAAAAAAAAAGTGCACACATGAACATTTCCTGAGAAGCCGAATCAAATAGAAATCTTTTTCCCAAACACACAGGCTAATTGGAGGAATGTGTGGAACTTGTATGTTTTCCTCGGGGAGCCGCTGCTGCAGTTTATAAGCCGAAAGCCCCGTGATAACCCAGAGTACATAAACCAAATGCACTTTCAAGGCTCGCCATAATTATCCTTCTGATAAAAACTATAAAGTGATAATTAATAACGCACCCGCAACCGATTTTTTTTGGTGCATTTTTTAACGTTTTTGGTTCAAGTTTCTCGGAAACGGAGAAGAATGAGGAGAAAACGGTGTGTTTGTTATGTAAAATAAAGCAACAACAGCCCCCACTTTGCACCCAGCGCAGGAATTCACTGCAATTAACTCTTGAGCGTCGCATGTAAATATGAAGGTCCGGGGCTCCGCGGACTCACTCACACAGGGATCCTGGGCCTTTGTTCTCTCCCGGGGCTTTGGCCGGCCGCCACGCTGCCTCAGTTGGCGGCACCTAGCTATAATTTTCTCACAATGGCTGGCGTGTGAGCCGTCCATCATTCCTCTCCTGTGTCTCCCTGTTTCTCCCGAGCACCCCGCCACCGCCGCCGCTGCCGCCGCCCTCCCCCCCTCTTCCACTGGCAGGTTTACCCGTTCCCGAGTACATGCCAAGTCTTTCCTATCATTCTGTCATCTTACACAACTAAACAAGCTGCCGCGGGATATTTATTAATTCACACTTGGCTGCGCTTTGATCAGATGTTAAGTATCATTTCTGGAGGTCTGGGTAGATTCTCAGATGTAACTGCGAGGATCTCTGCAAATTGTTTCCAGGTCCACCTCTTTCTGATTTAGCCTCTCACCTACAATAACTTCAGAGGGCGATACCAAAGGAGCGCTTGCCTGGTCGATATTTCTATCTGATTCCTAAAATACCAGACGTATTCAGTGTTCACTTGATACCAAGAACAACATGATATTGGGGGGGAAAAAAAAAAAAAAGTCCAAATCCTCCAGGTCCACAATGTAACACAGCGCTGGTTTGAATCCAGAGATCCAACTGGAGAAAAACTGAAGGAGGAACGAAACAGCCAGGAGGAGGCTGAGAGCTTCTCATCGAGCTGGATTTGTTTTCTAACTAGAATCGTGTCTTAAAATCTTTGTCCTTGCCCAGAGGTTGCGGTTCTGGGTGGCTCGGCACAATTCACTACAGTTAGGAGTCCTGGCAGCGGTCGGATGACAGGAGGCAAAGTTTCTGGTTTGGGAAATTGGGGATAAGTTTGGCCTCTTTCCTGGATCGGCTCAGCTGGATTGTCTTTGCGTTTCCCTCCTTTTCTCTGGGGGTTGAATATTACATGAATACTGTTGGTTTTTTTAAAAAAAAAAAAAAAGACAGCTCAACTCGGTTCAATAGGAATTTGAAAGGTTTAATATGTGGGAGCTTGAGAAGCATGACCACAAGAGAACACTATGTGTTGATGGCCGCATCTGCCGCAGCATTTTGTATCTTTGTCTCAAGTCCAAGTCTGTCAGGAGTTCTGATCTGGTTGGTTTGGACGCTGTATGAAAATATATCCCTACTTAAACTTTGAGACTTGATATTAACACTGAGATATTACGGATCCCACTGGTCCTTCTCCCTCTTCATCAGTTTCATCCTCCATGGTTAACTCAAACTGTAACTCACAGTGTAGCTCTGGTTGTTTCGGTTTGTCTTGCAGATCTGATGAAACCTTCCCGGTCTTCTGATGATCCTCTTGGGGTCACTCGTCTTCCAAAGTGGACGGGTCAGGTGTCCGTAAGGCAGAGACGTCTGAAGAGGTCGGTGTGTTTACCGGGGAAACTACAACTCACAAGCTGCTGTATCAGCTCCGTCACTATTCAGCTAGAAGGCATCTATATGTCAAACTCTGTTGTATGTTTTGAATTAAGATCCTGAATCTTGACCAGTGGAACAGTCTTCTGTCAATAAAACAGAAAAACAGGCTCGATTCAGTGCTGCTGTGTAGGAAAAGAAGGTGCTGTGTCGCTAAAAACTGAAGAAAACTTTCCAAAGAACATGAAACCTTCACCATGATGTCTAAGAACGACGAAGAGAACCTGAACTCACGCGGCAGCCTCGGATTATCTGACTATCTCAGAGGCGAGATTACCAAAATTCCTAAAACATAAAGGTTATCAGGAGCAAACGCCCTCCAGCGCCAGAAGCTGAGACTAAACCAACCTTGTGTCTCCATCCTGACGACACAGCACCATCATTAACACGCCTGTGGGTTGCTGATATAATTGCTTTCTGTCAAGGTGCTGCACAAACATGTCGCTGTAAATACTGTATGTGTTATGTGCAGGTCGGGCCTCCACTTCAGGCATAATCATCTTTCACAACTAAGATGCCTGTATTATTTACTGTACATCTCTCTTACTGAAAAGATAAAACTGTTACACCTCCCAAAACCACAAATTGGCGTTTTTGTGTGTGAGTTAAACAAACAAGATGCCGCGTGTTGATTGGCGAGCTTTAGGTGTTGCTGAGAGCCAGGATATCTGTTTCCCAATTCCTCCAGGTCTTTATGCTAAGCTAAGCTAATCCCCTTACAGCTCCGGCTCTGTGCTTAACACACTTGAGCGTGGTACCAATTTTCTCACCCTGTTGTCAGACAAAAAGGTGAATAAATGCATTTCACTGAAACCTTTAACCTGGACAGATTTTCCGGATACAAAACTGTAGATCTCATGATCTTTTCTCTTGGTGGATTTTTTGTTCCAGGGAGCCATAAAAATGACATAAAAGATCATTAGTGTCCCTCAAAAAGTCCTGTTTTTCGGTCCTTTCTCTTCGTTTTCTTTCTGTGATCAAAACAGCCTCGCCGCCGCCTGAACAGAGCGAAGAGGAGGTGAAGAAGGCTTTTTAAAAGACGGAAACAAGGGGAAGCAGGCGGCCGAGGATGGAAGACTACTAGATTTATCACCGCGGCACCGAGTGGAAAGAAGTGCTGCTGGTCTGGAGAGCAGCGTTTCCACTTCACTTTAATTCAGTGTGAAGTGTTTAAGACACACGAGTGTGGTTTGGGGAGATAAATGGGAAAGCCAGGCTTTTTTCCGTGGAGACTGACACCTTCCGTCCTCTGATCCGTAATGAACTCTCACAGGAGTCACAGTTACTTGTTGACAGGTTGAAGTGGTAGTTTACTGCATGTTGGTTCAGTATTTGAAGCATGTCTTGTTTTGAACTTCAGATTAATTCCCACATGTTCTTGTTTTGTTTTGTTTTAGTTTTTTTTCCCTGACACGACTGGAAGCCATCACTTTAGGACCTTCATTTAGGGAATATTAACGACAGCTGCTTTGTTCTGAGCTGCACTCGAGGAGGATTTCAGAGGGATATCTGCCATCTAGTGGTGCAGATGTGTGCAGATGTTTTCCACAGCTGCTGCTGCTGCTGCTGCTGCTGCTGCACTGAACGTGTCGCTCGCTGGGTTTCCTCCCTCCGCTCTGTCTCGGTGATGATGCACACTGCCGTGATTAAAAAGCACAAGTGTTCAGCATGCTAACCGGGGCTAATATTAGCTCTGGACATTAGCTCAGCTTTTATCCGATATATTTAGATCGAACTCTAACGCTGAGGAATCCCTTTGAACCGTTCTGACGCAGTAAATCAGGAGCTTTCCTCGTTGCACTTCATCTATAAAGCTTTTTGTGACTTCAGAGAGACTTTTTTTAAACACCGAGCATGTCTGCGTGTGTTTGAAGACAATTACCTTTGTGTTGGCTCACAAGAAATGTGCACTAAATGGCGCGTTTGATGGAAGCAGAGCGGCTCGGCCCTCATATTCCGAGGTCGTTGGCACATTAATGGCCGCTTTATTACCATAGCATGTTAACCTGAAGCGCCGCTTGCCGCCTAAGAAGAAGCCGTGGAGCTGCATGAAAATGATTACACCGCAATTATATGAGCCACTTTGTTGCGACTCCTCACCGGCCAGCTGTCTGCAGCCCGCTGCCAAGAAATAGATTAGTTTCACTGCCCGTCTAATAAGACTGTTAGACCAACAGCGTGAGCTCAAATAAATGAATGAAAGCTGCAGATAGGGGGACAGAAATAGATTAATATTGTCAGACTGCGGCGTGTGTCTTCATCCAGTCATAGCTGGAAAACTGGCAGAAGCGAAAGGGGGAGATTCTCATTATCTGTGAACAGCCAGAAGTGTCTCAGCGCCATCTAAACCTGTCAAACGTTCTCACACAGGACGGCCCGACGTCAAACAGAGAGCGTTTTGTATCCCCGGAGGGCTGAAGCACAACCCAGGCGGTAATAAAACTCAGGCAGACCATGTTGGTCCTGTAAACGTAATCTGCAAAGTGTTAATTACAACCTGGCGCCTCTGTGAAGCTGTGTGTGCTGGAAGTCAGCTGAGTCGTCAGCGGCGTCCTGATCTCCTTCCCAAACAACACGGCGCGAGCCATGGCGACAGCCTTGGAAACGAGATTTTCTCTCTGTTGATGATCCTGTTTGAATGGGCCGCTTTAAACAAATTAAGAGGCAGTCAGATGCTGTGTTTGTGTGACCCCCTTTCTCCTCAGGGGTGGTGGGGCGGCCGGGAGGGAGGTGGGGGCGCAGCCGGAGATCCTGTGTTGTTTACTGTCATTCATGTGAAGGACTGAGGGTGTGTGTGTTCACCACACACAACCTCTCACAGATGACACTCAATGAAAAGGCTCTCGGGCTTCAACCAGCAGTTGTTTTCATTGATGATTAATCTGTCAGTTCTTTCTTGATTAGTCGGTCGGTGTTTGGATGGAGCTGCGTGAAGACTTTGAAGGTTAAATGTTTGAGGTTAAAGCTTCGAGCAGATGGTTTTAGCTTTTCACAGAAAACCAAAATTGCTGCTGCAGATTGTTCTCGTGCTGCTTTTGAGTGAGTTGGGCTGCAACTAGTAACAACTTTTCATTGTTTTTTATTAATCAGTATGTTGTTTGAGCTCTAAAATGTCAGAAAATGATGAAGATGACGTCCTCAAATGTCTTGTTTTGTCCACAACTCACATATATTCAGTTAACTGTCATAAAAGAGGAAAGAAAGAAGAAAATAAGAAGTTGGAATCAGATCATCTTCAAATCAAACACACTTTTGCAGATTACACAGATTTAGGCACAAGAAAGAACTTGTGAAACAATAAAAGCTGACATAGAAATGTAAAGAGAGGCACTATAAAAACACACAGAATCAATTAAATAATAGATAAAATGGAAAAGTTGTGAAGTTATCAATGGTCGCAGCTCTTAAATGCAGCAGTGAGAAGTTGCGGCTGCATCGATTAGTCACTTCTTTACACAAAACATTTAATTGATTAATCTCTAAGATGTTTGAAAGATTCATGTATAGTTAAAATAATCACCTTTCTAAACTTTTCTCTCTGTTTCTGATTATTCACGTCCGTCAGCCGCCGGCTTGTTTGATCCTGCAGTGTATTAAAAAACTGTTTTTACGTGCCGACTCTGGTTGTGAGGAAATTCATCCCTCGACTCTTTCTTTTTTTTTTTCCCTCTGCGTAGCCTCAGAGGATGGGCTTCGGTCAATGAGCCCCTCTTTCAGATTTTGTTATTTTGTTATTGTGTAATGGCCTCCAAAGGTTGAAGGATGGCTCCTCTACAGGTCTCCCCGAGGAGCAAAGCCTCTATCTAGACATTAATCTACTGCTGTGAGACAGACACGCTTGTTTAGCTAGCACAAAGCCCAGTAAGCTGTTGTCTCTGAGAAAAAAGCTGGCCGTCTCCAGAGCCACTGGAGGCTGCGATGGCTGGAGCCAGAGTAATGACCTGTGAAATTCACCGATAGACTTGTCCTGTTGCACACAGGTCCGCCGGCACCGGGCCTTGTTCGCGGCCTGCCGCTGATTTATCAGCGCGCCTCTCCTGGTGCCACTGGCTTTCAGGAGTTTTATGTGGGTTGACCAGAGGACCCCAGTTTGGGGGAAATTAATGCAGTGTTTGTGGATGTCAGAGCTTTGAAAAGGTTCTTTATGAATCATTTTCTGACGTGTAGTTCAGGAAAAAAAACAAAAAACTCCAAAATCTGAATGAAGTTGTCTGTTGGAAAAGCAACATCTGAGGTGTTTGTTCCTGAATTATTTGGATAAAATGCCAAACGTTTGAGCTCCATTTCCGCTAGTGTATCATAACAGTGGTTTCAGATATTTGCCCTGCTTTGTCCTGCGAAGTAGTCAATATTTTCCCTCCTCCTCAATCAGATTAGGATGTGAGGCTCAAAGTTAAGGAGACGAGACTTTGAAGGCGGTAAGGAGAGGAGCTGTGTCTTCCCCAGAGCAGATTATACCAAGATCAGAAGGGCAAACTTCCCGCTGGCACCTTCTGTCTGCTGGATACAGTTTGACTTTGTTACCTCAGTTTCACAGCACAGGGAGATTCCTCCTCATTCCTTCCCCGTGGGTGTTAAAAGAGACGGCTCTCTGGAAGAGACGCTTTTTCATCTCCAGAAACCGCTTTTGTGTAATAACTCCACAGACTCTTGAGTCGTTCCACCTTCTGACTCACTTTTATGTTGACTTTCTCCTGTTGTACGTGCGTTAGCATTTCGTATGATGGTTTTTATCCTTGACTGAGGTCGACCGCCATCTAAGCGCGCTTACCTTTTGCTAATGAGCTCTAAACACAAAGTACATGAAAGGCTGATGGGAGTGTTATCTGTTTCTCAGGCATTTGGTCTTAAATCATCATTCCAGTAAATCTAGTAGAACCGCATTTAATTATTTTCCAGATAAAATGATCAGCAAAATTCACTTACAGTTTCCCAAAATGACCAAGATGACGTCCTCAAGTGTCCACAGCCTGAAGACATTCAGCTGACTGTCACAGAGGAGGAAAGAAACCAGAGAATATTCACATTTAAGAAGCTGGAATCAGAGATTTTTTTAACTGACACAGATAAACTGATTCTCCATAGTTGCAGCTCGGTCACAGATATCTGAGACTTTGTTTGAACTTGACAGGAACAAATGAAACCAGGTGTTAAATCAAATTAATTAAGGTGCCAAGAAACAAACAGAAATGATTGAGAAACGTTGATCTGTTGAGAGACTGAATTTATCCTCTCTGTCTGTAGAGGTGTGACGTATCAGTCGGTGTGCCTCAGGGCTCAGTATTTGGTCTTTTTTTAATTTCTAAATCTTTAAACACTTTTCCCTCTGACGTGCTGACATTAAACAACAGCATGTTCTGTACCTGTGGTCAGCTGGGCGACATTTAATGTCACTTGTACCTGAAGTTTAAACAACATTTAGACTTTGACGTGCTTGTTCTCTGGTCAGACTTCCCTAAAATGGCAGTAAATCAGTTGTGGACAAAGTGAAAATGTTTTTTTCAAATTTACTTATATCAAATTTTAAATGTTCATCTAATGTGGTCTGTCATGGACGAGGTTTCATGTCAAGGCCATTCAAATAAAATGGACTTAACTTTAATTATGAATTCAAGTATTTTAGGATTCCCTAAACACGATTCCAATAAGGCCGGGACTTAAACTTTGACATGACCTCTTGTTCGAGTGGAGAAAACCAGAAGAAGTTGATATCATCAGACACAAACTCTGATCAATCTGTAACTTTTAATAATTATTTCAATTTCTATTTATCAGTTATTTTCTGCATCAAGTTACCGACATTTAAATCACTCCATAAAACTGATATCAAAGTATTTGTGTGACTTATAAAACTTTGCTTACAAACCAAATAAATACATTTTTGTTTTACAGGTTTGCTGAGCAGCAACTTAAAAAAAAAAAAAAAAAAAAAAAAAAATGTTTATGGAGCCGGGATGACATCAGATACCGTGACTAATCAATAGGTTTCTCTCTCTGCCTGCTTGCCCTTCAGGTGTCTGTGAATTCAGAGAGAGAGAGAGAGAGAGAGAGAGAGAGAGAGGGGGAAGAGGGGGCGGAGTTCATCGGGGTGTAATAAAAGTAAAGCTCGGAGGAAAATGTGACAGATGTGGAGGCCTGTGCCAGCGAGAAAAAGCGAGAGTGGGACTGTCAGACATGTCGACTCCGCCGTAGTGATGGATGGAGAGTGAGGTAAGACAGATGACATCGTCTGTCTGAGGCCGTGTTGTCATAGTGGAGGATTGCCGCTTGTCTTAACCTCTCAATATCAGAGAGCAAACTGAAGTTTGTTTACACTGCTCCAGTGGAGTGATTTAGAATGAGGGGCGAGGGAGACGTGGGTGGAGAAGGTATGCTCGCTGGAGGGTCGGATCAGGTTTCTAAACATTCCCTTTGAAATCGAATAGCAAACCATCCCAGGCGTTTTAAACTCAACCAGCCCCGCTCGGTTACAATCCCTGGAGGTGGAGAGGAGGGCAAACACAAACACAAACAGAGAGAATTAAAAATCAGTGTCGGCGTTGGCCTTTTAAATGCTCCTATTAGTCAACATCCAGCCGGGATTCTGAACGATAAAAGCAGAGAAGGAGAAAAAAAGTGCCTCTAGTTTGGTGTGGAGAGATCATAAATCAATACAAAACATCTGTTATGAGCCGCGCTAATAATGTGTGAGCAGGAAAAGGTGTCATTTACACTTTTGCCCCCCCAGGTTTTAAGATAAAACTTCGTTAAAAAGTCTGAAAAAAATGGTTTTGTCA
Source organism: Acanthopagrus latus (assembly GCF_904848185.1). Lineage (NCBI taxonomy): Eukaryota > Metazoa > Chordata > Actinopteri > Spariformes > Sparidae > Acanthopagrus > Acanthopagrus latus. The sequence continues at coordinate 22,904,855 of NC_051061.1, forward strand.
AGAAATGTTATCTAATAAAAGAAAGGAAATTAAGTTTGACATGCCGCTCACTCCCAGCGTGAAAAAGCAGCAAAGTTTGACACAAAAAGTGAGAAAAGTCCCAAGTAAGTTACATAATTTACGCCACTTAAGTTACAAAAGTGAATGAAGTTAGTTCAACCTAAAATACGATCTTTTCCTGAACCTAACCAAGAAGTTTTTGGTGCCTCCGCCTCATCAAACTGCGACTGTCCGAAAGAAGCTTTATTTTGAAAGTCTAATCAGACGTAGTATATTACATATAAACAGTAACTCCACGCTCACACATTAACATAAGTAAAATTAATGTTTCTTATGTTTAACTCTCTGTTTCCTTCTTGTTTCTGTGTTCACACTCTGGTTAGTGTCAGGAGAACATTCTTGTTTTTGTGGCTCGACTTTTCCCGTAAGAAATGTAATTTTTTCCGACTGGAAATTGTCCCGAGCGCCTCCGGACACATCCAGTGGTGTCAAGTGTAGAAATGTTGAAACGCCGCGGTCCCCTTGTCTTAAAACATCATCTAAGATATTTAGTGGTCTCACACTAACAATTGTCTGAAACACAGATTTGAACTGCGATTACGCCTCGTCGCCTGAATCTCTCCCAGCGTTTCCTCCGACGGCCGATGTGAAGGTCAGGTAACATCTGAACGTGTGAATGTGAACGTTATACAACACATTTTGTATACATGTCAATAAAATACGTAAGCTACAACATCTACAGTATGTCTGGATGTATCTGACGTTAACTGAAACGCTAACTGTTGACATTTCATCCTGTCGACTCGGCTGGTAGATCGTCATAGTTTGATGCTGACGAAGCCGCCGGATTGGACGAGCCGGGAGCGAGATTGTGTCGCCAGATATGTTGATGACTATTTAAAAAACCTTATTTGACCTGATTTGAGGACATTTTCTGTATTTTATATGATTCATTCACGCGGCAGCAGAGAACATCTGTCTCCAAAGGAAAGAAAAATCTCTCCTGTAAATACAAATTCCAGTAAAAATTCAGTCCCCAGTCACGGTTTTGGTTGCATCCTCTTGTATCAATTGCTTACTTTGAACAATGCATCATGGAAAAAAGCTTTATTTGTGGCGTTTAAACAAAGGCCAGCGTTAAGCAAAGAGCGGATTGATTTATGGCAGCGTGTGTTGCTAAAACAATAAGATGTCCTGGAGGAAAAAAACAAAAAAAACAAAAAACAAAAAAAAAAACAAAAGACATCCCCGGAGATGAACTTGCTGAATGCTCTTCAAAACAACATGGTTTAGGGGGGTGTGTGTTATTGCGATGGAAGATGGATTGGAGTCTGGCTTATTTTGCCAGGAGTCAGGTGGAGGTGGAGGAGGAGGAGGAGGAGGTGGAGGTGGAGGAGGAGGAGGAGGTGGAGGAGGAGGTGGAGGAGGTGGAGGAGGAGGTGGAGGGAGGAGGAGGTGGAGGAGGAGGTGGAGGAGGAGGTGGAGGAGGAGGAGGAGGAGGAGGAGGTGGAGGAGGAGGGAGGAGGAGGAGGAGGAGGAGGAGGAGGAGGTGGGAGGAGGAGGTGGGGTTGGTGCATCGGCGTTGGAAGTGAGGTGGGGGTTTAGGCTCGTTTCCAACCCCTGCCTGAAGTCAGTGCTGGGCTGGGTTGTTGGGTGTGTGTGTGTGTGTGTGTGTGTGTGTGTGTGTGTGTGTGTGTGTGTGTTGGGGGGGGGGGGATTACACTGTCACACTGTTCATACTGTTTATGCATACCAGGCCACTGTGAGTGCCTCTTTGTCGCGTAAGTGTTTACTTGAATTTATTTTGGGAGAATTCCACATGACCGGGACGCGGATCTCTATAAATTATGGAATCGAGCGCTTTGTGTAATGATAACTTCTGTCAGTTAGTCGGGCTGTGTGACAGTGTTTTTAAGAGTGTGTAAATACAGGCGGGGGTGGGTGGTGGTGAGAGAGGGAGAGGGGTGTCTGCGTGCTGAAAGGTGCTGCAGACTTTCGTGTTTCATTTAGTCTCCTCAGCAGAACAATAACAACGCTCTGAGAATGGGCTTCTCACACCGCTCGGCACCAGAACCAGCGCCGGAATGTACTCTGACTACTTATATACACACGTCTATATATATTTGAGAAGATATCGTGTCAAGTCAGTCGTGATTAATAAACTAGTCAAAGTCCTCAAATGTCTGGAATAAAAAGTAGTTGAGTATCAATAAATGTAAAAATAAGTAATAAGTAAAAATAAATTAAATATTTACATGTATGTACGTTTATACTGTAAACTATTGGATAAACGATACTCGTGGCCACTCAGATCTAATAATATTCAACATGTTTTTGTTTGATAAATCAATTAAAAGATGTGTTCAATCTTTCGAGTAACTCGTAACTAAAGTTATAAAAATACACGTAATGGAGTAAAAAGTAAAATCATGTCAGATTTACACTTACATGTAGTTTTGGAGCAGACGGTTTCATTTTCTGACTCAACAAACTAAATAAACAAACTCTCTTTGTTTTCATGACTCAATAAACAAACTGACACTCTTTCATACTGTTTTACTTTGTTTACATGTGGCGGACCCTGCCACCTTCTCTGGCTTCAGACCTTACTGTCCTCTGAGAACAGAAAAGAAGAATTTGTTTTATCACTTCATTAATATTGTAAATATTTTGGGTTAAACACTGTCAGAAAAATGATTGCATATGTCACATTCCTCTCTGGGAATGACACTTGGTAGAGCGCATACCTCCGCCAAGGCCCAACAGTCCGCCTTAACAGTCCTCATGCCTACATGATACAAGTCACCTAAACACACCTGATTTTTTTTCATCAAGATCAACAATTTATCACAAATTAATAAAGGAAAATGTTGAAAAAAAGCCCTATTTTGCAGCGTTGAAGACACAAAGTTTGATTAAAAGTTACTGCGTTCATCCTCCATCAAGGTTTTGTTGAAATCAGCTCAGTAATTTTTGTTTTGTGCACATTATCCCTCAAAACAAGTCAACAACTCGCTGAATAGAAGTCAGTAAACACCACGTACGTAATGAGACCACGCCGACCAGCCGGTCGCGTCAGTATCACGCTGTTCTTATCCTCACACGTTCCACTTCTTCACTCGATGTGTACAGAAAGTTGTAAAGATAATAAATAATCAGCACCCAGAAAGGTTGATAGTAAAACTCTCTGACGTTAGATCTCCTTTAGCTCGTGTCTAAAGAAAACACTTCATGCTACACAACAGCTAGCAGAGATTAATCCGACAGAACGGGCCTTTTGCTTCGGGCCTCCGCTTGCTGAGAAGTGATGGTGAAACTGGTGAAGCTGACTGGATGTATTGTCCTCCGTCCTGTCAGAGCGCCACGCCGCTGTTACCCAGAGAATATTTGATTTGAACGACTAAGTGCCAAATCAAAAGCCGAGTTATTCTGCGGTCGGTCCTGTTCTGGCCCTTCAGGGTCTGTGGGTTCGTACACAAACAGTGCGTCACAGAGCCAATTCATACATACACCCAATACCTATAAAGACCTGAGGCAAATCAAATGGAATGACTGGCTGAAATTCAATCGTCCGGCCACGCAGCGAGCGCGTTGGCATGTCGGAGGCATGTCGCCTTATCGAGATGATCAGATGAGGACGCGGTGCAAACGGAGGACGTCGACATTTCTCTTGGCAACAAGCTGAAATTAGAAACTGTGGTCGAAGATAACCGAAAAACTGGAGCCACTGTCGAGGAATAAAAACCTGTGAGGTGTTGTTTTATTATAACAGAGACGAGACTGGAGTTTATGTTTGCCGCCTCTTATAAATGACTTTAAATGTAAGGATCTAAACTCAAGTGTGCAAGATGACAGATTACATAATTGTGGTTAATTAAGGAACTGAAGCTCTGGTGGGTCTGTTTACCTTCAAGTGCCACAGCACCATCTAGTGGTGACTGCAGCACATGTTGAGATCAGATCGTCCACTTGGTCTCTAACATCTGGTTTTCTCCTTAACAGATGTGACTTCTTCAGCACTGTTGAAAGGCATCTTTTCTAAGGACCATAAATCATACATTTGTAAAGTTGGTGGCGCCTTTTGTAAAAACCCAAACATCATGATAGAACAGTTACTTTCATCGCTCTTCTGTTTTGTTTTTCTTATGAACTGATTAGTTTGAAATGGCAGAAACTGACAGGAAAAAGTTGATAGTTTTGTCTGATAACAATCAACAGATCAGAAGATATTTAAAGGACATTGATATAAAACCGAAATAATCAAAATTCCTCACATTTAAGAGGACGGAGCCAGATTATCTTATTTCCGATGTCCCAAAATATCTAAATGTTTATTATCTCCTCCTTGGTTTGTTGGATGAGTCTCAACATCTATAGACCCCATTAAACTCTTACGCTTACTCACTTTCTTTAATATTGTGACAGCATTTTCTGACATTTTTGTTACTTTTCTGAGGGAAAAATGCACAAATCTTGAGTACAATGTCATGCAGATCCAAATAAATATGTTAAATTTGATATTGGATCAGGTTTGATTGATTTAAAGGGGACTGTTGAGTACAGTTACAATACTGAAATATGACTCACAAGTTAAACTGCTGGTATTAAAATGTATAACCAGGCAAAATACTTTTATCAACACGCCTTTTTTTTTTAAGTCAAAGCACAAAGTATTCATCTTAAACTCTACTAAGTGTTCATTCACCTTTTTAACGGTTGATGTTTGGTGCATTATCAATAGCAGGCGATCAATCGAAGAGGTCTTACTGGCTACGAAAAAGCAGATGAAAGGTTCAGATCTTAAGTCAAAAATGTGCTCAGAACCCAAACATGATTGTAAAAGTAGATTACGAGAAGAAATATACAAAGTGGAAAACAAGCGGTAATTTGAGCAGCTGCGATCAGTTAAAAGTTAAAAGCATTATCAGCATTCAGAGTATGTTTACGTCCAAACTCGGCTGATTTATTGACCGTGTGGATAAATCAGCTTCATGTTCCGTCTGTCGCACTCTGTCATGTTGTGTTTTAGCTGTTAGCTCTTTTTTTTTTTAAGCCAAACACGTCATGTAACAGCTGCTACAACCAGCCCTCCTGCTGAGTCCAACCTATTCTTTACAATGCAGGCACATAAAAAAAAAAAAGAGAGAGATTTTAATGCTTCATGATTTCCGTCATCGGCGTTGAACACAGTATTCAGTGATAGTAACTATGGTAACAGAATGAGAAACCCCCCCAGACTCTTCTTCCCTCGGTGCTCGGTTCAGTTCGTCATTTGCGAAGCGTCAGCTCTACATACTCATGCATAACATTCCTTTCTTCCTCGGGTACAATCTGTTCGTACCAAAGACAGTTTTCTATCATCGCCGCCGCTGGAAAACAGCAAATGTTTGGCATTTCTGTGCCTGATTAAAAAGAAAGAAAAAGTCAAGACATAAAGTAGTTTTTGTACCATTTTATTAGTTAAATTGACAAGTGGCACAATACAAAAAGGATTGATGACACTGTCCTACCCTGAAAAGGCTTCTGATTTGAAATAAATAGATTGTAAAGAGAACATTCCATTGAGATGGTTAGTAGATCTAGAAAAAAATAAAAATAAACAAAAGACTGAAACTGGAAATATGCCAAGTTTGTTCTGGTCATTGAGAAATCAGAAACAATAAAAAACATTTTCATATAAAACACCTTGCATTACCCCGTAGCCTATCGCATGCTGGTGAGAACCGACGGTCTGATTACGCCTGGACTAATCTTTGAAACGGACACGCTGGAGCTGCACTGACGAGGAGACACCGTTTTCACCTGTAATATGAGAATCTACTCCTTTTTGTCTCGCAGTTTGTCCTGAATGGAAGGTATTCTTCCATCTTTAACCCGACTTATTGTCTCAATAAGACATCAAATATGTTTCTAAGTTCCATACATTTGTTGTGCTAAGTCTTGCAGCTCCGGTTTCAAAACAACTCAGACAAAGACGAATGAAAGAAAGAAAAAAAAAAACGTCCAGCAGTCTCCGTGCTATGCTCTGGGGGTACTCCTTTATTGAACGACCTGAAATTCTAGCTATCTTTGGGGTAATGCCTTTGTGTTCAGTCTTTTGAGAGAAAGGAAAGGCACAGTCTGCAGAGCAGGATTAGACAGAAGAGTTCAGTCGAAGTGCTTGGTTGCTGAACTCCTCTCGAGGGAGCAGAAAGTAGCGCACATTGTTGTGGTTTCTTTTCCGTTACATCAGATAAAAACCTTTTTTTTTTGCTTCTCTGGGAGGCCGGGCCCGCAGCTCCTGAACCCATGCAGGCGGGTGAAAATGAGACGTCTGCAGCTGCAAGTTAAAAAAAAACAAACAAAATCAACAACAAAAAAAAAAGAATCTGGTGTTTCAGTTCTCGACATCTTGAAACACCAGCAGCAACAGACAGAACAAAATCTGGTGTTTTTGTGGTCGAGGACAAACAAAGCCGAGTGGTTAACTGTCAGGCTTCGTCCACACCCAACCTCTCCCACAGCGGTTTTAAAGGCCGTCGCCTTCACAAATCTGAACGGCTCATGAAAAGCTCTCGCTCTCTCGGAAGCCTCGTCAGGTTGTAATGTCCGTGATCATCCTGCCGTGTCAACACAAGCACTTACTCTCAGGGTATTCACAAGTCTGCTGGTGAAAGCCTTGAAGTGATGCAGAGGCAGAAGAGCAAAAAACCTCAGCCGGTCTTATCTCGACAGCAGGGGGGAGCACAGATACTGTATCTGACTCCCCCACATGCTTCGGCCCGTTTGGGAAAAAAAAAATAAAAATCAAGCTGGTATGGAGTGAAACTTCTTCTCCGAGGCACGAAGTTCAACACAGCGGCTGTCTGCAGGTCGCTGGTACTAAAGAGCATGATACATTTAGAGCGATATAAAAAAAAAATATATATGGACACAGTCATGGTTTACCCTGGAGGGAGAGGCTGTCCAGTCCCACGAGAATTGAATATACATATGCAGCAAACGCTGAAGTAAACAGAAGAGGTAGCTAATTTATGAAACATTTAAAAAAATAAACAATACTATATACTAAGAATTAAAACTGCTTTACATTAGCTATTGATTGATATGGATTCACAACACTGACACATTCTGAACTATATGTCTGCTACCCATCAAAGAAGCTAGCCCTCCTGCTCATGTCTACCCTTTTTTTTTACTTCTTTACTAAAAGGAAAAGTTCACCCAAAAATGTGAATCCTTATCTGCTACCCTCATGCCGATGGAAAGGCGGGTGAAGTTAAGTAGTCCACAGAACATTTCTGGAGCTTCACGGCAGAAAAAGTGTTAGAGCACTCTCCTGAACAGCTGACGTAGCTGGGGACTCATTTTAAAAGATAAATAAACGTAAAAATGGCTTCATGCAGCTCATCCAAGTCTCTGGAAGCCCTGAGATGCTTGAGAAGATGTTATATTTACATCCTTGACAGAAAGTCAAGCTCTTGCACCAACTTCAAACTGGACGCTAACGCTTTTAGCTTAGTATGTAAACAATTCTTAGATCTTCCGGAGACTTTATGGATTATGCCAGATGAGCAGTATGAAGTCATTTCATTTATTTATGTTCTGTTTTATTATATTTTAGAACCAAACCCCAGCAGCTTCAGTTGTTTAGGAGAATGCTACAACGCTGTTCTGCTGTGAAACTCCAGAAATCAGCAGAGGTCAGGAGATAATGACTTGAATTTCAATTTTGGGGTGCACTCTCCCTTTAAAGACATTCCTCTCATCTGTGTCTTCTGTTGTGACAGAACTGAATCGGGAGCAACATGAATGTGTGTATGAATGTTTCACATAGATTCAAAAACCTACATTTGGGAGTTTTATCTTGATATTTGGAAATGGATGTGATGAATAAGTTATTTGTGTCCGGGATCGTAACGATGCACGTTTGAAATGCATTCCTCGTGCATTTCTGTTCCTCCGCTGCACAAGGCATGAGAAAATAAATAATCACAATCAAGAACTGATGTTTATCTTTCTTTTTGTTTAAACCTAAAAATTGGTCTTTCCTAAAAAAAAAAGAAGAGGAAGAGCAAATGAACCTCGGGGGGAGGGGGAAATTCTCCGGCCAAATGTTTATCCAGTTTCCCATCCGAACCCCCAGAATCCCATCTGGTTTGCACTGTGTGGAGTTCTGTCAGTAGTTGCGGATGCTGAAGAAGCCCACGCTGGTTGGCGACTCCTTGACCGTGACCGTAACAAGATTAGCAGTGACATCCGTTACGAACACATGCTCTATGAGACTCCGTGTCGGCTTCCAGTCCTGGTTCTGGACCGTGACCGAGGGATTCTGTCCAGCGTAGTCCTGGTCGGACTCTGAGCTGCTCTCGTCTTCGCCCGTGCTCATGTCGTTCATTTTGGCTTTCTTGCCATCTTTGGAGGCCGATCTGTCCTGCTGGCTCTGGACCTCCGTGGAGGATTTCTGCACGCCGCTCTTCTCCAGCCTGCCTTGGACTCTGGGGGTCTGGATTTCTGTCGCCTCCTTGACCTTGTCTGCTCCGGGCTGGTTCTTCCTCGTCTGCAGTCTTCCCGGGGTCGACAGACTCTTTGGAGGATTATACTCCTGATTTGTGACGGCAGTTTTCCTTGCTGGATTTGTTGCGTTCCTCAGGCCTGACACCGGGGCGGTGCCGTTTCCAGGAGCATCACTGCTCTGCACCAGCTTGTTCTGGAGGTTGAGAGGCTGAATGCCAGAACCCTGGTTGGAGGAGGCGTTCTTGGGCTGTAAGGCTGCCACTGCTTTAGTATTGGGTATCCGCTGCAGCGTGGACACAGGGGACTGCGGTTTCTTTTGTCCGTTGGGGGAACTTAGTGTATGCTGAGTGGTTCCTTGGGTCGGGTGTTTGGATGTATTCAAATTCAACGCCGCTACTCCTTTTGATTTACTAGCAGCTGCTTTCAAATCCAGACTTGCCCCGCTGTTCATGCTGGAGACAGACACCTTTCCCTCGGTGGCGTTCCTGCTCGGGTTGGATTTGTTCACGGCGGGAGAGGCCGGCTGGACTGACCTGCCAGATACCACAGAGCTTTTCACAGCCCCACCCTGGGTCACAGGGCTCCTGTTCGGACCGCCCGCCAACTCCCGACCCGAGGCTCGATGGAAGCCCATGAAGGTGAAGCTCGCCGGGTGAACCGGCTTCTTGATTGCTCCTGGAAGATCTGTATCTTTGGACATTTTGCGAGGGCCCTTGTTCTGCTGGAATTCCTTCACGTCGGGGGGCGGAGGCTTCCTGCTCCGTTTCTTTGGGGGCTCCTGCTTTGCCACGACAATCTGCGCCTTCTTCTGCGGGACGGGATGAAGATCTCGCGCTCTGGTGCTCGGGGCGGCCTGTTTGACGTGGCTGTCGTCGTCATCATCGTCGTCTGATGAGGATGAAGAGGAGGAGCAGGAGGACGAGGAATCAGAGGACGATGACGAGGAGCCAGATGAAGAGCTGCTGGACTTTTGAGCCTCGGGCACATTTTCCTAAAATTAAGAGAAAATATTAAAAAACTGTGCTCTAAATTGTCAAAGAATCACATTCTGCTTTGATTTGCACTTACTAGGATTTTCCGCGGTCGTCCCCTCGGCCTTTTTCCTTTCTTACGTATCAGAAGCTCCTTTTCTTGCTCTCTGTAAAAACAAATGCTCAGTGACGGTTTGAAGAGTATTCATCAACTACACTTTCTGAGGACTGTTTGGACTAAATTTGATTAAAACATGAAGGAAAAAAGGAAATAAACAATACATAAACACATCAAAATCATGGCCAAAAACGCAACATCTTTACTCATCGTAACTACAGACAGATCGGTGTGTTTACATCTCAATCAGGACACTCACTTCTTATTGAACGCAGCCAACAGTCTCGGGTCGAGGATGTTTTCTTGCGGCTCCCAGCTGTTGTGTCTGAAATAAAATTGACAGGAACAGTCAAACCTCGCAGTGGAGATAAAGAAGCCCAGAAAGGTCAAATCCGCCCTCAAGCCACAGCAGTGACCTCAAAGTTTAGAAAGAATGGTTGTTCAACAGACTCAGCTGTTCCAGCAGCCACGACATCCTGCATGTTAGCTGAGACTAATTTTTTTTAAAGATTGGTTGAGAAAAACTATTCAAGTCGGGTCAAAAGAACTATTATCTATGATACAACTGTAAAAAAAAGACACAGACGTGCATCTTCTCACTTGTAAATAATATCTAAATAAAACAAAATGTTGTTTTTTGCAACAATCAAACCCACACAATTCAAATCTTGGCTTCGTCTGGAACAATTTCCAACCGCGAAACAATCTCAAAGTCCCGCCCCGGCGCTACAACGTGACCAGCCAGCTGCACAGAGGGTGAGAGGGTCGCCAGCTTTTTGGATTCCATATCCCCCCCCCAAAAAAATATGAAATTCGAACAAGCTTTGTGCTCAATTTTCCAAGGCTGTAAAAAGGATCCCGGGCAGAGATATTTTCTGAGAGGGGGGGGGGGTGTTGATACAGAAATATGTGGGGAATTTTTCGGGAAAGTTCAGCTCTTTCAGTGAAACATCACAGACGGCGCTTTACAACTGCACCTCCCACAGCGACCGAGTCAGACGCAGTTCAGGGTTATTTTAAATTTTCCACAGCGAGAACAACTCCGGTGAGAACCCGACTGAACGCACCAGGAAGGAAGCACCGTTTTAGCTCTGACATTAATAGGAAGTCATGAAAATAACAGCTTGGTAACGGCACGGCAAAATAAATAACCTTTTATTTCCATTTGCACCTGTTCATCATGACAAAATCCAGCGTTATCCAACAAACACGTGTCCTATTCTGATTTTCTTTACCCGCGCTACGCTTCCCCCACTATATTTCAAATTAAAACACCTGTTAGAATAAAAAACCAACTACAAAATACAAACTGAAAACTGTCCACATGCATGTGAAATGACCTTTCCCTCTAGTCATCACTTGTTGGTTGAATGGCCCATTCTGATCAGCAGTCACCAGTGAAATAATCAACCCCCACCCCCTTTTTTTCCCCCTGCACACACACACACACACACACACACAAAGGATGTGGTTCTAACAGAAAGCCATGGAGCTGGCAGGCAACAGTGTGCATTGATGGTGGATTACAGCAACAATGTGGAGAGAACAGAAAAGGGCAAGTGACAAGAAATGAAGGCAGGCTGCAGCTTCACAAGGAACAGCAAACATGCAGAATAAAAATTAATAAAAACACATTAAAAAAAAACAATTTAAAAGTGGAGTTATGTAACGACTTCAAACATTGAATAAACTGGTTATTAATCTAATATTAAATAATCCTGGCAAATTTGACATAGGGGTTGTTTTTCTCTGGATGGGGGGGGGGCGGGGAGGGGGTCCCACTAACACACAACACAAAACTTGCTTAAAGTCAAGGATGAAACATGAGCTAACTATCAGAAATATGTGTTAAAATGATTCTCAAAAGGCAGAAATATAAACTGAAGCAGGCTAACGGAATATTGTCTCAGCTTTTCCGCCAACTTCCCAAAAATTTGAGATGTTACGAACAAAAGAAAGCGACTGAAAAAAAAGAGGCAGAATTGGTGTCCTGCGTTTTAAATTAACGGGGAAACAAAACAACGTTGTAGTTTTAAAGTCGCTCGTTCGTTTTAAACAACCGAGCGGGTGTTTTTTGTTGTTTTTTTTTAAATTTCCATTTTGTTTTGTTTTTTTTGTTTTTTTGTAAGCTAGCTCGTTCCGGACTGAGAGCAACAAGCGACACGTTGTTGTTGTTTTCATTGTTTCGGGCTGAGCAGCACCGCTCGTTACTTACTTGGACGACCATCCCCTCCACTTCACCAGAAACTCCAACTTTCCCTGAAAGAAAAGAGGCCGACAGAAGAAGCGGGTTCGTTAAAAACAGCCGTTAAGAAACATGTCGCGGTGTCGATAGTGCCGTTTGTCTCGCGGCTCCGACCTTTCTCAGCCGTTTGTTCAGAATGCACTCGGCATCAAAGACCTGCTCTCCCACGGCGCTCAGCTCCTCCATGTCTGCCTTCCTTCGCCCCGAATAAGAAGCTTTTATCAGAAACACGAGAGGCGCCGTCAGGCCAATCGCAGTGACGCTCGCGCGGGACCGGATGTTCGCGGTCTGGCCTTCAAAATAAGATCGCAGCTACACGTTGGGAACATATCAGTAACTTTGGCTGTGAGATTTTTTGTAAGACAGTGTTGACCGATGTAATGTAAGTTTGTAGGTTACAGATTTGATTCTACCTGACATAACAATTCACTGGTTATAATTCAGGTAAATGATAGTTCTGTTCTGTTTCTTACCTATAATCATACTGTTTATTTACTTATTACTTATTATTTACTTACTGCTTATTTTGGGACAATATAGGAATACTGATTCTGATTCTGTCTCTGGTAGCATACTGGACGTGTTTCTGTTTCTTGTGGATGTTTCATCTCTCGTTCTCTTGTCTAGGCTTCTTTATTTCTAACTAGCTGGAGGGGAGCTTAAGTTAGGGGAGTTTAACAGCCTGCAGCTCCCCTCCAGTTAGTTTTACAAAAAAACAAACGAACTAACAAAAAATAAATAGATTTCTACAAAGTAATGCCATTAATAAAAAAAGAAGATATAATTTAAAATAAGTATTTGTGTTCACCACCTTCAAGTCAGATGCATCTTTGTATTTCATAAATTCTTGTCAAAAAAGACAGATTATATTAACCACAAGTCCATTACTCAAATCACTAAAAGGGGAAAACATCCAAGGGAATGAATGCTTTTCCTAGGCATAGTATACACGTGTATTTTTTTCACTTTCTTGGATTCGGGTGCAGTTATTCAACTGTGCATTTACTCTGGTACTGTAAATAATTGCCATGTATTATTTTGAGGCAAATATCATGAATCATTTTCCTTACATATGTATTTTTTATTACAAAGTTTAATACACCACTAATACTACTAATTAATCAAATGTTTGCACTGTACATTTAAAGTTATTTGAAAAAACAATCAATTACAATTTAAAAAAAGTTTTCATTAAAGTGCAAAGTTAATGATATTAAGTTTTTTAATCTGTTCAACTTTGTAATGTTAGTATTTGTAGCAGTATAGCCAAAGCAGTATTATTTTGAAAGTCAAAACCGGAAGTGTACCGCCATCGTGCCGAGCTTGACTCTTTTGTGCGAAGAGAGGCGGGCAACTGAGAAAGCGGTTGTTTAAAATGTCCCTCAGCAGCCACCGTCCTATAAGGGAAACATGTTCACACAGACGTAATAAAATCAGGATTTCTCATTTCAGATCATCAATTAAAACACATTTAAATAACCTAAAATAATTTAAACATCTTGTCAAATAGATGTAAATAATCAGGCTGAACTGCTGCTTCATGTTTATGTCCCCGTTGTGCACATTTAAACTTCATAAACACAAGTAAGCTAAAGGTAATTACATGATATTATGTATTATATATTAACAAGTTGTGACACAGGCAGCAAATAACTCTCATTACTCATCAGATGTATCAAATAAACAAAGACAAAGCTGATAAGTTACTTTATTAATTGTTTTCCACCAATTCTCTTCATTTGTATTACACATTTTTGAACCAGCAATAATTAATCATTACATTATTTACATGGTATAAATAATAGAATCAGTGAGGAGTGAAAGGACCGTCCACAGGCAGCCGTTTCTCAGACTGTAGAGTCTTTTTTCTGCACAACGATTAGAATGAAGTTACTTTTGAATCTTCGTCTTTCTCTGGAAGATTGTCAGAAATGTCCTCTCTGAAACACACAGGACAGAAATTAATGGGGGTCAGGACTGAGAGATGAATAAAGACAAGTAAATCACTAGTTTCTAATTACTCAGTCATTACCTTTTGTCTTTGTGTGACTTCCTGATGAACTTGTTGGCTAACGACGCGATGAAAACTATAGTGAGAAATCCAGCCACTGCAGCCAGACCAGTGAAGACGTTGTGCCTGGTCGAGTTTTGAGCTTTAACTGACAGAAAAACAGAAAATACACAGAGAACACATTCAATTTTACATCACGTGTTTATGGAAGGCCTGGAGCTGTTATTCTAACCCACAGTGTTTACATTTATTCTACTTTTCTTGCTTTTCCCCCCTAACAGGATCTGAACTGGACCAAAGCACTGCCTCTACTCTGACAGTAAGTCGCATTAACTAACCACATGATGGCGCAATAACAACTTTTGCATTCTTTCCAAAGAGACACAACATTCTTCCTATATTAGTTTTCATGCAGCAGTGAGATCCAGCTGACTGTAAACACTTTGCAGTGTCATCGGGATCCTGCAGCAGGAAACACAACAAGGCGTGTGGCGACAAAACTAACATAAAATGGAAACACTACTAACACAGGTAGCTGGTTTCTTTAGGTTTTGTCGCCTCCGTTGGCAGACAAACACACCAAACTGTGAAGATGATTAACATCTAAAACACAACACAACAAATGTTGAACTGTGTCAGCTAAAACACACAAGAACATCACGTTTCATATTAATGCCATACAATTAAACAAATGAAGAATACCACAGTGTACACATTACATTTTCATCATGTTTGCTATTCTGCTTTTATTAAATTAAACGATATACAATATTTAATTATACAACATAAGTAGGAATGTTTCCGCAACATTATTTTTGCCTTCTAAAATTAAACTGAATGCAATATTCATGTCATCATAATTTTTAGCACTTTAACTATTATTTAATGTGTTGTATTGTATTTACATCGTAAATTGTATTTTCACGTCTGCTTGTTTAGGCTTTAACATCAGTTCCTACCTGCTGTTGTTGTAGGAGGGACCGGTATGAGTGTAACAGAGCAGGCGAACATGTGCAGATCTCCACCCAAGCGAGACGCGAGGGTTAGTCTGCTTTCATTTCTCGTTATGACGATATTAAGGACCAGGATGTTGATTTATCACCAGTCCGACTGTGTCTAATCAAAGTGTTCGATGCAAACCTGATAAAGAAAATTGAATAAAAAAAGGATCACATCCATTCTGGAGGTAGACGGCAGCGACTGGATGATGATGAATGTTTTATAAATGTATATCCAACGTTGGATTTATTAAACTAACACGTGTTATGTTATGGATCTTTAGCTAACCTTTTACCTAACAAATGATTTCCAGCAGCTTACAGCGGTAAGAGATGGATGTTCTTTAGAAACCTCTTCACGGCTGCACAGTTTTTATTTTTTCTTGCCTTTGTTAGCTTGAGAATATGTGAAGTCCTTCAGTTCACCACCACGAACCCACACATCGTAGTTTGTTTCGACTCAGTCCGATACACACAGCAAAATACTCACTCGAGCACCAAATGTGGATTCATCCGCTGCAGGAAATAGTTCCCAACAAATGCACAATTGTTATAAAGTGGTCAAGAAAACTAATGATAATAATAATAATAATAAAATAAAAGTCCTTTCAGGCAACTCTGCAGTGTCTCTGTTTTAACGTCAGACACCTGGCACCAGATCTTTACACATCCTTAAAATCTTTACAACCATCCCATGAGCGGTGCCAGATCTACTTTCTAGTTGTAACCGTAGGAACATATGTGAAGAGGGAAATGATGGATGAATGGCCTCATAATGGAGGAGCAGGTGTTGGAGTGACACACTTTCCAGAGGCCACGTGGAGAGACTCATTAGTCAGACGCAAACTCACCCGGAGTCGTCTCTGGAGTCGTCGCCTCACTCGTCACCAGCATGTGTTTGACGACGTTCAGGTCGCCGTCGTTGACCTCCGGCTCGATGCCCAGGATGTGACACATCAAGGGGTAGATGTTCACCGTCTCGAAGGGCCCCACCTGCAGGTTCCTGTGAAACGCCGGCCCCACCGCCCTGAAGAAGGGCTTCATGTCCATCTCCTGGTTGTCGTAGCCGTGCTCGCCCTTGTTGAACTGAACCGGAAAATACTGCAGAAGGACACGCAGGGAAGGAGGACATAACCTCAGTGACCCAGTCTGTACGATTCAATCAGGCTCTCGCTGTTTATAAGACAGTGGTTTTACTAATGTGACCTTAACAGCAAGAGCGTGCAGGCTCCTGATTAGCCACCAGAGGGAGGTGCTGGCCAAGAGAACAAGTCGAGTGAAGCCTGTTTTCTCTTTGTGACGACTATCAGCCAATGAAAGAGGCTAAAGGAGAATTAAAAATCCATCTCTTGAATTTCCATTTTAATAAAACACTTATAAGACATACACTCCTCTGATGCTATTGTCGTATATATTATCTGTTATCAACAAAACGTGACAGAAATATGAGTGTGTGAGCGCCCGGTTATCTTTTTAGCTATTATGTAACAGACTCGGTGTGCTTATCCTGCTCACAGATCGCACTAAAAAGGAGTTTAAGTGGCCATAAAGGGAAGAGAACAAAGAGTCACGATCATCAGTCCGAACCTATAGACCCAAGATAACCAGTTTCATCATGACTGATTATTTCGCCCTCACATTCAAGCGTTTGAAAACATTCTTCTTATTTAATTATTCCAGCCTTTGGATGAATTAACGACAGACACGTTCGGCACAAAAAGTTACCACACAGTGGAGTGGAATGAAAAAAAAAGAAGAAGAAGAAAAAGAAACGCTCATTTTGAATTTTTTGAGGCATGAATAGCTCCATGAAGCATTTTGAGAGCACTGCATGTCATCAGCCAGGCCTGGATTATCCCGAGGACGTGCAAATGCTCTTGATTAAAATTGTAATGTGCTAAGAGCCCAGTTTCACCCGTTTCCTGTGAGCAAAAAAAAAAAAAAAAAAAAGAAAGAAAGAAAAAAACGTTCAGCTCAACTGCTAATTTAAGCATTTATGTAGTCAAGACTTTAGGATATTTCTAGAATAAACTGGGATGGCATGTAAAGATTAACCGTTCTGTATCATTGTCTTTTGATTTCTTTACGACTGGGTCATAATCACATTAATGACTCACTCCAGTTAATAAGTTACAATTAAAGTACCATTAAAGCATGAAATCTGAGCGTCGGAGCAGCGCTGAAGTAATGTTTCTCCACATTTCGGTGCTGTTTTTTTTTCTTTTAAAGCTGCACTTGGCACGCTGGTGGGGCACAAATGGCAAACTGAGGTAACTGTTGACTTTAAAGGGTAAATCAATAGGACTTGCAGTGGGCAGAAAACTGCTGCTGCACATCTCTTTACGGCTCCAGCGTGTTTCATTTCTGGCCAAAACCCGAGTCGGTAATGTCAGAGAAAACATCCAACCTGACGCGTTCGGCCGCTGCTGTGATCGGGTAACATTGTAACATTCAGCAGTTGTATTTCTGGGATTTGTTTGTTTGTTTGCTGAGGAGGAATAAAGATAGAACGCACCCCGTTTATTACGTATCCGATGTCGGCCCACAAGATGATGGGGAGGATACGTTCGTTCTTGGAGAAGTGGAAGTGCTCCGGCATGTCCTCCTTCTTGTACACGTGGAGGTGCGGATGGGCCCCCTTCAAGGCGTTGTAAACCTTATCCAGCATGCCCGGCTTTGGCAGCAGCATCCCGGAAGGACCGTAATCCACCAGGTGGAAGGAGAGGTCGCTGAATGAGAAACCCGGGATCTTGGACAAGATGATTTCCTCCACCAGACCGCCGCGTAACACCGTGGCCATGCCGTGGTCAGCTGTGATGATGATGTTCAGGTGGTCGCTCAGCCCGTGTCGGTTAACTGACTCTCGGATGTAGCACACCTGTCGGTCAACTTGCGCGACCATCTCCCGGCGCTGCGGGGAGTCGGGGCCGTACCTGTGGCCCGTGCCGTCTGGCTCGCCAAAGTACATGGACACGAAGTCCA
The DNA here is from genome assembly GCF_904848185.1 of Acanthopagrus latus. Classification (NCBI taxonomy): domain Eukaryota; kingdom Metazoa; phylum Chordata; class Actinopteri; order Spariformes; family Sparidae; genus Acanthopagrus; species Acanthopagrus latus. The sequence goes on from NC_051061.1 coordinate 22,922,676, forward strand.
GATCCTGGTCTCTGAACCAGCTCATCACCTTGTCGGTGTTCACCTGCCAAGCGGTCTCGTTCTTGTAGTCGTAAAGAATTGGCTCCACTTCTTGGATCATCGCGGTCTCTCCGTCGTAAGTGCAAGCTGTGCCAGGAAAGTGAAGAGAGCCAGCTTTCCGACCCTGAAACGGTCGGAAAAATGAGAGACATGAATATGAAACATGTTTCTTAACACGCTTGCCGTGATACCAAGAGTTCATCTGTTCACACTGTGGGTCAACATCCAAGGAAGCCAAATCAGTAATCACTGGGTTTTTTCATCAAAGGGCAGGAAAGTCAACTCTGGAGGAAGACAGTAAATGGCTGAGTCACTCAAAGCATCTGTGTCTGACCTGGGAATGACACTCAGTCATCAGCTATCTCTCCCCAGAATCAACTAACCTGCCAGTTAATTTTCATTAAGGAACATTTCACCCATAAATGAAACTAATCCAAAAGTTATTATCTACTCACCACCATGTCGACGGAGAGTCGGGTGAAGTCTTGCGGTCCACAAAATATTTGAGTTTTAGAGCAATAAAATAAAAAAAACAGTGTTGAAGAAATCTCCTGAACAACTGAAGAAGCTGGGAACTAATTTAAAAACATAAATATAACGTTTTGAAGGGATCAGCTGCATTTTTAATCAGTCTCGTCTTGTTCAATCGATTGTTTGCCACTTTCTTAACTTAGCGCGTTTCTACGACAAGTTTCTGCGACGTGAGTCACCCAGAAAACTTAATTGTTGAGGAAGCAAAATGTACGATGTCAGGTCAGCGCTAAAATATGGAAAAAAAAGGGAGTGTTTGTTTACTTGTTTGCTCATTGAAATTGAAGTAATATTCCCACACACAACCTCTTCAGTGCTTGGTGATTCTTTTTTTAAGACTCTGCTGATGGAACATTTATAGAGACGCGCACCCACATAAATATATATGGCAATAAAAGAATGTCGAGGATTTTTCATTTGTCTGCTGTAGGTGTTTTTATGCCATTGTGGATATTTCAGATCAACTTTGCGAAAGCTTCCACATTTTATCATGATTTATTGTGTGGGACTCGCTCCGGTCTTGTCCCCGCCTCGGTCTCAAGCCCTAGACAATTCTTATCTCAGACTTGATAATCTCTGTTCCTGTTCACGATTTGGTTTCAGTTTAGGTGCTCTTGACTACAGCACTGTCACAAGTCTCGGGACTGGAAACTGATTTGAAAAGACGTTATTAGCTTCTTGTTCGTCGAGCTTGTGCGCCCGCTTCAGATTGGGTACATGCTAATGCATTTAGCTTTGTGGCTATTTTCAAGAATTTGGCTTAAAAAGGGTTTAGATGACATCTTTTGTAGCCCTCTGTAGGCTTGGACGATGCTGGACGAGCTGTTACGGAGCCATTTTGTGTCCCAAGCTACTTCAGTTGTTTCGGAGAACACTGCAATTCTGATTAAACATCCCGTCTTTTCATCAGCACGGTAGTGAGGAGATCATAACTGACTTTTCATCATCGGGGTGAACTGTTCCTTTAAATCTGCAGCCTTACCTTTAAGCCAGCGGTACAGCAGCTGTCATTTGCATGCAGTTAACATCTATACCCCACAAAATAATTTGCAGTGTAACTGCGGCAATCTGGGCTGAAATGATTCTGCGGGCTCTCAGAGGTGTTTTGTCAAGAGAAATGGCTTCTAGTGCTGTAAACAGCCCAACAGTCTCTCAGGATGATAAGATGGAAATTGTGCTGCACAGACCTGTCTCTGCGCTGTGATCCAGATCGGCAGAGTGCCATTGTCCCACCACTCATTCACAAACAGAGTCTGATAGTACGGCCACTTCTGACCGCTGGTGGTGTTGAACCACATGTTGTGGATCACCCCGTGATTCTCGATGTAGCGGCCTGCGGAGGAGAATCGCTGTCAGTCGAAAAGCTCGCACTCATTATTCACAGCGTGACACATTCACATTAAAAATTCTATCAACTTAACGGGTTGAGTGGCATGACGCTTTTGGACAAGGTCTTATGACCAACTTCGGAGATTAGAGGAATTTAATTTCAAGGAAGTTAAATTTCTTTTAGCTGGCTCTGATGATTTGAGAGTCAAAATAAGAAAGGGAGCGCAGAATTCCTCCTCTCAGTCATCCAAGCATAATTATCTTACTCAGCTATAAAAGCTGTTGGACCCTGGGACATTCAATTACAACTAATTCCTTTTTACCCGTGGCTTTTTTCAATCCTTCCAAAGTAAACTCAGAGCGGGGGGTTCTTCTATTCCCCCCGCCATGATATGCAGATCCCCTGCCAACTGGGGAGCACTGTTGTAGAAAATGAAACACTTTACCTGTCAAGAGGGTGAAGTGTGTCGGGCTGGTGATGGTGAGGTAGGGAGGTGTGACATACAGGGCTTTCACTCCGTCCACGGCCATTTTGTCGAGGTTCGGCGTGTCCACATCGCGGTCGTAATCCCACCGGAATCCGTCGAAGGAGATCAACAGCACCTTCTGTCTCGGTTTGTTTGTCGGCGCCGCGAGGACGGACGAGGCCAAGAGGAGGCAGAGGCTGGCGGCCCACAGCATGGTGCACACAGACGCTGCGTCAGATGTCAACTGACTCGATCCTGAAGCCGGTCCAACCTTTTGGCTTCTCACCTGCCCCGACAGTCTTCCCGAGCAAAGTTTCCCCCTCAACTTATCTTATCACGTAGTTCGGACAGACGTTATCTCAGCGCTCTCTCACACGCGGCACTGATGATGTTTATGAGCTGGTTTTTTACAGCTGGGAGTTGTGTTCACAGTGAATTTCCCCCCGTGTTTTGCTCTTGAGTACCGGCAGTAAAGCAGATTAATCTCCCTGAGCATCGCGGTTGTTTGTCCCCCCCCCAACTCGCTTGTTGATGCTGTCTTTCTGTTTGTCTGCCGCGGCCCGTCTGTGTGTCGGAGTTTCCTGTGAATCACCGACAATGGGGGAATGACACTTTGATGGCTTTCACCTTGAGTTGGGATGGTGCATGATTGATCTGACACCGGGAAAATGAAGAGGAAAATGAGAGTATATATCTCTTCGTCAGCTGGCAGTGGTCTCTCGGGGGGAGAAAAGACCCTAATGGACGTATTCATTGTAATAACTCTAATGTGTGTATTAGCCTCGGGATATTGTTAAAAAAACTCGACATTGATTTTCGGAGCAATTGCCTTGACGATGGACAAACTATTAGAAACGTGCAGTGCACCCCCTCCTCGGTGTTTCAGCTCAGATCACACTCCTGCCTTCTCATCTTGATAATATATATCACTGCGTTGCGATGTAACCTTATCAACGTCCATCGAATTGCCAGACACGCTAACTCTTCAAATTCGCTCTTTATTGTGTGTGTCCTTGGTGGAGGTTCAAGGGAATTGTCCAATCTTTATGGAGATAAGGGATAACATTCATCAGCTTTCATTTACCTCATTCATATTCATTAGCTTTCCTCGTATTAACTCTATCCACTCGTCGTCCACCGTCAGCAAGATTTTTGGAGGAGTGTTTTTTTTTTTTTTTCTGACTGCTGAGACCGGTGCGAAGCTCAGATCTTCACTATGAGAACTTTATCAAACACACAGAGTCTGAACTTGAGGGGGCGAGCAAACTTTATCTGACCCTCTCAGTCCTGCAAAGACGTTCCACAGGGATTCGCACATTTTTTTCTTGAAGAAGAAAAGTGAGGGGTTCCTTTTTTTTTCTTCTTTTTTTGCCTTTAGCGCTCCCCGCTAGCTCGTGTGCAACCACTGCAGGGGTGTACCTTCGCTCGGATGTTAAAAAAACAAAACAACTTCATCAATATGAGCCGGAGCGAGTGCAGCGACAGACAAATTAAGAAGCTGAGGATACAATGTTCTGTGTCTTAGTTTCTGGAGACATAACTTTACGACACCTTCGGCCGATCTGTGTACGACTTTTACAACATCCGTAAAGATAGGAAGACAATAAAAGTTGTACTCTACAAACGTCTGAATCTGTCACAACAACTCGAAAAAACTCTTGAACTTGATCAAATAAAGGACATTTATTTATTCTTTGAAAGAACTCCCACACACCCTCTCGATTTACTTTCATTTGATAATCTGTTTACGATAATAAACCTTCAGTAAGTAAAACTTGATTACTTTATTACATTATTTGTTGATTTGTTTGTTGGTTTGTCAGCAGGATTATATCCAAAAACTATTGTACGGATTTCCACAGAGCTTGGACAGAGGACGGGTCTCGGCTGAGAAAAGACCTCATTAACTTTTGTATTTTTCTCACATACTTGAAGACTTCTGGATCAGGCGTGTTAAAGAAGCAGCCTGGTATCTATGAGTGAGTAATACTCGATGCAAATCCCGGAACTGGTGAGCTTTAATTACGGTTAATTGTGGGTAGTTTGAAATGTAGAGCGATGCAGAGCTATCTAGATTGATGTAAGGCTTGATTAGATTAAAGGGGACAGTTGGCAAAAGTGCCTCTCTACTTTTTTATAGCACCTTCCCGGGTCTGGGCCGGATCCAGCAGACCAGAATACAGATGAACTGTGGACCAAACTTGGGCCAAGACTGACATGTGACCAAACTGTGACCCGGACCATGTGCCTTCATTCCACACGGTATCTTGGGGCAGATCTGGGCCACGATGGCGATAAATATTCTTAAAACAACTTTGCCGCTCATGAGACATATTGTCCAAAAGATAGAGAATTCAAATCAGCTAATAAAAACACCAATTTTCACACTTTAAATGAAGAAAGTTATTGCAGATGTGGATTGTTTGATTCTGAAGTTGACCTAATTTTGTTTCCCTCTCATTTGATAGTTTGTACGTGTGAATCAGACCCGACGAAAGTTGTTTAAAAGAGAATAAATGTCAGTTATTTCAAGACATATTGTCGAGTTTTTAAAGATTAGTTACTGTGAAACAGCCTCTTTAGTTTTACATGAGGTGTCTCTGAACAAACATTCAGAATAAAGCTGCTCGATTTTCAGACGCAGACAATTCAAGTAGGTGTTTCAGCGCTGTATGGATGTAAGGATTTAATTTAATCTTTACACAACAGACCTAAATGTCAGCAGAGTTGTTAGAAAATGATGCCAAATCACAACATTTTCAAATGTAGCTCTGAGTGCGACGGTGAGGATTTAGGTTTTAAAGAAAACATCCGCTGAGTCATCTCGCACACAAACAAACTGTTAAACAAATAAAATAAATGAGATGAAATGTTTGCTCCTGAATCAGAATTGCAGATGAAGGAAGGAGGGAGTGAGATCTAAAAGTGAAAAAAAAGAAAGAAAAAAAGGCACCAACACAACCGTCCTTTATAGGTGAAAAAACACTCTGTACTTCATCGGTATTCTGCTCACTGTGGCGTTTGAATGGCAAGCTGCTTCTTTCCCTGCTGTGACTGGAAGTAGACCATCAAGTTCACGCCGGCGTGCCGAGATCGATGTGTTTTGAATTGTGAGCAAACAAACTTTTTAATGCATGAACGGCTTATTATCAGGTTACATGCAAATAAGGCCAAGCGTGAAACTTCAAACGGCAGGAAGTGCACAGCGCTTCTCACATAACAGCTCTCTAACAAAACGACTCATACAAACGCGTGTCTTTGATTCTGCAACATGTTTAACAGTCTGTCCAACACAGTTAATTGACGCCATGCTGGAGAAACACAGTGTGACGTTTCATCAGATTTTGGTTGGAAGCAAAGACGGAATAAACGTTGGCAACGTACGTTTCCGTAAACTCTGGATATGTTCAAACTTTGTGCCGTTTTCAAGGTTGTGTTGTTCAACTGTAGGTTTGTACTTGTTATATAAACCATATTGATGTTTCTACCATATGTGAAAGATGCTGAGCGGACAGGAGAGAGCCACAGTTTGAGACAGCGTTTCAGTCATCTTTGCAGCCGACTTTGGGGCAACAAAACGGGATATTTTCTGATGCAGGACTTTTTCCAGCTGATCTTTTTAACAATACACGAGGATATTTTGCAGCTGTCTTTGGGGCAACAACACCAGATATTTTTAACGAGACATCAGGACTTTGAGTGTTTTTTAAGCCAAAACATGCTCTTTCTGAACCTTAACTAGGTGTTTTTTGTGCCTAAACCTAACCAGACTGAAAGCATAAAAAAAGAAAACCAGACCTCAAGAAACTCAAGTTGCACCATAAAGAACATATCCTTCGTTTACAAGGTAAATTCAAAGTTGAGGATTAGTTCAGAAGTTTCAGGCCTGAGGATTGAAGCATCTCTGTAGTCTGGTGATTTTTACCAACATTTATTCTGTTACAAGTTTAAACATCCCTGTGGTTTTTGCAGGAACAATAAAAAGTTAATATTTTATTCTGGTGACCTGGCTGCTTAAGTAGTGCTGTGATGTTTAACCGTTTAGTCGATTTCTGTCAGTTTTCGTGTTAAAAATGTTGGTTCCAGCGTCTTTAACGTGAGGATTTGCTGCTCTGCTCTGTCATTAATGACAGCCAATGAAGAGTCGTTGGGTTTTAGATCTGAAGGTGTCACTTTGGGCTGTAAGATGTCTGTCAAACTGACATGCTGAAACCAAGAAATCATGTGTGTCAATCTGTGGTAATTGTACTGATCCAGTAGAGTGAACACCCACACAGGTCAACATGTGATGACAGCACGGGGCTCGGGCCGTTACCGAGGCCCGGAGAGCCAGAGTGAAAGATCCGATTGGGTAGAAAGTGTATTCTCTGATTCTCTGATTATAAAACAGGTCTGTGAAAGTATTCAAACACTCAATCCAGAGAACGTGTCTTTAAACGAGACGTCAGGATCTCTGTAAGGTTGTGATGTCACAACGCACTGTGAGAACTGACCAATCACAGCAGACTGGCATGCAAACACGTCGTGGATTCAGTCCCAGCCTCCGTCTCTCTCTCTCTCTCTCTCCTCGCTTCCTGCCACTCTTCAGCTGCCATGTCGTTGAATTACAGTCATTAAAAGGCCCCAGAAGAAAAAGAAAAAAAAAAAGCATGCAAACACAAATGAAATATCAATTTGCACCTGAAGATCAGCCCAGTATGGGACCTTTAAACGAACAGACGCTGAACATTTATTTAGTCCGCTCCGCTCACATCCACTCATGGCTGCGAGTCGTACAGTTTGTACCATTAACGATCTGATATCCATGTCGGCACTTAATCAAAACCTGCATTTATACTCCAGACTGACCTTGAGTGTCTGTGTGTATCCTTGGACAAAGTCTATATGTGAACGCTGCTCCTGTTATGCGTGTTGACGTTGATTAGATAACAATGAGATTAACATTTAGAGTGGGTGGCAGTCAGTTCCGCCTGAGCGGGCGCAGCGTTACGTTACGTACTGTATTAGAATTGAACAGCAGGAATATGACAGCAGATATTCCAGTAACACTGAAGCTCTTCCTTCAGCGGACCACCGGCACGTAATCTCCTTTTTCTCTTCAGTCCGCCGAGCGTCCTGATTCTCACAGCTGCTGACCTGCAGTGTATCAGCTTTCCTCTCCGCTAATTCCTCATTCGCTCTCGTGAACGCTCTGCAGGGTAAACACGGCCGTGCTTACTTTGTTATATAGCGCCTGTGTTTTGCAGCAAAGTTATTCATTGGTGCATTATGTTGGAAAAATTGTGAAATGCAGTTAATGATCAGCTCAAGGCTTCACCATAAAAGACGTCATAAATACCGTCCTTCCAGAAAAGGAGTTGGTTTTGCGCTTTTACCGTGTATCTGGATCTTTGTACAAGTTACAAGTAATGACAAGATGCAGACATCTGTAAATAAAGAAGCAGATACCTTGTAGAGTTTCCAGCGAGGAGGCGTTGTAGAGCACAAGCAGGTTTCTTTCTGTTGTGTGTATAGTGTGCTGTGTTATAGCAAATGCAGTGCCTCCGGTAATGCGATCCTGTTCCTCGCTGACCGAGGAGGACTGTATACATATTGACTGTGGAAGCCCACCAGCAAGCACAAGCAGATGTAAACAATGTTGGTTTGAACACAGAGAATTGTTTGACAAATGTTTTATGAGGCAGAAAAATGCATTAAATATGTTTGTTTGGCATTGAGCACGCACACAATGAGGAAGCCTTGACTGCAGACAGCAAGTTTGCGGTACAATGAAAACTTTCACGAGGCTACAAATACTTAATATTTCGTTTCTTTTTGTCAGCGAATGAGAAAAAGAAACCAAAAGCGACGTGAATGCATCCGCTGAGTGCCGAGCGTGTGCTTCAAGGCCTGACGGATCTCGTGCTGCTTTGTCCCAAAAAAACTTGAGCTTGAACTTAAAAAAAAAACACATCGGCGAGCTGCGACGATGCTCCTGTGACATGGACACACACACTGTAGTTTACTTGTACTCCCCCACACACACACACACACACACACACACACACACACACACACACACACACCGTCCTGCTGCCACACACAATAGTCCCAACAGATGCACCATTTTCTCCTGATGAAGCAACGATTGATAAAAACTAGTGAGCAGCTGAAAATCTGTGGAACTGTCAGGAAGTGTTGTGGCAGACTGACATGGTGGTTTTGGTCTTTTCATGGTTTTTGTGCACAATAGTTAAAAATGTAGAATTATTATGCAACATAAAGACAAACAACACACTGATTCTTCTGCTGTTTGTGGTGATTTACCAGCACCAGTAGCATGTAGCGAGCACCGAGTATAAAACGTGGTCGCGGTCTCTGTTATGTCACCCTTAGGTTTTCTCTTAAGAGTCAGATGTGTGGCTTCAGGCGTCGGCATGTTGGCGGTGCCTCGCTGCACTCAAGCCACGTCTAATTCAAAAAAATGGGTGAAGAGGTGGAGCGTGGGTGAAGCTGAAGAGAGGCCAAGTGAAGCCTGTTTACTGACAGCTAGCAGCTAGGTGTCGCCAACGTGCCCCCAACCTTAAATATGCAAAACTATAATCTATAACCGTAATACAAGCGATGTAATTTTCATTACTTGGAGGCAAAATTTGCACTTTTAATACTTTTACTTTTACCTCAGTTACTAAACACTTTTCAGATTTCACGCTGCATCTGAGTCAAAGGAGCACAATTTTAAATTCATCTGTTTTATCAGCAAGATTTCAGAAAATAAAAACAAACATAAATTAAGAAAAAACTGAGTATAGTATATAGTACACCACAGTAAACCCAGAGTACACAGTATACATACACAAGTACATGTAAGTACATGTCAAACTTATTTTGACTTGTACTTTTGATACGTACATGTTTATTTCTGGAAAATTAAAATTAGGCAAGTTGTTGTTTTGCAGATGAAATTCAAACTCAGAATTTTAATATTTACAATATTAATGAGGTAATAAAAACAAGGATATTTGTTCCATAAGTGAATAAACAACAAGCTGTTCTCAGAGGACAATAAGGTCCCAGAACACTGTGGCAGGGTCCGCCACATGTAAACAAAGTAAAACAGTATGAATAGTTGCTGTTCGAGTGGCTGACTTTCACTTTTATAACTAATATTTTAACACGATATCTTTACTTTTACTCAAACGTGACTTTTTATGACACTGAGACTTTTATAAAAATTCACCCAGCACGGTCATCATGAATGGGGAAGCTGAAGGAAAACTTCCTCTTGTAGCAGGCTGTAAACATGTCTGTCCTTCTGTAAAGTAACATGTCGGTCTGTGTGGAGTTTCTCAGCCCCTCGCGGTCGCCGCTCATGTTCAAGTTGTCCTGAGGGTGGCAGCAGAGAAGTGAGAAGTTCAAAAGGTTCATCACGGAGAGCACAAATGTTCTTCTGGAGTTTTCTGGAAATCTCTACTTGATAAAGTTTGTCACATAAATCATATAAAACTGGACCGCAGTCGAGGCTCGAACGGAGAACCGAAGCCTGCAAAGGGATGTTTTTTTGCATTTAATCAGTTTGCCAGCATTGATGAGCAAGCAACATGTAGTAAACAACCATTATTTTTACCCTGAGATATCCGTGGCGGTAGCATGCGAACCATATGTGTGCACTGTGTATGTTTGTGAGACGCAGAGAGGGAAGAAGGGAGGTGAGAGGATGAGTAAGAGCTGGGAGCAGAGTGGAGGAGGCTCAGGCTTGTGGAGGCAGCTAGGCTTGATTTGCGGCTTCATTCCAGCGCGTGGGCCCTTTCAGGCTCTGTTGCCTGTAACAGGTTGACGTGATAAACTCTGCAGCCGAGCCAGTCAGATGTGGCGCGGCGGAGGCGCCCTCCTCCTCGCTCCTCTCTCCCCCCTCCCACCTTGGCCTGGTGTCTCATTGTGGCGCTGTGGGGCTCCAGTGTGCTGGCATTACACTTTCACACGGCAGTAATTGATTTCTTTAATTTGCTTCAAGAGAAACTGTTGTCAGCCAACCAGGCAGCCATTTTTCAGGCCACTTTAATTAAATGCCAGGTCTTTAGGTGTGATATGAAATTCGTTTGGCTCCTCTGATCTTCTACTCCTCAGACAATTCATTAACATTTTCGTTTTCTGCCTTTATGTTTTACACAAAGCTTCAAAAAGGAGCTCATCAGTGACATTTCGGTTGCTGCGCTATACATTTAATCATTTATTTAAGTGCATTTAAACTAGAGATTAAGTGCAGTGTGGCTGTTTCACTTGAGATAATACGGAGTGTGTCGAGCCTCAGTCGGCTGAGGAATTCAAGAGAATAAAAAGCAGGCTTCCACTTGTTTGTCTTTTATTGGAGGCTCTGTTAAATGTTGTAACTGTGTCAGGATACTAAAGTCAAACCTGAAGACAAGGAAATAACAGAATTAACTGCAGTCGGCGTCAGACAAAGACTGAAGTCTGTATTCTTGACTTTATTAAACGCACAATATGTGATTTCGTCGCTAGGGAAAAGAGAACTGGGCTGAGCAGGAGGGCAGAGCAGCTGGTCAGATGATCAGAGCCGGCCAGCTCTGGAGGAGAGAGCCGGGTCAGGAGCCAGATATTCTGATCCGGAGCCCATTCAGAGCCATTCAAGCGGAACTCAGAGATTACTTTTTAAAGTCAGGCTGAAACGAAAAAATGCCTTTTTTAAGCAAATTTAGATCACATCCATGGTCAAAGTATGCACCAAAAACACATTTCTCCATGTTTTTATATCCAATTCCAGTTCTGTCTTCTTCCTTTTTCCACTACATGTGCATACTTGAATCAACCAGTTTCAACCAGTAATATCATTAATCAATCCCCAGTTCCTAGCAGTGGCATTAATCTAAGATGTCAGAAAGACGAAGCAGAGTCGGCTACTCTGACATGTGGCTGCGTGGCTAATGCTACTAGCTACGATAACAATCCCTCCCTACCTGAATATTTTGACAGAAGACACGTCAATATGCTGAAGCAAATAACAGTCAGTAAATATTTGTACATCTTCATTCCTGTCGATCAACCTGACTGCAGCAGTGATCGTCAGGTGTTTATGTTCTGTGATGTTGCCGGAGGGGAAACGTATGTTTCTTGATGAACGCTACAAGGAGAGAGGTTTGTCTGAATTCAAACACACAGACACACACAGGCTCTAAGTGCATGTGGTTGTTTGCTAGTTTACGGCTAATCTGCAGTAAAGAAACCCGGCTGTTTGGGGTGATTAACACTCCAGGAAGTGATGTGAGTTAAAACAGATTATCTGACTGTAAACACAACATTCAACAACCAGCACTGGTAGACTTCCATCCTCAGACGCTCATGTAAATTAGAACCACAGCGACGTAAACTTGTGGATTTGGATTTTGAACATTGTTTGAAACATTTGGAATAATGTAAATACACAACTCAGCACAATATATAACAGAGGTCCAGTTGTTTTAGACAGGAAACAGGTTGATATGTGGAAATATAGCTGGCAAACCTTTGGGATTAAAAAGTGGATTTATCTTCACTCCTGTTTATCAACCTGACTGCAACAGCGATCCACGGAGGAGACGCACCCGTCGCCTGCTAGCTTACGGGTAATATATGGAACAGTAATCTGAAAAAAACATCATTCAACAACATCCACTGCTGATGAAAATCTACCTGACGTTGATGTGTGGATTTCTGGTGGAACGTCTCGTCGTTTTTCTACATTTCTGCCATATTATAAGTACAAATGTCACCAGCAGCTACGTTATTCTACACGAACGGTGGCCTTTGTCTCGTTCACAACAGTCAGAAGTGTCATTAACTCTAAAATCAGAACGGAAATTACAGGTTGAATATTATCAGATGAGTTTTACACCTGATGAAACAACACAGGGCAGGCAGGTGGATCTCCGGTCTAAAGCAGCAGAGCCATTTATTTCAGCCATAATAGCAGGGCAGCAGGCACACCTCCCTAATAATATCCTGATGCCTCCCCACTCGCTCTGACTCAGAGATCTTCTGAAAGGCCCCTCTCCACTCATCCTCTCAGAGTGGCCTTCCTCTCATGGAGATGAACAGCAGCTGCCTCTTCCTGCCTCCCACCATACGTCAACGCATCAGCTCCACTCTGCCCGCCTGCCTGCCTGCCTGCCTGCCTTCAAACACCCAAAAATATGAGGCTCGCTAAACCCGAAAGAATAGCCTGCCGCAGTTCACATTACAGCGGTTGATATGTATTGACAGATATATTTTTTTTCTTCTCGGCTGGCGGATACCTCAGTTGCAGCTAGACTGAGCTCGCAGAGTGTAAAGCTGAGTGGAAAATTCTGGGGGGGGGGTGTATAAAAATTATTCTGGAGCATGGAGGCAGAAAAAGAGGAAGATGGGGAGTTTAAATTAACCCACAGTCGCAGCATGACATTTGGTTGGTCCATTACATTATTTTGTCCGGACGGAAATATCCCAACAACTTTGAGGGGAATTGCCACTAAATCTTGCATTGACATTCATGGTCCCCAGAGACGAAGCCTACTGACTTGGTGACATTTCTTCTAGCGCCATCGTGAGGTTGACATTTTTGTTTTTTTGTTAGTGAAATGTCCCCACATCTACGAGATGGATTGGTTGTTTTCTGACTAGACATTCGTTCCTCAACGATGAATCTTAAAGACCTCAGAGACCTCCTGACCTTTTCTTTAGCTCCACCGTGAGGTTCATATTTCTGGTGTCGAATTAAACCTCTGGAGCTGGAAAACTATTCAGTAAAAACTTATGGTTTATGACCAAACACCAAGTGTAAACCCAGCTTGATGTCGTCCATTGTGGACTGCTGTTTCGAAGCCTCCAGCTTCGTATCATGTCCGTCACCATCTTGGTTTGTTGGCGCGAGGATGAGAATATTCTAATCATGCTGTGTTGAATAAAAACTAGTGACTGAGCCTGTAAACTCATTAGGAAACTGAGTGCTGAGGTCATAAATCACATTAGAAGTAGGGTCTTTTTCTCATAAGCTTACATACAATCAGACTTCTTTTTGAAACCAGTGGAGTGGAAGCCCCAAAGATCCCTCAATACTTTATACTGTCAATGCAAAAGTACCTGCAAAATAAATGACATTCACATCTTCCTCTGATGTACTTTGTAATTAGGGATATTAGCGAATGTTAGCATGCTAAAAGATGACACACCAGCATGTAAACAACGACACTGCAGAGCTGCTAGCATGTCTGTGGACTCTTATTTGCTTTTCCCGATTGTTTCTCTAAACTTGTGTTTATGTTTCAACCAAACATTTGACAATTAAAGGTTTTTATCTCAGATTGAGAAACAAAAAAACCCCAATCAAATTAAGTTGATTGTTGTGCATTTTCATCATCGGTGTAATATCCTCGCATGAATGACAACATAAAGCTGTGAGATCGCACAATGAAAGCGTCGAGGGCTCTTGTTGTTCGGACAAAGAGAGGATCTCCACGGACTGAACCTGGTGTACAATAGACGCGTCTTCATCGCAGACCGCTGGCAGCGTTTCAGACCTGGTGCCTCTTCAAGCGGCCCGTTTCCTCACAGCAGCTGCATTTCAATCATTGTTTACAGTCGTTTGGCCGACATATTTTGTATTTCAGATGCATATTGAACTCGTGTTGGCAGCTCATTCATGATTTATGTGGCCAGACTTTTAATTACCGCGTGCAGCACACAGTTAAATCGTTATGTTTTCTGTGTTTCCTGGATATTAGCAGGAAAAGAAACCCTGCAGAATTCCTTTGCAGACTTGTGGAGAAGTCACGTAAACAAAAAATGGAGTCAGTGACTGTGAAACACATCATTAAATATTCATTTAAATAAGAAATCTGTATTTATACACATTGACAGACAAAAAAAAATAGCCCCAATACATCCGAGGCGTAGAAAACCAAATCAACTCGACTTTAAAGAAGTTGTCCAGGCGAACGTGTTGGAATTCTGAAGAAAACTGAAGAATCAGGGTGCGTGCAATGTCAAGACTTCATCCCCAACGCATTAGAAAGAAAGGTTTTTCATCTGGAAATGGAGCGGGAGGCATTGTAAATGGGAACATTAAAAAAGAATCCCACATCAATTTCCCCCCCATACCAAATGCTGCATAACAGGAGTCATTTTGACAAAGTAGCCGTGTGATTATTTTTTATTTCCATTTGAAAGCAATTAGCTGAAAGGTCCTTCCCTTGAGTTCTGTGGCAGAATGTGTGGAATGACTCAGGATAATTGCTGTGAAATGAACAGAGTGCCAAGTTGAGAGAAGCACGGAAAACCGCAAGGGTTCCCTCTCCATGGAAACGCCCTCTGCCTTTGTCAGTGCACCAGGAAATTAGGCAGCAAGTGATAACGGGGCTTGAATGAGTAACAAATGCGGGAGGGGGGGAGGAGGATGATGGGAGGAGGAGGAGGGGGAGGAAGAGGAGGAAGAGGAGGGGGGGGGGGGGCGAGTGATATTTACTCCATTTCAAGCCATTACAGAAATTGAGTGTTTCCCCACGTCTCACGCTGTGCCTACTGAGTGCTGGATACAGGAGGAGGAGGGTCATTAAACATGGCAGCCGCCAGCGACGCGCTGCGAAAAAAAAAAAAAAAAAAAAAAAAGCCGGTTGAACAACACAGAGTTCGCAGCACCGATGGGCAGGACGGATATAATGAAGCCCGTCGCTGTCAGCGGACGGCACCAGACTGATGAGACTGATGCCTGAGAGGAGGACAAGGTGTTAGACGAAAGAACGAGGCCGAGGCGGCTTGAGGTTTGCAGCTCGCCTCCTCGCCACAAGCTGCCTCCACAACTCCTGCCCTAATTGCTGCCTTGCTTGGAGGCTGCTCTCCCTCGGTATGCCTTTCATGCCTCCCTTAATTACGTCAGCCAGAAAGGAACGTGATTGTTATTGTCATTACTCTCGTTAGTAATTAAGCAGCTATTGACTGCTCCCCTACATTCGGTCTGTTTGATTAGGCCTGAGGTCTGGAGATATGGATTAGGCTTCTCACAACGCCGCCGTCTTTGGTCGACCGTGAGCCTGCGCCGCCAATACGGGCGGAGGAAGAGGAGGGTGGAGACGAGGAAGAAGTCGACTGTGAAGCAGCCCGTGCTCATCACGGACGAGCTGGAGCATATTTACCTCTCGCGCTACATCTTTGTCGGTGACGCTGATGTGTTGCGCGCCGTCTCCGAGCTGGAGGACACAGAAATCAGCCAACCAAACCGACACGGGGATGTCAGGAACCTGCTGAGTGAATCCTCAGGCAGCGCTGGAGTAGTTTTTACTTGAAAGTTCAGGAGACGCCTGAAAAAAAGAAAGATGTTGTTGTCGATGTATCAGCCCTCTTCTGGTTCTCAGAGAGAAAAAAAAAAGTTAGCTTGAAATATAAAGCAGCGTCGGTGAACAGACAACAAAAAGAAACTCTCAACTTCCTCAACAAAGTCTGAAAGTTCATTCTTGACCCCAGAAGCAGCGATTTCGCACAAATCTCTTCTCAGACTTGTTCAGCACTTTTGTCCACAGCAGCATCAGCGGTGTTTCCCAAAAGAACCTTTCATTCAACCGCTATTCAGAATAAATAGACAGAATTTTGCCCTCAGCAGAAGTCCTGATAAAAAGAGATTGAACACAAGTTTATTTTGACAGAAATTCAATTCAGTTTTTTAAAAAAACACTTGAACCTCTGGTAGCCTTGTATTAGTGAGGGAAGTGTTCGTCCTGAGCACTTTGTTTGATCAACTCTGCTGATGCTGTCTGAGACTGTTTGGACGCAAGACAGTTGTAACTTTGGACGAACAGTTACGAGGACTGAAACTACCAAAATCCAAAAATAAATATACAGCAATAAATGACTCAGTGAATGAATTAATATGCACCAAAGATAACATTCAAAAAAATTTATTTAAAACATTTTTGAAATTATTTTATTTCCGTAACTATTTCTACCATCTTTTCCCTTTGCATTTAGCAATAAAAACATTTTTATTTATATATATGTATATTTTTATATATATACACTCCAAAATAAATACATTTGAAAATAAATAAATAAATGAATAAAATAAAAATAACTGAGGACAAAGTAGATAAAATACGCAAACAAATATATACAGAAGCAAAATATAGTAACCAACAATCAGTGATGGACACAAATACATCAGAAAGTTTCTTGTAACAAGTGCAAATATACGTCCTTATCAAATATATCAAAATAAAATACCAGTATGAGAAAATTCCTTCAATTATACGAGTAATTTATAATTTTAAAAATACAAAATGACATTTAAAGTCATTATTTTATGTTGTGTTTTGTGTAGTTTGCCATTCAAGTAACATGGTGTTGACTTTATATATTATTGATGATCGACTGATAATCGATTGATAAGGAAGCTGATTGTCAACGAACAAAGCTGCTTAAAGTCTGTGTCCCTGCTTCCCAAATTTATTTATTTATTTAAATGATTTCTGCTGCATTTAATGACATATTTACTTATTTATTAGTCATTTATTTCTTCTTTTATTTTCTAATTTTGCCATTACCAGTCGTCTGAGTTGGAGGCTCGAGATGCTCCTGATTCGATGTGTCACACCTGGTCTGGACTCAGGTGTCGATATGTGTTTCTATCGGCTCTGATCAGGTGCGGCTCGTAACGATGTGTCTTCACAGGTGAGACTCTGAGCGTGAACAAAGTGAAGTGTTTGGAAAATCTTTCTTTTTTTTTTTTTTTTTGGACCATGACTTCTTTTTAATTGGTGGAGCTTCGTGCTGCTGCTGCCGGCGTGATTGCTCTTTTTCTCTGGGTTTGTTCAGCTCCACCGCATTTTGAATCCAGTCAAATTATCCTCCGGTATATTTTTCATGCATCTCTCTCTTTCTTTTTTTTTTTTTAAAGTTTATGCAAGAGGCCGAGTGCTGAATTTGTTTGTCCGCTTGAAAGGAGCTTATACACACAAGGACGAGTCGTAGAAACACACGGAAGAACACGTAGTGCTCGTGGAAACAACGGCAGACAGTGGAGGAAGGGTTCGTTTTCTGCCAGAGCAGATCAAAAACGTGAAATTACCAGAATCTCCTGCGTAGCTCGATTCCCGTTCAGCTCTTGAATGAGGGGGAAAAAAATCATTAAATCATGCGGCTCTTTCGAGATCAAATTCTGCAGCTAGTCTCGGAGCAAAGACGGTATTAGACACGCCGATCAACTAGAGGGCAGCGTGTAAGTGTGACGGTTCGTCTAACAAGGGCGCAAAACTGGTGTGCACGAGCTTTAGACACCAGCAAGGTGTGACCATCACAACCAGGTGACCAGAGAACGAGTCCAGAGAGAAGCAGGAAGTCAGTCGTGAAAGATTTAAGAGAACAGCGATCTTTTCCTGAATGCAACTACGCAGTTTCAGTGCCCTTATTCTGAAAGTGTGACTGGATTCAGCTTCACAAAAAAAGCATTTCTGTGCATCATGTGAGGTCGTATTCTCAAGGTTTTGGACGCCGACATCAAATCATCTTCAAAGCCCGCAGCTCTTCCCGCGACCTCGACGTAAACACAGAAATCGCTGCAGTGACGACTTATCGCCGGAGGTGTCACCACAATCAAAGGATCCGATCCCGCGGGTGGCCATTTTAAAACCCCAGGGATTCCCTCCCTGTGGGAAGGTGGCGGAGGAGGATGAGAATAATAGTCTGAGTACAGAGGAGGGAGTTCAATAATCGTGCAGGAGTGACAAGAACCCAAAAGCAATTCCTGACTGAGCACTAATCCCCACTTTTTTTCGTGGGACGCACAGAGAGCGAGATAAGCCCGGAGGTTAATGCAGAGGCGTCTCTCCTCTGTCCTCGGCGGTGACAGCCCCTGACAGGCGGACCCCAGCAGCACGCCTTGTTTATGTTAATGTCGGTGGCCCGGGCCAGCTCCCACGCTGAGCGCCGCAGATAGAGACGTCAGAGGCTCGTCAGAGTGGCACTCGCAACCTCTCGCCGGGCCGCCCTGGATCCCTGCGTTGGCGTGTTGGAGGGGGGTGGTTCGGCTGTGGAGGAGTACCCGGGGCGAGGGAGATGGGCGAGGTGAGGCGGGCCTGCTGGGACTCCCTCCCACCTAATCATGTGTGGATGGTTCATCTACCTCTCCACACTTCGTTTGAACCACAAATGACATCTTGGAAGAAAAGAAGAGCGAGAGAGAGAGAGACAGAACTCTGCTTTTAATGTATGCGTCTCTGAAAAATGTGCATTTTTTATACCGACTCCTTCTCTCTTCTCTTCTGTTTTATTTTGATAGGGTCAGATCCTGACAGTTACATTCAAACCCGGCCATGCACTGTCGGGTTCTGCCTTCATGTTTGACGCACGTGTTGTGTTGTTCATGAAAAAAAAAAATAACTGGAATAACTGATGGACCCAACGACACGCAGTCAGCGAAGAGTGAATGCAATAAAAACACACAGATCTAAAAAAAAAAAAAGGATTTAAACAAAACCACATTGCTGCTGAATATTGGATCTAATAAGCAGCCAGGCAGGTAATTAGTGACTCACTGCCTACAGTGTATATAATAATTACATGTAATTATATATGTATGATTTCATTTTACTCTTACTTTTGATACGTAGGTTCATTTAAAACATTTAAACTTTAAACTACTCTTTGTACGGGAGACTTTTCCGGTCACCAAGTAAAGTCTGACTTTTGGGGTGAAGTGACTCTAACAGACGATCTGCTGCGTTTATGATGATTCACAACTGTTTGAAGCCAATGACTGAGCTAAAATGCCAAACATTTCCTGGTTCCAGCTCATCAAAGTCAGTTTAACATTGACATTTAATGTTTTCTGTCATTTTTGAAAGGACTATCCTTTAATTCTGGACCGTTGGATGGACAACACGAGCGATTTGATGACGCCACTTTGAGCTCTGTGAACTCGTTAAAGGCCATTTTTCACAATGTTCTGACATCCAAGTCATTCAGAGTAGAGTAGCTGTTATTTATGTATATCAGCATGTTCGGCACGATTGATTTGAAGAATTTGTTAGAAAATTATATTTTATTTGCTTTATTTTCCCTTTTGACTTCCTCCAACTGGAAAAATGAAGCCAAAATATGCTGGTGACATAATTTTTAGATCCAGACTCAGCTGTCAATCGTGACTTTACACCCTCTTTTTATAGCATCAGATAACTAATTAAACACAAATACATCAGTTCTGCCAGTAGGGGGCTCTCAATCAGAACAAAGCAACAGATATTAAGTAGCTGGTGATCATAAAAGTTGTTGTAAACATCTGCTGTGACTCACAGATGAAGAAATGTTTAAAATGCAGCGTTTCCTTGAATAAAACTGTTGATTACTCTGGTTTGAGAACTGTAAACCAACTCAACAAAAGTCGTTTTTAGACATTTAAACCAAACGTGTAAGAAAAACAACACACATTAGCATGAGTGGAAGAACCTAAAAAGACAGAAATCCTCATTATTTGACGTTTATTTACTTTAAATATATTGTGAGAGAGGAAGTTACCGACCTGTACTGCAGCCAGCCACCAGGGGGCGATCGAGATGTTTCACCTCCGGCTGCCATGTTGTCTATCTTTACACGCAGTCAGGAATTTTACCCAAAGAAAAAACAAACATTTACAAACAATCCAGCCTCCGATCGATTATCCCAGAGAACGCTTCCTGCACCCTCAGGTGTCGCTGCCGCCGCCATCGCCGCCACCATCGCCGCCGCCATCGCCGCCCTGCTCTCAGCCGGCTACAGTGTGAGGTCCTCTTGTTTATCTCTTTGTGACACTGAGGCATCATTCCCATCATCTGCCTTGTCTCTCCCTGATGAATGGTTGTGCCTCGGTGACCTGCCTTCTTCCTTGTTTGTGTCAGTGTGATGTAGGGCTGACCCCTGGAGGTGGGAAGCAAAGGTAGTGAGGGGGGTGGGGGGACATTGAGACAGATGAAGGGTCAAATATGTGTTGCCGAGAAGCGTCTCCTCTGGGTCTCCTTCACCCCCGCTCGCTCGACCCGCGCCAGCCTTTCATTCTAATCTGATGATAATGATATTTGCTCAGGACGACCTCTGCTTGCACAGTGTAATTACCCACCCAGCTTTTCTATGATCTCAGCTATTGGAAATCGATGGGCCATAAGAGGGCCCCATCAGAGCTTATTATTATCACTGCTCGCTTTTCGTTACAGCGCGATCAGATTTAATATGTTGTCGAGTTTTTTTTTTTACTGCATGTATCCACCACCCCTTCACTTTTTTAAAAAAAAATGTATTTTGCGTCGACTACAGCGCGGATAAGTCGTCGGCGTCGGACGACCCCGATCGAACATTTAAAATCTGAATGCAAACTCTCAAATATCCTCATTCTTTCTTTACGTTACGCTTCTTAAATTTAAACCACTCGCACAAAAAAACAACAGCTCCCGTGGATTTTTTGGTTGAGTTTTTTTTTTTTTTGGTTCCCCCTTTAATAGCACCTTTGGCTTGGCAGCACTCAGCGGTTCCATGCTTATCCATGCATTTGTGAGTGCATGCCTATTTAAATCGGTTAGGTGAATCTGCTCTGGATGACTCCCCTCCATTAGCTACTCATCCAGGGTTAAGTGCCCTCCGGAACAGACGGCGCTGGCCATCAGGTGACCCCCGTCTCGGCGCTGCCGTGATTGAGACACTTCACTTGAGGCCTCTGCTGCCGTGACCTTCCTCCGAAAAGCCTCCAGCAAATAGACCTTCCTTGTACTGCCAAGGGTATGCGTGTGGTCCACTGATCTGGACATTATTGCCGCTACTCCAACCTTATGAAGCCCCAAACTTGTTATTTCAAGAGCAAAGCAGTATCTTTGCGGTGACCTTCGCGCTTGTTATTGTCAGTCTTGTCAAAGAGATAAGAGGATCACAGGTGAGATTTCATCAATGAGGGTAAACGAGGGCAGAGTTGAGACACTTTTCGGGGGCGGAACAGTACCGAGCCTCGCTATACAATTAAACAATGACGATGGACTTTCTCTGTTCTGCAGAGAAGGAGGTGCTTTTACTCCTTTTCCGTCTGGATCAGGTCACAGATTGACTTGTACGTCTTAAGTCATACTCACACACCTTCTTTGAGCAGCAATTTCCTTTTATTGACCCCTGTAAAGTGCCCGGCTCTGTAAACATCTAGGGGCTGTCATGTTTTTTATGAGCTAAAGGAACCTAATAACACAGCAATCAGCATTTATTTGAAGACGGCACATTTGTGGGCTCTCACAGAGGGAATCCAAAGTGCCAAACCGGCCTCGAAATGCACAGGAGATGCTCCGACCTCGGGACAACATCGATAGTATCTTAAGGTCGCCGCGCCTCAAGGAGGTCGCGAGATGGATTTTGATGAAACAAACATTTTAGATAGAAATATGAAAAGGATTAAAGCCCAAGGAGAGGGGTCAAAGGATGAAGGGAAGAGGATTGGAGGTGGTCGTCGGCGACGCGGATTGGTTGTGAAAATGTATTTTTAGCCCAGGACAGAAAAGGTGACAAGGGAGGAGAGGTGGAAGTGATCGATATGTTTGTGCAAAAGGCAGAGGACTGCCGAGACACAACAGTGGAAGTCATGAGTGAAGCGGTCCCTCAAGGGGACGGCGGGCTCGGCCAATGTGGAGACAACAAATGAGGAAATGGTAACAGAGATATGGCTGATGAGCAAAGGGGGGGTGCGCTGGGAGTGTGGGGGTGCTGCTAAGTGACAGGAAATATTTGTTATGAACAAACTGTAGGCCATTTGAAGACGGAGGAGCAAAGTCTAGGCTTGTTGTTACCAGACGGAGAATAGACAAAATGCAAAGAAATATGTTGGCAAGGACCCGCTGAAGTTGGGCCAATTCTATTCTGAGAGAGGCGGCGAGCGCAGAATGTGGTTGTAGTTCTTACATAAAGTTTTGTTTATCTGACAGAGAAGGAGTGAAAAAACAATATTTGCATCTTCATTTTTGACATTCATTCTGAAACGGTGCCGCTCACGTTGCTTCTTTTTTCCGGATCATCTGACCCGTTAACAACTGTTCCATCCCCGACAGTTTATTTTACCGTCTGAATCGACTCTGCAGGGTGAGAGGACGGACGAACCGGAGAAGTTTGTAAAGACGGATGCCAAACTCCCTTTTGGCAAAGCTAGTGTCTTCAACTGAGCTTATTTTTACACTGGTGGATAAAAAAAAATATAAAAATATACATGGTTAAATGTTCCAACCTTGTAGAAGTGAAACTATTGTTACTGATTCTCTTCCTCTGCTTTTATTCTGCTCGTTCTTCACAACGCAGACGCAGAGAGTTTCACAGGCTGACGTCGGACATTTTTGTATTGTATTTACCGTGAGTTTTTAGTCAGTAGCTTCCTTTTAGAGTAATGTGTTTATTCTTTCGACTGTGGCTCATCGGTGGAGCCAGCGTCTGGTTTGATTCCCCTGGTCTGCATGTTTAAGTGTCCTTAGGTAAGATACTGAATCAGCTGCTCCTGATCAACCATCAGTGTATGTATGCATGAATTACTGTAAGTGTAAGTAACCCAAAATGTCTCCAGAGTCTTTTTGAAAAACTGTGGGCTGCTTCTGAATTTACCTCATCGATCCACTGTGGAGTGTGACGGGAGATCCTCACGATTTCACTTTCAGCTGCCATAATGGCGAGGCTATCAAAGCTCTTTATCCTTTCAGAGGAAAATACCAGATTTGGTCAAAGAGTTTTGCTTGGATAGAACATTTTCGAGGATATTCTCAATTTCCAGCCACGGCTGTACAATCTTAGCACAAGACAAGACAGTCTCCAGTTTGCAGCTAGTCCAGAGAAGACAGAACTTAAAGCAGAATAATCTAAATCCAGCATATACCTTAAACAAAATGGTGCTGTAAGCCACGTTCGGCCGGTGTCAGTCAGTCACAGCCTCTGTGTATTAAATCATGACATTTTTATTCTAATGTTCAGAAACGTTCCACATGATTTATGTCTTCGCTTCTCTTTGCTTGTAGACAAACACAGTTCCCGACAACTGATTCCTCAACCTACCGCCCACCTTCAGTGCATGGTTAATGTACACCAGCCACCTTTGGTCTTTACTGTACAATCTGTGTGTGTGTGTTTGTCTGACTTTATGAGTGTGAGCGTGTGCATGCATGCGTGTATTTCTCTCTCAGCTGTGACTGGTTAAATGATTTCTTGAAGGGCTATAGAGCGACCATTTCATTTTGGCACCTAATAACAGTCAGGTCACACTGTGCCCCGGCTGATCCTCTTTGATATGGTCCCTGCACTTGCCCAAGCCCTCTTTCACAGGTGCCAATCATTATAATCAAGCTTCCCTCCACCTCCACCTCCAGCACCAGCACCGTCTCCTGCCCAACCTGCAGACGGCACGTGGCTGGGCCTCACGGCAGTTCTGTTGAGGAAGAGGAGGGTTTAATCTGCTCCCTGTTCTGGCAGACGGGCCGGATTCTTTGACCCTCTCTCGAGCCAGTTGGCAGCCTTATTCTCCATCAAGCTCTGGACAAAAGAGTCTCGAACCCCATCACCGCTAAGCATGCACGCTCTTACACTCGAGCAGTTGCCTTGTGCAAGGGCGTCGTGACAGTAGGAACTAATGGTTTTGGAAGGCAGAGCTTTCTACCTCCCCGTCTCTCCCACTCATGTACCCCGGACACATTTCCCAGCTGTTGTGGGGATTCAGAGGGGGGGTCACCTGACAAAGGTTACCCATTTCCAAAAAGGCCAAAGGTCAAAAGTGAGCCTGGCTTCCAGATTATATTTAGCGATTGGCTGGGTCTGCCCTTTTCTGAGATGAATTACTAACTTTATTGCTCTCCCCGATGGACTGGTCAGTGTTAAACCAATGACAGCAAGACAGAAATCAAATTGAACTCAAGATCAAATCAGGGCAAACAGGCGCCAAAGGCAGCCGCAGTGTTAATGAAAACTGGTAGAGCAGCTGATTGCTGCTACTTCTTCTTCTTCTTCTTTTTTCTTACATTTGTTGATGCTGTTACATTCCTGAAAAAAACAAACAAAAAAAATGGTGGAATCGCAGTGTTTACTGTAGCTTGTTGTAACATCTCACACATTATGTTGTCAGCTTGTCATTGTGTCATAAGTCATGAACGGGTTTCAGCAGTGATTTATTCAGACTGACTCTCCTGTCGACAGGGAAACAACCTTCTCTCCTAAACATTACGTACCACTCAAAGTCCTTTTGAAGGAAATGTCACTCCACCTGGATTGTTCTTTAACCAACAAATCAGTCTGTCTGTCGACTCATTCCAACCGAACAGCTGCGAGATGTTCAGTGTCAACTTATCTTTGGTTCATCTACGACATCGGTTCTGAATCTGGGGGTCGTGGGATAATTTTCAACGGGTCGTCGGATGGTTGTGGAGAAGAAAACCCCTCTTCTTTTTGACATCTCGTCTTTTTCAGGGTGTTGTCAGTGAGTTAAAAGCCCGGAGGCTGCTGGAGGATTGCAACATCACTCCCCCTGCAGTATCCACTCATGGCAACAAGATTTTTACTAGCCACCAAATCGGCAGAATAAATGTTGGTCATGTAGGTTTCTGCAAACCACAGATAAGTTAAAACTTGACATTTCCTTCTCGTTAATGCTCATTAATGATGTCCCAACTTCTTGTCAAAAATGTCATTTTGTCATTATAACTAACACTGAATTCTGACTTCTAGTCAATAATTTCCTTTTTTTCACCACAAAGAGGATCAAAATTGTCCAGAGGCCTTCTTAAAGAAACAGCCTCCCCCTCAAAAATATCAGAGTCATGAACATGTAATATGATACGACACGGTTTGTTGAAATGTCAGTATGTTTAGCCGATGACACATACAAATGTGAATGTATGATAGTTTTGCCGAAATGTTAATAGTCAGCATCTGATCCCAGTGTCTGGCCTGGTTGTGGCTTAAAATACTTGTTTTGTTTCGGTACTTACTCGTTTAGAAAATGTACAGTGGATATCTAGTAAAACACAGTCTTGAACAGTGGTCTCTGGCTTGGCAGCCTTCTCACCAACCTGTGATGGCCAGATGTGAAAACTATTGTAGAAATGTTAACATGCTGCGTACAACATGTACAAATTTAAACATACCTGTGGTGACTGGGCTGTTTGAAGGTTACGTTTACTCATTCAAAGTCTTCTTCTTGCGGTTACATGTTGCATTTTTTTTTAACCACAACCAACATTTCTCTGCCCCAAACCAGCGTGCTTGTAGACTAAATGATGTTAATAAGGTTTGTAGATTACTCTGAGAGGAACTTGTTTTCAGGAATGTCATTGCCACCATGATATGACACAAAAAGAGAGGATGATTATCCAAAGAAAGCGGAGCATCGCTTCTTGAAGAATCTATTGAAATACATCACATAGACGACACAAAAAAGGTTCCTCTCACACCGGCAGATTCAGTGCAACTGAGCCACGAGTGAGTATTTCTTTTGTTTTATTTAAAAAAAAACAAACAAACCTGAATTCACAATGTGTCACATCACCAGAGGATTTCTGTTTATTCATTTATTTATTCATGTATTCGCTCCTGCCCAGGGCCGACCATCATGTGCTTTACGTTTACACTCTCCATGTAACATAGGCACGGAATATAGATTCTGCCACGAAGTGATTGTTCTCCTCTAATGTAGTCTTCTCTCATGGCAAAATGTTGAAATAATTCAGCGATATAGGAAAATGTATTCTCTCTCATGTCAGGATTAGGTGGGAATAATCCTGCAGTGGAAACTTGTGGAGAGGCGCCGATGGTAGCACGTATATATGACCTAGTTTTTTTTAGATTTCACTGCTTTATTTCTGCCTTCTATGATCGTGTCAAATCCATCGTGATACATTAGTTTAATTACTGGAAATCACCTCTATCTCACGCCACTGCAAGTCTTTCCCCAAACACTAAATTACCCACAAACCACGCTGTTTTCCTGTCACATACAGCACTGTTCTCCGTGCCCACCTCCCCTTGGGACGCTTTTCCTTCCACCATCTGTTATTATCAGAAACTCTAAAAGCTCCGGTTGTCGTTCTGCCAGAGGAACAGCACCCTCTCCCTTTTTTGTGCTGTAAAGCAGAATCCCTTTTTTTTTTTTTTTTTTTTTTTTGTTGCCTAAAAAACGATCCAGCAGCTTTTCCAGCCAAATTTCCGTCCCCGGTGCCGCACAGTGTGGTCTAAAGGCCAGCGGAGGCTCTCAGTCTTCTCTGCCATGATCTCATTTGTTTATGGTGATTGCACCAGCGTTTAAAAATAAATGTGGGGTTGAAGCACGCGGTAACAACAGTGGATGTGAGGTTTATTGTGTAGAATTAACTACATTTGAGCCTACGTTTTCTCCTGCTGATCATCTCATGATAACGGGATCTCATCTTGCCAGGCTCCTATGAGGGGCTGCTAGCAGCTGAGGAAAACATGATGGTGTAGCTTAAAATACCTGTTTTGGTTGCCACGATCACCGGTAGAGATGGTTTGAACTCCAGTGGTGTGACTCAAACTGCGGTCGGATGTTTAGCAGCCTCGTTGGCTCCTAATAACGCTGCCACCATCCTCGACGTAACAGTGGTTTACCTGCTAACGTTACATCCTGACAACTAGGCAACGATGGTGGCTCCTCAAGAAGTTAGCGTAGCTTCTGCTTTAGCATCAGTTATATCAGAACTGGAGAGTATATTTCTTTGAGCGAATAGCAAAGAACTGCACCAAAGTTTGTGCCCATCGTTTGATTGGATTCACTTAGAGTTTGAATCTTTTTGCACATCTGATTGGTTCATGACAGATTGTGATACCTGCCCTAAAGTTTCCGGCCTCGTCCAAACGGTGTCAAGCAGCAGTTTGTTACAGAATGTATGATGGAATGTAGATTTTTGTGTCTTTTTTGACTTTAAAGTCAATTAAAAAAAGAACGACATGTTCTGCTTCTACATGGTGTAAAAAAAAATAAAAAAATAAAAAAATTAAATAACCTTTAAAAAGGTCAGAATCTGCAGCGGTGTCAACGTTTGTTTGTCAACGTATTTTCTACATGTTCAGAGCGATGAGTCACCGCTCAACAGCGCGGGAACGAGCGGTTATCAGGGTTTTAAGTCGACATGTAGCTACACTTTAAAAGTTTATTTAACTCCACCTGGTTTCTCAGTCCTCTGCCACAGTCAGCGGAGGGGTTGGAGTGGCTGAAGATGTGGTAGCAGCATGGCCTCAACCTGTGTTTTAGCCCTAATCTGTAATTGCATCCAGTGAAGGAGGAACAGCCTCTCCGACGTGACCGGCCATGGAGCACGAGGCCAGAGCCGGCCGTCGCAAAGCCAGAGAGAGATGGAAGAGATTGAGCAGGAACAGCAAACACAGATAAAAATGAATAAAAAAAGAGAGAGAGAGAAAGAGAGAGAGAGAGAGAAAGCAAACGGATTGACTTTGGTAAGAGGTCACTTTTGAAAGTCCTCCCAAGTGATTGTTCGAAAGTACCATTTTTTCTCAGTTCAGGACACCCCAGAGATGTGAAGTGTAAGGTTATAGTATGGCCCAGTGCTCTATATTAATGGTGACTTTGGCTCACCTAATACGGATTCTCAGGGTTATAGCCCCCGGGTGCCTGCTGAGCAGAATGTGAATGCAAAAAGAGCCGATCCCTCTCCCCATCCCCTCCCTGGTCACCAGGGCCCCACCAGCCCCTCGCTCAAGGTTACAGCCCCACACAAGCCTGGCAGCGATGAAGCCATCAGGTCTGATTTTAAATGATACCCCGGACTAGCCACCACTTAATGCGTTCCGTCTCCCTTTACTTTTTTTTTTTTCTTTCTTTAAACTCTTGATTATCCTCTTTTCAAGTTGATATTGTAATGCGTGATCAGAGGCGAGGCTGAACGGGAGAGACGCGTTTTCTCCTTGAGTCGGTCGCCGGAGTTCCTGCTGGGAGAAAAAAAAAGAAAAAGAAAAGAAAAGAAAGAGAGGTTATGATCAAGGGGGCCTGCCTCTTAAGCCCCGAGCTATGCTCCGGATGTTTTTTTGTATTTCGGCGTGTTTCAACGTGAGCTCCCGACGAGCCTGCGGTATAAATAATTTGCTTAAACTCCTGCTCCAGCACATCATGTGTTCATTTCGCAGGGAAACTACACAGCTCACACTCACACATCCTGTAATTACACTGTTGGGAATCCTCACACAGGGAGGGGAAAAAAAAAAAAAAAAAAAAAGAAAGGTTCCAACCACGACTGTCAAACGGTAGCTCCGACGGACACCGACACTTTTTTTTTGTGCTACTCCCTTCTCATTGCTCATGTAGATTCCGCTAATGCTTACTTGACGAGTAAAAATGTTATTCTAATGATGGTCGAGGGAGCAGGGTTTTTGCAGGTAGTTGTTATGGAAACTGCAGCTGCAGCTTAACTGTACGATAAGCCTCCACTCTTACCGCTCCCCCACCTCCACCCCCATCCTCTCTTCCTTTTCGATCTGGTGAACACAGCATGTTGGGAGTCATTACCAGAGTACAAATGGTTAAGGACAGAGCCGAGACACGGGGGACAACGTTCGCTCAGATGCAGAGAATGTGTGTAAACTGCTCATTGTTGTTATCTGCGAGTCACAATCGGGTCCGCAGAGATGGAGGGCTGCGATGTGCGATCCGCTCAGTTCATTCATTCCTCCACATTCCTCAACACCCTAATAACATGTTTGTGTAATTACTGTTATAAGTGTTACATTTCCAGACGCTCTCCGTCGGTGAGAAATGCTAACGAGAGTTGTCGGGTTGCTCTGATTTGTAACACCAGCGGTTGAATATCTGTTTCCCTCGTTTTTAATTCTGAGTATTGATTTACAGCCACATTTTGCTAAAACAGCTCATTATAATCTGTGTTGTGCCAGTGTTGGTTTTTATTTTATCTTGGAGCTGGACACTGATGCAACGCATCGGCGTGAAGATCGAAATTCACAAATGATTGTTTTCAAATTCTTGAACAACTGTTTTGTTTTGACGCGTATGATTCTCAGCACAGTTGCACCAACAATGGTATCGATTCAAGACCTTCACTTCCTCCTGTCCCTCCATCTGACCGTCATTCTCAAGGTTTTACCAGTTTTCACCATAGAATATATAAAGATGTGTTATCTAGTGCAAAACACTTTTCAGAAAAGCTTCTTCTAACTCAAAGATTCTTTCACACCTAATATTCAAAATATCCACAGATAAACTAAGATAAAAGATGAATAATTATAGCCTTAAAGGTCCAGAGTGTAAGAATCTAGGATGATTTAGCAGCAGTAATGGAATATAATATTCATAATTATGTTTTCATTAGAGTATAATCACCTCAAGTAAGAGTCTTCAACCTAGTCGCCAGACGAGATGTTTCCTAAGTATATTTCTGCAAAACCGCGAATAAGTTAAAGCAGAAAGTTTCTTTATGTTGCAACTTTTTCATCCGTTTGAGTTTAATTTTTGCTATTTCTCTCTCCTGTCAAAATGCGATGTTCATTGTTTTAAGTTTGGAAAACATCATGGTTTGGATTTAAAAAACCTGCTTTCGGTCGCTACAATCACGGGTGGAAATGGTCCAACTTCCTGTGATCAATATCCAGTTTTGGTTGCCATGTGAACGCCAACTTCTGACGCAACAAAAACTGCTGCAAATATACTCTGGTGTCCTAAAAATTTCCACCGGTGTCATTTGAACTGCAGCTGACTGTTTGGCAGCCTTGTCAGTCAAAAAGCAGCACTTGAACGCACCACGAAGACTTCAGCTAAAGGCCCACTAGATGAAACATTGTGTGCCTGCTCCAGAGGAAACAACCCTCCAGACCAGCAGGTGGCGGTAGTCTACGCTCCTCTGAGATTCAGTGTAGTCAGCTGACAAGTTACTTACTAGTTCCAGGACGTCACATTAGCAGTAGATCGTCGTCCCGGTGCGTCAGGACCCTCGGACTCCACCAAACCAAACTCCGGCTCCAGGGAGCGGCCTGTTTCACATTTTTAGCCGCCATTGTTGAGGAGGATGAGACTCAGTTGGCTGCAATCTGCAGTCTCACGGCTACATACGACTAAATCCTCCACGCTGGACCTTTAAATCAACAGCATTCACGTCCGTCACCGGGCCGCTCGATGAAATGCGCTCTGTGTGCCATCGGCCACGAGGGAAAACCGTTCAATGCAGACTAAATGACAAACAGCTCCCGTGACATCACCTCCCCGGTGACCCAAATGACTGCAACTGTCTGAACGCCGTAAAATGATTCATCCAACTGTTTCCTGATCTGCCGACTACATTATTATCGTTCTGTTAGGTTTCACAAAAACAGCTCCTGAATGCGAACAGCGGTCTCCTGTGTCAAATCGTCCGCTCACCCGCCGCTCCTCCGACGTCCTCCTTAATACGTCTCGGGGAGCTATAACAACGTCTCACACTACTTCTGCTGTTGCTCCTCAGCAACATCTGTCATAATTTGTATAGCCACAAGAGGTCCTTGTCAGGTAAACATAAATATAGGTCATTTCAGGCAAACAAAGAACAGATTCTGTCATTTCTTTTTTTATGGTGAGGAAAAAAAAAAAAAAGAAGAAAAAGAGAAAAAGGGAAAGAAAACGTGAACTCGCAGGTCGTATGGAATCACACTTGTGTATTTATCATTAGATAATGGTAGGCGTCTCCCTTTGTGACTCATCTTGAGCAACACATCCAGCCTTCATCCTGCTTTTTGTTCGCCACAAAAGCAGACCAGTGTCTATTCTTCAGTTCGCACATTTGAGTGGTTACTCTGAAGTCTAAATTAGGGCTATGAATGAAGGGTGAACGAGTCTTTTTTAGGGTGTAATTTGAAGCATAATACTGGGTTTGCTCTTCTAGGCACAGAGTGTCCCTTTAATTATGTTATTTATTAAATGGGCATGCTTTAATTGATGGAGGCATTATCATAGGGTGCTCAAATGGCGCCGAACCCTCCGCCGAGTGTGAAATGCTGCAGCGGGAATTTACTCCAATTTAGACTTCTTAGTCTCGACGCAAGCACTTCAATTAGTCGGTGATGGGAACCTTTTTATTAAAGAAAATACCTTCGGATACGTTCGGTGAATCAGACCTCTCACATTCTTGGCACAGCTTGTCTCCTGCCGAACAAATGTTTAATTCAGAAAATAATTTAAATTGGAGAGGAAGAATTTTCTGAGAAGATTGAAGGCCAAACAAAACGTAATTACTGTGAATAAAAAAAATTGATATTTTGACTTTTTTTTTTCCTCTTCTTTCTAAATTTCAACATGGCTGATAATAGGATTGAACTGTTTGCAGTGACTAATGAGCTCCATGTGAGATCACTCAAGGTTATAGCCGGCAGCATCGCAGCCTAATGTGACTCTCTGTGTGACAAGTTTCCACCCCCCCCAAGTTTCCATGGAGGGTTCTGTCTTACTGAACTTCCACAAACTTCAGCTGAAAGTGCGGTGATGTCAGTAATGATCTCCAAGTAAACCCAGCTAAAATAGCACAGTGACCTCATTATTGTTTCCATAGTTACAGAATGGCAGGGTTACAGTTCCTATCTATAGCGGCGTTCACTTCACACAAAATACTGCATTTTTCCCACAGATGATAGTGGTTAGCAGCTAAATTGCACAAACAGCTCCTCGTGTTGATCTGATTTATAGGCGGTGTGTTGTGAGCGCTGCTTATTTTTATTTTTTTAAAATTTTTTTTTGCAGCTGGACACGAAACGCTCTCGGCAGTGTGGAGCTCAAATTCCCAAACTGTGATCAAATTCTCCAACGATTGCTCCGACAAATTGAATATTTGTGGTAAATGATGGTGTGCAGTGCTGTTGAGAATGGCTTGCATCGGTGTTCTGTGTCTTGTTTATCAAATATTATCATCATTTAAATTGCACAAACAATGATATCAATTCCAGACCCTGAAACTGCTTCACTGCCGCCCACCCACCTATTTCACTCTCGGTGCCAGAGAAAGCATCACACACTTAATTGAACCAGCTGGCTTTGTCAGGCAAGGATCCAAAACATGGATCTATATTTACTAGGTTATATCACTGTACATGAGTCAACTAAAATAAAATTAAACTGATGTAATGATGGAAGCCCTCATTGTGTCTCCGGACTATAATATGCAGAAACCACTCTTACGGCTTTCTCATTAAACGGTAAAATAATATTCTTGCATGTGAGAGATTCCTGAATTATAGTTTCCCCCCCAGCGAGGAGTCTTTTCTGATGTTTTTTGTTGTTGGAGGAGAAGTGTCGCCTGTTTCTTGTTCGGTATTTTGGTGACTCAGTGCAAATTCGACTGCGCCAAAGGTGGAGGAGAGGCACAGCGGGTGGCGCGTCAGCAGAACTGGGACAGATTAGTGTCAAGAATTACAAAGATTGTGGCTTTTTCTCGGCGTTTTGTTTATACCCCTAAGTTGCTGACATGTTCTGTTACATCTCATTTCATAACCATCAAATTTAATAAGCTGTGGGGAGCCTCCACTCGTCTTTGAAGGCTTTCCATCAGAGCTTCAAACCTGGCTGCAGTGGTCTGCCCGCATTTAGCCGCAAGAGCATAGCAACCCAATCGCCAGAATAAATGTTGGCAACGTACATATCTGCTGAATTTACTGAAAATGAACTTTTCTTCAGGTTCAATTATGCAGTGAGAACTCTGTGCTTATGGTCTGGTTAGGTTTAAGCACAAAAACATCTGTGTCATGTTTTGGCTTTAAATACCTGTTGAAGTCACTACAAACATGACTGGAGTTGTCCCGAGGTCTCATTATAAACACCTGCTGTCGCCACGAACAAGGAAATTTGAGGTCTCTGTGAAAATATTCAGTAGTTTCACTCCTCCAAATG
The DNA here is from genome assembly GCF_904848185.1 of Acanthopagrus latus. Classification (NCBI taxonomy): domain Eukaryota; kingdom Metazoa; phylum Chordata; class Actinopteri; order Spariformes; family Sparidae; genus Acanthopagrus; species Acanthopagrus latus. The sequence goes on from NC_051061.1 coordinate 22,955,889, forward strand.
TTGAAACCCAGTCTCAAACTGGCCCCATCGCCTGTAACTCCACCACCTTCCCCTCCACCTCCAGATCTGAAACTTAGGTCCATTGCTGCAGCACCTCTATTGATCTGAACGCTTTGTTTAGTCTCTTTAAGCCCCGCCCCCGTGCCATGAAGCCCAGTTTCCTCTGATTGGTTAGCTCTTGCTGGCCTGAGCAGGCACCGCCCACCTCTGTTTCCGAATCTTCCATATCCAACTGCAGCTCTAGCATGAATGAGAATGATGTTGAAGGAAGTTGGATTTCCAGAAACGGCCTGTGCAGCGTTGAAGGGCTGACTGGGTCACCTGAGAAGCCAGTAACTAAATTTTTATGTTCATAAATATTGTAGCTGGGGGTTAGAAGCGGTGCCTTTTTGCTTAATAAAATACGTGGTAATTTGAAAAAACGGTTCTTCCACGGACTCTTCAGTTTTTGTACCTTTCACAATAAAAGCACTAGATGTACATACTGTCAAAGAGCTCATCAGGGCAGATTTAAATTCACCATTTTACTGCCAGATCACTCAAAATACCTTCAGTATATTTGTATTTATTTTGCTTTCCTGATCCACCTTTTGTTTACATTGCTTCACTAGAGAAGGTTTGAATCCCCTTCTCCCCCACCGTTTCTCTCCCCTGACCTGTCTGTCTCTACTATCACCATCAAATAAAGTGGAAATTACAAATAAACAACCCGACAAAACACTGAGGAGCAAACTGCTAAAAGCCGACCGAGACAGGCAGAATCACAACAAATGAAATCCATTAAGAGAGCAACAAAACACCCATTACATCAGTAAATCAGCTAGATTTTTATTTTTTTTTTAAAAGTGTGTATTCTGCTGTGCACGCCCGTGTGGTGTAACCTACACAGATTTGTGATTTCTCATTTCATAGAGTGGAGCAGGACTCCATCTTAGAGACTCCAATTGAACGCTCCGACCACGCATTGTTGAACCGCGGGTTCAGCAGCAGACAGGTGCTCGTGAATATTCATTGGCAGGGAGCCCTCACAGATTCTAATCACTGTCAATATGTGTGCACTTTGCAACTGTCAACTATTCAGAAAACAAAATATGCCCCAACGCTCCAACTGCTTATGAAAATGTATGATGCAGGTAGAAAAATGGAGCGTATATTTAACTGAGGTTTACACTAAGCTCCAACAATGGAATTGCTTTTCAGATGATGTGCAGTAATGAGGAGATTGAGGGTTTGTGGCTTTATGGAACCGTTGATCTGCTCAGTTTTTGTCTGTCTCCGGCTGATCTCGTTAAAAGCACAGATCCAACATTGTAATTAGCTTTTATAGTTCAGTCTGTATTCTTTACCAAAACAAACGTCCTCATCAGATAAACGAACATAGAGGTCGACTGTGAAAGCAGCTTATTATTATTATTATTTATTTTATTATAGTATTAACATTTGTTGATATACGGTGACCTCCAGAGGCCATCGTTATTATTACGGCAGCAAAGGAGGACGTCTGCATATGGAGGAAGATGAGGTGAATGGGTGGTTAAACCAAGAACAGGACTTTCACCAACAACATCACTGTCTGTCCGTTGTTAAAGTCAATTATTTAGTTATTTTTTGGGAGCAATTAGTACAACATCATCGGCGTCAGGAGGTATCTGTGTATTCGTTAGCGATCGATAGTCTTGGTAGTCTCGCCAGTTGTGGAGAAGAACACTAAGAACGGTTCTGCAGAATGCGCCCGGCCCTAATGTAAGCTAGTCAGTAACATCAATATTAATGCTTGCTAGTGTAACAAACTAGCAACAACTCGAGGGGGCCGATGAATTGAACACTGGTGTGATATGAGAAAAGCAGAAAAAAGTTATTTTGACTTACAGTGAACGGTGATATGTTGTTTTAGGAGTCACTGGCAATCGACCTTTCTCAGTTGATTTGTTATTGCGACATGTCGGCCTGTGTCTTTAACACCCCCCTCCTGAAAAGCCAGGTCTGCTCTGTGTATTTGTAACGGCTGCCGTGCTGACGGCGTGGCTGAGGGCATGAGCTGTGTAGTTGTGGCATCTCAAACCCTCAGGAAGTCCTGATGGCTTGTTCAAGGAAACAGCTTCTCTTGTTTTAAGAAAAGTTTTGTTTGTCGTGTTGGGAGGAGTCTCTGGCGATCAACCTTTCCAGTCGCGTAAGTACGAGGATGTGCATTAGTGAGCGAGGTTCCAGAAGAATACAAATGTGCCTGAACGACATACATTATATCCTCTTTGTACCTATTGATGCATAAAGAGATAAAAACAAGTCATCTTCTCTTTTGGCGGTCAAAAGTGTCTTTAGTATCCTCAGTTCAACTTAATTTCTGTCAGCTCTGACTCCAGTGTCCTTCTGCAAAAATATTTCGGGCGCCTTCATTTGCAATTTCTTTTCCAGGATCCGTCTGAGGCACTTCAGGATGTCACCTTCTTGACGCTGCAGAACACCTCCACTAAAACTCCACCCACTCCTCGTTAAGGTGACATCCATACATTCCTGTCTTGTTTGTTCCAGTCGCTGTTTATTTGAAAAGGTTAGTGTCCAGAAAGTCTTCACGGTGCTGCACACAGATTGGTTATGAGCGAACTTTTTCTCTGAGCACGAACAGCGAGGATGCATTTGACAGCGTCCTGCTACAGTTTCAGTACGGATGATACACCCGAGGATCTGATCTTACACAACAGCTGCAGTGATGGATGTGTCGAAAAACTTGCAATAAAACCTGCCTCCCCTGTAAGGAGCTCCTAACCCACTTACGAACATATGTGCCATATTTCAAAATGAAGCAGGAACTAACTGCATCTCGAAGTGAAGTTAATGAAACAATTGTCATGCATACTTAATGAGGATGTCTGTGAAACTTTAACTTAACATTCAAATTTAGCTCAGTTGGAAACAAAAGTCTCTGAATCACTGCATACCTAACAGCATCCTGTTTGTGTGAGGTGTTGTCGGAGTCTGCAGAGGCTTTTATTTTGGAGAGTTAAGCTTTTTAGCTTTTGTCAAAATCAGAAATCGTCCATATCTGAGGAACCACAGCACGGCTAGTTTGCTGAAAAAACTGAAAACAAACAAACAAAATCACTGAGAGAGGAGATCGGTGGGAACGGTGGCATGAATAAAGTGGGGAACCACGACACGGATGGCTGCCGTTTGCATTAATTTCCTATTTCTAGTCAGTTTCATTTTAATCTCTATAAACAGATGTCTTCATATGAATGCAGAATTTGTCGGCGAGGGACGAGATTTTGGTATCTGAAGCTTTCTGGGTTCCATTTGGTTGCGTGCAGGTAAACAGTCATGATGACCTGATGAGAGCAAAAAAAAAAAAAACATGCCATTTAGCTTTCTATTAGCGAAAAATGTAATTTTTTGCATCATAAGTTTCTTAATAACTTGTAAACAGTGACGCAGGGGTAGGTAAGTCCTGACCTGGATATCCGTTATTCGTTACACAGATATCTCTGGCCTTTGCTCAGAGGATAAATTGTTGTCACAGAAGAGGCAAGATTTGATTTCTTTTGAACCAAAACCATAATATCTCTCCCTGACCTTAACCCTGTAGTTATTGTTTTTAACCTATATGAACCACACTGTAGCAGCTGCAGATCAGAAAACATACGAAGCACAGGGACCAACTACGTCCTGCCAACTGGGAATCAAATCAAAACAAAGCAACACCAAACAGCACTTTGTTATTTAGTCTGGAGGACTTGTTGACGTCTGGATGTCTGCTGCCCTGCAAATCATCACACACATAGGATTATATCCTATGTGTGTGAAACAGTGCAAAGGTGTGGAGAGGCCTGTCAGCCGGAGCGTTTACAGCTTTATAGCTTTTGTCGAGCTCAGACTGTCCTCACCAGAAAAACAACAACCACGCTGCTGTTTGTTCAGACACTTAAATGATTGATGAAAGCTTTTGGAAGGAACAGCTGCGTTGGAAAGTAGATTAACTTTGATACGAGAGAAAGATGTTCACATCCCTCCTCCAACGTACACTCAGAGACGGGGTCTTAAATCATGACTGCAGTCTTTTTCTAACTGTCAAATGTTGCAAAAAAAATGCCGTCTCACCGATTGGTTAGCAACAATAAAAACCACAATGCTTCACTCATCCAGACCAATGAAATGTTAGTATTTAACCAAAGCTGAATTATAGCAGCGATACATCAGTATGAATCTAATGGTTGTGAGTTTTAGGAAGGTACTGACGTTGTGTGGCAACGACAAACGAACATGTTTGCAATTTCGACATCTGTCCTTTCTGTGTAAAACACTGTCACTAAGTCTGAAGAGGCCTTTTGTGTGGGAGCGTTCACATCTTCACAGTCCTCACCAGACGAAAAACAACACTGGCTGTTTGTTCAAACACTTGAGTGACTGACACGACCCTGATTGAAATGAGGTCCGGGCTGGATTGGTCATCACAGTCGGCATCTTAGATACGGGAGACAGATCCGACTCTTAATCTACACTCAAGGACGGAATTTTAATCGTGATCACTCTTTTTATTTTGCAAAATGTGTTGTTAGAAATTAATACAGTCCTGCCAACAGGCTACTGAGATTAAAACACATGTTTTGGAAAAACAATAACAAGGAGAGACCGGCGTTAGAATCCCATTTTCTACTGACGATCAATGTTGGTTTCTTTGAACCCAAACCAATTAATAATCATGGCAGTTCACATCAGAGAACATACAGTACAAGTTAACGAACGATCGATTTGGTCATTATGATTGGAGAGCTTCCACACATCTGTCGTGTGTGTGTGTGTGTGTGTGGAGAAGCTTTTGTAACAGAGGTTTGACAGCTTTTTAGCTGTTATCGAACTCTGACTGTTCTCACCAGACAAACAACAACACTGGTTAAACGACTGATGTTCACACACTTTCAACCAACAATCAGTGTTGGTTTATTTTAACTGTGACCACATTATTCCCCTTACCCGATCCGACTGAAAGCTTACACGCAGCAGTTCACATCTGTAAAAAAAAACACGCCGTATGAGTGTTGGACGACGCCGACAACCAGGCTGCGGGATCAGAAACGCTCGTGTCGTTTTGAAAGGCGACCAACAAACGACCATTTTGTCATTTAGATCGGACAACTTGCTGACATCCGTCCTTTGTGTGTGAAACGCGGTCTGAGTCTGGAGAGACCGTTGAGTTGGAGAGGTTTACAGATTTTTTAGCTTTTGTCGAAATCAGCAGGTTCAAACGGCGTCCTACAACCAAGCTGGCACCGTCCTGAACCTCAGGACTCCACTGAACTGGGATGAGGAATGCGAGGTCAGAGCCAATGCCATTGCCAGGGCTGACTGAGTCATTTTACACTCTGTCATCACTCTTATCACAATTTTACCCCCTCTTTCACTCTATCTTGATTGGTCACTCCTCTCTGGAACACGTCTGCACCCTAGAGGCTTTATCTGTGATTCCTTATCATCCCCAACTCTACCTATCAGCTCCCCCCGCCTCCTATTCCCCTTCTCTTTTCTCTCACTGCACCTCTCTCGCTCTTCTTCCTCCCATTTGTCTGTTGCTCTGTCATATTTGTCCTTCTCTATCTCCTGTAATAGAGCTGGAATTATATTTCGAAAGCAAATAGTGTAGAAGTAAAATAGATGTAGGTTTTTTTTTTTTTTTTTTTTTTGTGGCAGGCTCCCCCCCCCGAGGGAACACTTCCACTGCTTCCTCTGACTTAATTATATTGTTCTTTCTTGGGTACGTTTCGTGTCATATTTCCTGGTTTTTACCCTGTAATCACAGGGATGAACTTATCACTGCGGTACATCAGTGAAAAAAGCCGGACTTTACACTTTGCACAATGTCAGCAAGGTTTGACGCTAATTACGATATTTTCAAAGTCAGTCAGATTCACAGCAGAAGCACATTTATGCAGGATCCATTTCAATTCTTAATTGTGCCTTACTGGTAAAAGTAGAGTGTCTGGGTATTTGGTGTATAGCCTTAGGAGCTGTTTGCCCTTGGCGATTCTTTCATCTTCAGATTTAATAGAACGAGTCAAACAGTGTATGGTAAATTTGACTGGGGTACATCAAGTAGCCGGAGTTCCTTGTGCTAATATTGACCTGAAGGAGTGGGTGAAAAAGGAACGTGTGGGACATGAAGATCCCTCCGAGATGGAGCCGGGACTGAACAGTGTTAGAGGACGTTTATGTTTGATATGTGTCCTTTGTCTTCCTCGCCTTGAAAGTCACTCATATCCAAGACTTTTTGTTTAGCATCTGATTTTCATAATGAAGATGACGGTAGCTCCTTTAAGGTCTTTCAACACTGCTTTGAGGTTTTTTTTTCTTCACATGAACCTGTCAGAGAGTTCAGTCGACACTTACCACAGTGTGCTATCTACCTCGCCATGCATTTTATAAGGATGGATTAGTGCAGATTAGAGAGCAACAGATAAGGAATTTTAGGGGCCAATAATCATTTAATGTGTCATAATTGTGGGCAGTATAAACACATTACTCTTGTGTAAGCGATTAAGGGAATTAAACAATAACTTTTGGCCCGTTTATGTCCAGTGTCAAGGTAAACAACCGTACATAATGTAATTTAAGTTACCTAGTAACTGGTACAGTCGGAACAGAAGCTGCAGAAGTAGCATGGTGATGTTAAGTCAAATCTTCATGTTTTCCTGAACCCAACCGCGTAGTTTTGTAGCCTGAACTTAACTGAGTAGCTCTGTGGCCTAAACCTGAGTAGTTTTGTAGCCTTAAACTGAGCAAGCAGTTTTGTTTTGTTGACCTAAACCAAACAAAGTGATTTTGTCACCTAATCCTGATCACTTTGATTGCATGCTTGGGTTAAGTGACCAGACGTCCAGAAAGTTGCACCAACAATTTACAGGTGGATATAGCCTTGTTTAAGCTTCAACCAATATCCCAAACCTTTTTTTCATACTTTATTGCCTAATTTTCAGAAAGTATTACTGCAGAATTACCTTGGAATAAAGTTGATTTAAATACTCCTACTAATTTCAATCTCAAACTTCAATAACCTACAGAAAGCCGTTTGCCACCACCAGCCTCTTCTAGATGAAAAAAAAGAGAGAGGTGCTTTTGAAATTGGCTGTATTGATCATCAGAACGTAACTATTAACGATATAAATCATGGGCTACACTATAATTACAGTCAACAAGATTTAACAGTGTTGTGATGCCAGCAGAAACCTACATGCATCTGTCTCCCTGTGACATAATTACAACAGAGGTTTTCATTCAGAAGAACCACAGTTATTGTCAAGGAAAGGCTCCAGACTGTTGTTGTACCGGTTGAATCTCCATTGTCGGAACAATAATTAAATGTTTTCAGTTATGGAGGGATGTTGTGTCGGCCCTTAATAAATTGTGCATGGCGGCTTTTGACTGTTTTGAAAAGCATGCTGCAGAGTTTCACACTTCTGAATGTGTCTGAAGGTTTATTTCTTGCATCCGGTGATTTCTATTCATGTCGGTACGGAAATCAATTACCAGACTGTTGAGAGTCCTCTCAGTTGTGTAATCCATCACAGAGAATGTTAAGTCTGCCGAGCTATTTTTTTTTTTTTCTCCAAAGTTTGAGTATTATTACAAGGTAATGCCATAACAATAATGGTACTTTGCAGAGGAAAAAAAAAGAGAAAAAACATAATGCAGACATTATTTTCACTGTGATGGATTACACAACCTTCAGGTTGCTCGGTATGTTGGGAAAATGTGGATTTTTAACATTTTAACCAGTAGTGTAATGTGATTTACAGTCTGTGGATTAAAAATGGAGGTAATCTTATGAACAGAGTGTGAAGAAACAACAGTTTTGATGTGATTTCTGTGAGATATTTACTGAAGTTAGCATGCTAACCAGCTAGTCCTGTCTCGTAACCCACTGTTTGTAAAGAGGCGATAGTCTGATCGCCCCTCTGGTTTGTAGATGTATGCAAACATGTTAGATTCATACAGAATCATGCAAGATAGGAGATACATTTGCACATATTTATGTTATTAAAAAGAGAAATACAGCCTTACATACCGTCTGAATTGATCCCAAGATTTGAAACGGGGACATGACTTGGCTTCAGTGTTTATTGTTGTGTTGCATCTTTGTGGACATCACATACTGTGATCTTAGTTTTGGCTTCTTGAAGCTACATTGTGTGACTCTCCTCTGTGGCTAACAGCTGACAGCAGCTAGCTACAGCCAAAGACAACTATAGCAAATCATATAGCAGCAGTTAGTTTTGGAGCTATCTCGACCATTTCTTACTCATTACACCTTCAAGTTTACCAGAAGATTTATGTGATGAACATCAATGTTAATGGATTAGTTTACAGTGTTTCTGTTATTATTAACATTTTTGATTTGATGATGTGAGCCACAGGCGGCAGTAGAACTGCTCTGTTTGGCAATAAACATGTTAATATTTTTACACTGAACAAAATAACATGATAATTACATATTTCTAATGAGTATTTCCTAATTACCGGTGCATCACTTTGTGTGTGATTCAGTCTCTTGTCCCTGAATGTGTGCACTTGACTTTTAATGGCACATTAGTATGTGTGTGTGAGACTCCCCCCAACACCTGGCGTTCCCATTTCCTCCACTCCAGTTCATTCAGCGACACATTTTGCTGGCACTGAACTTACTTTTGATGATTATTCTGGCACCAAATGTATTTTTATACTCTTTGAAGTGAATATATTTTAGAAACAGCTTGAAGTCCTCGCTGCCTATGTTTAGTGGAGCTGTGGTTATCGTGGGTTACAGATCTGGAGGCTTCCTTCATTTCCCTGTTTATCAGTTAATTCTGGCCAAAATGACTTATTGTTATTTCCGCTACTTGTCTAATGGAACAGCATTATCAAGGCTCTGTTTTTATGAGATAATGCCTGGGAAGACACTGTTCAAGGTCTGGCATGGTCTACCAGATGTCAGATTACCACAAGAAAAGGCACAGTAAATAAAAAGCACAGGCTGCCTTGCTGTTGCATACCACTGTATACATGCAGCTCTGTGAGATATCAAAATGATCAGCCTATTACAGTCTCCACTGTGCTAAAATCCAATCCATGGCCTTCTTGTGTGCACTGAAATCTCCATCACCTCATCCATAAATAAAGCAAGTGACGGCATTGTAGAGAAACGACTTGTCCGGTCTCCAGCGAGCTCCATTCCATTCTTTTTTTCTTTTTTTTTTCCCTCCCAGAGGCGAGTCACAGCTCACATTGTCTTATGTTTGCTCCATGTTGTCATTCTCAGCACATTTCATAATGGATGAACATATTTCCTTCGTATACAGGAAAGCGCTGATAATGAGAGTTCTCGTTCTTTAGAATTTGCACCACTGATGATAATGGACTTCATTATGTCCCTCTTCCAGTAAGCTGTCACCCTGAACAAATTTAAATTAGCCAGCCCAGAACAGATCTTACACCAAGATTATTCCCATTCAAGGCACCATTTGGAGCTGTTTTGATTCCCTTTAATACAGGACTTTTCACTCCAGCAAGCAGCAGCCCTGTTTATTTGACTGTCACAACATTATAAATTACTGGCAGCTCTCTAAGCAATGACAAGAGGGGAGAAAGTCACCTAGAAGCAGCCCCGGCGAAGAGAACGGGGGCTGGTGTGAAGGATGCTGGCTCACTGGCTCCGAACAGTGCAAGGTGGGGTCTTGGGCAAGGGACCCTGAGGGAACCATGTGGTGGAAACCATACTGTGACTCATTCAATAAAGTTAATTAATGATATTTTATACATAATGAGGGTCGGCCTCCCATGTGGTCCTCTCTCAGGTTGAGTTCATGGAGAGACAGCAGTTTTGCTGCGGCTGCAGGGAATATTCTGGAAACAAAACAGGGGTTGTGTCAGGTTGTGTTAAGGTCATTTTGTTATGACTTTGTCTGTTTGAAGCGCAAATTCTCATTGAGACAAGCCTCTGATGTTTATTGGGTCATTTATCAATGAATTACATGAGAGATATTGTTAATATTAATGATATAATATGGAAAATGTCCAAATAAAGGGTCTAAAAACGACATTTGTTGGTTATTTTGTTGATCTGTGTACATGTGTGTTTCAGACAATGCCTTTAGAAATGTTTGAAAATAAAAAATAAGAAATTAAAGAATAATAAATCTTTGTGAGTTTCACTGTCCAAGATGTATTTTGACATTTTAGAATTATTTTGTTATTATCCTGTCATATTGTGCAACACTATTAAACAGCAGTGTTAGCTAGAAAGTGGTTGAATGCTAACATAAGCTAGCACGGCTACCATGCTAACAAGCAACATGGTCGAGTTGACATATAAAAACAGTACATTGCTGTAATTTTACCATACATTTAATGTAAATAGACATATTTACAATAACTACAGATGCTTATTACGGTATCATACTGTATATTCCTGCTGTATTTTCACAGTAAAATTGTGTCTAGTTAACTGTAGAAACACAATATATTACTGTGATTTACATCTATGTTACTGTAAAATAATTACTGTGTACTGATGTGAATTTACTGTAAAATAACAGTAATGTGCTGTGTTTGATGTTAACCCAACCGGCCTGTTAGTATGTTAGCATGTGTTAAAGACAAAGAATAGTATAAAAAATATGTTGGATCTTTCAATTTGCACAAATAAATGCACATGCTAATAACATCACGGTAGCCTTGTAGCCGCTTTAAATAAATGTGAAACCAGAGGTATTGACTAGATTGCCGTCACATTGACACCCTGTTCCTGTCCGATCGTTTGACTTTGAGGTCCTCTTTTTGTTCCAAGACGAAAAACAAAACTGCAGACATACACGGAGCGCTGTCAGCTAACATCCTCTCTACAACAGGAGTTAAGTTTCTGGGGAAATGTTGTCCAGATCCTTAACAACACCAGAAGTGGAAGATAAACGCAAACTTGCTGTCTTAAGTTTTTTCCTCATCGTTTATGATAAACACACGAAGCATGTGTGGGACGATTTGAGCAGCGCAGTCGCTTGCAGCTCATGTCACAGTTCACAGTGTGGTGTTGAAGGTTTCGACTCTGACAGGAGAGCGGAAAGCTTCAGGGAGAAGTAAACTGAATTTGTACCTTGGCTGATTTGTGAGAACAGAACAAAAATAACATATCAGGTTTTGCATCCCGTTCAACAGTTTGCGAGGAAAAGATGTTGTTTACAGTTTGAGGCGTTCACACTGAAATAAAAACAAAAACACAGCCAAGCTTTTTTCCTCGTATCGTGTTTATCTGCTTTTGGACCTGGAAGTCAGACTCGCTGCCAGTTTTTGGTTCTGATTAGCGTGTTTTCAGCTGTATTGACTGATGGTGAAACACCAGGCTGGCTTCCCTCTAAAGGTGTAATAAACAGAACCAGGGAGGCTGCAGCATCTGCATTAACACCTTGCCGGGGATGTCTCCCAGGGCCCAGGAGCCGAGGACAGTGCCTTCCCTTCACACCTCGTTACTCCTGTTCCCTCCCGTGACCTTTCCCTGCAGGCAAACACGCACCCCATGAGACGGCAAGCCAATCAGTACCCCTCTTCCATCCAGCCCCACCCTTCGCAACCCGTCATTCCCTTTTTCCTCTGCCCAAATAAACTGTCGCCGCGACTGTCATAGATTCTTTCGCTGAGTGGTATCGCTATCTCCTGTCCCGTCATTGTCCTCCACTCTTTACAGTCAGCGCTCTTTTACGTTCAGGTGATTTCTTTCTTTTTTTTAAATCACTCCAGTGGAAAAAAAAAAAAAAAACTGATGTGACCTTGAAGAGAGTGCCTGTGCCTTTAAAAACCTGAAGAGGAAGGAGAGCACTCTTTGAAAGACTTGTCTTTCATGTCACTAATAGACGGCAGGCTGTCTGAATTACTCCTTTTTTTTTTTTTTGACCAGTCATTACAAAGATCAGCACGGGCTTGAATGCATCAAACCTTGGAGAGTGAAAATGGGAGTTCTCCAGGTGAAAGGAAAACAGGCCCTCTGGCAAGGTTGCGTGGTTTGTCTTTGATGCTCCTGGCTTGACACGGGCGCTCACCTTGACTGGGTCATTTATTCAGACGCTCACTAAGTCACCTGGCACCTGGAGGCTGAGACACGATTGCGTTCAGCCTTCATGGAGCGATGACGCCAAACATCTATATTTTAAACTCTCAATGACCTGTCACTGTTTGAGTGCTAATCCAGAATTAATAAACAACTTTTTTTTTTTTTTTCTGGCCTGGATGGAAAATTAAAAAACGGGCTCTGCTCTCAACTTTAATTAATTTTCAGTTAATTTTCCTCCTCAAAGCAAATTAGAAAAAAAAAAAAGCACATTATTTCTAGTGTCTCCACTAAAAAATAAAAAAAAAAAAAAAAAAAAAAAGGAGCGTGAGAATCATGTAAATGGCGGCGGGGCCACCAGCGAGATGCCGATGCCCTTATCGCTTCCACCTTCTGAACAAACCATCCCCAACCTGACCTAGGACGTCTGCGAGTCTCACACCATAGATGAGTTGCAAACTGCAGTGTGGCGAGTCAGAGCACAGAAAAACCCTGTTAATTGGTCCAGTCTGGCTGGCCCCTGTCAGACGAGGCCTTTCATGGCCTTTTCATGGCTTTCTCCAGGGAGAACTGAGGAGGCTGCCTGTAATGAGGCAGCGTACCTGGTTGCAGAGGGGGGAATCAGGAGGGTCACTCGTGGGCAATTAGGGAGAAATAATGAGAGCTTTCTCTTTCTCTCTGTCTCTGTTTCTACCATCCCCTCCCCCCCTTCCTCCTCTCCCCCCGTCTCACCTCATCCTCCCGTTTCCTGTGAGGACGGTGGCTCATCAGGTAACTTTTTAGGAAAGGGGATCCCATGAGAGGCGGCTCGAAATCCAAAAGTAGCACTGCGAGAGAGGAAGAGAGCCCGAGATTTGTCGATCTTTAGCAAATATGCACAAAACAGAATTGGCCACATATGCTGCAGCTCTCTGTGCCAACAAGTAAACTAGCAAAACTTGAGCAGATGATGCTGAGATGGGATTCTGTGACACGGATCCGGAGAGATCTTTAGCCGAGTCTGTATGCAGCCCGCTATCGTAGCTGTCATGTTGTCAGTGCCTGAGGGCTAAGAAGAGGTACTATAGCTTAGCTTGTGCACAGGTCATTATACGAGGCCACGATGAGATGCTACACACAGGAAACACTGCCACTTCAAAAATAAAGCGAAAAACTAGAGGCCATCTTGCGAAAGGATCACAGCAGCCACAGTCCCTGTCAACATGCTGGTGTTCCAGCCATGACTACCATGTAGTCATTACGACATTTTTAGATGGTTCTATTTTTGGTTCGGATCATATTTATCCTTCATTTTCATCTCGGTTCCACACAAGTGAAATTCTCTGTCCGCAAAAAAGCAAATCTGGGCCAAGTCAACCTGAAACTACAAAAGATTTCTTGCTTGTAATAAATAAATAAAAACATATAAATAATGCATTTAAAAAAAAAAAACATGTGTCCTATAACTCAGTCAAATACTATTTTCGAGATGATTGTGTCTGATATTAAAGCAGCTACAAAGAACTTTGATTTTTGTTGATTCTGGCGCCCCCTGTGGACTTCAGCAGTACTGCTCCCCCCGCCTCACTCCAGATATCTTGATCTGGCTGGTACGTGCTTTTATTTTGAAATCAAGCTAAAGAAACGTACGTTGTTAGCATTTTCATTTATTAAACAGCTGTTAGCAGGAAACATGACATAACGTTTCTGATTGCTGTACAGATCTGAAATATGACAATTGTAATTACTGCTGGTTAAAAGGTAATAAAGGCCGTTAGAAGTCCTATTATTAAAAATGCTTAATGTTAATAAAAGCTTTAGGAGTTTCTGAAAAGTGTGTATATTAGCATAAGCATGAGTTTATAGGTAATAAGTTGATTTAAGAAGCTTATTAACATTAATAAGTCTATTTTAGTGTTAATAATATCATTATAAATACATTTATTGTTAAATTAAAGGACATTAATAGGCACTTTTAAGACATTTGCTAAGTTTACAGATGCTTAAGAATCTTTAGTTTCATTACAAAGACATTTATGACTTATTTTGTTGCTTTATTATGGTTATTACATGCTTATTGTTCAATTATTAACAATTAACTCTGTTTTTTGTAGCTAATGAGAAAGAAAAATGCCCTGTTAGGGTTTATAGATCATTTTTTTTGTACTTAAGGGTTAATTTAGGGTCTTATGACCTGTTAACTAAGGACATAAACATAAAGTGCTATCATAAAGTTTGTTTTAGTACCGAACCACCAGACTACACAGCAGCTTCTTCTCTCTTCAGTCTGCGAGAGTCCTCAATGTATCTTCTCCCCAATGGTCTCGTTTGCTCATGTAGGTCACAGAGAGGCTGTTTCATAACCGGTTAAAAGCTACTTTAAGATGTAATGAGATGTTCTGACCAGGAATCAGACAAATATACTCATAATAATGAGTTTTTGCAGTGTGTCTTAGAGTCTACACAGCTTATTACACCACTCTGTACTTTTCCAGCTCCTCTGGGATTGCAGTTTTTCATGCAGCCGGTGTTGCTGCTGTACTTTCCCTCCCCGGCTGCTCCTGTCTGGAGACGGATTTCCACTTCTGTGACAGAGATTGATGTGCTGCCTGTCCCTGGCTGTAATAGCACTCAATATCCACTGCACTTAATATCCAAATGGCACCAAATCAAAATCACCGCCGGTCTGACACCAGGGGCTGAAAACACCTCCGTTAAGTGCGGCACCCTTATTTACATGCACAGAGCCGATTCATTTCTTTAGTGGTTGAAAGGTGATCAATAATTTACATGCAGGTAAAGTGCCATATATCTGTGAAATTGTCCACGCGCCTGGAAGAATAATGGAGAAGTATTTGAATGGCGATACAGATGGTTAGAGTTGTTATTAGCTGGAAAGAGCCATAAAAATTGATTAAAAAATTGAGATTGTGCAGGACGGCGAGTCCTTTCTGTTGTGCTTCAGCACCGAAAGGGAACACGATTAAAAATACATTGTAGGAATATTTAGCTGTGCCTGTTTAGGCGTGGAAAGAGCTGCAGAATAGTGGACTAAAAGAACATTGGTCTTTTTTGTGCAGCCCTAAGGTCGAGCGTTACATCAGACTGCAAGACCCGCAAACCAAAAAATCACTGAGAAGCCGTTCCTCCCACTTCCTTCTACTTCAATGATAATCACAGATTCCCTCACTACAGGCTGCTCCCGTCTTTTGCTTTTTCCTCGCTTTAGCCTTCAATTTTTGCTTTTCGTCGCCGTAGCACAAGCGGTAAAAAAAAAAAAAGAAAAGAAAAGAAAAAAAGCACAAGCGCCCCTCTTTGAATACATTTTGTTGTTGTAGGAAAAGTGAAACCGCGGTGGGTTGAATCGCAGCCGCTGCCCTTTTTTTTTTTCTCCCTCGGACGGGTCGGAACGCCGAGCTGGAAGCGGAGAAGAATAATGTGGGTGCAGATTAGTTCTGAAGGCGATGTTTTGCATTCACTCTTTTGTTTTGTTTTTTTTTGTTTTTTGTTTTTTTTGAAGTAGTAGGACAACTCTGATGGCGTGACAGATTTGGGTTAGCATCCAGACCTTGTGTTTGAATTTTTTATTTTTTTTTTGCCTTGGAGAAACAAAAAAAAAAAAAAAAAGAGGGCCATGAATGTTATAGCAGTGGTTGGAAAATCCCACCCTGGTTAAAGCTCCATCTGTGCACACTGGGAAGCAGTAAAAAATGAATGCGAGGATTGCGAGATGGCCCAGGGAGTCTGTTACGCTGATAGAAAATGTAAAGTGCTATAGTCATGGATGTAATGTAGAATGATTGTCTGTCTCCCCTGTTTATTTGCCAGAGTAAGGGCCCTGTAATGGAGACAAATGCTCGTCTGAGCCGGCGAACCTGCTGCTTTGGCAATCTAACTCCTTGCTACATGTAGCCGCCAAGGCTGCAGCGCTGAGAGGGACCGTGTGAAGGCAGGTGAGAGGTCCTCAGGTGACTAACCTGGCTTTTATGCCTTAATGACTCCTTGTTACTCTCATAGCTATTTCCCAATTGCCACCAGCAATTCCACCCTCTGTGTCCATTAGATGCAGGGACCGTGGATCAATATGTGATGCAATTTCCCTGGGGAATGAGCGAGGCTTCTTTAGGGGTGGCTGGCACGCTGTCTCCCCCACCTCGCTCTCCCTTTCTCACTCTCCTCCTCCTCCTCCTCCTCCTCCTCCTCCTTCTCTTTAACATGCTATGCTGAGTAAACCTCAGGTAGGTGTTGCAGAGACAAAAAGGAGATTTGGCTCAATCACTTATCTAAGAGGAGTAAAAAAAAAAAAAAAATGCAGCAAACGACAGGAAACACTTTGTTACAGCGAGCTTAAAAAACAGAAAACCTGTCACCCAGGTCTCTCTGAAGCGCGTGAAGAATGAGTCATCAGCGGTCCGACACCCACCCAGCAGCGAGGCTGGCACTCAGCATGCCAGCAACATCATCTGCCTTACAAGGAATGTTGCCCGGCTATTATCTTTGAACAATGAGACACGGTTTGCTAGTATTCGATTTCGCTGAAAGGTCAACATCATTTTGCCACTGGAGTAAAGTGTTGTTTTCATAATGAATATGCCCTAGATTATGCACAGACACAACACGGCCCCATACAGTCTGGGTGCAGCGAGAGCACATTATAAAGCCATCGCATACTTTTGTTAACAGGAGCTTTAAAGTCGCTGCCTTTTTGTCTCTCAGCTTCGAGACATATTTTACTCCTTTGGCTGCAATAAGACACATTAATAATCAAGTAATGCCGAGTCGCACAGGTTGATTTAAAGATGCTTTTCATGTTCCTCACGTTCTCTGTGCTGCTTCAGACCGATGTCCTTAATGAAACCCGGACAAATCCCACAGTTCTTCTGGGATAACGCTGACATTTTCTCACAATTGTTCTCTTTCAAGTATCTAAAAATAGACCCGCAAACACAGAATTATTTTAAAACGCTGATGGCCCGAAAAACAAACCAACCGCACCATGACTCATCCTGCCCCCATTCTTAAAGACTTAAAGACATTGATGTGAGCGTTTCAGCACCGTCGGCTCATCGGATGAGTATCAGAACAATCCTAAAAATTGAACTACTGAAATGAGAAAAAGGCTGCTGTGTAGTCTGGTGGCACGGCACTGAAACAACATCACACACAACTACACAAGTAGAAACATGAGCTCTCCAAAATGTGTTGAGGAAAAAACTTGATTTTCATTCACTCGCTTCCAAAACAAAATGCTCATGCTAGATCGAGCTCTCAACACACGAAGAATGATGATGCTCGTATCGCTTTCGTCCATAGGGGGCGCCAGAATCAACACAAAATTAAAGCTCATCGAAAAATCGATTGTAAAAAATCGCAGAATACCGTCCCTGATTATCGTCCAGGCTGATGATCGGTCTGTCCTCAGTTCTTCCTCGTTTAGTTGATCACATAGTTAACAAACAATCAGATTACGTGCAGATCAGTGTTTTAGAAGTTACCCAGAGTATAAGACACCTGTACGAATATTACTTGAGTAAAAATCTGAAAGTGTCTGAAATGAAATGTAGTTAAGAATCAAAATTCCAAGTTAAAGTTATACTATTGGGTCGACCAATTATCGGCGTTGCTGACCGTTGCAATTAGTGTTTTTCATCTGAATGCTGATAAAATAAATTGATTGAAGGATTCTCTGCTTCAGCTCTGATGCAGCACGTAACCTGCAAAGCAACTAGTTAATATACTTACCTAACAAATGTAGTGTAGCACCTCAAAAATGCACTTGCGTAAAAGTATTTAGTTACATTAATCAGCTCTAATCTCTTCATCTCTCTGGCACTGGAAGCGACGTGTACATCTCGCACAGCTCTTTGAATTTCTTTTTGGAAAAACCAACAAAATGTGTTGCTATGGTTTGAACTAAAGTTGTGCACCATCACTCCTCCTGGTTTCCCCTTTTTAGAGTCACAGTTTGTTGGGGAGAAGCCTCGTAACGATCGGAGATGTGTGAGCGCTGCATTCAAATGTCTCCTTCCTCTGGTCGTTTGCAGATTTTTTCCTCAAGGTTAATCGTTTCATGACAACAGATTGTAAATGCAAAATTCAGTGTTTACACTGTAATGGAGCACATTTTTCCTTCCCTGCAGTCCACCCTGTCACGGGTCAGTGATTTTCTGTGGGCTTTAGGGTTTGTAGTTAGCGCCAGTGTAGCAGGTGAAAGATGTGCATGGTGCAGTAGGTGATCAGAAAGTCTGAAATTGGCCCGGGGAGAGCACCGCTGTCAGAAAACGACCACAGCATTGAAGAAAAGAAATGGAAAATGCCATCCCCTGCTGAGTGAATGAATACATGAGTTTCTCTGTGAACTTTTGCTCGTGCTGCTCGGATCACAGCATCAGCAGAAAGCACTCTTAACAGTCTACAGGTTTCTAAAGGGTATAATAAAACAGGAAGGGTTATTTATTTCAAAATGCATAGGTTAGGGCGAGGTGGGTGGAGGTGGGGGTTGTGTGTGTGTGTGTGTGTGGGGGGGGGGTTCCTCCTCTCCTCTCATAGAAAATGTCAGAGTGAAAGCAGAAGGAACCGACAGTTAACATCTTCACTTGTCCCATTGTTGTATTTGTCCACAGGGGGATATTTCTGTCAGTCTCTCTTGTGTCGAGTCAAAAGGATGTTGTAGGTGTCTCCCTCCGTGTCTTTAATCAACACACAATGTTATCTCCCACCAGCCCTGGCCCTCGCATTTGTTTTCTGCGCCTTGCTTCGAGACTGAACCGTTGGCTACTGAATGGCACCATTTCAGGGATGAAAGCGCCGCGGTGCAGATGTCGTAAAAGAAGAAAAAAAAAAAAAGAAAGAAAAGAAAGAAAAACACCGGCTGAAGAGACACGACAGACAAAGAAGGGAGAATGAAACGGGAGGAGACAAAAGCGACGGAGAGAGAGCGAGAGAGAGAGTGTGGTTCAGGATCTGAAGAGGAGACATCAGTATGTGTGGGCAGTGTTAAATAATTTACTCCTCCCTGATCAGACCCTACTTAATTAGGCCTTGTTCCGCCGATTTAATCAGGCCCTCTTGGTTGGGGTGTCGGGCTACGAACTGTGAGGGGCGAAGAAGCATCATATGTTCGCCTGCTGTGTGATCACAGCGGGGCCTCAGGTAGAGGACACGGGGACTCGTCCTGCCGCCTGACTCCAGTTATTGCTAACAACACTAACAGGGCGCAGCGGCAGACCTCGGTGACTCCTATAGGCCCGCTAACAGGTTGCTGTCTAACACCTTTCATGCCTCCACTTACCGTCTAATTACGCTCCTCTGAACACGTTATGCAATTATCAATTATTAGATTGTGCACAGATGTGTGCTGGGAGAGGATGTGAGCGAACATCAGAGGCATCCCCTGCACCCCCTGTCTCGGGATTAGTGGCAGCATCTTTTAAAAAACTTTCTGGAGATGATAGCAGGGAAAGTAGGGGTGCATTTAAGTATTGTGTTGCCCGAGGAACTGCGAGCTGCCAGAGGATCCAATTTCAGGCCATTTCCCCTCCCTAAAAAAATTGTCTGAAGTGGAAAATCACACCTGATGGGCCACTAGCATGGCTTTCAAGCCACTAGATGGTAGTATGGAAGTCTTTGTACCGATCAGTCTTCTGAAAAAAAGGGGTTATGACAAAAAGAGAAAGGTTGGACAGAAGTCCAGATGACCATCTGTGTCCTTTGGTAAAAGACCGTGTTCTTTCTCACATAGCGACGAGGCGGACCGGTGGAGCAGGGTTTTTCTCTCACGCCGTGGGATAGACATGAATCTGCTGGTGGAGGATATTGAATTTGTTTCAAGCTACACTCCCATGATGTGCAGCCAGTGCTGAGGTACACACTTTGATTTGTGACATGCAGAGAAGGGGGGCAGGGGGGAGAGAAACAGACGACGATGAGGAAGAGGAAGAAGGAGCATGGGGAACAGAAGTGTAGTGTCCCGCTGAGGTAATTTGCCTTGGGTCTTATAGAGCTTACTCGCACTGCTGGCAGAGTCATACGCTGGCTGATAGGGGAAAAGGAGAAGATGTGGGAACAGCGTGAGAAACCAGCAGAATCACAAGTGTTGTGGCTTTACCTTGTAGCTTCAGAGGAAATAAGAAAGTGAGAGACCCGAGTGAAGGCTGGGAGTGGAGTAGGGTTTAACTAATACTCAAACAAAAGGTAACTGCACACACACACACACACACACACACATACACACACATAGAGCATCTGGGAGAAGCTAAGGCCAATTTTCATGGGAGCATAGCAGTTTTGAGCACACATAAGCGCCTGTGACACCTTTGGCAGTGCCAAGAGCCCACACATCAGCCTGCATTGACAGCGTGGCTGGCACATGCCTGAGGGGCTGGGAAACTTCCCCTCTATAATTGCATCCCATGTCAACCTGTGACAAGTCAGGCTCAACCAGCACGGGGAGCTTCACTAATCACCGGCTCGACGACCTCCACCTCTTTTAGCCTCTCGTTACCCACCTACGCCCACTTTCATCCCGCTCAACGCGCTGCAGCTATCTGCCTCCCGTCCTTTTTGTTGTCGCATCTGCAGGGATATCACCCCCGAGCACGCCGTCACATCTCCACCTCAGCCTCACCTGACGCCATCAGCATGACTCAGCAGCCGGAGCGCTTGTGTCTCATTAAAACTATCTGCTAATTTAACCATTTATTCCATCCGTTGTTCTCACCGCTGACACATTTACTCATTTCATGTTAATTACGTAAAAAAAAAAAAAAAAAAAAAATCTTGCGAGTGTGGGTGCCGGGATCGAAAATGATAATAGTCTGTCTGCTCTTACGGGACTGCAGGCTGGCAAATTCATGAGCTTCTTCACACCTCCCCTGAAAAAGTCTGAGTGTGACTACGACACAGTCAGTTAGCAGTTATAGGAATGTACTTTTGTGGCTTTTTTTTTTTTTTTTTTTTAAGACGAGGGGGCGAATCGCAACAAGTTTATCTGCGTGACGGCAAGTTTGTAAAAGTCTGTACAGCGGACAGTCCTTGTGATCTTTGATAAGAGATATCGGTGTGAGTGTGTGTGACCACATCTTTGATCTTTGGCGAGTGGTGTGTGTGTGTGTGTGTGTGTGTGTGAGAAAGGAGAGCGACATGGTGCGAGTGCCTCCTGCCTCCTACAGATTGAGGTGAGAGCAGCCAGGTGGGGCCCGGTCGTGTCTGTGTGCCACAGTAACTGGATGTGATGGGTGGCCTCTGGGGATCTCTGCCTTAGAAGTGCTAAACGAGCGAAGCAGAGCAATCACACTGTTCCTGTGTGTGTGCGTGTGTGTGTGTCGCGAGCCTGCACACACCTATATATATATATATATATATATTTATATATATATATGATAGTCGCTGTGCTTTCCTGTTGCCACCGGCTCTGTGTCTGTGTAGGTGTGCGTGTCTGCTATAAAGGACAGTGCATTTATCCCTCAGACTAAATATAAGCGCCCACGAGATGGATGATGATAAAAAAAAAAGCCTTTAATGTATTAAAGTTGCCCGGTAACAAGCGTTTTTAAATAACAGACACACAAACATGGCGGCTGTGTGAGGTGACGGTGAGTGCTGCAGACAGTCCACATGTGGTGGAGCTGTGGTGCCGCTCTCCAGCCACAAAGGTGGTGACAAAACACCGGTTCCAGTCTGCAGATTGTGACCCCACCCTTCCCTTCTCCTCCTCCTCCTTGTCTCAATGTGATTGTTAGCCTGATGCCCCTGAAAGGGCAAACTGCCCCCCACCCCTTCATTAACCAAATGGAATTGACTTAATTCAATTAAGGAGCAAAAATGTCCCTCCTCCCATGAGACGAGCTGCTGTTTGTGTGGATTTCTGCCTTCTGCACATCAGCTGCTCGCCACTCATGCTCACACATACATTACACGTGCAACCTGCAGAATGAGCTCTCATGCATATGAAAACAAAACAAACGAGCGCGTGTCACAGGTCGTGTTCTTGCCGCGGGCTGAACCGTGGTCCCACCGGTGGCGCTTCAGAGGCCTCCGGTAGCACCTGGACCCCCGCGGCTCCGCCCGCGCCCTTGTGCACCGCTGCCATGAGTCGAGGTGAATGCCAAGGAGTCTCCGAGCCACTCCATCAAGCAGCAACCCCCCCACACACACACACCACCCACCCCAGGGGAGCACCAGCCAATGAATTACAGATTAGATCATTGTTACAGGATCATAACAGTGATCTAATTGCCAATTTCTCTTTTTAATTGAATTTGGTGGAGTGAAGAGGCAGAGATAGCATTCATGGGACTTTGTGTGGAGCCGATTGGAGTCGGTCCTCTGTTGACCGGACACGACGGTTAATGAGGGAAAAAATACCGGAGTTGACATTCGGCTGCGAGCTGGGCGTCGACTGCAGACACGTCAGGACTAATCTACTCCGCGGTGCTTCTTCTTCAGACGGAATCTCGTTTTAGGAACGTTTAGGGTGTGGGCTCACTCACATTAGTCAAATTGCATTGGCAGCATTATGCATCACGGTTAGATCAGTGTAACTGGGTTGCACACGGACACTTATTGATCTCTTATCTTTAATTTTCTTTTCCCCAGTTTGTGTTTTTTTTTTTTAAGTGCAGATGGCTTTAATCTGAACCCTCAGGCTGCTGCTCTCTGACCGTGTCCGTCCTCCCCGTCTGTATCCTCACCACCCCCTCCTACCTCGCCCCCAAAAAAACACCACCCTGCGTCCCGTCCGGCCTTAAATGAGCTCCACAGTGTTGTCTGATTATAGCTCGGTCAAATTAGATGAGATAAGTTAGCCCACATCTCCTCCACAGCCTTGCTTGAGAGCTGACAAGCCCAATACATCTGCCATGGCCATGGTAATTGAGATGGGGAGGGAGGGAGGGAGGGGTGTCGGTGGTGGGATGTGCAGGAGTGATTTGTGTGTGTGCATGAATGTGTGTGTGTGTGTAGAGGCGTGTGAATGGGAGGGAGGATGGTGGGGGGGGGCTCCCTCTGTCTCTTGTTCCTCAGTACCTGTCATTGATGAGGAGCCAAGGAGAAGCTTCAGCTTGAAGCTGTCATCGGCCCTCTGAATCTGTCTGCCTCACTCTATCATCCCTCCCTCCTCCTTCCTCAATCTCCCTCTCCGTCTCTTTCTCTCTCCGTCTCTCTCCCTCTCTCTCTCCCTCTGCCTCCTCTCTCTCCGTGTGATGTGGATGCAGAGTGTGTGAGTCGTGAGCCAGCCGAGCGAGCGTGTGTGTGCGCCGTAGGAATCCGCGCGACCGGCTCTCGAGGCGTTTAAAATCGGAGAGACGCCGGCAGAGCGACTGGGGTGCAGGCTGCCCGCCACGCTGACACCGCCGAGACCGACGCTCCCTCTCCCGGACTGACAGGCCAATCGCAGGCCACCGCTCGCCCTCCCTCCATCCTCAGCACTCTCTCTCTCTCGCTCTCTCTCTCTATCTCTATCTCTTTCTCTCTCACACTCCCTCCTCCTCCTCCTCCTCCTCCTCTCCTCTTTCTCTCGGGTTCTCATTCCTTTGCGTTCAATCCGTGCATCCCCTCCTCCTCCTCCTCCTCCTCCTCCTCCACCTCCACCTCCTCCTCCTCCTCACACCTTTTGGTCAGAAGAGGAAGAGGAAGCCCAGCCCAGGGAGAGACGCTGAGAGGATGAAACTCTGACACGCCGACAGACCACAGGGAAACAAGAGCACAACTGTGAGTACAGCAGTCCTTTCACCTCTCACTCAGGCTTAACGCTGTCACACACACCTCGTCTCTCTCTCTCACACACACACTCTCACACACACACACACACACACACACACACACACACACACACACACAATCACACACACACACGTGTCCGGCACATTTACTTCACACACAGCACGGTGACTTGACTCTGATCCGAGAGCGTCCTCACCTTCCATCCATCCATCCGTCGCTCAAGTGTCTTTGTCTCTTTTCGGGCAACATTGAAAGAAGTGCAGGGTTGTGTGTGTGTGTTGTATATGTGTGTGTGTGTGTGTGTGTGTGTGTGTGATCCTTCGTGTCGGCTGTTTGGTTTTGAGCTTTGTCTTGTATTTATTGCATCGCACAGAATGCAAACAAAAACAAATCCAGCACCACAAAAAAAAAGTGTGTTTCACACTTTACAATACGTGGGCGACATTTTCTCCCACTTTAATGGATTCACTTTGATTCTTTTGTGCCAAAAGTCAACATTTTTTTTTATGTTTCTTTGTTTGGCTCAGATGAAAAAGAAAGAAAGAGAAAAAAAAAAGCAATATGCAAGGTCAACTGAATAATGTTTCACACGCTGCGCCTCATGTTGTGAGCTGCTTTGTTTTGTGTCTGTGCAGTTCTGCTGTGTTTATTGGCAATATAAGCACGCTGGATCACCACATGAGGACAAGCGTCCCTGTTCTTATCTCCCATCTTAAACGTATAAGCTGCTATAAGCCAATAGATGCCTGCGGGGTGAAAAAAGGGGGCGTACTTTCTTCTCAACGGCTCACGAATCCGGAGCAATCCCCACTGCTTATTGTTTAGCGCTCAGCCGGGGGAGGTCTGCGCGCCGCGGCTGATCTGCACCGTTTGCGCCACACTATTTTTTGATTATGTTCCTGGTTCATCTCTGGCCGAGGCGATTTCCTATTTCCCTTCTCCCATTTCGAGAGCGGGGAGTATAATATGATAGCGGCTCACATGCGGGGAAGTGCAGACAGTGGATCTGTGCAGAGGACACAGATTGCATTTCCCCTGGAGAATGCTCTCGCTGTATTAAAGGCACTAGAGGGCTGCTCGGCACTTGTCATCAGCTCCGCTGGTAATGCCGGCGACGGGGAGAAAGTAGACGTGGTGTTTACCGCCACTCTCTCATTTAAAGAGCTCCCATTGGCCCCTAATGCCGCGGCGGCATCACACCGGCCCCCGTCGCAATCCAGGTTATATTACATCTGCGAGGCCTGCGATATTGTGCCGGCGCCTCACTTTGCTTTGACAATCTGATGAGCAAATGTGGAAAATGAAAAGATATATATGTTAAACACCAGACAGTATATTAGATTCCTCGTCTGACTATAAACTCCGGGAGTGAGGACGAGAGTATTTGCATTTTTATGACGAGCTTTAACATGGATCACATGCTCCACAGCTCCTGTTTATGCTCCAGAATCAAATTCACATCCTTCCTCAGTTTAAGTTGTTTGTACTCCCATTTCCTCTTCCTTGTTCTTTCTTATTTTTTTATAATCTTAATGCTGTTTTCTTCAGGCACGTGCAGCCCGCTTCAGGTGACATTCCTTAATGTTTTTTTTTGTTTTTTTTTCTCATGTTGTTGAATCTAAATGAGGGGATTGATTTCGACTGTTAGAAATGTGAAGTGACACATCGACGGCTCTCGAGGCCCGATGAGCCTCTGGGTGCCGATGTGTCAGCAGAAGTGAATGAAAAAAAAGCCTGAGACTCACTTCCTCCTCGGTCCGGGCCTCGGCAAATTTACCGAACCCTTGTGGTTTAACACACACACACACACACACACACACACACACACACACACAACGTTAAATCAAGGTAAACAAGACAATTATCTATCCTGCACTGCTCTGTGGTTGCCCCCCTTTTTCCCATGCAGGGATTATTGGAGAAGACTGATGAGCTGGAGTTAAACAGGAGAACTGATTTAGTGTCCTACATAAGAAAACTCCCGGCTCTGACCAGCGCCGACATCGCCTGTAACCAACCATCAAAGCTATGATATTCGTGGCACAGGAAAATTACAAAAGCTACATCACAAAAAGTAATTTAAACTCTCTCGATTAATGCAACTTTCATTTTGGACTCGCCTGTGGCTTTCATAGGAAAATTCCTGTAATTTAAATGCGAGGGGGGGGGGAGCCTTCCTGCTCCTGACTCGGTCACTGACCGTCAATTTAAATTTATCTACCGCACGTTGTATGTTTCATTGTTGAGGAATATATTGAAGGGGGAGTTAATAGGCTTTTATGATAGGAAACATATTTAATTACGTATATCTTTCAGCGCGGAGCGTTTACCCCAGAGGTGCTGTTAATGTAAGTCCGTGATCTTTGCAGTTATTAAACCCGCTCGTGAAGGCAAGATAAGTTACTGTCATCCCATATTTATTACTATCTCGCTCGTGTATCTGCACTTATTGATCGGCTGGTTGGTAACCAGTCCCGATCATCAATAGAGATCCGTACAAGGCGAGGGCCAGATAGTCTCTCCTCTCTCCCTGAAGGCTCAATTACACAGCATGCACGAGGAAATGCGAGGTGGGGTGGTGGTGGGAGGGTGGAGGAGGAGGAAGGAGTTCAGCTTCTGACAAGGTCAAATTATACATGCCAGCCTCAAATCATTTTGTTGAGGTATTCGGCCACATCTGAATGTATAAAGAAAGACACATCTGGGGAGTCAATAAATGTTGTATGCTGCAGCGCTTTAAATATTCAGGTCCTTTGCTTATTAAATTATGTCTACTGGAAGAGACGCTTTGAGCTCCTCCTGGGTGTTTTCATTTATTTTCACAGAATCTCCACCTGACTTTGGGGTATTGCACACCAGTTAATTGCACATCTTGAATAAATGAGTGAAGGAATTTACTAATTTGCAGACTGGTTACCATTTAAACGACGTTGATTACAATTGCAATCCCATCATATGTTTCCCAGTCTTGACACAAACGCAGAGCTCGGAAAAGTTGATGCTGTAATTGGTGTTTTGCGGAGCTGTTTGCTCTCTCGTGCTTCTTCCGAGACAATGGAAAACACAGCCTATTCAAAAACTCATGAATACCACAATTCAGTGATGAAGGACATGTGTAGCAAATATTGGAGGTGCTTTTTTTTTTTTTTTTCCTCTCTCTCTCTCTCTCTTGGTGGAAAGCCAAAAAAGCAGAATTGATTTGTTGAGTGAGCCTGGGAAGGAGAGCCTCTTCCTCCGAAACTTTTGTGAGAACGGTGGTAATTGAAGGGCGAAGAGCCGCTGACAGAATACAGGAGGATTACCATACGACTTCAATTGCAAAGGGGGTTTTGAAAGATATACATATCAACAAAAACACTGGTTTCATCTCGCCAAAAGTAGCTTCCACTCGTGCAACACGTTTCGAGGGTCAGTTCACGGCGCATTTTCTCATTTG
This sequence comes from Acanthopagrus latus, assembly GCF_904848185.1. NCBI lineage: Eukaryota > Metazoa > Chordata > Actinopteri > Spariformes > Sparidae > Acanthopagrus > Acanthopagrus latus. Next base: position 22,983,083 of record NC_051061.1, read on the forward strand.
CCTGTAGTGCTTTCCATCCATGCAGATGTTATTTGTCTGGATTTTGACACTTTTTTCTTCCTGCTATCAGCCCAAAACACTGGAGGGAAATGGAATTTTGTTTGGGGCGTCCAGGAAGATTTCAACATCCCAGACAAATAAGAGAAATTCTGCTCAAATATCATATCAAATATTAATATTATTTATTGAGCTCGAAGTCAACTCATGAAGCCAGTAAAGCACATGTGCATCACCCGAATCATCAGTTTGGACGATGACCTTCTAACTTCATGGGAATTAGTTTTACCAGACATTGAAAACCCATCAGTGTGTCCTCATGTTCTGGTTACTACTATATGAAAAATTGGTTAAATTATGAGTTGGTGTACTGATTATTTGATTCCCTCCATGCTGATGGAAAGTCAGGCGAAGTTTTGTAGTCTACAAAACATTTTTCTGGCGCTTCACAACAAAACAGCGTTGCAGCATGCTCCGTACAAAAACATGAAATGGCTCCATCCACGTCTCTGAAAAGGCCCCAGTTCTCACTCTGATTTGAAGATACAGTGTTTACATCAGTTTTAAGATGAACTGTTCACTGTAGCTGCTAAGCTAACAGCGATGTAACTGTATGGGTCATGGGTGTAAATAACATATTCATCAAGTCAATTGTTTATCCCTGAGCTTCTGGAGGCTTGGATTAACCCAGTTGAGCTGTTTGGAGCCATTTCATGATTTTGTTTCAGTTCTCGAGCTACTTCAGTTGTTAAGGAAATGTTTTGTGGGCTTCAACTACACCCAACTTCTCCATCAGCTTGGAGGTGAGGAGATAATGATGGGATTTACACATCTGGGTGAACTGTTACTTTATCAAGTGGTGCTCAACATGTAAATAAATGGTTAAAATCTCATGGTTACATCCAAAATAGCATTAAAAACAGAAAGCAGTAACATGAGCGGAAAACTGAAATGCTGGATTTTTTTTCTGCTTTTCCATACAAATAGATGTGAACAAGTTATCTTTGAATTCACTAACACATTAAAGATATAATACGTGACATTTCTGTATTAAATAGGCCCCAGAATGACTATGAATGCTGAATGTTATTCAAGATAACGTTGTGTTTCATTCAGTAGTCTGTCACTGTAACTGCCAGGAGCGAGTCAGAGAGTGAGGAAGGAAGTCGGCAAACAAGTCTAAACATAAGGATTATAAAACTTTAACACATTACCTCGTCTGTGAACATCAGGCAGATTTTAATCAAGAGTGGCTGCTGATTAACAATGAAGACAAAAACTCCTCATCTATCAAATTCTGTGTTACTTACATCTTTTGTTTTGTTTCTGCTGACTGACCCCGAACCAACACAGTTGGCTAAAAACGGCTAAAAACTTGTAGAGAAGGTGTTGTAGATTCATTTTAATCATGAGTATTGAAAATATATCGATAAGCAGAGATTTAAAGATATAATATGTAACATTTCTGCATTCAAATGTCTAAAAAAATTACCAAGTTTACATTTTAGTTGTGTATTTTATCCCAAATGTTTCTGCAACGTAAAACACGAACTCGACAGCAAACATGTTGCCCGATTGTCGCGTCAGATTTCCGACAGCAGCGGTAGTGGTGGATGTTTAACAATGAAAACAACAACTCCCATGATCCCACGCTGCGTATGTCTTTAGCATCATTTTTGATTGAGAGCAGCAGAAATTATATACTGAGCGTTTATGTTTCTCAAATATCGTATGTCTCATTCGCCTCTTGTGGTTTTAAGACAGATATCTCAAAACTAAAACTGCCTAGATAGATATCACCGGGAGGGGGAAGGGGAAAATATGTTTTTGTAAAACACCTTGTTAAAGTCGTCCTGCGCCTTAAATCTTGTTTAAAAAAAAAAAGTGTTTATTTAGTCCGGTTTATTAGAAGGTTTATCGCGGCCCTGGGTGGGCTTTTGCTACTCGGTCGCTATTTAATCAGCCGGTACCCCCAGCGCTAACCTTCATTACCTCCCTGTGTCATTCTCTGCAGGGTCATGCAAAGTATCATCAAATATTTATGATATTAATAACTGCCTTTAGGAAAGAAAAAAGGAACATAAATAAATCTGCTCCGCAAAGCAGGCGATTAAGGAGTCCATTCCATTTAATAAAACGGGTGAAGGGGAAATAAAAAGGGCAGAAGAAGAAGAAGAAGAAGAGGAAGAAGAGGCCGAGACGTCACAAAAAGCTGTGACTAAAGACGGCCATGGCACGAAAAGTCGGAGCAGCCGACAGCTTTTTGTGGTACAGTGGGATGCTTCTTCTGTTTCTTCATTATCTGCCGTGCAATTGTTCTTCTGAGAGCTTATTGCGAGCTCCGGCGGAATCGTTGTTGTGGATGGCTTGAGCATCCGCGGTCCCCTGGGGCTGGTGTACGGAGGGGGGTGGTGGGGGGCCTCCTACATCGACAGACTCCAAATAGACAAACATGCAGACACCCACACGCCTGCACACACATATGTACACAGGGCTGTTTAGCATGGAAGCCGATTGAGGCAGGGCCCAACATTAATTATCTGTTTTTCAGCCGAGGTCTGGTGACAGTGATTAGAGTGAGGGGTTTTTTGGAGAGTGGTGCACACGCCGGTCTAATGAGGAAAACTGGCCTCTCTATAGAGCTCTCCAGGCACACTTGATCTGCTCTGTGGCTCGGCAAGTGTATTTGTGTGTGTGTGTGTGTGTGTGCACGAGTGTGTGGGTGTGACTGTTGCTCCTCCAGGCTCACTGCTGGGAGAGACACACTCCGAATCCGAGGGTTTTAGAGGCTGATGTAAGAGTTGAGACACTCCCAAAGCAAGAAACAAGGTCTTTTACATAATTGCTGTTTAATTGTGCCGTATTGTGACGATTAATGTTTTCTTTTGCTGGTCGTGGTTCCATCGCTTAGAAAAAGCTTGAGCTGCTTAAGAAATAATGTGATTCTGCGAGCGGACCACATGACAGCATGGACCGGTCTGTATCCCATGGAGTCTGTTTGGGAGAAAGAAGCAAGCTGCTTTCCTTGTGAGAGAATTATAAATGGCTGTGTCCAAAACTTTGGCAGCGCTGAGCCAAAAATACTCTGCACAGTAGTGTGGAACAGCAGTGAGTCTCAAAACAAAGGAGTGATTTTCTACAGGCGCAGAAGGAAAAAATGACTTGAATGAGGGTTAGAGCTTTAAAATTCAAGAGTCAAATGCTCGCAAAGGTTCAGGTTACTCTGACCTAAATATGCTGTAATAAGCTGCTGGGTTTTTCTGTATGTAAAACATTGTTTTTATCTGAGTTCAAACCAGAAAGCAAATGCACAGACATTTTCTCAGCAGCAGGAGCAGCAGATTGCATGGCTTCAAATACTAGTTTTCTTTCACCGGACGCACTGGTCCAGCACATCAGCTCTCCAGTATCGTCGACTAAATCACATTTGTGAAAATGCCAATGTTGGTGTGCACCTGACTGATAGATTTCTTGCCCGCACCAGGTTGGCTTTAGGCGAGGAGGCCTACACACGTCATTTTCCACACCATTTTGTCCCAAAGTCGATTACTTTGCCTCTGCAGCGATGGCCGCCTCTGAATTGAACCACACATTTAGCTCGGGAGCTGCCAATAAAAGTCAGAGAGCCCGGCTTCCATCAGCGTAATGATATTTCAGCCTCAGTATTAGTTCAGCACTGTTCTCCACAGCGGTTTCTGCTCAATTAAAGATGGTCCATATTTAAATACGTAGAAAAAATCAGAACGCCGGCCAGACTCGGGCTCCGTGTGCATTCAGATATGCTGTCGAACGCTTAAATGATGAAGTTTGAAATGGACTTTTTTTAAGCAGCCGTACGCTTCCACACCTTTCGAGTTTGAATGAGAGGTGGGGGGGGGGGAACTGTTCATTTGTAGCTGTGAAAATTTCCCTTTAACGTTATTGATGTAGATTAACTTTTAAAAAGGTAAGTAAGTGAAATGTGAAATAATTCATCAAGAGGCAGCCATGTAAGAAATGTGATTTTGCTCTGCCAGAAGAAAAAAAAAAAAAATCTCGTAGACCATTACCCCAAACAGAGGAAGTAGATTAAGGGCGGGTCTTTCTTTCACTAACTCGCTCTGCGGGCCTCCAAAAAAAAAAAAAAAAAAGTATGAATAGCACATTTCCAACTAAATTGCTAGGCAGAGCGGAGGAAATAAATTCCAAGCTAGTGTCAGCTGTGTGTGTGTGCGCGCTCGTTGGTTTTTTGTACTTCCGTTGTCCTCTCCCCCCCCTTTCCACCGGCCACTCCGGCTTTATTTAGCGGGAGCTGTCATTTCCCATAAATCCCTGGGAGGAGGCGTCCGTCAGAGCTGCCAGCTTCCCCTGTGTGGAGCACCTGTAACGGGGGAGCGAAGTGACAGTTGTGCTGGGACGGTCCCATCCCATCACACGTACCGACACACACACACACACACAAATATACGTACACACATACATACACACACACATGCACACACAGGACCGCGTCGCTCGGAGACCTTTGCGAGTCTCTAAACACAATAACAGCTTCCAGTCAAAACATCCTAAGAAATTTAATAGACTTTTGTGCCACGAGTTGATTTGAATACATGCAGAAGCCTCCACCTGTTTTTCTGTGAAAGTGTAAGTTAGTAAGTAAGCAGCTGGTGAATAAACATTCGACCGAGTTACTTTTTCTTTGAGGCTTGATATCCGGTCTTTTGTATTTATGTCTCGGGCTGTCAGCGGCGACACTTTAATGAATGACCACAGTGAGAATAAATGTACAGTGCACCCAAGGACATGGTATCTGTCAATTGTCATTTGCCGCAGACTAATTGTTTTATTATTATATTTATAAATGTCGCTTAAGAAATGCTCGGTAGGTGGAAAAACAGGAGAAGTCTCCCCCCCCCCCCCCCTTTTTTTTTTTATCAGATTCGGCTGTCAGCGCACATGCTCCATCATCTGCGCTCCAGGAAATTAGAAAGGAGAAACGTTTGACAGCACAATTTCACAAAACACCGCCACGCCATCATTTCATTTTCTCTGAACCCTTTTTTTTCTCCCTTTCATTTATTTATTTCATTGTCTTTTGAAAAACAAACCGAGCGATAACAGCGGTTCCTTCTCAGGTAATTTATCCCCGTTGCCTTGTTTGCTGCTCGACTCTCACCTTGCGGAGCTTTAACCCCGAGCTGATTAGCCGGTGCACGGGTCGGATGTCGGCCCATCAAAAGAGGAGGGTCGTGTTATGTAGCAGATAATTAACAAGAATAAAGGGCAGTTTGGTTTAACAGATGCTGTTTTGATGAGCTGGATCATGATGGAGCTGTTGGTTGGTTGAGCCAGCGCTGCCCTTGGTGCTGGCCCGAGTTGCTCCACTGAGTCTTGACCAAGACGACAAGAAGTCATCAGTCGTCGCGCAGCCACGGCGGTTATATATCACCAATATCAGTGGCTGACGGCTGCTTATCTCCCAGGTATCGATTGGAGGACTGTGCAGGGGGGACCAAAGCGGTGCGGCCAATCAATGGGGGCATTTCATTCTCCTTGAATGTCTGCCTTTTGATCCTCGCCACTGATTGGTCAGGCTCGCTCCGATACTGTGGGGATTTTTTCTTTTTTCTCCCTTTCTCTGTATTATGAAAAGGAGTGGGAGGAGAGTGATGAACACTTTGGTGTTGGCAGCCTGCTGAGCTTCTCGCGGATGTGCATGGCATATGTGCGAGAATCCTGTTGTGTTCCCCCCCACACTGCCAAGAACCCACAGATCTCGCTTAGAGGTTTGATTCAAATTTGCACTCTAATTTCGGTACACATAATTCCACCGCGGAGATACGGAGGGCCAAGAAAAAAAGATTTTATTTCACTCCCAAAGTTTCTCTGGATTACCTCCACGGAAGTACATATGTAATCTGTGAGAGATCTTTGTATTCCACGTGCCGGTTTCACGGAATTACCGAGCTTTGCTCCGCGCAGCTGACATTTGAAGTTGTTAAAGCCGACTGTACACATGATTTGCCTATTTTCAGCAAACTGACATTTGCCTGTTGTTTCTGACATGGTTTAAAGGGACACGGTGTGTTCCAGGACAGTGAAGGATGATTAATAAAGAAATGAGATTTCATGAAATCTATGTTTATTATATTTGACTTTTCTAAAATCCTTTCCTCTGAGATTCAGGACTTTAAAATTAGAATAATCAGAGACGTGATCAGAGGGTCTGGGACCTGGATTCTGTAGGACAACACAAACTTTTTGTGCCTTACTTAAATGTAGGGAAGATTATTCTGCAGAAAGACAGTTGATTCTGATGCTTTGGATCAGTATTCAGCCCCAGACTCAAACCCAGAGCGTCTGTATTTGATGACCTGAGACTTAACAATCAACTATCTTTCTGCAGAATCGGCTTCCCTGCCTTTAAATCTGTGACACGTTCTTTAAGCCTCTTTTGTCGCCTTCAGGGAACAGGATCCTGTAATGGAGAGAAAAAAAACAAACAATTAAGCCACTTTTCCTTAAATCTTAGAGAAGTAAACAAGCTAATCAAGAGTGCTGGTGTCAAGTAGAGACGAAGCATAGAGAAAAATGTTCAAGAGATTTATCAAGAGACATTACATTTAAAAATATCAAATACAATAAACAGAAACAAAAAGAACTACGGTGTGAGGTTTGTTTTGCTTTCTGGTTTTATGTCACAGTTGCCCTGATGGATTGTTCTGATGTCCTGATGGATTGTTCTGATGTCCTGATGGATTGAGGTAAACTTTTGGTTTGATATTCGTCCACTTTGCTGCCTTCTTCATTTAAACCCTTTCGCCTCAGTTGCTTTTCCCAGACAAGACTACCTGAAGCTCAGAGAGATCTGAAGTGAGAACATTGATTGCGACTCTCGTCTGTAGATCAGGGGATGAAAGGTTGATGGAGTCAGTCAGGGTTTGGCTTGAACGACTCCTGCTGGGTTTCCAAGTTTCCCCGAGCAGTGTTTGTAATCATCGTCTTGGTAATGAATGTGACTTCCAGTCTTAAAAGATGTGTTAATTAATCCTCTGACATTTACAGGACAGTAAATCTCAGATGGAGGACACTGTCCCGTCCTGTTTGTCCTCTCCTCTGTTTGTACAAATAACCCGGCAGCCGAGGTCCCTTCAGGTGTGAGACGTTAGAATCACCTCCTCGTGTTTGGAAAATTAAAAAAAATCTTCAAAGTGAGTTTTGAGGCAGGGACTGTCAGCGGCAGCGGGGTGATCAATATGTCACTGATTAATGATAAAAGAATCTGTCAGCCGTCTGCATCTTAAAATCTGAAGGAAGAATCTAAATTTCCTTGAAGAGGGATTAACAAATAATGATTGTTCTTTGTGAGAGTCTGCCGGTTCACGCCATCTGATACCCGCTTAGCTTTTCTGTATTCACAAAGTAATCTGTGTCGAGGTGTATAGACGGCTCATATTGAATTCATAAAGTCAGTCATGCGGGGAACAAAACCGAGCACCTTCCCTTTCCTGTGATTTCACTTTTAGATGGAAAATGAACAAAGACCGGTTATGCCACTCTATTTGTGGTTCTGCAGGATCCAGAGAGATCACTGTTTGCATAATATCTTTCTTATAGGTCTCCTTAACCTTTGCAGAAGGCTTATTGACTCTCACTAACCTTGCAGGGAGCTGCTGGAGGACAGGAGATGATGAGCGTGCTCAGTGTATGGAAAAAGGCCCATGTGGAGGTTTTTTCCGCCCCCGCCCTGCCCTTGCCGAGCGACACCTCTACCAACGCTTTGCGTGACCTTTGCCTTCTGATCTCTGTTACCATGGTGAAGCCCGCGATGTTGTGGATTCAGGCTCAATAGACACATGATACAGTAGCACAATGTGCTTTCGATGCACTTCCAGCAGGTGGAGGAGCGTAAAAGTGGTTAAGATGAAGGTTAAGCGACAATACGAGTCGACAGATTATCTCTGCAAATCGACAGTTTATTCCAAGTTGCAAGTTCGGTAGTCAGAAACTCTTTCAGTCAGTCAGTCAGACAGTCTGTCCTTGCTTCAACAATGTTTTAGTACGATGTTCCTCTGACCACTAGAGGCAGGTTCACCCTTGAGTAGTTGACTCAACGCGACCAGACTTACAAGGTTTCCATTAGAATAAAAATCACCACCGCACACTGAATACATCACTGTAAGTTTTAACAGTTTAGTCATCTGCTGCTCGGTGCAGGTCCAAAGTACAAAACCTGCTCGAGTGAATAGAAGATAAAAATTCTGGTTAACGTGAAGCTCGTGTCGACCGGTGAAGAGATTTTCTCCTCGTTTCCCTTCTCTGAAAATGTCATTCCTTTTTAAGCGACAGATACATATTTTTCAAATTGGCCCAAATTGCAAAAAAAAAAAAAAGGAGCTGAATCCATGTATTTATTGTATCTGAACAATTCCTTTTGTTGCTCATGCATGTCCTCAGTACTGTTCAATAAAAGGCACATAACCTCTGCTACGCTTCAACAGGCAAATTTGCACCACCTGGCAACCGAACGATATTCCCCTCGTATTCTCTGACACGTTTCATTCGTGATTGATGACGATATTTAAAGTTAAATTATAGTCCTCCAAAGATTCCGGAGAGGGTTAGGCGGTCAAATGAAGCTGGAGCGCTTTAGTTTCCTGGAGTTTACAAACCGTCTGGATGAAACGTGGCTGTAAAATGTTGCCGTTTGAGACATAATTGGGAAAATAATTTGTTTCATTCACTCATTAAGACTTTGAAACAACTCAGGATCATTATATATTATGGATTTTTTACCAGTATGACTATAAATCATCTGTACTTTGGGAGTTTAACCATTAAATACAGCAACTTCTGATCAACAATTAATTTAAGGGTGTAAATGGACCAACTTCATTGAAGTCCCGCCCCCAAATTAAAACAAACAACAACAACAACAACAACTCAATTTCATGCCAAAGCCTCCACATAAAATCTGGATCATGAGTGAATTCTGGGATAGATTAGTAGAAATTAGAGACATTTAAACAATTAAAAACACTCCACCGTTCTTGGAGAATTAACATGAAAGGGTAATTTCACTAACTTTGCACATTAAAGTGTGTTTACAGCTGTTGAGGAGCACTTCTGCATACGAGAAACATGTAACATGAAGCCTTTTGTGGCTCCAGAGGAAGCTGCATGTAATCTGATAGATCCAGTCATGTCACCCAGTGGCATTGTGGGTCATGTAGGCAGGATGTTTTGAAAAGCGGTCATCACACTCCTGTAACACTGTGAGACTCACCGTGGACTGTTTGAAAACAAACAATTCAAATCACTTCCTCTTCTGTTTCATAACCTGGCACCTACATTTACCCACAATGCAACTCAGCCACTGAGTGACATCACTGGACACAATTTAACAAATTGCATGCAGCTTTCTTTTTGGAGCCACAAAAAGCCTGTAAAACAACTTTAATGTGTAAAAATTCACATTTTACAGTTTTGAATTAATCTCTGCTCAATATTTAAAGAAATGGATTTTGACATTTTCCGGGATTTGAGAAGAATGCTTTCTCAAATTTAATTAAAAAATACCAGCTTTGTATAAAATAAAGGCAACAGTATTGAAGTAGGAGCTGGAGAGGGAGTTGCTGTTGTGGGTTTTTGGTAGAATTAACCATCAGTCTGCCACCACCCAGGCTGGAAACACATCCAACACCACACCAGAACTGTTTGCATCACTGTTGGGGGTTTTCCCTTGGATTTGATGTTGTATCCAGAAAAAGATGGGGGTCTGGGTGTTGGTGGTGTTGCGGGTGGTTGGGGAGGGGGTCAAAACAAGACGGAGCTGTCGAAACACTGAGAGCCATCCTTCACGTCTGACTGTAGTGGTTAAAGGGCAGCCAGGCTCTTAAAGAAACCATTAGCATTTAGATTTGAGATGCTCCCCCCGCGGAGCTGCAGGGAGCGGGTTGCGTCACACCTCAGACTTCTTCTTCTTCTTCTTTTTTTTTTTTCTTACCTGGAGTGGGCTCCAAGTGGCAGCGCCGTCGCTCTGATCAATCTCTCAATATGCCCAAATTGCTTAAGATGACCTCCTAGTGAAGAGACGGGGATCCGGGCCGTACTGGTGCTCCTCCAATCAATAGCAGATGCTATCATGGCCCATCAACAATGAAGTGTTTTTAATGGAGGTCAGGGCATGGAAGACCTAATTCATTTTAATTTGTAAATTGTGGCATGACAAAATTCTAATCAGGGCGCTTTGCTATCAGATATGCAGACTTCTGAGCCTCTCACTCCGTCTCGTTCCTTCGCTCTCGGCCTCATTTGCATTCACGTCCGTCTGCGAATCCACACAGGACGGGAGGAAGCATGAATGTATACATGACATATATTAAATATCAGTCAGCATCGCTCAGTTCTTAACGTCGAGCATTTATTTATTTAGTTTTTTTTTTTTTCTTTTTAACGGTGTATCATCTTTACTCCGAGACAACTTTACTCCCAAACACACACACACCCCTGTGCACGTGTTCCAGCTCGTTAGGTAAAGATTTGAAAAGATTACAAATGTGACACGTGCAATTTATTATCTTAATTAATTTACTGTCTTCCGTCAGAGACAGGCAGGGGCGGCTCTGTCACCCAGAAAACATTTTTTTTTTTCTTCGGCGTGGTTGTCGGGAGCTGACACCGGCATTGTTTGCCCAGATTAGTGTAAGAGGTGAGCCTTTTCCATCTCCCCTTCCATTTCAGCTAAATTTGCCTCAGCCACGGTAATATGCACCGCGGGATCCCCCCCCCACCCCAGTCCCCGTGAGCGGAAATGCAATTGGAATGGGATGCGGCCGTCCGTTGTGATTGTGTGCAGATGAACCTGTCTGCCCTTGCGCCCCGGTGCATGAGCGAGGCCATGCAATGCTCATCGTCTGCAAAGGCATCGTCCCGTGCAGCCGAGAGAGAGGAGGGCAGGGCCGGCGGGGTCACGCCGTCTCCACACGAGGCAGCACGCTCGCCGAGCTGTGACCAATGCAATCGGGAGGGAAGATCGCCACGCCGTTTCAAATGGATTATGCTTCCTTTCAACGTTGGAGGAAAATTGGCTAAAACCCTCCTGTCATTGTTGGCGTAAACACTGAAAAGGTCGCTGTCATTACAGAAATATTCAAGTCAAGGATGCTGCCAGTGAAAGAAGGGGAAAAATAAAAAGCTGTTTTTTTTCGTGCGTCAAAGGGCCTTGACTGAGTCCAAATGTGAAGAATGCACATTCATTTTGGAGTGACTGTGCTGAAGCTGTTCAAGGTCTGTCGTACCCCCCCCAACACACCCCCACCGTCGGTTGTAACACAGAAATCTATGAGTGAATTATGGAGGAACAATTATTGATGAGAGGCAAGGGCATTGTGCTGTACAGGAAAGAAAAGGAAGCTTCAGAAGCAAGCGGCATCAACCCCCGTCTTCACTCGTGAGCGTCCCCATTGATTTATCAGGACGCTATTTTTAGTTGCACATGGAACAGTAATGGATTCATGGGAATTAACAATGATTCATGCGAAGCTAATATCAGAGATTTCAGAGGCTCGATTAATGCTGGAGGAATTCGGTGCCTCAACTCCCCCAATTATTCATAATATTTCTCCCGCTGCATAAACACAGAAGCTTCAACCTTATCAGAAAGCCTTGTTAGAGGAGCAGGTGTGTGTTTGCTCTCTTTTTACACCCGCGAACTGTAAGAACATCTAATGGGCTGCAATTAATAGCGTGAACTTATTCCCTTTCATGGTCGAGCTGATAATGGAATAATATTTTTGGATTCCTGTTATCCAAACAGCAACCCTAAAGCCCCGCAGGTGAATTACCCATTTACCCCCGGTGGTATCTAGTCATGCAGATTATTAGTTTTCTTCACTGATGTTCTCTACCGCTAAGATTTCTGTCATGACTATGGAGGTGAATGACATTTTGTATTTACCAACAGTATGACCTCATTTCTTTAGCGTGCTTCGTGCATCAACTTACAGATTTAAAAGTATGTTTTTTTTCAAGTTGACTTTATTTATATTCATGAGTCAAGTCGCCTGGAGCCTCATTAGTTGATGTTTAGCTAACTTGCTATAATGGACAAGAATATATGGACAATCAATTTTAGTTTCACTCGAGTTAAAGATGAAAATTTAAAATGACGGGCTAACAAGTTTTATCTTCTCCAACAGGCTTACGTCAGTGTTAGCTTCTTAAGCTTTGATGCATCTTGGTGGAGGAAATGAATATGGAAATGTAACGCTAACAAAGGCTAACATCAGTGTTAGCTTCTCGAACACTGTTAGCTTATTTTGAATTTGGGATGGGATTTTTTTTTTTTTTTTTTTTTCCATGTAGCTAAATTCCTTTCACACTCTAAGTTTAGTGCAGTTAGCAAACATATTTTTGTGATGCCAAAAATCTAAATGTCGAGTTTCTATAATAACCCTTCAAGTCTCAGATTTCTCTGGATCGGGTGTTGTGCAGCAATTACACAGCTAATGTCTTAATTTACAGTATCAGGAAAATAAACCTTAAATTTGAAGACTTATTTCAAAATGTTAGCTGTTCCTTTTATCCACCTACTGCAGCCATTTTGTGTACCGTAAACGGTGTTGAATGGAGGGACACATCGCTCACTGCTGACTGGTTTCAGCTGCGTACAGTCCCTCCCGAACAGAAAACAGCCTGCACGAACATAATGCCAGGCTGAATAATGAAGTGGAACAAAATGGCCATTCCGTCTGATTGTCAGGCTACGTTTATACAGCATCATCTGTCGGTCCGCGATTGAGTTTAGATTCAATTTGATGGTTTTGCTTCGCTGGATGAATGAGCACTTTGTCTGTAGTTTCTACGCTGATGATGACTCGTGTAATGTCGTCGTAGATCTTAATAGATTTAACCGCTCTGATCTTTTGTATCTTGTAATTGAATCAGCCAAAACACTGAGGGGCCTTCAGTTGTGAAGCGCTGTTTGGGGTCAACCATCCAAACACAAACCACTAGAAGAAGAAGACCTTATTGGCTAATAAAAATGTCAAAGGGTGTTTGGAGTCTTTTGGATTACATCCTTTTATTAACATCTCCCTCTAAGAAACAGAGGCCTCAGCTGCTCCAGCTGATGTACAGACCTCTCTCTGCGCAGCTTTTATTGGTAACGTTGTCTGCAAAAAGAAAATAACTCGAGTATCAAGTGTTGTTATTTGAATCAGGGTCTCGAATGCAGTCAGAAGAAAGAAGTCATTTCAGTTTTATTACCCCGACGGATGCATTAAGAGTCGATGGCAGAATTCAGATTGTCGTGAGAGGAGACGGAGGGCGTTCACACACCGTACGCTACATTTGATAGTGTGTGTGCTCAGGTGTGTAATGTAGAATCTGTATGAATGTGTGTGTTCTCCGTCTTGGAGGTTGTTGTCGGGCGGCGCTCTGGGGACGGCGGTAGCGGCCGTGGCTCTGACCTCCTGCCTTTGTTCGGACAACACAGGCGTCGCTTTCTCACATTTCACAGCGTCGTCCTCCTCCAGGTGGGAGTCCTCGCCTCACGACATTAACCTTACCTCAGAACTCCAGATATCATCGTGGTGCTGTTGTTGTTGTTGCTGCTGTTGTTGTCGACGAGACCGGCGATGCACAAAAAGCTCCTTTAGCTTAGTGTCGAGTCTATGAAAAGGAATTATGAAATGCTTCTCATGAGTTCAGTCTTCCAGGCGAGACTTTTCTTATAACAACTCGGCGGTGTCTGGCAGAGATGACTCAGGTCTCCTGTTGAGTCAATATGTTTCCTCTCCGAGCGTTCTTGGCTGAATTAAAATGCTTTAACCATCAACGTCAGATTCAATCAACTACTTCGCTTCTGTCTTTACATCTTTCAATTCACTGACTTAAAGAGGAAATGCTGTTAGTTAATATCTGGCACGTCCCAAAAATGTTTATACCGATCTTATGAGAGGAATATGTTGACATGACATGTTTGAGTTTCATTTGTTTCCTGAAAAATAAATCAGATCTGACTTAATACCCACTTTTTTTTAAGTGCGAATTCTGGCGTCCGCTCAAATCATCTCCCTACAACTTAATTTCAAAATGGACTCACTCAAAGGGAGTTTACCTCTGATCATAATCCAGGACGCCAACATTTAACCTCACCATGCTACTGGTAAAATAATTTAATATTGTAAGAGTAATTTCTTAGGATCAGACCGAGTGTTAACCCGCCGTGACTACAGCCTCCAGTCTGAGATAACAGACATTGCAATCTTCGTTTTTTTCTTCTTTTTTTTTTGGAGCCTAAAGTGACAATATTTGGACAAGAGTGTCGAGCTGAGGAGGAAATCCTGACTGAGAAACGCAGAATGCACCATGGTAGTGAAGCACACCCTGTTTTCACTCTAAATGTGACCATAAGTTATAAAATAAACATCATGCTGTGTTGAAGAAGACTTGAAACTACAATACTGAGACCATGAACTCACTAGGAAACTGTTCACTGAGCAAATCAAGTGAGAAGTTGGCTCTTTTTCTCACATAAGCTTACATACAAACGGACAAACCTTTGCAACCACTAGAGTTGCAACCTGCAGCTTTGAGGCCAATAATATAAAGAGTCTAGTGGTTGTTTTCTAGTTGATGTACTTTCCAATCGAGGAAAAACCTTGTTGCAGATATTTGAGTCCTGAATTGTTTTTGCATATTTTGATTTTTCTAGCCACAACCGAACATTTGAGGCAACATTTCTCCGATAATCCTTCAGTTCTTCTCCTCTTTCCTGCTGTTTTCTTCAGATAATCTGCATCTGTTTACTTTTTAAATCAGCCTAAATTCACCTCAAGGCTGTAAAAACCAGACATCTCATGAAAATTAACCATATAATGATTCCTACTCGTAATTAGAGCCGGATTAATACCTGAATGTAGCCTAGTCATCGTTTAAATGCTGATTAAATTACACGTACGTTACAGAGTAAAACCTTAATTGGAATAAATTCCTCTGGACAAACTTAATCTGCATTTTTTACCCTTAAAAGTGTTTTGACCTAAATTAAATCTGTCCTCACTCAGGGAGCAAAACTGCTGCATGATATTTTCCTGTTGAAAACTTTGTGTTTTATCCTGATTTGATAAGAATTGATGTCGATGACAATCACAGAGGCTACATGTACAGTATGAAAGCCTCCCGTGGGAAGAAGAGACGCTCTGCATCAGATCCGGTGTGTTCGGATGTGAGACGTCGGCAGGTTCACGTTCCAGGTTATGTAACGTCTTGTTGCCTTGAAACGGCACCTCAGACTCAATAGTGGTACTCGTGTTTTAGCTTCAGTCACCTAATCTTAAGTTTCTCTGAGCGGAACAAGAGCCGATTGAATCGAGCTGTGAAACTTTCTGAGCTGGGTTTTTCATTACCTCGACCCTCGCTGCTATCTGGAGCGCCGCCAGAAGCCCGTTACACAACGCGCTCGTCAAAATATGCCACATTTCTCGCTTTTTCTCACAGCAGCCGTCATTCCTTCAAACCCTGTTTTTTTTATATAGATTAATAATTCATGCTTGAGGTCAGGCCCTGTTAGAGGCGCTGAACTGTGAGAGTCAGCCACTTCAGAACCAAAAACAGAACGACGTGCACTCAGATAATATCATCTTGATTTATTTTTTCATATCCAAAATGCAGCGACAAATCAAACAGAACCTGCACGTTTGTCGCCACTTAGTGAATGACAGCTTTATATTCAAAAGTCTTAAGTTACTCAGAAAGTAAGTCATTGAATGTTAAAAGTATATTTTCAAAAGATTCATAGAATTTTTTTTTTTTACTTTATCTAAACTGTGCACCGGCGTACCTCCAAATTATCTCTGTGTGCTGCCGTTCTCCTCCCAATAACCGACTTCACACGAGCCTTTCATTTTCATTCTGAAGGTATGAAATGTTTTTTTTTTCTCACCGCTTCAAAAAAATCTCGGAAATTGGACTCAAATGTCGTCCATGAATGAACCATGAATTAGACTTAAATATTTTAAAAGGCAGCGTTGCCCATCCGCCCCAAAAAAATAAATAAATAAATAAAATATCCATCAACTTTTGGAAGTATTTACAGGACGTAATGTGGACTTTGATGTTACTAATCAAAACAATGTCAAAGTGTAAATAAAATAAATAAGAACATGGATTTCAGTTTTAACACAAACACTGAGAACAAACTGTGAAGGGCTGCAGACGCTCCCAGCATGAGAGGCGGACAAATCGGGTTCAAATTGAGGCCCGTCTTCTTCACTGAGCCACTTAAAAGATCTTTAATCCGACCTGAACATTTTTCTGCTGCTGCTGCCGTCGTCGTCTCTTCCTCTTCGTGAGTGTCGGAGTTCATTTCTCACACGTCGTCAGCGAGGCAGCAAGTCGCCACTTTCACTGCGAGCTATAAAAACGTAAACAAGCGTGTCAAAAAAAAAGAAAACAAAGATCAACAGTGATTCTGTCTGTGAACAAAAAGGACAAGCGGCAGCGACACACATGAATGCAACCGGTGTTTGTTTCATAATCGGTGTGAAGCGTACGATCGCACCTGAGAACATCTGGGTGTATTTTACAGACCAATGAAGAGACTTTTCCAACACACAAACTGTAAAGTAACAGCTCTTTGAGGATATAACGTAGAAATCGTCTGAACCGGATCACTTTCATCACGTTTAGTCATTTCTTCTTGTTGAGAACACAACATAACAACATCAACAGATATCTTTTTTTTTTGTTTGTTACAAAGCACTTAACATACAAATCAAAGGCAGTGAGCAACAGAGGACGAGATAATAAGATGAAATGTAGCCCAGGATAACAAGTAATCAATAAAAAGTCAATAAACAGGACTTAAAAACAGGAGCTCCACTTCTGTTTAACACTTTCAAATTGCATCTAAATTCATTTTGTGCATCTATTTGTACACTTCAATTTGGAAAAACAAACAAACAAATATATTCATTAAAACTAGATTTTTATGATCTGTTTTTACTCTCTCATTGTCCGGCTGCTCTGACAGATCTCACTGTGATTTACAGAGTTTCTCCAAGGACAAAACAACTTTAATGTAACTTGTTGTAGTCGCTGTAAGACGGTTGGTTATTGCTAGCACCTTCAGCCACCTGGCTAATGTTAGCGGTCCTGTTAGCGGACTTGTGATGCTCAGAAACAAACCCAGCAAGAAAATCAACTCAGGCCTGACTGATCTGTCAGTTGGCTATCGGGAAGTCAGATTTATTCCCTCTACAAGCCTTAAAAGTGATCATCATGATGTATCTGAAATGGAACAGGAGGCAGTGAATTGACTTTAAAATCAAACCAGAATCGCCAGAACAAATCTTGTCTTCTGCGTTGAAACGTTACATTTATTCTGGTTGCAATTTTTTGTTTTAAACTTTACGATCTGATTAGGATTAAGCATAAAAAAACAGTTGGTTAGGGTTAGAAAAAGATCTTGTTTTGGCCTTAAAATACCTGCTTTTGTCACCACAAACACAGCCGGAGATCATCACACACGTCCCGACGTCTCCGACATGCCGACATTTTATCCTGTCGACTTTGCTGGATGAGTTTGAAGCTTCGTTGCTTAAAACAATTGATTTAATTCTGTCTTGTTTCTTTATTCTAGAGAGTGAATCTGATCTGTGCTTTTAAAAAAAAAACTTTTTTGCTGAGAACCGAGTCAGTTAAGGTTACCCCGGTACTTCTCCCCGTGATTTACAGTGGTGGCAACACACTCTGTAAAACTGAATAGTTAATTTGGGGTATTAGTTTAGAGCTGTCTCTGTGTTGGGAGGGATAAAGAGCCCGGGGCTAAGTTCTAGGGAAATAAGTCCTTCACCATAGTTACAAGGGTGTTGGTTTGTTGATGGATTTTATTTGACTTTGCTTGTAAAAGTGCTTCTGAATTAGATTATCTTATGCGAAAGACTGCGGGGACTAAACAACGTCTTTCAGCAGGATAATTTCTTTGTGGAATATTTTGCCAACATCGCAGGTATTGTCTGCCCTTGCAATCATTTTTTTTTTTTTTTTTTTTTTGGTTGTTTCCTTGAGGGACAGACTGCGCCGTTAATATCTTTATTACTTCTCATTAAAAACTGTTGGTTCTTTAGCTCGAACAACACGGAGCATATTCCTAGAAAATGAGACGTCTGTGAAACAAATGAGCTGAAACCACGACGTCCCCAAAAAAAAAGAAAAGAAAAGAATGTGTTTTCGACACCTGAGAGAATATTAAAATCTCTCCGCCGGTTCTCGGGGTCCATAATGTGATATGAAAGATGGGCGGAAATCAGAAGAGGAGTGGAGGCCAACCTCTCATCACCTGGTCACGCAGAACGGCAGACAGAGCGCTGGCCGTCTGTCCACTCGTCTGATTTCCATCCCCTTGGCACGCTGGGTAATAGAGATCAGTAATTGGGTGCTATAAATCCTGGCCGAGGACAAGGTGGGTCAGAACAGGCTGATTACTTAGGCATTACAGTCAATCTAAGCAAGTCCTTGAATTGAAAGATTTGGTGAGGTGGATTCTCATTATCGGGCTCGGTGCATGTATGCATTTGTGTGAAAGAGTAAGGGGCCAAGGTCCCCCCTTCTTCCCCGTCCCCTGTTGCAGGATGACATTATGCAGCGCTCCGGTGCCCCTCAACCGCCCAAGCCTCGTAAACATCACAACAAATTTATTTTCCTCATCCCCCCCTCACAGTTTTATAAGAATGTTTTCGGAATCGTCAGAGAGCGGTCGGAGGGCCGCCGCCGACCGAACGGCTCCTTCAGCGCGTTAAGCACTTCTGCCGGGGCGACACGTCTCGCGGCGGGTTCAATGTTAGATCACGGCAAAGTCTCTCGGATTCAATCAGCAACAGGCTCTTCTCTCCCGCCTTCATCATCGTCCCCCCTCCTCCTCCTCCTCCTCCTCCTCTCTGGGCTTCTTCAGTTTCACCGAGTGGTGTTTATCTTCTCGGTGTAGCCAGAAAACAAGCTCTCAAGGTGATTAGCCCCGTCACTTAACACGGAGCAGATTGATGGCTATATGGTGAAATGCACCTTTCTGTTATTTCTCATCTCAGGGCCGATGAGCTAAATCCATTTTAAGCTTCTCGAAAAAAAAAAGAAAGAAAGAAAGAGTGTATGGAAGGTGAATTAGAGTGTAAAGCCGATAGTCTTTCTCAGCATTCTCTCCAGCTGAGGGTGTGACTTACTGGATTATGGGAACAGTAGTTTCTGCTCCGACCCCCCCTCTAAGTTCCCCGATGTGGCTTTTATATTCCTGCCTATTTTGATACAGTTTTTTTTTTTTTCCTTCTTTCTCTTTGTATCGGGAGCGCATCGACACATTCTGACTGTGAATTTCTTCATCACAAGTTATCACGCTCCTTTGTGCCATCACTCCTCCTCCTCCTCCTCCTCCCATCCTCCACCCTTTGATTCGCAGCCTTCAAAGTCATCTATCTGGAAAAAAAAGAAATATTCTAAAAAGTGTAGAATCACGCTATGAATAGTGATGCGGCCCCCGGATTCTAAAATATGAGCTAAATGAGCAAAATGTGATCAATTTATCTTCGCATACGTTGGGAACGTATAAGCATGCACGCCAGAGAGAGAGAGAGAGAGAGAGAGAGAGAGAGGAAAAAAAAAAAGATATATGACAAATTTATGCTGTGGCATCAGTGCAAACCCCTGCAGTGTGAAGTGTTCCCACTCAGGAAAGCACTCATGCTACCATCATCCCTCGACTCCTATAACAGCATGCTACTTCACTTAGCAGCCTCCATTTGGGATACAGCACAAACACTGTTTTAGCGCTTTTATCTTAATGCACCGCAACACTCTGCAGCACTAAAGGCATGATTATTGTACAGAGATAGGAGGGGCGCGCGTTTAAGCAAAGACGTATTTAGACGGGAACTTAGCGCCGGAGCCCTCGAGCACTCGAGGGCAGATGGCTTTGTGATTCTCGTTGCTCATTTGGTTCATTTTTTTTTTTTTTTTTTTTGCTAAATGGACTCTTTCCATATATTTTAATATAGCACTAATTCCTGGTGTCGTTATCCCAGTTTAAAACCATAACGTCCTACTGAGCGTGTTTGCTGTTTTGGAGAGCGATCCGTCAGCCGGAGAGCAGACTGGTGTCACTTTAACCATCTGCTGGCTGCTTTTGGCTGTGAAATACTCCTCGAGGAAAGAGAAGCAGCTGAAGGTTAGCGGGATCGTTCTCGTGAGCGGCTGCGTGGCTGCTTTTGTGGCGGAAGGTGAGTCGAGGGGAAAAGGCCTCGCCGCCACACCCATGATGGCGGACGGTGGGACCGTGGGTGGAGGACGGCGTCAGCAGCTGAGGATAAAACGTCTGTCACCCTCAGCTCTGAGCGCGTCCACACCCAATGTGACAGCGAGGCTTGTTCTCACACTTTCAGAGGCCACTGATTTAATAGAGGCACAGTGTCAGCGCTGACCTCATCCACTGATGTCTTCACAGCTAATGCCCTAACATGTGACACTGACACTCAGCAAGACAAACAGTAAAGGGAGGGAGATGGATGGGCACGCGGTCCTCATACGTCTCCCCGGCGGATGGAGAATGGAGGACGGAGGACGGAGGAGGATGACGGGCTACAGACGGGACGACGAGCCGCGTCGACGGGAAACAACAGAATCAAACATGATGGCGTTGATTTTCACGGAGCCTCGTAATCACGTGACGTTACATCACATTATGTCACGTTACTGTGGAGGGGTGCGGGGAGGCATGTGTGCTGTGTATTACACTTGACAGGGGTTGGGAAGGTTACTTTAAAGGGACAGTTCACACAAAGATCCATTATACAGATGAGCACAGGTCCATAAATCTGCTCAGGGAAAAGGTCTCGAGGAAGCGGGTCATGTTCTCTGGGAAGAGACGTTGTTGTTGTTTTGTACCTTCTGATTCCATTAATTGTAATCCTGCTAATAATCCCCATTTTACTGAGTGTGTCGATGATGTGACTTCAGCTTTGTTCCTGTAACTTTCATTATGTAACACCTACTGTTGCTTCCCGAGACTGAGAATGTAAAGTTGAGTATCGTCCCGCATATTTACTGTGGTCTTGAGCCAGTTCATGTCATGTACGCTTATTATTAGACATAAAAATATAACACAGGCCGCCTCACGTGACACCAAAGTCCAGCATCATGCAGCGTGAAAAACACATGAAAATATGGCTGCAAAATAAATGTTCTTTTGTAATTTTACGGTCAGATTTGAGCAGAATTATAGATTTTCACTGCGTAAAAAAACACTTAAAAGTCCAAAATTTTAAGGTAAATAACACAATTATTATGTTGTTATTCAATCTACAGCATATCAACCGTCACTGTACAGACGACTTAAGTAAAATGAAGAAAAGTTTTCAGTCGTAGCAACTTTGCAACAGAGGCGATCTGTCAGTAAATATTCTAATCCTTTAAATTAAAGCGAGTAGCTGATGTAATCTTTGGTGTTTGGACTGATACATACTTCCAAACTATGTTTTACCTGAAGATCATTTTAATAAGAGGATCGATACTTGTTGATAATCAATACTGCAGTCAGTCACCACCTACAGAGATGAGTCATCACCTGGCTGCAAAATGTTCAGTTTCTGATAGTTTGTTACCTCTGCATGCTTCAGCTGACACCACATATTTGGACAAACTTTTGTATATATATGTGTACATAAAAATATAAAAATAAAAGGTTTCTTGGCTCTGTGAGAAGTCAGAGTTAATAGGAAACAGCAGACAGAGCTGCAACCAAAGAGAAAAGGAGGAGGGAGAGGCTGATTGTGAATGGATGTCCTTCAGAGAGGCAGAGTATTCAGTCGGCCTGCATACAGAGCGAAGATCACTGAAATCTGCCGTCAGCTGCCTTTGTGACGCTCCGTGCAGCTGCTCTGTGATTAGTACTTATCATTTAAAACAGCCCTTAATGTCAGCCAACTTCTCAATTAAGTGATTTGAGGTTTATTAAGTCAAAACGGATGAAAAGCGTAAATTCCAGTATCCTGTTTGCTGCTTGTTTATGGCAGCATGCAGCATATGTGAGAGAGCGGAGAGACGCTGTAGCCCACAGATACGGTCAGTGATAGCAGAGTTAGCATGAAGCAGCTAGCCGACAGACTGCAACACCAGGCTTCAGTGAAAAGCTGCTGAAAAAAAAAAGCGACGTTCACCAGATAATGTGAAATAATCGGCCTTCAGCAAGGTGTCGACGGACCCAAAATGGAGAAAGAAGCGCAGTTTCTCGTTGCCGTTTGCTCCAAACTGAAACAGCTTATATGAGTAAAAACATAATTGATATAAAAACTGAAACTAAGATGAAAACGTGGAACTAAAGTAACCTTGATGTGGTTCCTCGTCCTCGCCCGGCGCCGCTCCGTCTCATCGTGTTTGTGTCGCGTTACGCTCTCCGTTCGTCTGCCGCCGAACGCTACTTAATGGACTAACCTGCCGAACTCACAACAGCGGCAGCGCCGACACAAAAGGACCTGCTATTTCTTAAAATGATTGAGCCATGACTTGTCAGCGAGAATCCACTTTCGCCCTTGAATACTAAATACGGCGCGTTTATGCAAAGTCACGTACGCGCTCCCCGGAGGATCTTAGCCTTCGGATTTCCAAAAGTCTTAAAAACAAATCTTAACATGTTGTCAGCATAACAATGTCAATAAAATGACACTTCACTTTCTGTGTCAGCGAGCTATTTTTTTATATTCTCCTCCCCCCGAAAAAGGAAAAAGCTTCAATAACACCCTCCTCCTCCTCCTCCTCCTCCCTGCAGCAGTGCACATTATCTAAATCTGTGACACAATTTCTACAATCAGCCTGACAGCTGCCCTAAAACAAATTAAAATGTATGAACTGAAAAATGCAAATGCAGCCCGGCTCATTTTCAAGAAGTTCTCTGTTGTTTTAAATGTTTGCTGTAATCACTGTTTTCGCGCCGCGCAGGGCCGAACCCAGAGGCACATTTTTTATTTTTTATTATTAATATTTAAGGACTCTATATTTGTTGGCGAGTTTTCCGGCATGAAAGTTGAGGAAAAGTTTGAGAAATTGTCTTGACGCAGTCGAGTGTCTGCGCTTCTGTAGCTGGCAGGAAGAGTCTTCTCGGCTTCTGAGCGTTTTTTCAGATTCTTTAAAGTCGAGTTTTTCCTTCTTTTTTTTTTACGTGAGCGCTGAAAGACTTGATATGCAAATCATTTGAGGTGTGAGGTTTTGGCATTAACATTTTAGGTAAGGTTATATTGACATTGTTTTTTTCTTTTTTTTGCAGACACATTTTTAATGTAGTGCTGAAAGCTGAACGACGGTGATAAAGAGCCGGTTTACCTGCATACTGATGCTTTTTAATTTTTTAAGCCACTTCTTCAGGCTGTGAGAGAAAAAGCAAAAGACTGCAGGTTAATTACTGCGGAAAAAAAAAACACCTCGATATAATATAATAACCCCCCGAAAAGTTATTTCATTAATTATTCAGCCTCATTTCGGTCAGGTTCTCATTCTCAGCTCAGGAATTAGGAAACCCACTGAGTTATTTATTACGGGCAAGTCACAAAAATGAGCTACTGCTTCTGTCACAACATGCTGCAGGTAATCTAACACAACTGATGTGCCAACAAGCCTGAAATCATTTAGTCTGAAAAAAGAAGAAAAACTCCCTTTCAATGTACAGAGAAGTAAAAACAGCCTCGACTTTAACAACCTGTCCACGTGTAAAAGCTTTATTTTAATTGAAAGTCGTACTTTAGCTCTTCAGTAAAGTTTGGGATCTCTCCCAGAGAACATCCTGACGACGGATCCTGCAGCACTAAGATGTTTCGTGACTCGCTGTGTCCCAAATCGTAAAACTCTGTAGGATCCCTGAGTGTCAGAATCTGAGCACGGCGGGCAGGATGACAGTTTTTGAGGGATTTCGGTCAATTGAGCAAACTTAGGACGCGACTACGTAAGAGTCATGTAGGAACTTAAAAGATTATCCTGGGAAAAACCCCTTTTCCTCACCTGTTCTTCAGTCATAAACACACACGAGAAAACGCGTTAGATCAGAAATTAATCACCAGAATATACATATATTTACCCGTCTGTCTCTCTGGGCTGTCCTCAGTATGCATACAACTGGGATGCACTGCGCTTATTTCACCAAAACACATCTGTTGCCGTATGTGACAAGAAATTTGAAGTAAAGAAAAAAGTGCAATGGGTCAGAAAAGATAGAAAAACATGCTGGCTTGCATACAGGAAGATACGAGCAGATGCAGTAGGAGCAGGAGTTTTGATGCACTGCAGTTGGCATTCTGAAATACTACACTTCCCATAATGCATCTTAATAACATCTCGTCATCAGATCCTCCTTTCTGTCTTTCTAAACCCAATTACAAAATATTTTAGTTTTCTCAGACTGAAATCTTGATTCTTGGGGTTTCTTTGTATCATAGCTGTTGGTTTCTTTTGATCGTAAACTGATTTAAACTGTTTCAACATGAGAAGATTTCAGTAAACTCAAGGCTTTTTTTCCTTGAACTGGAAAATGAAAGTCAGGTGTCGAGAAGTGTTCCTTAAAATCAGGAAGTTATCCGTCTGAATGTCATCGATCCGACCCGTCCGTTAAAGCTTTTTCTGCAAATCAGAATTCCTCGTGTAAATCGCCTCGGCGTGTCAACAATCTAATCAGCAGAATTTGAAATGAAGGGAAGACGAGGAGAGAGAGAGAAACCAGAGGAGAAAAAAAAAATGAAGCTGGAGGGAGGGAGGGAGGGAGGGAGGGAGAGTCGAGGAGGGGGGAGAGAGTCACCGCCTGGCCCTGACACCTTGTGAAGAGTGCTCATTCATCACACGGCGCAGGGCTTGAGCCTCCGTAAATCACTGTGGATAAAGGACGCGCCATAAAGAATGGAATTGTGAAGGTAAGGGTTTTAAATCCCCCTAGATGATCCGAGATAAACACGGAGAGACTTTTGACAGTCCCTCGTTACCGCCACGAGCGAGAGGAGCTGTCACCGCTCCCTCCTTGCCTTTCATCTCTTGGTAACAGTCTGCCTGCTAATATCCTCAATTATCTCTGCAATATGTTGCGGGGAAAAAGGGAAAGTTCCGAGGAGGCATTCACACAATTTAAAAGTTTTAATTTGACAGCTTGTGGTGTAATGATGACTTGTGATGAGGGGGGGTGGGGAGGAGAGAGGAGGCCCGGCTGCCCACACTCGCCGTGTGACAAGTGATCGGGTTCGGACCGAGAACGGTTTGTGGATGTCAAGACTTTCTGGATCAGATGTCAGGAAGCCAAATAGATGGTTTTCACAGGTTGATGTGAAAAAGCTCCGAGCACCTAATTGTAAATTGGCAGTGCAGCATTTCATCTACTGGCTGCTTTTTTCTTTCTTTCTTTCTTTTCGGGGTTGGAAGGTAAATATTTGCTTCATCAAATTCAACTTCAATTCGGTTTTTAAAATAAAATCCAATCAGTGAAAATCTTCTTCCTGCAGGTGACTGCAGGTTGTTACAGTAACTCTGCTCCACCATGGCAACTGCTGTGAAAACACCTTCAACAGCCTGTAATGTGATTTAATCAGCCTAATATTGATCAGGTGCCCGTCATTGATTCAGACTAGCCTGTTAAAAAAAAACACACTGTTCAGCACAGATTATCTGGTAATGTGAGGGGTTTACAGATCCAGTCTTAAGCTTCCTGAGCTGCTCGCAGACTTAATGGGCCGCGAACGTGTTCAGTATGTACGATGTATAAATCTGGAGCAGCTAAGCTAACGTTAGCCATCACGCTGTTGTTGACACACCTCTAAATCTCACCTCCACATCTCCCCGCTCATCCAGACGCTTTTTGGTTGTTGTTGCACCACAACAATCCCCATTTTGTTTACGTCTGCTTCCCCGTGAGAGGAATCGTGTGAGAGCCGGGCTACTGTCCGTCCAAATTACACCAAAGTCGACACTGTACTTCCTCGGATCTTCAGCAACAAACCTGCCAAGTCCAAAGTAGATCAGATGAACAGTTCTGGAGTTATGTGAATAACAGACAGACAGAAACAAAGACATTCCTTGCTTTATAGTTAAACTGTCCACCTTAATGACCTCAAAGAGATACTTGAGATATTCATTTTAGCTTTTCATGAAGTTTAGGACCTCACACAAAACAGAACAGCTGCAGCAGAGGATGAGGTATCTCAGCTTCACGCTGCATTGTGAAGACGTTCCTGATCAGATGTCAGGAAGCTAAACGTGTTTCTGCAGGGTGATGTGACGAACGAAAGTTCATAATCATGAATTGCTGTGGTATTTCATCTACAAGCGGTTTTGCCGCTGGACGGTAAATATTCGTGTTGTGGCCTTCACCTTAAATTCCTTCATTCCGACTAAATCAAATAGATAAAATTCTTCACCTGCTCAGTTATTACACGTGTGAACGCCGGGAACATTTCCCTGACATTTTCAGAGAGCTACTTTTTTTTTTTTTTCAACCTAAAAGCCAAAAGAAATGTCGGGGCAGTGTATGTTTTTGCAAAACCACATTTATATTGAAACCTCATGTTTATTAAGTTACAACTTTATATTTCATGATGTTAAATTATCAATTTCTCGTCTGTGGTGATGCTCTGGTTTGGTTCAGGCAGAAAAAAAACACTTGACTGAGTCGGGAAAAGATCCGGTTTTGGTTTTAAAACATTAGTTGGAGATGTCTCGGCTTCCCTCCACTCTCTCAATCATCCTGTCAAAATAAAAGCCTAAAAACGTATCTTAAGAAGGATATCCGGGTTTTGTCGGCACAACGGTAGTAGAAATATTAAAATGCCGTCTCGGTCTGCAGTCAGCAAATCACTGGCCTTGTTACTTGTGACTCCACCACCCGTCCTCTCCACCTCTTGATATGAAAGTAAGGTCATAACTGGTACATTTAATTTCTTTCTATTTATCTTTTATAATAGCAGAAACATTCCAATTCATATTCAAAGTCTCATGGCCAAGACAGCAGCATAAAACATTAAGACTAAGAATATAGTAACGTATGAAACACACGGATATGAACGTATCAGCGGTTTGCAGAAAGCTTACCTTCCATCATTTTCCCCTGGCGACCCGGCTCCTTCTTCCCTGACCTCACTTCTGTTCCTAAATCCATCCGAACGTGCCGGAGAAAGAACAGAGAGCGTTTTGCATAGACGGAGCAGCCGTCCGTCTGACGCTGATGGCGGAGTGACAGTGCATGATGGAGACACAAAGGGCACGAGACGGTCGCATGAACTCTCAGGAAATATCCTCCCACCCCGGTACCTCGGCAGGTAATCGTCTTTTTCCCCCCTCTCGTTTTTTTTTTTTTCCTGATATATATACACGGCTTCAAGTTGGAGGATAAACCAATCGATCATTCAGAGTGTCTCAAGTAATAAGAGAAAGTGATAAATCACAGCTTTGCACTCAGGTTTATGAAATATCGTCGGTCCTGCAGGTGCGGATGCATTATCCGGCAGTCAGTATTCCTGCAGGGCCGAGGTGCCGGTGTCAGAGCACGTAGGCAGAGCTGTGCTGCGACTAATAGGAGGATCCGCCTACGGTGGAAGTGCCTACTCCATCAAGGGCTTTTGTGCTGCAGTGCAATTAGTACACAAAATATTAACATAAGGATCAGACGTGGCGTTTCCACCGGGGCGCAACTTAAAAGTTCAAGGTAGTTCACACCGGCGTAGTTGTGGATCTTTTTTTTTTTTTTTTTTCACTTGAGTAATTGCCTCAGGTTCATTCAGTCTGAATCAGTATGAGGTGAAGTCAGTTGCCACGCTGGCATAATGACAGAGTACACACTTTCGTGCTCACATTAACAGCTTTTTCTTGATAGATAAAAGTCCCAAATAATGGCTTCTGTGATGGAGTGAAACCAGGATAACAAATTGGCCCTTTGTGATAACAACCCCCCTGTGAGCTTCCCGGCCGTGTGAGATAGACAGACAGCTTTGAGGAGACTCAGGTCTGCAGCGGCTCTTTTGCGCCAGGGGAAAAAGCTCCATGCCCTCCAGAAGGATGGATAGTGTAGATTTGTAATGGTTCCTCTGCTTTTGACGGAGTAACCCAACCTGCAACTTTCATCCTCATTGGCTGGAGTGAAAGGGCATTGGCAGAGGAGCCGGCCTGAGATAAGTGAGGTCTGTCTCTGCAGCGGCTGCGCTATAAATCGCAGCTACCTCCATCATGTGCGTGAGAGACAAGCGGAGCTGTCTCCCGTGACAACCTCCCTTTTTGACGTGACATGCAAAAAAACAAATTGATACAAGGCGGAGAAGGAGGGATGGAGAAGAATGAGGGCTGAGCAGATGTGGGAGGTGATGTCTTCCTCCACAACTCTGATTTCACATTGCATAATGTGAGAAATTAAAATTCTCTGCACACTTCTTCTTCGACAAAAAACAGTAGGGCTGCAGGACATAAGAGTGTCCAACACGGGTTCATTAAGCCCCCTCAGATTTGCCATATTTGTCCAAAATTCAGAACAGGTGGTATTTCTGCTCATTTTGCAGGAAATGTATCGTGATGTAAAAACTTTACGCTGTGGAAAAGTGGAGGTTAAATAAAGGTTTAAGCCTCTCCGCCTCCCACCAAGACTAACAATGCTGATCCACTGCATTTGCAGTTATATGGAGGTGCTGTGAAGATTTCTGCGTATCACACGGCGCTGCTGAAGGGTCAAATCACCCGAAAACACAAACAGCACATTTAATTCAACCCCGAATGTCACACAGCCAGGCAGATATGGCTGCTTTTATTCAGCGAGGCTGCAAAAAACTGTGCTGCACAGCTTGTAATCTGTTACTAAGTGCATAATAAAGGATTTATTATCTATATTATGTATGAAATGTGTTCGGCAATGAATTACTGGACATACAACTGCAAAACAACAGCCAGTCGCAGTCCCTCCCTCCCTCCCTCCCTCCCTCCCTCTGGTTGTGCAGCAGGACCACCAGGACACCCGGGGGGAAGGTGTGGACACTGGAGGACAGCCAAGAACAGGTCCCATCGATATCCCTCCCTCCAGTCCAGCGCACCAGCGTGCACATGGAAATCCTCTGTCAGCATAACTGACACCGTTTGAAGCTGGAAAAGGTGGCAGGGTCCGCCAAAGCACCAGCATGAAATCGTGTCGTCCAAACAGCCAAAGTTGAAGTGTGCGGTTGTATTTTTGTGTTTGCTGACTGGATACAGGGTCGGCAGCTGGTTAGCGTGCTAACGCCAGTTGTCAACACTGTTTTTAAACTCAAGTTCTGTTTGTATCTTTCAAATTAACCCTGTAAGATTTCGTGAGGACCTAAAACTCAGTGCCGTCACCTCCCCTGTGTCGAGGTGCAGATATCTCCAGTCTGCATGACTTGTGCTTCGGGTGAACTCTGCAGTTGATTGACGTCTCACTGAGCCTTTTGTTTGTGTTGAGCAACTGTTAAAGCACACTGAGTCGGCTGTGCGGGCATTTTTACAAACCCATATTATACATTCGGTAGTAATTAAAACATCAGCGCAGTGTATTAAGCATCGGCCTTCAGCTCCTGCAGGTCAGCGCCATCAATGGACGTTTTCTCTGTTGCTAAGTGCTGAAATTGGGGAAGAATCTTCTTGTGTTACATGCAATGCAAAAGAGATTACGCAACCTACCGACTGTGTGTTTTATGTGGGTGTTGCCGTGGACGAGCACAGTACTTTGTTGATCAAAGTCTCTCTGAAATAGCGGAGATATTTGACAGAGGAGTTGGGCTGAGGAGAGAGAGGCTTCCTTTTAACCCACTCTCCAACCGAGTCTGTTCTCGCTGTGGAAAAGCCTCCGACTTGTTTTTTTTCTTTCTTTGTTTTGTTCTTGTTTTGACCGTATGCGCAAAAAACCCCACAAATCTCTTGTTATTGTAAACCAAAAAAAAAAAAAAAATGGCAGCCATTAGCTCTTTGGCAAAGTCTCAGACAAGGGTATTAATCACATGACCACAGTTCACTGAACTCTGCCTTGAAATATGAGACTCATTTCTCCTTCCTGGATAATCAACTTAGGGAAAGGGGAAAAAAAAAAAAAACATTAAAAAAAATCTGATATTTCACCTTGAAATGCTTCATAACTTGCTCGCGGGCTTCTAAACTCGTCATGCTCATGCCTGATTATACCAGACTGAAAGAAAACTAATGAAATAAAAGCTGGGATTCTGCAGCACAGCTTTCTCTTAACACATGCGCACCGCTGTGTGCATGCCAACAAGCAAATGAATAAATCTTCATGAAAGCCCATATTAATTGAAATGTAGTTTTTTTTTTTTTCAGCCGACAGCAGATGCAAAAAAATAAATAAATTCTGGGCTAAAGACTTTATTTTGACCAGTTCTGGTGGGCTGTGAATATGTTTACCAAACCATTTAACTAACAAGATCATCAGTCAGTCAGTGAGCATGTGGGGAAACTTCACAGGATACATGAGAACGTCGTTAAAGGGTAACTGCAGTTATTTTAAGCGTGTAAAATAAAGCCTTTTGTGTCTCCAGAGGAAGCTGCGTGTAATCTGCTAAACTCCCTCCTGTGATGTCACTCAGTGGCTGAGGTGCATTGTGGGTAATGTAGGCGTCGGGTTTTTGAAAAGGAAGAAGAACGTGTTGAAGACAGACGGGAGAGATTTCTGCTTCTGCTATATCAGGTTTTTTTTGTGTTTCAGAACCTGGTGCCTACATTACCCACAATGCAACTGAATGACATCACTGGTGGCAGTTCATCACATTACATGCAGCTTCACTCCGGAGCCACAGAAGGCTTTTCATCAACATTTGTGCTTTGAAATTAAAAAGAACGACAAAACATTTGTTGGGTATTTTATTGAGTTGTGTAGTTATAATATCACAAAGGCTGCCAACGTTTTACTCTAATTTGAATCAAGTTTACATTATTATTATTATTATTATTATTATTATTATTATCTGTGAACATAAATGTGTGAGTCACATCAGATATATTTTCATCCGCAGTTGTTTGACGATGAAAAACAACAACTCCCATGATCCCACGCTGCTGCACGACATCCTCAAACTCGTCTTTTGTTGTCGTTGTTTTGATTGAAGGACGCACGGCTGCAGAAATTACATACTGTGCCTTTAATAAATAGAGTCAGACAACATTATGTAACAAACTCCTTGAGACGATCTGACGTCCTGACGTCTGTTCAGGCTCTCTGAGTTTCACACACGACTTTATGCGAACGCTCGTGTTGTCAGAATCTGAGTTTTAACACAGTAACACCCCGCAGAGCACAAACCGCTGTTAAAGGACGACTTTGTTGCTAATTAACTAAACATCCAATCTCAGCCAGAATCCCTGTGAGCTGTTTTTACTGTTCCAGCAACTGTTACAGAAAAGTGTACTCTGTGAACTCAACTCAACTCCTGTTAATGACTGCTTTTTTCTTCTTTATCCTCAGTTTCTGTTGGTACTTTGGGTTTTATTGCGCCTGATTCTACGTCCGTCTACCGTGAACTCACTCTGGAATGACAGTAATCTTCATAATGAGCTCTGGATTTGGATTTTTTTGGTTGGAGTGGTTAAAGACGGTGCCTAAACATCTCAGGATCACATCTTTAGATTCTTTTCTTCTTCTGTGATTGGAATCAGTCTGGTGTTGTGTTCACTGACCTCTGAGACTGATGGCTGGTTTCACACACGAGATGAAAGTGTCTTCTCAGCCTGTGTGTTCTGCGTTTGTTATGTTTTATGATTTTCTCTGACAGTAAAGTGGTTTTAAATTATCATCCACATGTTGAAAAGAAATAATACCGGGTTTGCACCAGGTGCTCAAAGCGCTTGAACTCCGAAGGAAGAAAATCAAGAAATGGAATACCTTGAAAAAAAATATCTCCTTTTCTGACAAAGTGCTTGAAAAGTCCTTGAAATTCATATGAAACATGTAAAAGTTGTTTGAAGTTTTTCATCCCTCTGAATCTTAGTGAAGGTTTATTCACAACTACAGGCTAATGCAAAAAAAAGCAATCGATTGATTATTGATAAAATACTCAGGAGGTCAATTAGCTTGACGTACTCTCAGCAAATATGAAATTATGGTGAAACAAAATCAAACAGCAACAGTAAAATGAGATGAAATCCAAAATAGCATCTCACATGAAACATTTTACCATCATAACAAGTAGAAAACACACAATTTTACTGTGAAACAACAGCATTTTGGTAAAAAATCCATCAGAAAATAATTTCATTTCACAGGCCAATAATCAAACCAGTAAAAACTTACCTTCAAATTTTATTTCCTGCCATTTTTATGTCATGTGTCCTTGTAAAGAGTTGTCTAATGTGACACTTGGCAAAGCCAACACATAGAGAAATGGAATATTATATCAGAAAATTCATAAAAAGGATCTTGTCGAGCTGCACAGCCGTATAAATTTGTACTATTTTGAGAGATAACGCTGCAGCTGTAGCCTGCAGGCTTGTTTTTGCATTGGATAGCGAAAGCTAATACATAATATAGTGAGATGTGGGACTAATTACCAGGTAACAGGGTTCATTTTATTATTTTTAATTCAAGGAGAACATATGTGCAGTTATATAAGCCTAAAGTATAATGACCTGTATCTGGATGTCCCTGATATGTGGATATAATTCTTATTTAAAGGTTCTTCCACCACCGAGCCTCTTTATGTTTACGTAGGTGGATGGAGGAGGTGAACTAGGCGGCTCAGTCTGGCCACATTTCAAGGCAGTGTGGACATTGTAGACGTGCCTTAATCAATACCAATAAGGGTGAAAAATCAGAGCGGTGTTTCTCAAATGACAGGTTAACAAACCCTCCAGCAACAAATTTATTGCTGTTTTCCACTCTCGGGCCACACTTACACACCCACACGCCGGCCTAACGAGATAAACAAATGCCAAACGTGGGCCTGCCATTTTTAAAAAGTTTGGAAAACCCCAATTACTTGGAGGGACTTGGAAAAAAAAAATGACTATTCATGAAGGCAGTCAGATGTTAGAGGTCAAAGTGGTTCCCTGATGGTTCGGCGTCCTCGTGCTGAGCAAAGCCTCCTCTGTCACCTCCACTGCTGCTCTCCTCTCAAACAACGCTCTGCATTCAATCCTTTCAGGAGAAGCTGTGCCCTTCCTACCAACACGCTGATGTTTAATTCATTCCCGGACACCTGGGGGACGCTCATAACAACAACGGGGGGAAAGAAAAAAAAGAAAAGAAAAAAAAACAAAAGGAGAAGGCGAGAGGAGGAGGGAGAGGAGGAGGAGAGAGGGGGAGGGAGGGAGGAGGGGGGTTAGGAATGAGAAGGAGCTAAATGTTTGCTTTGTGTTTGCCGTTGTTGGATGTCGGATGAATGCAACAAGACCAGACTTCAGGCGTTTCTGAGGGAACATGGAGGACAAATAAATCCTTTTCCTTCCGTGTGGTTTGACTCCAGGAGAGGATGTGTGTGGGGGGGAGGGGGGCAGTGGAGATGGTGCCGGACACCTCGGCGTGCTCCCTCTTAATCAGAGGTTGATTAAGCGCGCTTTCAGAGGCATGGATTAGGGGGCTCCCCTCGGACTCGGCTAAATTGGTCGGAAGGGAAGGAAGGCAGAGTGTTGAGCGCTGCTGAGGGAACTTTTGATGTGTCAGTCAGAGAGTCTGGCATGGTTTGCTTTTATTGACCTTCCCATCCTTGATTTGTGACAGATCCCCTGGTGCTGTGGAGGGGGGTGGGTGGGGATAGGTGCTCGGGGAGGTGGTGGAAGGTTAGAGGAGGATTCAGCTTTTGAAGAATTTCCCAAATTCTGCTGATCCGCTGGAGCTGCCACAAGCATTCCTGCAATTCATAACAACGAAGGGCATTGAGCTACTGAACTAATCTGCAGCCTAGACGTTATGTCGAAGATTATGTTTCTGTCATTTCATTTATTTATTTTTTGCTTTATTTGACAACAACAGGAGAAGCAGCAACCCAATCACCACAATCATTGTCAGAAATATATCCTGCAAACTACAGATATGTTGAAATTTTACGCTTCTTTAGGTTCAGTTTCTTCTTAAAAGCACCTGGTTTTGACGCCACAGACACACAACGAGATGTCTTGACTTTTCATCATCCCGTCGTCCCGAGGTCTTGCTGAAACCACTGGGTGTTGTTGCTCCAACTTTTCATTGAAAATATCAGTTTTTGTTGCTCCGACGTAGCTGGAAATCGTCCAGAGGTCTTGTTAAAAGTGCCCTGTTTTGTCACCACAGACACACAACGAGATGCTTTGACTTTTAATCATCCCATCGTCCCGAGATCTCGTTGAAAGCATTTCATTTTTTGTTTTGCTACGACACGGCTGGACATGCTCCAACTTTTCATTATGATAATCAGTTTTTGTTGCTCAAACGAAGCTGGAAATCGTCCTGAGGTCCGTGTTTTGTCGCTGTAGCTGCAGCTGGAAATGTCCCAGCTTTTAGTAAAAAAAATGTGTTTTTTTATTGTTGCAACAACCACTGCTAGAAATGGTCTCAAGGTTTTTGTTTTAAAGCACCTGGTGTTCACGTCTTGCAATGTCCCAATTCCTTTTTTGTTGCCAGCTGGAAATCGTCCCGAGGTCGCCACACAACTATCTGCTCCTCGCAAATGTTGAAAAGCACATCTTCATCACCATCCGCTCAGCCTCCTGATACAAAGTCAGGTCATCAGCATACGATACGAACATTATATCACACGGATTGCAGCAATATCCGATTCAGATCCAGGATGCTGCACCTACACGGCGTACGTCTTCGATAACTGATGTGTCCAGGCCCGGTGGTGTTTTATCATCTGACGCTCTCCATGCGTCTCTCGCTGAAATGTAAACAATGGGTTTTACTCCTATCATCTCGTATCCACCTTTAATGGATCAACAGAGCACCGCGGCTCAGCTCTATATATATCCGTCCCCATGTATGGACAGTGTGTGTCATTTATGGATTTATGGTTAATAATAGCCGGATGCTTTCTCCCCTGTCACACTGGTTTGTAACCGCTTCACAGAAGGAATGGCATTATTCATGTTGCGGCGGTGGCACCGCTATTAATGTAATGAGTCAGGCTGTTAATGTGATCCTGCTTCAGACACAAAGGGGATCTCTCAACCTGAGCTTCCTGCTGCAGACAGGAGACCTCTGCGCCCTACATAACAACGATGGGACGTGTCATCGCTGATTTATTTTGCCCTTGAACCTCCTAGTGATAGGACCTTGTGGGATAGCCTTTAAAAGAAGCGACCCAGAGATGAAATGAATGCTCTGTACCAAACCATTGAAAGACGTGCACTACAGCTGAAGGCTTTTAGAGGGAGTGCTGTAATCTAAAATGTGCTATTTCTCACACATCTCACACATTCTCACACAGCTCCGGGACGGGGCTGATCAGATAGCCTGAGATGAATCTGACTTGACCTGTGAGCAGCAGTCGCCGCCTCCTGCATCGCCGGGCCATGAGAGGAATGTGCAATGGATTCCAGATAGATAGGAATCAATTCAAATTCAGCTGAGGCACTGTACCGTCGACGAGGCGTTGCTACACCTATACTCACAAATTTCATAATGAATAGATAAGGATTAATGCAATTTCAAACTGTCAGCGGCTGCCAGATGGCGCGTCATGAATGAGCTTATCACGGCGCCGTGGATTTTTTTATTTACATCCGCGAACGTAAACAGCGGCGCTCGCCGGCGTCTGATCCGTCGACATGACTCCATGGTTACCGTCCGCCGAGGTGCATCCTCAGAAGTGTTTTAAACAGCCTTATTAACTCTGTCCTCCCGCTCATGTAATTAATGTCTGCTTACAATGCAGCTAATATCCGCTGTGCAACCTGTGAAGACACACAATAATTATGTGACCCGTTTGAGTGACAGAGATCAGGGAGGCAAATAGAGGAGGCCTGTCCTCCGTCTCGTCAGGGGGGGTGCAGAGTGTTGGTCCAGGTTAATGGGCTTCCTCCAGGGAGGGATTAGCCGGAGTTAAAGAAAGTACGGAGGGAGGCGTTTGGATTCACTATAATAATGTCAAATACCCCTAAAAATCTTTCTTTTGTAATCTCATTGTCACGGGCCATTTGCGAGTTCTTGGTCCAAGTTTTATGAAGTTCCCCACGCAGGCATTAAAAGACACTAAGATCCTGTGAAAGAACACTTTATTTGAGCTGGACACTCTGTAGTATCCCTCCAGAAATAGCCAGCCATCTGTTTCCTGCTTCTGCACCAGCCAAGCTTCGAAAAAAACAAAAAACAAAAAAAACAAAAACACAACAACTCTCAAACTGACTTGAGTCTTGAGTAAAGAAGAGACAAAGGAGGAGGATGAAGATATCGCAGGACCGAAGTCCCGGGCAGGTGTCTGGATCCTGAAAGTCAGCGCGGGCAGGAAAATCTTACTTTTATAAGGGGAATGCCACTTGTAGTGGAGTGGACCTGTGATCGATTGGGATGTGAAGTGGCTTAGCCGTACCTCTGTGTGTCAATAGCTCCCCCCCCCCTTTCTCGCTCAACCTTGTGATAAAAACAGAGGCGAGCTGCGCTTAAATCTCGGGTCGGTGTACATCTGTGATAAACCCTGTATGATTAAATTTTCATCTTATAACTTTATTCACTTGATCTGCAGCGAAAATCCTCTGATCACAGGATCAAAAAGTAGCCAAACTTTTACTTCAGTGAACTCAAAGCCAGGACAGGAGACGTAGAGGAGTTAAAGGTTGAATTGACAACGAATTAGAATGCGGCCCACGCTGCCATAGATTGAGACAAGGATTTAATTGGCTCCATATCAGGGTTAGATAGCACCACTGTTGACTTTTGATTAGAAAAAAAAGAAAAGAACAAGGTGACTTGATATTGTGATGATAAGCAAAAAAAAAATCCCAACTCGATCACATCAATAAGTTGCTCGGGTGCACGTAGGTGGCTCACCTTGTAACCAATGACAGTGGCCACGGCGGCTCGCAGGCCGATAGACATCAGAGGGTTTTTTTGTGGCGTGCGTTCGTGCATTGTCATACATTTATTGCTGTGTGTGCAGCGTCTGTTTTCCTTACAATCGTCCCGGTTTGTTCTCGACATACTGTTGACTTTAGAGGTCAAGCCGCGCGAAAGGCATAAATTTCAAGAGCGTTGATGTTGGCTAATTCACAGCATGTCACACAGCAGCTCTTCAAAATAAAGGTCACCTCTGGGCAGCACTTTTACGGCTTTATATCCGTTTTATAGGCAGCCGTGCAGATCCACCGCTGCACAGTTTCAGAATCTGAATCACCTTTTGTGTGTTTCTGTACCTTCATAGAGGCTTGAGGTCAGTTGGTTCAGTTTATATGTTTTGAAACATATCTAGATTATTAAAAGGAGTGGAAGTTAACTTCCATTGTCATTAAAATAAATGCAACTAAATATTAAGTCAATTTAAAGGAGACCTTTTATACTTTTTGATTTTTTTCCTTTCTTTCAGTGTAAAAGGTTTTGGATGTTAAAAATCTGAAAGTCTGTGCCAACGGAAGGTCATGAAGTGTCTGAAATGCCTCGTCAGAAGTCCTCCCTTTATTCCGTGACTTTGTGACATCACACTATGTCACCACGTCACACATCTGCAGAATATGCTTATATTCTTGGTGAAAGTGAAGTTAACCGAAAGCCCATAACATGACAGAGCTGAGCAGAAACACAGCGAGCAGTGCAGGCTCAGGTGTGTGTGAGCTGACCAATCAGAGCAGATTTAGTATTGGGGGGGCGGGGCCTTAAAGAGACAGGAGTTGAAACAGAGCGTCTCAGTAGTTATATTTGCAGATCTTTGTCAAGGCAATTAGTTTTCTAGATTTATTCAAAGAACGATCAACAGACGGATTTCCTGCATTCACCAGCTTCATCAGTTGGTGACGCCATGGTATCAAAGTCCGACCCATTCGTCTGCCAGATGAGTAGTGGTCAGCTGTCAATCATTATGTTTCACCCCCTTACATGTAAACATAAATACAACATAAAATATATATTTCAATCATTCTTATGCTCTGATATTTTGAAAAAAAAGGCCAATAATGACAAGAACCGCCTCAAAATGTTGTTCATGTCGAGAAAAAATGCAGAATTCATTCCTACAAATCAGCAGAAGTCACTTGGAAATATTACAGTATTATAATTATATTCAATTCTGAAGGGTCTGTGTTACAAAATGGGACTTTCACGGGTGTTTTTCTTTTTTAAATTCATTATACCATTTTGGTCACGAGCACAGTGGAAGATCACCTCTTTTATTCTCTTCTGCAAATTACATTTGAAAAAGTGAAGGCCGTTATTTCATTCCAGAGACTTACAGAACAATTTCTCTACTTCTTAATTCAACAGACGTTCAGTTTCTCGGCTACAAAAGCTGTTATCCTAAAAAATGAGAGCTGTACTCATCCCTACGCTCGGAGGATGATATATATTTGTATTTAGCATATTAATATATTGAATTCCATCTGTTGTATTCTTTTATACGGCACTCAGAGCCCGTTATCTGAAGAACTAGTTGACAAAAATAGCCGTGTAGATCTAATGTGTCCGGCTCTTAATGTTTTCATTCAACAGGGCCACTTAATTCTGTTTGACATTCACCTGTGTGAAAACGTCTGCCACCTTCCTGCAGCGACTGTACATGTTGATTCCAGGTTGAGCCCTCCTGCATTAAGACTGTGTTGACATTACGTCTCTTCGCCCGCGCTTGTTATCTCCGCGCCCCGCGGTTTTTTACCTCGCTCGGTCCAAAATGCCACTCTATGTGTCTTTAGTCGCAAAAGCATATTAGTCTCCATGGAAACTCGTTTTGCCAATACTTCATCGGAGCCAAATGACCCTGTACTGTTACTTAGCTTCTCGCCGCTTTTGTGTGGAAGTGTTTTTTTTTTTTTTCTTTTCTTTTTGGAGATTAAATGTTCGAAGGCAAAAAAAAAATAATAATTAAAATAAAAAATTGAGGTCCTGCTGGGTTTTTTTTATCGCCGGGATATTGAATAAGCATATGTGGGAAAATACCAGAGCGTGGCACTGTAACACATCAGTTTTTAGGAAAAAAAAAAACAGATTATGATGCGTTTCCTGTGCTTTCTCAGGGGGGATAACGGCACGTGTGATGCCAGGGGTGCTGCACTGTTTTTATCAGGTGGGAACAGCAGCAATCCAAACACACATCCGACTGCTTTGTGTGATATTCCACCAAACGAACACCCCTGACCTCTTTAATACGGCACGTGTTGACAGCAGGATATTTCCTCAGACTAGTTATCAGACGTGAAAACAATGACTCTGCTTTGTTTAGTTTTCTTTTTATGTAGCCATATTTTGCTTCCCGCGGTTCACGTATTGAGCGGTATCTGCTCTGGGATTCCCCCTCAGGAATATTTACGCCGTCTCTCTCTCTCTCTCTCTCTCTTTCTCTCTCGCTGTCTTTCGAAAATGTCCACAGATAATTGCTAGAAGGAAAGCGCCCAGGAAGGTCAGCCAAGTATCCCGCCGTAGGTGCCAAAGTGAAATCTACAGGACTACAATTACTCGGACAGACTGAGGCAGCGGAGCAAAGTGAATGACAGGTAGGAAATAATTCATATGAATCACCTGCTGTATTATGAATAACCACCTGCTGAGAGGACATAGCACGGTCAGTTATCCTCAGAATTGGTTCTGAATAGCCCTTTTTGTCATTTGTTGGTAATTGCCTTAATTCTCCTGGTGATATAGTGAAATTAACCTCCGAGAACATTTCTTCCTTATGGCATTTATGAGACAAGGTTGAAGTTGACATGCCAGCAGTCACACAATTATATTTAGATTATTCTCCTCCGCTGCTGTTTGGCTACCTCGTCTGATGTCGAGTCCTTTTCTCACCGCCGCTCATAATTCACAATCTTCTTCTTCTTCTTCTTCAACGTACAGTGTTGATTTTTTTCCCACACGAAGGGCGTCCTTTAAGAAATTCCGGATCACTCGCTCCTGTTTTTTTTCTATTTAGGGTACATCTGACCTTGTAGTGAACAGACATGAAAGCGCTGTCAGTCAAACCATCACGCCGCCTTTGTTTCTTTGTGGTTGTCATTCTCCTGAGGAGTCGAGCAGCCAACTGACTTAAATCTAGTGATTCTGCGCTCCTGGCAAAATGCTTCTGTGTCCTTCTTTCTACCGAACTCAGCGACCGCCTCGGGGTAAGGTGGAAAGAAGGTGAAAAAAATAAAAAAAGAAGTTTTTTTTTTTCAAACAGTGCTGAGATGGTTACAGAATGTAATCAAGGCCGGTCGGTGGTTAAACAGTTCAGCTTTCCTCCCCTCGACGTGACGCTCTGACCTTAAAGTAGACGGTAACCTTTTCTGTCAAACCGTCGTAGCGCAGAATAAAAGATGATGAGTTGACACATCTGTTGTTAAAAGTCGAGCCCAACTTTGAATCCTCCGCACTTTCTCCGTGTAAGGAAATATGCATTTAAATAATACTCCAGCGACCGAACATTGTTCTCCTTTTCAAAGAGAAGATAAAAAACATTTCTGAACCGGCAGCGGAGCCTCAAACGAAGCCCTGTGATGTCTCCCCGTGTGTGTCGAGAATGTTGATTAAAAAGCATTTGTTTTCCTGAAGGAACCCACAGAATCAGCTACTGGTGATCCAAACTGTCCCATCGTGCTCTAAAGTTTATATTTCAGCTACTCTACCCAAGCTAACATTAGCAGGGATTCCCACCAGACGTAGGACAACATGCTTGCTGGATGCTTTCATGGAATAACGACACTTTTAGTACTGTTAGTTAAGATGCCTAATTTACCTGTAGAGCCACAGGCTGCAGATAAATAACATTAGCTGAGTATGTTTCTGCAAAATTACAGACAAGTTCAAACTTGAAGTTTCTTTACGTCGCAACTTTCCGTTTGTTTTGGACGAATTCTCGTTCTCTGGCTCATCCAGTGGTTTCACACTTACAAATGCTTAAACTGCAGACTGAAACTGCAGTCGCCCGCAGCCTTCCTGACGTCTGGGCTTGAGTTTACCTCAAACCAGCAACTCCTCGCTGCATCCAGAAGTAAAACATGGAGGCAGGTGGACACAGCTGCTGTAGCTGGATGTGTCTTCTGTGATATCTTTAACCTTCTGGAAGAGATTGTCTCTGACCACTCTGTCGAATCTCACAGAAACGAGTATTCCCGAAGCCGCTCGGTGCTCTGATGTCTGACTCCTGGATTCACACAGAGAACTGAGGCAAACAACGCTCGAGCTCCAGCTGTTAGGCTGTTAGAACTGAAGTGTATCTTCAACCGTCTGGTACCCACAAAGATGTTGTTGCACCGGCCGTATTATGGTACCGACATCCATGTAAGGAGGGTGCTGTCGTAGCAGGAAGATGACAAACATTGTTTAAATTCTTCGACACAAGTCAGAACCTTAAAGGTGCCATTACTGTTTCCTGATGCTGTTAAAGGTTTGTGTTTGTGACTGGGGTCTTAAACGCACCAGTCAACATGTCTTTATT
Organism: Acanthopagrus latus; assembly: GCF_904848185.1. Taxonomy (NCBI): domain Eukaryota; kingdom Metazoa; phylum Chordata; class Actinopteri; order Spariformes; family Sparidae; genus Acanthopagrus; species Acanthopagrus latus. The sequence goes on from NC_051061.1 coordinate 23,024,599, forward strand.
TCCATTAATATCATTTACAATGTGAAAAATGATCATTTTTAGTCCAAAATCGTGCTGATACTGACACAGATTTGACCATGATGCTGCATGTTAATGGTTAAAAACTGAGATAAACAGCATGTTGGGTTGTGTTTCACCGTGTTGGCATCTCATCCAGCCGTGTGTGTGTGTGTGTGTGTGTGTGTGTGTGTGTGTGTGTGCTGCCTCAGATGTCTCTGCGTGTTGTTGACCGCAGTGTTTACGGGAGATTTCAGCCGTTTGTCCGTCTAACCAGCAGCTGACCGACTGACTCAGACCCTCAGCAGAACATCAAACATCACAGTATCTCGCTGCTTGGCTCAGTTTCACATAAACAGATCAAGGCTAGCACAATATTTTTATTCCAGTTGATATGGAAATGTCACATCATTTCAAAGAGAACCTCTGTTTTATTCATGTGTAATATCCTTTTACTTCTGACTGCTTAATACGGACCTGGACGAGCTGGAACCGGGCTGCTGCAGAGCACTGGGAGCGTTTCTGTAGGAGGTGCAGTGAACCCAACGATTGTTCTGCTGCAGAAAAACGTGGGATTTTGCAATATTTGTAAACACTTCTGAGGAGAATTATTATTATATCTCTTCTGTAAAGAGGGAATTTCTGTATAATGATTCAAAAGCAGATTCCTCTGTGAGTCTTATTTATGCCTTTCAGTTTGAAGTGATGATCAGGAGAGGAGGAAATTGGTCAGGATGAAGTTACCTTTTTCTTCTTAAAGGAAAAGAAAAACAGATTTTATCTGCACATATTTTATAAGCAGAACAAATCTGATATCTTTTTGCCCTTTTCCTCCTCTTTTTGTGATAACAGCCGTTCTCTTCTTTTCACAACGGATTTGTTATTTTAACAGATGTTCTGAGGGCTCGTTTTGAGAAACGAGAACATCAGACGGGAACATGTGTGGATGGTATACTTTAACGATGCCGGTTTTCAATTTCTGTTCTCATAAAATTAAACATTTATATTTTTCCTTCATAATGCCTATGACACTCTAATTAGTTTCCGTGCTCAAGCAAAATATCGAGAAGCAATTAAGGCAGAGTGTGTAGTTAATTGCAATAATTTATCTGGGGCTAACAATTATTTTCATTATCATTAATCTGCCTTTTGTTTCCACCATTAACTGATGAACAGTATGGTCTATAAAATGTAGGAAAATAATGAAGAATTGCTGTTACAACTTTGCTAACCTAAGATGACTCCATCAGGCTGCTTGTTTTTCCCACCAACACACCGAAGATGTTCAGGATACAGTTTATTATCATGTCAGACGAGGAAGAGCAGAACGTCTCAGTGAAAAGGTTTGGTAGTTTTTGCAAAGTTTTGGCTGGGAAGAAAAGAAACATACCAGCAAGAGGCAACAGGACCGGACCTTTGTCGTCAGGTGGTTACTGCCATAAAACAGTTGCAGGTTGTGAAGGTTTAGGCACAAAAATAATTTCTTGAGGTTCAGGAAAAGGTGTCGGTTTGGGTTCAAATATGTAAGATGCTTTAGAAATGTATAAAGATGTGAGGTGGAACTGTAGAGGTGACCTGCACTGCCAGGCGACATGTTGACTTGCGACTGCAGCTGGAGGGGAATCGTACGTTACTTCATGAGCATAACGTCACGTAGAGGAGAGAACCGGAGTCTCTGGTGAGTGCTGAGTTCACTGAGAGGCTCGACTAAATTCAAACCCACACACTCGACGCGTGATGGTGCTTGCTAGCTTACAGCTAATGCACAGCTAAGTGCTCGGGCTACTGGACACATTCACGTTGGTTGTGAAACACAAACACTGGCGACTCTCCGGTGTGAACACATCATTACACGACATCGCCCGACGTCCTCCTTTGCAAGAGGTTTACCATCCATCAATAACATCAAATGTAAATATGGGTCCGATGGAGGAGCGTCCAATGATGTCCGCAGCAGATTAACTTTAAAGTGACTCTCACAGTTTTGGCGACATCTGCACCAAAACATTAGCGCTAACTGCTAATCAGTGAGACCTCCATCTGTCTGTCTTTTGTTTTTATGTTCTTGCTATCACTCCAGCTACATTAGCAATGACCGCACACGCAAAACTACATTTTTTTCTTTTGTATTAATGCAACAACACTCACTTAGTTGACACCAGAAGGAAGTTACCAGACGAGGAATCAGTTTGGCACCGTTCACAGACTCGATAACGTCCGTACTGGACCTCATCTGCATGTTATCGCAGCACCACGACTGGCACCTTCCTCGAGGGGGTCCCGCTTAATGTCTCCACTCGTATGTCTGGTGCCACACCTTATATATCTCCGTCCTCAATTATACATGGCTGGAATGGGAAATTAACATAGGGCACATCATAAAAAGCTTGATAACAGAGCTAATACAATTACATTAGAGTGATTAAAAAAGGTTAAATAGGTGATCTATTACATTGATCTTAAATGCATTCAGACTTAATTTAATTTAACAGTGCTATAATGCTGTAGTTAAAATATGTCCTATTAGTGTTTGGTGCCTGCATGTATAACGATTAATTATTGAATAATTGTTCATGCATTTCAACACTGGCAGCCTCTGAAGGGTGATTTATTTTCTTCAGTGGCTGTACAGAGATAGGGCTTAATTACAGTGGATAGCCTTATCTCCCCTCTCTAATCCTCTCTTTGGAGTCTCCCGCGTTCACGCCATCTAGTCGTCGATATCATCAGACTGTTGGCGGAGCCAGACAGAGAAAGTGATCCCCAATTTCTCTGTCACATTAAGGCTCATTCATGAAGTCTCCCTCCGCTGTGGATCTGATTTAAGAACTCCAAAACGGTGAGGAAAGAGGAGTCGCTGAGTGCCGGAGAAAACCTCTCCCCCAGACTGAGGTCAGCGCCTGGCTGGCACATTACCCACTTTTGCTGTCTTTGTCAGCTGGATGGACTGAAGAATGTGTGGTCAAATCTGATCAGATAATGGGCTCGGTTTGTGCCAGCAGCAATTTGTCGCGGATATTATTGTACTAATGTCCTGCAATTTGATTGCTTACCGCCTCGCTGCTGAGTCCAAAAGCTGTATCTGTGCCGTCCACGAGGATGTTGACCAAAATTAGACATTTTAACCCAAAAGTGCCTACAGACAAATATCTGTTGTGCATTTTTTTTTTTTTTTTAGTTGACCACCAGTTTGACTTGATGACTCACAGTAAGAAAAAAAAAAACATGCTAGATCTTAATCAGGGTGACTCACAGTTTAATTATTACTGATTGAAGGGAGATTTCCTCCACAGTTGGCACAAATAACGGCATAAATAAACCTTTAGATGAATGAAAATGCTGGCAGCCTGTAATACGCTGCATTTTGAAGTGCCAAACAGGAGGGGAGGATCAGCTGATCAGATTAGCGTTGATGTGGCTGAGCTACGCTGATGCTCAAGATAAAACCACTGCAATTAAAAATGTAGAAACCCCTCACAGTGAATCAATAACATCAGTAAAGAAGCAGTTCCAGAGAGGTTTTTGTCATCTTCTGGGTATAGCTTAATGAGTATTTCACCAGAAAATCAAGTACCTAAATGCAATATATGGTCTTTATATATCAAGTCTGGAGTTCATTTGCACACACTCATATATTAAACACTTGTGTGCGTCCATCTTTGTGGCAACAGCTTGGTGACGTCGGTCTCCTTTCACAACATGAAGAGCTTTTTCCCCAGTTTGGTGTGAAAGGACTCGACTGGCCTGCACAAAGCCCTGACGTCAACCCCATCCAGCACCTTCCGGGCGAGCCAGGTCTCGTCTCGCCAATCGTTGTTGACCTCATGAATGTTATTTTGGCTGAACGGAAGCGAGCAGGTTCAACATCTGGTGGAAAAGCCTGAAACTGAAATATTGGAGGCCGTTTATGGCAGCAGAAATACTCAACAATTACTGACCAGACGAGAAATATTGATATTGCATGATCCTGCAAAACCAAAGTGTAAACCACTGTGATGGCACCCCACTGGTTTGTTGACTTCCATTTGGCAGCCTCCATTCTGGCACGATGGCTGACACCATCTTGGTTTTTTGGAGCCCGGCGTGACCATATTTGGACAAGGGAAGGGAAGTGAAGAGGGTAGTTGGATCAGACTGAACATGAGGGGACGCAAATGGTGACAGTAATCTACACAGTGGACTTCATCTTGTATTGAAGAAGAAATGAGTGATTGAGATTATAAACTGTTTACTGAGGCAGTAAATCAAGTGAGAAACACGGTTGTTTTCTCATACGTTTCAATATGATCAGACTTCTTATTGAAACCGGTGGAGTCGCCCCCTGCTGGTCATTGAAAAGAATGCAGATTTAGGGCTCCACTTTATTTTTAGACCCAGAAGCTCCGTTCATATCTTTAACAATCAATGACAGAACCACAGGTAATCACACAATGACTGAACACCTACGTAAAGTTGGACAAACCGCCTTCCCGTCCACCATCCGGATCATAGTCTGACCAATCAGACGCAGACGATTACGTCCCGTATGTTCCTGTCAAAACAGCCGACACACTGAAAATGACCAGTAACTCTTACCTGGTCGCCAAACTAGCTGTTGTTACCTTTAATTCTGCCTTACTTTGTCTGGGTGCTCACTTACCTGTAGGGAAGTACTACGACTGCCACGACTGGGAATCAATAGAAGACGCTGCAGTTCTGTCAGGGAGTTTAAATTAGCTTCTAGTGCGCCGCCAGCTAATTAAAGGGATCTTCAGGCGTAAATCACTCCAATTACAGTAAACATATGTAAGAGTATGAAACCTTAATTAAAATGGTCTCCTCCACATTTTAATGAGCATCGCTTTAACCTGCAGATATCAGGAAGTGATGAACTGCGAGGTAACGGAGGAAAAGTACATTAACGGGTCAGTCTGACATGTTGAATTAAAGGCCAAAACATTTCCTCTGCCTGGTCTTCAGAGGAAAAGAAAAAAGAAAAGACGCAGTCCGACACCAGTACCAGGAAGGCGACGTGCATGGCTGATGAAGTGGGATCATACACACCGAGTATTTGAGTTCTTCCCGGCCGCCCTGTGTTTCCGGAGCGATGAAGATGCACCGGAGATGCTCAGTATGCTGATTTCTCAGGGAGATGACAGCAGAGGCTGGATGTTTTCTAGCTGTACTTCCATTGGCTGACTGGGTTGATGTTTGTCGGAGCGGCAGGCGTTACAGCTCACCAGCAAGTTCAGGCTCATCCAAAAAACACCGGAGCCGCCGCCGCAGTTTTCCAGTGACCGAGGAGAAAAAAAAAATGTCAAACTCAACGCACCGACAGATTCACTCCTAATCCGTCATTCCGGCGTGTTTTCCGCAGCGCCGACAGCTCTACCTGAAAGTGACACAACTCCCAGAGAGACGTGCGAGCTCACTAATTATAGCAGAGATCCAACACAAATGTTTAATGAAGAGATTTGACGTCTCCGCACAGAATCCTGAACCACTTTGTCATTTGTCATTTTCTACCTTTCTTACTGTTACTCGCTTCAGGAAGTTTTTAATTCAAGTTATAGTGAGTTTTTTTCTTTTTTTTTTTTTTTTTTGCTCACTCTATTCTCTGCACACTCTCATGATGAAGTACCCTTCGCTCGGATTTCATTTAGTTTTCGAAGATTAATCCATTTTAAGGCACATTAAGCTCATTCGCTTCCATTTATTTCCGACTGATGATTTTTGCATTTTTTCTTCCATCTTCTTTATATTCTCTAATCATTATTCTGCCATTAAGCTGCACGGAGGCCTTGTTTTGTTCTCGATCTGATGTTTACCAAAAAGAAACAACACTTTCCTTTTTCTTCCACATTTTCTTGTCGCTGTAGTGAAGTCTCAGCTTCCTACTCCACATCTTACACTTTTTAATTTTGCCATATTTTATTTTTTTTTTGAGAGTACAATCTTTTTACGTCCCATCAGAGCGGATCCTCGTGATGAACGATGTATCTGCGGCTGCGAGACTCTGATGGGAACGCTTCATTCCTTTTTTTTTTCTTTTTTTTTTTTTTTATTACAGACGCTGTGATTCTCATGTGGCTGTGAATGAAAACCACATGTGTAATAACGCCACAGATTAATTTATATTAATTGCACGATGAAACGAGAATGAAAAAGAAAGATGTGGCCTTTCTTTTCAGCTATAATTCGATCACAAGACTCGGATTGATGAAAGAAGGACCTCTGCACATTTGTGTAATCAACCCTTTCATGCGCGGTGTCCTTACAGTGGAAGGACGTTCAGAAGCCATTTTTAACCACTTCAATTGGAGAACTATGTCGTAATCTCCAGCTGGTGGAGCCCCTAAAACCTCATCCTCAATTCCATCGGGTATATATGGCGTCATAATTTCTATTTAAACCTCTGGCATCATCTTATTACCCAAAAACCAGATAGGTAGAACACATTCGTCAACTAAAGAAGGTGTTCATAATACTTTCATCCAGATTTTACCTTCACCGAGGAGGTTGTTGTTTTCAGCCGTGTCTGTTTGTTGGTTCGTCGGCAGGATTACTCAAAAACTACTCGACGGATTTTCACAAAACGTGGATGGAGGTCGAGTCTCGAGCCAATTTTGACCTTAACTTGTGTTGTGGAGCGAGAAATTTATGTTCAGACATTCTTTAACATTAATGAAAAAATAACTGGTATCTGTGAGTGAGTACAAAAGAGGACTGCTGGGCCTTTGGGTGAATTATGAGCCTACAGATTTCTTCTTAATATCGTTTTATCTAAAGATTAAACCCATGAGTCCATAACATCCAGCGCAGAGGACGGATGTATCTTCAGTCAGTTCAGAAAAAAACATTATTACTGGATTAAACTGTTACTCCAGAGTCACTTTTCAAGTAGTCGATGGTCAACATGTACGTAACCCCTTAAAAAAATAACAAATATCGAAAATAATATTGATTTTTTTTGGCTTTTTTCAGAGTTAAAAACAAACATAAAAGAAATCTCTCATGAAAGAGTTACGTTATCGTTATCTGCCCTCGAAATTCAATATCACTGCGTCTCTATTCATCTTCCTCAAAGATAAATATTTTAAACTGGGTTCCACATGAAAATCATTTATAAATCATCCCGTATAAATAAAAAACATCTCCGCAGCCTGTCAGCTAATTATTCAATTATTTGGTTGCGCTTCAGAAACTTTGATTCATGCTCATCTTCTCTTTTCTTGCCACCGTTTTTTATTTTTATTGTAATTTTTCACAGAAGGAGTAAAATTCAAAAGAGGGTAATAAGACTAAGTCATCCTCTTTGCCTGGAATGCAATCAATATTCAAACGAGGTAGCTGATTTCTGCTAACTGAATACCATATGCCAGCACCTGATGTTATAGTGATGGTAATAGCACTGTCAAGTTTGACAATGTGGAGAAAGCAATACTGTCATTCCCCATATTCACTTTTGAAAATCTCATTTTGCTTTCATCTCTTCACTAACACAGAGCTGTCAACATGTAATTCAATGAGTGTCACCACTGTGCTTGAACATTTTCTTCATCTCTCCTCGCCCGGCGCCGCTCGCACCATCCGCCGGCACGACTTTCTTTTTTTTTTTTTTAATTTATTTCATATTTTCCTCTGTGGTGTTTAAATCGCGCTGCGGCCACTTTGCTTGTGATTATTGTTAATTATGATACGAAACACCGGCCTCACCTTTTGTGTTTCTGCGCTGGGTTTTCGGCTGAAGGTCTCGGTGTTTCGTGGGGCCCATTTGATCTGAAAGTGATGTGTTGATGTTTACAGTAATGCCTCTGCACAATGGCCGCCTTTATTCAAAGTTGCGGATGAAATGGGCTGTCAGAATGGAGGAAATTGAAACCAGTCAATATCTGGGGCATTGTGGGAAACACTATCTTCTGCTTTCAAAAGCAGTACGAGCACAAAACCCTAACACACACACACACACACACACACACACACACACACACACATAAACCTCCTTATGCACATGCACAAACCATACTCTGCCCTCCCCCCAACCTTACATTGAGTGAAATGCACCTCAAGAGGGAGCGTTAACAAGTGCGCTTCCACCAAGGACGCGTAGACATCTGAATCCAGGGGAATCAATGCGTCTCTTTAAAGGACGAGGCCAACTGTATTTTTTGCAGTTTTCTTATCTGTAACAAGTTCCAGAAAAAAAGGCCAAACGCGACACCGAACCGACGGACTATTCACCGCTTGATACGTCGTCTTCCTCTTGAGCCTCGCTCCTGCGCCGGCTGACATGTTCCTTCATTACCATGAACCTCACACACTGTTCATTTTAAATCAATCCGACACACACCACCATCCCGCTGCCGGAAATACTCATTAGAACATACAGGCCCGATCCCAACACACCTGGTGCTCCCTACCACTTAGCTCTAACCCTCCAGGTTTTGCACGTTCATGCCGAGGGCTAGAGCCCGAGTCCTGAGGGGGAAAGGTGAAGGTCAGGGCTTCATTGATCTCCAAACAGGTGGAGGGGGGTGTTAGAACTGGTTGTATCAATGTCTAATGGTCCTCTACGTTATACGAAGCATGAAAAAGTCCTTATTTTATGGATGTTTTGGTTGTTAACTAGCTAATGTTACATTGTTATTGACAGTTTTGCATGTCGACGCATTTCGACAGATATCCTGATTGATAGAGTTAAGTTGTGGGTGATTTGCGAGCGTCTGTACTTCTCTACTCTCTACTGTGATGCTGCCAAAGTAACGCAAGAGAAATCGACGCGTCGGTTCACGTAAGCGCCATCGACATCAACTACTAGGATGATGTGTGACGGTCTTGAAGGTTTGTAGCTCTGTACTGACGGACGAGGAGACAACAAGGGGGTTAGGATGGAGATATGTTCAAGGATTCTATGTTTCTTTGATTTTAATGTGCAGCTGAATCCTTTTAAAAACAAGACAATATCTATTTCTGGGCTCCTTTAGTAGATGTTTGTCATCAGAAGCGGCCGATGGGTTGACACCATTGAGAAAATGTTGGCAAAACGATCTCATCTCAATGTAGCTCTTCTTTAGCTTTTGATCATCACATGTTATTCATGAGCAAAAAAAACACTTTGCCCAGTTGTCATGGAAATCCTCAAGCTCAAAATTCCTTTTTCTTTTTTCTTTTTTTTTTTCCCTGAGCTCTTCCACAGCTTTTTTTAAACCAACAGCACCGACCAGAGAAATGGACCTTTAAGGTCAGGTTGTTTTGTTAACGTCAAGGTCGGGGAACGCATTGAAACGTGACCATTAAGTCGCCATTGATGAGGCTTCATTCTTAAAACTTCTCAGTAAAAATGGAGGGGAAATGTGTATTTCCATGACAACTAGTTCAACAGGAACATCTACGCGATCCATTCAGGGAGATTTAGTCCGCTGCTGTTTCCAACGACAGTATTGTTGTAGCAAATAACCTACAGATATCTTTAAACTAATACGCCCGGATTGAAAACATGGACATTTGTCTTGATACAAAGAAAAGATTAAATACTTCAATTTAGCAAACTCTCATATCATTGTGTTGCAGTAAAGCTGCATGTTTAGGATCTTGATATAAACTGGTGACAATTAGAAACACAGAAGATAATAATGTTTCCTGAGCACAGTTGACAAAAAAAAAACAACATTTCCAGGCAGACATTTCTTCCCCCAGACAGGATTTGAGGTTTAATCTGTTTCCTTGTTAAATGGCAAACACTTTTATCTCCTCCCTTTTCTTTACCCGAGATCCAAAGATTCAAACGGATCATTTACATACAAAGGGATGATCCCTCCTTCTCAGCCCTACAAGTGATGGGAATTATCCGCTGTAGTGCTACTTGTGTTGTTGGCTTGTTTCACCGTAAGACGTGTGAACAACACTTCAGTTGTTTCCAAGCAGGCCGACACTGCACTCATTTTCATCAGCACTTCTTGTTCAGGTAATGTTCCTTCAGGCTCGCTTGATTTCAGGGCTTATCTTGTTAAGAGCCCCCTGCTTCGCCACAGATCTGCACGGCTGTCAGCGGCGGCGGCGCCCGGCACATTTCAGGACTATTATTGGTGATCGTAGAATGACACTAATTAAAGTCATTGATGTTTAAAATCAGGCGCCGCACGTCCCGCTTGTTTTGCCACAAAAAAGCGCCGATAGCTCCTCAAACCCGGCCCGCGTCGTGTCGTTATCATGTCATTTGTTTTCAAGCCATGTGGAGAAACTAGCATGTGTGTGTCACTTCATTAAAACAGGGGGAGAGCTCTGCTTGAGATATTTAGATTAATTTGCTTATGCAAGGTGTAAAACTATAGCTCACTGAGTCAATCTGTGGAGCTCTGAAGCCTAATGAAAATAGCAAAGACTGTTTTATAAAGAATCGTCCTCCCCTGCGGTGACATTTAATGCTGGATACACCATTTGAAATACAAAGTGATACAGCGTGTCAGATTCTTTATGTGCAAACAGTTTGATATTGCTTTAAAGGAACAGTTCACCCCTCTTCATCCTCATGCTGGTGGAAAGTCATGTGAGGTGTCGTCGTCCACGACACAAACACGTTTACTGTCGTTTACCTTCTTTTTATTTAAAGGTGCAATGTTTAATGTAGCTGCTAAGCTAAAGGTGTTAGCATGCACACACATCAGTTTGGGATCTCAGGGCTTCCAGAGGCTGGAGTTATGCTAGATGAGCTTTATTTTTAGGTAATAAGGATAATTCTGAGATGCTGTTTTGCTGCAAAGGTCAAGAAAATAGTAGACAACAAAACTCCTCCTGACTTTCCATCAGCACGGAGGTGAGGAGGCTCATTTCTGTCTGGTTGCATCTATTCGTCTGCTAGATGTACCTTTTCAATTTTGGTTGCATTTCAAACTTGCACATTTGTCATCGCACAGAGAAAACAGAAGCTTTTCATCCAATATTTACTCTGTTTGTTTTCTTGGTACTTATCAGCTAACTGTAGCATATTTAGAGCTTCTATTCCTGACACAGCTAAGTACAAAATAATCTACATGGATAAAAAGCACCACAAGTTAGAGGACAACTCATAAAAATAGAAATAATGATCAATACAGCGATTGGTACCTGGTTTACTGTCAGATTTCAACCTTTCTTAAATGTAATATTATGAGAAACCCAGTTTCAATAATCGGGTTAAGTCGTTGTCATGTTTCTTTTGCTTCTCTGGGAGAACATGATGCCTGACAGGGAAAACATCTCTGTGGTGAGATGAGAGGGACGATCGCGACATCGAGCGAAAATAAAAAAACAAAAAACCCCTCAGTGTTTAAAATAAGTCTGACTTCAACTGAAGCTGACAATAAGCTGCTCCTGAAAGTCTGAGCGAGTCTAAACAGTTAAAATCAGTCACATTCATCCTGTGGCAGAACACGTGCTCTCACTGCAGAGCTCGTTCTGTCCAAATGTGCCTCCGATGCTTAAAATAACAAACTCATCGTTCCAAAATATGTTTGACGGTGGGTGTGAAATCTGATCCCTGACCTGCTGCATGTAAACATGGATTTTACAGGAAGCCGGTTACTCCGGTACATTTTTCTCTCTGCGCTCGCTTGTCTTCTGCTGTGCTTGTAAACACAGAGAGCGTCTGCTGCCATGTTCTGACGCCGGACGCCACAGGACTGATAACTACTGTAAAACCCGATAATTTATTCCGCTATTGGGGGAAATGTACACAGGACGGACGCATTTTATCCAATAAATTAGTCAATACTGTTTTCAATTAGCTGAATCGCTCAAAGGGCCTCTGTGAGATGACTTGAGGGCTCGATTCGACCCACGTACCACCATTTGAATAACCCCGCCTTGGGGTATAATGAATTGACGGCCTTTGATTTGAGGCTTCTGCTTCAGTAGTTGCGCATCAGCACCTCACCTCCCTGTTGTTGAAATGGCTTCACGGATGCTCGTTGCATGTTCCACCTTTATTTATGGCCGGAGGAGCATCTGGCTGGCAGCCACAGCCGCCCTCCCCCCCCTGCTTAAGATGCAGTGGAGCCTCCATGGGTTAGGAGGGCCAGCTCTATCAATCTGCTCCCTTCCGGCCCCCACGTTCCCCAGTGCGGTTAATCACTGCCACTAATTAGTGCTAATTACTCATCGCTGCCCGGGAGAGCCCCCCTCGCTGGCTCGCACTGATCTGAAGGTCCTCTGCGGCACCCTGCTGCTTGGCATTCCTCAGGTACGGGAGGAGGCTGCGGGGACGTGGGAGGTGCTGAGGGGACGGAGGAGGCTACAGGGAAGCTCATCTTTTCTAATTTTCCTTTATTTTTATTTTTTTTGGGCAACATTTTTTAGCTTAATGAAACACAGTTCCTGGTGTTTAGCCCGCGGTGGCTGCAGGTAGAAGGCTGCGTCCCCGCGGTCCTGCAGCAGACTGGTTTGTGCTGGTCTGCTGTGGTCTGGCTGGTGGCCTTGTCTGCATGCACGGTTCTGGCCGGGCTTAATGAGCCAGCACCTCTCTGCTCCCTCTGTCATTAATTGTCTGCGGCCACGACTCTGTGGGTTATGTTGCGTTTGGCTGATTCCTTTTCTTCTTCTTTTTTCTTTTTTTTTTTTTCCACCCAGTAATTTTACTTTAATAGATTCAATTTGCTTTCATTTGCTTTGTATTGATTTATTTGTCCTGCTTTGTCTCGTCAACCATAGAAACCTATAATTTCTCACAAAACTTTGCGAGGAAAAAAGGGGCCGAGGGAAAAAAAAAAAAAAAAAGCTCATTTAATTTGCTAATATTGAGCGAGTTATTAAAAAGAAAAAAAAAAAGAGAGAGAGAAATGACAAATGATGTTGATACGGTGTGCAAGTGAGGCTTGACTAAAGGCTGAACTCATTTCTTGAAGGCAGAAAAGAAAAACCACATAGAAATATTAGCGTTTTTCAGATGAGGTGCAAACAGTGAAGCTTAATAACAGGTTGAGAGGTTGTTGAGTCTGACGGGCCGCCGCTGCCAGAATGCTATCATTTGATCCGACAGGTTTTAACCCGTCCGAAAAAAACCCCCCAAAACATCTCCGTGATATTTGGTAATGGAAGGTGAGGATGTCGTGTCGGGCCGAAATAATTACACAATGACAGCTGATTGGGGGGGAAATGAGTAAATTGGTATTTCAGGGACAACCATGGAGACGACGGGGGTCGAGGATGTGTCTGAAACAGATTGCTTTAGCCTCTGTCAGAGCGACACGGAGCGCCGCGCCGAGTGTCACCGCGAATCAACCAGAGGGTAAAGCCTTTACCTCTCGCTGACCTCCAAATGTGAAGTGTCCAGCTGTAGTAACTGTGACAGATGAAGCAGCCACAATCATAACACACACACACACACACACACACACACACACATAAAAAGAGTCAGAGAGAGACATATTCAGACGAAGAAAGTTTCAAAGAGAGAAAAGTGAAAAGTGGAAAGTTCACTCTGACTGAGAAAAGTTACAGAAGAGTTACTGATGCATATTAACGTCTGTGCTTGATTTAATTTTGTACTTTTTTGACAGTTGTGTTTGCCTGTGCACGTGTTAAAGGGACGGTCTGACCTTTTGTAAAATGAGAGTAAGATGACACAACAATAGGCCAGATTACAGCCATAGTTTACTAAATAACATTGTACAGAAGTATTGCATGAATACAAAACCAGGCAAAACAAAAATAGCTGGGGTTATTTAAAGTATAGTTATATTTTTATTGAATCAGAATCAAAGGCCAGCTTGTGAAATGCACTTTGTCGTCTATAATTGAGTCCTACAGGACTTATATTCTTAAAACAAGTGTTTGTATCTTTAAAAACAAGAAATAAAATAGCAGGTTGCTGCACACAAATTAAAAGGCCCGATGTTATGTTCAGTATCAGGTTCATGTTTTTATAATATGAGCCTAATGGAAACAGCACCTCTATTCAACATTTGTCTGAACGCTCCATTTGAGGCGCCTGTCTCTTTAATTCCCCCCCTCCCTCCTGAAAAGCCTGCTCTGATTGGTCGGCTCTCACAGGCCTGAGCAGGCACCACCCATCACGTTTCCATATCAGCTCTGCAGTGTTCTCGCAACTGACTATATAAATCTTTGGAAAAAAGTTTATTTATATTTGATTTACTAGCTTCTTCAGAACCTTTTTTAATTCCCTGACATGATCTTTATCAGCAGACGGGAGTGAACATAGTTGTAAGTCGGTTATTGTTGTAGCTCAGAAGTTCTTTTTCTGAACACTCAAAGGCCTTTTTCATCAACATTGGCTCAAAAAGCCGAGGTTCAGACTTCATTCTTGACCTTGAAAGCAGCAGTTAACACAGTAATCTTTACAGCAGCACAAAGACTGTTGAGTGGCTGTTCTGGAAAATCAATATGGGCAGAAAAGTTTTTTTTCTTTAAAATGAAGAATTCAACACAATCCAATGAAAACTGAGGGCTGAAGATGTGATGTGAAGATGGAGATCTGATCATTTGGTGAGAGTTTTGAAATGTCTCAATTTTCACCAAAAAAAAGGCTTAAATAATTATTATCCTAGCAGAATGTTTTACCTTTGGCCAAAAAAATAAGACTGTTTTGTAAGAAAAGTTGATTTTTTGAGTCTCATGCCCAACTCGTCCACTTTCGTGTTACGAAATAGTTCTGGCTCGGTTTTGTGCAGTCGTCCACCTACTGCGCTTTGAGTCCAGGTCTGGCGCCGCACTGTCGGACAGCTGGAGTTACGGTACCGACGAGTTCCCGCGATAATAACAGAAACATGCAACCACAGCTTAACACAACAACAAGAAGTGTTCCCAGCCGCTGGCTTAGAAGAAGAGCTTGGATTTTGTGCTTATTATGAAAATAGTGTTGACAGACTTTAGTGAAACCCATCTGTTCTGCTGCCGTGGTGGATCGGATACGGACCAGTCACGTACCTGGTAGAATTTAGGGATGTGACTCAAAAATCTACTTTTCCTACAAACAGAATCTTGAAGGACCAAAAAAAAAAAAAAAACGAAAAGATTTTGTCATTCACCAGTTAATCAAGTAGTGATGAATGCTACACAACATAATGACGACATGGTTTATTCTGTATGTTATAAACAAAAAGGGAAGTAAACCGAACAGCACTTAAATCATCCGGTCGTATAAACGTAAGTGGAAACATAACCAGGAGATCGACTCAGACTGAATATTGTTGAGTTTGTTCTCACTCTGCGGCTGAACCGAGCTGACCAGGTGTCCTCACGTTGAAGCATTTCTTATCTTCGTGATATTTGCCGCCAAGGCCAAATAAAAAAAAAAAAAAAGCAATACGGGCAGGTTAGACCATGAATAGAAAACACTGTTGCTCTCTTGTCATTACTTTTCCGAGCAGAATAGCAGCAGTTTTGAAAGCAATCTCAGTCGCAGCGTCTCAAAGAAAAGAAGAAGAAGAAGAAGAAGAAGAAGAAGAAGAAGAAGAAGTGTCAGACTCAGCAGGACAGTAAACTTTTCATACAAATGACAGGACGACGTTTTCTTTTCCAGCCTGATGGAGTCGTATCTCGCCGCTGACGGGGAGGTGAAATTAAGTCACGGTTAATCACACTTCTCAGACGAGCTCAGACAAGTGTGTTGACAATGAAAGATGTCACACAGATATACATCTCTTTTGTTTTTTAGTGAGTTGTGTGTGGGTTTGTGTTAGCTTGTTTGTGGTGTGTCAGGAGCCCTGTCGTCGAGCTATCAGATAGTAGTCGGACCTTGATGCTTGTTTTCTACCTTATTTTGGTCACTGTAATTTGAATTTGTGTCCAAATTCTAACTGCTAGATTTACAAATAAACGATTATGTCTTTTGTGCCCTTCAGGACGTCACAAGACCAAAAACTACTTGGTCATGTTCAGGGAAACATTGTGGTTTGTTGAAGCCGAGGGGACAAACAATAGTGAATGTTGTTGGAAGAAACCCAAACTGACTTCACGGGTTGAAGTCCAGAGTTTTGTTAACCAAACCAGAACTTTGTCTTTTGTAAAAACTTCATCCGACTTTCTAAAAATGCTTTTCTAGTGACTGGATGGCACTGTCGCCTGAATATAAACAAACTAAAATGGTCAAAAGTGTCGATATCTCAATAGTTTTGATTGTTGCTTTCTTGTTTTTATGGTGTTGCAGCAAAGTTACAAATTCTGGCCTTGTGAGGATCTTAAAAAAAAATATTTTGTTTTGGGGTAATTTGCTGAAACAACTGTTTGTTGTTGTTCTTGTTGAGTCTCTATCTGAGCCTGAAATATTGTTTGAAGACAATCAACAATCACAGTGGGAACAAAGATGAGCAGCTGCAATTTAGTCAAAAACCAGACATGGATTATAAAGTAGAGCAGGTAGAAGACCTTATATTTCTACTCCACTACATCTTACAGACAGAAATATTACAGTTTGTAGTGTTTTAGTGTTGTTGGTGGTACTTTGCTGATAATGATGGTAAATACAATGTATAATTGCAGGTTGCAACCAACTGAACATCCTTTGCCTCACTGTCCTTTATTGTGGCCTTGGATTGTCCATTCTGGGCCACTGTAGAAATATTCTTGTGCAACATGGTGGACTGAAAACATACATATGAATTTTATATTCCATTTTTGTTACTGGTGTTGTAGTTTAATCCGCTCAGATGTATATAAACCAGTTAGTTTTCTCATGCTGCAACATGAAAAGGGCTCTTAAATGTCGATTGTGTTAAAGATTAAAATCCAGTCACTTGTTTGATGGCTGGTTTAAAGTGCAGTTTGGAGGATTTTGGGGGAGATTTTGGGTCAGAAATGTAATAACATTCATAGTTAAGTTTTTATTTGTGTATGAGGGGTGTTTACTTGGTTGCAGATCCGCCTCCTGACCACCAGATGCCAGTAAATCCAACACTTAACTTCACTAACGTAAATAAACTGCATAACTTTACGTTACATTTCAAGTCCAAGAGAAAAACAGTGTGTTTCATTTGTAGATGCACATCCTGCTGGATGAAGTTAGCGCTGAGCAGTTAAGTCTGTAGTGGCCTTAAAATGAGCCAAACGCTTCTTCATGACGGCGCTGTTCCTCCTCTCCTCCAGTGTTTCTTGCGGTGGGACTTTAAACTGAGACACCAAAGCAATTCTTTTCTGAACGAATTTCTCTCAATGGAAGACATGAAACCTCTTTACTGTTTGAAAATACATTTATATCTTGTCGGCATGCCTCCCTTGAAAGTGTATTCATCTTTTCCAATAAGATAAATTCCCTCTGCACAAACTTTGTTCATTAAACCTCCGAGATTCATTCAGGTTTATTTTTAGAGAAGACATTCACGGTTATGGCGGCGCTGATTCTCTCTGCGCAGTCTTGTGGGTTTTTATTCTGTTGCTGCAGGTACTCCAGCAATATGTTTCCTTGGAGCAAACACGAGTGAGATGAGGTTGGAGGTGATCTCCTCTATAGTGGATTTCAGTGCTTTTTAAAAAAATAAAAAATAAATAAATACGATTCAGGTCCAGGAGCGGGAACGTTATCTCGGCACGACTAGTATGTCTTTGTCAGGAGCCTTTTAAAAAGGTGTCGCTGGCATTCATACATCCAGCCGTGTTCTCTCCTGGTCCCCGACAGCATCATGTGTGAAGGTCAAGCTTTCTCTTTGTGTTCACAAGCACTTAAGACAGATGCGTGCCGCTTTTATCGACTCCGGTTTCTTTTGAATCAAATTTAATTGGTATTTTATTATTTTTTCACAGTCAAACTGAGTTTACAAACTGACAATTTTGGAATTAAGGAAAGAAAACTGAACACAAAAGACAGACGGGAAAAACAAGGGAGATGTGGTTTATTATTTGAAATAGTTACTGATGAATAAAATCTCCCTCTCGCCCTCATGATGCACCCCACATCTGCACTGTGGTTATGGGACTGTTTTTGGAGGATTTGTCTGCATGATACTTTGTTTGCTTTGTGGGTTGTTTTTTTTTTCCTAAACCCAAAAATACTTTCACATAATTGAGAAGCAGCGGGTGTCCGATGAAGATACTCTGTCTGCAAACAATGTTTTTTGTCGCCGCATTTGTAACTTCTCTGGATGCAAATATATGCAGATGTCCCCGGGAAAGCACCTCCGTCTTGGAATTAGCCCCCGAAAAAAAGAGCGAGGGGGGACAACATAACCTATTACCTCCCGCCCACCCCTCGAACGCCGCTTGCATTTGTAAATCGGAAAATAATAAATCCACACAAATGGCTCAAATGTCACCGACGCGAGGGGAAAACATCAAACGAACTGTAATCTGCCGCATTTCACCCACTCTTAATTGACCTTTTGTTCGCTCCCCTCTTTTTCATTTTCTTCTTAATTCTCAATTCGCGAGGAATGCAGCCATAAAACCTGCAGCAAAAAAAAAAAAAAAAAAAAAAAAAAAACCAGTAAAAGCCAAACCCAGAGGCCGATCGTATTCATTAGAGGAGCTCGCAGCGTTGTTGGCTGTCACCGCCACCGAGGGGCCTGTCCATGGCTGCCGCAGACATCTGTTGGCATAATGTAGCGTCCAGGGCTCTGATAGGCAACGGGAACTGATTTATAAGGTTCCCTGTTTAAGTGGGTGTCTTAAGGTAATTATGAACTAGTGGGGGGGTTGCTACTAATTGCACCTTCCCTGATCTGTAATGAAGGCCAAACAGCATGAACGAGCTCATCCTGCGCTGCGGTGGAGGAGCGAGGGCAGCTGAGCTTGACCAGTTACTGTTGGTTTAGCTCTGGGCTGGAGCTCCTCACCTGCTGTTACGCGGCGTCTTCAGCCAATTTCTCTTGAGTAATTAACTGTGATGCCACATATGGCGAAGATGGTGGAAAAGTCTGATCGCTGGCGGATGTAGAGGAGTCGGAAAAAAAAACAAAAATGAGAGAGAGAGAGAGAGAGAGTGAAAGCTAAACGCGGGTGGGAAACCCTGCGGTGACCAAACGCTCCGAACACCCTGGCGCGAGCATAAACGGGAACGACTGGAAAATTCTTTTGACATGCACAATTAAAAACAAATGTTGTTTCCACATGACATAAATGAGTGTAATTAATCACCGAACAAATGAATTATTAGGAAGATTAGAAAACGAGCTAGATTAAGTACACCAATGAGGCTTGAATTATTAACAATATTTGTATCAGTTGATTAAGATGTTATAGGACGAGAGCGCATTCTGCAGACATGCGACAAAGTAATTAGAGGTGGAGACTCACATCCATTATACATCCAGACGCTCGACGGCCAAGAGGAGCGAAAAATATATAAAGAGCTGCGGTCGCCGTCGTCTCTCTGGAGCTCCTGCGTACATGCGTGGCGTCTCATATCCATATGTTTCCACCCCTTATCAGCATACCTTTTGATTTGAGCTTTTGATTTTTCCTTTTGCACGTATACAAAAGATTAATATGCATATTAATGTGACGGAGAAGTGACTGAAGCCCTCAGAGAGGCACGCTTCAGTGCAGAAGCTGCATTAGTCCATTAAAAAAAAAAAAGAAAAGAGATAAAGAAAAACATATTAACAGGATGTGAAAGAGAGACAGCAGATAGGAATCCACACATTATTATTATCAGACGTACAACCACACAAGTAATTAAATACAATTAGAATGACTGGTATTAATGGACAGTTTGCATAAATAAACCGTGACAGTGAAAGCTTTCGTAAAACTCAACCCAGTCTCCAGGATACATGTTGGCAAAGCCGTATGACGCATACAAACATGAAATCAAAGGTGGATTTCGTCCTTCAGTGTTGAGATTCAGTTCCCGTCGGTCAGTTCGGCAGCGAAAATCGTTCTTGTTGTTCGTTTGTTTGTTTAGTCACGTTTCTGGTTCAACGTTGTTCAGCGGTGAATCGTGTAATAAACAGTTCTCAGCTCCTCGTTCTCAAACGGCCGTGCTAACGGTCAACATGAGTCTGTATTACAAGGCTGATACAGAGCTGCGACTTCATGATTATGTGTACTTTTAGACGACACAGCAGTGGATAATGTGTATATTCACCTTGACATTAAATTGACATGCATTGACGGTAAGCCGAGGGTGAGCTAAGCCAACAATGAGCTACGAACAAAATGAAATGTTTTGGGGTTTTTTCATGGAAACGGTTGCTATGCTTTCCTGTTTCTCATTGGCTAAAATTTGATGACAGTGTCCTAGACTCAGCATATGATTGGCCGGCTCTCAGTCCTCTTCACCTTTGTGTTAACTAAACAGTGAACAACACAGCGACTGAAACACTGACTGAAACATGGAATCAGGTCAGATGTTCCTTCATCGTTCTTTACATGAACCCATAAACATGTTAATCATTTAAAAAGAAAACAATAAACCCCATGAGCTGGCTGTGGGAGATGGTTACTCGCATAAATCGATCTAAAACTAAAACCAGGATAGCTCGAGCGTTCATGTTTTTATCACTGGAGAGCTGATGCTTCTGATGCTTCTGATGCTTCTGATGCTTCTGATGCTTCTGATGCTTCTGCGTTCGTAGGCTTGCATTTATAAATTATCACGGTTTCTTGACTTCCAGGTTTCAGGGATATGAAGCAAACTCATGGAAGATACGCCAACAAATGACATCACATATAAATGTACCGCATAGTTCACTTTACAGAATGCTATCAGCGAATAACATTGTAGATTTATGAGCAAAAATACAATATTCAAGGCATTGAGAAAAAAAACACATGAAGGTAAAAGTACATGTGAGGGTGAAGTAATGACATATCTGAGATAAAGTATAAATGTGAATGGAGTGATTGTGTATGAATAATACATGTTTTTAATCAAGTGTTAAATTAAACGAAAAGTAGAATCTAGTGAAAATATACGTACGGGGCAGTAATTATATTTTTGAAATTGGTGGGAATGAATAATGGATGCGTCGGTCCTGCCGAGCAGACGACGACAATACATTTCACATTTTCACATTTTAGCTTTAGAAGTATATTATATCCAATTTTTATAGAATACATTAAAACGTCGGAGGGATTATTTTGGCGGGTAATAAATGGTTTGTCAAAATGATCAAAAAAAAAAACACTCGAGGTTCAAGATCAGCGTGCCGCAAAACAACGAGCACAACGAGGTATTAACAAACACGGAGGTGAAGCTGTGTTTAAGCACTGAGCTACGGAGGAAAAGAGTTTCCGTCGAGTGACTGACACAAAAGCAAGATTAGGGGGGATCAAGTGCTGAAAGATGAGAGAGGAATTTAGTGGAATTGACAGCACATTCAAGGGTTTCCGAGAGGAAGAGAAGACAAGAGACAGGGCGATAATTTTAGAGATTTGAAGGGTCAAGATTAAGCTGCCTGATAATAAGCAGAGTGAAATGAACCAATTTTGAAAATATATGCTGATGCAGTGTGGACGGAGCGAAGGAGGAGGAGGAGGAGGAGGAGGAGGAGGAGGGGGTGAAGAAGACAAAGCGGGTTGTCAGTGCTTCCACAAATGACTTGGTATCAGACAACAGGCTTTTGGAAATATTGGATTGTACAGTCAGACAGTTTTTCGCTGCCTGCCGCACTATATTTATGCACAGATCATATTCGAGGCTGCACGCGGTCTTTTCCTCCTGCAGGCTGCCATTTTCTTCACGCTAAAAAAATTGTGATAGACCAATAAAAGACTCCAGGTTTTTTTTTTTTTTTCTTTTTTTTTCCCCTCTCGTGGATGTAATTAGCCAATCGTTTCTAATAGTGTCCATAGCAATGCATTTTCACGGCAGTGTCATTTTACCCCGGGCGGTGCGCCTCGAGGTGTAATTTCTGCCCGAGCGTTTAGACACAGAGCTATCGATTGCATTCAGTGAATGATCTGCTCAGAAACCCATCATCTACTTTAATAATGTCACTCACCGCCACATTCTCTCTGCTTGGTTTCCATTAATAGCCATCCTACGTGACATTGTCAACATTCACTGCTCAAACAACAGGGTCTCTGAAGCATGGCTGCTTCGCAATTGGGTCATTTAATCAATTTATACAATTGAACCTATTTAACATATTGATATGCAGTTACCCTGTAATGTGTGTGGCCTTTTTATCCCCCCGAGTGAAGGAAACTCCAAGGGAGCTTTTCAGATCTTCTGCCGTTATTTATCATGTGACATTTAGCTGGGCCCTGATGGCGGCAGCTCTCCACTTTAATTAAAGGTTCAACCTCTTCACTGGATGACAAATTGACTGGTTTGTGCCTTGGAAAAGTGGTGGAACATGTCTAGTCCACCCTGCCCCTCGCTAACGGTGGGCTAGCGTTAGGGGAGAGAGGGAGGCGGAGCTGGCATTTTAGTCAAATCATCGCCGAGCAAGGTCAGAGGATGAGCCGGATTATCTACTGCACAGCTCTGCTGGACCAAATAAAACAAAACCACTTCCATCTTCAGGTTATGCTTTATATTAGGATCCATGTAACAAGTGTTAGGTAATATGTAATAAAGCTCCTGTAGGTCCTTAAAGTGTGTTAACCCTGTGGGGACACGGCCATGTTTCTCAGTGTGCCGGTGCCTCAGGTATAAACAGCACAAGTACAAAGTCAGATACAAAAAAGTAAATGTACTCGGCACAACCTGATCTATTTCAATATGCAGGAGGCTATAAGCTGCTATAATGTGACACAAGGTTATAAAAAGTTATAAGACCATGTCAAGTCATGACTAAAATCAGTTTTTCAAGCATTTTGAGTTGTCATCCATCTCCCAGCAGAAGAAATACGTCTTGCACACAAACATGCAGAACTTTTTACATTTGAGTCTGTCTAGAGTTCAGTTTTTGTCACGTGATGCTTGCAAACGCACCAAAATAACAAATTCCATTTCACTGTATGCAATCCACGCCAATTTTCTAAATGCTACAAACAACACAGACGTCTCCAGTCACGTTTGTTAAAAGGTGATCCACCATTTTTGTTGTGTGATTCTTTCTGGCTCGGCTCTTTACCAACAGTTTGTTCTGGTCGACCGATATGGATTTTTCCAGGAAGATGCTGATACAGATTATCAGAAATCGAAGAGACTGATATCTGATATTTGGAACTGATATTCATTTCCTGTAAAAATGAGAGTCTTGATTTTGACCCAGTGACGAAATGAAGGACAATTTTGATCTTCTGCTACATTTATTTGATAACTTCAGTTCTGGCGACTTTGCAGATGCCCATAATTGGAAAAATGCTGATAAATCTGTGACCGACATTAACTTTACTCATCAGAAGGTGAAAACAGTCGGCAGAAACACTGCGGAGGTGTGAGCGGTAATCCATCTTTTCACACTGATCATAAAAGATGTTTCTCTCTCTCTTGTTGTTTGTCTGTGACATTATTTCCTCCTCGCGTCGTCCTTTTTGTTAAGCTTTTCGTGACCTTCTGTTTTGTGCAGATGCGAGATCTGCAACTCGGTCGGTAGCAGCAAATGGCTAATGGTCCATCCCCCGGTTATTTTACGGCAGGCTGGAGAATATGTCCACTTTGCATGGTTCCCTTCTTCCATTTTTCAAACTTCGCCTGAGTTGGGGGGTGACACAGCTTGAAACGGGTTTCAGGAGAAGCAGCAACACAAATGGAAGAGTAGGCCCAGATGATACAATCACTTTGTTCAGCATGAACACTTCTGCAAACATGTTTGGAGGGGTGGCAGTGGCGGCAGTGGCGGCAGCGGCGGCAGCGGCGGCGGCGGGGGGGGTCGGCTCTGCAGGGCAGGCGCCAAGGCTTCTGTGTAAGATGAGATGGTGTAAACAGGCAGATTGGCTCTCTTCTCTACGTTAGCTCCTTGAGATTTCATGCTGGATGGATTTATAGAGAGAGTCACAGTGCAGTGGAATGTGCCGTGGGCTCCTCGGGGGCCGGTATCACAGAGGGAGCGCACGGAGCTGTGAAGTTCACATGATGGACTAAATATATAAAAAATAAGGAATGAATATATTTTACTGCCTTTTAAAACAGACCCTCATCTTTTTATTGTGACTTTCATACGGGAGTAATCCTCCCTGCTCGACCTTCATCTTCATCTCTGCACTTTTTATTGTGATTGTTTTGATGTTTGAAAAGTACTTTTCATTTTGTTTTCTTTGTCTAATCTTCATTTGTGAAGGATTTTAGGCCACATTTCTGCATAACAGGTGCTTCAAATATACATTTTAAAACTGTTTCATTCAAGGAAGGCTTATGAGTGGACGGGTGTCGTGGTTCTGACCCACCTCCTGCTATAATACACCAAGAGAACAAGGTGGAAGGAGATGTTTGTTGTGGTTTTGTGGCCATTTTATGCTTCTTTGTGTACATTTTTGTGGTTTTGTGCCAGTTTCAGCTCATTCCAAGTCTCCTTCAGGTCATTTTATGTTTAATTCAGTCACATATTGCAGCCGGGCCACTCATCCCCATCTATGCTTTTTACTATCCAGGTCTTTCAGATGCAACAATTTATATATACAGTCGTCCTCAAAATTATTCATACCCTTGCTGATTCTTGTGATTTTTTCATTTAGTGATGAAATAAATGCTTGTTTTCAAATTTGTGTTTTAGCTTCATGTGACCAACAATTGAAAGAATGACAACAATATAAAATAATTTTAAAAAATCATTTCTGGGGTATTTTATTAACGGAGTCCAAAAAAAATGCCATGTTCAAAATTATTCATACCCTAGTCCATCGTCTTTATTTAATAGTCAATGGCATAGCCTTCATTCTTTATGACTGCTTCCAGACAATTCTTGTACGTGTCCACAAGCTTCTTGCACGTCTCCTGTGGGATGTTGGCCCACTCTTCCTTGGCGAATGCCTCAAGCTGGGTCAGGTTGGTTGGTTTCCTCGCCATCACTCTGGTCTTCAAGTGATGCCACAAATTCTCAATTGGATTGAGGTCAGGACTTTGACTTGGCCATTCCAGGACACTGATGTCATTGTCCTTGAACCATTTCTTGACTACCTTGGCGGTGTGTTTAGGATCATTGTCTTGCTGGTACATCCAGTTTTGGCCAAGCTTGAGTTTTTCAGCAGATTCCTTGACATTTTCATCAAGTATCCTGATATAATCCTCCTTTTTCATGATACCTTGGACCTTGACGAGATTGCCTGTGCCACTGGAAGAGAAACATCCCCACAGCATTATGCTTCCACCACCATACTTGACAGTGGGCACAGTGTTCTTTGGTCTATAGGCTTCTCCTTTCTTCCTCCAGACATACTGGGTATCCATATGGCCAAATAACTCCAGTTTTGTCTCATCAGACCACAGGATGGTTGACCAAAAGCTGGGATCTTGCTTCAGATGACCTCTACAAAAGGCCAGGCGAGCTACCAGATGTTTTTTCCTGAGCAGCGGCGTCTTCTGAGGTTTACGTCCATGGAGACCTCCTCTGTGCAAAACTCGCTCAATGGTGGACCGTGACACCTTTGTCCCTGTCTGCTCAAGGGTTTGAATTAGGGCCTTGGTTGTGGTCCGTGGGTTGGTGTTGACCTCTCGGCAGATTCTCCTGGACGGTTTGGGGGACACCTTACACTTTCGGCCACGCCCACTGAGGTTTTTGACAGTGTTGAACCTCTTGTGCTTGTTGATGATGCTCTGGACGGTTGAGACAGGGACACCATACTGCTTGGAAATGGCCTTGTAACCCTTTCCTTCACTGTGGGCCTGCACAAGATGCTGACGCAGGTCCTCACTGAGCTCCTTCTTCTTTACCATGATGACCAGAGATTAACAATGACCTGAACACTTTCCCACTATTTATACTCTTCTGGAAAGATGCTATTTTTTTTAACCTTGTTTAACATTTGGTCAACAAAAAAGGTATTCATTCCAATGAGACATCATGAAATAACTTTGGGACAAAGATGAACACATTTGGGACATTTTTGTTGAGATATTGCCAGGGGTATGAATAATTTTGAACATGGCATTTTTTGGTAATCCGACAATAAAATACCCATGAATTTAAGAGTTTCTTGAATTGTGTATTGTTGTCGTTCTTTCACTTGTTGGTCACATATAATTCATAAACAAACGTGACAAAAATGCATTAGTTTCATCGCAAAAATAAAAAAATCACAAAATTAACAAGGGTATGAATAATTTTGAGGACGACTGTATATATATATATATATATATATATATATATATATATATATATATATAAAAAAAAGCCTCAGTATAATCCCGAACATGGAACACGGTGACCTGAGGTTGTCACTTTACTGCAGGGTCAATAAATTCTGGTCCTGGACTAAAAACCTGTGACTTCACTGTATATTCACTGTAAAGTAAACCACTCTGATCCGGGCCACGTGCTGTATCACTATATATAAATAGAGGAATCAACTCTCAGCGGTGTGAGGAGTTCACTTTCATTGTTCTCAGCTGCCACGGATGATAAAAACCACATATTACATAACGTCATCCAGAATTCATGGAACTATAGTTACATATGGAGGCTGAATGTGTGAGTGGGCGTTCTCTCTCTCTCTCTATGTACATATATATATAAATATATAATATACTGTATATATGGGCCGTGATACACTCAGTTTACAGCAAGTTCACATGTGAGTGCTTAACACTCGACTTTACAGCCCTGACATGCGAATAAAACTTAATTTGTTAATTAATCCACCAGAAATATGAACATTAACGTCACATGGTAACAGATTTAAATGTAGCATGATCACAGTGATGATGATCACTCCAGGTCATACAAGTGTTCACAGTGAGTATTTAGATATTAGAACTTAATCCCTTTAGAAGTGTCTCCTGTTTCTCCCTCCAGGCAAAGAAACACTTGATTTCAGCCACGTGTTTTACACACTGTAGACACAGAAGCAGACCGGCTGGAACAGCAGCGCCGCGACAAAACGACACATTTTTTACAAAGAAATAAATAACTTAATGTTTCGTGTTTAATGCCGAATTCATAAGAATGCACAAATGATTTTGAATTTGTCGTAGCTGTTTCACAACGTCTGTTAAAAGTTTCTCCTCAATCAACAACTCTTAAAATCACAGTTTTTCAAAGGGAGTCTGGTGACATTAGATATTCTTTGTATTAATCCTTTCATTCACGGTGTCCATGACAGTAGACGGATTTCTGAAAGCCATTTCTAAAACATTTAAGTCAAACCATGTCCTGTCCTTAATGCAATTTGTACTTTGCCAGAAAACCAGGCAGGTAAAACAAATTCTTTTAACTAAACAAGGTGTCAGAAACAGTTTTTCCTCCTTTATTTTCTTCTGTGGCTGAAAAAACATCTGTTCACTCCAGTGCAACTTTATCTTCCTTATTTTGTGTGTTTATTTAAAAATACGATATATTTTTGACTGAAATATCTATAAAACAGTCTTCAGATTTTATCTGAATATAGGCCAAATTAAATGTAGCCTTTAGTGCAGAACGTCCTCTGGAGTGGACGGATGTATTTACAGTCACAGAAAAACAGAAAAACGATGTGGATGATAAATATTTCTAACATCTCTTGTTGAGTTATTTTTTTTTATTTTGCCTGTCTGGTTCTCTGAGAGTGAAAACATTCAACATTTATTCCTGAATCACTTTTATATGGTTGATTATTTACATAACCCTGACAAAGCAGTTATTGACCTGTCATTTTACTTCAAAATAGTCCAAACAAAGATATTACTCTATGATTTATATGGTTAAATATACCCAAACAAAAGAATATGATATTTATAAGTCAGGGATAAGGAGGGCAGACATCTCATCGATCTCCACTTAAACCAGCAGTTCAGTCGGTCGTTCATGACGGTGTTTGTTGGTCGTGTCATCAGTATCTCACCGCAGTGAACGGACCGCAGGAGCAGTGTGTCGGACGAGGACCGATCGAGGGTCCGCCGCTCCCCCCCGACCACGGTCCTGTGCGGAAGGGACAGTCGTCTCGGCTAGGAGCCCTACTTCCTTGACAGCCCCTGGGATCCCTTTGTCCTGTTGTAAACTATTCTGAAGGAAGGACATTTAATTGCCCGGCACACACTAATGAGTTTGCAAACTAATTAAAGGGGGTATATTACGCCCTGTGGAGGCCCACATCACTAAGAAAGCCAGGGACATCTTTAATGAGGAGCCTTGATAACCCTTCAAAGGAGGAATGTGTAGTGTCTGTAATGATGCCCAGGGTAAAGCCGAGCTCAGCCAGGGAAAAGTGTGTGTGTGTGTGTGTGTGTGTGTGTTGGTGTGTGTGTCCCTCACCTCGGGTGTGTGGAGACTTGCAAGCAGATGCCAAGTGTTTTCAGTCCATCGCCCACAGCTACCTACCTACATGTCCTAATCAAAGAGTTTCACTCTCGTTCCAATAGGTTCAAAGAGACCAGCTCCGACTCCTCTCTCAGTGGGTGGCACACACAGAGATCTCTGGGTTGTTTCATTTTCCTGTATTGTATTATTCACTTCAGAATAATTTGCTTTATTAAGGAATCAGAGGAGGCATTTTAGGAGCATTTTTCACGAGTAACTCGGTTGACCTATATCACACGGGAAGAATGAAAACCCGAGATACAGAAGGAGAGGAGAGGAGAGGAGGGAGAGATCTTGGCCGGGCGAGAAAGGCAGAGGCATGAGTCGGACAGATGGACCGAATATGCCATCAGAATCGATGAAGGTCATGATTAGTCCTCATTTTGGAATTCATTAAATTGCCCGGGGCGTTTTGTGTTTTCAAACAAATTAAACTCTGTGACTGATGCCGCGGTTCAGCCGTCGATCTCCGTCGTATCTGCCGGGGGGCTCCTGCTGTGGCTCGATGCAGCCGGCAGCGAAGTCGCCCCCCCGCCAACCAACCACCACCACCACCACCACCACCACCACCACCCTCCAGTAAACAAGTGCATTTTTTTTGTGTGGTCACAATATTTTCCTCCCAGACAGTGACGGCTGTTATTTCGCCCGTGGCTCCTGTCAAAACTAACATGGCTTAATTGACTGCGAGCGAATGAGCTCCTGGATTGATCCTGTCAGGCTCCTCAGGAAGTGATGCTGCTCCATCTGTGAGGCGCAACTCCAGCGACAGCAGCAATCTGTTGCTTGGGACTGAGCCAAGGCTTAAAAAAAAAAAAAAAAAAGTCAAAATTACAGAAAGTACCTCAGGCGCTGTGTGTATTCTGATCAGCTGTCAGTGATGACACACTCAGATGAACACGCACATGCAAAAGCAACTCGAGAGCGAGACAGACAGACATCCACATATACGCACTGTAATTTTTGCATCATGGTTAGCAATGTCACATTCAAGGGGGCCCGCGTCGGTCCCCGAAGGTACGGCGGGAAATCAGAATGGTCTCGTCTGCCTTGTTAGACACTTGATGTCAGCCGAGCTTGTCCTCGGGGTGTATCCAAAAAACGCAGCCTGTCATCTCCTCCTGCAACCGCTGTCATTTGTCCAAACAATTGTGGCATATACTGTCATCTTTGGTTTTTACCTGTAACTCAGCTCAGCCAGGCCCAGTCGTGACCCCGCCAGCCTTTCACCTCTTCCCTCGCTTCCTCCTCCTCCTCCTCCTCCTCCTCCTCCTCCGTCCCTCTTGCTTTTCATCTCCCGCAGTCTATCTCGGAGACACTGTATTTCCCCGGCCTAAAGTGTGCGGTGCAGCAGCGCCTTCTGGCACGATTAAATATTTAGACGGCTGTCTATGTAGATGGCGGCTCGAAGACGCGGAGGAATAATCTTGGAGACAGCTGCTGTAGCACATCTGGGTGTCACTGATAGCAGAGGAAGGTGTGCGGCTGGTGTTGCTATGGAGGAGTTGGGGGGGACTTGAGAGACACAGCTGTCAATCAGCCGGGTGGCATGGGTGCCGAGGCTTCATAGTGTCCCGGCACGGTGGGCCGGCTCACACAGACTGACGCCTGACAGACAGACTGAGGCTGAAGCTGCCGCTGACACCTGAGCTGATGCACTTTTCAGGGACTGTATGCCAACTTTGCCACCAGCTTACACTTTGAATCAGCTCAGCCTGTCTGCACACCTCCAATCTAATCCAGGTAAAGTTCCCATGAAGTGTTTTCATCACGTATATCTCGCTCTGTATCTCGTCTGTACACCAGTATCAAGGACAAAACATTACGTTGTCAGTGTTTTTAATTGTGTTGTTGAGTCTGTAACTTCCAGGACAAACGATAAAAATGTTGGCTGCTCATCCTTCACTCCGGGGCAAATATAATAACGATGCCAACACATCCCAAAATGACTAATTGGGTCACTTGCCAATGTCTTCCCAAACAACATAATCCATACGACCGGCCCCAAAAACAAACATGGCTCCCGCAGCGTGCCAGCTGCAGGTGAACAGGACCTGCTCTCCAGCTTTGGTTCAGTTCAGGCAACAAAACAGAGAAAACTGTGCTCTGGGTTTAAATGACTACAATATTATATTAAAATAACTTCCTTGCATTAGTAAGCTCACTTTAGACTAAAAGCAGACTTATAAGTCAACTGACTTCCTCCTTTGCGGCTGTAATAATCATCATGGCCACTAGAGGTCACCACCTGAGAAGAAACGTGTATCATGGTGTAATAAGCTGCTTTCATATTCAGCCTGTATCTCTGTTTGGTCTGAATGTAGCTGCAGTTTGCTAGTTTGGGTTTGCCAGGCCTTCGTCTTTGCTGTGTCTGGTTCTGGTCGTGTTCACTCAGAGCTGCCAGCTCGAGGAGTCAGTGGACCAGAAGCTCCACGATGAAAGGCGTAATGTTAATTTAGCACCACTTGCTAAAGCGCAAGTCAATCAGTATCAGCGAAATCCTTCCCCTAGCTGCATGTTTTAACAGGAAACTATGCCGGAGCACAAATGGCACTCCACTTGGCGTTTCATTAAAACTTTAATCTCATGTAAGCACAATAAAAGCATCAGTTACTAACCCCCCCCCCCCACACACACACACACACACACACACACACACACACCCGCTTCAGTGCGTCTCCCTCCAGGAGACGTTCTGGGTTTTTTTAAATGGTGCTGATCCTTGTTTAGGTTTGCTGGTAGCAGGGGGAGGCTGTAGGTGCAATGTGTCAGAACATTTGAAGAAGATTGAGTGTGAAAAGCCGCCCACTTCTCCCCCCTCCTCCTCCTCCTGCACTCTTCATCCGCCAGCAGCCTGAACTTGGAGGCTGCACAGCGGCGCTACGAGGCCGGCTGGCCTGAAAATCACTTTGTGTTCCTCTCCCAGGCACATGCGATATGGATGCGTCTCCACTCGGCTCAGGCCCTCCCGACACCGTGATTAATGGCACTCGCTTCTCTCCCCATCTCATTCTGTTACTGTCAGAGTTAAGTGGGCCGAAGACAATAATAAACAGTCAGTCTTCTGTGAACCCCCTAACACGATCATTCCACCCCACCCGATTCCCCCCTTTCCAATGAGAAAAAGAGGAAGAGAGATGGAGTGAGAGATAGAGAGGAAGTGTGTGTGTGTTTTGCCTGTGTGTGTGTGTGTGTGTGTGTGTGTACACGCTGCTGCACAAGACAGACAAATGCAGAGTTAAAGACACAGAAACAGGCCTCAGTAATGGAAATGGAGGCTGGGAGATACGTCAGTGAATCAAATCGTCTCATGAGCATGTGAAGTTTACAGCACAACGCTGGAGGAAACCACCGTGCGACTGCAGGGTTTCAGCTTCCACACACACACAAATGATGTCATTATTTATATACTTGTAGAGTTTATACATTTATTTATTTATTTATTTATTTTTGCACGCCTACAGTTTTAAATGCATTTATATTCCCTCCATCTCCGTACAGTATGAAAATCAATGAGCAGAGACAGGAAACGTGCATATATTTGCATTTATTGAGCAAATCTGCATTACCTCACCACAATAATGCAACACAGACAACTCACTGAAGTATTTAATCTATTTAATCTCGGCGTTTTGTCGGAAAAGGAAACAGATATACAGTGTTCGGGTCAAAAACAAATAGGATGAAGAATGATGGAATGAAATAAAGAATAAGACGTGACAGTAAAGCTGCTGTGTGGTACTGTAGACTGAAAACGCCATGGCAACACCGTTAAGGAAGTACAGACGTCTGAAAACAGGTTAACGGGTCGAACGTTCTGTGTTGTAAACTGAAACAAGTAGAGCTGAGACATGGAGGCAGGCGGCTGGATAAATATGTGAATACAGTGTGAACAGATTATAAACATTATTTGTATGTATCACTAAAATATTTTCTGATGTTTTGTCAGCGGTGGAGGAAGATGTATTCAGATCATTTACAGCAGTAACGGTAAAAACATGGCGCCGACAGCACTCGTCGTCACGTAAAGATGCTCCTGTCAGTGTTTCTGCTGTTATATCTGATGTTTTTGGATTAATATTCCTCCCGTATTAACGTGTACGTTTCCTCTGAAGGTTGAGATCGTCTTAACGACTGTCGGCTGGGTTAATGTCACAGCAATGCATCATTTCAAAAGTCAGATTTTCATGTCAGGAAAACAGTTTTCAGATTCGTGCAAATGCATTTTCCAGCTAATCCGAGTTTAATTTAGGTTTAGACATATTTAGGAAAACAACTTCACATTCAAATTAACATTGTTTGCAGATACATGGAAAGAGAGACGTGTAAATTTTTAATCTGAGAAGTAACTAAAGCCGTCAGACACATGTAGTAGAGTAAAAAGTTGAATATTTGCCTCTGAGATGAGGTGAAGTTGATCTATAAAGCCGCAGAAAATGAAAAATACTCAGGACTTTGTTATATTTCAGACTGGAAACAATATTATTCTGACTTATATTTGCATAGCAGCACAAAATAACATATCTCTGCTACACTGTTACATTTCTATATTCAGACTTTGTTTAATGTTTGCTGGGTAATTTTATTCCTTCAGGTCTTTAAACGTTATTAAATTAAACCTTATGTAACCTGTGGCGACGTGTCTGGAGCAGACATTTCTTTGTGTCACAGTGCATTCGCACTTTATAGAAAGGGAGAAAAAAAAATTACTCCTTTCAGCGCCTTTAGAATAAACTCCAGAATTGCGACTGATTGAGAGAAAAAGGAGAAATTGAGATCGCTGCAAGCCAGAAGAAAGAGAAGCGAACAGAGCGTGCGAAGACACTCTGTATCTCAGACCTGCCGTTTTAGTCACTAGTGAGCTGTCTCTTCCTGCAACTCCAGCCTCCTCCTCCCTCCCCGGGCCTGTCACTTCACTCTGCCATATCCTCTTCAGTGGAGCACTCCCTGCTTCTCTCTCCGTCTCTGCAAGACGCCGACCAAACCTGCCACACAAGCAACCCGGCACTCATCCTGCAGCAGCAAGCAAGCAAGCAAGCAAGCAAGCAAGCAGGAGCAGCAGCATCGCTCAATCCTCCGAGGGTTCCCGTACACAGGCAGGAATAAAGGGCTGGAGTTTGAGTTCCAGTCACCGACCTTGGTTTCAGGGCCTCAAATGTCTCCACTGAGGCCGCGAGACCCTCCACCACCATTACATCTCCTCCCCCTCCGCCTCCTCCTCCTCTTCTTCTTCTCTTTCTTATTACTGGGGGATGACCTGCCTCACAGCCCTGGGCTCAGTGACCGAGAAATCCTCCGTCCCTCACCGTCCCCATCCTCCTCGCCGCTGCCCGGATTGTCTTTGTGTCTACCGGAGTGGCCTCGGAGAAATGAAGTGCCATGATCTCATCACGCCGAGCCCATTGTTTTCACTCTCATGCACACTGTGTAATAGCCATGGAGATAAGGGGATGATTCAGGCCTTTCACGGAAGGAAATGTGAAAAGCCTGCCTGTGAAAAAGTGAAATTACTGTTTTGATGGCTTTTGATGGCGGGGGGCATAATTGCTGGATGGAAGGAAGGATGGAGGGTGAAATACACATAGGAGATTAGTATTTCTAATACTGGAGACGGTTGGTAGGAGGCCTGCGGAAGGTTATGCACGCAGTGGGTAGTTCTAATGAAGCTGCCATGTATGTAGAATAGCAGATTGACTAAAATAGCTCATTGTTCTTCTTCCCTCTGCAACCTTTGCCCCTCTGGATTGAAACTCCATTCTTGATGGCAGCGCCTGATTATGATATTGTTCGATGCTCATTGCCATAGTAACGGTGATTATTTTCACATTGTTTGTGCATGAAATAGTTTGCCGAAGCCTTCAGGAATCGGGCATGTGTGTGTGGGGGGGAAACGATCTTAAGTATTTTTGGCAACCGGCATAAGGCTCATCAACACATGCAGACAACACGGGTCGGAGGATTACAGCTTGTAGTAATGACAGGGGCAAAGCGTAAATAGTATAAATACTCCATGGGATTATAATTAGCCTTACTCTGCGCGTTTAGACACACTCAAGTGGAACTAAAACCTTATTGACTTCTGGAGACAATTTCATATTAATTGGATGCCTCTCCGTTCTCACTGTCTGTTTTCCCCGGTTTGTTTTCTTTCGAGCAGCTGACAAATGCGACGGGCTAACAGAGAGCATGGCGGATTAGCATTAGCCACGCGGCGCCAGCTCGGCTCGGACGCGAGGGGCGCCGCCTCCGCCGGCGTCACCTGGGCCGTCGATGAGAATCAAAAGCTGCTCGCTTCAGCTTTGAGGACGTCAGCTGAAGAAGCGCTAAAGGTGGATCGATGCGAGAGGGAGGAGATAAGATGGGGCACGTGCCGGCAGGGCTGCGGGCGGAGCAGGACGGGGCTTCCTGGCGGTGCTGGGGGGGGCCGGGACGCGAGGGGAATTCATGTGAATCCTGTCCTCTCTAACACAAACAGCCACACTCTCTATTTCATCTTCCATCTCAGCATTCAGCGTATGTCCCCGTCCCCTCTCTCTCTCTCTCTCCCTCGTTCTGTCTGCACACCGGCCACAGATTCATCCCTTATTTTCCATCCAGAAGTGGGGGAAAGTTGTAAAGCTAATTAAGGAGCGGGGATGCAGCAGCCCCGACAGATGTGCGTTGGAGATGGGTGCTATTGAGTAGCGGGGATAATGGTGTGTGGACCTGGTGGGCAGCGGGGTTGTGTTGGAGGGAGCTCCTACCTGGGCGTGCATGTTAATCAGCGCGCCTGTCTGTTGAGAGCTGGGGAATTAAGGGGGAAGGGAAGCGTGTCGCCAGCCTCCAGTGAAGAGACAAGGCTGGCAAGCTGATTAAGAGCACAAATTCGCCAGTTTGGTCAGACAGGGAGATATGTGTACGACGGAGGAAAAGGGCAAGAAAAGTGCGTATTGATTAACCGTGCAGGTGGTGCTGGAGTCGAGGAGAAAAAAAAAAAAAAAGAGGTGGGTAGAAATCTGCCTACCGTCGTCAAACTAAATATTTCACAGTACTTGAAGGCATCACAATACTTCAAAGGGGCGAAAATCACAAAATGGCCATCGCGTATCTGCAGGGAGAACTGTTGATAAATGTTAATAACTTAATGATTTCTCGACCCCGGTGCTGAGAATTCTGCCTGTGAGAACTCAACTCAACACACACACACACACACACACACACACACACACACACACACCAAAAACCAACTTGCAGCTTGATGAATTTCATGACATTCACAGTCTCCTTCACGTCCACACGCATTTACAGCTGCTCAGCAATGGAGGACGGAGCTCCGGCGTGAGCGAGCAGCAACATTCAGACGGGGATGAAAGGCTCGTGTTTCAGACCAAAACAGCAAATGACAAAGAAACGTTCCTTTGTGCCGTGTTTTACATCAAAAGGCCGGCGTGGAGAGACAGAAACCCACAGAGATAACCCAAAGATTACTTTATATTTTAGTCAAACGACTGCCGGGGCCTTTTTAAATACACGCCGCCGGTCATTAAACGCCTCTTTTCTTACATGTGTGACGGTGCGGCGGCACTTTTTTGGACTGTTGCTTAGATGAAACACAAGATGGATCATTTGATAATGGAAATGATGATAATTAGTCTCAAAATAGTAGCAACTAAATCGTGACCTGGTTGGAAGCCAATTAGCAGCATTTCTCGCGTATGTAAGAAGCTGCAAAGAGAAAAAAAAAAAATCAAGCCACCTGGAAAAAAAAAATCACGTGTGTCCTGCAAACACATGAGTGAAAATGTTTAAATCGATAGAATTCAGCATCAACGAGCCAATAATAGTCTCACCAGCTGGGAGATTATGGATATACATACATCACATACGGAGGGTAACACATTTGCATTCAGTTACTTGAAACATAAAGTCCTTTTTTATGAGGTATTGATGTCATTTTATCCAGCCGATGGGAGCTCGACACTCTCTGAATGGCAGTCTGAAGCAACAGCGGCTGATATTAAAAAGCGGGAGAAGAATAAAAAGAATTTAGTAACACCTCGTAAACGACAACAAAAGTTTTTCACACACGAGTGCAGAATAATTCCCCCTACCACAGAAGAAGAGACGCACAGCTTTATGCTCTTCTTCTCCAGATATCTGCAGGTTTTTAATTAGAATTATCTCCCGTTTCTCCGACGCAGCCTGATCTCATTTCTGCCCTAATTGTTGTTATTTACACAGTAAAGGTTTACGCTTATTTATCGACATTTTCCCTCTCGCAGATCTCAGTGTCTGTTGTCGATAATGAGTAGGGGAAATTATTTTTAACACTCAGTCATTATCTCTGTGTTCAAGTAGTCTTTCCTTTTAATATGCTAATGCGGCTGATATAATCAGCTGGTAATTGTAAAACACTTCAAGTACGACACATTTTGTGGCACTCTCTCCTGAATGAAGAAATCACAGCCAGCCAGTCAGCGGCGGCGGTGGTGGCGGCGGCGGCGACACGGAGCTGCGGTTGGATGCTGTGGATGTGCCGACGATCTGTTTATGTTCTCGGGAGACGGCGTTGTGGAGGGAAAGGGAACGCCCGCCACCCGATCCTGCATGGCATGAATCCAAATCACACACACACACACACACACACACACACACACACACACACACACACAGACTCCTATAGAAATGTGTAGGCTGGTGTGAAAGCCACGCTGCTGTGTGCGTGATGCCACCAGCACCACCACACTCTCCTTGTCATCCAGCTTTTTATTCTTAGAAATCCATCTTTGATTACCACTGATCCCCCCTACAGTTGGTTTATACCAGCCTGCTATTAAAGTCACAACATCTTAAATGAATCTTTTTTTTTTTTTATTGTGCGTTAACCAGACTGATGAAAGAAACGTTCTTCTTGCGTCCTGCGGGAACGCTGGTGCTTTTCTCCGGGAGAGGACGGGATCCTGACTTTGTTTTTCTCCTTCGGCTGTTATTTCCCTGAAGAGAGCGGCGGAGTGAGGGGAGCTATGAGTGATCGACTCTGCCTTTATTCTCCAGGTTTTCGGGGGATTTGAAGTTATTGAAAGTCTGGGGACGGGTGACAGCTCGGAGATGTCTGTGTGATGCCCATCAGGCGAGCGCCGGGGGCCGCTGCCATCGCCGCCGCCATCGTGTGTTTTCTGAGCCACGTGCACGGCCGCCATGTGTGTCCAGCTTCGAAAAAAAAAAAAAAAAAAAGGCGGGCGAGACAGAGGGCACGGGCCTCCATGTTCTCAAATACATGTTATTCTTGCGGCCAATCATTTCTGCTCACACATGACATCTCTCCCAGATTGATTTCATTCAGCTGTAGAGGGCGGCAAGATCAAACAAATGTTGTCTGGAATAGCGGCGGCGGTGCGGCGAGGAGGAGGAGGAGGACGAGGACGAGGACGAGGAGGAGGAGGAGGAGGAGGAGGAGGACGAGGACAAGGAGGAGGAGGAGGAGGAGGAGGACGAGGAGGAGGACGAGGAGGAGGAGGAGGAGGAGGAGGACGAGGAGGACGAGGAGGAGGAGGAGGACGAGGAGGAGGAGGAGGACGAGGAGGAGGAGGACGAGGAGGACGAGGAGGAGGACGAGGAGGACGAGGAGGACGAGGAGGAGGGGGGGTCAGGGGTGGGAGGTTGCTTGCTTGAAAGATGAAGCGAGTGATGGGAATGGAGAGGGAGAGAATCAGTCATCCAGTCAGCAGCACTGTGCCATGTGGTGACACGGTGTATCGGTGTTAGTCTATAAAGCACCGCTGCTCCTCTTCACAGCGAGGTGGCTCCTCGCTGCTTCTTTTTTTTTTTTTTTTTTTTTTTGGTGTGTGTGTGTGTGTGTGTGTTTTTGCGGAGGTGGGTGGCGGGGCCCTCCGATTCCTTCACGATGCCTCTGAGTACCCATGCAAGGAATAATGGATGCGTAATATGGAACGACAGCTTGCAGAGCACTATCATTAATGTTGTAATTCACTTTTAGTGTTTCTACTATTGCGCTGCAACAGGAGGCACAGATGTCACCTGAATCTGCTCCTTCTAGCAGCCAGAGCACACCCGGTTTTCACCAGCTGTCTTGGAACGCACCCTGCCAGCCCCCCCTGTGTGTGTGTGTGTGTGTGTGTGTGTGTGTGTGTGTGTGTGTGTGTGTGTGTGGTACATGTGGTCCTGTTTAACTAGCCTTTTGAATACAAGTTAGGGGTTTTTTGCACGGAGGGTTTTTTTTAGTTTCGATGTTTCGCATGTTGTGTTTGTTGTGTTTGTGCATCGTTTCTGTTTCTAATCGTTGGTTCTGAGATGCACACGGTGAGGTTTTTTTTTGTTTTTTTTGGGACTTTTCCTTTCTTTCCTCTGGTGAAGTTGATCCATCACTTTGACTGAGAGGATGACGATACATTTGAACATATCGAAGAACATCAGACGATCAGAACCGAAGACACACTGAACTACCTGACATATAAAACTACACAGGAAACATATTAAACATGTTGCTTTGTAGTTTTACTTGTTTCATTGTGGGTGTTTTGTGTCTCACTGTGGTCGTCTTTGTGTGTCTTTATTGTTGTTTCTGTATTTTTGTTCTCATTTGCATGTTTTGTGTGTCTTTGTTGTTGTTGCGTTTCATCTCTTTGTGGTTATTTTGTTTCCGTTTTGTTTTTTGTGTATCTTTGTTGTTGTGTTTCATCTCTTTGTGGCTATTTTGTGTCACTTCACGACTGTTGTTGTGTCCTTTTGTCATTGAGCATTTTATGGCTGTTTTGTTTCTGTATTGTTGCTTTGTGTGTCTTTGTTGTTGTATTGCATATTTTTGTGGCTGTCTTGTGTCTCTGTAGTTGTTTTGTGTTTCTTAATGCCTGTTTTTGTGTCTCTCAGTAGTGATGTCACGTTATTTGGCTGTTTTACGTCACTGTGTATTTTTCTTGTGGTCATTTTGCATTTTTCTTTTTGGTTGTTTTGTGTATCTCTGTTGTCGTTTCCACATCTCGTTTGAACAACTTTCTGATAAGAACTGTCACATCACTTTAACACACAGGCTCTGACACTAACGAGCTACCTGTGACCTCCTGACTCAGGTGAGGCGTCACCAGACCAGTCAGGCTTCTTTGTGTCGAGGTTAAAGGAGTGAAAGATGTTTTGTCACATTCCTTGCAGGCGCCGTATTTTTCCTTTCTGATGCCGAATGCAAAAACAATAAGTAAATAACGATATGGGTTTAATGGATGATTGATGGATAATTGAAACAGGTGTGATTAGCATATTGTTTGTGCTTCATGCTGCACTGTAGGCCTGTTTGTGTACCTTTTATGGAAATGAGCGCTTTGAGAAAAAAAAAAAAAAAGAAAGAAAAAGAAGAAATCAACAGAAAATGTATCCTATTTCTTTAAAAAGGGGCACAAATTTACTGTGAAGATCATCCTGGCAAAACCACAGAGGGAAATGTCAGGAACGGAGGAAAAAAAAGAAAAAAAGGTTCAAAGAGAAAATAGCTGACTGACTCTGTAAGTGAAGCTAAGCTCAAAATGAAAAATGTTCATTATATGCCCGTCAAGGTGAAAGGAAGCCATCTCCTTCGCTGCTGCAGTTAAAATGTCGACCTCTCCTTCTCCGAGGGCGAAAAGAGGGGAGACATGTAAAAAGAGGAGAAAATACTGCTTTATGTGTGTGTGTGTGTGTGTGTGTGTGTGCATACATGTCTTGTGTGTGAGTGTGTGTGAGTGTGTGTGTGTGAGTGTGTGTGTGTGTGAGTGACTGATCTGAGCTCCAGTTCAGACAAGGGCAGAGATGTTAATGGTTCTGCTCAGTAAAATGACCCTCACATCCGTTTCTTCATACATTTTACAGTGCTTCAGAAGTCCTCATATTTTCCCCTTGTCAGCAGTGTTTGTGTTTCACTGTTGTGTGTGTGTGTGTGTGTGTGTGTGTGTGTGAGTGTGTGACCTCTACAGCGAGCCCGGCGCCCCCCCTCGGACCTCTTGCTTGTCTCTTTGTATGTACCTGCTCATGTTAAGGCTGTTAAATCGCTCTCAGGATGCATTTTATTCAGCGGCGGAGCAGAATGCTGCGCTCGACCTCTGCGGATCACAGATGCCGTCCCCGGTGCCTCATTACTGACAATTTATATAATCTAATGTTACTTGAAGCCCTCGCTGTGTTGGCAAATGTGTTTATTTTTAAAGCGGATCTCACTCAGCGTTAACACTACAACCGCCATCGCAGCCACCGCCGCTATAAATCCTGGAGAAGATAAAGCAGCAGGTGGGAGTCGAGCAGCTGACCATTTTTTTTTCTTTTTTTTTTGACAAAAACATTTCGAACCGATCTCGCGCGTCGAGTGGAAGCCTCACAGTTCTGATTTGTTGGATTCGGCGCTCGTGCCGAGGCCCGTTACAATTTTCATAAGGATCGGACGCCAGCGTGGCCGAGCTTAACGATCTGTTATGGATTCTGAGCCGACCTTTCACCTCTTATACGCCAGTGTTGGACGGGAAAGATTCTTTGTGTGCAGATATTACATCCCGTCATTAGAAACCACGGCTGCAAAGTTTTTTGTAATGTTTCAGTCAGCGGGGGAAAGTTTTCCTGATGGAAATATTTATTGAAGACCAAAACTACCAGGGAAAAAATCCACCAGCGAGAATTCTTCGTGTATATCTTCTTCCTCTGTGTCCAGAAACTAATAAAAACACATCACTGTTGTGCCGGCTGACATGTTCCTTTATTACCACGAACACACACACACACACACACAGTTGATCGTGACTCAATCCGACACAGCTTGTGACGACTCACCAAACGTATATATATCACTCCTCAGCTCAAAGTAGTCCCCGACAAATCCACTATTTCCTGTTTGAGTGACTTTTCTTAGAAACTACAGTGAGAAGCTCTTTTTTAAGTTTTTTATAGGAAAAGATTTGGTTGTTTTTTCAGTCGGCATCAACCTTTCAGATTCAAAACTTCCCCCAGATGTTTGCAGCTAAAAAACAGATGTTAAAGAAATACATTTTAAAACTTTATGCAGTTTGCAGAGTGACTCTTTGCATCAAAGCAGCTTCGGATCCTCGTTCCATTTCTGCATTATAACAAAATAAAACTAAACGTGATTGTTTTTGTCTCTTTGTCCATCGTTAAGTTTCAGTTTCAGCCCTCAAAGGGAAAAATTAGCTATTAATTATCTGTATTGCTGCACTTCTCACTCATGGCGTAAAGTTCAGTCGAGATAAATTATTTTTACATCAAGTCAAATTAAACAAAAGACGGATTAACAGTGACAGTAAGTAAGAGGACGGCACCGGGCCTCGGTCTTTAACAGCAGGTCCTCAGGGTTTCTGCGGTGGTGGGTGCCAGATTTTCATGTAAACACGATGATTTTACACCCAGGATGAGTTTGTAACTCATGGAGCAGGAGACGTATCGTCCACACAAACCGCTGGAGAGGCTGCAGAGACGCTGCTGACGCGTTGATACGTGACTCGACACGTTGCTGTAGTCCCAGTTTCATCTGCAACAACGTTTCATACGAGATCACGCATGAGTTTGGAGTTGAGGGTTCATCGGCCTGAAAATCGCTGAAGCTGTAAAGAGAAAATAAAGATCAGAGGCAGCTGAATATTTAAGTGCTTGACTTGCGACCTTTTCACTGAAACTGAAACACTGATTTCTCACCTGGTTGTGTAAAATGAA
Organism: Acanthopagrus latus; assembly: GCF_904848185.1. NCBI lineage: Eukaryota > Metazoa > Chordata > Actinopteri > Spariformes > Sparidae > Acanthopagrus > Acanthopagrus latus. The sequence goes on from NC_051061.1 coordinate 23,066,499, forward strand.
CTGAACAGAGTAACAACGTTTGTGTTTCTGCTCTTCTTCTTCTTTCAGACACTGACTGGTTACAGTGACGTCTCTGACTTCAGCCTCAGCTGCAGCAACAAGTGACTCTTCCCTCCTCCCCCGACACCTTCCGACCTCTGACCTCCAGCCTCCCATAGGTAGGATGACTCACCGTCACCTGGACGCACACATCCGACCGATAATGGTGCAAAATGTTTGAGAGCTTTGTTAGAGATGATACTGTACATAATCCTGAGAAACAATGAGAGCGGAACATCCAGATCTTCACCTTTTAGATATAAATACAGCATCTTAAGAGGGTTACAGCCGAACATGACACCGGCAAATATTCAATAGACCTCTCACTTACCAGGAACGATAATGAGAGGGAGGAAAAGTCAGCGGCGGAACAGTTTGTTCTCTCAAAATGTGCTTTCTAATGAAACGATGCCGAAGGAAGAAGAAGAAAAATGCAGACTGTTCTTTTCTCTTTTTTTTTCTTTTTTTTTTGTTTTTTTCTCACACAAGAAAAACAACAAACTGTTCTTTTCTGCTCGGAGAACAAAATAAAAAAAAAAAGTAGAGAAAGTAGAGAGAAACTAATTTGGAGGACGGAGGTGACCTAAAAGTATATAAAACAAAAAATAATAAAACAAAGAAATCTTTTTCAGTACACTGCTTCCTCTACTTTCTCATTATTTAGCACATCTTCTAATTAAAGGGAGGCTCGGCAGGTCTCTAAATGCCATATTGACTTAAGATGCAAACCACTGGACAACAAAGAAATACCATTTTTCTTCTTTTGCCATTTTGGGTAATGAGCCGCTGTTGGAAAATGCTTTCTTCTCGTCAGCCCGGGCTATATGCAGCCGGTTAAAAGACATCAGAACAGACTCATTGGAATGATAATCTAGTACGTGTCTGCACTTACGGAGAGAATATCTCCAAGCATGTCAGACTTGCATCAAAGCCGCCGTTGCAATTTTCTTTTCAAGGGCAACTTGAAAGAGGAAGTCAGGAAGAGAGTGGCATTAGTTTCGTGTTTTCTTCCCTACAAGGCAGCGGGTTCAAAAGTAACCCGGCGCCTTGTGACGGCGGGAGGAGGAGGGCGGGATGATTCAGCAGGAACCCGGGAAACGGCCCGTCTGACTGATTCACGTTTAAACATGAGCAGGAATATGGCTGCTCCCGGGGAAAGCTCCGCGGAGGAATGGGAAGTAACCCCCCTCCCAAAAAAAATAATCAAAACGTCTTTTTATTCAACTCTTCCTCTCTTGTTTTCTCCCCCATAAACCTGGTTCTCTCTCCCTGTAGCATTGTGCACACATAACAGCGCCTACTGATTGGGCTTATTTGAAGCACGTAGCCTGACACACACAAGAAAAAAAAAAAATGAGGAGAAGAGGAGATTTTCCTGTGTCACAACGGGATTGAATGTGGTTCTCCAGAAGAGGAGGGCCTGAGAGGATTATATGGCTCAGTGGGCGCTGTATTGTGCAGGGAGTGGATACAGCAGGTACCCACCGAATCCCAGCCAAGAGACAGACACAGTGTTGCTAGGGATAATGTTGCCTCCCAGCAATTAAACTCTGGAGGTTTTGGAGTGGTTTAGGAGGAAGCTTGTTAAATTATCCCATCGCTTCTTTTCCCCCCTCTCTCTCTGTGGCTCTGCCGCTCTGTCTCCTCTTTTTTATTTATCAAATTTTTGTTATTTAGTGCTTCTCTGGATGAGGACTACAGGGGGAGTCATCTGCCTTGAATGTATTCTGCTGCCTTTTTTTTAAAAAACATTTTTTATTGAATCCTTCCTCCGGTTGGGTCTTTCCTTCACTCTTCCAGCTCCACTCTCTCGTTCTGTCGAGGTGAGGACGACGGCAGAAGAAAAAAAAAATGCCAAAAGCTGCCAGCTGATGGCAGCTTTGAATTAGGAACATAAAACATACAGACACTCAAACTGTGGAAATAATCTAAAGTTAATGCAATGTATTAAAACACTCAGCCGTGAGATCAACGTCACTGTTCACAGTCAGAGGCGGTTATTAATATTCTGCAGGAGCCTCATAACACTGACATACATCTGAGAGCACATCACACCTGTTTGTTTAATGAAACATATCTGAAGTAAAATCAGGATTTGTTGGAGAAAAGGTTCGAGGGCTGTTTGTTTACGTACGAGAAGAATCATGTCCATCGTTTCCCTCTTCACATATTCCTCTTGTTTTCATGCTGCTTTTGTCAAACAGCTGAATCTGGACATCCCAGATACTTTATTAGTCGATGTAAACAACCTACTCTTAAGTCTGCACCACTGCTGGATAGTACAGTACATCTGAGCTACTTAAACCTGTTTTTTTTTTTTTAATATATATCTATTATTTATGATCTCTCTACTTCTTCTTTGACAGAGGTTAAAGCTGCAGATTCACTTTGTAGAAACCAAGAAACATCACTGAAATCACAGTCTGAGTGAGACAAATAAATAGTTTAATGCTGCTTTCATGTACATCTATAATAATCCAGTAATATACAGTAACTATGTTTGCAGAGGTGCATCGTCTTGAGGTCGACTGTGGTTTGAAAGACGACGATTATCACACTGTGTACATCTTCGGTTTCATCTGTCCGGACATAATATTCCCTGAGATTGTGTCATACGATGAGAAATGTATCACTGACAGCAGCTGTTCCTCTTGCATAATGTCGTCCTCTACTTTTTATATTTTATGCACATTTTGCTCGTAATTCTATATTTTTTTTTTGGAGTAAAATGTTAAGACTGTTCAGGTGCTTCCACTTTCCGTTACAGTCATCATCCCTCAGATCTTCCTATCGGAGTTTGATTGGTTGGACTGTAAATAAACACACCAGCAGCCTGTCCTGTTCTCTCAATTAGTGTTTTCTCCCAGTGAATTCTGGGACATGTAGTGTTTAGAAACCGTACCTGCAGTTACCAGAAGTAGCCGTGGGTGTCACTGAATCAACCGGGAGTGAAATCTCTTTATAAGCATCTTAATTCTTCATCCGTCTCTGGGCAACACAACACGAGAAGTGATCTGCACTCCAACACAGCTGCAGCTGCTTCATGATGCATTCAGGTACCAGCTTTGAAAAATAGAAAGGGGGAACTTACTGTTTCCTCTCAAACTTTTGCTGAATTTACTTTGTGGTTTTTTGTTTGTTTTGCCTTTGATTTCAACCTCCACAAAAGCTCCTGTCTTAGGTTTTTGTTTTTTTGGGGTTTTTTTTGTGTCGCTCCCTAACTTTGACCACTGTCCTCGTCCTCGGGCGAACAAACAGCCCATTTCAAAGGTGAAAGTCTGCGGCGTTCGTCATGAAAAAAAAACACATTCTCTCATTTATTTCCAAATGTGACACCGTGCCTCCTAATACCCTTGGGACTTCTGTGTCCGTAGTTCCAGGTCGGTTCCCAACAGCACAGCAGTGCTGCGTTAACCTCTTTTCCATACCCCTACACACACACACACACACACACACACACACACACACACACACACACACACACACACACACACACCCCAAGGTAACTGTGGGTAGTAGAGCCCCAAAGCTTCGTCGTCCAGGACAAATTGGTAGCAAGCGGCTCATTTACTCGGAGCCGTCATGAATGGACTGTGCCGTGACTGTGTAAACAAGTGCAAAGACTCCCAAGGGCATTCCTGCATAAATAATGACTCCAGGAGATGTTTGCCATTTGTACCACTCACTGGTTGCAGACATGGGTCAGCTAGTCTCCTCTGTAGGGAGTCTTCAGTAAACAACAGCCGCCGTGTCCATTAACGACTGTGTGTGGAAAGTTTACCTGGTCACAGGTGCAAGGGCTGGTCTCCCAGGCTGCAGGACGCTGGGAATTTATTTGGCTCTTTCGCTTGTTTACCTGAAAGCGTTTGGTGTTTCAGAGACGGACCAACACATGTTCTGCTCCGGCATGTCTGTGTTTGGTTGGTTTACGTTCTTCCATGGCAAGTTTAAAAAAAAAAAAAAAAAAAAAAATGAGACAGAGCTCCAAAAAAAACAAAGTTTCCTTTGACTCTCAGAAGAAGTGATTTTGTCATGTGGACGTTTGAGGGATTGTGTTTTGTCATCCTGCCAGACTGGAGTTTTGGGGGAAGATGAGGAGTCAAACCGCATCACGTCTCCTGTCACTTTAGCCGAGTGCAGGCCCGTCTACAGTCTGAAGAGTCACGCATGCACAAGAAAAAGTTTGAGTGCCAGCTTCTTTTTTCGGTGTTGCTGGTCTTTGATAACCTGCAGGAGCTTCCTGTTGTCAAGTTTTTTCGAGGAGGGTATAATTATTCTAATTATTAGTGCTCCTGCCTTTCACTGATGTTATTCTCACCTCTGCAAATTAACTGGACTGAAGAATCCAGCGCTCTCCAGTATGATTAAATTGCTCCAAACATGCTCGGTGTGAATGCACCTGAGGTTGATATTAGAGGAGTGAAGCAGCTGTAAACACTGTTTTTTGATTAAGCTGCTCAGGTTCGTCCCCGGTGTGCGACTGAACACTCCTGTTTCTGTGACTCAGTCGTTACCAGAAGCTTCCTTTACTTATTTTGAAGAAATCCTTGAAAGTAGAGTAAAAGGTCAAACGTGTTTTTTTTTTTTCGTTTTTTTTCTGTGAGGAGAGAAGCTGCTGTTAATATGGTAAGTAAAGTCAAGGATCTCATCTGAGAGTTGGACTTTTTATTGTTGAGATGTTTTCACACACACACACAGATTTGACAGATGGAGTTTCTAATTCTTTAACTTTATTAATCCCCAAGGGGAAAATTAGGTTATCTCAGCAGCTGGTGCAAAAAACAATCAAAATACAATACAAGGGCAAATATAGAAACAATAAAGTATAAGTTATCAGTCGTTCCAGTAGCGTATTTTCGCCCAAGTGTGTGATTTGAGGTCACAAATGAAAGCAGGCTATCTGCTCCTTCTGATGACTGCAGTAATTATTACAGGTGGAAACGAGGAAGTGAGGAGACGTAGTAGGAAGACTGATGGGGGAGAGGATGGACGGTCAGGTTGACTGAGCACCAACCATCATGGTCTTTTCCTAAACACAACCAAACTGAAAACTCACGATGTGTTATGGAAAGATGTCACGGTTAGACGTGACATGTTACACGTGTCGGGCAGCAACAAGAGGTCAAAACTAATGCATTTTGACGTCGATATGAAGATAAAAGATGTTGAAAGACAACCAATCATACACATCCAAACACATATTGACTGAAAAAGCGCCTGTGAAGGTGAGTTGTTCATGTGGTCGTATATTTTCAGGGGTGACAAGTCGGCTAACTCCACGTTTTGCCCACCGACTAGTAAAGAGCAGCTCAGAGGTGGTACTTAAAACTGTAGAAGTTTTTATAAGCTGCTATATATAGAACGAGTGGGCAGAGCAGCCGGGAAAATCATCATAAAAGCACACTACACACCACGTAAATGAGAGATGCTTAAGAACCACTAAACCTCCACTAACTTCCCCTTCTGTGTGCTCCTGAGACGATGGATGAAGTTGTGCATCTTCGCTGCAGCTACAATTATTCACTGTGATATGACTCAAGGTCAAAGGCCAAGCAGCTCCAGGACTTTGTTGTCAGTGTCCTGGTTCCGGTCGCTGTTAGCTGCTAACTGCTGCTAGCTGCTTTTTAAAACCCCCCCCAGGTTGCACAATACACGTGTTATGAAAACATCATACCTCTGTCAGGTCCAAGACGCAATGTGCTCCGTTTGTTCAGCACAAACTGTACAAGCCACATTTTTCAAAGGATCTAAGAAAGGAGGAACATGTTGTTTCCCAAATTCAAAGAGTTAATCCTCGTCACGGTGGCCATTTTCGGACATCCACACTCAGCTTGTCATCCTCGGCTCTGCATTGTCAGGTTTTTGGTTCGGCTTTCAGCGGTCTTACCTGTAAACTGTCAGCCTCAGTTTCTCGGGGGCTAAGCTGTACTTTGAGATGAATGCGAACATTATGGTGCACCGACCTGATATCATCTCCAGCTCCGTGCGCATTATGTGTCTTTTTGACTGTTGTGTTGCTGAACGTCGGCGGGAACTCTCCGGTCGGCGATGCTTTTTCCGTCGGCCACCCGGGCAGCGAGCGGCGCTCCGAAAATTGTGTTTCATAATTGTTTGGCATATAGGTTTTTTCCGCTCCAAGCGTGGGTTTGAGGGAGAATGGAAAGCAAAGAGGATGTGTCAGTGGGAGAGAGGGGAAGAAATAAAGAGGGAGACAAAGCAACACCCACTCCTCATTAGCTTAAACATTGCGTGTATCCGTTATCCTGTAAGATAACATTTTGAAGAAGGAGGAAGAAAAGAAAAAAGCGGAAGCCCACATCTCCCGCGCCACGACATGGGATGGAGATATAAAACAAATCTCCACACTTAGACTCTGCCATCTGTTCATCTTGGAGAAGAGCACGCCTTTGCGACACTTTTTTTTTTTTTTTTTTTTCCTCCCCTCCCTTAGAAACCATCAAGCTCTCTCAGAAACCATCCAGCATGACAAAGTGACGCGCCTGGATGCCAACCCCGTGGCTGCGTGTTTTCTTTCTCCTCCCTCCTTTTACAATTTCTACTTTTTTTCTTTTCTTCCCACCCCCTCCACACATAGTTTGCATATCTAAATCCAGTTTTTGATAGCGTATGCGGAAATACAATGTGACATAATACAATTTTGAGCTCCATGTGAGAAATGGAAATTATCTGTGGTCGTGATTGTCGGCGGCGTGTTACAGTAATCACTTTCTTCCCGGAGCGACGGCGTGACTCACTCACAACTTGACCCGCTGTCGTTATCCATTCGCTCTGACAGTATTCATGCGTTTGGCTTGATATTTTGTTTCCCCCTTCAGGTGAATTAGAAATGAATTTGGAAATAGAATAAATAAATAAAAAGGAATGATGAAAAAATGAGTAATCCTCTCGCAAATTGGAACAAGGAGTAAATCCCACCGGCGGTAAATCCCCCACTGTTTCCATCGCTCGCTTTTCTTTTTCTGTCTCTCCAAGCGCCGTTTGGATGCTTCGGAGGACGACGTGGTCGATCTTCACAGCGAAGACGCGTCATGGGCTGCTTCTCTGTGATCTCCACAGCCAGACAAACTCCCCGGTGGTCTAATTGATACAGGATGTGTTTTTTTCAGGTCTCCAGTGGAAGGTCACATCACATGAGTCCGACACACCGCGGAGATACAAGAAGAGAGCAAAGACGCTATTAATACCACAAGTGGCTTGTTAGATGTTGCCGGGATCATTTACTTTCATTTTTTTATTTCTCTCTCTCCCTCTCACACTGAGACCGACTCTTCCCAATTTGGCTTATTTACCAGCTGAGTCGCCCGTTTTATATTTAAAGTTGGACCTGGACTTCTGTATTTTGGATCAGAAGTTGCAGCCGTTCGCTCCAAATGTTTGTTGAAGATAAACATTCATAAATAGACTTCTTCTTCTTATAATTCAGCACCGACAACAAAACGAATTTCATTTCAGCAGCATATTTTGAGGATTGTATTATTCAGTTTAGCCACATGAGTGAAACTTCCCTCTGTGTTTAATGTTTCAAATACAATTAACTACAACAAACTTCTTTTATTCATCTTCACTCCACCGTGATTTCATTTTCTGACCAACCAGGTGACCGGCGTTAAAAATAACTTCTGCTGATGGTTTCATTTGGTTAAAGAGGCCTCAGAATTAAACTGAGACTGTTTCAGAAAGAGCAAAACAAGTCTGGATGTGAAGCTGAGAGCTCACAGTAACAGGATCCTTCCTGCTGACGCACCAAAACTCAATCGCCATCAATATATTGAAAATCAAATCTGTGGACATGACGGTAAAAATAAAACAGTTCCTCAGTCGCATAGAGATAAAAAATATAATTTAGTGCCAATTGTGGCCTTTAAAGAGATTAACCCAGATAATTTAGTTATGATTCAGATTCCAGTTAAAGTTTAATATTCATTCATCATTATTTCTGGGAACTGTGTCTGATCTTTACTCTAACCTTTAGACAAATCACACTGTTTTCTAACTAGTCGTGCACATTATTTAACAGTATTTTACTTTTAACTCGCACTATATTACATTTTTATTACATTTGTTTCCAGATGAGTCACAGATATGTTCAGATTTGTATCATCTTGACATTTTTTGGTGTCATATCACGTTCACATTACATCCATACGAGCTGACGTTCATGCCAGGATGTGACCGATGTTTGTATCTGACATCTGTAAGCGTGACACTGCCCGATATTTTTAACAGGATGTCCAGCTGGTGACAAAACCAAGCAAAACCATTTGAGTGTTTTTCTGCCTCAGTCTAACTACACCATAAAACTGACAATTGAAGCTTAAACCAACAAACGTAAATGTAAAGTTTGTACATATTTGTGGATTTCGGAAAAAACGTACATCACCCAAAGTCATTGTGGCCTTTCAGGGAGCTGTTGATAATAAATAAAAAGCTCTAGTGTCTGTGTGTTATGATGCCTGTAAATAAAGGCCGTGCAGACTGAACAGAACCTGCTCACAGTGCTGATGCATTAATTGTTACCATGCAAATAAATCACCGTGCTCCTGATTGCCACGGATTAAAGCGGAGCTCGTGTCACTCCGTGTTGCAGACACTGGTATCTGGGCGCTGCACCCCGCCGCCCGCCGCCCGCCGCCCGCCGCCGCCCTCTGCCAGGCGGTGACACACGGCCGGCTATGCATCATTTTTTGGAGTGTTTGGTTGAAGCGGCGTCCTCTCAGCCCGCTTCCACCGCGCCGTAAAGAGGACATCCATCAGGACAGGTGTAATTTGCCATGCAGTCACGCTTCTCTGCTAATACAATTTGTTAACCAGTTGTTAAGTGTGTGTGTGTGTGTGTGTGTGTGTGTGAGAGTGTGTGTGTGACCCTTGTGTGTTTTCAGGGATTTAGTTTTGATTTATTTTTCTTTGAACTTTGAATAACTTTCTCAGTTTCTCATTCAGAATTCATTCAATTTTCCGCTCGTGTCCTTTTTGATTCCTCAGCTGTTTTTTTTTTTGTGTTTTTTTTCCCGTGTGAGGACACTGACGATCGTAATTTCGGCCGAGCAGTTAATTAACTTTTGTTTTATCAAAAATAATTAAGAATTTGTTCAAAGAAAGACAAACTTTTTTTTTTTTTTTTTTCCCTTTTTAATCCGGTTGAACGTGGTGGAGATGAAACAGCAGCCCTGAGCCGGCGGTGAACTGGTGCTGATACTCTGGTGATTTGCAGGCTTTAGCCGGTGTCCGCCGGCTGAGCGTGACACGGCGGTCGATGACACTATGTACTCCACACTCCAAACTATTTGTTGCTCGGTGACATCGAGGTGACCCAGAAAATTCTATGTCATTAAATGCTTGGAGGATTTTTGGCGGCCGGCCGCGGCTCGTTCTCAGTTCGACGACACGCCACTTGTTTCTCTCGCCTCAGTCCGGAGTGTCATCTTTTTGTCCGTCCCGCTGTAATGAAATTCTACAATTACTGGAGCTCTTCAGGCCGATTTGATGTTGTTTTTTTTTCTTTTCCTGCTGCTCCCCACCCACCACCCGCTCCCCTCCCCTCCGCTCTTGCATCACAGTCACAGCTTCTTTACACTGAACGCCACCAAATGGGTTTCCCAGATAGCCTCGCACAATGCAGTTTAATTCTGGTTACACAACACTAGATGTCACTCCAATGTTCCGAGATTAGTTTGATGTGACTGCATTTGCCCACAACCTAGGTGGACATCCCCATTCGCCTTTTAGTGCATTTCCACACGTCGGCTTGCATGCTTTCACATCACATTACATCACACATCCCCCCGTAGTTAACCACGGATCAAATGCTCGTGTCACCCAAGTCGGGAGATGCTGTCTCAGATAAGCAGATTTAAAGTGTGTGTTATTTGAGCAGAAAAACTGAAGAGGGGTTAGCACTGTGGTGTGATCCCGGGTCTCAGGGGGAGGCTCCCGCTTGTCAGAATGTGCTGTTGCAGGATCTTCCTGATGAAGTCATTAAGAAGTCATTAAGAAACCATTAAGAATCATTAAGTCGGCGAGGTGGCACTCCAATGCGCGCACAGCGAAGCGCCAGGCATCAGGAAAACTTGTTAATCACGCAGTTTATTTGTTTCCCCAGTGTGAGACTGTAAATACTATGACAGTGTGTTGAAGTGTGCATCCTAATGAAAGTCTGTATTAGCTCCTTTGCCAGTGTGTGAACGCCCGTCTCCAGAGGCGCCACTCTCATCATCACACAATGGCTGCCTCCTCGCCAGCTTACTCTCTAAAGCAATAAACAAGACCACGCGTTTCTGATTCCGTTCACTCATTTTCCCCTTAATCGGCCAGGTGGCTGATTTATAAAATGGCAGAGGTATCGAGGAGCGCCGTGCTTTGTTTTTCGTCCTCTTCGCTTCGACCTGTGATCTTCCAGGGCCGAGCGCTGGTGTGAATGTGCGGGTGTGTGTGTCGGCGTGTGGCTGCGCTCGTCGCTGCGTATGGGCACGCCCTCGCTGTTTTTCTAGCTGATTGTCTGCGACCACTAGAAGCCCCATACTGTGACAGGTCGGCAGGAGGAGGGCGCTGCTTGAAAAGCCACTGAAGGGCTCTTATCTTACTCATTAGGCCTGAGCGAGACGTTGCCTCCCCCCCCATAATTATCTCCATACAGTAAATCTCTCATTAGGAGGTCCCTCCAAACCAAACCCTCAGAGACGCCGGGCTATCTGCAGGATGAAGAGGGAGGGACGGAGGCTCAGGTGGCGCCTGACGCTGCTATCAGACAGGTTTAGGCTCCGTGGGGGGGCGAGGACTGACGGAGGTGGCGGGTACAAGCGGTATGCCATCAGAATACACAAAATTATAAACGTACTCCAGGATAAAAGAACCCTGATGTGGGTGATGATTCATAGAAGGACGAACTTGAAACTCTCTTGTCAGGGAGCTGCAGCTCAGACGCTGACAGACTCACCTGACGGGTCGCAGAGTCAAAGCTTCAGCCTCCAGCTTCATTTTTCTGTTTTGTGCTTATTTCATTTCCCTCCACTCGTGGTGGCTCCAGCCGCTGCCATGAAGGTAATTAAGTGGCTGTGTTAGCTATCACACTGTGTGATAAAACACTTCCTGCAATTAGCTGTTTTGGCTTCGCTCAGGTTGCTAAAAACAAAAGAGGCATGTAGCTGTTTATGTTTTTCTGAGAGCGGCCGCTCGCTGTTTTCTTTTCATCCGCGACTGAATTCTTTTTTTTTCCTTTTCCTTAACGTTAACCGTTTAGTTTCCTGCGTCTTTGATCAGGAAGCGGCTTCGTGGTTGCGTGCAGACAGGCGACGTCTTCCTGCTTACGGAGGCATTATTTCAGGAAACAGTTGGGGGTCGAGCCTAAAAGTTCAGTCCTGAACTTCAACGAAAAAAGCGTTTGTTTAAATGAAGCTTCATCTTTTCTCGACAGGAAACACTTCAGGTCAAATAACAAAAACTGTTTCCTGCACTGGATCGTCAACACGTCTGCTACCAGACCAGTGCAAAGAAAAAAATCACGTTAATACACCAGAAGTGTTTTTTCTAGTTCAGATTTATGTTCCAGGTTGATAATATGTTGATAGAACATATAAATGTGAATCTATATGTGAAGCTGTACTTTATATACTCAAGTTTTCTACCAGTTTTGATACTTTAGTTCATTTAATGTTAGATATTTTAAGACTTTGACTCAAGAACCATCCATATGAGTGACTTTTACTGAAATAATATTTATAATTATCCATTTTTTGACCCTTAGTAACAGTTTGTGACACTGTCTGAAGGGTTTCTTGTTCATCTATCTTTCACAGTCTGGTTTAGAGAACATTTTATCCCTGAACACACGACAAAATGATTTTTTTTTATGGCTGTGGAGAGATTTTTCTTTTTTTTTTTTTTCCTTTTTTAATTATGGAGTAATAAAAAGACAGATTCAAAATTCCCTCTGTAAAAGAAAAACAAACAAAAAAAAACAAAAAACCTTTGACTCTAGAAAGTCAAACAAAATGAAAATGCAAACTGGTGCATTTTTTAATTTATTTAATAATTCTTCGTTTGCATATTTAAACGATATTCCTAAAACTGAATGAATAACTGCAATACCAGCAGGCAGAGTTTAGTCTTCTTACAGTCGCCCTGGGGAAAAAAAAAAAAAAGACAAATTGAATATTTTGTTGTTGTTCATTGGAGGCTTGTTCTGTTATCTGTGCCGGCCTATATCTCTACCTGAGCTTGCACAGTCGTGTCCTCCTGAAAACACCTCAGCAGCAGCAGCGCCGGCACATATATATCTGTCATCCTCGACATGTTCCAGGGCTTCTGTCCAGCTCGGGGGGCCTCTGAATCATTTAAGCCCTGCGTGCTGCATCCAAACATCCAACATAAACAATAAAAAATGCAGGTGTGCTCGGGAAAGCGTCTCGTGTGATCACAGCCTCGTAAATCCCCGCATGAACTTTTACTGCCACTCAGCTGTTTTTGCAGCCATCGCTGGATATATTGACATGAAGTGCTGTCAAAATACCAGAAAAGGCTACGTGACAGATGGCCTTCGGCTGCATTATTCAGCTTACGGATGCGCCTTTGTCCACACATTTGGCTTGACACCTCTCCCCCGCTGCTTTCCTAGCCGGAAAAACACAACCCCTCCCGCTGACCGCACGACCCGGGTCAACCAACTTCTCTCAGGGATTAATCCGTGCTGTGTGTAAACACATTAACTGGCAATTAATATGGTGATTCTGCTCCAGATGTGCTTGTAAAAGTGGAGTTTGGACTTGGCAGGCAGCTTTCTCCGATCCATATGGGTTAGCCGGCGAAGCAATATTCCACCTGCTCCTGCCGCCATTATTTTTCACACAGCAAACAAATGCCCCAAATGAGAGCCACAGCATTTGGTTTAGCGGCGCTGATGAGGGAGGGAGGGAGGGAGGGATGGGAGGAGGGGGAGCTGTGACTGCCTCATTCTTGCAGCATTCATATACACCTGGTTAGTACGTGTTGAGACGTGGCACAGAATCAGTTTCTGCTCTTCCGTTATGTTAATTTCCCTCGTCCTCCCACACTTTTTGGAACATGATGATGTGAGGGTTTCATCAACAGCTGCAACTGTCTGTCGAGTGATACAACATTACTGCAGTATCAGTAGTTTTCTGTCGACTAGTTAAAGTCGACAAACTCTCACCTTCGGATTGCATTGATAACGCGGGAGGAAAATGATGTAAAGCGCAGAAATAGCGAACGCCTGTAGCGCCGGCTCAATCCCGTCTGTGGCATTTCACCTCCACCTGCTAACTCAGACACACAGCGGCGGCCCAGGACTCCTCAAACAAATTGAACCGAATTGCGCTAAATTACTTTTTTTATCGATCCGGCTTATTTTCGAAGCCGTGTAATTTAATCCTCCTATTACCAGGCCTATATATCATCTTTGTTTATAAAGAAAAAAAAAAAAAGGCCGATCGATAAAAAATAATACCGACTCTCTTTTTGAAAATGACGTGAAACATGATGCTGCAGGATTATCATTCAGAAGCGGCGTGTGGCAACCCGATCTGCCGCAGATGTGCTGTCACAGCTTCAGTGGGCGAAAGGTCTTATCTGACTGGCAGCTCGGAGGCATTAAAATAAAACAAACAGGGGAAAGTAACACAGTGAAACAGATAACGCTCGCGCCGGCGTGTCAAGCAGAAAGTTAATTTTTTTGACGCCGCGCTCGCCTGTCGCCGTGCCGTCCTCTCCGGTTTTCCCTCGGCTCCTCGTCAGGTGCGTGCAGGTCACAGCTGAGATGTTGTGTAACGCCCGCTGAGATGATCAGTCGCATCAAAGCAGCTGCAGGAGGAGTGATTGCATCCCGCCTCTGTTAAGTCATCAGGATTTCCTCAGCGACAAAAAAACATAAACGCCCACTAATTCAGAATTCAGAGCAGCACAAGAGAACAAGCGGCTAGTTTTCATGTCACACAGCCTCTCAGTTGTTTTTTTTTTTCTTTCTTTCTATGCCTCTGCCACAAGAATCGCTGCACTCTCATCATCTGAGAGATAGACTCCACGATAGAAATATAAATGTATGCATATTTTAAAGCCGTCCTCGGTAGAAAACACCCACATTTGAATGTATTTGTACTGAGCGAGTCGCTGGATTCCCCAGCTGGCTGCCTCAGTGCCGTCCTCGCTCCCTGCCTGCACCTCAGTGTGATTAAAAAGCAGGTGTACAGCGAGACATTGATCATATTTTTGAAATGACATGTGACTCCTGTGTATTGAAACTCATTAAATGTTCATCTTGCATTAAGAGAAAAACCTCCCGTGCAGCTGTTAACCTTGATAGTTGTGTGCATTTATTCCGTGGTCTTAGAGGCTTTAGAGGAAACCCTGAAACACAGACATAAAAGATATAAATATATGTGTGAAGATATATTCTGTGATGCTCCATATGTATTAAAAATATCGAGCTGGATTGTTATTCTTTAGATAATATCCAACTCTTGGAGCAGGATCTTATGCCAAAGCTTCTAGATTGGGAATTTAACTTTGCTTTTCAAAATAAAAGGGACATTAAAGATAGTTATGTTCTGTTTTAGGCACAAAGCAAATATTTCTGCACATAAAGCAGCAGAATGAGTCTGTGAATGTGTACATTTTGAAAAGCTTCATATGTTTGAATCTGCCAGTCAGCCATCCTGATGGATGAAATCATAATAATGTGTTGACTCACGACAGAAGAGACTCAAAGAAAGAAAAAAGGAAATATGAAACAAACAAACTGTCGCTTCACGACACAAAGGAAGGCTGTTAATGTGCTCGGGGGGGTTCAGTTTGCTTTAAAACAACTGGTGGAAACAAACAAAAAGAGGAAATAAATGACGTTATAAAAGCATAATGATGAAATTAATCTACAATGTATTCAAGGTGTTGCAATCGTTTGTGCACGAGAGAAATGTTGGAGATATCTGTGGGACTGTACAAGCGCAGGGGTTTGGAAAGTTTCTATCAACCTAAATCACCAACATACAACCACAGATGTGTTAAAGCTTTACATATATTTAAGCTGAATTATTAAATGTATGCTGTGACTCTGCTCTGGTTAGGTTATGGCACAGAAACCACCTGGTTAGAGTTAGAGAAAACATCGTATTTTGATTAAAGATACCTGGAAAAACGTATGTTAAACATCTTGTGTGAGTGAAAAGGTAAAAGAAAGCACTGCGTCCACGACAAGATGATTTACTAATAGCCTCCATGTGAGAGGAAATAATTGGAGGCGTGACCTTAATTTATACCAGCACCTATATCACCGCTGGGCCACAGAGGGATCATAATTAACTGCACCATATTACACTAAATTCATGTTAAAAAATGCTTTACGTGGCAGTTTTTTTTTTAAGGCGGCAGGGAAGCTTTGGCTTAAATTAGACATCACCAGTAAGAAAGTGAAACAGGATGCAGTGCTGCTGGCTGTTTTTTCGAGCAACAGCCACAAACCTCCCACTCGCCTCCACGCGGGGTCTGTCCTCCAGCTCGGCCCGGATGGACTACTGCTCCCCTGATGGTTGCATCCTTTCCCCTGAGGTCCGCCGTGTGCCGGCGGGTAAAGGGGAGCGATGCACTAGCAGACGCTGGCCACAGTTGCTCTGCCTGGCATGAGCATCGTGTTGGCTCCGACCAGGCCCGAGTCTTCCAAGAGCTCTGTCTTTTCCGGCCGGCCTGAGCGTCCGCATGGGGCCTGGCATGCTGTGCGTGAGCTTGGCATCCCGGACAAACAACAGGAGGTGGAGGCATCCTCGCTCTTTCTCTCTCCTGATGATCTGCTCCAAGGACGATTTCCCTTCTCTCAAAAACTGGCTGCGGTTTACGCACACAACAGCAGCCGCCGCCGCCGCCGCCGCCGCCGCTGCCGCAGCATTTAAAGACCTTCAAAAGGAACAGAACAGAACAAAAAGGGACTGAGGGAAAAGGGCTGGTTTGCTTGAGTCGTATTGTATAGAATCTCACCCAGGCTAATTAAATTGCATTCATGTTGGATACAGATATATTGACATGCAGAATCTGTGTCAGGGCCTCGGCCTCTGTGCCCGACAGAAGATATCAGCCAAAAGTGGAATATCAACAAATGACGTGTTTGTTACTGCGCGGCCGACAGGATCATGATGATCAGGGAGAATTATCACTGTTTCACTGCAGCCTGCTAATCACAGAATGTCTGGATTTTAAATGGTATGTTGTGCTTATTGTCTGGTTGGTCTCAGGATCAGGAAAAAGACGAGGCCTCGGTTTAAAACATCCATTTTTTTCTGCCACCCATCTTGCACAGTGGTCTCTGGTTTGATCTTAAAGCCAGCTCTATTGTAGAAATGTTGATATGATGGGCACGCCACGCACGACACGTCCAAATCTGAACATATCCGTGGTTTCCATCTGACAGGGCTGGTTGTGACAGAGGTGGTGAAAGTTAAACGCCTTTTTACAAGTTGTATCCGTAACGTACAACGACTCTCACAGCCGTCTCAATCTCATTCACACATTTCTCATTTATGACAGTTTTTATGCTGCCATTTTTCTAGCTGATGCACAACCAACTGAAATCCATACCTCGTCGTCTAGCCTACAATGCTCCGAGTTATTTCATTTTGCTCTGCTGGGAAAACGGTGTCGAAGAACCCGACACTACACTTCTACATTATTTAAGTCTCTCAAAGAGCTAGACATGTGAAAAGATTCAGACACAAAACCTGCCAAGGATGACGGCAATTTGTGGATCAAACAAAAAGATATGGCTGGCCTCAACAACATCTGAAATGCCTCAAACTCTGATGTCAAAAAAACATTAAAATCACAGATACAAGCTGACAAACAGATTAATTTCAAGTCTAAACTATCCAATAATGGAATTATACAAAACCACAATCTTTGGCGAGGCTTAAAACATTGACTTTTGAAAAGATTTGTCACTTCAGACACATCGACTGTAGAGTCAAATAAACAACACAACACAACAGCTGTTTGACTAATACAACCAATTATGACGACTTTAACACAAATATTGTCATTTGTCAACAGTATACATCAATTACAGAAAACAGAAAACAACCCAAACGCCAGAATAAATGTTAGCTAGGTATGTTACATTGAATCTTTACATTTGTTTAGGCTCAAATTTCTATTTCTCTTTCTTGTGCTCTGCTAAGGTTTAAAATACCTGGTTTGGCACCACGATCACAGGTGGAGACGGTCTGGCCTCCCGTGACAAACAGATGGAAATGTTTGCAAGTCTCCCTAAAATCACCCACCCTTGTCGCCACATAACCGGCTGAAACATCCTCATTTGGCAGCCTCGTTGCCTCTAATAACAGAATACATTGTGGATGTGAGATATACCACATTTACCACAGACGTCCACCTCGCAGAAATGTTAACTGCGAACATTACATCCTGGAGACTCGGCTGCAGGACAAAGAACCATCTCTGCTAATAACTTGATTCCAAGATATTATATACAACCAACATTCAAAATTACAAGAATAAGTCGATACAAATGAAGATAATCCACCCACTTACCAACATGTTTTAAACATTTACACAGTGAATTATTAATTTTGTGATTAATAGTCGCACCTTCAGAAGCATTAATACTGTCCAGTAAACATGCACATTGTAATGTGGTACTTTTTTAAATGCTCTGCTGCATTAATATAAATAACAAATGCTTCACATTTTTACATAAAAGTCATAATTTAATGAATTGCAGAGGGAGTCTGGCAGACTGTGCCAAAGGCTGTGTGTTTCCCACATTTTAACACTTGTGCAGCAATTTTCAAGTTGTATTGTTGCATTCACAGCACAACGTCTCAACTAACAAGTCCACTAAACGCCTCTGAGAGGAAGTCAAACAAACTAAAAACACAGTTTAACAAACTTCCTGCTACAGAAGCTGCCAACTGAAATCCAGACAGGCGCAGAAAATCCTCGCTGCCAGCTGTATTGTTCCTGCAGCCCGGAGGTGCAACTGCATGTTACTGACATCGATACAAAACTCCTTCTGCAACTATCTGACTGCGTTCTGCTCGTTCCTACCGGATCATATTCCGAAAGTTAGAAGCTACAATAGGTCGAAAAGGGACCAGTGATGTGAGGAGAAACCATCCGAACCTTCTGCTTATTATTCACAGCTCTTTTATTTTGTATAACATCTCTATCACTGTTCCCTTCAGCATTATCATATTGATCTCGTACTGTGGCTAATGAGCTGGAAGCTATACTCTCCTCTCCACCACACCGACCGACTGACTGACCACCAGGAGATTTGAATCCTAACAACGTCCTTCAGGCATCACGTGACCGACAGAAAGGGAGCATCTCATTTCCATACGGAGCTCTCCGGATGGCTAGTTTTCTGACCGCCCCAGCTGATGAAAATAAAGGAAACTGTATTTTAAAGCAGCGCCCTTCCTGCAACCCCCATAATTCATGCTGTTTATGATGTAAATATTTCAGAGAGGTGAGCTGACCCCACAGCATGGCAAAGGCCATTAATAATCATAAAAAATATGAACCGCCCTCTCGGTGATTAATTGCATGCGTTTTGCATAATGCTTTGTTTGCGGTGAGCTTTAAGCAATTTACTATCAGCCGACCAAACTGTCAAAGTAACCAAGGCTACCTCAAAGTGATTCTCATCACTGTATCGCTGGTAACACTGCTGTTATCTGCAGAAAGGCTCAAAGGTTGAGTCAGCCCGTTGTAAAACCGACAACTGTGACTAGAAACAAGCACGACTGCAGAGAGCGAGTCCTGAAAGTTTCACCAGGAAAGCTCCTCCGAAGTCGAATAGTCTATAAAAGATCAAGAGTTTCTATAGAAAACTGTAATTCATACAAAAATAAATACTACTTACTTCAATACTGCACTATAAATGTTTTCTTTTGACTTTTAATGAATAAACTTTCTAAGATAGAGATCAGAAACCGGGTTTATTTTAATAACACATTTCTCTTACAAAGTTGAATCAAAATGCTAAAATATCACTTTGTGATGACGTCTAACTTTTGCTGGTGTGAAGATTTAACGAGCTTGTTGTCAGTGTCTTTTTTAATAAGGGTCAACCGAGTGAATTTGTTATATTATGAAAAATAAACACAAAGGGAGTAAGAAAATGTGTAGCAGAAAATTAAAGCAACAGAGGCCGATACATCAGCCTCACCAGGGTACTGTTCCTTTCAGACTCCGTGGAGATATTTATACTTTGACTGGATCTGGGTGATATATTGATCCTACTGGCAGGAGTGTTCAGTATTGACTCGAATGAGCTGAGGGCAAAAAGATATCTGCCAAACGTTGTGAACCTCGGAGTCTTGGCAAGTTCAACACGTCCTGCTGGCTCGGCTGAGGACAGTTTGTCAGCTGGATCATTCACATTTATTTAATTTAACATTTTCATTTTTTCTTTTTAGGTAGAACAGAGTCATCACTTCCTCCTCTGCTGCACTATGAATATAAGTTGTTTTGACAGTTATCAACTTAGTTTTTTTTTTGTTAATTGGGTCGATTCCTCTACAACAGAAATATGAGGTAGATAACTGTTCTAATTAGACATGAAAACAAGTGAAGCATTCTCATGTTTGCATCAAGATTACCTCTTTAATTACATTTATTTATATATTAATCATTTGCAAAATTTCCCACACATTTTAAAGAAATTTAATTAGGTCAACATAATTAGTGGAATTACAATGCTTTTGGTAAATGGTTATATAGCTGCATAACATCTGCTGTCAACATATATTATTTGTTTTACTTTCAAGATCTCACGCGCAAAAACACAATAACCATGATGACATTTTGTCTTTTAATTACAAAAGGAGACTTTCAGGAAAGTTTCAAATTGAATGCAGGAAAGAAAACAACAGCCGCGGTTACAAGGACGATATGTTTTCACTCCGATCTGAATCATTTCGATTAAAGACTCTGACTTAAATCTTTACAACGACGATAAGAAACAAAGTGATCAGAGAAGACGGGCGCAAAGTGGTTCCACCCACTGTGAAGCCTCTAATCTGCTGGAAAATATAACAGAAGAAGAATAAAATGTTTTATTCAACTATACTAAAAATGTAGTTTCAAAGATCTTTAATTAAAATGTGTATCAGCCACAGAACAGTTGGATATGTTTCTATCCAAACATTCATCGTGTCAGCGTCATAGTAAATGCAGGTTATGCACTTTAACAGCTGCCACAAAATGTAAGAAAAAAAGATGCAGCGACTAACAAGATAATCCTGTAGAGGAAATCTGCATGTTTACATTGTTGTAAGTTGATAATATGTTCCTGTTAAACAGATGTTTCAGTGTTTACAGCACTCTTATTTTCATTCTGCTTGTCAGAGGACTATCAGGGTCTGTGCAGCAGCAGCGTGTTTCTACGCCGATGACACAGTGATGTGATGTAGTTAAATGTATGATCAGCGTGCTGTATAATCAACTCAGCCTTTAAAGTTACAAGACTTTATGAACTTTATAACTATAAATAATCATTCAAGTCTCCCGTGACTTGAAGCTGACGCATCCAGTTACATGTAACTAACGACACGCCTGATTTAAAGTGATGGCACAATGTTACAGCGAGCTTAAATCTCCTCAGACGCGGCTGCTTTCACTTGTTGCATACGGTGCACACAGTGGATTATGCTGTGTTGTATTTTTTACAGCGGCCTCTCGCTGTCATAAAATCCAGCTCAGCGGCGCACGGTTACATTTGGTGGTAAATCTGCTGGATTGTTTTATGGCACAAAGACAGATCGCTTCACGGCCCAGAACAGGAAGCAGGTATTGTTCTCGGGGTGTATTCAGAGGGTGAGCATCGAGCACGAGGAGAAAAAAAAAAGCCAAGTCGCTGTTTGTTTGTGTCCTTGTGGCAAACGATCCTTCCAAGTTCTCCAGGAGAAAATTGAACAGAGACGAGCTTCCTTACAGTTTTAGATGGGCTGTGTGCTTGATATAGCATGTGTGACCAATTAAAACACACAGCTGTTCTTTCTCCCATCTGTTTGAAGCAGCTCTGTATTATAGACTGTTGCGGTGTTTGGATGTGATGTGTCATTCTCACAATGAATCACCGGGCTCCTCATTTGTTCTCATCAGCCGAGCTGCTGTCTGATTTGTCCTCATCTGTCTCCCGTCCTCATGTTGTTTCGCTGGAGTGTCTTAAACTCAGACGATTAGACGACAGAAGCTGGTTTTTTGGGGGGGGGGAAGACGGGTTTTTTTTACTGGAAATGAGATCCTGAAGAGAGAGTGTGTGACTTTCTCAAAGAGGAAATAAAACAACTTTCTGTTACAAAGGAAAGAAACAAACTACAGATTCATGAGCGAACTCTCCAGGCCTCACGCGGTGTGGGATGACAAGTGGCTGATGCTGACTGATGTTCACAACTCTTAGCTAGATATTGCTCATCTTATGCTAGCACAGTAGGCTAGTTAGTCAGTGTAGGCCATTTGTTCTCAGTCAGTCATGAGTTTGCACCTTTTTTTTTTTTTTTACTGTCCCACTATTTTGTGTAAAACCAACAGAAGTCAGAATCGTGAGGTTGTTGTTGTTCCAGGACGGGTCGAGGTTATGATCTTTTAATGACGTGCTGTGTGTGCAAACCCACAAGCTGGACATTGACAAAGAAGTTAGCCGCTAATAAATGATGGAAAACAACGATTGTTATCACCATGTCATGCCATTTTTTATTTTTTTTGCCCAACATGTTTTTTCTCCCTACATCATCTTACTCATCATGCGTCACCAACACCAACATGGCCGCCACCTCGACACAGAAAAGGTCTAAATGTAAATCACAATAAATCTTCTCTTATTGACAACTGCAGTTCTGTGGAAGTTGAGTTGGTTCTGGTTACTGACATTTAACATAAGCTCATGATTTTAACACTTCTCTCAGTTTTACGAAGCATTAAGATTAACCATCTGTTTTCAAACCGTCCCTCGGGCTCTCGGAAAGACTTCACATTCTTTACAGAGCAAACAACCGGTCACAAACAATTGACAGATCATGCAGATCGAAGCTCCCCTGCAGCGCTAGTTACTATACCAACGAATCACATTTCACAGTGACGACAGTGTCGACAGGCTGAGCCCCAGGTTGACTGAGTCACCAGCGTGTTGGATCAGGCCGGCGACAGACAAAACTGACCAAACAAAGGGCTCCTCTCGTGGAACACTGCAAGCGCTGGCAGTCAATAGTCTTATTTGATGTAGATTCCTGAGAGGCTGAACTAACCCGCAGTCTGACTGAAGGTTGGCCCTGGATACAAACCAGCACCGCCGCGCCCCCCCAGCCACCCCTCCTCTCTTTGGACCAAGACAATACATCTTGTGGCCTCGTGAAACAGGTGCTGGCAATTTAGCCTGGACCAGCGAGACATAATGTTTGATTGGAGTGGAGCCGGATCAGATTGTTCCCTTCCAATTGAGCCACAACCAGCTGACATTTTCACAGTATTTAATAAAAGCCACTCTTGATTAGTGAGGCCTTACCACGATCTTTTTATTTATTCTCGGCGGCAGAAAAGCATTAATTCACAGTAATTAATGAACAAGTGGTGGAGGGCCTCGGAACAGCTGCCTCCTCTGGGAGGCTGGAGGAAGGGACTCTTCCCTTTGCCCTGATTAGATGCACTCCATTTCCAAGCTCCCCATGACACTTTTACTGTCTAATGATAGCTGCTGCTGCAGCGCTGTACCTGGGTTTTATATCACACAACATATTGGAAAAAGCCAGAGCTGTTTTTGGCCTCTGATTACGGCTTCTCTGCAACACATTCGTCTTTTTCTTTTGGGCGAACATACAAGAATGTGGGGCCCCAGACTTGTTGTCTTTATTGCAGTCCAGCACACGATGCTGACCAATTTCTCAGTAATCACATACCTAAACACCACTTTGCATGCTCTGTCCTGCAGCCACAGCGTTAAAAAAAAGAAGTGAAATCTAAACATACTTATTGGCATCAAAACTGAGATGAAAGTGTTAAAAAAAAAAAAAAAATCCATTTTCAGAATTTGATTTTGTGCAGCGGCTACAGCAGACGTGTTATGAGTCCATTTGGAGTCGTTCAATTCGCCATCCATCTTATAATGTGCTCGTTCCTGCATTGAGATTTTTTTTTATATATATATTTAGTTCAGAGTCATTTTGTTGTCTTCCAGCCGCTGCCTTCTCATATCCTCTGTCTTTGGCTGTCACTCGATTTTAGTCAGACGGATAAGCTGATCTCTTTTATCCACACTTGATCTTTTTTCTCTTTTATCACCACGTCTTGATTTTTTTTCCTCCCCCCCCCCCTGACATCCTTCTTCCCTTCCAGTTGGCTGGCCATAGAGCTCCGCTTTATGAAAACAGTTTAGACTTGAAAGGCAGGAGCGAGGTGGCGTTGGGGGGGGTGGAGGATGAGTCGGAGGAGGAGGCGGAGGAGGTGGAGGGGGTCGGCCAGCCCACGGGTCAGACTTTCATTGGTGTTTTGTCTGTCACTGTGAGAGCCAGGCATCAGCGCTTGGCATCCCATCAGCTGCTAATTGTCTGCTTCCTTCTTATAGATACTGGCTAAAGACCTGGGCTTAAATTTAGACTTGCTTACTTGCCAAAAGAACTAAGTTTTTCCTCCCACATGGAAGGAGAAGTGGTGGTGTGAAGGCAGGAGAAATCATTATAGTTTCTGTCACTTACTGGCGGAGAGACAGGTGGAAGTCACTGCTTCACTGCTGACACGAGCCACAGTTAGACAGCGGAGGATGCAAGATGTCTACTGCTTATCTCTCTGCAACAATATATTTACCTTATGTAAAGAAGAGAGTAAAACCTTATATTTCCTCCTCAAATATAAAAGCAATTTCAGATGGGCTAATCCTCACAGGTAATATACATATATTAACTGTATATATTCACAATCGATGCTAGACGGACTGATTAGAGGCGTTACTCGTACGTTCATTACTAGTTTCTGGATATGTTGAATATGTTAAATGTCTTCCCACAGTTACTCACAGATACTATGTTTGGAAAATAATTGATAAGTCAGCAACACAATGATCCTGTTACAACTACAGCTGGTGGATCTCCTAACACTCTGCTGACTCCGTTTATATCTGTAAAAACATGCCGATGTTGCTTCACGGCCCTCAATCCTGAATAACGCCTGAAATACTGCAGCAACAGACATGTTTCTATGTACAGATATGCTAATCCACACGTGAACGAAGCTAATCTCAGGTGAGCGTTTGTAATTCACACGTGAAAATGTCGAGTCCTTCCAAAAAATCTCAGTTTGTACGTGCTGTTTTCTTTTCTTATTACATCCCACATGAAACTGTCATCTCGTCACCCTTTCCTTAAGGCTAACCGTCCACTTACAATAATCCCCAACAAAAGCACTGTTTTGTCGAGTTTGAGTAACAGTTGGACACAAACAAAACTGCAGCATTATGAAACCAGATATTTGTGAAACATTTTTTAAAGATTTCAGATTTTCACTTGGAGCCAGTGGGCCTGCAGACAGGGTAGAGGGAGGTCAAGGTACGAAAAGATGCACTAGTAGATTGTTTGTCTGCCTTTTTTATGGACTTTTTGACAATAACAACAAATACACACACACAACATTGCTGAAGTTTTGTGATCATCATCACCCCGATGTTAACAAACCACCTCATTCCAAGACTTAGTAGCAAATTTGACTGGTAATGATTGTTTCTGCTTTCATTCTTATGAATGTGTTTCTCTTGTTTAATTTATGTAATTTATTTAATTTATTTGTTTATTTTACGTCTAATTTCACTTTCTTGATTGTGGTTGTGTCTGTTTATATCTCAGCACCTTTGAGATGATTGAATAAATGAAATGATGATCTTGTAATAACAGTTTATAATTTAAAAGATTTAAAGGAAATACTCCAAATATTAACACTGGAGAAGCTGGAACCTGCAAGTGTTTTGTCAGTTATCGATATTAAAACTTGTCAATCATCATTCTATTCTGTTCTATGTTTAACTAGTTGATTCACAGAAACCAGCGGCCTACAAACTAAACTAAGAAGTTGTTTCAAAGCATCTTTCCTTTTGCCAGATCTAAACCTGCACCAACCGGTTTTAACAAGCTCCGACTCGTTCTCTCTCTTTTTTTTATCACCTCTAAAATCAATAAAGGCAAACTCAGTGAGCATCACCCAACAATGCCAAAACAACAATCATCTAAACTTTTATTTTGGAGTGTTTATTTCCACTCAACTCTCTAAGTGTCCCTCTGTGAGCCATCACCGGAAATCAAACTGAGCAGGTAAATAAAAAAAAACAAAAAAACAACACTTTGATTCCTAAAAAAGTCGGGGGAGGGAGAGTTATCTGAGGAAACTGAGACTGACACCGGTGAACCCGCACGTCGTGTTATCAGAACTTCACCGACGTATCATACCTGGTGATTTAGTGCTTATACCAACATTTACACCTTCATTATATGATTGAAGGAGGCGCGGCCAGACCAATTTTCACCTCAATAATCAGTCGAGACTATTCTGGCGACATTACAAATGATTAGTACACGTGTAGCCGCACTGTGTGCAAGTTTTAGATATTACATTTCATAGTATGCCTGCCGATTAGATTGTACGCATGATCAAGTTCTGATGGTGTCACGTTGGAAATGGACAGCATATTTTATTCAACCTTCTGTTCTAATTTGTTTGAATGTATGAATAATGAGGAGAGCAGAGCGGCTGTCTATTGAACCTTGTATTTATGGGCCCAATGCATTAGAAAGTGCAATTCCTGAATGATAGAGAAACCCATTAAAGTAGTAATAAAATTGCAAATGTCTCCCCTTCTCTGTTTTCCTGCCTCTCAATATGGGCTGCGGAAACACGTCGCTCTCACCAACTGTGCGCGAGGCCGCTGGCGAACACATACATAGCAATATGATACCGAACACATTTCCCCAATCCAATTCCTCCCCGTTGCGTCGGTGAAACACTTGGTGAGATCCATCTTTTTCAATTACGCCGAGAGAGGACACACATTCCTTTAAGCCCGGAGGGAGAGAGAGGTTTTAAGGACAGGTCTCATCCCCAGATCTCAGGCTACATTAAAATGTATTGGTGCCATTGGATATTGAAGGAGAATCTGCCGGATTAATCGGCGAGACGCTGGCTGAGGAAGCGTCGTCCAGAGACACGCACACAGGCGCTTACAGGAAAAGACTGCTATGATAACAGATTCATGGAACATCAGCAACATGGCAGGACATGTTTGATGGCATAGTGATGATTTATTAAAGGGTAATTCCAGTTTATTAGAGTTTGGATCCAATTTTTGTAGCATTGGTCCAATAAGATCCATCAGTTACGTTGACAGTACTCACCAAAATATACAGTAAATGCTGTAAATGTCACATTTGCAATGCCTTCAAAATCAAAACAACATTACTGACTCTGATTTAACACTACTATGGTTCAGATTAACTGATTTTTTTATGCATAAGGGGACAGATGGCAGCAAAAGAGTACTGAATGGGAAATGAGTGACAGTCTGAGGAGTCACCGTCTCGTGATGATTCACTGAAGGTGCAAAAGGCAATTCTAGAGAAAAGATAGTTGGCCACCACCAAGCCAAAGCATCAATATTTGACCACCTTGGGTTTTCCTCCATATTACAAATGACAAAATGTGGTCCTTTCTGAGAACACTTCCAAGTTGCGACAAAAAAGACCAATGGGTCATGAAAACTTCAGCATTCAATTACACCGGTTGTAAACAGACTTTATTTGGAGGCCAAACTGGAAGTTAGCACACCCAAATAGTTGGAAATAATAATAAATCCCTCGCTGCACAGGAAAAATTGTCTTGGTACAGTAGGTCAAAGCGTAACCGGAGAATCTTAACTGTAAATTGTGTTTGCAGCGGACCGTTTGGGTCATGATCTTCTCCAATGTTTGGTTTGTTTGGCAAATCTAGAAGGTCGTTTAAAACTCAACAGACTCCATCCAGAAGTAGTTCAACTTGTCCTCAACAGTACTTACTTAAAAGAATTGACTGAATTAGACGCATTGTTTCTTTCTAGAGCTCATGAGAGAAAGTAAGTTGTACTGATCAGGCAGCTGGCAAGACTCTATACTTCAGTCTCTCTTTCAAACTCAGCGTCGACAGAACAATGATCGAGTGCCACCTTAACCGAGACAGATGGAGAAGTCTAAACAAATCAGCGGCCTTGATATCAAAACACATCATCGCACTGTGCCGCTCACCCAGCCGAACAGAGCCGGACTACTGCATTCGAGTCATTTGACAGCAGATTGAATGCCAATTGTTCCCGTTGCTATTGAAGACAAAGGCCAGATGTTGGTGTGACCCTGTGTAAAAGGGGTATTAGTTCTCAGATTAAAGCAAATAACTCCCCCCCAAAAATGTGCAATCCACAGATCTACTCATCTGTTTCCCTCCACTTATCTGGGTTCGGGTCACGGTAGCAGCAGGCTAAGCGAGGTAGACAAGACCTCCTTTCTCAGCCACTTCATCCAGCAGTTCCTGTGGGACTTGGAGGTATTCAAGGCCAGATGGGATATGTAATACCTGCAGAGGTTTATGGGCCTGCCTCGGGGTCTCCTCCCAGTTGGATGCATCCATGAGGCATCCTAATCAGATACCCAAACCACCTCAAGTGGCTCCTTTCAATGCAGAGGCGCACTTCTTATGCTCCGAGCTCTTTCCAGATGTCTGACCTCCCAACCCTATGTTAGCGTGACTCCAGCCACCCCGTGAAAGAAACAGAGTTTGGCCACTTGGATTTGCAATCTCAGTGTTTCAAGAACCACCTAAAGCTCAGGAATTAGGCAAGGGAATGCGGCAATGCACAATGTTATTATAGATGACGGGAGGGATGGTGGCAAAAAAAATAAAAAATATGAAAAAACACCCAAGTTGATTACAGTGAGATTGTAATTATCTTTAAAGCAATAAGCAAGCAGGGAACAGCAGAAAGGGGGACTGTGAAAATGCCAACACACTCACCTGAAGGCGTCGGCAAAGATTCACAAGTCACCCGCTAATGGCGTCGTCCAGCTGCAGTGTGAAGGAGCAGGAGCTGTGCAGTGAAAGGTTACAGCAGCCGAGTTTGCCCCCAGCCAGGCCCCCCTCGCAGCGCACTATAATCAGTTCAGTATGTGATCATGGTGTTTGGTGTGTGATCACTCAAAAACCCTATTGTGAATGGGGATTGAAAACACCAGGACGCTCATGAGTAATGGACAGAGAGGGGTCCCTGTTCCCTAACCCACCTTCTCCATCATACACTGCCACTGCCCTGCAGGCAGGCGCAGGGGAGGGTGGGTGAACCACACCAGCGGGTGGGGAGGCAGTGGCAGGGCTGCGAGCGTTTGATGCTCGCCCCACCTTACCCTTGATTCACAGCTGGTCATTTGTTTTGCTTTATGTAGCGCGGCGTGAGCGCTACAGCAGCCTTTCTGATCACCTTAAACATGCACGGGGGTGTGTGAAAACACGCCGGCAACAAGCCAGTCACATCCTCAGCTCCTAATCAGGGAGCCAGGCAGCGTCCCTCCTCCTCCTCCTCCTCCTCCTCGTAGTCCTCACTCCCCTGACCGACCAGAGGAAGGGAATTACATTTCCCCTGGGTGGCCTAGCACTGAGAAACAAGCCCCCACTGGCCTCGTGTTGGGGGAAGATGAAGATAGCCTGTGGGGTAGATTGAAAAAGTGACAAAATCTT
Source organism: Acanthopagrus latus (assembly GCF_904848185.1). Taxonomy (NCBI): domain Eukaryota; kingdom Metazoa; phylum Chordata; class Actinopteri; order Spariformes; family Sparidae; genus Acanthopagrus; species Acanthopagrus latus. The sequence goes on from NC_051061.1 coordinate 23,095,302, forward strand.
CCCCAAATCAGAGAGGTGACCTAGCCCAGATTGTTTGGCAGATTAAAAGTCTAAGTTTGTGATACTTTTCATTTGTCAGACTACGGTGATTGATTTGTGCTCTAAACCCTTTTTAAGTGCAGTGGCATCACGGCAGTCACAGGAGGCCGTGTCTCTGCCAATGACATTAAGAACACTGAGGCAGAGATATAGAGAGGCGCTCACCTCTGTCCACACAGTAGGATTATTTGTTCCATCCCACCATCGAATAATGAAAAGACGACTTTATCTATTATTTCATGTTGGTCATTTGACAGAATATCTCTTGACAACCACAAGTTATTTATTGTGGAGGAATACCAAACATATGTACAGGTTCCAACATCTCTAATGTGAAGGTTTGCTTCATTTCTTTGTGTTACATTATTGTGAATTTAGGACGATAGAGGACTTGACTATTGACTTTTTTTTTCCATTTTGCTTGTAAAAAGCTTCAAAAAAGACCCCATCTGCAAAATACATGTTCGGGTACGGCTATGTTGAACTTACCATTTCTTTGTTACATCTCTACGTATCTTAAGGTACAATTTAGAATTTGTATGTTGAGACGATGTGCCTATGGTTAGGAAGATGTTCATGTCGGGAGATGGAGGGTACAATGGCGTTGTTGCAATTGGAACAGATTGCGGCCAAGCCAGAGACCACTGTTCCACACTGTGTTTCGACATACAGTCTTTTTCATCACAAGTAACCAGTTTTGTTGCCAATAGCACAGCTTGTTGTCATATTACCATCTTGCCACAGTCCTGGCTGGAAAATATCTGTACATCTCCCTCAAATGATCAAGTTTTGGCGTCACAAACATGGTGGGAAATGTCCCGATGTCTCCCGTCGTTTAGCACTTGCAAGCGTTGAAAACACAGTCTCTAAAAGTGGTCTCTGGCTTGGCCGCTTTGGTTCTGGTTGTCACGATGTCACCGTCTCCTCCACCACCCAACATGACAGTCAGCTCTCATGTTAACATCATGTGACAGGTCTTGCAGAGATGTCAGTATGGTTCATGTAACACATACACATTTAAACTTTTTTAGATGCAAAGGCTCTCGTTGCAAACTGGCTCCAAAATGGTTTCCCTGAAAGTTTGCTGCTGCACGAAGAAACACTTGCGAGGTAAATCATGGTTAACATTGACTTTTGACACGACTGCATTAGTAAAGAACTAGGTTTAAGCTTGACATTGTGTTTGTGCGGTAACATTGACATGGCTCTTTCTCTATCAACATTATTATCTAAATCATGTTATTCCACTAAATCTTCTCTGAAGGCTCCATAAAGAGTCTGTGTCGTTTTAAATAGGCACTGGACGCCTCTTGCCGGATTCTCTGACCCCGTGAAGGTCACTGTCAGTCTTTGTAGTAAAACTTTATGAGATGAAAGAATTCCCAACTGAGTGGAGACCTTGGTCTGTAATTGCTTGATACCCTTCTGCTTAATACAAGAGGAAGAGAAAGAGAGAGACACTGAGGCTCAGACGGCGAGAGAGTCTCATCTGTGATGTGCACAGATGAGATTGAGTGACACGGGGTTGAATATTCCGGATGATTCTGTTGGACGCAGCGATCAGGCTCATCCTCCATTGTTTTTTTTTGTTTTTTTTTTCCCTTTCTATATTGCCACAGATGGGATAAGAGTGCGAGGGGGGCTTTTGTTGTCTCCGTGCTCATCGCTGCTCTGTTCTTTATGATCCCGATGTCCCCAGTCTATTCGACACAGAACCGGCGATTGTCTGCACAAACAAAACCTCAATCCCGGGCGATCGCTTTCATTGAGCCACAGACACTGTATGAAAATATGTACTCCGCTATTCAGGCACGGGAAAGGGCAGCCGTCAACAATACCTTTTGCCTTTTTCAATTCGCAGCGCACATCAAAAGACGACACTGGAAAAAATGCGACCGAGTTGCCAAGGACTTCACCGTGATTCCACTTTTTTTTTTTTTTTTTTTTCATTGTGGCTTTTTGTGTCCTCTTCATAAAGAATAACAATGGCTTATTGTCTCTGTGTCTCGCTGCGAGCCAGGCAGGGACTATCAGAGGAAGAGTAATAGGACGCACAGGTTGGGGCATATGCTGGCGCAGACATGGCCCCTAAACTTCCTCTCCATCATTCTCTCCATTTACCCACCGCTGAGGCACATCTGGGTCCAGGTGGCATCCGAACATGTTGTCAGCATGTTGTGGTAACTGCCTTAATGGCTTGAGTCATTCTAACTGACAAGATGGGAAAACAGACATGGCAGAGCCTCACTCAGCCTCTTTATCTTGTGTTTACCCACCACTGTTCCGCTGATAACAAAGAGCCTTGTACCTCCATGGCCTGCAGAAGCCCCGGCCAGGTTAGAGCCTACTGGGTTTTTGATAAAACAGATTAAACAGATCTGTTTCCTGCGCTGCAGTGGTCGACTCGTGCAAACACAAAACAGAAAAATAACAAGCGAGCGAGACAGAATGGCATTACCTTGTTGTTATTTTAAATAAAACGGAAACAAACCAAAGATGAACATTTCTGTGAAACGTGACACGTTATTTTCTTTCACCGAGGTCCAGACGGCATTAGATGTTCCAATCAGAAAATCTGCCTCTAACACTGCAAATTCAAAGTATCATTGTGCATAGAGCAGTTAAGTAATCAGGGTTAAATCGTTTCAGAAAGTATAACTTTTATTCAGTTTTGAATAGACGGTGCGAGGCGACCGTAGGAACATTTCTATTGCCGGGATGTACACCGAGCTCTCTTTGAATCATCGGTTCAAAACTGCGACTGACTGAGTTCAAAGAATTTATTCATGGGTGATAAAAGCGCGAGGAACAAGTGGATGACTTCAAGTCCAAGCACCAAAGTGTGGTTTTAAGGCTCTTGATTATGAAGGTGAAGAATTCTTAAACTGGCGACAGAGACGTTTTCTGCTTTAACCCTCTGGAGTCGACAATCACGCCGGCGTGATCAAATCACGTGACTGATTTAAGATGACGTAGCAGCAAGACGCAGCCTCAGTGAGTCTTGATTCCGACTTTATGTGTTGGTGCGGCCTTCAAACTATATACCAGTTTTTGGTATTTGTATTAAATTATTTGGTATTAAATTGTGTTGATAGGCCAAGTAAAACTGGAGTCATGATAAATAATAATTGCTGAGAAAAGGGGGGAAGTTGTGGGAGGGACAGCAGCAAAAGAGTGACAGCAGCAGTGACAGTGATAGAGACAACGACAGAGATAGCAATGTTTGAGAGTTGAGAGATTTGTGACATTTAGCGTGTTTGGAGTGAATAGTTAGTGTGTTATGTAGCGTGTAGTGTGTTTAGTGTGTAGTAGAGTCGGTTTTTTTGTTTTGCGAGTCAAAACAAGGAGGAGACTGCTAAATGTGGAGCAGGCAGGAAGGAGCTGAGGGAGACCTGAGTCTGAGGCATTGCCTACATTTCAATGTAAATAGTTACATATAACTTTGTAAATTTTAAAAACTTATTCATAATCACAAACCTTTTCCTTCTCGGATTTTATGTTTGTTTGTTTTTTTTGTGATTTTAGGTCCATTGTGTTAATACAGTATGTCACAGTGAAAAAATAACTGTACAACAACACATGTGAGGTTGCGCTAAAAATAATGACACCAAACAAGGCAAGGTAAATAGTTTTAAAGGTCCAAAACGGCCAATTATACCCCAGGCCCCAGAGGGTTAACGTTATAAATTAGATGTTGATTTCATGATTTAGTGACGGATAAGACTCATGATTTGACTCTAAATCGATCAAAATTAGATTTTAATTTAGTCAAGTTTAGAGGAAGTAGAACTATCAGTTCAAAGGTGCAATCTAACAGCAGCATCGCCGCCAGTGCTGGCAAACAAAATTGACATGAGCAAGATTATCGTTCACCTGGTTGCTACTCTGAGAAAAACGGAAAGCGATCTAGTGGTCGTTCGGACTGTGGCACCAACAATAATCCCACTTGGAAACACACAGTGAAGGGCTACGCTGAAAAAACAAAGTCATGAAATGTTTCTTAATCAGAAAAGAGAGCAACGTGATTTAAATAAACCTTCAAAGTCATATTTCATGATGGCATTTAAACGTGGAGTCAGTGCAAGATGGAAGATTTGCTGAACTCGTGTGAGATTTTGCACATTGTACAAACCAATTATGTTTTATATTTTTTTTCAAGATCATGTTCTTTCCCTTCTTTCCCTGTACCCTTCACCCTCGGTTAGGGTGAAGGTTAGGGTGTTACCATCCTGACACGACGCTCACAAAGCGCAGTCCGCTCTTTGTCCGGCTGTGATAACCTGCTCGAGGCTGTCTGCTAGCAGAATTTCTTCAGTACAGCTGAGCCACAACAGTTGACTTTACATCTCTGCATGCTACGGGATATATACGCTCACACAGACTTGATATATTCAGCATGCAGATCTCTGTGAGCCTGTATTTATGCACGGGTTCCTGATACGGCTCGATTTTTGCCCACACACATGCAGCTTAATACCTAAAATGTCTAAAATAAAGGATAAAAGTTAGCTCTGGATGAATCCTAATGAGCTGAACTCCCAAGATGAGCTCGAGGATTTTTAATTGACAGCACAGTCAGCTTGTTGCCGACACACACACACACACACACGCACATCAAATAAATTGGCCCCGGCCTCCGTCGAGCTTCGAGTGTTGCATAAGAGCTTCCAGGTACATTTTATGAAAAACAACAGCGCGCCTTTTTACCTGAATAAAAACCCGGAGATTAGTCCTTGTTTGTGATGACATGTGGAGATGTGATGACCCGGAGGAGTTAAGGGATATTATCCGGATAGAGGAGGGACTGTGAAGCGCCATAAGTTACACTGAGACGTGCACTTATGTTTAATTAACGCAGAGTTCAAGAACTGCTGGCTTCATCCGTTACAGAGACGGGCAGACGGAAGCTCCTTTAATTGGGGATGAGGGAAAAAAGAAGGAAAAAAAAAACAATTGAGTCGAGCGGATGGGTCACGCGTTTAAGGTCAACATTTTTCATAGAAACCTCCGATCCTCTCTCTCCCTTCCAGCCTGACTGACTTCGTCACAGCTTTATTTCTCTATTTGTGTGCCGAGAGATAATGAGTTTAGAGTTGAAGCTATAATTCATATATTTTTCATTTCCGCCTCGGTGGAAAAACAAGTTATTTTTTACAATTTGTTAGCGCTGGAAATCAGGGCCAGTGACGTGACCTGAGGATGGACGGAGGTGACTCAGGTAATCAGCGAGCCCATAGTGTGAATTTCTTTTATTTCATCAGAGCAAGTCGTTGAATTACATTGTCACAGAGGTGGTTTCAATTTACACAAATACAGATTAATGCCGAGTACTGTGGCACTCATTTCATTATTGAGATCGTTTCCCTTTGTTGACCGCTTCATTTGCTATTAGCATTAATGTTGTCGATGACACCGCTGACAATGAAAACAAGATTGAAACTAAATGGAAAGTACATTTTTGAGGGATGATATGACGTGAAAGGGAGCAGGTACGAGTGCAGTGAATAACACAGGTAGCCTCCAGGTTTTTACACCGTAATCTGTATCTAGTCTGATTCTGTGTTGTAGGAAGAAGACGGCAAAGATGGCAGCTTAATAAGTTGTGTTACTTTCAGTGTGTGGCTTCTTTCACACAGCATAGGCACGATGTACCTTTATTCCACCTCGTCGTCCGGTGTTAAATGTTCACACGTGGAGTGGAACAGCTGCAGGATTCACAGGACCACACTCATGCACGCCCGGATGTGTTGTTAAAACACGAGTGCATCTTCGGCCACTGTTGCTTCAGGAATGCTGACATGCGATCCAAAATCACACACTGGGGCGGCGTTGTTTGGTTCTGCATTAGCGTCCTGATGGGTCGTCTTTAAGGCACTGTTGTGGGTTTTAAAAGGGTGTGTATGTGTGAACTACTACAGTCTCCTTTTCCCCCTGCAGCATATCACACTTCTTCTTCTTCTTCTTCTGCTGCGTAATGTAGTAGCAGGTTGGCTAACAGCTTCTGGTTGCATCACCGCCACCCTCTGCACCAGACGTGGCCTATGAAGCTGCACGGTGAATGCTTGTTAGCTATAACATTGGCACCAAGAGGCGGAGGGGATGGCAGAGCTATTGTTAAAGGCAGCGAGGGCTGACCACAGCTCGAGTCACACCTGGGGATAATTCCATCCATTGTTGTCGTGTCAGAAGTTAGTTATTTTATAGAGAGCTGCAGAAATGTCCAGAACTTCTCCATCTGTGATCATGGAGAACAAAACAAGCATCTTCAGCCAGACCGTGATGTTCTCCTAACCCTAACCAAAGTGGAGCGTGTGCAGTTAACACAAGAAGAAGAAACCTTCAGTCCTAACTTACCTGTGGTTTTGCAGAAACGTACATAGCTAATACTTATTTTGCCATTTGGTTTGGTGTCGTTCATCACGCTCTCCTGCAGAGCTGGTAGAAACACATTACAGCCACTTCCTGAGGTCAGTCGCTGAAGAAATGCAAAATCATGGCCCCAAATGAAAAGATATGTCCGTCATTCTTATGAGGATTTTGGTACAAATGTATGTTACCCTGAAAATTGGAGATTAAGTAAAAGCGTGCGGCCCCTGCACAGCCCTTGTTTTAACTTGTCATCTCTGATTTACTCTTGCAGATGGAATATTAAGTATGTTCTTTTAAACACAAGAGGGAGGGGAGAAGGAGAGAGAGAAAAAAAAAAAGAAACGGCAGAGAAAGGGAATTAATCCGCTTGGCTTTATTTTGATAATGTTTTAGAGCTACGCCTGCCCAAATCCATCGGCAGAGCTGTTCCACTTTCTCTTTCCACAGACAAGCCAATTCTTAATCCCAATTCATCTAATTGTACCTCAGAGTGCTAATAAATATTGTTATGAATTATTCAGGCTCTGAGTGGGCTGATGACACAGAAACGGGTGCAGTGAGCAGAATTCAAAGCACTTCAAATTGGAAATGGGAAAGTGCACTAAATTCTCTCAGAATTTGAATTAATGAAAGTTACATGGAGAAATGAATAGTGTAGGGACCTTCTCCACATGATTATTGTTCTAATGGGGACGTTAGTGCATCTGTCCGAGGCAAAAAAACAAAACAAAAAAACAAAAAAAAACAACATGCTGCCGGTTCAGGGGAATGCAATCAGATATAAAAGGTAAGTGGCATTAAAGCATAATGTTGTCACTGATAATAAACACCCCCTTGCATTAAAATGCCAATTATCCATGAAAGTTTGTGCACTCAACAACTAAGTGACATCACCTGAACCCAGATTTTTACCCGGGTGCTTATGTCACAAAGAAACGGTTGAATAATCTAACGGCGCCGCACCTGGCAGTCATTTCCACGCCGTTTAAGTGCTGCACTTAATGCATTCATCTCTTTAATTTGCCGCCCAGATACTGTATGTTTTCAAAATGTCATCCGTGTTCGGCACAGCTGGTTTTTTTTTTTTTTTTTTTTTTACAACTTGCTTCATGACTGCCGGTCCACAGGGAGCAGCCGGGGATTAGGCTCTGTGGCAGCATTGTGCCGAGGCCTGTCTCGTCGCGGTACTGTTCCACTACTGAGCTCCACTAATGGCCACGGCTCAGACCAGGCCTCATTAAGGCAAACTGACACCAGGAAACGGGGGCTCGCGGTAGGCGTGATTAGATTAAAAGTTCAGACAAGCCTTTGGTCTGTGTAATTTGTGGGGCTCCGGTGATACACAAATAAACAAAACGCAAGAGCACTTTAGAAACAGCCCCCTTAATTAGCTCGTTGGGACTTGGGTAAGCAATATCAACACCGTGGCCTTGGGCTCGGGAAGTAGCTGCTGGAATATGGGGGTAGCGGAGAGACGAGGGTGGGGGACGGAGGGAGGGAGGCTTAACGCTGAGGGGAAATGAGGGACAGAGGAATTATTCACTGTACAGTCATGTGTTATTTTTCGGCGGCGGAAGCAGGCGGGAGGTCACTGGAAGCAGCAGCACAGGTCCAAGCTGCTGATTTGGGGCTGGAATTAAAATGTTCCACAGATGTTTGGCTGGTCTCTGTACCTTGACTAATGAGTTGTGGAACAGGCTGATATCACGCCAGTCGGTGACATCCTCGCTCCGACCAGTCGACTGTTTCAAAGTGTTTTCCGACTGAAAATACCACCTGCCCCGCTCAGCTGTTGCTACAAACAGCTGCCTGCCCAACATGTGGACCGCGGCGCACTGCATGCCAACGTAACTTTCCGTCAGACCTCCAGCACAATTACCAGCCTTTTCACTCCTGACACCAGATTCTCTTTACTTTGCCTTCTTTTATTTGCACGTGCCAAATCTGCTACGAGAAGAAGAAAGGAAACGTAGCACCTCTTTTGCTCCTGTAGATGAAATGTCGCCTGAAACGTCCTTGCAGGGTCTTTGATAAGCTTATTAAAGCTAATATTTTCAGTTTTTTTTATTATTTTTTTTTTATTATTCTCAATAATGCAGCTTTTAATAAGCTGTTTCTGAACCTAACAAGCGACTGTTGTGACCCCGTTTGATCCATCTTTTGCTTTTCTGTCGCACCGGTGGAGGAGTTGAAAGGTTTAATTGATAAGCAGTGACGGGAAGTGTTACTGTAGTCTGTTGAATCTCAGACCTTCTGAATCCAAACCAAATAACACAAACTGCTGCAGCTCTAATTGGAGCGGATGAGAAAACTCGGCTTGCTGTCAGCACTGTTCCTGATTTCCGGTGAAGATTAGTAGGTGCTCATCCGAGGACGGGATGAAACGCTGCAGAATGACACAATACCTCGTTCTTTGTGACAAACCTGCTCCTGAAAATCACATTTCTGTCCTACTGAATGTTTTTGTCTTCTACATGTTGAGGAAAGAAACATAATAATTGATCATCCTTGTTCATGATTAGATTATTAAGGCTACAAAAACAAAGATCATGTTAAAATGCCTTTACAGCAGAGATAAATTGTACAAGGGGAGAGTTTAGTTAGAAATGGCCAGAATTTTAGTTTGCAACATTAAAAAAACATGTTTTTAACATGTTTAAGTTGTCACAGACGCCCATGTTCTGTGTTAAAGAGATGTCTACAAGCTATCTCCGCTGCATCCCGTCTCTTTATACCACTTAGTGCCACAAGAGGTGACGGTCTGATCGCCCCTGTAGTTTCAGTTGGAAGATGTATAAGCAGCAAGTTTTCAAATTAAACCCCCAAAATATGAAGACAGGAATGTTTTTACACCCGTTTTCCTCACTACACAGTAAAACACAACCGTGCAAAGGATGAATTCAGGTTTCTATAAGACGAGCTTAATCGACATAAACGTTAAACTCACTGTGACAGTCTTGGTTTGGTCCAAATTAATTAATTCTTCAACTCACACAGTCACATGGGAAAACATTTCTAGCTACATGCTAATGAGGAAATATACTGAGCAGAAGTTAGCGGCATGCTGCCCCCAACCCTCAAATTATAGCCATTTATTACAAGTTATGCATAATTAACAACATGGCTGTTGTGAGTGATGGCTAGCTGCTAGCTGTTTAGCTTCTTTCACCCACCTGAGATGCACCTCTCTGTTAATATTAGAATTATCCGATACATTTCTGTAGGAAGGATTCACCCCAAACTCTATGTGACTTCGTGCACATTCTCCATTCCACAACAGAACAGCAGAGAGCAACGGCAGCTATTGTCGGAGTCCACTAACACAAACTAATGACCGTCTTCCGGCGCGACACAGAAGCTCCACAGAGCCTCTAATAGCACACAGATGTCATTTTTCAGGAGAAAAAAGTTGCCTTAATTCAAGCTAAGTTTACTTTATTATAAGAAAAAGTCCAACTTCAACATATTTACAGTATTTTCTGCCAAAAAAAAAAATTAAAAATAAATAAGAATCAGATCCAGCAATCGATAAGTTCAGGAACGGAGGTGCACAATCAGCTTCAAAATTCAGGTACCGTGACCCCACGAAGGCCAAATAAATACTCTGCAGCTCGTCTGTCTGATGCTGGTGCAGAAGGTACAGCCGCCCTCTGCATTACTCCATCAGCAGTGGCCTGAATATCGCCCTGACAAAACCATGTTATCAGACGAATATGTACAAAAATTAAAGTAGGCACATCATTTAAATTTGGGGAAAAAGGTCTCCGAGGCACCGCAGCTCTTCTGCCGAGAGAAGGACGATATGAAAAACACAACAAATTGCACAAAAAAGAAACAACCTTGACTGTCAGGGGCAGTCAAACGCCTGTCCAATTAATTGTGTCTGGTGCCAGCGCTGATTGGACCCCCGTCTGATGGTCTGAAGTGGGTTTTTCTGAGCGGCGTGTTGCCTGTCCCGGATGTTTTTTGATGCCAGTTTTGTTGGTAATTGATGACAGCGATCGTCGTCAAGTGACTGAAACAAGCGTGAAAGTGTCGACGACACAAAGTGAGCCGCTCATCACTGTGTTTGCATTTCCTCCCTTTTTTTTCTGCAGCATCTGTACTTTATTTAACACCTTTTTGATAAAGTATAGTAATATATATATATATATATTTTTTTTTTTTCCCTCGGTTGGGCGCACCATCAGTAAACATTATTATAGAAGCCGCATGATAGCTAATCTGATTGATGGATCATGCATGAGTAATGGTGACACATAAGTGATGGATAGTGTTAATATCTTTGAAAACATTTTTTTTCCCTCTAAAAAAGACAGCAGCAGGCAGCCGCACTCCTACACTTATTTTTTTTTTTTCCCGTCCACCAGTTAACTTCCATTTATCATCGCATTTGTCAAATGTGTGCGCTAGATGTATTTTTACTTCTTTTCTCACTCTCTGCGGTCGATAAAGTTTCCCGCGTGGTGATTTGCAGCTGATAGGTAATCAGATTTAAGTGATTTTCCAAATCTTTAACATTTAGGCTTTAAAATTGTCATTTCAGGCCAGCTGTCATAGAGAAGAGAGGTGTGTGTGTGTGTGTGTGTGTGTGTGTGTGTGTGTGTGTTGTTATGGCTGCACCACTGCAGTATATTTAATAGGTCCGTGTCAGGTGATAGAGAAAGTTCTTAATAGGTGATGTGCTTTTTCTGTTTCCTCATTGGTTCTTTAAATGGTCAAGCAGGAAACCAACAGCCAACTGGTTGTTAATTAGAAACATTCCCGTAAAGCCTCGCCGCTGTAACCAAGTATGATCTCCACGACTTGTTATGGTAATGATCAATACAGCACCGATACTGATTACCTGCTCCACGTGGCCTCTGTGACGGGTGATTTAAAGGTGCAGTGTAGTTTAAAACTGTAAGTGTGAAAAAAAACATTCAAAAAACTATAAATTACCAACAGAGTGACATCATGTTAAAGACGCCTGCTGCAGGGTTCGTGTTAAAGAGATATCTACTGAAGTTAGCATGCTAACCAGTTAGCAACAGTTCTGAAACCACTTTGTCCCAACGGCCCAGAGCAGTCCCAGCTAGCTGCACGGCTAACAGGGCTAACAAGCTAACAGCCATGGATGAATAAAACAGCTGTATGAAAAAGATCACAGTTAGCAGCAGTTAGCAGTTACTCCGGTGATATGCTGCCTCTTTTTTGGGGGTGTCTAAATGTGTTCTTCTTCTTTTTCTCCTTCGTCTTTTCATCACCTTCTTCTTCTTCATCTTCCTCTCCTTTGTCTTCTTCATCTCCTTCTTTTTCTTTCTCTCCTTCTCCTGAGTATCCTTGTTCTTCGTCTCCTTCTCCTTCTTCGTCTCCTTCTTCTCCTTCTTCCTCAGTATGATGGTGAAAGTCCACTTTGTAAGAAAACTTATTTTTGGGTGATTTGGGGGATTGTACTTCAGGTCTGTCTCCATCCTAACGCATCAGTATTTAAGAGGTTCAGAATGAGATTCCACGGCCGACAGCTGATGACAAACATTTCTAATTATCCGGTCGATCATTTATGGCCCACTGAATATCATGTATCCCTTGTAATTTTTTTAAAATCTCGTTAACGGTACAGGATGAAATCTTGTGGCTAGAAAGCCTCAATAAGTGAATTACACAGCTAAATGTTACGATATATTAAAAATTATGATGGCAGAGTTTCTGATGCACGTACACAGACGGACTCCAACACTTGAGGCACGACATTCATCGTGAACGGAAACCTGCAATAAGCCGCCCGAGCTGCCCCGCTGATGCAACATTCAAAAGTCAGCCAGCGGCGCGACTTGAGAAAAGGTTCGACTCTCTGCACATTTCCTCTGATGTGCCGGAGCATCAGCTCGGAGACAACCAATCAGCCGTGTTTTTGATTCCCTTGAGAAACAGAAGCTCAGCTGTTAGCGGCTGAACCCGTTAGCTCCGACTCAACTATGTAAGAGAGCTTCAAACAAATGTGGGAGAGAGCCGATCGTCATGGTAAACGACTTCCCCATTCACTATGATATAACTTTAATGAGCTACTGGGACTTGAAGACGATGCAGAGAAATGAGATTCTTCTTCTTTGTGCCTCCACTGTAGCGGCAAGAGCGGAAAAATAAGTGTCCATCTAGGCCGAGGATGTAAATTACATGCTCGACACTAAACACATCCAAAAGCTCCGGGCCTGAGAGGGAGCCTGCTGCTGCGACTCCTTTGTTGTGATGTAGCATTGTGCAACAGTGCGATGTGAAACTGTGTGCTGCACACTTTGACTGAAGAGTTCGAGTTTAGTTTCAGTCGCTTTCACACTCTGCAAAAAATAAAAAAAATAGAAGGAAATGCAGTTATTACCGTAGTAAGTAAGTGGGAAAGGAAAGGTTGTTAAAGGAGTCGGGGTTATTAAAACATCTGAGCACAGTTTATGACTAAAGGACAACAGAAAAAAAAAAATCTTTGTGCCAATAATCTCATTGTTAGCACAGAATATGAGCCGTCTGCAGCTAAACCCGATCGGGCTTCAGAGACGAGTGGATCCACCTCTGCTGTCAGGCGACTGACCATCACATGGAAATAGAAACATTATGTAAATCATGAGTCATTTTTTGAACTTTACTTCAAAAACACCACAGACGACACAACACAGAGACTTTCAGAATGACCACAGCCACAATGTTTCCACAGCACCATGTGCCTGGAAGTTTGTATTAAACTGTTCCTCACCTCACATACAGAATATTAACACCAGACCCAGATGCAGCTTAATAACAGCCACTGGAATAAAGCTGATAGCCAACAGCGGCCGATTTCAGATTTTGAGTCGTCTCTCAGACTAGTAGAAGGAAAAACACCCTGATTTAATTTCGTAGCCTTATTTGCATATTTAAAAATCACATATCTGAAAACTTGTAGTGCAAAATATAATGGCCTCACTGTGCGTCATCAACGAGGGAAGTTTCATGGTGATATCTATTAGTTATCAGTTGAATTTTATGAATACTACGTGTCTTTAAAGGGCGTTTTCTCATAAATCTGAGGCACTTCAGCAGGACTTACACTGACACAGGACTTCCCAGTTTTGTTTCAGTCTGTATTCTGTTTGTACGGTTCTAAAAACCTCTAATCTAAAAGCTAATTAAACTGTTTATTGCAACATTAGAACTGATGTTCATACGGCTTCATAAATGACTGATAAAAATTATTTATTCATGTTTATTGGTACTTAGTTTATCCTGATACAGCCTAAATATATTGTGATATTATTACCAGGATCAACTAATAATTACTAAAACATATGAATTATAATTTCATTGTTTGTCAACAGTAAATTAACTATTAATTTAAGATTAATCAGTTTACCGGTTATCTGTGACGGGGATCATGAAGTGTTAAGACACGTAGAGAAAAGGGAATTTTGTCATTGTATAGAAACTCGAGTGTCACGACGGTGTTGGATTGTTGTTGTGTTTTTTAGTGAATGCTGTCCAGCAGGAGTCTGAAACTGCACAGCTTTCGTACCCAGCGTCAGTCAAGAGTGTGAGATATCAAAAACAAGAGTGTGGTGGAGACACGACAGACGAGTCGGGCCATTTTCTCCTCCTTTTTAGATCCCTGTCTTCTGACTTCTACCACCCACGGTGCTAAATCAAGGGGCCAAAGTCGAGCTCACTTCTAGTATAACAGTGTGTGTGTGTGTGTGTGTGTGTTGGGGGGGTTTGCAGGGAGGTGTGAAGTCCATCAGTCCCATGCCTGTCAGCAGGAATACACTGCACGCCCGGTCCAAAGGCCAGAACCGAGCCGCGGAGGACGCCGCGGTCGCCTCCACACCGCTCTGCTCCCAAAACATCCACACCGACCCGCAGAACGAGCAAACAAGCCTCAAAGTGATATTACACAACATATACACACAGCGTGTTTGCACAGGGGCGCTCTGTTTACAGTAGACATATACAGTATACATATATACACACACACACACACACTGCAGCACACACTCATCTCAGGAAGTACAGAGTAGGTGGACAGGCTCTTCCCCTCTTCCTGTCACTGTGCGGTGGTGTGGTGGATTCAGGCCTTGTGTTCGGCACAAAGGCCTCCTACATGCCCGGAGGCCCGACTCCTACAGGCCGGATTTACCCAGCAGGTTCCCTCCCACCAGGATCCCGCTCTGAATCATTAACTCTTACTGAGGCTTTCCCACAGTGTCAGCCTTCTGACAGAGCTAAACCCGGCTAACGGAGGAACGCAGAGGTCACTGTCATTTTGTGTCAGGGCTTTTTTTTTTTTTTTTTGCATTACTCCTACGTTACTCACATTGTTATTCTTCTGACAGGAAGTCGCCTCACTTTTTTGTCATGTTAAGCCCCCTTTCTGCTCCTCTAAAGCAATCGGATGGATTCCTTTTTCTACCTGCAGCATAATCGACTGGAAATATAATATATATATATGAGTGTGTGTCTGTGAAAGCCAGAGAAACTCTACAGGCAGGAATAAAATCACTAGTTCAGGTAAACTTTAATGGGCAGAGCCTAATAACCACCATTTCTACTGAGTGCATTTAACTAAAGTGCTGAAGATATAAAACTGCTTCATTAAATTATCTTCTCTCTTCCTCCATCTCACATGGGTATGAGAGCATTTCCTTTTTTTAAGCAAGTTTTTTTTTTTTTTTTTTTTCAGCTTCTGCCTCTGTGATTTTCGTTCCTCGACTAATGAGATTATTTCTTTGCCTGCGTCTAACCTCTGAACTATCGTCCACATCTTTTCCAGCGACTGGAATAAGGTTTGGTGTTTTTTTTTTTCTTGCTCGCAGCATTTTCACTTGACATCGTAGGGGGGAAAAAAGAAAAGCACAGGTGTTACAACTTTAGAGCGCCGATGGCTTTTTCTCCGTCATCCTGCAACAAACTGGAAGCGGTTGTGGTGGAAAAATGGCGGCAGACAAGGATCAGTTTTTTAATTTCATAGCCTTATTTGCATATATAAACGTCACATATCTGAAAACTTGTAATGCAAAAAATAATTGCCTCACTGTACGTCATCAACGAGGGAAGTTTCATGGCGACATCTATTAGTTATCAGCTGAATTTTATATATAATACGTGTCTTTAAAGGTCGTTTTCTCATAAATCTGAGCCACTTCAGCAGGACTTACACTTACACCAGACATTCCAGTTTTGTTCCAATCTATATTCTGAAGGTTTTTCCACCAACGTGTTTGTTCTCACATCCCTCACAGCCTGATTTATAGAACATTTTATTCCTGAAAACAACTGGCGGAATGTTTACTTATTTATCTGTTTACTTTTTGGCCGTTGACAGTGTTTTCTGATTTATGGGGCGACTTTTGAATCTGACGTGAACAAAATGAAACGAGAATTTTGAAACCTGGCTGAAATCCAAAGTTCAGATTTGTCTTGGAGTTTAGGCAGAGTCGTGCATAGTCCGTTAATTTTTGTTTTAACTTTTTCCAGATATTTCAGACGGTTTTCATGTAAATAATCATCTGGAAAAGTTTTGTCTCTTCACCTGTGGTATCTTCAATCTTAAAGTGGCGTGTGGTATTTCTTCTGTGGTGATGGACGTGTCAATCACTGATTGGTTTGGGGAGACAGCAAATGTCAAAACAAAATTCCGATCATCCGGCTGATTATTTCCTCCTTGCTGCCTCTCCGGGAGGTGTTGCCGTTGATAATCGAAACTCCAGCGCGCCGTCTCACCCGGGAGACGACGAGATGACCTTCAGAGAGAAGCCGGTGACGAGGAGAGAGTAGCGCGGTGAAGTGACAGGTGGTTTCAGGGGTCAGGGATGTGTCAAGGAGAAGAAATTATAGAGTGAAAGAAGTGTCGCACCCTCCGGCTGCATGTGCAGTTTCCTTTAATTAGACGACGTCCGCTGGAATAACACAGGTGCGGTTTGTTGGTCGGCTGCTTTCATAGTTTTAGAAAGTACAGACTGATTTTCATAAAAAAAAAACAAAAAAAAAACCCAATAATGGTCATGATGTATGTATGTAATGTTTACAGGGTGAAATCATGAAATCAAATAGTGTGCAAAGAACGTGGAAGAAGAAGAAGCACTGAATTCCTTTGTTTTATGTGAAAATACAAAAAAATATGAGAATTAAAATGCACTAAAGGCGAACAGTCTTTTAGAATAATGTATATTTTATCATTAGATTACTGTTGTTGAAGCCTCGAAGGTGGTTCAACTACTTAAATTTATACATTTAATTTTAATCTACATCATTACATCATCATTTATTCATGTATTGTAGTTTGAATTAAACTTAATCTGCAAAGAAACTCGTAACTACTGTCGCCAAATAAATGTAGTTGAGTAAAAGGTTCAGTTGTCTGTAGTGAGGTTGAGCTATAACAGCAAGTTAAGTACCTCAGTGTTACATAAGACCAGCAGTTGTTGCATTGTGGGTAATGTAGGTGGCAGGGTTGGAAATAGAAGAAGAAAAACAAAAATAAAAAGGAGTTGCTGTATCCAAACTGTTCGTAATTAGTCAAATGCATTACAGGATTGCGGTGCAGACTGGTGGAATACATTACCCACAATGCAGTGCAGCCACTGAGTGACATCACTGGCTGCAGTTTATCAGATTGCATGCAGCTTTCCCTGTAAACACACTCTGATGTGTAAAATTGGTGGAGTTACCCTTTAAAGTCGACCTCGCATCATTGATCACGGTACAGACAAAGCCAAGCAGCGCAGGTACAGGTAAACTCACAGCTCTGAAGTCTCTCAGGTGCACGCTTTGTTAATAAATATGCTAATCAATACAGTAAGGGCGTCTTCCTGCATTAATTGGCTGAATAATAAAGAAGTGGAGTTGTGCCAACGCGGCGTTCTGACCAGAAAAACCTCCCGACACGTGTTCATCACAGCATCACGCGTCCGTGCGTCCCCGACAACACCGGCGTCAAACACACATGTTGGGTGAAAAAAAGGCGCAGCGTCTCTCGGATGTCACAATGAGTCTGGACAGAATCAATACGCATCAACGCTATGATTGATGACGACCCAGAGCTCCGCGCGAGCTCCGTCTCAGTTGTGATCCACTTATAGTAAGACGCACATTAGCATGTCTTCTTTAACGAAGGAACATAAACAAGGCGCGGTTCTCCGGGGGATTGTGTTGTCTTAATTTTTTATTTATTTTTTTACCCCGTCGCGCTTGATCGGGCTCGGTGGCGTCCTAGTAGCCCATTCCAGTCACCATCAACTAACTGCTGCACTCTGGGGCCTCCAGACCTGACTTAATCAGACCAGCTATACATAAATAGCAGGCCAGCCATATGGTTCCACCATGACGGCTAGTTCCTCATTACATCGGATCCAGCGAGCAGCTATCTCCAGCTCCTCTCCTGCAGGGCGTGAAATAAATAAATAAACGGCCGCGTGACGTGTGTAGGTAGATCCGGCTGTATAGTTAGTTCATATACACTGTACGCATGTGCAGCAGCCTCAGGCTATGCAGCAGTTACCATATGCACCAGCCTGCAGGTCAGAGCTGAGCTGGATCCACAACGTGTAATTTAGTGGTACCAACACTCGGGTTGTCAAGCAGGTTGTTGTGTGAGAAAAGAAAAGAAAAGGGAAAAAAAAATAAAAGCCTGTATCGGCGCTGCTGCTGCTGCTGCTGCTGCTGCTGCTGCTGGCTGTGGAGTTGGTGGGAGGGGAAATCTATAAATGTTTGCCGTATATTGTGTCAGAAGCAGCGTAATTGTAGCCCATTAAATCAGCACGGTGTCCGGTGGGCTAGCTCTGATGAAACACCTCTCGGCTGCTGCCTCCACCATCCAGCAGCAGGGTCAGCAGCCTGGGGATCGCCCAGATGATTTAAGGCCTGAGTTGCTGGTTAATAGTTAATGAGAGCGAGTCGTTCGGAGGCTCTTGATGGTTTCTGAGGTCCGGCCGGGCTCGGCGGCAGCGAGCCTTATAGCCGCCCGGGCGCTGGGATTGAGAGGCAACAGAGAGGTTCTAATCACTTTGTTAAATACAGCTGGCCTCCTCCTCACCCCTCTGCAGATAACACACACATTAAGATAGAAAACAAACACAACCGACGCACCTACACGCTCCTTCGCTGCCCGCCTCATCTCCTGCCCTGTCCCGCCACCAGATTTACAGCCGTCCCCGTCGCCTCGGCAACTTGTTCCCTCTGAATTTTTTTTTTTTTTTTTGTCCCGTTGTTCATCATTTTTCCATTTTTCAGGCCCCGCACACGTCAGTGCCATAATTCAGGATCGCCAGGATACCTTGTCATTCAGCCGTTTCCCGAGGAAAAAATAAAGGGCTGGTTTTCCTTTTTTCTTTTTTTTTCCCTTTTAAACCCTGAGGCTTCTACACTTACAAGGGTACTGACGCCGTGCCCCTCCATCCACGACTACAGCTGGGAGGAGTGATAAGTGAGAGACAATCAAGGGCACATTAGTCTGCAGAGAGAACGAGTGAGGGGGGCAGGAGGAGAAGATGTGGCCCTACAGTAGGAGGCCATTATTACTACAGGTGTTTTTGCTAATGCATAAAGTGGCCATTATCTGAGCACCGCTGCCACACGTCTCCCTTTGGTTCAGAGGTGTTTATTGGTTTATTAGAATCCACACCGACTTCACTCCAACAATTTAACGCGGCGGAATTGAAATAGAGCCAAGATATTAGAGCAGGGGGAGACAGGAGTGTGTCATGTGTGCGCCGCTAACGTTGCTTCATTACGAGAGGCGGCTGAGGTTCACGGACAGATCCGGTCACACGTGTTTGTCTTTTTTTCTTTATGTTTCCGGATGAATCTCGTGCATACGGCACCGCGAAACCAGCCCTGTGTGTCTGCTCCGCGTCGGCTGTGAGAAAAGACAGAGATTGGGTGAGAGCTGCAGAGAGACTCTCCAGGGTTTAGAGAAAATGCTCATTAAGGCCTCCTATAGCACAGCCAGCTCATTCCTCACAGTCCCAGCGGCCGGCTCTACTACGCTCTGCTTCCTCACCACATCCTCTCCCCTCTATTTATCTGCTCTCCTCTATTTCTGTCTCCCTCTCTCGCTGTCTTCCCTTCCCCGTCTGCGTCTCACCTGCTTCCCTTCCCTTCGCTCGGTCCTCCACCTGCCATGTGAGAAGCTCAAACGGCAGATGTTTGCATGCGCGGACTAGACGGGCGATGTGACGGCTCGCATTAACGTCGACTACCTTTAGCAAATTAGATATATGGCAAAAAACAGCCCGGCTTCGGCTCAACCTATGACAAAGTGTGCAGTTGTTTGTTACCTGCTATTTGGATTCTTTTGTATAATTGGGCTGCACGTGTCTTTGAGCATGTTGACGACAACAAATAGCAGCTGGCTGATGATTGAAGATATTTTTTAAAGCGTAAAAAAAAAACCCTTCCTATCAGTCTTTGCGTGGAGGATTAGAACAGGTGGAGCCATCACCAGCTCTGAATCTGTGAGAGCTGGTTGCTGTTCTGGAGACAGTTTTATATTTAACTCGTCCCGTTTTGAGTCTTCACTCTGCAGCTCAAGCGCGCAATTAGGAGCAGAAGAGTCCTTTCTTTGTTTCTGCCTCATTTCCTAGTTTGAAGTTAATGAGGTTACTGTATTATTGCAGGAATATCTCATACAGAAGTGTTTTTTTTTTACTTATTATTTTATAAATAAATCCCCTGAAGAGACCAAAAACCAACAATGAGCTGAGAATAAAGTCTCAGTGCTGCTGAGAGTCTTTCAGCCCAGCCGCCAAAATAAAATGCTGGCAGCTTACGATTTGTTGAGATCCGTTTGTGTCACACGGATCATTGTTGTGTTTCTACGCTGACATCACACGAGAAGAAGTGACGGTGACTTTACAGTTACGTATCTATAAGACTTCCAAGCCAGTGACTGCAGACGGTGTTTAAGTTTCTGCATTTTTAATGAGACATCTGGACATTTCCCAGCCACGTTTGGCAAGTGGATAAATATTGACAAGACATCGGGACATTTCCAGATGTGTTTGTGGTGACAGAACCAGATGTTTTAAGCTAACCAAGTGTTTTTGGGTTTTTTTTTGTGCCTGGGCCTAACCACAACCCGCCACTGCCAACTAAAACCCACAAAGCAGCCAAAGAACTGCACTCAAGAACATATTAATTCATAATGAACACCGACAGTGTTTTTTTTGTTTTTTTTTCAATTCTGGATGAACTGAATTTCTGGAGAGCAGCTCCGTGTTTGTGAAATGTCACCGAGCCAAGCTGAGTGTTTACCAGGATGACAAGTTCAAAGAAACAAATTGCACGTCTTCCAATTGATGAAGGACGGTCTGGTGGAAAGTGTAACTCGTCGTTGGTTTCGGTCTTTGATTTAAAAATACAGCAGGTTTTACTCTCCTTGGATATCTGTTTCTGTGGCGCCGGAATTCACCTCGAAACTCTGCTGGTTAACCGTCGACCTCGCTTCCTCCTGCCTCGTTTTTTGCATCACAGAAGCAAACCAGCCGACCAAGTGTGTGTGTGTGTGTGTGTGTGGGCGGGCTGGCGGTTGTATTTGCGTGCTCGTGTGTACAGATGAGTGTTAGTGACATTATCTGTCACGCAGACAGGCAGCCCGCTGTCGGCTTGATTACCGCTGGCCAGCCAAACGCTTGACCCGCGAGCGGTCGAGGCCCCGGCGGTGGCAGCGGTGGGAGCATTATCCACCTCCACCCCTGCCTGTGTATAATGGCCGCACCGTGTGATCGATGGCCTGTGTACCTGTGGAGCCCAGCAGCTACAAAGCCAGACACACACACACACACACACACACACACACACACACACACACATACATACACACTTATACAACCAAGCGGCTCTCATAAAGGCCAGGAGACACACAGCGCTCCTCAGGAAACACCTCCAAGTCACACCCTGACACATGGATCCATTATACAGGCTTGACTAGATGTATGGTATATTCATCATCTTGTCCAAATACACTGCGGTCTCGGTGCTGGATCGCCTGAATGCAGAATTGTTCACCGTAGTAGAAGGTTTTTTTTGTTTTTTTTTCTCCTTCATGTTGACAAAGGCTTTCACATAAACAACAGTGTGGGCGGATTATAAAACAATCCCAGTGTTATTAAACCGACGTAACAAAGTATGCTTTATTCTCTGGGTACCACAGACCGGTACTGGATTGGTACCAGCTCCTGATTGGCTATCCCGAGGGAGCGGTGGGCCTGTGGAACAGGTACCAACTCTGGATCTTTTGGTCTGTCAACATTTATTAATTCAAACATACCCGAGTTGTATTTTTGTGAATTCCTAACCGTCTGCTGTTGATGATGCAGCTGCCAGCATTATGTGACGGCGTCTGACACGACGTTATATGCGTGTTTACATTTGTATAATATGATTTAGCATTAGTAGGCTAACTAGGCTACCTGTTCCTGCGGACCAACACTGCAATCAGCCAATCACAGCCCACTGACATCATCTGTGAGCTGCTCCAGGGTTTCTTTTAAGATTATTTCAGCTAACTTCCAAATTTAACTGAACACAATCCTCATCATCTATAAATATGTAATCAGCACACTAGCGTCTATCTACTCTAGAGCTGTAGCTACATGAGCTTTAGCATAGTACATAGTACATTAGCTAGCTTGCGTAATTAGTATTATATGTGATTTGGCTGCTGTTGTGATTACAAGTCACAGATCTGTAACAGTTTGTCAGATGAATGTAGGTGCTGCAAACTAAACTCATAATGTTACATAATGTTGTTTTTGAAATATACATATAAAAATACACCAAACTCCTTCAGTGCCGACTTGTTTACTGGTGTGAGTCACACAAAGATCTGTAATCAGCACATTTTCCCTCGTTTTTCGTCGCCCATTCAAAACATTTTTTATGGTTTTTGGCACGACTGCGGCGCTGGTGTCGATCCAGGACCGTTTACATCCTGCTCTGCTGTCCCGGGGCGGAGCGGTCAAGAAGCGTGGGCACAAGTTTCTTCTGAATTTAGTCAAAATGCAGCTTAAATGGAATGAAGACAGTGAACACACGAAACAGAGTTTGGTGCAGCGTGTTGGACTGCAGCTAACGTCACGTAGATATTAACTCAGGTTAGCATCTGTTTTTAAGCGTTGTGATTGTGTTTCTCATTAATCCCATGGACAGTTTCAACTTCGTCAGCAGGGAGCAGAAGTCAGAGATTCAAGTCAAACTCATTCTGTATCGCTTTTTTTTTTTTTTTTTCATCTCTGACAGACGTAACCAATGAATGGGCTAATTATCGACCAACAAAATCATAAAAGCAGCGGAAATTAGGGATGTTAAATGGTTGCGTTCAGTCCAAGGTCCACCTGGTGAATCGGTGTGCCGTGTAACTTCTCACTGTTGAAAGAAGTCAAAATAAATGTTCCGCTGCTTCTTACTTTTCACATATTTTAATGCAATATTTAATCTTTTTTAGCACCAAATTACGGTGGCGGCATTGATATCGGTATCGATTAACAACGCTGCACCCTCAATGCCAAACACAGCGCTCAGCTTTGGTTGTGCTGCTTTTTGTAAATGTCGAGGCTTTCAGAAACATTCCTAAACCGCTCAAATCCATTTTACAGGTCTGACTGCATGAATCCAATTCACTGATCACTTGTGAACAGGTGCTTTATGCATTCCCGTCTCTTCAGAGAATTACATACAAACATCCCAAATTCCCTGCACCCTCGACGCTGAATTGTCCAACACGTAGCCGGTACATTTCTTTTTTTTCTGTCTTTGCTTTTGACAAATCCTGACGTGCGCTCTGTCTCACCTGAGCTGTACGCACCGGTTCTAAAAAAAAAACATTCCTGTGCGATCGAGCATCCTTGTTTGGCTACAGGAGCATGTTGGGCCTGAATTTCTGAATGCAGCAGAGGAATAAGAAGCTTCAACACATTTGGAGGAGGAACTTTTTCTTTCTGATTTGAATCCTCCTGGAAATGAAAGTGATTCTATGGAAGCCGCTATAGCTTGATCGCAAGCAAAGAAAGGAATCCTAGGAATCCTAGAAAGCCCCTATATATATATATATATATATATATATATATATATATATATATATATATATATATATTCCCCATGTGCACCTGTCTTCCCTGTACCGTCCTGTTCCTGTCCGTCTCCTCCATAAACAAAATCCCCTCCTGCTTGATCTTTTCAAAACTCTCCGTTTGTCCTTTGGAGAGTCAAGGTTACCATGTCCATCGCTCCCTCCCGCCGCTGCAGAGATCTGTCAACAAACTTCTGAAGACTTTCTCACTTGGCAAACTTAAAGAGGAGCGGGGTCGTCCCAGGAGGTAATCAAGCTCCTTCTCCCCGCAACCGGTATCTTTAAACAGAATAGATAAAGGAGGAGCGGGTCATGCAGGAGAGCTCAGGTACTCGGCAGGAAAAGTTCAGTGTATTGATGTGCTGCAAAGGGCTGCCGCTTCACAGAGAGAGGAGCCCGTCAGACCCCAGGCTTGATACCTGCACAGGTAGCCCGAAGGGAGCTCGGTTAGTGCCCAGAGAAATTGACTTGCTGAAAAAAAAGATTACACCCTCTTTCTTTCTATCTCCTCTTTTTTTTTATATATTTCTTGCACCTTACCCACACGAACCCTCTTTCACGCTCAACTTTTGTGGAAAAGAACAAGAAGAAGAGGAAGAAGAAGAAGAAAAAAAAAGGCGCACGGATAAATGACTGTCTTCTTCACTGGAGACTAATGATCCACTGGTGTCTTTCAGTCTTGGCACTGAAAGTGGAGAAGAGCTTTGATGATGGAGGATTGCGGCTGACAGATAAAAGCTGGATGCCCCCCCTCCAACACCACCACCGCCGCCACCCTCCTCCACCCGAGAATGCTCCCCATCTCTCACACTACTTAGTTATGTGCTCCACTGTTATCGCTATGGTAACCCATTGTTATTTTATTTCATCTCTGGCACCAAAAAGTTCAAGCTGAATGCGGAGGAACCCTGCGTGCATCGAGGTTGCCTCTTCCTCGTCTGCCTTTTGTCTCCGTCCCGCTCGCTCTCTGTCTGGATCTGTTCATCATACAGAATGCACTTTTGTAACACGGTGGCGTGTTATTGAAGGACATATTTCCTCTATCGGAGGCTTTCCAGGTGTTTTCTATAGCATGCGGTTGAGGTTCGCTTTGTTCGTTCCTCCTATTCAGATCTTCAAGTAAACACTTGTGTGAGTCTAACTTTTCTCACATCAGACGCCGGTGACACAATTACACAATGAAAGGTCACCGTGCTGAGAGCTTTAAAACTCTCAGGTGTTTTTGTATTCCCCGCACTCACTTCTTTACCTTCCCCCTGTGCGCGACCGTCTTCAGTAAAGCGGTTTTAAAGCCGGCTCTGTGCAAATTCAAATGCATTATTTACTAAATTGCTGCTCTGAGCTATTTAAGGATGGAAAGAACGTGAACTCCCCGGGAAAATGCGACTGTTTTCGAGCCCTTTTTCCCCCCCGTCTCCTTCCCCACTCCTCACTTTTTCATCCGAGCACAATTTGATTTGACTTGATTTGATTTGAGCCCTGCCACTTTCAGTTTGAATAAGGTAACCAAGAGTTATTTGCCAGGAGAGACAAGGGGGCCTCGCCGGCTGGAAGGTTTGATGAATTTTTTCGCGCCGCTTAAAAATTCTAACTTTGCTTTATTCAAATGTAACACATGACTACAAAGACCCGGTGTTTGATGAGGTGTATGAGATGTAAATGTCGAACGGAGCCTCTCCACTTATCTGCCCCGCCGAGGAAGGTGCCCGGCATCGTAATCATCTGATCTGAACGGATTCAAAGTGTGCTCCTTTATGTGAATGAGTGCTGCTCCGTTGCTTTGACGGAGGGGGGAGCCGTACAGTAACGTCCCCCCGGGGGGCTCGGTGGATCAGATGGAGCAGGCGAGGAGATGTGTGCTGCGGCTTCTCGGGGATCTGAGATGTGGAGTGCAGTTATTTTCAGGGCATCCATTTTTTTTCTTTTTTTCCTCGAGGAGGAGCACTTCAAATCCCAGACTCCTGCTGCATTCACGCTACATCTGTACCCGATTTCCTCCCCCATAAACCCCCTCCCCCCCAAAAAAAATCCACTTTGCTGGTAGTTTCCGTCTCGTGCCACATCTCCTTTTTACACACAATGGTTTTCTCATTTCCTTCTGTAATCCAGCCTCTCGTATTCTAACCTTTGCACACCTGACTGTCATCTGCTTGAAGTGTTTGCAGTTCAGTCATGTAGAATAACTCCACTCGTGTATGTATAGTAAGCCACTCCGGATGAGAGTGTCAGCTAAATGTCTAAGATGTAAATGTATGTAAATGTGAGACCTCCCGTGTGCGACTGCATGTCTGTGACTGCACATAGCCATCAGCGGCTCTCGGAAAGGGAAAACCGCATCGACTCCTTTCATTCATTCGGTCACATCCGGGGCGATGCTGGCGCTGATCTACACGATTCTCATCTGGCCTAATGGAAAACGAACAAAACGGTAAACTATAAAATATCAGAGCTCAGACTGAAGAGCAGATGTTTAGCAGCACAGCAGATGTTGTGGTATCATCAGTGAGTGAGAGGCTACATACAGTAGCTGCTCTGCCTGTGCAGTCGCTAATGTGAGAGCTGCTGGATGAGCGAGCGTCTACCTCCGCCTGCTGCAGCCCAGCCTCTGGACGGCCACACATCTGTCTTTGGGGGGGAAGCAGACGGCTAAAGCTCAACCTTTTGCTCACTTTGTGCGCCTGCGACAAACAGAATGTGCAGTGCATGAGCATGCATAGGCTGCTCTTTGTTTGTGTGTATTTGTGTGTGAGCCCGGGAATCAAGCTGCTCACTGCCTGCCTGTCTCTCGGCCCCTCCAGAGGGTCATTCAGCCTCTCTCCCAGCTTCTAATCCCGTCTGTCCGGGGGAGATAGAGGGGAGCGGACGGCCGCGGCGCACCCGGGGCGCCGCAAACACAATCACCAGCCTTTCACAGACACTTAACGGGGCTTTGCGCTTGTTCAACAAGGCAAAACGCGGCAGGAGGGATCAATTTAATACAAGGCCTGACTCAAATGGAAAGAGGGTAAATAAATAAGCAATGACAGCGAGGACTGTCGCACAATTTGTGTAGTGGCTGTGCACTTTCTCTCGGCCTCTCCTCGGTTGCCTTTCTCAGCAGCACCTATAGGATTCCATTTCCTCCCTCGGCGGCGTGTGAGGACGAGCTGAGAAAGAGCAACCCTGGCTCCTCTCTCTCATCAGGGTGTGTTATTTTAATAAATCACTTCTGCCATTGCTTGGTACATTAATTCCCCGGGCCCAGAGGGCTGTGTTGCCACTAGCAGCGATCTGCATGAGGCGCTAAATGATGTGGGGGATCCCCCGGTGAGAGAACAGAGGCTCTCTGAATCTTCCCTCCATCTCAGCCTTGTCGGTTTGGCTCTCACCCTGGGCTGGCCCAGCTCTCAGCAGACATCATAATCAGAAGAGAGCCAAGGCCTCATCGCGTTGCACATACCAATGAGTTGCACATATAGCCAGAAGGGAAGTCACCTGACACCTCGCTCTGCAGACACTAGCCCCTCGCGTGGCTTCATTAAGCTTTTTCACTCGGGGGCTTTATGATACAATGCATGTATACGGCGACTACATGCGCACACGCGGCGTGCACGCTCCCTAAACAGATTTCAGGGGAACTGTGTGTATTCTCTCAGGGGAGAATTGTTCTGTTTACTCGTAATCCAAAGACAATAAGTCGCACAGCAGTTTAACCTACGTCTCCCTTTAACCTCTCGGTTTTGCATAAATGTGCCACTCGTCAAATGAAATTCCATCACGTTGTCGTCGTGCACCGAGACCATCGCAGTCCTCGGAGCGAGCCACGTGTCTGCAGGTGGCGGCATGCATAAACACTACGTAGATGTGGCTGTTTTACATGGCTGCTTGATTGAATCCAGCACAGTGTGACTGCACTGAGGCAGGTGGGAGTAGCAAAGTGGTAACACCGGCGCCGGTAGTGTTGATGGGAGTGATGTGAATGTATTTCTCCGCTGGGGGTTTCCAGACACCCCTGTTTCCCCCTCTGCAACATCTTGACGCAGCGTGGACTGGCTTGCAGTTTTTGTTTTTTTTCTTTCTTTATACATCATAACTCCTTAGACAGAGGTGAGGTTGCCATTGGTATGCACAGACAACACCGGCAGATTCACCACCCAGAATACCGCTGGGAGATTATACCCTTCCCGCTCCACGCAGCAGGGATCCGGCCACCGTAAATAGAGCGCTTGGGAGTTTGCCGTGTGCCCGGAATGACAGAGCACCACGGCGGCTGAACACGCCATTCAGTCGCCGAGCACAAACTCAAGGACTGCCGCAAAAATACAGTAATCTCTCATGCTCCCGGTTGCGGTTTTTTCCCCCCTTTTTTCCTAAGGGGGACTCAGAATCCGGCGCACTGGAGATCCGTCTGGCTGATTGTCAGCGTGCAACCGCTGGGGCGTGCAGGACATAAGCTACAAACGAAACTTCAGACAAGATATATCATGAGATGACAGAGAGAAAATGACTTTAGTGCAGAGTTGTTCACACAGAAACTCTCGTCTCTACACGTGTCATCCTTTATGATAAAGCCGCTCAGTCAAAGCAAGAACTCGGCACTAATCAGAGTTTACAGAAGAGAAAATTGGCCCCATTTATTAGCTTTTTTTTTTTTTGCTCAAACATTAAACTAGTTTATGGATAAATTATTCATTGTGTGTTTATATCGAATCTTCTGAGAGACGGAGCACCGATTGTAGCCGCGGTTCAGCGTGCGGATCGAATCATAAATGAAAAGCGGGAGTTCTTCTGAAGGGCTTCTGTAGTATCAGACACAAAACCTGAATGGCAGCAGGAGAGGTAATTTGAACAAGTATAACGACTCGCTGTTGCCATGGTGTGCGATGACACACAGTGGAAACACAGACGCAGCACACTGAAATTCTAGATGAGAAGCGCTTCGACATGTTTTAACAACAAGCCGACCCGTCACACCATGAAGGGGGTAAATAATGCAAGTGTACACCCGAGTGTTTTCAAGATATTTCAAGTTTAATTCAAACATTTCACGGTCGTTTTCAGTTTTCATCATCCGGCGTTATCAGCGTCTATTTTTGGACATACTGATTTCCGCTACTTGTGCACACTCTGACCCATTAAAACTGCATCTGTGCATTTGACTTAATATGGGCACGGAGGGCTGTCTTAATTAATAAGCAGGCATCCACCAAACTAATCTGCCTGTGTTGTGAAGTCTGTCCTTTCCATTAAGTGGGACTCACATTATCTCCTAATCAAATTAGTCACTTAATTGTGGCCCTCCCTTGATGGATCCCATGAAAAAAGGAGCGCCGTGTTTGCTGGAGGGGGATGTGTGAAGATGGAACACGGCTGTTTCATTACGATATGAATTTTTTAATAACCAAAGCGTTCGCTGTCATCTCCTTGCTTTGAACCTTTGCGAAGGGTGAAGTTGAATTTGACATTTTACCCACTCACACAGTTGAGTGTCTAGCTGGTGTGTTGGGGCTAAGTACCTAGCCCAAGGCCACTACCCAATTGCCCGACAGGGGATTGACCCCTGTCATCCACTGATCACTAGTCTGCCTTCTTAATCACTCCCCCACACACACCGCCTGCTGCACTACCTGATCTTAGTCAATACATTAGCTCCTTCAGCGCTGATAGAACTGCTATTTCCCAAGTCATGATTAAGGAGGGGAACCTTATGTGACCGAAAGATGCCACTCTGTCCATCCTCGCCTGTGTGGATTGGCCCCCGGGAGCTCACATTTTCAGGGAGAGCGAAGGCTACCCCCGCGGCGTTGGAGAGCTTGCGGTGGCCCGCGTCCACGGGGGGAAACCCCGGGTGTCTGATGAATGGCGGCATGTGTGGTCGTTTGTCCTGCTGATGGAGTTTTATCCCCTGCCCTTTCAGAGCCGCCAGACAATAAAGAGAGCCACAGCCAAGCGTGACAGGTTAACCCAACAGTAATAGAATACTCTTAATAGTCTGGCTCGAGCCAAAGTCGGCGGCGGGGGCCGGCCAAATCGCCGGGCTACCTCGGCGGCGAGAGTGCAGGAGGACGCGACACGAGCGCTCGCTGTTGTTGTCAGACAGGGGAGCAAGGACAAAGAGGGCAGCTTGATGGCTTAATGGGTGGTTTGATGGCTTCACGGGGTGAAATTGAAGTTGGTGAGGGCGACCAAACGGATGAAAGAGGGCGCGAGGGGCATTATACAAAACGGAAATTAGCCATATATAAGCGTGACGTCAACCAACTGTATCAATTATAGATTTTATAGGAATCCTTGAGCTTCAGCGCGGTGGCATTGTCTCCCTCTCTCCCGCCTCTCCTTCATATGGAAAAATGATTTACAGAGGATGCTCTGACGGCGCGGTGATGTCTATACATGGGGGAGAAAATAAACACGATCAAACCGCGCAAACAGTCAAAAGAGATTTGGATGATGTTGTCATGACGTTGACGTGAACGTGCCTGTTTTCTGGCAGATAATCCTCACAAAGAGAATCCTCCGGGCTACATGCACCCGCGCAAGGCAACGCTGCTGTCGGTGTTTGTTTCTGTAGCACCTCCGCTCGCAGTTTGTCATGTCTGACTTGGGCTTTAATTAGGCCTGCGAATTGAAGCGGCGGCAGCAGGGCTGGGAGCCCTCTGTCCACAGCTCAGCCGTCCTCCACGGCGTCTCCTCGGAGGACCTCTCTGCTCTGTGTGGTTAAGATAATAGAGGCTCGCTCAGAAGATGTTAATTGAGGGGAGATAAAGTGCAGTAGTGGCTGGAGGGATGCAATGTGCGGGGGTGGAGGGGAAGGAGGGAGGGCTACCTGATTAGAGGCTGAGGTGTTTGACTTACAGCTCTTTTTGGTGATATATGTACTGCTAGATTTCCCCACCCCCCCACACACACCCTGAGAAAAAAAAAAAAAAAAAGAAGAAGAAAGAAAACACAGGAGCAGCATGCATCAAAAAGCCCGACCTGAAAGACAGTTATTAAAGTTCCTCCTGAATCATTTGTGTTGTTCGGCGCTGTGCCGTGCCATGCCGCACTAGCCTTGCAAGACCTGATAAGGCCAGGAGGATTAATATATTTTACCTCTCGGCAGCTGCTGGAGCTGAATGGTGCTGTCAAATTGTGCAAGGTGGAGCTGAGAGTTTAGGTCTTTGTGGAGCTGTTTCGGGGGCCGTGCAGGCAGGCAGGCAGGGAAGGATTCAGACCTCTACGTGGGCCGTGAAGGTGGAAAGCAGAGGCAGAAGTGATCTGACCAAAACAGCTGAAGTGACAGAAGCTACATTAATAGTGGCATATGTCTGAAGCACCGAGAAACTGAAAGAGAGAGAAAACAGACCCTCCACCAGCCCGACGGAGGACGGAGGGAACGAGAAAGAGGAGGGGAGGACGAAAAAGGCAGAAAACAGTGCCAGCAGCCTCTATAATTGCCTCAATGCCACTGGGATTGCTTTCATTCAATTGAAGCATTCTCTTTCTCCGTACATTTCGAGGTGGAAAGCGTTCGCACGGTGAGGAAGGAGGAGGAGGAGGAGGACGAGGAGAGGAGGGGAGTGTTGGGCCGGGTGGCGTGGGCGGGCGGGAGATCCGACGGTACCCTCCCTCTTTCGGTAACATACAGCGATGAGGGCGATAGCTCCCGTGTAGCGGCTGAATCTCTGGCATCAGTGTGAGCAACAGAGAGAGAGAGCGAGCGAGCGAGCAAACGAGAAAGCGAGAGAGAGAGAGAGATACAGTGAGAGAGAGAGAGAGAGAGAGAGAGAGAGAGAGAGAGAGAGAGAGAGAGCACAGTGCTGTGGAAGAGTGAGGTAGCGATAAGGAGGTAGGTGGACCGCAGATCAGACCTGTCAGATGTGATTGCGCACCCAAGTGCAACCCCGCATGTGAGCAAGCGTGTGTGTGTGTGTGTGTGTGTGTGTTTTATATTTCCCAAAGACAACCTACCTCCTCACCCCCCTCATAGCAACACACACACACAGACACACACATCACACACACCGCATCGCTGCCCGAACACACTCACATTCCTCGAGGAATCCTTTATTTCTTTATTTGGGCTCCTGTTGGTGCGTGCATTGGATGCTCTGCTCCCTCCTCCTCCTCCCTCTTCTTCTTCTTCTCCTCCTCCTCCGTGTCCTGCTCTTCTCTCTCCTCCTCCTCCTCCTCCTCTCCCCTCTTTGCCGCTCTCACAGCCTAGTTTTCTTTTTTTTTCCTCTTCAATCTTGTGTGTGCAGGTTGTATCTGACGGAGGGACCGGTGCCGCGCTCCCATCCCCACGCTCCTTCAACAACAACACTGTGAGTATTCTCATGCTAATTTGGCGTCTCCAGCCTTTCCCAACGTCGGTCTGTCTCTTTCTCCCTCTCCTCTTCTTCTTTCTCTTCTCTCTCTCCCTCCTCTCTTTTCAATCTCTGCCTCTTTTAATGTTTTCATCCACCGCGCCAAACGCAGCGGCGGCGGCAGCGCGGGAAGGGAGAGAAAGAAGTGGAGACAAAAAGGAACGAGGGAGGATGCACAGAAATAGAGAGAGAGAGGGGAGAGAGGGGAAAAGGAATCAGGGGAGGGGAGAAAAGCGACAAGGGGGGAAGAGATTTGCTGCTGCTGCTGCTGGCTGCTGCTTACCGCTGCTTCTGCTGCGAGCGACCCGTTCTGCTTTCGGAGGTGTTTCTCTTGGAGGATGGTGGAATTGCCGAAGGGATGAAGGGGGCGGGTCTTTGGGTTTTGTGAGTAGATAGTTGTGCGAGAATGATAGGGGATGCTGTTGACAAGCACAGAGTGGCTCATCAGACAGCCGGGCAGCTGGAACCAAGGTTTTCTCTGTTGACTAAACTTCTGATTCATCCGTCACTTTCTATATTTGCACACACACACACAGAGGCACCCTGCTCTCGCTCTGCCTCCTTTATCCCTTCTTCACTCACTCTTGTATTATTGTGGAACGAGGGACTCTCGTTCGATCATGATGATGTTGAGCGGCAGCGTCTGTGCAGATGGGGGAGCTGAATCGTAGATAGCTGTTTTCGCCTCGGTTGCATACCTGTGCCAAGATGTGCCGAGCGTCAGCGAGTGTGTGTGTGTGTGTGTGTGTCATTCATAATTTGCACTTAGTTTTAATGACCAACAGCAGCAGCTGCAAAAGCTTTTCCTCGTTCAACATTTGTTCCCGCATATGTGCGAGTTTCAGTTTGTGTTTATTTACATGTCGTCGCAGAAATCGGCGTCAGAGTCGACTTATTATCATGCACACAGTAATGAGCACAAGGCATATGAATACATGATATATATAGATGTGTTTGTAGTGTGTGTGTGTGTGTGTGTGTGTGTGTGAGGTCAGTAAGTCAGTGTCCATTCCCACACGCTGCCCTTTGATCAAAGGGCCACATTTAGTCCGCCCACGGCATGTGTCTGAGCCATATGAAGAGTGGGTGTACTCTGTGTGTGTGTGGTGTGGGGGGGCGCTGAGATGGATAGGCCCTGTACCCTCACTTGCAACTCCATGGCTAATGGGCACGCAGGTCAGCAGGGGTGGACGCGCATCCGGCTGTGCGGATATGTCACCGAGACCAAAAACCTCTCTCAGGCCTTCGCGGGGAGTCACGAAAACACAAATCTTTGCAAGAGAAAAAGCATATTGGGCCAACAAAACGCTCGGAACACACTTTGGCAGATTCATTTGGCAGAGTAAAAGGGATTGATCTGAGCGTGGCAATTAGGCAAATTTCAGAACTAAGCATCTGGCGAGGCGAGAACGCTTCGCCTGGCAGAGGATTACCATTTTAGTTCCATTTTGAGACGACGCAGCCCAGAATGTGTTATTTCACAGCACTCCTGCAGGCAGCACGGCGGCTCAGGCAACAAAAAAAAAAAAAAAACGCCACATGAGGGATCTTTGTGCAGCGTTTATGTTGTGTATGTTGATTTCCGCGACCTGCGAAGTAAAAGTGGTGCTTTGATTAATGATGATTAGCTTTAATATGTGTGTTCGTAGCCGTGGCGGCCCCGACCTCCCTTTCCCCGGCCTTTATGAAAATGAATTGTCAGAGTAAAATGCCCGGGATGATAGCAGCCTGCCGATGAGCTTGCTTTCTAAAGTAGGCTGATATAAATGAGAACCATTCCCCCAATTACGGAAGATTAGGTTACCCTCCACCAATCTGAATCCTTAAATCCCTTCTGTTTTTACAGCTCTGTCTGCCGAATGTAATTCAGCTTCGAGACCTGGGCAGAATAGCAATAAAAGAAGGTAGAAACTTTAGCAGTGAAACCAAGGCAGTAAAAATATCCATTGGGAGAGAGCTAAAGCACATGATAATTGACACAGCGCTGTGTTGCAGTTGGCTGTAATTAACTGTGTAACAGAGGTTGTCAGTTGGAAAGAGAGAAAGCCCCGACTATCTTAGTGCATTTAACACACTTGAAAGTGCAACATTTATCGTGTCTTGCCAGGCTTCACCCAGGGTTGCGTTTCACGTTAGCGTGGGCCCTCCTCGCCGATCTTCTTACTACAGGCCCCAGTCAGACATTATACACTACTTCCTCTGTCCTTTTGTTCCACAGTTTGAACACATGAAAAATCAAAAGGAGCCCATTGTTTTCTGGGGCGAGCGCAACAAAAAAAAAAAAAAAAAAAGAAAAAAAAAGCTTATCATCTATTTTTAGTGCACTTTTCCTCATTGTTGCCTGGGCCACGATTCATGCTTACGTCTGGCGGTTGTGTGCCATAAACTATGTTGTGCTTCGCAGCCAAGCGCTGGCTGGTGACAACTCTCACCCACACATAAGTGATCTATGAGCCATATACCACAGGCCCCCTGCTGCCTCGCCAGCCGCTTTCAAACGCGCAGGACCACAACAATGTCATTCCCCCCTGTGTGATAGCACCCATATGCGGCGAGAGCACCTGTATTAGCGTAACGTGCCAACCCCTTTATTTCTCATCACTTATCACAACCCGCGACATGCTGTACCGAAAAGGGGGAAAGGAAAAAAAAAAAAAAAAAAAAAGCTCATAAAGATAAAAATCACATTTCACTAGAGGGTGCTTGTGTGACAGTGATATATGCTGTGAGCATCCTGCCACCTCATTGAGATGGGAGTGAGTTCTGGGTGGCTAAATCAATTTGTGCAAAGGCTGTTGGCGCTAGTATTGGTGTCGTGATATGATCTTTGTTGTCCATTTTTAGAGGTCAGCGCGAGCGCAAACGACAAGGGCACGAGAACCTGACCGCTTTCTCTCTTGTTTCTAGGCTGGTAAACGATCTCCCCCAAGAGGATTGTGGGTAAAAGTCAGTCTTGATCAAAAAGGTATATGTTTAGTTTTTTTTTTTTCTCTTTTCCTTCACCGTCACTAGGTTTAGACACTATGGATTCTCTATTAAGAATGTACTTTCATCCATTACCGCACGCTGTCTTGATAGAGTGTCGAGAGCCAGAGGCGAGCTCTGTCCGTGCATTAATCGCTGTAATTACTCAGCGAGGGTGACAGTGATTCTGGAGGTGCGTCTGAGTACATATACCAGTAGAGGACTGGGGGCGGGTGGTGTTAGGACCAGTCGATAGGTGAACCCGACTCCGTCTCATGTTAGAGATCTCCGGTCAGGAAGGAATGAAAGGAGCGCTTCAAGATGTGTCAGCGAGTTAAAGCAATTTCCTCAAATGAGTCATAATCTGGGGCACGTCGTCCTCAGTATGTAAGTCGCTGGAAACTACACAGCTTTTTACAAATGCATCATCGGAGTGATGTGTTTCATGCTTCCAGAGCATCTCGAGAGTTTAGGTTTGTTTATTTATCCTGCAAGGACCAACTAACCAGAGCCTGACCCACATCGGCCGATTTGTTGTCCAACACAATGCAAGAACTCAGGGATGAAAACATGTTTGATAACCACATTTTTAGGATCATTGCCAAAAAATGTGTGTACAGTAGCTGATATATCAAAGCTGATGTACCTCCTAATCAGCCAGGCTCTAAACATATAACAGTAGGAACATCATATCATGCACAAGCACCAACATCGACCTATTTCTTGTCCAATGTGATACAACACCAGAGGTTTCTTTGCACTGGTGTCATGTAAGACAACAGCGTTTATTGTTAAGCTGTAAAACGTGCAGCCTCTTTGTCACAAGTGTTTCATATCCACAATCATTGCAGACAACGTGCATCAATCAGCCGTCAGATGTTTTTACTTCATCACTTTGGCTCTAAACACGACCGTAACATTGATGCTGCAGCATCGTATCACGCGCCAGCACCAGATGCACTGTTTATAGCAAGATGCTAATTTACAACACCTCTCCTCAGGAGGCTTTCTGAAGGCGGCACAATGTGAGTTCGGAGAAGTAATTCAAACTCTTTAAATGAGGTCCCCAAGAACGACTGTTTGAAACTAGAAAAGGTGGCAGGGTCCGCCGAATATAGACAAAATGAAACGCTATGAAACTGCGTTGTCCTTCTAGGTCACTTTGTGCATTCAGTCATGGAAGCGAGGATGGTGTGTGTATTTGGATTCTTTCTCTTCTGATTAAGATTCATAAAAGTATGAAAAAGAAAAGGAAACAAAAGCGAGAGTACAAATTCAACACGGTGACAAGTATAGTAACAAAAATACAGCGCTATAAAGGGAGAGATGTTCCTGTGCAGGTGTGTCTCTGAGCCACAACAGCTGTATTTCAAATATAGAAATAACTGGGTGTGATATATTTAAATTGCATTGGGGGGGGGGGGGGAAGTCGAAGGCGGAGGAAAGACCTCACAGCGCCAGCCACACTTTTTGACTGACTTGTGATCTCTGGGAAGTGCAGTGCAAAATCACCACAGCAACGACTGCTTAGCAACAAAGATGTTGCCAACATAAAAAAACAAAAAAAAAAAAAAAGGGAAAAAGGGAAAGAAAAAAAAAACAACAACAAAAAAAAAGAGGAAGACATCAGAATTATTTAGTGTGTACGTAATTTAGTTTTTTACAGCGTTGCCGTTGACCGCCTGTACAAAGAGACGTCCATTGTGAGCGGCGCTCGTAAAGAAAAGGAGGCGAGTGGTCAAATCAAGGCTGTCCAGTCAGGGAAATAAAAAAAAGCGGAGGAGGGAGAGCTGAACACGCTGCAGCACTGAGGACTCCTCATTGTCTGTACAAGGGCAGCAGAGTTCCTCTTTGTGTTACGCTTCTGGAATGTGTCTTTTAACGATGTCAATGTGCCAGTTAATCAGAGCGGCATTGTTGGTCATAATAAGTGAATGGAGTTTAATAGGTGAGCGTCTGCCACTTCCCTTCTTATCTCGCAGTGACTTTCACTTTTCCTCGTGAGCGCCTTGAGCGAGTAATCACGGGAAAAAAATATACGACTCAGAGACACCGTTTTTAATTAAGGACAGTTTTCAGCATCGTTGGGAGGAAGAAGCGCACGCACAAGCACACACACACACACACACACACACACACACACATATGCATGTGCAGCCCATTTTTTTTTTTGGGGGGGGGGGGGTTTGGTTTTCTCATTAATCACAGCAGAACCATGTCTGATACTCGCGTACAGGAGATGAAACCAGGCTGGAACGACGGAGTTGAATATTTGAACATCTCAGTTGCTGATGTGTGCAAAGCAGAGTGTGTGTCTGCAGGGGAGGCTTTGAAATTTCATCCACTCCATCCCTTTTAACTCCGCGGATAGGATGTGTGTGTGTCTCGCTCCAGTCGGCCAATGGCTGTTAGGAAGCTCCCGAGCACCCCCACCCGAACCCCTCCAACCATTCACACGCATGCACCGCGCCGCTTCCTCGCCACCCGCCGCCCCCCCTCATCCACTCCACCGACCTGCATTGTGTCAGATAGTTTAATGTGAAATTGCTTTTCTTTCAAATTTCCCCCTGGAAACGCAGGTCGTCGCAAAATGTTACATCTCATAATGGCGTGTTATTGTTGTTCTTTCATACGAGTTCTTGGCTTCTGAGTGCAGGATTTGTCGGCGCCGAGCTGAGGTCACACCCGGCTATTTCTCCCCCCCCAACACCCGCCGTACGCTTCTGCCTCTCTTTGTCATCTCGGATTCTACACCGAGCTCTTCCTCTGCTGCGCCCATGGTAACCCCGCTGAAAAATTTATCACCACCTCACTCTATGATTACGCTATGCATTAGCAGGGCTTAAATTTAATTTGTCGGTGGGCCCTCGCGGCAGTGCTACGGGCCTGGCCTATCAGAGACACTTTGTAAAGGCCCTGGAAGAGCCTCCCGGGGTGATCCTATCAGTCAGACACACTGTCAGCAGACACACTCAGTTAGTCAGCATTGAGTCAGAAATGTGGCCCAGCCAAGCCACACGCCACCGTTGGCTGCTCCGCTGGGCCGCTGCTGTGGGCATCAAGCTCCCCCGCCTGCCAATCAAAGCTCCAGCAAGGATGCTGACCTTTGTTCCCCTGTTGAAATGAATGCTCTTCAACAGGTGATCCACCCGACATCCCTGCCTCGGCACCCTCAAGTTTAAATATAGCATACTTCTGTTTCTTTTTATGTGCCGCCCTCCCTTCACATTAGCTGTTACAGGGCTGCTGTGTGTTTATGTCAGCAGCACTGTAGGATGTACTCACATTATTTCATGTATTTTTAAGACTTTATTCAGTACACAATGTCAATCCCCTGACGATCGCCTCAATAATAATCACCTGTCGTAAAGTGGCTATTAGTGTCTTCCACTCCTGTGATTTACATTAATACCTAGTGGTTAATGTCATGTTTCTGTAGCGAGAGTATGTGGAACATTTAAGTGCACGGCTACCACCGCAATAATATGCCGTGTGATTATGTTCCCTTTTTTTTTTTTTGCTCAGCCTTATTTTTACTTTCACATTTTCATCCTTGCACACGACTATCAAAATAGCCTGATCTGAGGCCACTCAAGGCTGCTTTTATCGCCGCTCGCAGAATGAGAAGGTCAATTTTCAAGGCATTTCGTGGGGGGAAAATGTTTAAACCAGCTAGTTACTAAGAGAACCAAAAGGGCCT
This sequence comes from Acanthopagrus latus, assembly GCF_904848185.1. Taxonomy (NCBI): domain Eukaryota; kingdom Metazoa; phylum Chordata; class Actinopteri; order Spariformes; family Sparidae; genus Acanthopagrus; species Acanthopagrus latus. Next base: position 23,133,769 of record NC_051061.1, read on the forward strand.
TATGCTTCCTGCGGCTCTAATTGGGATCCATTTTCATTTTCATATGGTTTTAAATGTCAAGAACAGAGCGCACGCAAAGTGTTTTGAATTTGCTCAGGAAAGGCCTCAGTCCCCGGGTCACGCAGGTTTGAAAGCATATTGGTTTATTATGAAAAGAAGACACGCTGTAACAAGGCGCTCTGTGGCTGAGGTTTTACCATCAGAAAAAGAAAAAGAGAAAAAAAAAAAGATGATATACTGCTTCTGACCTCATCCTTGGTCCGCTGAGAACATAGTGTCAAAAGTTGCCAGCGCCTTTCTTCATTTGACAGAAACAAATCCTCAGGAAGGACTTGGTGGCCCTCCCCCCGCTGTGTGCAGCCTGTACGCTCTCCTCGCCTGTGTGGGTTTCCCCTGAGGCTCCAGTCTCCCCTCAACGGTTCAAAGATATACAAGTTAGGTGGACCAGAGACTCGCAGCTCCCCAAATTCATGAATGGAAATGTGTATTTTATAGTGCTCGGTCACACCAAGAAAAGTAGCCCCGCTGAATTTATTTAGGCATCGTCGGGAAATAAGTGCCGGAGGAAGCTCGGTGGTGGAGAATACAGGTTGTTCCTGGTTGTTTTTATTGCACTGTGCTCGTCGTCTGGTTAGGATTCAACAAAAAGAGAAGAGATTGTGTTTTAGTTTTAAATAACCTGCTTCTGTCTCCACAAACACAGCTGGAATATGTCCTGATGACTGTCTGAATATTTCACACTTACAGATGTTGAAACATGTGGTTTGGCGACCAGGCAGGGATACAAATAAGAGATGATTTTGATTAATTTGGAATTCCAACTGGACATTTTGGTGTTTTCAGATCATGGTTGTGTAACAGCATCATCCGCAGATAGCAACATGTTTATGTGTAAGGGACAAAGCCCTCTAGTGGTCGTATGAACAAAGTCCACAGAATTTGGAGTGGTTTGATCAGTAAATCAACCATGATGATTCCTACTGATTGTTCCTTAACGTCAACCAAACCACAGTCGTCCTTGAGCTGAAGAAGTTGTTTTCTGTGCACAACTCTGAGAAAACTATTACCATAGCGTCGGATCAGAAAACAAGTACATATGTCACTCTGGAGGGCAGTTTTTCCTGTTTTACTTGGAAGCACGTGAGGGTGATGGTTCGGTTCGCCTGGGCACAAAAAGTGGACTTGTATATGGCGGTGCAGTACCAAAAGGGGGCGATAATGGCAGGAACAACAGATTATGATTGGTGGTTTGATCAAATATCTTTTCCTAAACCTAACAGAGTAGTTCTGGCACATTTTATTTTGAAAATCTAACAGGATGTAGCAGGTATGGAGAACAGCGTTGTCCCTTCCAGCAAAATGTCAGAAGTGCCAACTGGTTTGACGTTGAACACACACAATACAATTCGCCCGCTGCACAAAGACGTGTCATATTTTTGAAAATGCAAAGCAAACGAATCCGCCAACTGCAACAGTTCCAGTGGAAATTATTAAGATAGCTCGCTGACGGGCATAAATTCTGGTGTCGCCGAGGCCTCGGCTCGGTGGTTTGTGCAGAAACTTTCCTCGTCACGTGGAGTAAACGTGACCACGAACAGCTGTTAGGACAATACATCAGTGAAACACCCTGGAGCCTGGATTTTGGTATCTGAGGTTCAAATGCAATTTTTCATCCCGTAACAATGCATAATCCTCTGTCCAAGCAGGCCTGTATTTCTACCTTAAACATCCCTTTCATTCCTTCATTTAATAAATGACACCCAGAGGACGAAACGGGGACAAGTCCCCGCTGACACCTATGAAATATAGACTGATAATGCTCCTGCCACTTGCTTAATGCCGCTCCCTTCCACCACCTCCTGTCTGACAGGCCGGCCCGATGCATGTATCATAATGAGCGGATCTCCGCGCCGTCAATTAGGAGCACCTTAAGCATGTGACTGAACTCGTGTGATTCCTGAGAATAAAAAGGAAACAGATGAAGGGTCTCTGCCGGCTCATGGGAGCGAGCGCCATTTCTCCTCGCGGGTGCACGTTGTATCCCCTCACTGTTAGCTTTGTCTGCCAGACGATTACAGGCACAGTGTGTGTTGCTGCTTTATGTTGTGTATGTGTGCGCTGGGAATATGCGGTGGCAGTCCCAGGGGTGGTGTGACGGAGAGGAGCAAAGCGTACCGGCTCATCCGTGCCCCCCCCCACCCTCCTTTTCGCAGATGTGGAAAAACTCAGTCAGTCATTGTCTGCATGGCTCACTTTGAATGATTTAATTACTTGCTTTAGACTTGAGCAATTATAGCTGAGCAGCACATATGTTAATTATATCTGACCTCACATTTTTGCTGCTCTGTTAATTGTTCGCTCAGATGACATTCCGAGATGACTGTCATTGGTGCCTGCGTATCGGGCAATTTAAGAAGAAAAAACACACAGCGAAATGGCCGTGTGACAGATTTCGGTCGATGGAAAAGTTTAAGCTGCGGCGTTCGGTCCCAGATGGAGGAGGGGGGGTCACCGCATTTATGTCTCATGACTCGTCCTTCTAACAACCCCCCCGTCGTCTTTCTCTGTTTTCAACGGCTCCAACACCGCAGCTCTGCCAACCAGGACTATTTTTTTCTACTTCAGAGCTCATGAAGGTGGCGTAGTTGTTGATGTACGTTTCCAACAACCCACAGATATGTTGCAACCTTCCATTTTTTGTTGTGTTGCAGATTTATGTTTCTGTAAGGCCGCATTTGAAGGCCAATTACGTCACTATGCCACATGAAGGCTGTCCCAATCCAAAGACTCCTCTTGGGGGACGCTACTGTCCTTCGTGGCCTCACATATCCCAAGATTCTTTGCATACCCAAATCAGAATAAAGAGAGAGAGAGAATATGGCAACATCACGTGACGTAGATCGTCACTTTCGCGGGCTGGGGTGGCAGAAATCATGACGTAAGGGTAAAACATCTGGTGATGCAACAAGGAAATGCCCCAAAGGTTAGACTGTCCCTGACAAGGTTAACAAGGTCTCTCTGAAGGACTCGCCTTCGAAGACAAAGGTCGGGTCCTTTGAAGGATGCAGCTCCTGAATTGAGACGCAGCATGTGTGCTTATGGTCTGGTCGGTCGGGGTTAGGAGAAGATCACGTGTTGGCTTAAAATACCAGGTTCTGTCGGCTGCAGAATTCCTCACGTCTCGTTAAAAATACCCAAGAATGTCTCCATAACACCTCAAAATGTCTCAACATCTTGTCAAATATCCAGTTATACTCCATTTTTCAAGCCGCCACCAGCTTGGCACATGTTATTAATGCTACACATGACATAAACACACCAGGGCCGCCTCAGTTCATGTTAGGGAGTTTCCTGAAACTAAATCATGTTGAGACTCAAGAGAATCCTGAATCTGTCCTGCAAATACTGATTTAGTTCAGAATATTTTTAAGTTTTGGCTCTCAGAGTTAATTTTCAGCATCTTAGTGATTCTTCTTGTGTCTATTCTGAGTCTCGCCAACTGCTTTTTTTTTTTTTTTTCTTAACTGGATCAGGCTGAAATTCGTCCAAGAGACCCTGAAGAAACTTGGCTACATGTACTCGTTTGGAAAAAAAAAAATATATATATATATATATATCTTTCTGAATGGTTACAGTGATCGATAACAGGAGGTGGTAGAATTTGTAATTTTCAAAAATGTAATATCTCCGCTAGTTTTTCCTCTTTCTTAACACCAATTTTTGGTCCTGCATAGGAAAACAATTAAGATTTAGAGCCGCAAGAGTAGTAAAAGTTTTCCCAAGAAGGATTACTTCATTGTTTATATATACATTTTTAAATGAACTATGTTTTTTTTATGTTTCACAGGCTGTAAAGTTACATTACGTGATTTTATTCCATCAGTAGTTTCTTGTTCTGTGTTGACATCTGAGCCTGGTTTTCATTTGGTTCTGGAAGTCTGCAGGTCGCAGCTCGTAATGGTTTTATTCTTTTTGCTTCAGTATCTCATGTTGATGCGGTCGCAGTTGGTGTTTAACGACATCTGCGTAGCTTCGTCATCGTCTCGGCTCAGTCGTGGTAAAAAAAAGAGGTGGCGGATGATCGTCAGTTTTCATTATCAGAATGAACAGTGGTCCTCCCCCCCAAAAAAAAAATAAAAATACTGTGAGGTGATTAATCTTTACACAACACCTACGTTTCGGAAAATGCTTTTTACAGGAGTAGAATAAATGGACACGTCGAGCTAAAGACGAAGGGGCCGGCGACCCCGGCTTCCTTCCTTCGGATGCAGGACTCACTTCCTGTTGTTTATGAGATGATGCATTTTGTTCTCTCCTCTCCTCCATTATTGCCCAGGAAACATCTAAACCCACTTAAGACTCCAAACGCTCGCGCTGTCTGTTTTTCTAATGCACATCCCCCCCAACACTTCTTTCTTTCCGGAAGTCCTCGGCTCCCCAAAAAAAATCCATTAAAAACAGCTTGCGGAGACAAATTGCTACCTGAACTAATACATCTTGTTGAACGACACATGTATTGCAATTTTTATACTTTTTTTCCTTTCCCGAACATGGTTTTATCACACAGCTTATTATCACATTTAATGGGGACTGCTTTCACTTTTTGCCATTACTGCACACTGTGGTTTAATTCTCCTGGCAGCAGAGGAGGCAGAACAGAAGTTAAGGCAGCGTGGAAGGCAGATACACACTGCGAGCTCTTCAAATTCATTTTGTCTTGTGATATGATTGCAGCTGCGTGACTGTGGCCTTATAACGCGACGGCAGGAGAAATGAAAAATACATGTGCCGCTCAACACAATTACATTTGTTAATGCAGCAGTATGCCTCCGCATGCTGTTTCTAATGGACTGTGCTTTTTTGTTTGTCACCCTAAGTGAGCAGAGACGTTTTCCTGTTTCACTTCGCTACACTGGAGTGGAATCTGGTAAAAATAGGACGAGTCTGTGCCGCTGCAGTCGGAGAGGAAAGGATTCTTTTCTGTGTTACGTTACGATTTAAGATACACGCTACGGATAGTGAGAGAGCAGCTGCTCGTAATTGTCTTTTTCTTCTATATATACACTCTGACATGACTGTGTTGTTTCTCACCGCCCAGCCTGGAGTTCAGCTAAAAATGAAAAAAAAACACTTGTATCATCACAAACAAGTGCTGCTGCTGCTGCTGCTGCTGCTGCTGTGATATGAGACTTCATACAGTCTTTGATTTGGCTGCATTACAGTAAACTGATGTCATTTCCTGAACTTATCAGACCCATTTGGTCTTTATATCCACATTACTGGTGATTATCAATAGTTTCTGCCAGTTAAAGAAAAACAAATGTGATGACAACTACTCTTATTTCGACTTATGATCTCACCATGATATTGTGATATAATACTGACTGTGTCATCCAGTCTGAGCGTTTATGGAGTGCTGAGATATATAATGTGTCACAATATAGCCTGGAAATATCAAATATTATTTTAAGGTCATATCACTCGAACCTTGTGCACATTTAATCTTGGGCATCAGGATCACGTCTGATTACTGCAAATGATTTTTGTTTACATTTGAATTGAGAAAGTCATTTGGATGATTTTGATTTCACTATTTCAAGCTTCAGTTCTGGTGTTTGTTCCAACAAAGACGTACAGTTCACATGATTTATTCGACATGATTCAGATATGTGAGAATCTGACAGTAGTTTTATTGTCTCTGGCTGTGATGTGGTTTTATTTTGGTATTTTTTCTCGACAACGTGCCTCACAGCCTGTTGGCGTGTTGTGAGGTTACGAGGGTTAAAAAACAGTCATCTTGTGTCTGTTAGAGTAACATTTTGTAGGTGACTCAAACCTCTCAAGGGCCGCTTGATATTTGAATTCATGTAGTCGGGTCGCAGCAAAGACAGATTTCTGAAAATGTCAAAATGTACACTTATCGAAGCGTGTACATTTATCTTTTCTACGGTATCAAAATGTAAGTTTATCAGTCAGTGTTTACGTTCAACAAAAAACAGACTTCTGCTTCAGAATTCTCCTTTAAGCGATGATGTAACTGATGATGATAACAATCGTATCGTACCGTAAACCGTGAAACTGTGATATTTTCTCAGATGGTTATCGTTTCATGAAAACCTCCATACTGCTGCAGAGGCTGTCAGAGCCTCCTGACACAACATGTCCACTCTGACACTCTCTGTATTTTAATATTCAAGAAGATATTACCGGACACACAAAACATGATGGAGAAACAGGCAAAAGCATGCTGATCATATCTTTGTTACGTTTAAATTGCTTCGGTGCACGTCTGCCTTCTTCGATCGGTTCTGTGCAGCTGCAGAATAATATTTGCAAACACTTCTACACAGAAGGATTACATCATCCTTCCAGTTTGCACCTTTTTAATAGTCGACAGGTGTTGAACATCTACTCCACACTGTTGTCACATCCCTCTGATGCAGTTTGTGTTTTGCAGATGTTTTCTAGCCTCGTCCCTCCTGAGATATTAAATCCTTGTGTGTGTTTTTTGTGTGTGTGTGTGTGTGTGTGAGTGATATCAGAGTAATGTGGGCACAGACGACTTTGTCTTCTCTTGGAACTGATATGTTACTTTGAAAAAAAAAAAAAAAAAGTCACATAAGTGCCGGTTGCCAGACTTTCTTTTTGTAGATGACAATGCCTCGCTCGCTCGCTGGCATTCAACCCTTAATGTGACTCACCACCGTGTTTGTAATTGTGATTAAGCTCCTTTTCGAAGAACTCCTTTTTGTCTATTAGGTGATATTTTGCATTTTTTTTGTTGCTAATGTTGCGGTACAGTTCATGCTGTGTGTGTCGGTGTGTGTTGGTGTGTGTGCTCCCCCGTCTGCTTCGCCTGAGACGCGGCGCTGATGGCAGCACACATTCATTAAGCGCGGTGGCTCCGGCTTCTCCCCACCAGGATTCACAGACAGCTGTCAGTTCGGTGAGGGACTCCTGCACTGATTGTACATCAACATTCACTCCGACTCGCACATTCCACTGCACATCTACTTACCTTCGACATTTACATACCCATCAACACGGAGGCCGCTGCAGTGTGTGTGTGAGCGCTGGGTGACTGTCAGGATCGATTGCGTGGCGACGACCTCTGCTCCCCCCGTGTATCCAAATGTGCAAGTTGAGGGTTATGTTAAAGTGGATGCATCGTGCACGGCGGCGGCTGTATGGATCGAGTTTTTAACCGTTTGATGGCAGGAGAAGGCCGACGACAGACCCGCTCAGTTAGAAGTCCAGCAACATCATCCTGATGATGGATCTAAGGCCAGTGTTCGCTCTGCTTTTAGCTGCTTTTGGACTCCTCCGCTGCGAAGTGTTCCCCTCTCTTCACCAGCCATGTTCACTTAGTTTAGTCCGCCTTGTGTTTGGCAACAGTTTTTGGTGCACGGTGTGTTTATCGGAGCTTCTTTGCTGAAAAAACAGATGGTTGCTGCTGCTGCTGCTGCTGCTGGAGAACTGAGCTGGGGTGGTAGAAACAGATCAAATGTCAAATTACAAAAAAAAATAAAAAGTAAAGATAATCATCCCAGATTACATTTTGGGAAACTACTGTCAAGATCACTCAATTTTATTTTATTTCAAAGTTATTTGACCATGTTGATAAAAAAAGCAGTAGCAACAGAAACACACACACACACACACACACACACACACACACCTGTACACCTGTAGTTTGTGCCAGAAGTCGTTACGTAAGGGTCGTTTGATTTGACCAACTGTCGCTGCTGGATATTTAAAACACGAGAAGTTTAAAAAAGGAAAAAGCTCAAATTGTTGTTGCTGCAGTGAAACATTTCTCTATAATTGATTCTGAAGTAATGCAAAAGTATTTGGATTAGATTACATCCTGCTTTTGTAATCTGATGGAATACGTACACGACAAAATGATGCGTCAAATACGTACAGTCTCATGTTTGGGTTTGACTGTTCTGGGCCACCGTAGAAAGATGGCGGAGCAACATGGTGGAATGTAGGTATAAAGAGGCTCAATATTTCAGTGTATATTTAAGTACAATTACCTCAAGTGTGTAGTACAAAACTACAGTACTTGAGTAAAAAAGGCCTCCGTTACATCCGCTCACTGTTATTTTTGTGATATAAAACTGAGCATCTTTGTTTTTATTCCGTTCGTCGGACAAAACAAGATGTCCGGGCTGAAAAAGACCTCGTACAAGATAATCAATGACGACAATAATCTATTGTTGCAGCCACATTTGGATCCTTTCCAGCAGAACAGATATTGATCGGTGGAGCTTTAGGTAAAATTGAGCCTTCACATAATACTCTGTGGAAACATTTTACACCCCGACCTTGTGCCACAAGAAAGTTTTACTCGATGTTCTTTTTCGGTGTTTGTTCTAACATCTCTTTATTTTACCTTGCTGTTCCCGTCCGTCGCTGCGGCGGGGAGTTTTTTCTTTCAGTCATTGGTATTCAGATATGCTGGCCCGAGGTGGCAATCTGTTAAAGAACGTGGAGGGGGGTGTCACCTCTCAGTTAAGGCGGCGCTGCCATCCTCGAGGCCTGGTGTGCTTGGACAGCTGGCCTCAGAGTTAGCGAGTGTGACTGTGGAGGAATGGACGCTAAATAACAGAGCCTACAGCTCTGCCCTCCCGCCTGGCCGGCTGGCTGGCTGGCTAGCAGGCGTGACGCGACAGGACGGAGGCCAGAGCCAGCTACAATCCATTACTTTTACCTGAGGAAAGAGGGGAGGCAGAGCGAGAGAGAGGGAGAGATTGAGTTAAGGGCCAGAGCACCTTTTCAGCGCTCTCTTCTGCATGCTAATTCCGCCGGCGCTTCGAAAAGGGATCAGAATCTGCTGGCTGGGAAACGTGGCCTCTCAACTCACTAAAGGAAGGGGAAAAAATCCTGCTGCCTGCTTGACGCTCCACCAGTAACCAGTTTGCAGACATATGCATATTAACACACAGCTGCACACGCTGTTTAAATAAGGTAGTTTTAGAGTGCAAGTCGGGGTATTTTCCTCGAGTGTTGCATCAGCTGGCACAAAAAAAAAAAAAAAAAAGACCCTCAATAAATATGGAGATTGAACCTGGAAATTGGAGACTGGATGTTTTTCTTTTATTTATACAAACCTGATGCATTAAGATTACAAAAAAAAAAAACCTACCTCTTCTATTTATGAAGAAGTCAGCGTTTTCTCTCTTCATGTTAAATCCCTCAGGGCTTGACTGAAAGAAGGAATGATAAGAAGACGACTTGAGGGGAAGGTATTACATGCCTCCCTGTCACATGTTGCTCTATGATGTCACGACACGCATCCAACGCCATTGCAAATCCCCTCCGCCCCCTCGAAAACAATACAAAAATACAAATTTCCCATGCACGGCAGACAGAGAGCGCAATGAGCATTTGTGCAGAGACCATGAAGCAGAGGGTGATTTTTTTTTTTTTTTTTTTTTTTGAGGCGCTGCTTAAAGCTATCACTATCGGAGTGGAAAGTACACATGACAACTGGTTTGCAGGTTCCAAATGAGAAACCACCACAAACAGTGTAGGTGGGGGCGCCGGGAAGAGACGGAGAGAGAAGAAGAAAAAAAAAAATAGAAAAAAGAAAACGCAGCCCGGATTGGCACCCAGTGACAGTGATAAATTTCACCAATCGTCCAGTGTGAAGATCTGTCTAATCTTAGCGGTGGCTCGCAGCGGGGTAGGACCCCATCACTCTCCCATTATTTGACAACAAAACATCCGCGGAGAGCAGCGAGCCAGGTTCAGTTAGCTACAATACACTCCCCGCATACACAAATACCCAGTGAGGGGGATTATAAAGTGGCTCTGTAGCCGGCCGTTAAAGGGGCAGGCCATTAAAATGCAGCCGCAACCACCTATCCTCACTCCAACGGTGGAGTGGCTGAAAGAGAACAAAACAAAGCCGTCTGTCAATAGCCTTTAATTTTGAATAGAGAGCAAATAAAATTCAATGCCTGTAATGGCCTTCATTTTCCTGCCGACTCTTGAAATTGATTCGATGGCTTAATTTGGCGACTGTGGCAGGTGGGATGCGATTGGCAAACATATACGGTCTTCACCCCAGATGACTCAATAAACAGCATTTTGCAGCAGTTTAGCAGCAAAACATTTATTTATTTATTTATTTATTTTTTGTTTTTGATGCATGGCGGTGCATATGCATCCACCACGGCCATGTGGTGTTGTGTTGGCAGCTCCGCGCTCGGCGTTTACACCCAAAATGTTATTTTGATTTCACTGACACAGAGATAATGTTTCATAACACACAGTCAGTCACGAATTAGCCCATCTGTCTGTTTGAGCTTCCCCGTGCTGATGGAGTCTCTCTGTGTTTGTTTGTGTGTGTGTGTGTGTGTGTGTGTGTGTGTGTGTGTGTTTGACCACAGTGGCTCAGCCCTCTCCCCACCAGGATTCACTGACGGCTGTCAGCTCATTGAGTGACTCCTCCACAGATTGTATTTGAGCCAAAATCCTGATCCCTCGTCTCGCTGCTCCTCTCGTGCTTTGCCTTCGCACACTCCTCGCATATGCTGACACGACTCACGGCATGTATATACAAGCGCTCGCACAGCAACGCAGGGACAGTATGTTGTGCTGCAGATTGTGGCGTTCGACAGGAGGACGACTGGCGTGTGAAGCTGAATGTGAAAGTGGATCTCGTCTTGTGTAAGATCCAGATCCAGCTCCACATCTGCGGCTCTAATGGGCTCCAGTCTCTCTCAGCGGGGCCGGTGGGGGGAAGTCGGTGCCGTTCTGTTCGTTCTGTTTGGCTAGAGATCGTGTTTACTGCAGTTCAAGCTTCATAATTAAGCGTCTTAATTGCCTGTTGTTTTATAGAGGTTCTGTTTCTGTGTCAAGTCAAAGTTCGGGGCGGCTTTGTATTTTATATTTATGATCAAATCCAGTGAAAAGACGACATGTTGCCACAGGTCGCAGAGAAGACGGGATGTTCATCAGGCTGTGGCTGCTGAGTTAGACGAGGACGCACAACAGTGCTGATGTTAGTGCCAGAATCTCTCTGTACATCTGACTTCATGATGGGAAATTTGGATTTGGAATCTCTTTTCCCTGCAATATATCTTTAACTACGTTAAAGGGACGACAGGGAGCTTTTGTCTGTTGACTCTGGCGCCCCCTGTGGTCAAAAGACGACGATCGCAACGCAAAGTAAAGGTTGTTTTTGATGCTGTTCTCCCCGACTCATCCTCAGCACTCTGCAATCAAAATAAATGTTTATTTTTTATGACTTATCAAACCTCAGATATGTGAGAATCTGGTGACAGGCTCTAAGAATAATGAGTTTAATTATGTAGAGAAAGCCGCTACAGACGTTTAAAATTATATCTGTGATTTATTTGTTCTTTATTCGGTTTCAACAGGGTTTTATAACGAGATGAAGTTTGTTTGTCGTCCCTTTTGGCCACAGATATTACATTGGTGGATGATAAATAATACTTCATGACAGTTAACGATCTGGTAATCTTTTTGTAATTACGATGATCAATTCTTGTCTCGAAACTCTCGGATACAGCCAGCGAAGGGTTAACTAACGTAGGGCTGGCGATTCCTCGATTGGCTCCGAGAGGCCTTTCTGATTGGACTAAAACTTCCAGCAAGCTTCTCTGAGCTGCAGGTACTGTTGGACCGAACAACACAGCTGTCTTGCAGGAACAGAAGACCTTAAATTCTGTTTTTTTTAACGTGCCATGACACAGAAGATGATTTAATTCTGTGCTGTTGTTGTTGTTAGGACGCCATCTCGCAGCTCTGAGCCGCCTCCTGTGATGCATTATGATGTCAGATACTACCGCTACTGCGATCACTCCACAGCGACGCACGGTGTACGCTATCAAATGTACTGTGAAACTCCTGCAGCTCAACACCAACAAACACACACCAGCTCCATCACGTCTGCTCCCCGGTGGCGGCCACGATATCCGGTGCGCGGCGCGCCGACGCGACGCTGCGTGGTCACTTAAAACATCCGTCAGTGTGAAGGACTCACAGATCTGCAGCTGTTTGATAAGAGACAGGATTTTATTATTTTTTTTTTTTCTTACACATCTCTGCAAAGATCACATCTCTGTGATCCCGGTGATCACTAATGAAGCAGGATTTTAGCAGAAAGCTTGCATCCTCCTGACTGATCGGCGCGGCGCGTTGGTGGATGTCACTGCGTCGCTTGGATGTTTTTTTTAAAGGAGGCCACCTTACTAGATACACGGTGGCATAAGTGGAATAAATTTGTTGTTGACTTTTTTTTTTGTCTCTTCTTCTGCGACAATAAGAAGATTGTAATCCTTTAACACCCCTTTTTGTACAACCCTGACAGCTTTAAAACATCTCTCTTCGATGGCACTCACTGTTCCTTTCTGCAGGTTTTTTTTTTTTTTTTTTTCAGACTCGACGAGCGTCTGATCTCCACATTTGTATTCTCCAAGACAAGCTGAGAGAATTGCAGTATAGACTGTGATTATGGTGGGATTAGTTTCCTTAATTGAATATTTTTTCAAAAGTAAAGAAAAAAAAAAAAAAAACTGTTGATCGTGGTCGGAAAAGTTTTCCCACGTTGTTCTTTTTCTGGCGCTGCATGAAAACGTTGCTCGGCGTGTTTTTTCCTGCCGTCCGTTGCTCCGCGGCCTGTTGTGAACAAAAGCTCACAAACCCTCACTGTACTCGTTCATCCTCCTCTGTCTCATCAGACTCCTTCTCTCCATCCTCTCCATCCTCCTCATCAAAGAAGAGGCGGAAAAAGCCTCTGCGCTGGAAGTCTCGCATTGCTGAACAATTTTGATCATGGTATGAATTTTTAAATCTAAATCCAAGAGGAAAAAAATGAGTTCAGTCCTGAATAAGGAATCAAAGCTCTCCTTTTTTTTTTTTGGAGTGTTTTTCATATCATCCTCCTTCCTGTCAAACTCATCTTTTATTGTCTTTTTCTCCCCCTTGTGCTCTTCCTCTCCCCCTCTCTCTTTCCCTTTAAACCTCACCCGTCGCCTCCGCACACCATTTTCTAAACAAGTACAAAGAAATGATGATGCCCAGATTGAGAACCGGTGCGATTTACATGACTGATTACAGTGTAATTTCACACTTATTTGCATGGATCTCCTCAACATCCTCGCCGAGCTAATGGATTGTTAGAGCTCTGCAGCCCGGGCCATGTAAATGAGGATGAGCAAGATGGAGCGAAGAGACGAGGAGAAAGAAAAAAAAGAAACGACGGGAACGAGACGGAGAGGCAGACAAAGTTCAAGTTAAAGTTCAAGGTCATTTATCTCCATAGTCCTTTATCACGCGTGCGTCTCCGAGGGACTTTAAAAAGGGACAGACAGGAGGAAAAAACACACACACACACACACAAAAAAAGACAGGAGTGGGAAAAAAAATAGAAAGCAAAAAATCCAATTACATCCAGCTAATCAGCAACCAATCACAAAACAAAATGAAACAGTGTGTTGAAAGGACGTGGCTGCTTACCAAACCTTCTAATCAGACCGGGGAAAAAAAAAAAAAGACAGACTGATGCTTTATTAGCTCTGCAAAAGTCTGCTCAATAAAACAGCTCCACACTTCTCTGCAGGCGCAGTTTATTTCATTAATTATACAATAAATAGCTGTTACCTACTGCGGGAAACCCAACTGAGGCGTGTTAGAGCTCCAGTGAGTACGAGGCGGACTACACGTTTCAAACAGGGCTGCGCCAAATCTAAGGATTCATTCATATTTACACCTGCTAACTTTGAGCTGTGTCGCGTTATTTTGGATCACACTACTGGGAAGAAGCCCCGCCCTACTCTGCCTCTGATTGGTTGTTTTTGTTGTGATGAGGAGTGAGATTATCGTACCCTCGACTTCTCGTTCACATCGTTGCTTTTATTATCCACCACCGTGTACGTCACTGAAGTCTCGACCGGCTGAGACTTTTGTTAAGTTTTCACAAGGTGACCTCTTTGAGTTAATCACCATCGGAGGAGCTGATTGGACGAGCATCCTCCTGATGTTCGAGGCTGAAGCGGACTTTGTGTTGCTGCTGTTCAGACGATGGGATGCGTGTCGCCGGGTCCACGTATCCGACTGTAAAACCGCACTGAAGCAGGTTCCGGCGCGGCTCTATAAAGCGCAGTATTTTATTTTTTGCTCTACAGATGCCGTTTATAGTTTTGTCTGAGAATTTCATCAGTGCTTTTATGAGAGGTTGGCCGTATTTGACACCGCTTTTATGAGGCCAGTTACATTTTATGTGAAGCCTTCAGTGGAAATGTTGATGCGGTATGATTGCTGGATTGGGAAGTTTATGGGGGGATCAGCGGTTCCTGTACGAAACTCACAGCCGAGAAGTAGTTGTCTCTTTTTTAAACTTTCACTTTCAGATACATGGATATCTAATCTAAATTCTTCAGGGTTAAAACTCCTGCAAATTATTGTTATTTTGTGATTTGAGAGTGTATATTTCCATATCTTCTCCTGGCCCAAACCCTCTTTTTTTTCTTTCTTGCAACAAGTAATTAATTTCCACTTGTTGTCATTAGTTAAACCAGTTAAAAAAAAAAAAAGAATTATGGGCAACTCCATGCAAATAGTGATTAATTGTAGCTGGCTTTAGTCCATTTGTTCTCATGGAAGCTGCACAGGGAAGCTCCCCGGGTGATTCATTTCTCCTGCTTCCAGAGATACGTGGCTCGTCTTGCCTTTTCATCCCCCTTTTTGTTTCTCATTGTTTCCCCTCACTTTCATCATAAGCCGCATGCTAATGTACAGTGCGGCTGGGGTAGAGGCTGGAATATATCATTTTCTGATTACATTCTATAAATGGATTTGTGGCTATTTGCACAGAGGAAGTGTCACGGCGACATTAGATATGAAAAGCTGACTTTTCTGTGCAGGTACAGCCGCAGCAGGTTGTCAGAACGTCCGTCTGCTCTGCGGCAGCTCGCCACTCTGACGGCGAACGCTGCTGAGGGAATTACCGGCCGTCAAGGGGGAAGCTCTATTAGAATATCTGTGATGGATCCCAGAGTGAGAGTTGACGTTGAAGCTTTTTTTTCTCCAAGTGATTTTTTAGGTACCTTATGCATAAATGGTGCAATTCAGGCTGCTACTTAAGCCCTCTGCAGAGGTGCTTAAGTCTCCTCTCTCTCACACAATTTCCTCCCCGCTCATTCTGACATTGAACTGAAGTGCAAAGCCATGCTGCTCGCAGCGAGCCGCACTCTCACAACGGTCATTTGCATTATTTAAAGGTTGGCTATGAAGTCGCATACAGATTCTGACTCATATTTATATAATCTGAGGAAAAAAAAAAAAAAAACACAATGCATCTGTGACGGGGTGGCGACGGGACGATTCAGCAACCACAGCAGTCCTCACACACACACACACACACACACACACACAAACACACACACACACACACCTCGAGAAGGGATTGTGTCTCTGGAGCTTTTAATCTCACCGGAGCACCTTTGAATCCAAGACTGCAACCGTGGAGTAAATATTGTTGGGGACAAAAAAGAATCTATCAGGGGCCCTGAAAGAAAAAAAAAAAAAAAAAAAAAGAAGATCTAATTTCCGGTCAGTGTTTAATATTCATACTTAATGTTGTTTTAGGACCTTCAGAACCAAGAACCAGGACCCAGTCACTCAGGAGAACGGGTTAGAGAACACTTCATCAGGTTTAGGACAACATGGTTTGGGTTGAATTGGACCCTCTGACAGTGTTTGACAGGATAACTTGGACTCGTGTGTATGTTTCCAGGCTACGCTCTGACATCACAGAGTCATGATTGGTCAGTTTCTATGACGACCGTGGCACAATATATATATATATATATATATATATATATATATATATATATATATAGTGGGGAACATTTTGAGCATTATCACCCTGTTTTAACCTCAAAGGCTGATGCTGAAACACATTATTGGTTTATTTATATGAGGGTTAAATAGATGCAACTGATCAATGACTAAACTCAAAAGATATTATAATACTAAACTGTGTCAAATCTCAACAACTTGTCAAATTAGAGTCTGTGACGTGACTGATTTCATCTCAAATGTTTTCCTTTATTGGAAAATCACAATTTTTTTGGCCTCGCCAGGTTCAAGGTTCAATGTTGCTGTTTACATTTTTGTTTCACTCTATTCATGAAGGTAGAATTATGCAAAGTAGTTAATTCTTTTAAAAGAAAGAAGAAAAATACCCAAAATTCAAATCCCAAAATTAAGAGAAATGTGCTTCGAGTCCTTGACTCGTCCTTCGCTGCCTGCGTGAACGAGGTCTTTGCAGCGTTCACCACCAGTTTTTTTAGCAGGAAACAAGCGGCGTGATCTTCCTGCGTTCACTTACAAAACACCAGAAAGTCACCCGGTTCAAAAGAAACTCGATAACAAGATGTAAAAAAAGATTTTTGTTATCAGTGACCAGAGGGAGTTGCGCGAACCCCCTTCGACACTTAAAAAACATCTCGTTGTGCTCGCTGAATCACCAGCAGGTCGGACCCGCTGTACCGCAGCTCCAACGCCTCTCCACCACTTACTGTACCATACCTCGGTCCAGTCTGCACTAAACCCCCACACTGCCACCCCCTCCTCGCTCTGTACTGTACTCTTTATCTCTCCCTCTTTGTCTCCCTCTCTCTCCGTGTCTTCCTCCCTCCTCCTCACCACGGTGGGGCTCTGCCAGGGGCTTGTGATCGGATTTAGCGCCGCGTTCTCACTCCGTCTCCCAGAGATGAGTGACAGATGGTGGCCATTAGTGTATATTCCATGCATCTGTTGCAAGGCGCTAATTTATCTCATTAGGGGAACGTGTGTGGATGGGGGGGAGGAGGAGAGGAGGAGGAGGAGGGTGTGTAGGAGCGAGGATGGAGCATTTTATTACGAGTGTAAAACACAGCGAATGAAGCGACGGATGCGGCGAGGGAGCGAGAGAGAAAGAGAGAGAGAGGAAGGGGGGCGGAGCCTCAGAGTCATGAGGTCACGGTGCACAATAACTAGTTGAGATAGATCTGCAGATGTGTGTGCGTGTGTGTGTGTGCAGGAATGAGTGTGTGTTTGTGTTGTAATGTGGGGTGAAGCAGACGAGCCCACTCACATATGTGCACCCCACCCACAGAACACACTCGCACAAGCAGCCACGCCCACACACACACACACACACACACACACACACACACACACACACACACACACACACACACACACACCCCTCCGCCGTACTGTGTGTTTACATTAAGGAAAAGGAAGCGACTAATTAATGTTCCACGCTGCTGAGATGCTCCTGTGTTTGTGTGTGTCGGGGTGGGGGGGCAGGATGGGTGCACAAAGGATGCTGGGTAACTCATTAGCAGACTGACGTGTGCTGCTGATAATCTTTTGTGTGTCAGACTAAGAATAATAATAATAATAATAATACACAACGCAAATAAAACAGGATGTGATAACGTGCTAATCCTTTTTTGACACATTAATCTATAAAAAGAAAAAAAAACAAAAAACAGTAGAGAGACAATTTATTTCATGTGTTACTTCTCTAACCTCAGTGATTTTTGTAAATTTGTGCTCACTGTGGATTTGACGCAGGCAACAAAAGACCGTGAAAGGTGTGGGACTCACCTGTGAGGAGCATCCCACAGGTGAACGGGCTCATTGGTAACAGGTGAGAGTTCACAAGGACGGAGCGAGGTCGTCAAAAAACACTTCAAAGTTCAAGATCGTTTGTCGCTAAAGCTGCAGGAATTGATTACTGACGGCCACCGGGGGGCAGCAGAACATGCTGGAAGCACAACATCAGACACGTCGTGGCCTCGTGAAGTAAACGTGTGTGATGTGTTGGTAAATGATATTCTATTAACACATCCAGCAGACGCAGAGCAACATATGCATCGCTCCCTCAGAGGTGTATTTCTGACAGCTCGGTCTAATTTTAGCTTCGGCATTTTCTGAGATAAATCTCCCGTCTTGTTCAGCAGCTAGTCGCTAACCTTTTCATGTCTGCCGTTCGGTGCCGGGGAGGGATCGTTCTTCACGGCTAATATCGCTGAAGTTTAGATTTCCTTAAAGTCAGACAACAGTGGATGTTGAGCACGATTTGATCTGTAAGGTTAAAAGTTGTCTGGAAGACAATGCTGGATATAAGTTACACATTTGAGGTGTTGCTCAAATCTGTGTTATCCTATAAATCATGACGTCATGATGGACGCTCGTCCTGAGTTTGGGGCAGATCGTCTGGAGCGTTTTAGAGCTGCATTATTCATTAAGCTCAACAACGAGGGACTGAACCGTCCTGCACACATTCCAGCCGTTTGTCTGCATTTCTCCTATAATAATAATCATCAGTGCAGCTTTAAATTAAATTGCAGTCATTGTGGTGGCTGTCACGGGGATATTTTCCGTCTCGCACACACAGCAGATAAGTTGTCAGTCAATCAGTCTGCGCCGTATTTCCCCTGGATTTTCTCTTAATGAAGGGCTGATTGTTAGCGCGGCGGTGGCTGGATTTCTATTTCTCACCTTACTATTCCTCGTCAGCCGGGCTCGATTCAGGTAACGATGACAGCTCCGTGCTTGATTTAATGGCAATAATGGCGCCCTAATGAAACACAAGCCCGACGTGTGAGAATGATTAGTCTGATTAGGAGAAAGAAATGCAGTAAAAAAAAGATGATTCATGCGTTATTTTGGCATTAATTCTCATAACTGAATGAGTTGTGACACACTGTTGTAATTAAACAAAGGGAGAAAGAGGAGAATTAGTGAGGACTGGCAGCCTCCTCCGCATTTTACATTGTGTTGGTGTCACTGAAGTGAGCCCTGAAGTTTGCTCCGCTGGATTTCAGTTCTGAAAAACACCAGCTGAGAATCAATTTGAACCCGAACAGCTGGACGGCTGGTCGACGGCGGGAAAATGAGCGGCGCTGTATTTTATAAACTCGGTCTGAAAGAGTTGAGCTTCTCTGGCGTGATCGGCGCCGGAGCTGCAAAATGAAATATGTTTACTTTAAAATGAATGCTATTAAACACAGGCTGGAATAGCTTCATTAGCCATAGCACGAATATTTATAGGAAATGAGGTCTGGAAAGAAAGAAAAAAAACAAAACAAAGCGCTCACAATAACAGAGTTAGAGGCGCCTAATCATTACCACCGCGGCCTCATTTGTTTGCAGTAATTATACCTACAGTAGGTAGCCTTAATTACTCCAACAATAACACACAGATGATTAAAAAAAAAAAAAAAAGTAAAAATGTCGCCTCTGCGAGCCGGAGCAGCCAGAGGTGGCACGTCGTTTATCCTCCTTACAGACTTAAAGTGCAGTAGTGAGCGTGTTTAAATTTCTGTCCGAAGTGTTAACTAGAGTGGATTAGAGAGGCCCGGTGCTCTGTTCACAAACTCCCTAATACCTTCCAAAAGATTGTTTCAGCACATATTCATGAATAAAGAGCGAGTTTAAGGAGATTTGGCATCAGGGCTCTTATTGACCCGTCTTCTGTGTACGGTTTTCGCAGGGCTATCTGCGAGCCCAGGGGAAGGATTTAGCCTGCCCAGGAAAAATCTAATATTTCTCCACATTAAAGTCAAATAAAAGCCACCTGGCAGCCCCTGTGTGTGTGTGTGTGTGTGTGTGTGTGTGTGTGTGTGTGTGTGTGTGTGTGTGTGTGTGTGGGGAGATGATACAGTGGTGACCTACAGCCATTCACCGCAGCCCAGAGTTAAACACTCCGGTTTGGCCTCCTGCTATCGGCTCCGGGTGCCACAAGAGGTGACACATTCTCATAAGCAGGCGGGAGGCCACAGTGGGTGTTGATATGCTGCCGATTGATGTGTGTGTGTGTGCGTGTGTGTGTGTGTGTGTGTGTGTGTGTACATGAGGTGAGGTCAGGTGAGCTGTTCCTGCAGTTATACATGTTAGATTTAGGATTCAGCCCCTGAATGTGCTGTAAGAAGACGCAGCATCACATTTTTTTTTTCCTGTTTATGATTTCATGCATGGGGAGCCGCCACTGAGGAGACAGTGAACGCACCGTGATTGTAAAGGGCAATATGAGATTTTGTCTGATTTATAATTCAGGTATTGTGCTTTTTTTTTCTTTTTTTTTTTTAGTAGGGTGCATCCCGGGAATTGTATGAGTTATTGTTTGCTTGGGGCTCATTAAAACATGGGAAGGAATTGAATTTAAAGAGAAGCACAGGTGAAAATCAGATAATAAAGATTCCACTCGGAGCGCAAACGCTCCGTAATGTCACTCTTTATTGTTGGTTGTATCTCACAAAGGAGTTCAGTGGATAATGTGCCAACTATCCATTCTTCTCTTCTCTTTCTCTGAGCCAAGGACAACAGCTACTGTTAGGAGTAACTCATCTTTTCAGACCGTTCTGCCTCATTTTTTTTTTTAAACCAGCGATTCGAGCACCGGCAGCGATGCAGACTCGCTGTTACTCTGTCACAATCTGCACACACCTGATGGAAGCAGGGGAAATAATCTGTGTCAAACAGCAAAAACAAAAGAAGAAGAAGAAACAGAGGAGAGAGAAAGACGGACAAACAATAACATGAACACATGTTCTTGTTAAAGTCACGCCGCTGCCCGTAGTTTTGCATTAATCTTCCGGTTAAAAAATACAATTCCAGTATCTGTCCGTGTGTGTGAACACACACCTGATCCTGCACTTAACTTGTGAAATGAGCCAGCAAATAAACAGAAGATGAGACAATACAGAAGTTTATTAATCCAAAGGAACTTCTTGTGCAGAGATTCCTCTTTAGAAAAAACGCACAGCAAAACATAAAAACAGTGACGACCAGGAGGTGAGAGGGTCAGAGAAATAAGTGATATTGCTTCTTAACATGATAATGAACATGATCTGATAAAATGTCAGAAAATGGTGAAAATGTCGACCAGTGTTTGTCTCGTTTTGTCCACAACCAAAAAAAATATTCAGCTCACTGTCACAGAACAAAGAAACCAGCAAATGTTCACACTGAATTTGAATTTAATGACTTTATACATCGTTTTACTCTCCAGCAACAGTAACAGTTTGTTGTCTGTCCACTCTGTTTCCTCTTTAAATAGTCAAAACAATAAAAAATCTCTTAACTACAAAGCTGGACGGACTAAATGACCCCGCTGGTGGTCGAGGCTGCTCGGCTTCAGACGGAGGAGGGAGGCTGATTTCTGCTGTTTGACTATCAATCTCCTGCTGATCATAAGTGTCTCCAGTCTGAATCTGACCGGCATCACCGGGAGCTAAATGTTTAAGTGGAGATGGATCAGCTCTCGCAGGCCGGCTGCTGCTTTAGTATGGATGACGTGAACCTGTAATCCTCCGGACGCCGTCGCCGAACACTCCCACAGGTGATTGTGTGAGAGTTCGATTTGCCTCATCTTTAAAAAAAAAAAAAAACAAGAGCTGCTTGTTTTGCTCCGTGACGCCGAGCTGAAGAGTAAATCTTGTATATCTCGCTTTGTGGCGGATCTATAAACGGTGTTATGTGCGTGAACCGAACTGTAACGTCTGAAGGTGTCAAGGACCCGACCGCTACATCACAACATAAAGAATAATAAAACGGAGCAAGACGATCAGATCTCAAAGAAAACTTTGAGCGTTGGCATGCTGCAGCAGATTTAAACAGAGTATCATCTGGATTTTGAAATGTAACTGTGCGACTCGGCTCCTCCTCTGGTTGGCGGCAGGTTGCTTCCAGTTTGCTCCTCTTTGCCTCTTCTGTGCATCATGAGCGAAGTTATCAAGAGATTTCATCATTTCCTGTGTAGCAGCTCATTTGGGAAAATAAGTCGTTACAAAGCAGAGAGGAAATAATGCGCCACGCCGGCCTCGTTACATCAAACCCAACACCCTGTCGGGATAAAAAAGAAAAGAAAAAAAAACCTGAGATTTTGTTTCGGGTTCGGGGGAGATTTATTGCAGAATAGCAGGATCTTTATCTCGGTTTATGCCGCCATGGCCGCCGCAGAAATGTGTGTTTTGTTCCTATCTGTGTGTACTCGTCTCCGTCAGCAGTCACATGTCTCTGTGAAGCCGCTGTGCTGTTTGTTCCCCGCCGCCTGCAGCCACGCGGGATGAAAGCTGCGTCAGTGGCGGATGAGGCTCAGATGCGGGCGGCTTGTGGCGAATCGGCGAACTAGCGACTTGTCTTTACGGGGGCCGGGTCACCGGGAGGTCTCCTTTCATGGAGGTGACAGATGTACAGGGAGATGTGCATCAGTGTGTGTGTGTGTGTGTGTGTGTGTGTGTGTGTGTGTGTGCTCTTTTCTTTTTTTGAAAGGGATTTTTGCATTGATCAAATTAGACCTTCCCGTAGATGAGAATGTTCATTTAAATGTCAACACTCATATTAGCAGGCCTCCTGTGAAATATGGGGGATTTGGAGGAATCATTTAGATGTCAGCCTTCGTTTTATATCTTCACTTTGGTGATGAATGGCACCAGTTTGTGTCTACTGAGCAGATTCAAGGGGAAGGTCCCATCATGTCAAGTCAATATTCAAATTAGGAGATGCAGGAGATGGGTTTTTTTTTTTTTTTTTTTACTTCCAACAGATGTGAGATTTTTTTTTTTTTTTGAAGACTTTTAAACAGCAGAATCTAATAATCCTCCTCCTGTCCATTATCCAGTTGTCACGCCGCAGACAAACACACACAAAAGAACGAAGAACAAAAAAACAAAAAAAAAAAAAGGTCCCTGTTGGAGAGAAATAAATCAAAAATAGCAAATAAATTCACAACAACAGAGAATCTAATCAAACCTGATCTATTGAAAGCCGTCGAGGTGCGAGAGTGGTTCTTTATGCACTTCTTCAGCGGCTGGAGACAAAAGCGGGACGCAGACTCCAAGGTCCCGGATTCAATGCATGTCAGTTCGGCTGATAATGTGATAAGATGTGAGTTTGTAAGGTAACTCGAGAGTAAATAGGATCTCTGTGTCAAAGACAAGTTTCCTTTATCGGAACTGGAGCTCAGGAATCGATCACTTTTTAGTTTTGTGCTTCACTCACGAAGCTGACGTGTTTGTCTCTCCAGTTTGAGAGAAGTTTGACGCAAACAACAATCCACTGCAGGAGGCTGACCTTGGATCAGTGTGAGAGTAGAAGACAACAGGAGAAGTTTACGAAGTCTGTGTTCATCTTCCCGGTTGATTTCATACGCGCTTCAGACGGAACTGCGTAGCGAAAAGCATCACAACACTGATGGGGAGTACGTTGTGTTCATGCAGCCATGACAGGAGGAACATTTTGACTGTTTGGCCTTTAAATGCACCCAAAAAAAAAGTAATTCAGAGCAAAACAGCGTTGCAGCGTCCTGCTAAACAACTGAAGTTGCTGGAGACTGGATTGAAAATGTAAACAAGCAACCCAAAAAACTAAATAAATGCTCCAAAACTCCATTAAATTGGAGCCGAATTAGCTGTTAGCACGTCCTGTTTGCAGTGTACTCATGTAGGCACAGACGGCCATCGCTGGATCACTCTGATACTGAGAAAACCTAAAAACATGATGTTTCTAAGGCGAGTTCTGCACACGTGAGGCGTGTCTTCTTTGAGGATTTCTAAGTGGATTCATGGAGTCATCATCTCCTCCTTCCATGTTGATATGAAGTCAGGGAGGGTTTCCTAGTCCACAAAACATATTTCTGGAGCTTCACAGTATCTGGGGCCGAATTTTAAAATGTAAGCCTTGCGATCCAAAATCGATTTGAAAAGATGTTATTCACAAATGTTTTAAAGCTGAAATCTTCACTGGAGCTGCTGAGCTAAAAGCGTTAACGCTCACACCGTCTGAAGTTGGTGCACAAGAGTGTTATAACGTCTAAAAGTCTCCAGCTGCTTCAGTTTGTTTATGAGAATGATGCAACGCTGGTTTTGCTGTGAAGCTCCAGAAATAGAGTATATAATGACCCGAGCGAACTGTTCCTTTAATGAAGAACTTCAGCTATAACTGATTATAACTGCGTGTTTTTTTTTTTGTCCCAGATGACAAACAGGACTGTGCAGTTTTTTTTCCGTCCCTTCTCGACTTCTTGTCCGAAACTTTTAGCGAGCCCTGAAGCAAACGTACACGATAACCACATCCCAGCGAGAGTCGGGGAAGACTCCCTGAATTATTCACTCGGCTCTATCAACATGTTTTGGGAAGAAGTCGTCGCTGCCTTGACTCCCTCCTACTCCTCAGTTTGTGTTTCATTATAAATCACACCACTTCTTTTCTCAGGCTCCTGGTTTGATGTGCACAGATGCATTGTGAGCCGTGTGACGCTAACAAAGCTAAAGCAGCGAGGATATGCCCCTGTGAGAGACAGTCAGCCAGACAGGCACCTGTGTGCTTGTCAGCCTCCCTTTGTGTCAGCCACCTAATTGGGAACAATTAGCCCAAAGGTTGTTTTACATGGCGGAACATGATAGACTTCAGTTATTCCATTGTTCATGTTTCCTGAATGGCGCTATCTGAATGAAGCTCTGATTGGAATTGTCTTTCCCGACGAGGCGCAGCGGCATGTCAGCCTGTCAAAAAGACACTTCCTGAAAGCTCCCTGAAAATAGGCGGCGGAGTCGGGGAGGTCATTGTCATCAAACGAGCAGGCGTGCGGTTTTTACTGCGTGTATCTCATGATCGGGCCGGGCTGGGTGCTGCGGGGGCGGTCGGCAACAACAAGCCTCTCATTTCTATCAGCGTTTGTGCCGAGAAAATAAGAGGCTGTCATCCAAGAACAGTACGAGCGCGCGTGTGTACGATATGATCAGTTATGGTGATAATAAGTCATGATGGATTCTCATAATGACTCCAATGGCTCCGCCGCCACGCACACATCATCACCTTTCCCTTCCACGCTCATTTGTGAACACGCCGAGGCCAGCTCGGCCTGCTGGTTGCCAAATGGAGCTAACCCGAAGCCAGCCAGCGCTGAGTCTCCTGTCTCCTGCGGCTCTGGAGGGGAAGCCATCTTCTGAGGCCAAGGCAACGTCTCCTCGACAGATCCCTCTCCTCTGTCACTCTGCAGGCGCCAGAGTGTTTGTGTCAGAGCGTGTTCGTCTTGCTCCGCGTCTGGATCGGTTCAACACGGGCCTCTTATTAAAAATCCGATTTGATCCGGTGTTAAACACAACAGAAATCCTGAAGAAAGACATTCCCATTGTGTTTTCATGAATATTTATATCAAGTATTAGTTAGAAACAGTCATTTATCGACACAGAATTCAAAACATTCTCTGGTTCCAGCTTCTAAAACATGTTTTATTGTCTGTTTTCTGGCATCGACTTGTCAATTAAAACTAAGTGAAAATAGGAGTTGAGTTGTACATGGAAAGCTCTTAGTTTAAGATGATATAAACTGATCGTATCGCAAGAACTTAGCCTTTTACATGTAAAGCAGACGTGATATCCACAGCTGGGAATCAAACTTCTACCAAGATAGAGCACCAAATCCTCAAAACTAGACCCTAGAAGACCCAGTGTGTCAGATCTAAGGGAATCTATCAGCAGAAATTGAAGAAAATACTCATATTTAAGTCTGAATATGTGTTTAATCAGCTGAAACTGAGATTTGTTGTGTTGAATGAAGTGTCACATCTTGTGTAGCAGGATTTAAATACTCAAAAATAAGACAGTTGTTACCTTGGATTTGTTTCTGTGAGTCCAAACTTCTCCTTTTCTCTCTGCTGTGGTTCCTCGCCAAGCCCTGAGAAAAGTACCTGGTGCTTCAGCTGCTAAACGTTGACTGTGTGTTGAAAGCAGCCGCCTGCCGGTGCTGGAGACGGATGAGTTGATAGCGGTGAAGCTTGAACAAGCCGGCAGAAGTGCTGTAAAACTAAAACTATGAGCTCAGAGAGGCTAAAGAGCTCAACCCGGCTGCAGAGTTGGGGATCATTCTCGGCGGGTCTGTTCTTCTGCGGGTCGACGAGCAGTACACTGTGTTTTGATTCATTGTTAATGTAAAGCTATTGATTAGCGGAGCTTCAATGTAAGGCGGTATCGTGTTCAGAGATGTCCGACTTGTGTTTCAGAGGCTTTTCCGACCTGATAAAAATAAAAAATCTGGAGGAAGTATTGAGTACTCTCCTTCTGTTGGATTTTTTTTTTTTTTTTTGTGGGCACGTATCGGATTTTGATGTGCAACTTTGCACCCACATCTTCTTCTGTTCTGTTCTGTTCTGTTCAGTCCGCTTTGTGTTTGGATCAGCAAAAAAATATTTTGTCGTGCATGTGTGTCCACTAAGGTTTTGGGACACCTGCCACGGTCTTCCCACATCCTTTTGTGCTCTGCTGCTGGAGCTGAGTGGGTTTATGTGAGGGGCAGTATGGTCCTGGAGGGAGAGGGGGTGCTGGTGGTGGTGGTGGTGTTGGCAGGCGCGCAGGCCTGATCCATGGCTTCGCTCTTTCTTTAGAGCTGGGGCCTTGGCTGTCGTTACCGGAAGTAGCAGCAGGAGGATGGCAGTGTGCTGTAATACCCAACAGTGTGTCGGTGTTGTGTTTGCGGTATAAATACAGAGAAGAAGTACCTGTGTAGTCAAACGGCGCTCGTGTATTTCCATGCCAGACGTGAACACATTACTCATTTTGTTTGTTTACATTCGGCCTTGTTATGAATATGATTTGCATGTGTACATCCGAGCCGTCTCTGCGCATGTTTTTCCTGAGCCTGAGCGTGTGTGTGTGTGTGTGTGTGTGCCAGCGGGCGCAGCTTGCAGCTCAGTGTGTTTATATATTCCTGCTCTCAGTGTGCGTCCGGCACTGCGGCACTGCGCCCAGCTTCACCTGAGGCCAAGGAATGTCCTCTCTTCCTCCTCCTCCTCCCAGCGTCCCTCACACTCCTCGCCCACACCCTCAGCAGGGCAGCGGGCGCCTCCGCACGGCCCGGGCCAAACAGACCTGCCGGGCATCTGGGTCGACTGAACCCGTCCACACTCACCTGGACCTGCGCAAGGTCAGGAAGTTGGGAAGGAATACATAACCGCGAAAATGCTCAGGCCCGGGGCAAGCAAGAGCAGAGGCAGCGTGAACCCAGCAGACCTTCTGTTCCGTTTCACAATGAACTGGAAAAAAGGAGTTTCCACTGTACAGTTTCGACCGGGCTGAGAAAAAAAAAAAAACACACTTTTTCTCCGATAATTCAATGATCAGGAGGTTACAGTGAAAACAAAACGAGAGCAAGAAAATACAACTCAGCCAAGGTCAGTAGAAGTAGATGAGCGGCGTGTTCCAATCCGTGTTTCCTTCGCCCAAAAAACAGAGCGAGACTCTTCTGTGTTCAGGCTGCTGTGGGAATGAGTGAACCGGGGGTTATTCTGGGGATTTTCATGCTGTGCTGCACACCAAATAGGCAGAACCACAGTCAGTCGGAGCAGGCAGAGAAATTCAGAACTAACCCGGGGATCACTCAGTGTCTGTAGCAAAAAAAAAAAAAAAAAAGCCAGATCTCTCCTTCGCCGCCCTGTGTTCTCACGCAAGCAGACAGCGTAGCTTTGTCTCGTCAATCCCACACTCCCAGAATTCAAACTAATACAAGCCCGGCCCACGAGCGTCTCACTCCGTCAGGATGCGAGCTACAAGAGATTTGCTTCACTTCAGCGCCTTTGAAACAGGTTTTCCCTCATCGCCATTGTCTGTTTGACTTTTAAAGACGATACTCCCGAGGAATATGGGCACGGCATATTCTCGGCTTTAACCGGCAGACAGAAAAAGGAGGAGGATTGTGGGTAACGCTGCAGACGCCCGCCTTTCACTGGGAGCCACTCAGCTCATCTAATGCCGGCAGAGTTTACACTCACCGTTGAAATGGGCCTGAACTACTTTTCATGCAGTGAAATCCCTGGATATTTTTCCGAGGCCTCGATTCCTCTCACGAGCTCATTCTCTTACTGTCACCGCTGCCTCCTCCTCTCCCCCCCTCCTCCCTCCTCTGTCCCCTCTTCCTTACCCTCATTTTTATCACCGTCGTTAAACTGGACCTTCTCGCCCCCCGACAGCGGTTTTTATAGTCCTTGAAGTTATTAAACATGTATAATTACTTTTAGTCAGTTCTGCCGTGGGGAGATGAAGAGCGAGTGCGCAGGGAAAGGATGGAGACGGAGGGGAGGGGGGGTAGTAGAGACAAATAGAGTTGGATTTTGTGTGCTCGTATATCCTCATTCTTCATGGAGAGAGTGGGAGCGCTGCGTGTGAATGTGTGTTTGCCCTCCCGCTACATCCTGCTCATATTTCTTTTATTGGCTGTGTGGCGTTGCTGTCGGAGGGCCCGGGGCAGCCGTGGGGACAGCAGGTGCGGCCTCTGTGTGTTACTGTATTAGCGGGTATAAAGGCTCGGACTGCCCGGGAGTGAAGTGCATGCTGGGAGCCGTGCGAACAGCTGCGGAACGGCCACCGGGGCCTCGCCATTGTTTTCGAACAGCGTTCATCTCCTATTCATTATTCACAGGCAGGCTGTGTTTGCGAGCAGTCTAATTTAATCTTTTTTTCTGTTTCCAGGCCTTCTGAACAGCAGACAGGAGTGTTAAGGTCAAGCTCCAGTAGGGGGCACTCACCCCGTCGTGTGGGCTGACAATTGATTTAGGTCATCCGGTGAAGGACGTACAGTAGGAAGGGCCGTGGGTTTGTGTGACATTTCGGACATGGCGTCTCACGGAGTCCACCTCCTCTGAGCGTGTGGGGGCGCTAAATATAAACCGTGGGGAGGGGGGGTGGCAGTTTCCTGCTCCTCCAGGAGGATTCACCTCCTGATTAACCAGCTGAGTGTGTTTCCTCTGCAGGGTTCACACAGGTGACGTGATGACTCTCCTTCATTTAGGATGCAGGGGCTAATGGGTCTAAGCGGGCCGGGAGGGGGGAGCTGGGGGGCGGATCGGCGGGGGCTCCGGTGGAGGCACGCTGCGTGGTTGCTGCAGTTTTTTGGAAGGGGTCGGCTGAGGACAGAGGAGTGGCACGCGCCCGTGGCATTCCTGTCTGCACAGGGACATCTGGTGGACGCTGAGGGGGACTGCAGCGCGGCCCTCCAACACCTCCACACGTCTGTCTGTGGGTGTCGGGTCAGCAGCAGGTTTGTGCTGCAGGTGTTTGGAGTCCGAACAAGTTGTTAGACTTTACCAGACGGATGGAACTTCCTGTTTTTTTACTATCCTCCTGTGATTAAAATATTAAAACAGAAACAGACGTTTGGAGCATTTAGCAGACATATTAAATCTCCTCTGCAGAGTCACGTCCAGCTGTTTGGATGGAGCCCACCTCTGGACGTGCAGCTCATGTGTTTGCTGTGTGTCTGTGCGCTCCTCTGACTGAAGGCCTCCCAGCACTCTGCAGGTCTTGTTGCCGGTCTCGGCCAGTAGATGGCAGCAGTGCTCTGGATTTGCTTCCCTGCAAGACAACAAACCCTGAACAGCCTCCTGCATGTGAAGGAATGAAGCTCGTATCTCTCTGTTTTATTCCTTTACTTGCATGCTCACGTGTGATTATCGAACCTAATAAACACCTTGTGTGATTTCACACTGCAAAGGAAATAATTCTCTTAATGAGATTATCTCATCTCCTCCTTTATTCATCTCCTTCCCTGATACAGTGACGAGCATGAACAGCAGGAAATTACTCAGAGCTGTTTACATACAGCGTTGGGTCATAACACAACTTATATTTAGTGCATTTCAATTTATTCTATTAAAGAACATCACTGTTTCCACACAAACATAATTGAAATCACATTCCTTTGTGGATTCCTCATCTTAATATTTACTTTAAGCATTGAAAAAAGGCTCATGAGAGTGTTTGGTATTAAAATATCATTAAGTGCACGGGGCCATTTTTCCCCATTAGCTTTGATTCTACTCATCATTTATCCAAAAATATGTCAGAAAAGCGAACACAGTGGCTCAGAGCCTGCAGGTGGCGTCTTTAAACGCGTGGCATGTCATTTCTGCCACTAGAGGGCGCTCGATCAAAGCAAAACAAAAGACGTCAGCGTCGTGGGATCAACGTCACTGCTGTCCTTTTTTTTGTCAGACGGCGATGAAAAATGTCCACATGACTCAGGAGGAAATGTTCGCAGACGAGGTGAAGTCACTCTGCTGGAAGTTGTAGCGATCGACAGACATCGAGTCGTTTTCGCACAATCTTACCTGCAGTGTCAGGTTGTATTTAAGAGAAAAGACAAGATGTTAGCACGTCGAATAAAGACATGCGAACAGATTCAATTTAATCAAATAAACAACTTTATAAAAGCTATTTATGTTATTATAAATATTCCCTCCCCAGCACTTTATGAATGAAATACTGACACCCTGAAAACAACAAGTCAGACAGTGAATGTCAAGTCCACATCTCAGGCGACAGAACACACCTTTAACTACGGATTTGAAAAGATCTTCTGTTTTGTCATATTAATATATTTCAATGCTACATTTACACCCCAGTCGCCTTTAAACCCTGTTATGCAGTTGAAACAGGAAATATGTGCACGTGACATGAAGTCAAGATGTTTCTGTATCTTTAAACCAAACATTAATATGTCAAAAGACAAATAAAACAAATTATTTGAATGAGGATTTATTTAAACCACAAGATCTGAGGGCAGATTCAGAGATAGATATGATAATAATACCCTCGAAATGCAGAAATGTAACATGTTTTATATTTAATATTTATGAAGTTTCTCATTTGTTCAGGTCAATAGAACAATAGAAGTCTATGAAAAAAAAAACAGCTATAACTACTGTGAGAGTCTGGAACCAGGTGGTGTTTTGGGCCTTTTTACTTTCATGACATTTCCTCGTTGGTTTCCACACGTTGTTGTTGTTGACCGATCAGTTTGAGCCAGATCACATTCACAGCAACACTCCGGTCCTTCAACCCTGAAGAGCCGCCACCGTGTTGCTGCAGCTACAGTAAATACAATGCGGCTGCTGCTGCTGCTGCTGCAGCTGCAGGAGTAGAAGAAGAAGAAGAAGAAGAAGAAGAAGAAGAAAGTTATTCATGTGTGATTATCACTCGTGCTCTGATGTCATGTGCACGGCACACGCAGGGTTTCCAGGCCTCCTCCTCCTCCTCCTCCTCCTCCTCCACCGGCAGCAGCAGCAGCAGCAGCAGACGATGGAGGATGAAGTGGGAAAGCCTTCCTGTGAACGTATCAGCAGCTCTCTGCCAGCTGCCTGTCTGGAATAAACAAACACAGGCTTATTTGTTGCGGGCGGAAATAGGCAGAATCAAACTCTATGCCGCTTATTAAAAAGCTCTCCTAATCTTTCGCAGAGCACACATTGCTCTGAGATAAAGACCACCAAATTAATTACCGGTTAATTATCATTTCTCACACTGCTCGTTCCAAAGAGGACAATGGAGTCTTTTTCCCCCCCTCCTTTTTTTTCGGTTGCCGCTCCTCCCCCGTACATAGGTTTCCCCCTCTTTTTCTGATAAAGTGTTTATTTATTCCTACAGTATATTTGGCACACGCAACCTTTTTTTTTTTTTTTTTTTCTCCCAGTTACCTCTGGAGCATCTGCACTTGAGCATGCTGGGAGAGAACGAGGGAGGAAATATGATTTGAATGCAAATCAGTGATGTAAACACAGACAAGCAGCAACATGTTGTGCTGATTATGGAATAATATTCAAATAGAGAATATTCAAGAGGAAAAAATAAAAAGAAGAAGAAGAAAATCCTCGACGGGGTGAATAATCACTTCAGTGCAACTGTCAATGAGCAGAAAGAGAGGAGGAATATTTACAGTAAATAGTGCGATGACTGTACTTATCCCTTTGTCCTCTCACAAGACAGCGTGATTAAAATGTAATGTTTAAATTATGGAAATGTTTGATTGTGCGTTGTTCAGGTTTTTATTTTGTGTGACTGGAAGCAGCTGCTTTGACTGTGCAGGCAGGCAGGCAGGCAGGTACGGCGGGAGGATGAATTATGCTACTCCTGACATGCCTTTAGGCAAGGCACTTTACATTAGAAAGACGCCATTCAGGCGCCTCGGAAAAAAACGGCGACAAGCTCCCGTAGTTTACGAGATGAGTCGGATGATATTCTATAGTTTTATTCCCTGTCACAATATCCCCGTAAATAGGCTGAAACCAACAATGAGTTGATCCGACGAACGGATCTGTGTTTGTGGAGCCGCAGACGCCGTTCAGAACATCAGTGAGTCACGGCGTCGCGCTGGGTGACACGTTCATTCACTGACAGCGAAAAAAAACCACACACAGGGTGGTTTATTGTGACTGAGCCACACAAACAGCGTCATGTCAGCCAGAGAGAGAGGCCAAGTCCCGCCCCTTCCGGTGGACCGCCATGATGGAAGGACATACTAACGATGAGAGATGATCAACACGTATGGTGTCATTTTAAAGGGGCAGTTTTTAAGATATTTTAAAAGAAGAAATAACAGTTTTGTCTGCTGGATGAACCCCAAAAACATCCTGGTGGAAGCAGCGTGAACGACACCAACTCCAACCTGCCAGTCCGGACCGCTAGCTGCAGCGCTAACAGAGACAAGCTAGTTTGTCATAAAACTGTTGTAAAGACGACACATCCAACTTGTTTGTCTCATTGAAGGCTCACTAAAACTTCCTCGAGCGAGTCCTGTGAATCAGCTGCACCTTACAACCTTTCAGTATCACCAGATTATGATTTTAACCCTTTTTTTAAAATATGTTTTCTGCAGCAAGGTGGCAGCTATTCTGGTCTCGGTGACGAGCATCGTTACACTGAGCGGCTTCTCACAAAACTAAATGTTACGCACGACTTTCTGGAAATTATACGCCTCCCTCTTCCCCCAAAAATACTTCCCACGAGGTTAACGAGAGGACGAGAGGACTCCTCTCTATACGTCCTCACCGCAGAACCGTATCGTCGTCTGTCGTCGCCTCCGCAGACAGAAACTGTCCTCACATTGACAACAAAGACTGATCTCATCCAAAACGCCTCGCACTGTAAGCTGAATAATTCTTTTTCATGCCGAATCCTGTTGCCGCCTCAAAGTTTTCCCCCCCAAAAAAAAGAAAACATATACGTTTACTTCTCTTACTTTTCTCAAACTGCCATACTCTGCTCTCGGTGAGTCAGAATCCTTTATGTTCCTGAGTGTCTTTCAAACACCGTCGCTCGCTTTTCTTAATCTGTTACTCACAAGTTTCATGAAGCATAACCGGGGACGTCATCTGTCTTTAGAAACGCTGCAGACAAACTTAAAAAAATAAATAAAAGAAGGTGATGAGGTATTTTGATGTTCTCAGAAAACTCAAGAGTTTTTAAAAATAGCTGCTTCTCTGCAGTCGTTTTCTGAGTTTCTCTCTTGAATGAGCAGATTTTGCTTCAACATGTTAAATGTCAGGGCGTCTCCATCACTTCATTATCAA
Source organism: Acanthopagrus latus (assembly GCF_904848185.1). Classification (NCBI taxonomy): domain Eukaryota; kingdom Metazoa; phylum Chordata; class Actinopteri; order Spariformes; family Sparidae; genus Acanthopagrus; species Acanthopagrus latus. The sequence continues at coordinate 23,167,142 of NC_051061.1, forward strand.
GGTACAATTAACTGAGCTTTGGCACAAGAAAGCTGCGACGTCACCGCCTGGTTTTTTCCTTCATCTCGTCGGCCTCCTCTCTCGGCAATAATGAGAGCAGAAAACGCACAAAGTCTGTCGGAGAGCCTCAGAATTTTGGCAGATTTTAGTTTGGCTCCTCACCGCTCGAGTCCAACAGTTAACGACAAATCATTACAGGAGGTCAGAGGTCACGTCAAGCACGACATCGCACTCACAGGAGCTAATTAAGTTGATCTCTAAGTACTCGGGAATGGAAGAGTCAGTTTCTGCTCCACATTAAGGCAATCAAAACCTGGAGGGATGATCAGGTCGGAGGGATACAGAGGCGCTTTTTTTTAAATAACAGCGTTTATCTGTTTATCATGATTTTTTGTGATAAGAAAAAAATGCTAGATATTGGAACTGATGACGTCTACATACATGAAAATATATGTATGATGTCTGGTACTTCAAGACTAAAGTACTAGTTCATATTTTAACAACTTCTTATTTACACATTTTGGATGTTTGATGTTATTTTTAGGTCATATAAGAGGATAAAAAACAGTCGTACAGCTGTTGCACCGGTGAGACATTTTTTACAAACATACTTTCAACTGTGTTTGTTTTATAATCACTGCCATTAAATGAAAATACATATTCTACCCACACCAACAAACAGTTTGTAGTCTTTTTACTGGACTGTTTCAGACACACAGAACACAGAAAGCTTCACTGTGGTCGACCGTGAGACTGAATCCTGTGTGGAACGACCGTAATGACTCTAATACGTCCTCTGTGCGGCTGCATGCTGTGTTCAGGTGAAGCTCCTCTGAAGGCAAAAGGACATTTTGAACCCAAACACAGTTCATTTCATCCTCTTTCTTTTTCTTTTCCCTCCAAACTAAACAGCTCGGCTGAACCCGGCTGCCATATTGCTTCAAGCGGTGGATGCTAAGTTTCCACTCCCCTCATTGGAGCAGACCTGTTTGCCCCACCGGTCGCTGCCAGTGTCAAAGCCTTGACTCTGCTTCAAAGCTCGTGGCGAGCGGCGGCGGCGGGCTGTAGCTGTACCGAGCAGCCCCCCGAGTGTGCATTTGTAGAGCCGTATGAATAAAAAGAGGCTGCAAAACCTTTTCTATGCAAACTGTAAAGGAGTAAATGTTGCAGCGGCGGCTTTAATGCGGCGCGCCCTCCATATAAAGAGTCAGTAAACAGAAGCGGCGGTGTGGTTTTTTTTGAGGCTGAGCGGTGCAGAGCAGGTACACGGACACGATGATAAGACCGGGGGGACGCCGAGGAGACCCGGCACAAATGAAAGGCTAAGTAAGGCGGGCAGGCGATCTTGTCATCACATTAGCCCGGCCTCATTGTAATTGTGAGGCTGCTGCTGTCAGCCCGGTGCAGCACAGAGCTCCCAGTCAGAGCCGGAGCCAGAGCCCCGGATAAAGTGCTCCGCCGACTGGAGATAATTGAAAATCCAAAAAAGACTCGGGCTAATTTGATTACGCCAGGCAATCGCTGAATTGTTCCCATTATTAAAGGGATTTGATTATGACATGAAGTCAAGTAATTATTGGTGCCGAAACTGCAGGAGCTGTCCCTTCTGATGAGGGCCGCCGCTGCGGGGAAACAATGGTCCCTGTGAGCGAGCAGCGTTTGTGACAAGAGCCAGCGCCAAGGTAATTCATGTTCGGTGGAAATTAAAGAGAAAACAACACGTTGGTTGTAATAGTCGTTAAATCTTATCACACTTTTTTATGAAAGCGATCCGTCTAGAGTCTCCAGGTATTTCTTCTTCTTCCTCTTCTCCTGCACCAACTTGTGACGATACAATTAGCTTAGCCGACCTCCCAGACTCCTCCTGTGTGCACGAAAGATGTTGGTTTTCTTCATCAGAGATCCTTTATTGATTTGTTTGGGACGATGGATTACTCTGGGAAAGATCTGAGAAACCAAACTTTGTAATAAATTGAATTTCTTTATTTTTTTTTCTTGTTGTCGTCCTGGAATCTTAATTTTGGGTCAGCATTATTTGAACTAGCCGCCCTCTGACTGTAACACAAGTCAAGCTGTCGTTTTGAAATACCACTACGTTCAAAATATAAGCTGTCAGGGCTTAAAAAAAAAACAAAAAAAAACATTTATCATCGTAGAAATTAGTTGCAAATTTCACACTTTCATCCCACACTCTGAACTAGATTACCCAGAAATCCTGTAACACGACGTCAGTAAACTACACAGCACTCGCACGCTTACAGTTACACAAAAATACAGAACACAAAAGGATTTGAACTGATGTTAGACGTTTTGTTAAATCCTCAGGATGTAATTCCCGCCCCTCGGGTCTGTCAATCAAAGCAGAGGACATGAGTTTTGCGGGGCATCATGGGAGTTTGTTATCGTCGCTGTTCAACAACCACCGCTGCAGGTGAACTATCTATTCAGTGTGAATCGAGGACCACATAGTTTTGTGAAAAAAAAAAAAAAAAAAGTTTTATTCAGGTTGTGTTTTTAGTCACCAGCCGTCCTCGCGCTCTGACACATCATCTGATAAGTTAAAGCGATCGGGGACCAGATGAGACGCAGGTACCTCGTCTTAAATGGTTGGAAACACCTGGGACAACGTAAGAAAACGACTCGCCAAAATATAGAACAAAGCTCCCGGCGTTTGTAGATGTTTAAATGCAGAAATCTTACACATTTTCCCCTGGATTGTGTTTTTTTTTTTTGTTACCGGGACTTTCTAACACTGTCTGTGACTAACACGATGTTTTCTCGCTCCACGCCATCAGAAGTCAACACGCAGGCGGCTTTAACCGGCTGCCACCGACGACACGAGAGTGAGAAGCGATGTTAAAAAGTGTAAAATGGTTCCCATTAGGCCGATCATCAGCTGTGAGATACAGTTATGTTTAGAAGGAAAGAGAGAAAAAAAGAAAGAAAAAAAAAACAAAACGCTGCAGCACAAACAGATAAAACAATAAAAGCGGAGTGCTGCTCGGCCCGATGTATATTACGTTTGTGAAGGCAGCAGTATGGCTCTGCAAGCTGTTTTTTAATGGATTTTTTTGAGAGCAATGGGCGCGGAAGCAAACCTGCAGCCCGAACAGACTGTCGTGCAGTTTCTGAAATACATCGCCAGGTTTGGACTTCTCACAAGGCTTTAACGGCAGAGCGAGAGAGAAGGAGAGGGAGAGAGAGGGAGGAAAAAAGTGAAATTGCAGCAGTTTTAGCCCTTCACTTTTGATTCATCACTTCCTGAGGACGAGGCAGCCCCTACCGACAGCGGAGTATAATTTGGGCAAATAGAGTGAAACTACAGCATCTCACTTAGGGGGACGAGGGGGAAGCGCTTCTCTGTTTCTGCCCCACTTAAGTGATTTAGGCTGATGGGATGGGTGTGTTTGTGTGGCGCAGCCCTTTTTTTTTTTTTTGTATTTTGTATTTTTTGGGCTCGACGGCGACAAATCTGCGTTTTCTTGCTCTCCGAGCGGAGGACAGGTGAATAAAGCGAAGTTCAATAGTTCGACGCGCTCATCATTCTCGCCCTCGTTCTGCCCGCTGATTTAAATATCAGCTGAATTCACCGAACACTCTGCCCATTAAGGCCGGAGACGAGTCGTGTGTAATGTATGCCCCCTCATGCAGCTCGCCACACACACACACACACACACACACACACACACACACACACACACACACACACACACACACACACACACACACACACACACCTTCCTAGCCGGCTGCCTCTGGGCGCTAAAATTCATATGAGGGATTAAGAATCCTTTGTCACCGGACCCCATTGACATTTGAGTGAGCATTAGTGAAATTATTAACTGCATCTGGACAATATCCATCCACGTTTTGCTCAACCTGTGTGACGCTGGGCCGGGTCGGGTGGTGGAGGTGTGAAGGGGGGGAGGCGATGTAGCCGCTCGGTGCGACCAGAAGGGAGCAGTCTTGTGCTCTGCGAGTGTGTGTGTGTGTGTGTGTGTGTGTGTGTGTGTGAGTCAATGCTGTACAGTACGTACACACACATACACTCGGGGTGTATGCAGAGATGTGGAGTGTGGAAGTGTGAAAGAGTGATTTTGTCCCTTTTGTATCTCGGCGAGCGGCGCCCTTAGTTCTGCTTGGATGGAGGTATGAAGAGTCACAGTGGGGGAAACAGGCGCAGCTCTCTTTAAGGCAGGCTTTACCCACTCGAGTGTCCCCATTTGAAACACAGTGCCCAGCTTATCCCCCCCGACAGCACCTTTTGACTGGGCCGGCCTCACTCCGCCAGAAGAAGAAGCAGAAGAAGAAGAAGAAGAAGAAGAAGAAAGTGCTCACCCCACCCTGCCGGCCCCCCGATCGAGGAGCGAGGGCACCCCACACCGGCAGAGATGACTCATCCTCAGCCTCCCGTCCTTCCTCCTCTTCCTCTCTCTCTCCCTTTAACCAGATTTGAAAGTGACTGTGTTTGTAATTCACCTCTGCGCTTGAATAAAGCCGCGCTCCTCGTCCAGAATGAGCTTTAGACACTGTAGCTAGATGTGCGATGGCTGTTCTGTGTTCAGTGGCAGCAATAGAACATGAGTGGTTTGAGGTTTATTTATTTATGCCTTTCGGGCTCTCCTTCCCTCTTCATTTTGGGGCTAAGAAATGGCAAGCAAGTGCCGCTGAGGCTGCGGAGATTAGGTTAGCATTGATTGCTTTATTGGTGTGGTTGGATTGTTTCGTATCTGGGAACATTTGATGTAAGCACAGGCATTTGTCTTGTCTCGTGCTTGTCTTGGTTTCGTCGAAAGATCATTCATTTCTCTCTCGGAGTGCGTTGGATTTTGTTTTATTGGCGATGCAGAAACAGAGGGGAGTAAATTGTCTCTGTTATGTGTTCTGTACACACACACACATATATATATATATATATATATATATATATATATATATATATATATATATATATATATATATATATATATATATTTTTTTTTTTTTTTTTTTTTTTGAAGGATGGATCGAGATGTATAAATCCGACGGCGGGCCTCGTTATTATCACTCTCGTTGGAACTCTTGCCGAGTAATGTTCCAATTTTAATCAACACCTAATTACATCCAATAATGCACATGTAGCTAATCGGCAATTGTGATTACTACGTATTCCAGCCTGAGAGGTATAGATCTGACTCGCTGCTCCTGCTGCGGACTTTTTGGATGTGCAGCAGCATTGATCATAAAAGTCAATCATGACACACATTATAGTAACTTTTTTATGAGGGCTCTGTGACGTTATGCAATCCCTCCTCCTCAGTTTGATGCCCGCTCCTTTTATTTATTGTGCTGAGCTGGTGCGATCCCCTCCAGACCTCATTGTGGATGTGTTTGAGCGCGTCGATACCATACTCTTCTGGCATCAACCATCAATAGTCCACCCATTAAAATGTGGAATTGCTTAACGCAACACAGTAAGATGCATTTCTCTGTATGGAGACGGGTATTTGCAAATAGCCCTCAGATCAATGCTCTTTTACTGCCTTCTGAAACCATTGTCTGCAAAACAATTGGAAATCTTTGGGAGAGTATAGTGGAGGGCAGCGCGGGAGGAGCTGGAAGAGGCGAAGCATCCCAGCACAGCGGCGAATTAATTACCCTTGTGAAGAATGAAGGTCTGCGAGATTTGCTTTTTGGGCCATTATCAAGTGACACTGCGAACGATTGTTTGTCCCTCTCTGGGTAATGTAGCCCAAACAATGGCTGGCCCAGGCCATCATATGGATCATTAGCAGCTCGCCGTGGGACCCCCGTCCTACGAAGTTGCCCTTCAATGGGGGGAGCCGAGGGTGGTGCTGGGTGCTCTCCCTCTATCCGTCTACCAGGGGACAGACAGCCGACAGCCCACAGGAGGAGACGGGCGCTCATTAGGAATGGATGCGCTCGAGTCGGGTCGTCGGAAACGAATCCCACCGGGCGAGAACGGCGGCTATTACTGTAACTGTTCAGACTGCTGAGGGACTCCAAAAGCTCGCAAAGACACCAGAGAGACGAGACGGTGCCCTCAAGTCCAAATAATAAATGCCAACAGTGTGTTTTTGTTGATGGATTTCTTGGCCGGTGGGTTTTTTGTACTGAAGAGTTTAAAATAATGAACCGCTCCTAAAAGGGAGATTCTTCGCTGTTAAACAGAAGCAATCAGTCTGTGGCGCTCGGTTTCACGCCTGTTCTGATCCATTTCAGACAACATCCCAGAGGAGAGGACAACTTCTGCCCCCTTCAGTCACATGGAGGCGACATGTAGCTCGATAGCTAACTAACTCTTTAAGTGTCAGGGGGCGTCGATGAGTGTGTTTATCCCCCCGACGGCTCACGTTCTGATCTGGTCGCCTCGTGTCGTCTTACACTTGCTTTTCTTATTACTGTTATTCATCACTGCAAACTTGGTTAGACGAGAAACAAGCTCCAGCTGTGTGGTGACGGCGAACGTGGCGCTGACTGCATCAAGGACGTTTAAGTCGCCGCGTGTGACAGCGTTATTGGTCTGTGTTGTGTTTATCGTCGTAACTACTTTTGATGCGTCCATTCCTCCTTTTGAAGAAGAGATTTTAATATGATTGAGATTTCTTTTTTTTCCTTGCGTGCCGCCTGACTCTCCTGTATTTATTTTGCTTCTCCTGCTCCGTTCCAGCCGTCAGTGCGAGTGTCGCACATCGTTTGACTCAGGAGGACGTTAAGTTTTATATTAGCTCGTTTAAAGTTAAAGCTTTACATCGGCTTTGTCTGATACGTTTACCTGTGTTTTATTACTGTGAACTCAGAGAGAACCTCAGGAAGTTTAGTCTTCTTCAGTTTTTAGAAGATGTACTTGGCTCTTCGTCCACGTCCGACCCGCTCTGAGTGAGTTACAGACATTTATTAGAACATAAACTTCAGTGAAAAAGCAGGTGAGAGCGTATATTTTGTTTACCGACGCTGTACGGAGGCCCTGAATGACCAAAAACAAGACAAATATGATGTCTGACACATCACATGTCACCCAAAAAGGTTGTAGAAGTTGGAGTATCTTGACACCCTGTTTTCTTGAGAATTAGATGAACATTTCGCACTGTAATCTCCAAAAAACAGCGAGGAGGAAACTCATATCCTGTAACGTGATGTCGGTAAACTCAGCGCTGCACGTGCATACGGATTCCTCCGGACATCGTTTGGGATAACTGAAGTACACAACTCAACAAAATATATTACAAAGGTCTAGTTTTGTATTTTATCTATCAAGGCTGCATTTAAACCTTTATATTGTACAACACAGGAAATATTAACATAATTTAATCATCAGCAGGTGGAAGACAAATAAGACAAATCATTTTTTCCCACATCTGTTCATGTCTTAAATAAAAACATTTTTATATTCTGGCGTCTTCTTTGTGATGAAACTGATCTGAACGCAGCAGTTTTACCTCCGCAAACGAACAAAGATAACAAACGTCACAATTAAAGGCTTTTCCTCCCCCCCTGAGGTTACACCGGCGCTGACACAAACAGGCTAACTAACTCAATAAATAAACAAAGCAGTTTACCTTGAACCTGTGGTCCAATTTGTTTGTCCAAACAAACATGTAATTTAATTCCATTGCATGTTTCTGAGCAGAGTGTGCGTTGCAAGAGAAACACATTTCCCCAGTGAAATGGGAAAAAAAAAAAAAAAAAAAAAAAAAAGCACAAACAAAATTGGCAAGGTGCTGATGGATTTTATGTACAGAGGATGCATAATGCCCCGTGTCAAAAAAGCAAAGTGAAATTTCCTGTTAAATATGCAAAATCCCGGCTGTCTATTGAATGATAATGGCTCGGCACCTTGTCGCTGGGTTGCTGACTCCGTTGGCTGCGCTTCAAAGGCCTGTTGACTAACTTTGAAAAGACCTTGTGTTTCCTGACTCTGGGCTTTCTAAGATTGGACAAATGCAGCAGAAAGAGGGCTGTACGAGTGCCAGTCACGGCTTCCCCGAGACGCCGGAGGGATGTCAGCCTTTGAAGTGATAAAGACCCACTGTTCCTCGAGACAGCCATTTCAATATGGCCGAGCTCTGTGATGCGCTCATGTTTTTTAAAAAGAAATGACCGTGTTGCTTTTCGTGCACTGCGCCTTTCCTTTCAGGGTCGGGGTGGTGGAGGTGGTCACATGCTGCATGAGTTCAACTCTTTACTGTCTCTGTGAAAGTCGGGCTGTGTTGGTTCTGGTGTTGTTGTGGCATCGTGGCCATAAGTATGTGGACGCCCTGTTGTCTCCGGCTGCCTTAGCTACGATCTCATGTCGGGATATTTATCCATCCAGCTCTGGTGTGAAGAGTTTATTGGATGTAGGACTGTTTTTTACTTTCAGAAGACATTTAAAAACCTCAAAAGCAAGAAATGACGTGGTTGCTCACGAACAGGAGCGCCTGTTTTATGACGGGCCAAAAGGCAAAGAGACAAGGAGATTCACTTTGCTAAGATGCAAAAAAGTATTAATATTTATCCCTCGAAGCATCTGCAGGCCAATCTGAATGATTTGTCACGGTAACTCAGACCCGCGGACCCACTTTTGGCACTTCCAGCACCACAAACCGAGCTCCATCTTGTTCCATTACGCTCAAAAGAAGGCAGACGTCTCTGCTGTCAGTGTCTCCAAAACTCTGCGACTCACACATTCTAGATAAATAAATCACACTATAGGTAGGAGGGAAAAAATATGGACTGTCCCTTTAATGCTACAGCCTACAGTGACATATGATCTATATCACATATATACAATAACAGATGTGTGCTTCACCCTTTGTGGCACCGACTCTCTCTGGTTTCATGGTGTCAGTGCCTCGGTGCACACAGCCAGATCCACACAGAGACGGTTTTTTTTTCCCAGTTCTGTGTGGAAGAACTCGACCGGCCTGCAAAGAACCATGACTTCAACCCCATCCAACCATGGCCGGATTAACCTGTTAGAGGGGCCCCGCGGCAGAAAGCTGCCGTTGAGCCTCCACTGAAGCCTCCACCCATCCATCTCCCGCCCTGTGTGTGCTGCAGACGCCCTGTCGGCTCTGGATTTATTTATTTTTTTTCCAGTTTCTGTGTGTGACTGAAATAAGATTATTATTTTTTTTAAATATAGACCAGATAATCATGCCGGTTGAGGCTCGTGGGTCCTCTATCACCCAGCATCAGTTACTCGTGGTTACACAGACACAAAAGAAATCCTGTAGCGTACGAGAATTTGACCATTTTGTTGACGCTTATATCCACAGCAGATCCTGCGTCTCACATGACGACACGTATTCAAACACTTGTTGTATCAGTGATCCTGGTTATTCGCTTTAAACGTGCACATTTGTTCTTGTGATTATGATTCCAGTAGGATAATTTCACCCCCAAACTATAATTTTAGGCTGCTAGTTTTAACATTTCCCATCTGGGAACACTGACAAGGATCCACTTGTGCACTGGATATTGTTTTAGGAGAATTTGGGACATTTCCCAGCATCATTTATGGAAACAAAAGGAAGTTGGGCGATCTGTAGCCGCATTTGTGGTGACCAAAACCTTTATTTTACGCAAACGGATGATGTTTTCCTACCCTTTAATCAAGTGAGCACAAGCACTCTGACAACAGAAATGTAAAGCTGCAACACAAATAAACATTTGAAGTTATCTGTGGTTCTGGTTGAGCAGTTAGTCGGCTCTGAAACCTGGTGAAAGGCTGTTGTAGCCGCGAGCGACACGATCATTAAAATACCACAAATGTGTCCACATACTTCTGGCGACGTAGCCCCCCCCTCCGTGCAGCTAATTCATCATCATCATCATCATCATCATCAACAACAGGCCTTCGCCACCAGAATCCAGTCGGCGCGTCGAGTTCTGCGGCAGCCACTTGTTATGTCACATGTGTAAAAGCTTAATAAATGGTGTGCGCGGCTCCACTTCATGAAAAATGGGGCTGCTCCCCGTAATCAATGCAGGGGAGCAACGTGAATCCGGCTGGCCATTATTCCGTCAGCCTAATCATTTGAAGAACCCGGAGACAAACTACCACCTGTGCTCCGAGCATTGATCATGTGTAGGTATTCTATTAAATCTAATAATACGCTTTCTTTTGGCTAAATCACCCCGCACATTTCAATACCAAATGACTTCTGTTCATTCTATTAAAGTGGAACTACTCTCAATTATGTTTCATAGTCCTATTGTCTGATACTAATGAAGATGAAACACTTTCATTTTTCCACTTAATTAGTTCATATTTAACAAAGGTGCTGTGCCATCAGACTCCGAGGAAGAAACGCTTCTTCTTCTTTCTTTTTTTTTCTCGTCCTCACCCCCCCTCCCACCTTTCCCACCGCGCCCCCTCCCGCTCTGTTTTTCTTCTTCTTTGCCTCCAATGCATTGAAAATAATCCTTTTTTTTTTTTTTTTTTGCTTTCATCCCTCCATAGAAACGTTGTGTCTGTGTGTTTCTCCCTCCGTCTCTCTGTAATTTTCCGAACACTGTTTTTTTTTTTTTTTTTTAATTGAATTCCTCAAAAGAATCCACCTGATCCTCGCCACATTCTTCTCGTTGAATGGGGAAACGCTTATATGCCTGTGTGTGTGTGTGTGTGTGTGTGTGTGTGTGTGTGTGTGTGTGTGTGTGTGTGTGTGTGTGTGTGTGTGTGTGTGTGAATGCGCCGATGCTCCGGGTCCAGTTGGCAGGCAGTGCCAAGGACAGCTAATTGAAGGTGAATTGATAATGCCCCAGCTGTCTGTGTGTTGCAGCCTCATAGCCGGTCTGCTGTGCGCGTCTTTGATAAGTAATTCATCTGTTTGGCCTCGCAGCACTGCCTTGTTGCTTTCATGTCACTCTCTCTCTCTCTCTATGTGTATTTGTGTGTGTGTGTGTGTGTGTGTGTGTGTGTGTGTGTGTGTGTGCGTGAAGCCTTGGATGCTCCATCCCCCAGGCTATGTGTCTGTAGTCATGGTCAACAGGGGGTGAATCCTCTGCTCTCTCTGCTCTTGCACTCTTGGTCTCTGGGTGGCATTACAGCACTTCATCTCTCTCTCCCAGGCTTCATTCTAATTGGATCCACTCCCAACTTGCCACAAAAAAAAAAAAAAAAAGAAAAAGAAAAAAAGAAAAAGAAAAGAAAAATCTCTGCGAGTCAGCCACCTTTCCTCTCCTCCCTCCTCGAAAGTTCATCTTCAGAAAAACAATCCGGGGAGTGATGCTGAGACACCGACTGATGTGACAGCCAGAGGTGCAGCTCACCGGGGGAGGAGGAGGAGGAGGAGGAGGAGGAGGAGGAGGAGGAGGGGACGACTCCGCCGACCTCCTCCTGTTGCTTTCAAGCTGAACCCCCTCTCCCCTCACGTGACCCCCGTTACAGCCCCCGCCTCTTGTTTATTTATTTATTTTGCGGTGCGATTCATTAACATGTTTGAGGTGGACATGGCGGGGGCCACAGAGCGGCATCTGAATCAATGCCCTCGCCTCCCAATCTGCCCTTTATCATGTTAATATGATTTCCATTGATGGAACGCTTTTTCAAAATGGCATCCCTCCATGGTTTTACATATTGACTTTTTAATTCATGGCCCTCAGTGCCGCATCACTCTTGTTGTGCCGCCGCTGCACGAACGCTCCCAGATCAGAGACGGATGTTGCTTGAGTGTGGAATTGACTTCAGGGCAGTGTTTTTTTTATTTTCTTTCTCTTTTTGTGCACGTTTGTGTGTGTGTGTCTGCAGCTCCACCCCTTTCTCTCTGTGAACCACTGTCTCCCTGATGGTGTGTGTGTCTGTGTGTGTGTGTGTGTGTGTGTGTGTGTGTGTGTTCTCTCGTTAGGCTCGCGCCAAAAGAAAAAAAAAAAAAAAAAAAAACAAGAAACAAAACTCCTCTTCAGTTCCATCTCGCTGGGGCGATGAGTAACTTGCCTCCCTGCTAATGTTCTCACCAAAATACAAGCTGGCCTCAATAATAATAATAATGTTTACAGCTTCTCCCAATAGCCGGTGGAGAATTGCCTGAACCTGTAACATAGCTATAACAGGAAATAGAGAATTTAATGCCCCGTAGAGTTACGTCATGCAGCAGTAAAATATATATTTCATTATATATTATGAAGACCGAAGTGTGTCGTCTTCTTCTACTTCTTCTTCTTCTTCTTCTTCTCCTTCATTTGTGAACACTTCCTGCAGAGTTCACCGGCCTGTTAGTGGGACGATTAACAAGATCTTTGTTTAGCTTGTTTAATGAACAGGAGCTTCTCACCGGTCCTGGATTATCAGGAGGAGTCAGACGTCTCTCAGGACTTTTTTTTTTTTTTTTTTTTTTTAAATAGGTCACTGGATCTCGCTGCTCACTTTAAACAAGATTTCTTTCTCAGGCCTGTCAGTATAAAGGGGGTGATGGGGGGGGCGTCACGATTCCTCCAATCCACTATTCTTTTTGATTGGGGTTTTTCAAAGCGGTTTTATTGTTGCTGCCGCCGTTGCAAAAAAGAACAACTGGAACCCTTTTTTGTTTTTTTTGAGGGTAACAACTACCAACAACGCAGAACAGAACTGATACAGACGTCAGAGCAGATAGAAATGATGCCAGGCTGCACGATATCGTACCTGGACTGTCAGTTACACACTTCTATTTAAAATATGGGTGTCATGATGTGAAGTGTGATATAAAATAATCATTTAGTGGCACTAAATGATGGCACAGCGCTGTTTTGTTGTTCTTGTATTTTATGTATATCTTGTCGTTGGTTGAGAAAAAGTTGGTGGAGAGGAAACATGAGTCCAAACATTTTGAAAATGGTTTGTGAAACAAACATTTACAGCTACGAACACGGAGCCTTGCACACTCAGATTAATTAATAGGAGCCCGAACATGTTGTCTATCATGTCTAAATTTGTACTATTAGACCTGCCGGAGCAACATTTTTACTTTACTTTTACTTCTTGGTGTCAAAACAACATTTTTTCCAGCAGTGGTGGGCTTGTTCCTGAACTTTCCTGGGTCAGCACTGCCATATTTGATGCATAAACCCCAAGAAAACTGTAGAGATTCAAGTTTTGTTACGTATAAACGTAGGTGTTGTTTTCCTTCCGAACCACAAACGTGTCTTTTCTTTCGGTCGTGCGTCTCAAGCTGTTGGCGAGCTGACTGTAAACAGGCCGCGTGTCCAAATTACACAAATAAAACCTGAATCATATACTGACATGCTCCACCTGTCGTGTCATAATCGGGAAAACTACCTTCAGAATGAGGCGCAATCGAAAGATCCAAATGGAAATATGTTGTTTGAACGACCTGCATCAAATTCTGAATATCATCATATTCTGAATAATAGTGGAAAGCCAGTGTGCATGCAGTCTTAATATTTGATGTCGGGCCGGTTGGACTCCTGGCTCGTCCACTCCTCCTGCTGAAGTGTCCCTCGGCAGGACACTGAGCCGACGATGGCTCCCGGCGTGGATATACACTCCAGGAGGGAACGAGTTATTTTAGACAAACGTGTCGAGAGCCAGAGGAACGTAAAAAAAAAACGACAATTGCAGCTGAATCGCCTGCCAGTTTTCCGGATGCCTTTAAGAGACATCAAACCGCCGCCGTAAACTTCATCACCACCAACTGTGAGCAACAGTTGACTGCTCATATATGAACAATTAAACGGGACTAAAATCGCTGTCAGCGCAGCAGTGTTTTGATGCGCCGTGATTCAATCATCCAATCGCAGCATCCAGCCAGCCAATCACTTCAGTCTGCGCTTTGGCTGTTGACACGGAGCTTCAGCCACGTACGTCTGGGGTTCCTCGATGGAGAGCCTCACAGATCTATGTTGAGCTCACTGATTAAGCAATGGCTCTTCTCTCCATTTCAAATGACAAGCTGCCAGGGACTTTGGTTTTAAATTGTGCAATTAGTGATCTGGCATGCTTTGCTTGGCTTCAGTCAGACTCAAATCCCAGTCCAGGGCCTCGCCGAAGCACAGTCGACAACACATACTCCAGGAGCATTTGTCAGACAAATTCATCTGAGCCTCCACTTCCACTCGGCTCTCTGAGCACACTAACCTCCCTCAAATGTCAGCCAGAGTATTTACCGTCTCACCGGTGGGTAAACAGTGGTGATCCGGGTTCGGTCGCACCAGATTTACTGTGATTCCTCTCAATCAGAGCCACGTAATAATTCACTGCTTTTCTTTTCTTTTTTTGTTTGTTTGTTTGTTTGTTTTTTTCACACAGATGCACAAAATTATGTTGAGTGTGCACCGAGCCGCTGCCAAAAGTAGAAGCGCTCCTTATATACGCAGGGTAAAAAATGATCTATTTCCCTGCAGTCATAAATTATAAATATATTTACATTCACAATATCCACCTAGGACTTTGCTATAATGAATCTACATAATCTCGTTGGCTTTTTCTTTTTTTTTTTACTGCAGCAAATATATAAATTAGGTTACTCATTTTAGGTTGCAAAAACTACAAACCAGCCACCTCTGGATCATTATATTGGCTCCAGAATGAAAACCGGGTTATATAACGTAATTATTACTGTACTATATAAATAACCTCGGCTTGGATAATATTGGGAACAGCTTAGATAATAGCCTTAATATTTAATTTCCCCCCCTTTTGAAGTCCCGGCTGGGTACATTAAAAGTTCAAGAAGAATATGGTAAAACTTGTCATCACCACCAAGATTCATTTGAACATGTATTTTTAATCGACTTCTTGTAGGAGTTGGAATTTCTCACAGCGCCGAAGAAAACGGCTTTCATTTCAGCAGTAGTTTGTTTCATGTCTAAAGCCGAGCATCAGGAGCCTCGCATCTGACCAGCTGGGATTTAATGTGCCTCGCTGATAGATGAAAAACTTGCTAAGTTGCAGAAAAAAATATTCAGAATTACAAGTACCTTTCCCTCCTCCTGCTCCTCGCCCTCCTCCTCCTCCTCCTCCTCCTCCTGCATCCAGAAGTACAGCTGGATACTAAATATCATTTTTCTGGTTGGCGGAAACGACAGTCATCTGCAGAAAATGGTATTATCAGCCATTTATCACCGCTGTATTTGCTGTGGTAATTAACTTTTTAATGCTGGGAATTTTGATATCTATTACAAATTAGCACTATTTCTTTTTTTTTTTTCCCTCTCATCGGGGACACAACAAACACGAGACGTTAGACACATTAGGATGCTAATTTTCCCCCCATCATCATCTCCACCATCCCCTCCTTTCTGCAGCTTTTGTTCTGTCGCAGTGACAACTGTTGGATCGGTTGTAGCGAGCAGCGGCGGCCAAAACAGGATGTTCTGACATCCATCCACGGCGGATACGAGCATCGGCCGCGAGAAGGAAAATAAAAATTGCAGGAATCACGTCCTACAGTATATGTCCCAATTTTCGGCCGAGGCTTTCAAATCTATGAGAGTGATTTTACTGATGATCACTCCCCCCTCCCCCGAGGAACAGGAGCTGTAAATGTTAACAACACAGAGTTTTTTAGAAGCTGGCACGGCCCGATATCCCATCTCGCTGCCAATATATCTTCCTGCCGTTTAATGTGCTTTAACCCGGCGTCACCGGCCCTGATGGAGAGCGACTCTGCCTGCGCTTTACTTAAATACAAATTTGAGATACAGCGATGTATTCCCTCCCGTTCCCATTACGATCCACCACGTTTAATCTGACGGCTGTAAATTAAGATTTTACTCACAAAACAAAACAGTGCTATAATAATAGCTGACTCTTTTCATATTATATTACGACGTCCGGATACGAGTTAATGGGCCCGTGATCATAAACTATATTACGTACAATGAATAATCAACCTACGTACTTTTACTCCTGATATGATACGTAACATTTCTGTCTACTTCGATCATCCTAAATGTTCCCCACGACTTTAGTCGCAGTAACGGCATGTCGGGTGAGAGTGAGGAAGGAAAACAGCAAATGCAGCGAAACGGAGCGTAGATTAAAACTTTACGATTCGCGTTGGATAGTTTTAATTCATCAGCATTGTTTTGACGTTGAAGACAACCAGCTCCCATGATCCCACGCTGCTTACGGCTTGTTTTGTTTTGACTGAGAGACCCCTAGTGGCAGAAACTACACACTGCATGGAGTTACGTTTAGCCTGCAGGATTATAAAAGATGTTTTAACTGTTTCTTCGTTCATCAAACAGATAAAGACAGTCAGAGAAACATGAATTGAACGACGCATGAACACATTTCAGGCGGTTCTGATACCAGCAGCGCTAATGTCCATGTTGTTGTTCTCAACAGCACCAATTAACCACGTTTTCCCCTCCTTTTGTTTCCGTCTCTATCTCTTGTCCTTTTGTTCTTCGCCTTCCTTGTGAGACGTGACGCCGTCCGTCACGGCGATAAATGAACTTGAACATCGCTGAGTGATGAAAACAATGTCGGACTGACTGGTGATCATCAGTTACAGGAGGTTTGAGCCTGAACCACTGCAGGGAATCACAGCAGATGTTTTTTTTTTTTTTCTTTTTTCTTTTTCATGACACCATCACGCCATAAATGACACTGATCACATCCATTAATCAAGCAGCTCACCACACTCGGGGCAATTCAGGCCGACCACGACTACACATTGTGTACCGTGATGTAATATCTCGCGCTGGACTCGCAGGTGATTGAGAAATGCCTGCCGTGTTTTCATGGTCCCACCATGGTAGTTTGCTCTTCTCCCAAAGCTAACATAGCAATTACAGGCGCTGTCAGTCACTGTCAGATGTGGCATCGGTGATCAATCCCGCCCATTGGACTCAGGACATTAGACATGAACATACATGCAGGGGAGTTAAATCCTCCCCCAGCTCCCCGGCCTGCTGTTCAATCAGCTCCCTCCGCTGGGACCCAACGGGAATCCATTTTGTGTTGCAGGCTGCCGTTTCTGCTGCTGCTTCTCAGGCCACATCTGGCTCTTTAAAAGCCACAACATTCCCCCGCTTCATACACCAGAATCCAGCATTTAACTCTTTTTTTTTTTTTTTTCCAACTGATGTCAGAACACCGTCTGACACCGTCCCTCGTGTTCCTGGACATCAGCGCTTGTTGTTGTTTACTCCCTCCGTCGTCCTTATTCTGTCAGATAACCGGCCAAATGCAGTGATATCACCCCTCCGCACAAAACAAACAGGTTTGATTGAAAAAAAAAAAGAAAAAAAGGACACATTTTCCATTCCAGCTGTCCAAAAACATCAAAGTGGAGCGTCAGGTTTTTGGTTTCACTCCCTCAGAATGAAACAGTGACGACTTCTCTCTGCAACTGCCGAGTTTCACTGACGTTTAACGGCAATGCAGGCAAAATAATCAACTGACCGGCAGTAAATGTAGCAACAGAGTCTGTATGTATTCATCACTGTTGTCAGTGCAAGAAAAAAACAATGTACAATGCTGTTTCTATTAGCAGCAAATCATAGAGTATGTGCAAATGTATATATATTTTTACATTTTTTCATATTTTCCTGAAGCATCCCGTCACCGTCTGCAGTTTCTCTTTCAGCCGTGCGATGCATTCAGGGACATCAGCACGCAGCCCACTCAAAAGTCCAGCGCTTTGCCTAAGTGGTAAATGGCCTCGGAGTTTATATAGGTGGACCACTCAAAGCGCTTTTACAACACATTCATCTATTCATGCACACATTCATTCACTGATGCAAAGGTGCCCGACCTGCTCGTCACAAGCTGCACGGCGCCTCCTAACCAGAACGTATATCTTCTCTACGCTCTGCCATTTACACACCAGCACTTCAGTAGCTTCCCTGGAGACACTCTGACCTGCAGCCGGAGCTGAGGATCGAAACACCGACACTCAGACTATCCAACAACTGACATGTTTGTCCTCGTGGTCAACTTTTTAATTTTTAGTGCAAATCGAAACCCTATATTTAGTATCCAGCATTGTTAGAAAACCTATCGAGCATTTTTTAAATCCTTCTGCAGGAACTGTTGGAGGAACTACAGATTTATCAACCCCCAAAAAAGAAAGTGCATGAGATTTATGATTGATCGCACATCAGCTTGTCTTCTGTTCATTGCATGGAGCTGCAGAAGTGTGTACGTCAGACAGACCGACTGATGATGACCATTGGTGTATATTCCCGTGCAAAAACATCCGCTGCTTCTCAAATGTTAGCAAACTAATTTGCCTAATTGTCGCGGGTGGACCGCGTTGGGAGACACAGACAACAACAGGCTGAAAGAACCTTCCAGCTCCTCAAAAAATCCTCCCAGGAACTAAAAGTTTGAGGTAATTTGATTTAAAAACACTGCTTGAAGTTGCCATCAGTCAACATTTATCATGGAGGCTTTCTGCCACATCCAGCTACAGTCAAAATGTCGCCTGTGTGGTTCAGATCACAGCACAGACATCCCTCTGTGAAGCAACAGGTGTTGAATAGCTTAAAATACACAGAGGTGGGTCTCGGGGGGGGAAGGGGGTCCAGCCAGCGATAGCACTGCCCCTCAAACCCCCCCAGACATCCTCAGCACGCCCCTGCCTGTTAGCATCAGCAGGAAATCAATAACTGAAATAGAAGTAGCAGAGACAAGTGTGTGGACCAGAGGCATCAACGGCAGCACGTGATCGCAGAATAACTCCCGAGCGCCGCAGACGGATGGACAGAAGAGTATGTGAAGCCGGAGTTTTTCCTCTAAGTGCACAGTTATCACGGTGTCAGACCTCAGAGGGAAACGAGGCATAATGGCCCCATTCTTAACTTTCCTTCATTGTAGCTTCTGTGCATGTACATTATTCTCATCCGCCCCTGTCGCCCTCGCACAGCACGGCAGATAGAGATCTATAACTACGATCGCCAGTCTGGAGGGAACCGAGGGAGGGGGAAAGGGCTTTTGTTAGGCTACGGGGTCCCTGCCTGCACGGCTGCACCGCCGCGCTCCGGCATGGGTAAAGAAACAGCCATACACACTGACCTCAGAGCTGTTGTTTAATCACCAGGGCATTTTAATGGCTTGTCAGAGTAATGAAATATGGTTGGAGGCTACCTGGTGCAAACATTACGATAAATCCCTCTCACACAAGCCTACGCAGGGCTTAATGGTTATAAATCATCACTTTGGGGAGAGAAAAATGACAGCTATTAAAATAATGAATGGGATGATTAATTTTTCACATTAAAGATTAAAAGCTATGAGAGGTATCATCAGATATTTGAGCCGCCGTAAACGTTTGAAAGTGAGAGCTTATTTTCCGCACTTTATGACGCCCTCCGTTTCCTCACTGTCATCCAAGTTTCTGCCCCCTTTTCCATTTTTTTCTCCCCTCTTCTTCTTCTTCATGTTTCGTGCGTGCTGGCTGGGGTGCAGCCCTCCAACACAGGCATTCCTTACACCTAATTTGTGCTCCTGTAAAAGTGCTCTGAGGAAAAGCCTTGAAGAACACTCATTGCTCGAGGCAGTACAGGACCCTCTCAGCCTCTCTGCAGGGGCTCCTCAAGGCTCTCACTGACATTATTTCATACCTCTAAAGCTGTCATACCTATAGCCCTTCACAAGAAGAATAAGAGGAGCCGGGCCGGCGGTGGTTCGCTTTGTTTTTGTCTCGCCGTTCTTGTCAGCTTCCCGCGGCTACATCTAAAGGGAGAGCTGATTAGTCAACTTTTCTGCTTGGAAATGCGTGTCGAACAAAGACGGTGTGCGATAACACGTGCTCACTGAGCTGGCGTAAATCCGCGTTGTACAGACACGAGTGTGACAAGCTCTCCCTCTTCGTCAGGCGGCTCCCGGGAGAAGGTGCGTTATTGCACGTAGATTCCTTAATTCAGCTCGCTCTCTTCCAGGGGACTCGCCGCGTCGTTCAGACATACATCACCCAAATTGCAAGGCGAAAGATTAGAGGGGAGAAGCATAATTAGAACATTAATAACCATACATGTTAGGGAACATAAGTAATTGAGTTTTTTATGATGAATGGGAATGTAAACAAAAGGCAGGAGAGTGAGGGCTTCAATTAGAAACCGGGCGGCGGGCGGCGTCTCAGCAGAGACGTGGACGTAGGCTTTCTTTCTCCCACAGTTGCCCAATTATTTCTGTGTTCCCAGGCAATGATAGTATTGCTTGTCCATCTGCAGCCTTCAAAGGGATATTCAAATCGTCTCATTGAAGCAACGGCTCCATTTGTTGGCAGAGAATAAATTGTTGGCGAGAAATTTTCTTTCTTTTTTTTTTTTTTTGCATGCGCTCAGAGCAAAGCCAGGTATTTGTGCAGCTAAAGTTATTTACAAAGTGGTGGGAAATTTAAACGACTCCTCTGGCGTTTCCGCACGCCTCTTTTTTTTTTTTTCCTTCTTCTTCTTTGATTTCTGCCTGTTGTGTGTGTGTGTGTGTGTGTGTGGTTTTCATTTCTGTTTTCATTTCACATGCTGTCACCGGAGACTCGCGTGACGGCCGCCCACACCTACTTCATGTTCTCGCCGCTCTCTCTTTTCTTTTTTTTTTCCCCCCTTTGCTAATGATCCAGGGACACACGGAATAAAGGGCCAGTGAAACAAAATGGCCACCTTAGCTGCCCACTTATATCTCAACCCTCCCCTCTCGAATCAATTCTGACATTTCATTCTGCCCTTATAGAAGGTAATGGTGCATTCAGAGGTTGTTACCGATAATGTTGAAACGGTATTGCTTGGTTTCATTGGACGGACGTACTGTACCCTCTGCTGCAGGATGACTTCAGCTCCTCCGCCTCTCCTCTCCTCGCCGTACCTCTCCGTCTCATTGTTTTTCCCTCTCAGACGGAGACGTCGGTGTTTACCGGCTCAAATATCTCTTTCTGCACAAGTGGGAGCAGCGTTTTCTCATTTTCTGTTAACAAGTAACCGACCAGTGTTTGTATTTTCCTCCCACTCTTGTGTTCACACAACACGAAGTGAAAACACTCTTTTAAGTCGGCTAGTCAATATGCTGTCTCTAATATATTATTTACTGCCTATGGGCTGTATATCAGAATGCGCTAAACAACTGTTTCGGTTTTTTCGCAGTCATAATCATGTAGAGAGAAATCACAGAGCCAGATGTCTGGCCCTCGTTTTACAGCGTTTATGTTTTCCTCTGAGTTTATGTAAAATTCATCCTTCCCTGTTTTATTTATTCCCCCGTTTTCACAGACTCAACAATTAGTCAATTCCCAATCAACAAGAGAAAAGAAATTGCTTTTAATTACTTTTGATAAATGACAAATTGTGTTGGCATGGCTCCCTGCAAATGCTTAATCAGGTGCAGGGCGGGGTAGGGAGGCGGGTACCGGGAGAAGGGATTTCTGCTGGGATGAAATCAATGCGCTTTCTCCCCGGTTCACCGGCTGGGCTTCTGGGCACCAGCCAACCTGAGGCCTGCGGAAACATACACAAGTCAGCAGAAAAAGGCAGCCGCTGCATGAGAGCAGCCTCACAGCGAGCCACAAACATGCTGTAACACTCCAGCGTACGTGCTGCGCAGCGGACGTACGAGGAGGCTGCAGACGTCGATGCAGATGCACATTTACTCGCTTCATCTGGAAAGATATGATAACAAACCAGTTATTACTCAGATGCAGTAACACCTCTCTGAACCTGATGTGCAGACACAGAGCTCCATCATAGACACTGTTTTCATTCACAGAGACACTTGACAAGCTGCTAAAAGTAGCCGAGGAATGATTTAAAATCTATTTATCACTGATCCAACCAGCAGCAGCAGCAGTCTCATCACTGCAGGGAGGTTGCCAGGTTTGTGCAAAAGCAAAAGCAAAAACAAAAACGTGCACTTCTCATCTCTATCTGGCAGCCCGTGCTGTGGTGGGTGAATGGATGAAGAGTGAAATAGTTCCAGCATCCTTCTAGAAATACAAAATGTTGTTTTTAATACATGTTGTCTGTTCGGATGGAACGAGGACGAGATGTGTCGTGATTATAAATATTAGAAGGAGCATTCGGCTCGTCATCGCTGCAACATGGAGAGTTTGATCATGAGAGGGAACCTTTAAAAGTGCAATATTTCCCTCATCGATGTCTTGAAGTCGATGTTGGGTGGATGTGTTTTGTGTTTTCTGCCGGCGGTCATCAGATCATCTTGACTCGTTCAGGTGTTCAGCCTCTTTCTGCTGCTTTAACAGGAGCTTCATGTCTCCACCTGTCTGCAGGTTCATCAGCACCTGTGGCAGCCGCAGCGAGTCCAGTGACCTAGCTTCAGCCCGACCGGCTTTACCTGTACATGGAGACCCCCAGCTGGGCAGGTCAGTCTCACAACGTGCTGTCTGTGTTGCTGTGAGGTCACGTCTGTCTGCATGTGTCTGATGTTACATCCTCTCCTGCTTCAGGTTTGTTTTCTCTGGACTGAGCCTCGGTGGGAAAGGTTATTGACTTTCCAAATTTGGGTTTAACGCTCAAAAGAATCGTATAATTTTGTGAATCTGTGCCTTAAAAACTCCCCAGACCTCATTACCAGCTATGAAAACAAGATGTACTTGTAAAATGAAGCATCATCATCGTCTATTTTCTCCTTTATCTCCAGTAGCAGCCCGACATGTTGTGTGTAACACCCGGATCGTGTTGATTTAACCGTCTCGGTGTTCGTTCTCTGTGGCCCCTCCAGAATAAAACAAATCCTGATTGTTGTTTCAGATCCGGACCATCTGAACTCTGCTCCTCTTTGCGTCCTGTATCTTCTGTTCATCTCCATTTCCTTTTTTTTTTTTTATTCGTCAGTCTTCTCATCACATCCTCCGAACGAGGCAATTAAACAGTTGCGTTTAATTGCTTTCCAGTGAGTTGTATAACTGTTGTCTAATACGCTGCTCGTATCAGCAGGAGGTCGTTCGTCGGAGCCTTCCAGAACTTATTGCATAATCATTCGTGTGTCAGCTGTTTTTTGTTTTTTTTCAAATCTTCACCCACTACGGATGACTCAAGACTTTACCTCTCATCTGTCCTAACATTTATCTGAGCTTTGATGAGAGGCTAGCTGATAAAGCTAAACCAAGCTAGCGAACCTCACAACCTTACGTCCATGAGCAGGTGCATTCTTCATACTGTGCAAGGTAGGACGAGAAATGTGTTTCTGTGGTCGTCCGCACCTCCTGTGGTAAATTCCCAACATGCTCAGTGTTTCAGTACACCATGACGTCGCTGTTCATTGGCGTATAATCACCTGAAATGAACAATCGTTGTGTTTCATATCTGAAGTCGCTCGTCCACAGATTGATTTTAGTGCCAACTGTACGCCTCGTGTTACCCTCTGTAAAATGAGGAGTGTTTAGTTGGTTGTTATCTGCCATCCTCAACTCTAGCTGCCACTAAATCCCTCACAGCGAGCCTTTAAACTCACACGGATCCATCGCAGCGTCTCCGTCAGATCCACTCGGCTACTCGAGCTCTTGTTTGTTTTTTTTGAGAGCGTCTGAACAATCGATGCTGTTGTTGTTACTTCTAAGGACACTGTGCTTTCTTTCTTCAGATGCGTTTCTTTTTTTGTTGGGGGGGGTGAATTTCCTCTCCACTCCCACACACGGTTCATTTAGAAGTGAGACTGACGTCGTCGGCACTGTGAGCGCTCGGCGTTCTCACCTGACCTCACACGAGGAAGCTCCGGAAGTCTGAGAGGAAAACGGCTTCACGCCCTCGCCGTAATATAGCCTGTATGTATGCGCACCTTACTCTCCCCTATCCGGCCATATTGTGCTAATGTGCGCCGGTTAAGTAGCGGAAGACTAGAGAAAGACTCTTATCCATATGCCTGAGAGCCCAGGAGCCGGCGCGATCTCTCCCCAGATGGAGTGCTCTGCCTCCCTGCCCGTCCTCCGCGGAGCCATATAGCAGGTGGCAGCGAGGATCAATGGTCCTCCGCCATTACCTCCTCTCCACTTCACATCTCCAGCCTCATCTCCAGGGGGGGCCCGCGGGGCATCGGCGCATCTAGCTGCAGCACACCGGGAGAAATAGGGACGTTTTCCATTAGTCTAATTGCTCGGTTATAGTTCTATATTATTGCCGTGATCACCACTGTGGCTCGGTAATGATGGACCTCCCGTGCCCCCACGTATAGCCGGTGGGTGTTATGTCTCCCCCGCCACCGCCCATCGAAAAAACTCCACTCTCAGTGGGCGTAGGAGGAGAGAACGAAGTCAACGCCGAGAAGAGAACAGGATGATAAACACACACACACACACACACACACACACACCACCCAAAAAAAAGAAATAAAAAGAATGGGCTCTTCAAATGTTTTGATGTAAGAGTTTAATCAAATAGCCTCGGCTATTTACATTCTCAACAGGTGCAGCGTTCGGCTGATTTATGGAACAAACACTGGAGTTCTAGTGCTTGTTCATTTGCCTCCGCACAAAAAAAAAAAAAAAAAAAGAAAAAACTGGCAATATGGGGCTAATTTGCAATAATTTGCTGCTGCTGTGGCCACTGGTTAAGAATGTTTATATAATCATGATATAATAAGAAAAATGAAAATGAGTTTTTCACGCGGTTCAGGCCCTGTCAAACACAGCTCACGGACTCGCTAAATGATAATTACATTCCTCCAGCGCAGTATTACATTTCACCCTCTTACATGGACTTTGTTCACGGTGAACGAGGGGAGTGTTATTTTCACTCGAAGGCGATACGACCCGGTATTATTCCCACGTCTGAGCCGCCTCACCACAGAGGAAGGTTCCCCCTCCTCCTCCTCCTCCTCTTCATCAGCGATTACACGAGGAGTCTTCCATCAGTCAGCAGATGAGGTGAGGATTATAATGAATTAATTTACCCTCAAAGACTTTCTTCTTCTTTTGTGTGTGTTTGTAATATCCCATTTGCATAACGCGGCCTCTCGTGATCGAGACATTGGAGGAGCTTTAGTCTTTAAGCTGCGACGGACTAATCGGCGCTGAATATTTCACGGCTGACCTGTGGCTCTCCAGACGGGTCAGCACATAAAAGCTGCTTCCTGTTTTTTTTTTTTTGGATTTCCTCTCGTACAGTAGGACTGCTGCTGATTATCTCGCCTCTTATTCCTTAGAAGGAGAAAATCCTTGGCTGCGATTCCTGTTTTTTCTTTCTTTTTCTTTTTTTTTTTATTAATACAGGTGTGGGTATTGATCTTTGCCTTTGCTGCAGGGGGAGTGTGTTCACTTAAAAGGCCCGCTGATGTAGCAGAGCTTATTAAACAAATAGGCCGGAGAACAAGGCCACAATCGCTTTGAATCATGGAGGAGGTTGCCCGTCTTCAAGCACCGCTATATCAAATATGAAACGCTCTGCTAACAAGGTGTGTAATCTATTTTAATCAGATCATATTTTATGAAACAAGGAGAAGCTTGAACTTAAGTAAGAGAGAAAGATGGAGATTCTGGTGGGGGGGTTGGGGATTGTATTTTGAAATTGGATGTGACGGCCAGGGACCATGACTTGATTTTACATGCATGGCTTTATAATGAAGCCACGGCAAATGGTCAGTTATGGTTAACTTTAGGGGGGAGCCGGAGTCTCGCTGTAATGGGAGGCTAATTCAGGGCCCGTGACGCCTTGACAGGCTGCAGAGCGGAGCTGGAATATGGATAAGGATGTACGTCGGAGGCTCCGGGGCAGAAGTAAAGGTCTGTATTTGTCTGCAAATTGCCGGGTTGCCTGAGGATATAACAGGGTCAACAGCAGCCGAGTGTGTTTCCCTGAGTGTACACAACAGGCGGTGTCACAGACACAAATACAACACGGGAAACACACTCGGCCCGTACGAGGCGGCGCTGCACAGGACCGGCTTCATGTTGTCGACGCATTTCAGGCCATGATCCTTTTTATATGTCTTTACACCGGCCGGGTTCAGAGGCGAGTGTTTTCAATCACGCTTTTTTTTTTTCTCTCTCTCTCTCTCTCTCTCGCGCCATAAATTGTTTCAGATCCTGTGACACTGGACGTGGTTATGAATATATGAATATATATACACTCCTAAGACCTTAAAAGCTCCACTAGTCGGACAAGGTAATGGATAGAGAGATATTATATACTGCTCTGGGAAGCACCACTTGTTAGTGAAGCTGCGCCTGGATTTTAATCATCTTAAGGAAAACATTAAATACCACATGTCCGCCCACAACACCAGGAAAAAACATATTAAACTGGAGTTTCAACCTGAATTTGTCTCCAGTGTTGTGGTAAATACTCCGAGAGAAATATGATGGTCGGCTTGGGAAGCAGAGATCTGATTTGAAGTTGACCGTGTGGTCATAGAGGAATATTATATTCTGTCCTGGGAAGTACAACGTGATGTGTCAGTCTTCATAAATAAACATTTAGGACGACATGTTGGAGTTCTGACCCGGGGTGGACGGAGTCCTGCAGACCGGAGAGAGAGGAGATCAACTCCACTGGGACGAAACACTTCCTACAGAAGTTTGCCACTTTTTTAATAATTGTAAGATAACAACAAAGAATATATTAAATTAAGCTGTAGCCAGACATTTCTTCTTCTCCCCGGAAACAAAAACAACTAAATCCTCTTCTGTTACGGTGAATAATAAAGATAAATATTACATGCTGCTCTTGGAAAACAGCGTCTGACGGCTGAAGTTTGTCTTTTTACATATTTTAATATTGATCAGAAAACACTTAACACAAACAAAGTTAAAATTTAGTAGTTTCATAAGTTTGACTAAATCTCTGCTGTTATAGTAAATAAAGATCTGTTATTAATAATCATAAAAAAAAACACATTTAACTCCAAATATCTGCTTAGAAAGCTAAAAAATAACAATAAATTTAAGTTTAAACTTGAATTTGACATCATCGTTCCTCTTCCTCTGGAAATTAATGAGAAAGAAATGTTACATTCTGCTGTAGGAAACACACCGAAAAACCGAATGTCCACCAAGAACGCTAAAAACTGAGCTTTAAGTTGAAGTTTTCAGTCGTCTTCCTCCCGTAAAAAGCTAAATCATTTGCTGTTATGATAAATAATCATAAAATACATATTACATATAGCTGTGGGCAGGATTAAAGTTTGTCTTTAGTGTTTGAAGGTTTATTTATGATTAGTAACATTACCAAACGTCTGCCAGCAAAACTAAACATACATTAAGTTTGAGCTTTAACTCTCATGCTAATACGGTGAATAATCAGAAATAAACATTATACTCTGCTCTGAAATGCAAATCTTTGAAAGCAAAGTTTGTCGGTATTAAATTCCAATAATCATGAATAAACATTTAACACTAAACAACTTAAAATGTGAGTCCTCTTCCCCCTGAAACAAGCTAAAACCATCTGCAGTACAGTAAATAATCACACACATGTTGTATATTGTTGTATGAAGCACCACGTGTTGGTAAAGTTTCCATTTTTAATCATTTTAACACCAAAAACAACATAAAATTTGGGTTTTTACAGTTTGGATAATCATGAATAAAACATTTAACATCAAAAGTCTCTCCACAACACGACTAAATACATACAATTTGACTGTTTTGGTCATTTATCTCTTTTTCTCCTCCTGTTATTGTAAATATTAACAGATATTATCTATATTCTGCTCTCAGAAGCACGGCGGTGAGAGAAAACGAGCGATAATGACGCCAGAAAATATTTTTAAAAGAGCTACATTTAAGTCTTAAACTTAAGACGACCGCGTCCTAAACAAAACAGGCCTCCTGTGCTGTTATAACAAATAGTGCAGATATTAACAGATTATTCTCCATCAGCTCTGGAGAGCATCACTTTCTAGAGAGGCTTCCTGTGAACGAGGCCGAGGAAATTCCCCAGATATCAGTCAGTGTAGCGGGAAAAAAAAAAAAGTCACGTGTTCCTTTTTTTTAATCGTATAGCGTTATGGTAAATTCTCTAGATATCTACATTTTTAGGGCCTGGAGTGTTTCCTCCGCCGCCGCCACCACCACCACGGGGCTGATGAGGAAAAAAAAAAAAGAGGAGGAGGAGGAGGAGGAGGGGCGGGAGGAAGAGGAGGAGGGGGTGCCTGCGTCTTTAAAAGCTAGATGGAGTGAGGGAGTGGGGCGGACGGGTGGCTGGCAGGATTGTGCTGACGGCAGGGCTTTGGTTCAGAGCATGCCCATTAGAGGGAGCCATAAATCCTGGGCTCTCTGGGCCGGGCTGTGTCAGCAGTCCACTGAATGAATTGATTTTAAACGCCACTGAAAAAAAGAGAAAGTGCGAGAGAGAGAGAGAGAGGGAGGGAGAGAGTGAGAGAGAGTGACTATTTAATTCACCCTCCGCCAGAAGCCCACACCCCGTTCCACCCCGCTTCTCAATTCAGGACTGTCGCTGAAAAAAAAAGAAAAAAGAAAAAAGAAAAAGAAAGGGGGAGGAGAGAAGTCTAGAAACACTGAAACTGTCACCAGCAACAAGCCCAGGGCTGCATGGCCCCCACGCGCCTGATTTAAACAGGAGGGGGACACACAAACCAAATACATAATCTCAGATTCCACACAGCATTTGTTCTCTCCCACCCCTCTAATTTCTCCTCTGCTTTTATATCTCCGCCAGAGAAATGAGACATATCGTAAAGAAAAAAAAAAAAAAAAAGAAAGAAAAAAGAGACACGGCTGCATTTGAATTTCAAATGTGTTGGATTTTGAAATTGATGTATGTGTTTATTCATTTACGAGCAGCATCCATGTGTTGCATGCATTTGTATATTATCAGCTGCGATGAAACGCTGCGTCGAAAAAGGTTCGCGGCTCCGTCCCCCCCTCGCCTCCCCTCGCCTCCCCTCGCCTCCCCTCGCCTCGTCTTTTGTCTCCTCGTCGTTGAAGCTGCGGTCGGCCGCGTTGTGTCTGCAAACAGACACGTGGTAAATTGTGCATGAGGACCAGTTTCAGGCAGTCATACTTATTTTATGTAAACACATTTAGTATCCGCAACCAACTTTGTGTGTTTGTCACACTCTGTGCCCACGCTCTGGCGTCCCCTCGGCGTTCGTACCTGTTGGAGTGTGTTCAGATGTGCTGCTGCTGGTGGAGCGCAGCGTTGCAGAGCAGCAGCAGTGTTACAGAGTCTGCAGGGCCGGCGGAGGATTGGATTCAACCTGCAGTGCATCCAGAATATAGGGAGAGGGCAGGGCAGATCCAGAAGTGTGCACTCAGGAAGAAAAGAAAAAAAAGCTCACACACTGGAGTCTTTAACGCCTCGGTCGACCTGAAATGAATACAACAAGACTATTTTTAATTTTTACACTCGTGTGATGAATCTGGACTTTTAAGTTGTCATGAATTTATGACGGTGTCAGACTCGCCAGGCTGCTTTATAGGCAGGAACACGCCTTATTTAAAGTCCCCGCTCCCAGTTTCTCCTCCTGTTCCTCCACTTCCACTGTGTGGGATGATGTATGTGCAGAGTTCGACACTATGTCATCGCTGGTGGAAGCAGGATTTTTGAGGACACGTCGCAGTTTGGAAGCGAATCCTCCAAGATTCAGCAAACAGAAGCGTGATGTGTGAAACCTGAAGCCTCCGTTACAAACACGCTGAGAATGATCTTGAAATGACACAAATCTGAATATTCATAGATTTTAGGATTTGTTTTAAATGTTGGAGGAGGAGAAGGTGACATTTTAAGGATTTTGACAAGATAGCAGACGTTTTTTTGTTTTGTTCCGACCAAACGACACGATGAGAAGGAGAAGAGTGTCGGGATGCGACCGTGAAGAAAAAACATTTCACATGAAGACACAATACTTAAAACATGCTTCACTTCATTTACCAGCTCGTTTTTGACTTCTCCCATCTGTTTGGTTCTCGGCAGGTTGTGTACGTCTGTTCTTGTGTCTTTATGAAACACAACAGTAACTGCTGGTCGTATCAGAGTTTCTACAAACCAAAACAATCAGCTAAACAAGCTCAAAAACCTTCCAAAAGTGAAGATACTTCTCTGTGTATCGACTTCTGATGTGAAGAAAACTTAAAACATTACCTCCGTCTGTCCGAGTCTGCAGTGCCAGATGTGTGACGACTACAACTCCCAAGATGCCACACTGCTGACATCTTTTGTTTTGAATGCGAGATGGCCGCGAGTTTGTGGGTTAAACACTGTGAGCGACTTCTTCGGCCTCACACAGACTTTGTGATTTAAAAGTATTGATTAGTAGCTTTAAATACCAGTAATGTACAAGTAACTAAGTACATTTACCCGAGTACTGCACTCTTTCAGGTGCTTGTAGCTGATGTGTGTATTTTCTGATGTTACACTTCTACAGGCGAATATTGTACTTTTGTACTCCACTACATTTATTTGATAGCTTTAGTTACTAGTTACTTATCAAGTTACATGTTGGATCACCGCCAAGTTAAATTGTCTTTTTCTGTAATCGGATAATAAAAGCGCTGATTTCCTTGATAAGAAAAAAGCTGAATATCAGATCAGAAATCAGCCTGGTTTGGACTTAGTGTATATTGTAAACATATGTTTAAATATATGTATATCTGTACTTTTACTTGTACTCGTTCTGAGGTCAGTTGTGCAGGTGTCTTTCACTTTTACCCCAGAAACTATTTCAACACGGCGTCTTCACTTTGACTCAAGTCTGAGTCGTGGGTACTTTTAACGACACTGTATCTCAATATGTTGCTTCACATGATTTGAACATGAGATGGTGTGATAGGTGTTGGGGGGGAGGTTGGGTATTGGGGGAGTGCTGG
This sequence comes from Acanthopagrus latus, assembly GCF_904848185.1. Lineage (NCBI taxonomy): Eukaryota > Metazoa > Chordata > Actinopteri > Spariformes > Sparidae > Acanthopagrus > Acanthopagrus latus. The sequence goes on from NC_051061.1 coordinate 23,197,783, forward strand.
GGGGGGGCAGCGTCCTCTCTGGCTCATTACGCTGTTTAAAGAGCCGGCGCCTCCGAATCACCTGCACGGCTCCACGCTTCAAACAAGCTCAGCCACCAGGGATCATACATCAACTTCTCCCATCAGTCCCCGCGGCTTCACTTCTTCACCGCTCGCCTCCCGACACGCGACTCTCTCCACACACGGCACAATGTGGGGAGCAGATAGCATCGCTTGTTGAATACTGATGTCACGCTGCTACAAAAAGAATAATAAATTGGTTACAAAAGCAGCCGTATGTTGTTATGGATGCGATCATGAATTTAATCCAACACGTCCAACGGACTCGCAGCATCCGGGGCCTCAACATTGCTAATGCATGGCTCTCCTCTGCATGTAAAATGTACACTTTCTCATGCCTAATTACCCACAGGCTACGGCATGAAGAGGACTCGCTGCATATTACTGTAAAGATTGCGAAGATATTTCACTTTGAAAAATGGCAAAGCACACAGGACTAAGGGCTTGATTACAAGGAGTGGGGCGCACAGCCTCTACATCTTCCTTCCCTCATTTCAATTATGGCTGACTGGAGGCACGGCGCTGCCACCATCCTCAAATAAAACTAAAATATGATAAAGCTGAAATATCAGGCCCGGGACTGCTCCCAGCCTCCAGCCATGTAAGGCGCAGATACTCTGCACGTAATTACAACATTTGCCAATATTTTTTTGACGGGTGGTTCAACGGTGGATGGGAGTGAAAGAAGGGGAAGGGGGGGATGGAGGGAAGGCATGAAGAGTGTTCATGACACATGATAAAAAGCACATTTCATTTCGCCTTCCCTATGGATAACGGGAGACGTGCATGCATGGAGCTGCCACGGCGCTCCCCTATGTGAAAGTGTAGGGTAGCGGTGTTATTTTTAAGTTGTGCGATCATTACTCATGTGTAAGATGCATGAGCTAACGGAGGATCCACTGTCATAACAAAGGACGGCGAGCGTTGGGAGCGCCTGGGAAAAGAGCTCGTCGTTCCCGGTTATATGTTCCATGAAAAAAAAAGAAAAAAAAAAGGCGTTCCCCGTGTTTGAGATGACATCTCAACAATCCAGGCGGCTGTGAGCAAATGTTGTTTTTTTTTTCACTTGCTTGTAAGAGAGGACAGAGAAACGTGCTACAGAGCATATTCTTCATTCCACTCATGTTTGCCCTTTTAAACGCTGCCCTCCGCGACCCCCTGCAGATGGAGGGTGATGTGTGATGTGGCCGCTTTCTCGCCATGACGCCCCAACAAGGTGGATCTCCACCGGTGCCCAGATCCCCTCGGTGGCCTCAGCACCCCGGGCGGCCGCGCTCCGGCCTCCCGTACGTCAGTGTTAATATCAGTCCAGCATGCTGTCGGTGCCACGCGGGGGTCAACGCTCGGCGAGATGTGGCGCCTTCTGAGGAGAAACCCCAGCCGGCGTGGTGCAGACGCTCCCGCCACACCGGGAGCGCCACACTGAATGCAAATTGACAAGAGGATTTGCGATGAATGTAATCTATCTTAGCACATTTTAAATTTAACCGCTAATTGCTTTGAGAATAGTCTCAGTTCAGGCACTGTTTACTTGTCAAGCCACAGCTTATAAGAAAAACAATTTAGCAAATTAAATTTAAAGCAAAAAAAAAAAAAACAAAACACACATATGTTTATGAAACGTGCGTTCAGGGATCTGACATGTCGACTCTCAGCAGAGTCGTGTCAGAGTTATCTCCGTATAAATCCTCTCTTATGACTGTGAGGAGCTGCAAATGAATAGCACCAGTGTGGCTGTTAAACACAAGAACGCGTCTGTAGTTTCGTCTCGCTTTCTTCTGTGGAGATGCTGATTAAAATTAGAAGAAGAGAACATTTAAAGAAGGAGAAGTGAGTATACTGTGACTCAGATTTTGTAGATCTGACAGTATTCTGATGTCTGCTGCTCCTCCTCTTCCTCTGTCATGATGTACTGGACTCAGTCACTGGAGTCCTTCAGATAAAGAATCTCAGACTTCTTGTGTTTTTTTCTTCACGTTTGTTTTTTGTTTTTTTGTTCTTCCTGGACAGTTGAAGCAGCTCTGGCAAGAAGCAGCAGCTGCTTTTTTTTTTTTTTTTTTTTTTAAAAGTGAAGGAGGAAATGTTTTGTAGAAGGGAAGAGCCTCTGCAGCAAAAAAGAAAAAAAAAGAAAAAAAAATCAAGGAACGATTCCGCCCCCTTCGCTCGTCACAGTGTGGGGGATTCAATCAAAAGTCTGGCCTGTGACCTGTTCTCCCAGAAACAAACAGCCAGCGGAGTCTCCCCAGACCAAAGCCATCAGAGGAGGGCGGCTTGTGTTGCGAGCTAAATCGCGGCCACCTTTCTTTTTTTTTTTTTTTCTTTTTTTTCTGAAAGCTTCCATCATGGAAAAAATTGTTAGTTGTCGCAGTGGAGAGTGACTAGCATGGCGGTACACTGATACATTGATGCAGTGAATGCCTCGGACAGTGCAGTAAAAGTGCTGAGGTTGAAATTAAGCTGTTATCTCTGGCATGTATCACTGGGGAGGCGAGAAGCAGTGGTGCAAAGGCAGCAGCCTGTTTGCTTTACTGTTATTGCCTCGGCACGTCCGTCCTCGTCTGAGTCTCCTCACGCTCGGACGTTTTTTAAAAAAAAAAATCTGTCCCTTCTTTGATGTTTGGAAAGCGATCGCTCTCCCTCTTTTAAAGAACATCAGTCCTCTTTTGTTTTGTCGGTAAACTTCATTAACATAGCTGCATGTGGCATTTGAACATCAATAAAACATTACGTTTAAGAAATCTGTGTAATTACCAGGAAACACACACACACACACACACACACACACACACACACAAGACCATCGCTGAGAAAATTGGTGTCCTGATCCAGTCTGAGTGCTGCGGTTTTCCACACCGTGTGAACGCCTCATTATTTTTTACTTCTGTTTACCAAAAACAAAAGATTTCTGTTGATATTCATCTCAAAACGGGTCAAAGTTGTGTTTAAAAATCTGAAGGGAAAAAGTTAGATTTTTGGTTAAATTTGGGCTGCGGTGAATTAATCAGCAGCTCGTTAGTGTTTCGTCCTCGTTTTTCTGGTTTGTTTTTTTTTTATCTTCACTTGAAGATGTTCTGGAATTTAAAGGACCTCAGTTTAGTGTCTTCTCACAGCAGGGAGCCAAACAAATCTGCATCGGGGTCATTGAACAACAGAAGTCTCTCAATCACATAAATGAAAACAAAAGGCGCAGTTTGATGATGTCATGGAGTTGTGTGGCATCATGGGAGTTGTTGTCTTTGCTGTTGACCAACCACTGCAGCTGGGAATCTGCCACACGTGGATCAAGCAGCGTTAAAACTGTATGTGAAAGTTTTATTATCAGCTGACGAAGTGAAATGCAACGTTTCCTCGAATAAAATGAGATTTTTCTGGGGTTTGAACACTTTTGGGAATATCTGAGATGATACACAACTCAACCTAGTACGCATCAAAGGGCAGTTTAATAAGGAAACGCTACGTATTACAGCTTTAGTTCGGTTTTTCTTTTGCAAGTTTCATTTTTCTTGTGGTGCAAAACCTCTTCCTCACACCTGCAGGCAATTAAAGCCACAACCGCCCACAGCAGCCTGGACTAAAGGTGGAGCACGACGAGGCCGTCGTCAAACATTTCTTTTTTGTCCCCCAACGTTAAACCGGCACCGCTGACCTCCAGCCCCTCCGTGTCGGTGGAAAGTTTGTAGTCCCACAAAACATTTCTGGCGCTTCACAGCTTTCAGTGTTCTGGACAGCTGAAGTGGGAACTGGGCGCTGGTTTGAAAACAAAAGAAAAAAACAACCAAATTAAAAACATAAAATGGCTCCAAACAGCTTGTCCAAGTCTCCACGAGGCCTGGAGATATTAAATCGATTTTAAAAGAAAATATTTTAAACCCTGGAAGCGAAGTCGAGGTCCGAGCTGAAGTGCTGCAGTAAAGATTTTGGTCTTTTCACATTTTAATTTGGGATTCCCGGGGGGCTTCGGGAGACATTTTATGTTTTTTTATCTGTTATTTCTTTATGTTTTAAAACGAGTCTGCAGCCTCTTCTGCTGCTGTTTTGCTGCGAAGCTCCAGAAATGTTTTGTGGATCGACGTTCCGTCAGCACGGGGGCGAGCAGATAACCAGAGAATTCAAATGTTTGGATGAACTGTTACTTGAAATGATGAGCGTTAACTGCGTGTCGCTGGATGGGATTTGGTGTGGAAGAAACACTTAGCATAAATTCTCAGAATAATTGCTTTTAATTGCCTCCAGCAGACAGAACCGGGCCTTTTGAGACTGGACTTTATTCCTAACGTGTCCTGTTTTTATGATTAAAAGGAAACTCAAAACTCATTGTTCTTGATATGATGCACTGTTCTGCTGATTAATTTCTTCGTACCAAGTTCTCATCCTTAATGAGGAAAAAGGAAAAAAAAAAAAAAAAAAAGTTTGGTTGGAGAAGCGAACAACAACAGGAAGTCCTGTGGCGCTAACTTTCAGAACCACGACGCTCGGTGGCATGAGCTGGAGGGTATAATGGTCTCATTTGTTTACAAGTGAGGTAAACAAATGTATCACAATTAATTTGACAATGATATATAGATGTTCAAAATGCTGCACATAGCACCTTTAAAAAAAACCTGTTTCTATGCATATTATCATGAAGCCGACAGTGAATAATATCCTCGAGGCACAACAATTGGTTGATGTGACAGCGCGAGATAATGATGAAAATCAACAGATCAGTCTTTAAAGATGGAGCGCAGATACCATCCGTCAACACGCGGACCTCGGCGCCTTCTGATTTTTTTTTTTTTTTTTCCGCCAAACATGAAGGGCATTATGTTTTCCGGATCCCCGAGATAAGTTTGCTCGTTAAAAAGTTCAGGGCACTCGTACGTCATATTTGTCTTCCCCGGGTGCAGTGAGTGAGGGGAACATAGGTGGAGGTGCTGGTTCTTGTCACGCCGCGCTGACAACCCCATGAGTAATCTGGCGCGTGATAAACAGAGGGTCGAGGTGTCACGGGAACACCTCAGCGACTGGCACAAGGGTAATTACTCTTCCTGCGTGGGTGCAACTCAAAATTTTTGAACCTTTTCTTTCTCCAATCATACTTGATGGATTGAGTGGAAGAGGGCGATCATCTGGTTCTTAGCAGGCTCACTGAGCGTGGTAGGCCTCTGTTGATTAATGATATCTGCTGCAAGTCACCAAAAGCGGAAATTAAGTATTTCTGTTTAAATGTAACATTTGTCTCCTTTGCTGGTGTTGAGAAAGGCATTTGTCAAAATCCCCGGGCTTTGGCGAAAGGTGGATTTCCTCTGGGAGCATGCTGGGAATTACTCCCTACTTTCACATTAATGGCATTCAGTGTTCCTATTTTATACCTTGAATCTATATTTCACCCTTTCACCTTTCACAACGTATTTTGAATATGGAATCGCTCACTTTTAAGGGAAAAAAAAAAAAACCCTTAGCGGTGTGACAGCTCAGGAATAAGCATGTTGTAGATTTTTATTTTTTTCCCTCCAGAAAGACGAGGAGTGACCTTGGCTGTATGAAAGGAAGTGATTCCTGATGGCATCTCTGTCTGTCTGTCTGTGGCGGGGCACATGGGAGGGGTTCTGGTGGTTTCACTGGTTGAGTTGGGTTACCGTTTGTCCCGTTTGGCGAGCCCCTCGCCGCGCTGGAACAGAACAGACTCCAGCTCCTGAGGAGACTAATGGTTACAGGGCCTGGCCATCGTCCAGTGCTGCCCCAGCCACTGCCTCTCCCGTCGCTGGGATATCATTACCTCCAATGTGTTACATCAGACTCGCTTGGTCAGGCTCTGAAACAGTCAATACTCCACAATTTAGAAAATCAGCCAAGTTTGCAGAAACAAAGAGGCAATATCGGAAATAAAGACGGATATATAATCTGACGCCAGGCATTTTTTCATGCTGGCTGAATTATTTGTTGTCCGGAAGGTGGAGACGTGGACGGGGTGGAGGGGAAGGAAGGAGGGAGGGAGCCAGGGATCTGTCAGGGGTTAGAGGAGGTGGTCAAGCGGCCTGAATAAACGTGCAAATCACAGCGCCCAACCGCTGACCCTCCCCATCTCATACAAGCAGCCTCTACTTTTTCCATCAATGGAAATCTAATTGCTTGAAAAGCGATCAATGGAAACTAAATTGGTTTTGTGTGGAAGCGCGCGTGGAATAAGCTCTGAGCTGTTTTAATGTGTGTTGGTTTTGCATCTTAAATCACGGTAATATTTGGAGCGGGCCCTCCGCTCTCTGGAGGGGGTAAAGTTTGGTGGTGTCAAGGCACCAGGGAGGAGGCACTCAATCAAGCTCCTAATAAAAAATCACAGGCTTAATTGTTTTTCCAACCTCATAAATCGTCTAACTTAATGGGTTAATATTAAGACTTATACGAGGATGGCGGGGCGCTTGTTTCGGAGCGGCCGGGAGCTCCTCTTTGTGGAGCTGCGACCACTGATAACCCTCTAGTGATCTGATATGACTAATCCCCTCTAATCCTTAATACACTCCTTAACATGCTCCTAACTGACAGCAGTCGATACGGGTGCACTTCTCTGTCTTATCGCTGATCTCTTTGTCTTTGTACACTCTCTGCAGTGAAATTCGCTCTTCCTCTCGTGCCTTTGACCGCCCATCACTGGCACATCTGCATCGGTGTCACACATTTTTTTTTTTTTTTTTAGCTCGGAGTGCTTTGGTGATAAGCGAGCGTGGGGGTGGGGGTTGATCAGAGTTTTGTAATTGCGCCCTGACTTGCGGGTTACCTAAGGGCTTGCAGAGAGAGGAGAACCGGAGGAAGCCAGACCCTTTTCTTCTTCTACCGCAGTATCCGAAACTGCTGCTTTTTTTCCCCTGCTTCCCACCCCACTTGTCTTTCCCATCGGACACCTAGATGGACTGCACAGGAGGTTGGGATGTGGCTGGTGGCCGCCGATCGTGTAGCCTTACCCAGGAAAGAACAGTCCCAGCAGAGTAATTTATTGACAGCATTGAGATGTGTTTCTGGCCAGGTGCTTCTCTCAGCCATCCCTCAGGTGCTTATCTATCAGTTATCAGTGCAGACAGAGCACAGACCCAGGTTGTATTTCTGTCTGCTATTGTAATTACATTGTAATTGATCCGAGGGTGTGCTGGGCAGTGCCCATGCAGTAACTTTGCAAGGGCTTTTTCTTTTCTCTTGTTATCTGGAGGAGGGCTACAGTATCGCTGTAAGCAAACCTTCTGATGCTTTTTACAACCGTTTGTTGTCTGGCCAAAATCTTCCCGTAAAACAGGAAAAAGCTAAAAGATTAAAAAGTGATTACACGGCAGACAAAATGCAACAGAAAACACTTTAAACTCCGGCATGCATGTTTCTTAGAAGTCAAGGAATCTCTGCTATCTTTCTGTATGTTATTAGTATATCAAGAAAACCGCTTGACTGATTTACTTCACACTTGGCATGTTTGTTGCTGAGGACCAACAGAAGTCCAGTGTTGACTTTGGTGCGATTTGGACACATTCATTATGAAAAAAACACAAGCTCTCTGCAGACTGAAGGTACACAGTTATATGAAATTAACACTCAAATATTTACCTATTGTTCACTTCCATTCTTTGGGCGCACAGAGGCAAAAAGACAGTGTGTGTGTGTGTGTGTGTGTTGACTGTTAAATGGACTACAAACCAGCACATTAAGGTTCTGTGTGCCTCACATGCTGCACAGCCTACATTCAGCACCGGCAGGCGACTTTAAATTTGCCTGCATTTGCTTTTCTGACCATGGTTAGGCTCACACGTGTTCTCATGGGGAAGCAGACGTAAACAAAATGGAGATTAGCCAGGTGCAACAACATGCTGTGGTACCGCTTTGCATTGAGAAATAACAGATTGACAGAATAACGATCGGCACAGAGGTGAGTTTTTACGTTTCTGTCAACAGTAGCACGCTAGCTAACGTTTACCGTTTCCTGTCAGCTGCTCCGGGATCGCCTCTCTCATTGGTCGTTGTTCTCCAGCTCAGAAAGTACCGACATAATCCTCCAGATTTTAAAAAAAAAAACGAGATATCAAACACGTCTGATCGGTGAGTCTGTGAGCAGTTCAGGAGCTTAAACCTCTGTCGGCTCTGTAAACCTCTCACTTTACAGGATTATCTGTGACGAACATCATGTTTTGAACGGGCACTGCACCAGTAACATAAACATATGAAGGCAAGTGTTGATTTTTTTATTTTTTATTTTTTTATTCTCTGCCATATACACATTTGTAATCGTTTTAAAATAAAAACCGCAGACAAACAGAAATGCATACATGTCAATATCCGCTTTATTGGAATTAATGTTGATCCTGTAAATCCGCGAGCGTGTCTCTTCTGTATGTGCACCATCACTCCCACAACAACAAACAGCACGGTTTGTGTATCATTCCAATCACGCATATTAACCAGCCCTCGCCGCCCATCAATCTTCCCGACGCCATTTTGTAACTGATGCTGAAATGATGTTATAAATGATGTTTGAAAATATCCCCCGTGCTGCCCCGCATCAGCAGTCTGAAGGCCTATCAGATGTTCTCCCGCACACATCTGTGAGCCGCGTTCACCTCCGGGAAATTAGCAATCAACCTTTTACCAGCCAACACCTGTATAAGGAACACAACATTTCCCCCCCATCCAGGCGCTCGTAATGTCAGGTCACACACTCTGCACGCCCGTTGTGTTGAAAATGTTATTGTTACGTTGATAGTAATTTCACATTGCTAATCACTGTCGTGGCATGTAATTTGCATGTCGGCCCCTTCTGTGTAATAACAACAGCCTCAAAGCGCCGCCGAAAAGCCGTCTGAAAGCAGCGTTCGTCCGCGCTGTTGCAGCTCTTGAAGCTCTTGTGCAGTCTAATGTAAGTATGCACGCTCTCCCTCATGATCCCTCATTTATCATTTTGACACTGGCTACTTTTTTGAAGTGGAGAAAAATGTTGCAGTCAGCTCTTCCTTTGGTCTCGGAAAAAAAAAAAAAATATGTGCGAATGAGCGCGTGTGCGGCGCGTGCACGTCTTCGACTGCTCGCGGAAGATAGAGGAGAAGAAAGAGTGTGTGTGTGTGTGTGTGCGCGTGCATTCCTGTACATTATTGTGTGTCTGTGTACATGCATCAGTATGATTAAGGAGCATGGGAACATGGCACTGGCTATTTACTGCTGATAAACCAGAGTGTGCATATGCTGTTGTGTTGCATCGCCGTTTCTCGGGTTGCTTGTTATTCTCCTTCTGATGCTCCATCTATCCTCCTTTTACAGAAGACAAATTGTATCCTATTTTAAGACGCTTGTTGCCCCGATATAGAAGCAAAACGGTTTCTGTTTCTATCATCGAGCGCCATTTTGGCTCACTTAGGTTAGCTTTATGTAACGGTCAGGTGTCATTAGCGCACCTCTCGGTCCAATTATGACCTAGAAACACTGTTTAGCAGAACTCCTGACATTTACCTGAGCTCGGACTAATATCCCTGTTAGATCGCATCGATAGATATCTGAATGGGTATCTGTATTGATTGCCACTGAATCGACTGCTGACATTATGATCCTTCTTACAGCGTGCTGGTGGAGAGCCTCTGATAAACAGTCTGATCCATCTAGCTGCACAGAGGGATAATGTTACTTGGCTTTTCTGTTCTATGTGTGTGCGTGTGTGTGTGTGTGTGTGTGTGTGTGTGTGTGTGTGTGTGTGTGCGTGTGTGTGTGTGCGCGTGTGTGTGTGTGTGTGTGTGTGTGTGTGTGTGTGTGTGTGCGTGTGTGTGTGTGCGCGTGTGTGTGTGTGTGTGTTGCGAGTGTGTCATGGCAGGTTACAAATGAGTTTGTTTGTGTTCTGGCCGCAGAAACCTTTTATGCCCCGGGCTGTGTGTGTTGTGTGGGTGGGTCTTGGTGAATGTGATAGAGACTAAGGATCTGTGTGTGTGTGTGTGTGTGTGTGTGTGTGTGTTTGTGTGTGCGTGCCCAAATAGCTTTATATGAGTGGGATGGTTATGAGTTCGAGATGCCTTTTTAGTATCTTGCCCGTTGTTACCACCCTAAGCCATATAGTTTCCTGTCCACTCGGTTTCGATCCGCGTGCTCGCGCTGAGGTCAAGCAGGTGACCTATTGGTAAAAGTGCCTTGCGTGCCAATAAATGCCTAGCAGTATTAATCACATAGGAGCCCTCACTCTGTGAAGAGGTCAATGCTTTAAAGGGCACCCAGAGAGCTGCCTAAGACTGAAATACAGCCAGGGCATCTTTCCGGTTGAATGTACCAAAAGTTTTATTAGTTCCCCCAATGAGGTCAGTCTGCCCTGCATAAATGAAATCTGTCGATATCCCATTATAGGCTTTTGGAACTTGATTGTGAGGCATCTGTCAGATGCATATTTCATTCTAAATTTAGTTAGCTGGCTGTAAGTAATGCATACATTACCACCAGCTTATTTCCCAGTGTACACGGCTGCAGAACATCTGTTTTTCTATTAAGTGAGAGATGAAATATTAATCTGAAAGCAGATCTGGTGTGAGTCAATCACTGACAGACCGCAGTGACAGCTGCTGTGAAAGTAACACTATCATGTCAGGTGTCTGCATGGATACATCTGATCACGACATCAACACACACCGGCGCTCAGAGCCAAAACACGCACGGGTTCAGAGGATCAAATGGACTGTTTTATTAACTGGGTCGATCCAAGCTGGTAATTGGAGAGCGGTTACGGTTAAGAGAAATGTAGCGTCGGTCTGTTCAAAAGGAAGATCCTGAAAATACACCGCAGCGCTGAACATCTTCCACCGTCTCCGTGATTCGCTGGAGACATCTTCAACCAATGACGCCAACGTACATGGAGGGTTTTCGGGGGATCTTCCACGTCATCCGCCATGATGCACAAAGAAAACAGAGGCTCAAAACCTTTCAATCAGTTTGTTTGTACCCTTAAAACAAGTGAAAAATCAATAACTAATCAATGAAGACAATAACTCCCCCCTGGATAAAAGTATTTCTCATTAAGTTGAATATTCTTTTTTACCTGAGGTTCTCAATTTGAATCTATGGTGTCATATGTCAAAATGACAAAGACATACTAAGATCATAATCAGCTAATATTGTGGACCGGGCCTTGTGGATCCACCGGGACATGAAAAGGGCTAAAAAGGCCTTATGTCATTGGTTGCAATCTGCACCCTCACCCCTAGATGCCACTAGATTTTACAAACTGCACCTTTACACTCTCCATTCATGTTTAATCTTTCGAATACACGATTCTCTGCGTTGCGTCGATCCATCCGTCGCTCGGGTTCATGATGCACAGGAAACCACCAAGTGTCCCTGAATTGTTAAACCGAGAGACCAAAGTGAACATTGATTACACGGCTGGGTGTAACGTGAATGAGCAGAACGCTGATAGCCATAATTTTCAGCAGAATTAGTCGTCTGCATTGTCTCAAAGTCATTCCCATGTAGCACGACTGCCTCAACAGATGTGCCCAATCAATATAATGTATGCTCCGCAGCTTCTTCGCCTCACTCAGCTGCTTTAACATTTGGATAACAGGACCTTGGAAAAAAAAAAGAGAGAGCGGCCGCTGATGTAATGTTGAAACAGACTCCGAGTAAACACATGAAACCAAAGTGTGTTTTTTTTTTTTTACTCAGCACAAAGAAAAGTCCACTGACCCGCCGGTCGGCGTGTGTGCATGATGGATTTCGCATTAATCGCTAAATACATCATCCACCTATTGAATGTATCAATCCACTCAATGAATTCATTGAACAAACCGAGATCCATACAATGCAATTATTGCCCCTCTAAATAGCCCCTGTGAAGACTTGAAAAGCTAATTGTATGTCAATACTGCTCAAAGGCGACTTCTATCGACGCGCAGCATTTGAAGAATTTAGTATTTGGCTCTGTTGCCAGGTGACGGGCGCCAGACCTTTCGCTCGAGGTGGCTGCAATCGAATGTTTCGTATCATCGTGACTAATAAGCACTGCCTTGTTTATGTGGAGACGATGTGGAGCGCGGCGATCTTTAACAATAACAGCATATGCATTTTGCATTTTAGCATTAATAAATGATTACAGAGAGCTTCAGACTCATCAAAATGATTCTCAGATTCTTCAGCCTTTACAGCCGCTGAATTGCTTTTTAGTGTTGTGTAATGTCGGGATGTATACGGCGGGGGAAACCGCATTATTGTGTTATGATTCAAAAGGCGTATTAGTTGAGGGGCATAAAACAATTACGATGAACAATGAATTGTAAGAAATCTAGAGTTTGATTAGAGTGCAGGAGTTCTGATGGCACACAGTGCTTGTTGTACAGCGTCTATTGTTCTGTTTACATGTTTTTTTAATTAACAAAGATGTTGTTGTGGGAGAGAGCCGCAGCAACATTTAGCTTTTTGAGATGTAACAATGTGATCTGGTCTTTTCAGAATGAATCCAACCAAATGGTAATAGCTGTTGGCAATTTAAGTTTGTGTAAACCGCAGACGTGTTGATGGTTTTACTTTCTTTATGTCGCAACTTTGTTTCGTCGGGTTCAGTTTAACGTAGACGATGACATCGTTCCTCCTGTGATCTCCAGGTGAGCACAAAAACACACCTGGTCAGGGTTAGAAAGAAAGATTGTGTTTTGATTTACATCTGCTGCAAAATGTCTCTCAGAATGTCTCGTCAAAATTATCCAGTGGTTTCACGCGAAGCAATATTGAAGCTATCCAGTGGATAAGAATGTCCAGTGGTTCCATGTTTACTAATACCAAACTATCTAGTGGTTTCATGCTTACTTATATTAAAACTAGACAGTGGTTTCACATGTACAAACGTTTAAACTTTCAGTGGTTTCATGCCTATAGTTGTTAAAAATGTCCAGTGGTTTCATGCTTACAAATGTTAAACATTCAATGTTTTCATGCCTACAGATATTAAAACCACTCGGTGGCTTCATGCTTACTCATCTTGAAAGATACCAACAACTATCCAGTGGTTTCACATTTACAATTGTTACAAATATCCACTGGTTACAGGTCCAGTGGTTTCATGCATACAAATGTTAAACATTTAGCATTTTCATGCCTACAGATAATAAAACTACCCAGTGGTTTTGTGCTTTCTAATGTAAAAATAAACAACGATCCAGTGGTATCATGCTTACTAACATTGAATCTATCCAGTTGTTTGACACTTAATGTCAAGGAGATATATATATTAGATATATATATATATATATATATATATATATATATATATATATATATATATATATATATATATTAGATATATATATATATATATATTTCTAACCAGCAGAAACAGGGCAGAATATCACTTCCTTGATGAAGCTAATAAATAAAAAAAATAAGACAAATTCAGATAAAATGCTATGAAGCATCTTTTCCCGCCTGCACAGCGTTACAGTTCTAATAACCGAGATCAGAAATTCAGCATGCGTTGCCGTTATGACCCACATGCTGTATCAGTGTATTCCATTGTTACCAGGCTGCCCTGTACGTCCCTGCAGACTTCCCTTCAGGCCCGACCGTGCGCCGACACTGGCAGAACTGTCGTCCCCGTTGAGCTAAAGATGCTTGGACATTAGCATACACAGGTTGTCACGGGTAAATGAATGACAAGACTTTCATCTCCCGATGTGTCAGCCTCGCTTAGCGGTGACACGGTTCAATGTGCCCGCAAAGTGCCACTTTGGTTGCCTGTGGAACCAGCGTACGATTGAAACCCTGCCTCACAAAGATTACTTAATAAATAGAATAATTTCACCATCAATATTATCCCAGCTTTGTGACAATGTCAAGAGAGAGCAAGAAAACAACCAATCTATATTTGTTATGAAACTTTGCCATCCTCCCAGCGTGGCGTGCAGCCGTTTAAACCGTAATGAAAAATGGAGGTATGTTTATTTTTTGTGCAGAGAAGAAGAGTTTGATGCTGATTTTGTGTGTTTTCATCGTTCGGCTTCTGTATTTTTGTGCCTTTGTTGACTCGCGGTACTGTCGGTCACAGCGAGGCTTCATTATTTGGAGCGTGCAGCTGAACATATTTGCACAGGTTTTATACACAGATACGCTTCCTGAACTCGAATTACTTCACATAATCTTAACCCTGACAGTTAAATCATGTCGTGTCAATTAGTTTTTGTTGGGGATATTTAATGCTCATTAAAAAATTAAATGTGAGCGGGCTCACTTTGCGGAGAGAAAATTTAAAACCCTGAATATTTCATGAGACCTGTCTCCTCTGTCTGGATGACTGTGAGGAGTTCTGCTAGCAGCTGCTCCAAATTTCACAAAGCCACTCGTGATCCAGTTCCCCCCCCGCCAAAAAAAAAAAAAAAAAAAAAAAAAAATTCTGACGTCCTGTCCCTTAAAATGGATGACATCTTGATTCCCCGGTAATGAAATCATCACTGGGATATTGCGGACGGGTTTAATTCTGATTAAAAGTCATTTTTTAAAAAAGGGATGACCTCAAACATCTCACTCCTCTCATCCCCGCTCTAATTCTTCATTTCCCATTGCTCCGAGCTGAAGTCCTGAGTTGGCAAAATTTCCGCCCGCGAATAGGAGACGTTTATCAAATTTCTCCATTAATCTGATGTGCAGGGCCTTGATTAAAACGCTACCCCACACAGACAACGCAGATGCTCAAAGTGCAGACTTATAGGAATGTACAGATTGATACAGATGTGCTGCGCTCCCTCCGCCGTGTTTCGGACGCAGGGGGTGGCTGCAGGGGGAATCGATAAAGGGAATGCTCTGTGATCAGGGCGGGGGGGGGGCTTTTGTCTTTAGTGTTTATCCTGACTCAGCACAAAGTCAAAAAGGCAGCATGTGACCGAAGGGAAGACTGATGTGCTGAATACACCCCCCCTTCTTCTTCTTCTTCCTCCCGGTCCTCCTCCCTCCTCTTGGTATCTGACGGTCAGGGATTCCACAGAGCGAGCAGAGATTGATTCCCACCCCCCCCCCACACACACTTCTTCCAACCCAGAGATAGGGCTTGTTTTTCACATAGGGTGATATGAGACTTTCAGAGGGGGTCTGGGGGAGACGGGGAGGGGAGGTATTGTGCTGGGGCGGTGGGATTGGTATTGGTGGAGATGACAGGATGGTGATGTGGGGATAGGCAGGACTGATTGGAGTTGAGAAAGAAGTGAAAAACTGAGACAGAGATGGAAAAGCTGGCGGCCGGCTCGGCTGAGACTGAAGGGATTTGCCGCGCTGCTTCATTCCAACCATCCCCGAGCCCAGAGACTCCTCTCAGACCCGGCTGGTGCTCGCCTCCGGACAAGTCGTCCTCCGGCGTATAGATCCGCCGTCTTCTAATGCTGATTGATATTAATCAAATTGTCTTTGACTGACACAGCAGCCAAGAGGCACGATATTTTTTTTTAACCCAAAAGGCAATTTTCTAAAATGGGCCCGGGTTGAAGTCTGCAGGCGTTCTTGCCGACTGCTCCTGCCAGGGCCGCTGACCCCTGGATAGCACATGTAATGGATGAGTACATATGCCTCGTGCTGTCTCCCTCTCTCTGAGCGGAGGAGACATGAACTAATTAATTACGGGGGATGTTGGCCAGGCTGGACGCTGACACGATCGTTGTGGCTGTGTGGTTATTGACTACTCCACAGAGGAAAGTTGCTCATTTAGCACTGTGTTGCGAGCCTGGGAGGTCACTGATCATTGTGGAAGGAGCATATGCTCTGTGTTTGTCTGTCTCTTGGCTTGTGTTTGCTCCCTGTGTGTGTGTGTGTGTGTGTGTGTGTGTGTGTGTGTGTGTGTGTGTGTCAGGTATGATGTCACCAGAGAGCATATCTGCACCTGTTATAATATTTTGACTTGATTCTCGGAGTGTTAAAATAAACCCGCAGCCGGTTATAACAGGCGGCTTTTATTTCTTCCAAAGCTCAGGAGCGGTTGTGGACGTTCCAAGTACACAGCAAGTGGAGTAGATTAGAGGGTTATGCCCTTGAACATCTCCAGTTCTCTGTATTATTCTGAAAATATAGATTACAGACTCGGGGTCAGGGAGAGCGCCACAGGAGACTATAGAAAACCACTGCAATCATCTCAGCCGGTCTCCAGCCCTGATTCACAGATGCTTTTGAAATTCTAATGCGCGCCAAGATGGATGTGGAAAAGTACTCAACTGCAGCTTAAAAACAGATAAATTATGATGGCCGTCCTTTTACAAAACAGATCGCCTTAATGGCGAGGCCTAACCGTGTCGCAGCTCATGGTGCTCCAGCTGTAAATGGCGCACCTCAGGGACCTGTCGTGGTGCTGCAGATCAACCTTGCTCTTTAGGGGAGGAGATGCTTTTCTAATTGCTTTGGCTTTTGCCTTTTGACTCTTGCTCCGCAGGCATGCATACCGGGGGCCAATGAGAGGCAGAGGGAGGGAAGGTCTTCTGGGAGATGAGCAAGTGTTGCAGATATTGTCAATGGGAGAGGTTAAGGTGGAGTCTGTGATTGTGCTGTTGTTTTATTTATGAGGGTTAACACAAGGCTGAGATCCATGGTGGGAATAGAGTATACAGGATTTAATTCCCATTTCTCTGACAGGTTGGGGTTGAGTATCGATGCCCCAGTTCTGAATAGAAACCGATTTAAAATTTATAAGAATTGGTAATTTGTTAAGAAACCTGTGCTCTGATCCCTCAACGGAGAACTTCGGACCTTCTGTTTGCAATATGGCTGACCGAGGCTGCGGCTGAGAGAAGTTAAACATCAAAATCTAATCACGAGAGGACTGTCCAACGTGACTGCGTCTCCACTTACTGTCAGAAGTGTCCCGCATGGATAACTGAAGCAAAGACAAATGTAAACATAAAGGAGTCAAAGACACTTCTGACAGCAGTGTGTGTGTGTGTGTGTGTGTGTGTGTGTGTGTGTGTGTGTGTGTGTGTGTGTATATATATATATATATATATATATATATATATATATATAATTTTTTTTTTATTTTATGATTTTTTTTTTATTTATTTATTTATTTTTGAGAATATAGCTGGTGTTTGCACTCAGTGTGTTTTGCTTACTTTTAAACTCTACACTTTGCCAAGAACCACAACCAGGATTTGATGAGAAAAAAAAAGCTCAATAGGAACGAGTTGAGTTTGCAAAAAATAAAAAAAAGAACAACACAAGCTTTTAGTCCGAGATATTGCTGTTCACTCGATCACAAAGATGCTAGCAAAGCATCGCCATGATAAAAAAAAATAAAAATAATAACCACAGCAGAAATGTTATATCAGTTGGACCATCGTGTTTAAAGATACGGCTGAAAATGACGACACGAAAAACAAAATTAAACACGCAATTCAAATCAATTGCCATCCTGACAAGCCGGACACCACTGTTCAAGACTGTGTTTCAACATGTCTGATCATTAAACAGTTGATTATTTTAACAAGAGATTTTACAGCCGTGTATTTCTGATGAGACACTGGCAACCAGGTTAAACAGGATCTTTACGTAACCAAACTGTTTTCGTCCCTAAAACCCTAATCGGACCACAGGCGCTACTTAAAATGTTTAATTAAACCTAAAGGAACGTGAAGTTGCTGAATGTAAAACTTTTAATACATCTGTGGTTTGCAGAAAAGTAAAGAGCCAACGTTTGTTCTTGTGATATACAACAAGTGCCTCTAATTCATCAATATAACTGTCTCTTTTCATTACTTTGAAGATTAGTTAGTTGTTAGCTGAGACCCACACCCGAGTGGCTCTGCTCGCCTCTTAACAGAAATAAGAAACCTCAAGGAGGAAGCAGCTACTGTACACAGCTCAATTAAAAAAAGAAAAAACTGTTAATAAATTATACCTTTAGTATCTTTTCTCTCTCTGCTGTCATAAATCCAATAAAGCTAAGGTCCTGTGGGTCTCCTCGAAATAGATGAAGACAAAACTCCCCCCGGGACCAATTAGACCATCAGGAAATTACTATCTATTGGATTGTATACCATTAGAAAAAATCATATTGAGGATCTTTTCAACAAACACTTGTCAGGAAAACATGATGTAGGTGATTCACACGCGGCGCAGGGATTTTATACCGGTGGATATCATCTTTATGTCATCGCGGCGGCCCTGTTACAGTGATTGCCGGGTGCACGGGGTGTTTGCTGTGAACATCAGTGTCGGTGTAATGACCCGGCAGGATCAGAATCTAACAGCTGATGGTGAAGGAGTGACAGTCGGCCTTTTTCCATCCCCACCTGATGGAGGTGACAGTGATGTGGCGCAGGCAGGTGACAGGACTGAATTGGCAGGTGTATCTTGTTGCCGTTTCTCCGGGGGGGTGAGCTGAAGTTGCGGGTGGTGGGATGATCTTCTGCTTGGCCAGAGGGAGATGACGATTCATACATTTTTAATGGTTGTCTGTGGGTGCTTACGCAGCTCCTCGTTACTGCCCATCCAACCTGTCATGGCACCCGGCCCACCGGCCCGGCAACAGGCCCTCCTTCACACACCTCAATAATTTAGTGCATGTGTTTACAGAACGTTGACAAAGTCAAGTGCACTGGCCCCTGTATACATCCCAGCATGAATAATACATGTGGCCGGTTTGGGGAATGTGCCTCGCAGTATGGAAGTTCAGATCCACCTCAAATAAGCAAAGTAAATGTCCTGACATTTCAAATATCCAGTGTGCTGAAATGTGCTGAACGCACAGAACTGCCCAGACTCCCCGTGAAGAGGGAGAGTTGGTTAGGGGAGGCGGCGGTGGCGGTGGTGGTGGTGGAGGAGGAGGTGGTTGGTGGATGGTGAAGGTGGGAGGTGTGACGATCGTACTCCAGAAATAAAGAGTTCCTCTCTCAGAACAATGGCCTGAAACACACCCAGCACGGCCACGAGCTCTGTGACGGGATGTTTGATGCCTCTGTGCTTTTATCCGTTGTTTGAGATGCTTAGGAGAATTACAGACGGCGAGAACATGTGGGTGTTATGTTAAGCCAGAAATACATTGTTTGGTTTTTTTTTCCCTCTCTTATTTAAGACGGAGAGTCCAAACTATGTTCTCATGAGGATGAAATAAAGATGAGGAGCTGTGGGGAAGGACGGCAGGAATCTACATCGCATTTTTTTTTTTTTTTTTTTTACCCTCTCCCATCGAATGAAGTGTTGGAATCTCATCAGGAGTGAAACGATGACTAATCAATTTTTACAGTCCCCCCGGTGCAACAGCCTTGGACAAGGAGAAGCCTCTAATTTCACTCCTACTTTACAAATGCACGAGCTTGCGTGGCTGTTGAACGCAGCACAAACCGGTTCGCGGTTTATGAACGATGCTCGTGTAGGTAAATCCAGGCTGCTGTGAATCAGTAAACACTGTCCCCCGCCTGTTGCTTTTCTTTTTTTTTTTTTTCTTTCTTTTTTTTATCCTTTTGCTCCTAAAAAGAAATAACAATCACCGCCAAGGAATTACAACCATGCAATCCACCGCACCATTTTACGGTGGACGGAGATGTAAAACACCTCCCTTCAGTCACTCCCAATCAGAGGGATTTTTATGCACGCCATGACACGTGTGCAATGCGGTGGATCGCATTTCAGATGGAGTTATTTGCGAGGGAGACATTATGCGATATTGTGTTAGACCTGTGTACACTACATACGCAAACACAAACAGACATTGCTTGCGTTTTGTTTTCCCCAGGCGGCATCAGTGTTTCTGAAATGAAGCAGGCAGCAAACACTTCCTGTTTGTTACATTGAAGGTATTGATGCCGCCGTCTCTACAGGAGCAGACGCCTCAACCACTGCTGAGTCTTACAAAAAACACACACACTGTCGCACAAGTATTCCAAAACTAATTAGTGTTTCGCACATAATTCAGACTAAAATGTTCTCTGCTGATCTGCTGGATGTGAGCAGCGACATCTTGTTGTCTTTCGTGTATTCGACAGCGCTGGAAACATTTTTACGTTCATAACTGGCTGAAAATTAAACGTTTCTTCACCATCTATTTGATTTAAAGTTCACATTTAGATTTTTTTTTTTTTCTTTTTTTTCAGAGAAATTTGGACGTGGTTTCTAAGTCAGGCTCCAAAATGATGATGTCGCTGTTATTTTGCACATTCTAGATGATAAAAGGTGTTTTTCAAAGATTAATAAATGTTATTGCAGATGATCTTCTGATTGATAAGCAGCCACTTGCTCGAGTCTTCAGAGGGTGAAGCTGTATTTATTTCTTCAGCTTGTGTAGTTTTTTTTCCACAAAGCTGTATATTTAGGATATATTGTACAAAACATGAAATGCATTGAAATTACTGCCCATGACTCTGCAGAAACACATTCACACAATTATCAAAATAATAACACGTCTTTATGTTTTGTAGATGTTGTAACCAAATCTAAGCCAGGTGAAAACACAATCAGACCAAATATCAACCAGGAAATCAGTGTTAAGTCCCAGTTGGTGCTCTGACTGGGGAGGAGTGGACTGCTGCACAGTGAGAGCCAGACCTGACCGACTGTCTGATGAAGTTACACCATCGGTTGGTTGAGGATCAGAGTTTCCCTGTCGGCCGTTGCTATTTCAGAATGAATGTTTTGAGAATCTACAAATTTAGATTCAGCCTTTAAACGGCTCAATGACACCGACTGTGGTTTCTGCAATGAAAGGCGTTATTTTTACAGGCAGGAAGTATTTTGCACATGACGTATTCGCCCCGGGCGCCTCCTTGTTTTTAGTCGCCTGCAGCACCTCACACTCGAGCAGGAGCGCTCTGAACGCCTCAACTTTAAAGAATGTCAACTTAGAGCAGAAAAGGCGCCTGACGTCATCTCCTCCGAAAAACAATAATAATACTTGAACTGGACATCATCCAGGTGAAACTCCCGGACCAGCTGATGGTACTTCCTGACTCCAGAATACCCTCAATCACAGCTCAGAGAAAGTTTAATCTTTACAGCTAGCCTAAATGAAAAAGTGCACAACAAAATCTAGAATATGCCCCGTCTGACCGGCCCTGAGGGGGGCGCTGGAGAGTTCAGCCCTTACTTAATCTGCACTGAAGACTTTAAGTCTGCACACACTCATGTGGGTCCCAACCTGGTCTCACCTGGTGTATGAGATGGGCTCAGACCGGATAGTCAGCTCCTAAAAACAGCTTTTCTTCAGCTGGTTTAAGGATTTTCCCGCAGCTTAGAGGACTGTAGACTCGTGGTAGTTACATCACATAACTAACGATTCTTTTTTTCGCCTTCTCAGTGAATCATTAGAGGAATAAAGGCAAAGCAGGATGTGGTCCATGCCCCGCTGGGTCCGTCCAGTACCCACAAGCATTAACACACCGCTTCCCAAGGAATCAATAACCAGTCCATACTCTGTCAATGTGTCACAGCACATGCTATGAGTCATATATCATAATGTAGATGGCGCACATGCGGCGCAACAGCTGATGCGATGCCGGAGATTAAGTTTTTACGCACTGTAACAGTCCAACAGAGAGAAAACAGCTCTCCGTCTGCTGAAAGGCGAGAGTTAAAGCACCCCAAACAGCAATCACTGACCAAACGCCCGATACAGCGTGACTCATAGAAAAGTGAGACATCCCAGCAGGGGGGGAGTTATTAGATAATTAGAATAGGTGTTCATATGAGCCAAAGGTTTTGTTCTCGCAACCGCATTTATGACTCAAATGTAGCTTAATAGAAACAGACGTACGCGGTTCAGCCTTGTTTCATCCGACTCTTATTTTCTTTTCCAGCCAATCAAGTGCAGCCTGGGGCCCCCGGACCCCTCAAGTGCACCAAAGCCCCCAGATTCATTGCATATCACGTATTTGAAGGTAATTTGATTAGTTGAAAATGTGTGCTTTTTTTTTTTTTCCACAAGACGGGGATTTGATCAGCTCTAAAATTCGAGGCACACTGCGTTTTCTTAAAGTGGGAAAAGCCTTCATCCTTTTCCACGGCGACACGACTGAAAACAACCATGGAAAAAAAAAAACAAGACCACCGCATATTAACTGCCAACTGGTCCTCGCTGGAATCAAACCGTTGTAACTGAGTCCTACAAAGCAGACCTCCAAAATGTGAGAAGTTGCATGATGTGTGAATGTGAAACAGCAATACTGCAAATAGTAAGAACTGGCACGCACATGCATACAAAGTGTAAGAAAATAGGGAGGGAAAAACAGGCAGGTGTGGAGGAATGTGTGCTCTAAATGTCTGTTTTCGTCCTGCTCGTGACACCAAGTCATTGAATTAGAAGGAACAACAGAGGTTGTCGGGTCCAATACAAATTCCTCCAAACATGTGAGAGGCTGCAGAATTAAAATGAACAATGTGACGGCATCTGAACGACTGACTGGGTTACATTGTGCTTAGAAATAAACAAATGTGTTTGACCAAATGACTACAAACTGACTGTTTCTGTCCCAGGAAACCCCCCAAAACCAGGTTCACCTACTTTCCTTGCAAGGCAGCTGGTTTTGTGAGATAACGAGATCGTGTGATCTCGCACATCCATCTTTTCAGCTAGCTAGCAGCTACTAGCTCGGTTTAGGTGTGATGACCGGCGAGATAAATGACTCCTCCTCAAGAGGTTTGTGTCACTGCTACAAAAGGAGCGTTTGCTCCTGGTGTTAGCTCACTCCTCCTGTTGATCTGATTGGTTGAAGTTAGCCTGTGATTGATGGTGACAGGCAGATGGTTCGTCCAATCAACTGCTGCGTATTTTTCCCGAAAGTGCCGTCCCTTTTCCAAACAGTTTGTGATGTCGACTTCCCAGATGGTTCTGTTTTAGAAACCATCTGGCACATCGGGTTATTTACTTTTTACGCCACCGTCTACAAATTCATCGGCGGCGTTCCACAAAATAGTCGCCCAGCGTAATGAGGGGGAATCCCTTCTGAGCAGCGGTGAAACCAGGAATACACCGGCATTTGATTCGGAGGCCCATCATCATCATCTTCTGGGACTTTGGGGTTTCTGTAATTTAGAAAAGAACGGCATGTCATGTCAGTAAAGTGTCAACATTCATATCCTTCAGCAGAGCAGATCACAGCGGGCTGACCTGCAGGGACGCTGGCTGTAGGGTAATACAGGGTGGTTTGTTGGGGGTATTTGCAGAGATGGTAATACACTGTTACACACACACACACACACACACACACACACACGTAAACAGTGTTTTCACCTGGGGAGACATGTTGACGGGAGCTGACTCTTGATTGAGGGGCTGTCCCTCTCTGCCTTTGCAGATTTATGACTGAGAGGATTTGTGTCCAGTCCAACATATCTTGCTGATAGACAGCCTTGTAGATTTCCTCAGAGTGGATTTATGTTCTGTGGGCGCCAGCGCTGCAGGGGTAAGTTCTCTGGACCTCAAATATACCCTCTTTTACACTTTACTTGAACTTTACACGTCCACACGGCTGCGTCGTCCTGCTCTGAGTGGCTCTCCACCTCCAGCCATTTACTAGAAATGTAATTATTTATGCTCCAGCGTAGAGACACGATTTTATAAGGAGTCTCACATTTTATCTAATTCTCCCTCGTCTCTGAAGATGGGCGATAATGGTGTTGAATATGCAGCGATGCCATATATGGAATATTATTTTACTACATTATTTCAAAGTCAGTGTGATTTATGGGGGCCCAGACTCGAGACGTGATGATCGTAATTAATCTGAACCGTCGTGAGAGGAAAAGGCCAACCACTGATCTGTACACGGCATATGGCTGTGGGATCTTATTCTCCCTGCGCCCAATCGCACTTCTTTCACCTGAATCAGCACGTTTTGGCTTCCCTGTGCGACGGCGCTCTGCCAGATTCCACTCTTTAACACATATGGCTGTTCAAAAACGTGTGATCACAATAACACAGATACTCTGCTTTGTTTTTTTTGTTTTTTTTAAACATCTATTCACAGAATCTGTTGGATTGCATTTGAAAGTGAAAACCGTTTCGTGTGATTGCTGATTGTAGACGTCGATGTCGGTGGGATCGTGTTTGTAGCTCGCCCGCCTCGGAGAGGGAGGCACCGGCTCGCGCGTTGACCTCTTCATACTGAGCACATTTGCAGAAATAAAACCTTCATCTGAGCCTCAGACTGGCAGACAAAGGGAGACACTCGTAGCTGGAGAGCTGGAAAGACAGAGAAAATTCTGAGTAATATTGATCTTAGTTAATTAGATTCCTATCTAGTCTCTGGGGACTGGTGTTCCGGCAACACATTTTAGAGTGAAGAAAGTGGCTGAGAGATATACCAGTATATGAACTCAGTTAATTTAATTTCAAAGCCCCGAGTACAAAATGTGATTTGATTATTGGGAATATTTTTCATGTCTAATTACAATTTCTCTTTTCTCCCCTAAAGTTTATCTAAACTTTTTTTTTTTTTCTCCCCGTTTTTTTCCCAGTGAATCCTAATGAATCTCAGTCCTTGTTTAGAACTAATGACCAAGTGTTTATCTCCCCACCACCACCACCACCTAATCCCTCCCCATGCAGTTCACTAATTCAATAAGTAGTGCAGAAAAATTAGATTTGAAATTGAACGCTGGTATTGTTAGTTTCTCCACACATTGAAACTAAACGAATTTGCACATTGAATCACTAATTAGACGGTATTTTATTTCACTTTCCTTCACATTGACGCCGCGCAATAAAATATATTATAAAAGGTAAGTCCAATTACGACTCCCTGGCAATGCATTCAGTCATACGTCAGCAGGTTTTATTATAATTAAACAAGAAGGCGTGATGCGTGTTTTCAGATTACTCAGTAGATTGTTTCGGTGTCCCGCTCCTCCGGTGCAGAGTCGGCACTGGCACTGGGACTTCCTGTGTGTGTGTGTGTGTGTGTGTGTGTGTGTGTGTGATGGCAGGCGACGGGGGGGGGAGGGGTCACGTTGGGAGGCGGCGGCCTGACGTCCCGCGGCCACACACCAGGTCACCGGCTTTCATGGCTGATCTGTTTGTCATAATGGCTTTTAAAAGGTCACGTGTTGATTAAAATGACTGATCGTTAAAAGCATCCGTTGGTAACGTGTGCACGCGCTCACACACACACACACACGCACACGTGCGCGCGCATATCCGCGGGTCATGTCCACCGGTGTGTGGTGCCATTTGTTATGGATGGATGCGGGAGAGGGGCCACAGATACATGAATTAGTGGAGTAGGTCAGGCAAATATATGAAAAGCTCCACACTCCCTTGAAATATTGTCACATATTTCTCGTGTCACTTGCTCCGGCGAGCGTGCACGTGGGGGGATTTCTTTCTAGTTTTTTTTATTTTTTTTTAGTAATATGGTCCAAAGCAGAGATACGGTACACGAGACGTGTAGCATTAGCGCCCGCTGAAAAGGATTATCCGTGTATTCTCCTCACACTTGTCATCATTTATCTCTCGCACATTATTTTTTCGCGGCCCTCTCCTCGCAGATTCTGGCACTTACTCTCTGTGAGTGGCTGGCTGTATGGTGGGGGGGGGGGGCGTACCTGTGTCTCACTTAAAACCAGCCTACCTCCCCCTGCACCCACTCCACCCTCCTCCCCCCGAGCTGCTCCCCGCCCCCGAAGGCATCTCGTTGTATGGGGGCTATAATTGTTGCTGTAAATTCTGCCGCTCCCCTACGCCCCTGTCTTAACCGCCCATTACGCATGGTTCACTACGGCCCTTGTTGATTGCAGCTGTCAAGAAGGGCAGATTTATGCACTGAGGCTGGGAGATGGAGGGACGGAAAGGGAGGAGTGAGAGAAGGGTGATTAGGGGGAGGCGGGTTTATTGGGTGAGCCCACGCTTGACCCCCTCCTCCAGCCCCGGTTTACCCTCAGCAGCGTAGGTGGAGATGAGCGAGGCCGATAAGGCCCGGCATAGGAGGGACTTGGTCCACGCTCGGAGAAGATGGGAGAAGAAACGGGAGCTCTAAAGTGGGCCGGTGATGAGATCTGAGTCTGATCCGCTGAGCTTTGTCGTGTGTGTGTGTGTGTTTTCTGCTGTTCACGCACACACTCCTCTCAGCCTCTCAGACACCCTGTCCTTTCTCAGAAAACACCACTTGTGTAACAAAGGCTGCTAATCTGTTGAGTACAGCAGTGAGCCCAGTGTGGGGGGGGGAGCACTTCCTCAGCCCATCGCAGAGTCCGCTGTGGTCACACTCTAATCCACTGAGCCATCACAGCACTAAAATAAACCATTATACTCTGATAGGTCCTCCGCTCGGCTCGGCTCTGCTCAGCTGTGTTCAGCGCCACGGAGTGAATCTTTTACAAGTGATGGTTGTGCATTTAAATTATAAGAGAAAATAGCAGAAGGGAGTTGGTCAAACGCCCGCAGATGTAAGAATTCACTCACGTAACCATCGTTACGTGTTCTGTTCAATTCTGATTCCGTTCAGCTGAACATATGATTTCAGGACTTTATTCCTGAGCGATTTAAAGTGACTTACGGATAAACTCTAGTGAGCATGATGTTGTTACGTCACTAACTGTGCTACGTTATGTCACATGATGAGTAATATGTTAAGATATGTTATCTTAACAATAATATACGGCATCATTACGTCTTTACGTGTCATTATATGAATGTTATTTCAGAGTTATGAAATGTTATGTGTAACGTGTCAGAATGTGTTGATTTGTCGTTACATTAGTTTTATCATAATGTTTTGTTAAGTTTGTCATGTTATATGTTCTTTTGTCATGTATGTGCCACAATGCATCACTATCATTATGTTGTGTGTAGTTATGTAATGTATATCTGAATGTTGTTATTCTATATTAGTTATTAGTCATTTGTCAACATATATAGCATCATTTTACATTATATTTATATTTTACGTTGTATTTATCTTAATATCAATATATATGATGTAATGTAAAGCTGTGTTGTGTAGGTTTATTTTATTTTCTGTCATGTGTTTTCATATTTTGAGCCATTATGTGTCATTTTGTCGCGTGTGGTTTTGTGTTATTGTGGTTATTTATCTTTATTTCATTTCTCATTATGTTCTTTGTCATTCGTCTTCTGTTTCCTTCTGTGTCATTTAACGTGTTGTCATGCGTGTGTTTTGTGTTTCGCTAGTTTTAAAAAGGCAATGCCGTATATTAATCAAAAGTATTTTTCACATCCTGGTCTTTATTTTCTTCTTTTCTGTCTTGATGTACTTTCCCGTTCCCATTTCGTCCCACTAGTGTCTTTTTAAATGGATCCATCCGCACTCTGGAGCCGGAGCTGCTGTTTGTTAGATCGTGATAGATAGCGCTTGTTGCCCAGTTGGCAGCATTACTGTAACGCAGCTAAACGTGCGCAAGTCTCTAAGTGGTCCCTAAGTCGTCCTGTGGGATGATGGGATGCCATAGTAGCGGCTGTAATGGAATTACGGGAAAAGACCCTGCCCCGGTCGCAACTGGCGAAAGGTACAAATGGGAGGATGAGATGGAGTGAGGAGGAGAGGCAGAACCGGAGCGAACAGACCCATCTACACTGTGGCACTTATGGAATTACCCAGTTCACCTTCTTCGGGGGCCGAGGAATCAATGGCGCTCATTAATAATTCACACGGTCTTAGGAGGGAACCATAACTGTCATAAATGGTAATTTTGTTTGATCATTACAATCCTCTTCATTGGGATAAACAGACAACATTATTCATCAGCAGAAAAAGTATAAATATTCATGACACGCACACGTTCTGTATACAGAATAGCAAAGCGACCTGCAGATAAAAAAAAAAAAAACATATATCCAGCCGGCATCGATGCCATTTCCCCCCCCGAATGATGAAATAATCTGCAGAATTGATTAAGATGAAGGCTAATCTTTACGAGGCATGTATGGCTGAATGTGAATGCACCCTCGCTCCGTCATGTGCTAGATGGATGATCAGCTGGCGTTTGTCTTTCTGGGCTGAAGCATCATGGGAAAGTCTGGCGATTGCGAGGCGCCGTCCCCTCTCGCAATATGTCACCTTCATTTCTTCATTAGCTGCCGAGAGAATCAAGTCCTAACCACTTTTGAATTTTTATTTATAGCTCCCATCGCTTTCTTTTTCGACGCGTCGGAAACACAATCACAGTTACTGCTGCAATCCATATCTATCCGTTGTGTCTAAAATAAGTGCCATGATATTAGATTGCGACGACGGCGGGTTTGCTTATGAGTAGGAAGAAACAGATGGGCTATTACAGATACAGAGACTGAAGCAAATTGAGGTCATCGAGCAGGTCTTGTGAATCGTGCGTCGGAGACGTCAGGCGTCGGTGTAAAGGAAGGAAGGAGTTTTGTTTAAAGAGGTGTCTTTGGTGCAAATGTATTCAGCACATATGGGAGAGGACGGGCCTCTGGGCACAGACAGCCGTCAATGGGCAGGGATAATTTGATGAATGCGTTCCCCGCTCCCCCCCTCTCCACCCACCACCCCGTCATAACCAGATTTCTTGTTCTCTGGCTTTATTTTTGTCTCTCAGATGAAGTGAAAGTGGTGGAATTTGCTACATTTTGTATTCATGCCGGCTCGTCTGTGTGACCGCAGGGCCGGGTGACTTCAGAACAAAAAAGAAAAGAAAAGAAAACCTGAATCTCTGTGTTCAGCCTCCCTCCAGCGCTCTTCCTCCACCCCGCCCTCCGTCTTTGAGCCCGTGTTGCTCAACATGCGAGGGTGTTTAGGAATAAAGGGACGTGTGTCTACAATGTAAATGATGAGCTGTCATTTACAGTCCGCGTCACACCAGACGGGGCAGGTTTTTGTCTCAGGATCTGATCTTGGCTTTTGTTTGTCTTCCTTCCTCACGAGTGTGCCGGTGCGTGTACAGGCTTGCGTGGGAGCAGCCGCTGAATGCGAGCTACTCACCACCGGGGAGCGATTTAAGGGCCTTTTATAGAGATAGATCCGTCCGGTTTACTGGGCTGAAGCTGGCTACCAAGAATTGTGACAGACATGTGCCTGCTAGACCTCATACATAAACCACTGGGGTGTTTGTATGCATTTGTGTGTGCGTGTTGTGGGCGCTGGCGATAGCTGTTGTGTCTCCGCTCACGTGCCTTGCCTTCAATTGCCCAATCAGTCAGTGGACCCTTCAGACAGTCTCCTCTTAATAAGGAAGCTTCCAGCCCAATTCCCACAGATAGCCTAAGTAAATCAAACCGGTGAGGAGGAGAGGAGAGCCTCTTCAATCAGGCTCTAGAGAATGGAGCCCGGGCAACTCTGGCACTCCAGACAATAAGAGAGAGAGGGAGGGAGGGAGGAGGAGATACAGTGATATTCCCGTATGGTGATGACTACACTCAGAGTGAGGTATACCATTCATCTGGCCCCAGCCATCTTCTCAGAGCTGCATCTCTGCACCCTCAGGTCCTCTACGCCCTGCATCCCGCCGTAAAACATTCCCCATTGTAATTCATGTTATGCCGCGAGAGCCTGGGCTTTTGGTACAGGCTCGCAAGTGCACACACCACCACCACCCTCCTCCTCCTCCTCCTCCATCCACCCCACTCGCAGCCTTATAATACGGTCCTCATGGCGAGCTGAGCGAGCCATAATGCCATGTTTTGTATTCAATCCCGATAGCAGCCATTTCAGCAAAGCCACAAACCACGGGGCCCCAGCTTGCGCATTGGTCAGGGTTCAGGTTGGACCATTCGGAGTGGTCCCACGTCGGCAATTTGGGCCGAGGGAGCGCTCCAGGCCACATGCGCCTTGTCCGTCCATCACAGGTGATGAGGAGGAGGAGGAGGAGGGGGAGGAGGAGGAAGCGGGAGGAAGGGGAGGAGGACGGGGGCCCAGGCTGAAGTTGAAAGGCGAGGCCTTGGCATCTGCATCCGGCCAGGCCAGCAGATGTGGCGATCCTGGTCTATTTGAGCTAAAGTGATGATTAAGGGATCATGGCCCTTAAATAGACAATCCTGTTTACCCAGTTTAGGGCCGCAATCAATCCGCCACTCGCCAGATTAATTGAGACGCTTCCGATTGATTTTCCTTTTTTTTTCCTCCTCCACCCCTCACTTCCCCCCTCCTCCTCCTCCCCCTCCTCCTCCTCCTCCTCTACTGCCTTCCTATCAATGACTTCTCAAACTGTGAGGCCATAACTCATGACAGAGGGCTGTAGGGGTTGAGAGAGAACAAGGCCTGAGTGCAGAGTGCATGGAAAACCGCGTGACGTCACGTTCGCTTCCTGCAGCACTTTACATGCGAGGCTTAAAATCCATGTTGACTTTCACCCTGTTCGCATTTAGAAACGACTCCACCATGACGGTCGTCTGTGTGGCACATTCACACGAGATGAGATTTTACTTTTACTCATCTGATGTCAAGCGTCCTTTTCTTCAGCAGCCACATCATTAATGTAGTTTAGCGTTCACTCGTCCACTTCCTGGATGTGTCCGACACGTAAATACACATCAGCGGCTCATTTAGATCAAGCAGCAGATGCTTCTGAGCCGTCCATGAAAAACAATGATCATCATCTGCAATATTCTGTTTTTTTTATTTTACTCTCATCTGCTAAAAATGTACTTTTGTAAAGTAAAAATATCTATTGTTATTCTATTAACCGACGGGTTTTGCGTTTACTCTTTAAACACTTTATATTTTGTATGTTTTGAATATTTCACTCATATTTAATTCTCTATTAGCTATAGAATAGATTTAATTATATCTTATTTACCACACGTGCAGCCCAACGAACACAGTATGCAATAAAAAATATTTTTTAAAAAATGGAATTTCGGACCTGAGGATGTGCTTTGTTGAGTAAAACAACCAACAAGACGGTCACCAAAGTAACACCACCCTCTCCACAATCCAGGTGAAAAACTGTTTCCCACATAAATGTCCCATCGTCCTCCGTCCTCTTCACTGACAGCACGCGACCTCGCAAGTCCGAGGAAAAACACCCGATGACCCGCGCCGGGATAAAACACTGAGGCCAAGTGACTGTGGAGGAGAATCACAACAGCAAAGATCTGATTCATGTGACAACGTTTTGTCGCTCCTCACCTTCAGCTGACTGCCGTTCAACACATTCCACATATTATTATATTCTTATCATGTGAATAAAGCTTTAGTCAGACTCAGATGACAACCACCTTTCACCTGACACACTCCTGCAGAGCCACTCAGCTGCTTCTTCCTCTGACATTAACCTAACCGACCCGTTCCTGCTGTTTTTCTCCTCCCAACGCGTCTTGTCGCCTCGTCTTCATCACTTAAATGTATGTTGGTATAGGAAATGTCATGAGAGATGTCAGGGTGAGAAAATCTCTCCATTCTCACACCTGTAATGATCCTCATTAGCGACGGAGGAGTCGTCAGTTAATTAGTCCGAACGTATGAACTTTACTCACTCGTACCTGCCGCCAGACGATAACCGTGTCACCATGTGAGCCTTTCCCTCCTCCTCTGGAGGAGAGGTGAGAGGAGAAGGGCCGTCTCTGCTGCGATCGCATGTTCAACGTATGTTTTTTATGCTCATTTTAATTGCCAGCGAGTGAGCTGAGCGTTGAGTTATTTATTCATCTTGATCAGAGGACGATGGGGAGGAAGGTGATCACGAGAAAGCTCGTCTCCAGCAGATCTCCTTCATGTGAGACAATGTCTGTCAGCCATCACCACCATCTGTCAGCCCAGAGAATCTTTAAAGACTCTTCTCTGCACTTTGCCTTCAGGGCAAACACATTTCTCATGTTGCTACCCCTCCGCCCCCACCCACCATCAATCCAGCAACCCCAGCTTCCAATAAGCAAAGGAAAAACAAAAGCTGGAAAACAAGGCAATGAGGGTATCAGTTTTGGCAGCGCCTTCTGAGCGCTCACTCTCACGGAGGCAGATTTGTCAGGCTTTGCGAGGCTGCTCCTTGACAGCTTAAGCACAGCAGCTACCTCACTGTGAATTTTCTGAAACGTTGTGTGAAAAGTAGCCATAGATCATCTCTGAATATTTTTTTCTTTTTTTTTTCTCTTCTTCTCTCTCTGGTCAGCGTGATGAAGCAACGCGGATGATTGCATGAGCGTGTTATGTTAATCACGCCGGTAATGCAGTTTGCCCGTCGGTGGCGCTTTATTGAATGTGACAGCAAACATCAACGGGGACAAGATGACATGTAGTTAGCCGTACACAAAAACAAAAGGAGCATTCCGTCAATCGATTCGTCTTCGCTCTTCACCACAACTGTAACAGAGTCGGTCATAAACAACCACAGTTTGGTTTGTGGTGCGTGCGCTCGAATAGAAAACCTGTTTCACAGTGGCAGGTTGGACTCGCATCGCTGTGAATGAAAGCGGGTAAAAGAAAAAAAACATCTAAACATATGCATGCAGGCCACATGATGGTGCACACCACATATGTATAAAAATCATTTTAAATACAGATTTCTCAGATGAGACCTGCAGGTGTGCATGCAAGGTGCTTTGTGGAAGCGCGGCACTTCCTCCTTCTGTCTTGTGCTCTAATTTGATTACAGACTGATTAAACCCTCCCTAATGCAGTCAGAGCTACGGCATGCTAATGTAATAAAATCACTTACAGCTAAAACAGGTTAGCTTAATTGGCAGGAGGCACGACGCTGGGATTTGCATTAAATTATTTATTTGCTTAGCAGACGCCCTTATGCAGGGCAACTCTCAATTCCATTATACACATTAGCCATTTGCGCAGCCAATTTAGCTTGAGCACCTCGTTCAAGGATAGAACAACAAGTGTCGAATGGCCCCCCTTCCGCCTCCATCGCCCCTAAACCACACCACCTTCCCTCCATTTTGTGTGGTTGGTGTATTTTTATTTTTTTTTTCCTGAGGAACATCAAGAGATCCAGGAAGTGCTTCTTGGATTGGACGCTGCCGGTGACACATTGTTGGCAGCCTCGCAGAAGCCTCTGGAAGTTTTTTTTTTTTTCTTCTCCCTTTTTATTCCTTCCAACAATCCGGCATGTCCACTCAGCGTCTGGTGTTAAACATAAACAGCACACAGCAACATTAGCGCCGCCGCCGCCGCTGCTGTCGCTGCCGTCCCGGTCAGTCCACTGAAAGTCAAAGCATAATTGAGCTGCTCCATTAGCACCGGGATCAACCAGATGGTGCCCCCGTTCTTTTATTCACCCATTTATGTGGGCATGTCATTCTTCCAAGTGTAAAAAAAAGATGGAATGAGTGTTTGCATACGTGTGTGTGTGTGTGTGTGTGTGTGTATTTGGCTGGCGGTGTGTGACTCCCACCTGTTAACTAATCTTTCAGCTCGGTCTGTCAGCACGATCATCTCTTCCTCCAACAGCCTAATGGCTAACCTCGTTATCAGGCGAACTGTACACACCGCTGATTGGCCTCCACACTTAGATGAATGAATTTCACGGGTGTCGGTGGGACGCGTGGCGCTCCGCGGCGACCGACCACACCGCCGTCTGCAGCTCGGAAGTTAAAGGTTGTTTGTGAAAGCAGCGAAATATGTCAGATTTAACCTGCGTGAGAAATGATTCGCTCAGATTTTAAAAGGAAAAGTTCACCCAGAATTAAAGATTTAGATGTTATTTCCTCATCGTCGTGCTGATGGAATGTCAAGTGTGGCTTTGTGGTTTGAGAAAACGTTTCTGGAACTAAACAAAGCACAACAGCGCTCTGAAACAACTGACGTGGCTGGAGACTTGTTTAAAAACATAAAATGGCTCCATGCAGCTCGTCTGATATACTCTGAGTCTCCAGATGCCAAGAGAGCAAGAATATAAATCCATTTTTTTTTAGATATTTACACCAAAAATCTTTGTTGTAGCTGTGAAGCTAAAACTATCAACATGCTTGGGATGAAACTGGATGAAAATGTATGAAGCCATTTTATGATTTCTCTTGTTGAAAATGCTTTGTGGACGACGAAGCTTCACCTGATGACTGAAGTTTCATTTTTGGGTGAACATATTGATGTTTTGACTATTAAGATTCTCCACATTCGTCCAAAAATCACATTATGTTTTTTTACATCCAAGTGAGATATTTGGTGAAATTCTCACAGTTTTGACATTTGTTCCTTTATTTTTGTAGATTATTTCTTTCATCGCCGTCACAACAACAGCTGCTTCCAGCGGCACGGATCTGAAATCTTCTCCCGACGTGCCGTTGATGGTTTAAACACGAACACATGTGCAGAATCTCTTCCTGCCCTTTTATCGTATGTTTAAAAACCCCCGGTGACGTGTCCCACTTAGTACCCGTGTTGATGAGAATCCATTTCTGATGAAGCAACACTTGCCAAGGTTTATATTTGGCTTTGCGCATTCAATTTGCTTTACATTTAATACAGTGTCTTTCACCCAGTAACAGAACTGGCTGCCTGCCACAGAGGCTTTTGATTGGAATTGAATGCACAGTCATTTTCTCTAATATAAATCAATACTCTCCAAACCTGCCACAACACATTTTAGATGCTCACTATTGCCTCGATGGCGGCTCGGCGCACTAGTGAAACGGTCAGAACGGTTGACACATTTTGTGCGGCGAGATTAGTCTGTTTGTGAAATCTGGGAAAACAAATCACTTAAGAACCACTCAGACTTAATCATATTACCTTTCGCTAAGTAAGAAGTTTCAGATCCCTTCTTCCTCCCCAAACTTCTGAAACGTCTCCCCACCTTAAACGTGCGTCGGCTCACGGCGGCTGATGGCACCGTTTACCTCGGCGGTTTTGGTGTCAACCATTGTTGGGTGTCATTACGCCGCCCGCTTTGATTCCCTGCCTTTTTACAGTCCTGCTTGAGATGTGATGGGGGTTAAACGGCTCCATCGGTTTTAAAAAGAGAGTGTATTACAAAGTGAAAACAGTTGACCAAATGATCAGAGGCGAGACTCCGAGCTGCAGCGTCTGTGTTTCTCTCCACTTTTTTTCTTCTGTTTTTTTTTTTTTTTTTTTCTTTGTTTTTTTCGCTGCAACAACAGTATTGTTTGCATTAAGGGCCTGGCTGGAGTAAATGGAGCTGTTTTCAATTAGTTTTCAAAGTGCTTATCCCATTAAAGGTAATGACTTATTGATTTAACGACAGTGGCGCTTTTGGTGTGAAACGTGGTGCTATTATGACTCTCTCCTCTGTTGTTTGAAAGGGGCCAGCGATGCTGAGCGCCGGGTGAACGCCTTCAGTCTCAGCCTTCCCATGACCATCGCGCTTGTTGTTTTTGCGGCGGTCCCCGGGTCATTATTGAGTGGCATAAGTAACTCTGTGCTCGCGGGGCGGAGCAGGTGATTTTTCTCCTCCTGGCCTTTTGCCAGCTGTGTCAGCTGGGATCCAGGAGCCATCACAGAGGTGGGAGAGCCTGATGTCATTGTCAATGTTCCTGTGCGTCCCACAAACCGCAGTGCAGAGGAAGCGATGGAGGGCCCCGTGCAAGCTAATGTACCCGCTGCCTCCCCGTGGGTTCCACTTTGCCATGCAGCCATATGGCCGCGCTCCTCCTCTCAGTAATCCCTCACTGGTGTCAGCATCCAACCCAGGAGGGCCACACTTTTGTGTTCTCTCCTTCTCACTCTCCCGCTCTGTCTGTCTTTCTTTCTTTCTCTCGCTCATCTTTCTCTTTTCCCTCTTTCCCCTTTTTTGTGTCTCTCACACGTTTTTTTTTTTTTTTTTTCTCCCCCCTTCTTTGGCATTCTGCGTGTCTCCCTGTTGAACTCCCTTTGTTTGCGGTCTCATTCTCTTCAGCATGCTAAAGGTTGAAACATTGTTTTTTAACCTTGACAGAACTTCGAGAGGCCGAGCGGGCTCGTCGGTACAGTAATACGCCGCCCCGCCGAGATAATTGGCTTTTACTTATAACTCATCATCGGCGGTTGCTACTTGCTAATGTGCCGCGTGTCCTCGGCACCGCCAAAAACACCGCGTTAGTTCAAGGCCGGTATCTTTCAGTGCTGTTTTGAATCTTCTACACGATCATCCTCATTGTGAGTTCTTATTGTTAATTAACTCAACAGAAGTCACATCGCCGCTGTGAGGAATAACCTGCAGGAATATCAGTTAGCGTCCTCGTTCCACTTCTCTCCTCTCTGCTGGAGTGTGGATTCATAACCGGACCAGGAGGAAGATGCACCGCTGCTGACAGTCGCTGTTTCAAGTAATGAGACAAGTGATAAGTCAGCGAGCGACCTTGTCTTATTCCCTTTTGCTTCCTCTGTCCCATTTCAATCTGAGATATACAGTTATAAACTGAATGCACATGTAGCTGTGCTGGAAGGGAGCTAACTTCTGTCTCATCTGTTTTCTATCGCTTCCACTGCAATAACTCACGCTTCAACAACCAAAAACAGACGATAACAGCCGGACTGAACGGTTTGATAACTTGATCAAGAGAACGTTGGTTTAAATAACTGAGAATTAATTGTCAAGTGTTTCAGTTCAGCTAAATCCAAGAGTTTACAAGAAAAAACATGTAGTATAGCATTTAAATCTTCTGAAAAATACATTATCATTAACCTCGAAACAATTTCCAGTCGTGTGTGTGCCGACAAAACTGGTAATTCTAAACTAAAACGTGACGCCAACATGAAGTGACCACGAGCACAGAATCTGACACCACGTCCATTAATCTGCTGCTGTAACAGCACCTCATCCTTCTAGTTTCAGGCTTTCCATCAGATTTTAAAACATGGCTGCAGGGATTTACAATCCAAAAGTCTGGCTCACAGTTTGTAATGTTTTATACAGTTTATCCAGGACTCCCAAAAACCCAGTCAAGCTCTTTTGAATCTTTCTGGGGCTGGATTCCCAAATCTGGTGCTACAAAGCTTGAAAAACACAAAAAAATTGCTTTAGAGTACAACTAGAAACAAGAAACGTGACGTATGTCAATAAACTGAAAATAAATGATATTCATTCAGCTATAAAATGACAACAAGGACGTTTTCTGACCGAGCTGAACGACTGGTGCAGTTAGCTGCTAACTGTAGCTGCTGTTAGCTAGTTAGCTCAGTTAGCAGTGCAGCTAGCAGTCTGGCCTGTGAGCCTGGAGCACTGAGTTGGTGATGCATTCATTAATTTGAATGTTTTAAACTGAAACTCGTCTGTATTGCCTGATTCCTCTTTTCCAGTGGTTATACGCGATATCCCGACTTTCCATCTCTGCAAACACGAGAAATAATTCAGTCATTAGCATTACAAGCGATAAAATCCATGAAGAGAAAAAAAAAACAGAAACGACTTGAGATAAAAGGTGTCACAGCCAACAACACGGTCTGATTGTGAGTCTCCGTGTTCGCCGGCGTAAGAACATCACAGAAATGACCTCTTATCACCGAACACGGCGACAGAATCGATGAAAGAATGAACCACTTTCACCGAGATACCCCTGATGAGGACGTCCGTGTGTAATGGGAACTTTTTTTTTTCCCCCCCAACCAAAATTAAAACCCAGCTTCTTCTTCCTTTTATCTGATTGTCATTTTTACCCGCCTCTCGTGGCGTGCGGACGCTGAAGCTCGCCGAGGCCGTTATTGAACAGCTTGAGTCACCGCTCACTGTCAGCCGGCAACTTGATTTCTGTTTCCCCGAGGATCGGAAATGAAATTATTTCTGCGCTCTGTAGGTTGCCTGATTGACACGGCTGACGGTATATGCACACGTTTAATGTATTCTTTAAGCTTTATAATGTCCACGCGAGCAGGTTTGTATTTATTGTTTCTGTTATATCTTTATTTAATGTTTTGTTGAAAAGAATATTTTATTATACCGAGTTTCTGCCCCGTCTCTGACCTTTACATGAGCAACAGCGTGCCGGTGATGATGTCTGATATTACAACCTACTCTGTCAACATATCCTGTCATATTGTTCTCCATTACCTGCAGTCGGTAATACACAGGAGGAGGAGATTGAAAGGGTTTTGAACAACAGCCCCGGCGCTCACCACGCCTGAGACTGCATGAACATTGTGTACTCCGCTGCAGACTGCGAAGCAGCGTGGCGAGAGGAGACATCTCATTTGTTCACTCGGCGTTCTTTACAGAGGAACCTGGTCGGAGCAGCAGTCAGGAGTCAGTCGGGCCAGAGGCCAACAGAGGAGCGAGAATCCTCTCGCACTGTATGTGCCGGAGAGTTCAGACCTGTGTTTGGTGCACTGTGTTCACATCCCCCTCCCCCCCGAAGCTGTGAGAGGTGGGTGCAACTGTACACCACCTAGCACTACAAAAAAAAGTAGCGTGCGATATAGTGGAAAGATCGTAAGGTCATCTGAGAGCGGAGCCACGAGGTTACGGTTCCTCCTCCAGATAGATGCCAGAAATAGCGCAGAGCCGGCGTTCAGGCCGAGAGATTTCATGCAAATGAGGAGAGATTCAAGCAGAAAGTGGCAACGTTCAATCGATTTCTTCTTAAAGTTGCAGAGTAGAGATGCATTTATTCCACATCATGATGTCATTTTATTTGAAAGATTAAACGTTGGCAGTGATGAGACACAGGTACTGAACATTTACTACTGGAACGAGGTGCAGCAGCTCTTTTCAAAACCAAAACCAAAACCTGGATCGGCACCAGAAGTGAATCACTTGTTCTTCGGCCTTTTTGACTAAATGAAAATAAATCATTAAAATCAGCTGCAATTTTTTTGGATTACCTGCCAACTATGACAGACGGAAAAAAAATGATCCTGAAATAAAATGTTCCAAAGAAATAAACACATATAACAAAACTCAAGAAGGTCCACTTACCAAAGCTTCCAGTGCAAACCAACAGTTTGTTACGGTACAAGAACAGAACACATGGAGTTCTGCAGGATCGTTGCAGGTTGTTCAGGATGTTGAGTAGCGTCACACAAACACTGAAGCATCTCAACAAGCTGGTGGAAACAGTCTTTAGCTTCAGTCTTTGGAGGTTTTGGACTTCTCCAGAACCAAAGAACATGAAGGGACTGGACCTCGGGTGAGGATTGTTTGTTAATACTCCCGTCTCTGTTTTCCCTCGTTAAAGAGGTGAAACAGAAGCTTCTGATGATGACTGAAGATGATCAGCAGCTACATGAGTTCGTCTGCGGCGTGCAGCTCGGTTGGCTCGGACGAAATCCTCATTTGCAAGCGATTCTAAATAATTCTGCCTCATGAAAAATAGAATCATCGTGTGGTTCTACTTCACATACGGGCCACAGCGACAAAACAGACGCCATGTTTCCTGACTGAGAAGACGTCACGCTGTGCTGCTGCAGGACAGCAGGTGATGAGGTAGCTAACTCCAGTCACCCCGACTAATACACTACACATGACCTCTACTTTTAATTCTATTAGAGGACAATGAAAAAACTTTGGATGGATAGATCAAGTTGCCGTGCGGAGTCTAAATTAGTCTTACCTTTTCTGAATTTAATGAAGGTGGTCCAATGCAAATGTGGGACTGTGGGCTGCGTGAGGGTGTGCTCTGTTGTCTATCCGGCGTGGAGCGATGATGGATAGGGCTGCCAGCAGACTGGGGTTTCACTAATACCAGAGCCTCAGTAGAGGGACGGGGAGGGATGCATTAATGGGTGTGTGTGTGTGTGTGTGTGTGTGTGTGTGTCTGAAGGCAGGATTTTCAGTAGGAGTGTGTGTCGTACACCTGGCTGTATTTACATGTGTACAACAGAGCAGCGTTTCCTTCAGCATCACGTGTTCAGTGGAGAATAATTAGTAATTAATATTAATGCAACGTTATGTCATAATTTTGCTTAAAATCATGTTGATTGAAACTGTAGGGGGCGCCACATCACAGTTCTGATGAGATCGACTACATATTTACATTATAATCTGCCTTTAACACGTGAATTTGTTCTTTGCAGATAGTTTTGTTGTTATCTCGGGCTCTAAGGACTAGAATAAAAGGACATCCTTGCAGACATTTTACAAAATGGCATGAAGGCATATTTTTCTGTGGATGCTAAGTTCAATGTCCACTTTTTAAGAACGTTCATTCCAAACTCATTAAATTAGGAGGCTTTGGGTTTCCGAAGTCGTGAAATACAGATGATTTGGGAATGTAGGTCGTGTCCGTATTTCACGAGTTTGCAATGAGACTCAATTTTGGACCAACAGTGGACCTAATTTCTGTAATATGTCTGAGGAAACTAGTATTTTTCCCAACGATCTCTTTGTTTTTATACCTTTGCATTTCCTGCAAAACATTTCCTGCTAGCCAGCTAGCTAGACTGTTAGCCTGAGCTGCCTCTTGATGTGGTCGCCTCACTGCGGTGATCTCACGACTTCACCACTTGAACACTGAAAACATCGTATACTCTGTGTTTACTGTTGTAACCACCAGCTCACGAGTCTCTCTTGCATGGCACAAATAAGATGCCAGGGATTTGGATGTTGGGAGAGCTTTAAGTCCGTCCTGATGGTGTCGCTAAAACATGTGGTCATTACTTTGAATCCAAAGGAAGCGAGAAGTTCTGTAGATCGAACATCATGGCGGCGTTTCTGCCCATTTAGATTAAAGACCTAGCGGTGAGCATGGTGCGAGAGGAACACTTACAGTCTGACCAGGATGGAAAGGGTCCGTCCTCTCTGGAGCAGAACCATCAGCATAAACCGTCTGAGGATGATGAATATCTGCACCAAACCTAATGGCGACCTGACGGGCCGGTTATAGAGACAAAAGTTTCCCAGGAACAAATAACTGACCTCCATTACCAACATCAGGCGCCACATTTATTGGTTGGCCCATAGTGCTTACCTCCGCAGCTGAAAGCAGCATTACTGACAGCCACCTTATATTTCTTTCGCTGATGTTGTCTCACGCGGCTGTAGTCGTAAACTTTCATTTTACTGACTGAAAATTGCTTAACAGTTTAAGTATGCAGCGTCCCAGCTCAAGATGGCCAATCTGGGCAGCTGCTACATTGAGAGTTGTTGCGTTATGACTCTGCAGAGTGTAAACAGCAGTATATATATGTGTGTGTGTGTGTGTGTGTTGGTGTGTGTGTGA
Source organism: Acanthopagrus latus (assembly GCF_904848185.1). Lineage (NCBI taxonomy): Eukaryota > Metazoa > Chordata > Actinopteri > Spariformes > Sparidae > Acanthopagrus > Acanthopagrus latus. Next base: position 23,238,722 of record NC_051061.1, read on the forward strand.
TTGAAAGCCTCGGCAGCACACCTGCTCGGCTTGGACCAGCAGTGTCTCTGGACCTCATATCCCATTCAGGCGAGCTCCTGTGCGGAACAGGAGCATATGGTGTAAAAAAAAAAGAGTCCTCCTTTCCTTTGTGCCGATGTTTTATAGAAGGCCCATATACGCTCAGCGCTCCCAGGAAAGCTGTTCCTTCGTCTTCTCACCCGCAGCACTTTGCCCCTGTCTGTCTGCGACGCCTCATCCGTGATGGCTTTGGCGGCGTTCATCATCTGACATATGAATATAGACACCCTGGGAGGCAAAGTGAGCGGGAAGAGCCCGGCTCCACTCCGCTAAAATAACTCTCTGACTTGAATTTATAATTCAATTCAAACGTGGGTGTCTCCTGGCGTTGATGCGATATCTTTTTTTCTTCTGTGAGATTATTCTCCCCCCCAAAAAAATAAAAAAAATTAAATGAGGGAAAGAGCAAATACATTGTGGCTGAATTAGAAAAACATCAAACTCCCATTCAGACCGAAGAAAAGCATTCCTCTCCGTAATATTTCAGTAGGAGTGCTTATTTAAGACGAGGCGGCGGGCGGATTATTTCTGCATATGAGATTTTAGGATTGTCGCGCGACGTGCTTTTTCACTATTGATGTGTTTTCTCATCGATGCAGAGATTTGGGTTGAGGGAGCGCCTCCGCTCTGGAGGAACACCTGTTTCAGCCTGCCTCCAGATGGTTAGCAAATCTAAATGCATTTTATATGATGTCACACTAATCTGAATATAGCATGGCGCGCACATCAAAACCTATGCCTTAGGTGGTGATGGTGGCATCCATATGCCATCATACATGAGTACATGTTTACAGTAATGTCGTTTTATGGCAATATTTTGCCCGTGGAGCCCCCGACGCTACGGAGAGGAGGAGAGGGTGAAACATACAACAAGATTAAATCCGTCACAACGTCCCTGGATTCATCTGACACTCTTCACTCCTCACAGCAGAACTCACTTTATATATATTCTGCCATATTTTGCGACTATTTGCCATAATGATGCTGAATGTTTTGATCATTTTTGCAGACGCTGGAGGTTCACACTGTTTCCCAGCACACGCAGGAGCCGCATCAGTCGAACTTAAAGCGATTTATGACACTGTAAGACCCAAACGGTTCAGGGTGAGCGTGGGACGGGGAAAAACAAAAAAAAAACAAAAACAAACAAACAAAAAAAATGAGCCAGTGAAGATGCGTAGGACGGCGACACATTGGATCCATGAGAAGCGAAGTGTACCGCGATGCTTCTCCCACTGATTCTGCTGCAAAAAGAGGAGTCCTGCTGTCCGTAGGTAACACATACCTACGTTCATCAATTACTTCTATGCCAGCGAGCTACATGTGATAACTATCTGCAGAAGGGAGAAATTAAGACGTTTTAAGCAGCCTACGGACGGTCCTGCAGGAGGTTTGTGAGGGAAAAGGGGCGGCCCAAAGTCAGGCCTGTGGGTCAAAGCTGGCACGCCATGAGGCACAATTTGGCTCAATCGATGTTTTGAGCAAAGAATAATGAGGATAATAATGTTTTTTTATGCTGTTTTCCTTTTTTTTTACGGGGTAAAAATTCTCTCTTGAGCGCAGAGGGCCAGTTGACGCTTCACACAGGAATCAGTCAATTAAGGAAATTTGGGACTCTGGTGCCATTTTGCATCTTAACAATACAATTTAGAACAATATAATAGATGTTGGCTTTTGGCCCGTGGACCACCGTTAAGTTGCTGTTTTGGCACTCCTGCTCTACAGTCAGTGACGTGAACCGCCAGCTTTCCATTTTATATATTTATTTTATTTTTTTTCAGCTGCACGACGCACCACGCACATAAAACGTGAACTGCTGAGAGCGCATCCGACACACCGCAGACCCGCTGGAGTCGATTTAAAAAGGCCGGCAGCGCAGTTAAAACACGGAGAGATCAACGCTGCGACCGTCCCTTTCGCCGTGGAGACTTTCTGACACCATCAGAAACTCCGATGTCTTGACTTCACCGTCCTCTGAATGCATAATCTACTTCATAACCACATCCAGCGTCATGCTCAGAAATAGCTGGAACATGTTACACAATCGGCCTGCCAGGCGATGCACAGGGGGAGCACATCAACATGCGTACTTACATATAGGCGGGAGCTTTGATCACTGCACTTCCTTCATCATCTACAGCCTTTGCGTGACATCCGCTGTGTGATATGTTACTAAGAAGCCGATACCCCGGCTTCATAGGTTCACATGTATATTTAATGCCCTCTCTGGTGCATTAGAGAGCTGCACAGCTGAGCTACCAAGTTCCTGTCAGTTCACGAATGTCCACATGTGTTAGCAAAGATTTCTGTGCATTAGCCTGGGAATAGTTACATGCTATATTCACGTGGGTGTGGTTTTTTTCCCCGCATCCGCTTATCAATATTTAAAGACGTGTAACACATTCCATGAAGCATATTTTTAGGTCACTCCCTTGTCCTCGGCGTGTGTGTTTAGCTGAGTTTAGCTGCGTTCGTGCCTCTTTTCTCTTTATAGCGTCTGAATATGTGCGTTTGAGTGTGCGAGGAGCGCCGGGCCGCTGCGATCCATCCTCCTCTGCAGCGGGGTTAGAGCTGCACACTCAGGGCACAGGGGCTGCAGGAGGGAAGGCGCGGGTGGGCGGCTCATTAGACAGCACTCCCCGCGGAGTGTGAAGGAGAAAAACACCCATTAGCAAAACAAACGATGTGCCCATCGCTCACACAAACACGCCGATTGTTTACCGAGAGCCAGGCGGCTCCAGCCCGTCGGCAGCCTGCGCCTGCTGGGGGTGGCTTCCTGTCAGAGAACTTCCGGGGTCACGCATGGCGGCTGGGGATGGAGAGGGTTATCTGGGTTACCTTCTGGACGCCTGTGGTGTGTTTACAGTACGAGAAGATGCTAAGAGACGTATCGAGGTGAAGAAAAACAGGACAGAGGGACCAGTAGTCACTGAGTTTCTATATCTAATACTGGATGAAAAATGTAAAGTATGAAGCAGAAACATTAATTATTCAGCGATGCATTAGTGTAAAGCTCCGTGCAGCTGTGCACTTTTTAGCTTACTTAAGCTACAACACACATTCGACAGTTCTTTTTTTTTTTTTTCCTGTTTTTTTCACGCTGACCTCTATACTACTGAAAGTCTGGAGGAAAAAAGTTCTGCTTTTTTTTTTTTTGAGGCCCTCAGTAACATTTAGGTCGGTTTCTCCAAACTAAATGACTAAACAGGTCGTTTGTCAATGCCTTCAGAAACAACACATTTTGAGCATTTTCTGATCCAGCGCCCCGATCAGCAGGACACCATCATTTATAAGTGCCATCTAAAACTGTTACAAATGACTATTAGAAAAATGATTCATGTCACCATTTTCTGGTCTGCCACCTCCACAGTTTGCTTCAGACAACCGCTGGTCATGCTTAAAAGAGAGCAGTGTTGTCTGCTGGTACAGTCAGGATCCCAACAGCAGTCGCACGCCTGTTACATTATTTCTGCGTTCGGCCGGTGAAGTCGAGGAGAGTTCAGCTGAATCGATCTGCGTGTTTTTTGACATCTCGTTGTTTTAATGTCTCAGCCAGGATCTTGTACAATTGTGATTGAGAGCTTCCGCAATTTAAACTCTCTTACAAAGTACAGATAGTTTAAAATGCAGCTCACATGTAACTTGGCCTGTAGAAAGACAGTTTTATGTTGTATGTAAACATTATTATGATTATGAATCAATGATTTTTCAAATGTTTGTCAGATCCAAAATGATTGTTTTGTTTATCTCAGCGTGAATATTCGGACATTTGTTTCCAGCTGCTAACGAGGTTCGTCAGCCAATAGTAAAGCAGCGTTGTAAATGCTAGAGGAACATCAGGTTGTATTATTGAGTAACACTGATCATTAATCTGCTGTCCTTGTTGCGAGCAGCTTCATGTTGGAACTAGTTTCTTTCTGTCTAACTACGCCACACAGTGCATAAGGAACTGTGCAGGTTCTCACGGACGCAGTGCAACATGTCGACAACAATGGCGACGTTAGCTAGCTTAGCAGCAGTGCAGACTTACTTCTGCTCATTAACATGCTCGCCACCAGCTCTGGGGATTATCTTAAGTAACCAGGTCGTGATTTTTTTAAATGGAATCCTTTGGTGCTCTGAGCGCTGCGAGCTGAGTGCCAGGTAGTTTCGTTATATTGGAGTGAAGGCAGAATTCTTTAAAATTCAGAAACAAATAATAGAGAATTGATGGTTGAACAACACAACAGGTAAGAGGGAAAATGTATTTTTTGATTGTGGGGTGAACTGTCCCTTTAGCAGGAAAGATCCTTAAATGTTTCCTCTTGTCTGACCAACAGTCCAAGATGTCTCAACATCTACGAATTTGACATCTTGAAAATGTTCTTTAGATTCGTAGCAGCCCTCAATCCAAGTAGTCCTGAGCCTCTGAGACAGATATATGAAATGTGTCGGATGTTTCCTGGTGTACGTTGGGTGTCATCTGTGCAGTGAAGCTCGTCTCCGTGTGCGAGCAGCAGGCTGGGCGTAGCCTCCTGGGTAATTAGCGGTATCTCAGGCAGGTTCGTCTTCCTGACCTCTGACCTCAGGAGTCGTCTTCCAACACTGTGAGCCTTTCCCCCTCCGCCCCGACGTCCACGCTGTCATCTCCTCATCAATCTCTGCCAAACCGAAAAGACCAAACAGCATTTGATCCGCGGGTAGTAGCACCAGCGCTAATTTGCTATTATGCGTCGTCTCCCAGTCATTTGTTTGGCTGACTGACTACACAGTGTGTGTTACGGTCTGTTGGCTCTGTCTGCCGAGTCCTCCTGCCGTCAGGTGAATGATGGAAATAATTTTCATCAGATGAAAATCAGGCCAAGCATCACGCCGCATGTTTTCTCTTTTTTCTCTCCCTCTCTCTCTCTCTCCTGACTTATTGTGAAGCCAGACTGTTTCTGGAGTCTGGCTGGGTTTTATATTCAGCTTCATTTCGCTCCGTTTCTCTCGGGGAACCTGCTTCAGATCTTAAGTGGAATCACCCAACCTGATCCCCACCCTCGCTGTGGTCTCTATCACAAGTCTTGCAGATGACTAGTTTGCGAGTTGGAGAGAGGTGGTGGGAGGTTTCTCTCTCCCTCTTTTGTCTCTCCGTCTCGCTACAGCCGGATAATTAGCTGCCGACTGTCAGATAATTAGCCAGGCTGCATCTAATTTTGGTCACAACCTCGGACGATAATGGTCAAATGAAATCAATGGCGTACAGAAATGTGTGGGATTAGCTAAGCAGCATGTGCTCAATTAGCTCATTCCAAATGGTCTGTCCCTATTAATGAGTTAGTTGCTTTGTGTTCATGGCCACAGTGCCATCATCAGAGTGGTCATATGTTTATATCTGAAGCTATGAATATCTAAGATACAAGTTCAGAGGAGCACGAGACGTGTTTTTATGTCTCTGCTCACCGTTTCAACGAGGTTCCCGCACGATCTAAAACAGCCTAGTTACTATTTTATATCTCAAACCGTGATACCAGCCGAGGTGTTGAGTGAGAAGAAATGGATAATAATGAGAGCCATTGTGTAGATTTCCTTTTTGCTCGCATCATTTTTTTTCTCCCTCCGCCAAACACACTTATGTACAGGTGTTCTGAAAAATATTGCAGAATAGCTTCCTGAGTTGGAGCATTTTGTCAAGAAAATGATCTTCGCCGAGACGTTCTGTGTGCCTGGGAGTGCCATTAAGTTGAGTAGCAAGCGTAATAGGCAGGTGTGACTGAGGAAATACCCCACCTTCAAACTCCCACTGACACCTCCCAGTGCCAGCCGGGGGATTTGGGTTAATGCAGAGTTATAAAGACATTCAGTAGGAACGGAGGATTGGAGGCGTACATCATCGTGATGCACCTCTGTGTGATGACAGCCGTACTGTATGTGACGGTAAATCCTTGATACTTATGCATCATTTCCTATTTCTTGCTCACTGACGACTGAGGGGGAAGTATCAGCAGTCATACAACAATTTCCGCTGGGGCATCCGTCTCTCTGAGAGCTAAAACACTGGCAGATATGACTTCCTGCAAAGCTAGAAAAAAATAAATAAAACAAAAAAAGAATCCACCCCACAGCACATAAAAGAATAACCGAGTCAGGGGTCTTATTTCTGTAGTTTTTAGCCAGTCGATCCTTTCTATCATTCCATAAATGTTGAATAATTCCAATATCAGAATTATTGTCTGAGGTGCAAGAACAGTTGGACAGTCAGGCAGGTCGTAAAACCAGAAAAGTAGATTGAAAGAAGATCTGTTTCATAAGACAGGAGTGTAGGAGAGGGACGAGTAGATCAAGCGGATTGTTATTTGCAGCGCCGCGGTGCTACAACTTTAACTGTATCTTTGCAAGTTAGACACTGTACGAGATTTTGCTTCCAAGTTACTCGAAGGACAATTAACGGTAAACTACAGAAATGCCTCTGATGCCTTATGGACAAGTAAACAAATCTGCACCGATTCAATACCATGTACTTTATTAATTAGACAGGGCGCCCTGTACACCTGTGTGCAACTTAACAGATGTTTTACTGCACAGGTAGCTATTACACACCATCCACACATCCAAAACACTAGACTGGCACTAGACTACCTCAGCCAAGACCCGACATCAGGATTCATGAAAAAAAAAAAACAATGAAAATGTTTTACAAATCTCACATTGTTAAAGGAAGTGAGAAAACAAAAAAGGTTTTGGATCCGTCCCTTTTTTTCCGGATCCACACCAAATGTTAATGGGGTCTATTCTGGGCTGAGATCCATCCTCCATCCAAGTTTCCTGGGAATCTGTTCAGTAAGTTCTTTGTGTAATCCTGCTGACAAAACCAAACAGCCGACAAATACGCAGAGATAATAACAGCCACGCAGGGTTTGAAGTTAACAGCTGTCAGAAAACCGGCCGCTACACAAATTTGAGGGATTGGAATCGATGCCAGGAAGGAAAACAAACAAAAAACAATCTGATGTGAAGGTCCGACTTCCTGCTTTAACGTTGACCTACAGTACAGTACTTGCAAATCAAGCTTCAAGATTAATTTAATTGTCATTTAGTGATGGAAGATTTGAACATTGAGGATTGAGGTTCTGACAGTCCGGGGAAAGACGCCTCTGTAGACCGATCTGATACCCAACTTCAACATCTCTGCTGCTCTGGTCGGATTTCGTGGCACCTTATGTGGTTGCACGTCCAAATAAAGTGGTTAAGATAATTTGGCTAAACTTTTTTCTCACTTTCCAAGTTCCTGTCATGTTCGACTCTTACTGCTGACAGGAAATGATGGCCAAAAATACAAAATGAAGAGTTTTCACGAGGGGATTGAAGTTTGCGTCGTGTCATGTGTGATGCGTCTGTTGGCTCCGGGTGGCTCCTCGTTTTAAAAGAGTAATTAGAGAATGCGTTTGGCTAAACGGGATGGAACCGGACCAGACGCCTCATCCAAATTCCTGTCATCTTGCCCAAAGGGTCTCGTTTGGCGGACATTTTTTTTTTTTCCCCCCTCAGACTTCCCACAGATTTCTCATCTCCTCCATCCTGTGAGTTTTTTATTTTTTGGGGGGGGAAGTGGGTGGATATGGGGTGGATGTCGTGCATGTGTGTGCGCACATACCTGAGTGTGTTGTGTATGTGTTTCCCCACCACACTCCACTATGCACTTTGTTCCTTTGGTATCTTTTTTTGCTGGGGAACTTTGTGTAACATTAGTATTCCGACAACATCGCAGGGGTCATGCGATCTACGCCCCGCTCCCTCCCAGCAGTGCATCTCGTTGCACCCTCCTCCTCCTCCTCCCCCTTTCTTCCTCTCCCCTTCCCTCCCCACTCTCCATTTTGTGGGCTGCAGCACTGCATTAACTAGAAGCACGGGGAACAAATAAAAATAGATGGGCAAAGTTGTGAGATGTGAGCCCTGAGGGACGCACGGTGCGGATATACATTTTCTGTGCGCATTTGGAGCGGCCCTTCTCGTCAAAGAATATTATCCCCCCCCACCTCATCCACCTCCACCTCCACCTCACCCCTCCCATCTTTGGATCAAGGCAGTAATTCAATTGGGGATAGACAAGAGCAGGATTTCCTTGATGCTTTTTTTTTTCCCTTTCCCTATAAACGGGTTGTCTGCCTGTCAGCATTGATAATGCTAGCCCGCGCACACTGCGGCTAACTCTTCCCAACCCCGCGCTGCCATTCTCCATCCTGCCCCGGCATTGAGGAGCTTCTCCATGATTTACTCTATGCTTGTCTGCCCATCTGGCTTTTTTTTGTTTTTTTTTTCCTCACTGGCTCTCTCTCTCTTTCTCTCTCTCCAGAGAACCGGGCTGCCCGTCTCTCATTCTCTCCCGCTGATCTGTTTTTCTGTTTGACAATCTAAGCATTGTCCATCTGATACGTCTGTGTGTCTACGGCTATCTTTCCATCTGTGGAGATGGGAATGAAATGCGATCTGACAGGAGGTTGGATTTACTGTATGCTACCTTCCAGTCGCTCAGTCACCCCCCCTCTCCTCGCCTCCTACTGATCTCAGCTGTTTGATCTGAGTATCTGAACTGATCCATTCTGCAGCATATCTGATCAGCGAGGCCGGGTTAAGTTATGGTCAGAAAAAAAAAAATGAGCCGATCCGCAGCAGCAGCCAGTCTGAAGCTATTCACATCATCAGCCGGCTAACAAGGACCCACATAAGTAACTGATGTTCAGGCTGACAGGTGTGATCGACCAAAAACCTCAACGCCGAGTGTGGTCGGTTTCCTCTGAGAGCTTCATCTTTGAGATTTTTTTATTCTGACAGCTCCTTGACAGTGTTGACTTCAGAACTGTATCTAGCTCTCAGACATGCTGTTATCATTTTTCTGAAATGTTCAACATCATGTTAATGGGTGTCAGGAGGATGTGACAAGGTGTGGCAAACATCACAGCTGCACTTAAACTGCACTCAGCTTCTTTTTTTTTAGTCGCTACGATTCAGAGCAAAGATCGAGAGTCATGTGAGGTTTGAGAGTTCACACGAGTGATCCCCATCAACCCACAGTTCAGTTTCCACCGGCACGTCTAATTATGTGTTACATTAACCAAAGAAGTGGTTTCTCTTCCTGTATCATCGTTTCCATTAGCGGATGTATTACATAAGCGTGAATTTTAGAAGGTTAAACATGAGCCCTGACGTTATAGATGTTATGAATACTACAGTTTGAAGTGTGAGTGCGTTTTTTTTCCAACCTGTCATTGATGGTATGAAATATCCATCCATCCATTATCTGTACATATTCTATGTACGCCGCTTAATCCTGGTATGAAATATTTCTTTGGAAATATTCATCCTGTAGACATGAAGTTACTCCTCAAATACTGATACAGAGAAGTTAAAATAAGATTAACAAACACGTTGCGTCTGTTCAGGTTTTAAAACTTTGCCTTTATTATCATTATAATTACTATTATTATATATGAGGATGTCGTGGTCATACTGAGAGGAAAGCTAAAGCCCAACAATCTCTATTTTGTGATGCACTTTTCATACAGTTAAACAACAAGTTAACTTTCATTTTGAGCACTAACACCGAATACAAAATGGTAGAATCTACAATTATAGATAAATATTAATAATATTTCTGCAAGCCACTGAGATATTCCAACTGTACGTTTTCAGTTGACTTCAGTTTTCTTCTTCTACATCTTCAATTTCATGCTGTGACACTGTGCTGACAGTCCGGTTAGGTTTAGGCACGAAATCAGTTGGTGGAGGTTTGGAAAATATCACGTTTTGACTGAAAACACCTGATTCTGTCGCCAAAAACACGGCTGGAAACTTTCCCAGCGTGACGTTAAAAATATCCAGTGGTTTCACCTTTACAGATGTTGGAACGCAGTCTTGAACAGTGGTCTTTGGCTTGGAAGCCATCATGGCACCACCATCTGCCTCCCTCCACCTATTGACGCGAAAGTCAGCCCATAAATGTGGGATGTAAACATAATACGGCTGCAATGAATAATTTATGCCGTTAATCAATTAATTGTTTCGTCTAATAATCAGTAAAATGCCGATCAGTGTTTCCCAAAGCGCATGAGGATATTCTCAAATGCCTGCAACAAATGCAAAGATATTTAGTTTACGGTCACAGAGACATAAAGAAACCAGATAATATTTACTGAGCTGGAATCTGAACAAATAATAAGACAAAAGAATTGGCAATAAACTGATTAATTGATAATTGTCACAACTCCAGAATGTGATATAACAAACTGTAGAATTGATGATACGCCTCGTTTGCAGAAACGTTAAATTCTGGGGCTGGACTGTGACTCTGGTTCGCCTCTAACACTTCATAATGCACATTGTTTTCAGCTCTATCCAGTGTTTCTCCCAGCTGCATCGGCCCGTCCACAAATACATTGCCGTCAATATATAATTGGTCCTAGATATACTCAAGGTTGTACACAGTGCTGGTTCCATCTCCATTATTCAAACAACGTCTCAGATTCTTCATGGACAATCACTGGATAGTTTTTCATCGGAAGAAAAAAAGGAGACAAAAAATGTTAAAAAAAATAAAAATCTGGTGTGTGTGGCCGAAGACGTGGATGTTTGTATCTGATAGAGTTGCAGAGTCGAGCAGGAGTCCAAAACAAAACCGTTAAACGAGGAACAAGAATGGAGAGAGCGAGAGTAATAGGCTGCATCAGAGTGGTGAGGAAGCTAATGCCTCTTGAGACTGTTTGTAAGTGAGGGAGGCCTTTTGGATGGCGAGCTGACTTCAGTATGTGCATTACTCAGCCACATAAATCTGGGAGCCCCCGCCTCGCCTGCCTGCTTTGGTTTGGCTTTAATTACCTGAGCTATCCTGCACTCACCACCAGCACTTCCCTAATGGGGCTGCCTCGCTCGGGCATCACTCACACTCAGTCCGGCCAGCTGGCAGGATGGCCTGGGGGGGGGAGCCTGGCCCTCCTATTATAACTCCAAGTCTGTGGCCTGACACACCTGTAGTCTGAGTGTGTGTGTGTGTGTTGCCGTCCGTCTCCTCAGCTGTCACACTTACTTTTGCAAACGGGGGGGGAAGCAGAACGTTAATATTTCTCTTACAAAACAGCCCCTAAAATATTAACCACTGTTTGTATTTGGCGCTGACCAGGACCGGTATCGCTAATTTGCCCCCCTCCCCCCCCCCATCAGAACATTAAGCATCGGGTTTAGTTTAGCTGTGTGCGTGTCCTTGGGGGAGTTTTCTGCTGTCAGTCAGCGACATGTCACGTCAGCATCGCCACTTGTCAAGTTTGTGTGCTTTCATTCTCCTTGTATACAGCTGCCTAACAATGTGCCAAGAGCTTTCAGCGGCCCGACTTAAAATGCACCGTCCCTTTCCGCCCCCCACCAGCCCGCCCCGCCGCCGCCACCGCCACCGCCGCCGCGTGAAAAGACACAGACTCGACTTGGTATGAGCTCCTCGCGCTCCGGCCGCCGTTGAATGACTCACGGTGACCTTGGAGATTATTGCTATACTAGACAGAAAAAAATGCTATATGTTTGTCAAGAGCTGTCTGTCATCAATGAGCTTTTGTGTTGGCTATCGATCGGCTCCTGGGCAGGACACCGGGGTTGATGGATGCACAACAAACAGACTCTGCATCGCCAGCAAGCCGCCCAGCCAGCGGCCCCCCTCACGATGAGATGTCAAAGTCCGGGAGGCTGCCGCTCGCCCCTCGCGCTTCCTCCCTCGGATGTGATTTCACCCGAGCGTTGGCCCCGCCCTCGGCCCTGATGCAGAATTGAGCTGCGGCCCTAAATGGCGATTCATTAGTAAACATGAAGTGGATTACTGTAGTTTAGCCCTGCTACCCATGCGTCGATAACAGGCCCTGATTGCTTTGTAAAATGTTGCGAGCTGCTCGCGAGAGCTGTGCCACTGTATCTGCAGCGTGCACATATAAAGATAACAACACAATTCCCCTATCAGTTGACCTGGTTTCTCTTCAGTTAGCAGGCTCCAGCCCCCAGGGTGCAATTGAGAGCGCCTTGGTCCGATACTGGATACAACAGAAAATGCCAGGCGCGATGCAACAATCATCATCCCCTGTGATTTTGGCGATTTTTCAGGAAGTGAGCTACCACTGCTACATTATTCAGCCTCTGTCTCTCAGACAAGAGAGAATGGCATTAAAGTTAATTTCAGCGCGGCTCCAGCTGGTGCTGTTGCATGCAAAACGAAGCGGCGTTGTTATGTATTTTTATTGTAAGAGGAGAGGCAGCAAAAAAGCCCGTTGTGAAGTGTTTGTTTCCCTCTCTTGACTGGCTTTAACCCGGCCGGGCTGCAAAGCGTGGACGCGCTGTGAGGTCAGAACTGATCGATCCGCTTTGATATTTTATAGACCCCACTCGGCTTCACCCAGAATGAGCTGCCCAGTATTTTCCCAGCGCAGGATTACTAATGTGATCCACCCGTGGCCACCAGAGATCTTAAACAAACAGACGTCATCAGCAGCAAGACAAGGACACACACACAAACACACACACACACACACACACACACACACAAACAAATCAGGCCGCAGCAATTGACCTCCACAGTTAAACGCCTTACAAAACAGAAAACATCGCAAAACATAAACTGTGAAATTTTTACCGCCTGTAACCATCTTTCTTTGTAGTTTTTACTGTCACATTATCCCGAAACATCTGGGCCAAGAGTGTGTGCCACTAAACTGTGTGATCCAACAACACAGGCAGGGGGGGAAAAAAACCAAAAACACATCAGCCATACTGTGAGTTTCACAGGTGCTGGACTGGATCCAAATTGATACCAATTTTTCAGAGTTTGCAGACTCAATAACACTTAGAAGGATACAGGAAAACAACAGCGCCGGACATGGAGGGGAGGTCTGGCAGATTACAGGAGATTTGTCGGCCCCTGGGAGTTCTCGCTCAGCTGATGTTGACAAAGCAGGGCTGATGGAGGGTGGTGGAGAAAACAAAAAAAAAAAAACCTTTTGGAGGAGAAGCCTGCTCATGTACTCGGGCCTGTGCATGATACATTTTGAACTTTCTTTGTCTTTTTCCCTGTCAACACCCTCCCCCACCCCCAACTGCTCTTGCACCAAGGGTAGAACATCAATGAATAATTCATCAGTCAAATCCAAAAATCTATGAAATAAAATCATTTGTTGCCCTATAGTGTGCTTGACAGAGAGATTGTTTATAAGGGTGGTAAAGCAGGACTCGAGCGTTGGTAACAATCAATAGTCTGAGTGAATCCCGAGGCCCCTCGCTCGTTGCCAACGCACATCCAGACTGAGACATCAAAACAGCTTTTGGTTTTTCTATCCTCTCGTTTGTTTCTGCGCAGCGTTCTCCAGCCAGATGGGCAGTTCAGACCATCTTTCATTGGTCGTGTTTCTTGCATTTGCATTATTTATTCCTGCATTTAAAAAAAAAAACAAAAAAAAAACACCCTTCTCTCCACATCTTGAGGTTGTCATTAGCCGCAGTGTGTCGCGGCGACGCTGAGAACAATTAGGATAATAACGCCGTGACCGATCGTAATGGTGATAACGATAATGAAGAGATAATGATAAGAAGGGATGGAAATGACTGTAGCATGAACTCCACAACAGACAACAACACACTTTTCTTTACACCAACAATAATAATAATAATTATTATAATGATGATGATGACTCATAAATCCCCCCCCCTCCCCCCGTCATCCGGCGTTCCCTTCACCCCCGCTGCTGCTCATTAGAAGCAGAAGGTCAGCCGGTCATACTGCCACGAGTAACAGAGGAGATACTCGTACCTGAGTACTCAAAGTGTAGATGGTCTGGTTTTTGATTGATTGATTGGTTTGTGATTGATGTCACCAAAAAGAAAAAGCAGAACATCTTCTCATCCAGGAAGCCATGAAATGTTTGTAACGTGAAAAATGATCCCACAAAAAAAAAGGATCAGAATTATTATAGTTGTCGATTGACTAATTGAATAATCTGCTAATCGTTCCATCTGTTGTTGTGTAGTCTGTCGGATAGTTTCATTTGTTACGAGGATCATATTTTATAAGACCTTCACGTGTTTTCTTTGCAGAAGTCGTCATTTGTAAAGTAACGAGCGCTCTCTGGTAGAGACGAGATGTAGTCCAGTAGAAGAAGAACGTGATGTGCGAGAACATCAGATGTGAGAGTAAATGTACTCGGTTACATCCTCAGACTCTGCAGCCTGTGAGCGGTGAAAAGTTCCCCGAGCCGATGACTTATTAATCTGTGAACTACACGTGAACGGGCCTGTGCACTAATGAGGACTGATTAAAGAGAGCGAGGAGACGCGTGTGGAGAGACAAGAGTGTCGAGTGAAGGGAGGCAAAGGAAGACGGACAGAAATAGAACTGTGGAAACCTTTTTTTTTTTTTTCTTTATCAGGCTGTCTTTGTGTTCATCCCCTTCGGCCTGTGCATGAACTGTTGGGTTGCAATCACAATAAGAGTCGCTGGATGGAAATAGTGAAGGAGTGAGACATCTTACCTTCTTCCCATCTCTGTTATGCACATGTGCACCTCTCAACAGAGATGGGAAGAAGGTACGATGTCTCACTCCTTCGATCGGACATGTGCAAGAAAACGGTGGCGGGCAAAGATGTTTATGAAATGAAACATTTCAATCAATCGCAGATGCCAGAATTCACATTTTCCAATATGCATTTGTGTCTGTGATGCATTAATTTACCTTGCAACTAAATAAATAGTGAATTAAACTAATAATTCTACTGTTAAACAATGAGATGCTTTGTTCTGCAGTTGTTCGGTGTAAAGCAGATTTTCCTATCCTGGTAAAAATCTCTCCACCTTCAATATTTTAACTTCGCAAGGTTGTGCAACAAAACATTTCCTTTATTACTCGAGAACAACGTCCTTGTTCACAACACTTCCTCCTTCTCCTCTCCTACTTCTCAGAAGGAAACATCTTTTGCTCTGCAGTTACTTCATAAATTTAGATTTCTGCACCCAAAAGAAATGCGTTTATAAAATGTGATGTCTTGTTCTGAATTTAGCCATCGAACAGTTTATACAGCTGGAACAAGGAGTCAATCAATCCCTCACAAAACCACTCGGCAGCTCTTTTTATTATCATTTTTCAAGCCCAAATGTAATGATTTATTACTTTTCCTACGCTCAGTACATGCTGTACATTTTCCTGATTATACCTGCGTACTTTTACTTGATTAAGAAGTATTTTTACCCTGTGGTATGTTTACTTCAAGTATCTGAACACGTCCACCTCCATCACTGGAGATTTGTAGCAAACCATGGATAAACAAAAAAAACAGCCTGTCCACATACTTCTGGCCACATCATGCAATCAATGAGCAGCCATGTTGTGGAGGTCAGAGATCAGCGCCGCTGTGCGTCTGTTGCTGTGCTGCGCTCCTTGTTTGCTCCCTCCCACCTCCAGCTTTTAGCCCTCGCAGCAGAGAGCGAACATCGTTTTCTCTTTAAATTCAACAATTAAAGCGGAGCAGCGTTATGAGAAAGAGGAGAGACCACCGAGAATCCTCCCGTCAGGGGAGGAGGGGGGAACGCTCTCCCTACTGTATGTAGGTGTGTATACATTCTGTAGATAGAAATTGGCCCTAATCGGCCCCGTGGCTCCACAACAGGGAAAAAAAAAAAAAAGAGGAATCCACTTAGCAGCGTGGCTAATTTGCATAGCTTTGAAGAAAACAGGGTCTGTGTTTAGTCAGCTTAGATGGCAGAAGCAGGAAGAACGTCGGAGTCTGACTCTCAGCGGGAGGCGAGGCAGCTGGCTGACTGGCTGGTTTGACGGCGAGGCTGGATGGATGACTGGCTGGCTGCACTTTGATGTGCACGGCCTCGCTCATCATCGCATACTGTGTTTATGGAGGTGCACAGAAACCGGAGCTGGTCGGGTTGTTATGCATTTAAGAAGCAAAAATATTTTCTCCCCCCCCAAAAAAAAACTATTTAATTTGTTTGCTGCTGACAGGAAGGAAAGAAGAAGAAGAAGTTAAGCAGCGTTTAGACCATTACAGATGATGAGGGAGTAAAAAAATAAAAACATGGAGCTGGAGGACAATTAATTATTATCATCTCTTAACCGTCGGCTGAATCACATTATGATATAGTTTAACAAAGTGTTTATGTTAAAAAAAAGTCTGGTTTCAGGCTCTAATACTAATGATATTGTGCTACAACGCTGTTTATCAAGTGTTTACCTCTGAAACAACGAGCCGACGAGCCGGCTAACTTCTGGATTAGTCACATCGAGATAAAATGATTTAATTCTGCATCTTCTAGACTTTTTGCTTCATATGTTATGAAAACCAAACGAGTCATTTCACGGGTGGTTGTGAACGTGTCCACCGCTTTAAACATGTTTGTGCAGCTCAGATCAGCAGGATGCAACACGTCAGCTGGTGAAGCTAGCTGCTTCCTCTTGTTTACAGCTAACATGCTAAGCTAAACATCTACAGAGCCACATGAAGCCTTTTATTAATTATCTGCAGTCTGATCAGCATCACAATCAGGTCACATCTAAAGGCTTCCTGAGGACAACTAGTGTCATATTCTGCTATGAAATATGTAATCGCCATTCCAGAGGTGAACAACACCGACTCTGCCGCGCTGATTTCTCATAAAAAGGCTAATATATCAGCCAATCATAACACCCGGCGTCTCCCTCTGTCTGCTGACCTCCTGTCTGCTGTCTCCGCGTCTCTTCCAGCACGCCGGACTTTGATTTAAGATCTCTGCAGCAGTTTATGGTGTATATATCCTAAATGGACATTTTAATAGGCTTTTACTTTCTTTCTTTCTTTTTTTTTTTTTTTTTTTCTCTCATTGTATTGTGCAATGTAAGCAGTGATCATAAATTATAATAATTATAATTTGTTGCTGCCGGCTGAAAAACCTCACACAGTATCTCTGAAATGTCAAGTTTTCACAAAGGGGGGAAACAGCCTCGTTCAGACGCTGACCGCCGCCGCCGCCGCCGCCACCGTGTGAGGAGCTGAGAGGATAATTAATAAATGTTTAGACTTCAGTTTTTGAGTTGCTCTCTCTGCCGTTTACAGACGCTTGCGTACCTTCAAGTACAAACATCACATTTTGGAAAATAACTGCAGGATTTCTGTTTTTTTCCCCCCCCGACGTCTTCTCCTCTGGACGGTCTTAATGAGCTCACGCCGTGCAGCCCAAACATCGCTCAAAAACCCAAACAACATATTTAATTTCAGATTGTAGTCGCAGAAGTCCGCGAGGATGCCGAATATGTCAAGCCGGGAACCACAGAGGTCTTTACAATGATGCGCGAGACATCTGGAATATTTCCATTTGTTGAAATGGTGCAGCAATAAAACACTGAGTGTTTGGCCTGAATATTTCATTAAATGTAAACATCATAAAGCTTCGATTAGGAGCTGAAACAACATGATACAGAATACTATAGTGCACATACAGAGAGGTGCTGCCAGACAAGCACACTGCGGGTGAAGGAGACTTCTGCAACATCACGTCTGTTTACAACAAAGAGGAAAGTGGATGTTCAGGGAGTTTGTAGCATCTGTTGCTGCAAAAAAAGCTGCAATGTTTAATTTTTTTTTTGTTAAAAATTCAAAAATTAGCTTCAGTTATCAGCAGAATGTGAAGGGATAACACTTCTACTGAAGTTAGCATGCTAACCAGCTAGCACAGAGCCTTAAAAACCTGAAGCTCCTGTGCTAGCTGCACGGCTAACTGAGCTAACAGTAGCTTCAGTCATGGAAGTATAAACACAGTACAGTTAGCAGCTTCCAGCTTCCTCATGTGTGTTTAAGCGTCATGAGTTTTAGCTCAGCAGAGACTTTTATGTGTGTTTGTTTTTGGTTATGTTGCTGCCGACAGGATCAGAGTGTCTCCACCCTTTTCTGTTTACTGCTCGCTCCCACGAAACCCCCTGGAGTGCAGCGAGCGCTCGCAGGTTCGAAGGCCGGGCGGCTCCTTCACGTATCTCTAAAACCCACCTCACAACGAGCTGTTTATTGGCTGTCAACAAATCAATCAGCGCTGATTGGAGCCAATCATTTTCTCTCCCTGACAGTGTGTGGGAGGGCAGTCTGTGTTAGTAACCAGTGCGATGTAGTTCATTACATTTGGGAAGTAAAAGCCAAACGCTGGCGGCAGGCGACAGTCGGACTGTCTCGTCGTTCGCGGTGACGTATTGTTGTTTTCTCAGGATAACAAAACTGAGAACATCTGCATCCGAGCCTGCTCCCCTTTCTCTCCCTCCTCTCGATTTTTTATTCATATTCAGCCCTCTTTGCTCTGGAAACAGCCATCAGGCTCAGAGGCAATTTACAGTACCTTTGAACACGTCCTTAACGGTACCATCATGCGTCCATCAGCGCCACGGCGAACACGATTTTATTACTCAATTTGATTCCATACAAGGTTCATTCCCCACATTTTTTATGCATCGTGAGCTTAGCTCAGGCAGAAAATAATCTGGACAGCGAGGGCTCTGTATTACGGTTCAAACAGGATAAAGCACTGACAAATTTCGGACCGGAGGACTAGTGAGCGGGGAGGACAGGGAGAAAGAGAGATTAAGAGCTACACCATTATTTACCTCCTCCTCTGAGGTGCAGGATACTCTGTCGTTTATAAATGTTGGTAGCTGTTATTGGTTACCTTGCAGGCTTTTGGGGAAAGAGGAAAGGAAAATGAAAAAAAAAAAAAAAGAAAGGAGAGAAAAAAAAAAAAAACTTTGGGAAAGACCCAGGAGGGGGTTCGATACAACTTTAATAATGCGTAGCAGGAGCTAAATGAGCCATTCTGCGGTACTTTAAGACGTCTTCCCTCCACCCATCCCCCCGCCTCGTCCCCCCTCACGGTCTCAGGGCCTGAATTATTAAAAGTGTTGTTTTCCCTTATTGCATTGCAGCAATGTGCCTCGTTGCTAGAAGTGAGCAGCGCATTCTGGAGTTTGAATGCTTAAAGCGACCCTACCTCCAGCAGCAGAGCCGGGGGAGGAGGGCCGGAGAGCCGGAGGGGCACACAAACACACACACACAAACACACACAAACACACACAAACACATGTATCTAAATAACAACCGTCACCTATAATGTGGACATCGCGCCCGGACGGGGTTCTGTGCTCGGATATTAAATAGGCTGTAAACAGAGAGCTTTGTGAAAAAGGATCTAATCGTGGTAAACTGTTTTTCATTACAGCATGTAGGGCTGCAGCTAACGAATATTTCCATTATTGATTAGTCATTAAAGAAATATTTCACCGCTGGAAAGACGGCACACAAACTGAGGCCGTCTCTGCAGCAGGAAGACACGATTATTATTTTATATTTTTTGTAAATTGGTGCTCCGTAACCAGAGAAAAACAGAGAAACGGGACTGTGGCGTTCCCTTCTGAAGAGAAAGGTAGAAAAACCTACGATAACCACAATGCACTGCAGCGCACAGGACAGATTAACACTGATGCTGATGGGTGACGCACGACAGGCTGGATGGTGTTCGGTGTGTTGGTTTGTTGTGCGTTCAATAAAATAAGATTCTGATAACAATGAACTGGATCAGGGTTCATGTTGGATCAGTACAGAAACAACATGGCGGCCTCCTCCATTATCTCTGCAGCAGCGACGGCTAATGCTAAAACATTTAATTTCAGAAGAGAAACGAGCACAAATGTAATCTCGGTTAATAGATTAGGAGAACTGATGTACGGTTACAAAATACGGAACATGTATCCCAAGATTCTTTGTGCGCCAGAAAAAGAAGAAAGAAAGACAGAAAATGGCGACATCGCGTGGCGTAGATCGTCACTGTCGCGGGCCTGGGTGGCAGAAATCATGACGTAACGGCTGACACAGTTAACAAGGTCCCTCTGAAGGACTCGCCTTCGAAGACCACAGAGACCAGGTCCTCCAGAGGACGCAGAGCCTGAACTGAGACACAGACATTGTTTTGCAGCAGTAGCCTCACATGTGGTTGTAGCTAGTTAGCTTGTAGCTGCGTTCTTCTTCTTTCTTGTGATGGATGGCGAACGGTGTTTGCACGATATCCATGTTTCATTTTTTAATATCATGATAATCATCGATATTGCTAAACCACAACACCCCGGATACAAAGCTGACTGCAAAGTTTAAGTCTATAAAACACTAGAAGTAAAAAAAAAAAAAAAAGTGAAGTCAGTTATTTGCAAAAACCAAAACAGTTTCTCTTCAGCAGTTAAACTGGAGCAGGTGGAGCAACTATTTTATCAGCTTCTTCATCCAAATCAATTAATTTTTACACTCACAAAAAAAACGAGTGGAACAAAGTTGCCGTCTTGTTCATGTCCTATCAAATCCTTTTCTCTTTCTTTCAACGTGCAGACGCTCAAATATAAAAACTTTTCCTGTAGGTTTTATGAAAACTAGGTTTTTAGGACTCAAATATCGTCAGAAACAACTTCCTGAGAGCGTCGGAGTGAAATCAGCGCATCATCTCTGATGTAACGACTGTCGGTGCCGAGCGATCCGACTCACTCCAATTTCTCAAGTTTATCCCAAAGTATAAATTTCTGTTTTCTTCTTCTTTAAAAAAAAAAAAAAAAAAAAAGTTTGGAAAGTGGTGAAGTTTAAGGTTCAATATCGGCATTTAGAATAATTTATAAGCAGATTGAATCCTGACATATTGGTAGCAGCGTCAGCCTTGAGATCTGTCGGCCGAACCCTCCATGTGTGTTTGAGATAAGAAGCTCTGACTCGCAGCCAGAACAAAATTGAGCCGGACTCGACCGGGCATCGCTCGCTTAATAAAACAATACGCTCCTCCTCTGCTTCTGCTCTTGCAGGTATTGTACATGTTAAATAATTTGACGCCTGTAGTTAAGCACCTCGTTCTGGAACATGAGACAGTGAGGGAATAAAATAATAAAATAAAAAAAAATGTAGATAATGCAAAGTAGACTGCAGGTTGCATTCCTCCACCGCCCTCCTCCACCCATGCACACTTTAATCACACAATTAATAATTAATCAGAGGTTGGGCTCAATGCTGTCGAGTCTGCAGATGAGAGAACACCCAACTGCTGAGCAGAGCCCTAAAAAAAAAAAAAAATAAAAAAGCAGGATTAACAACCAAAAAAAAAAAAAAAAAAAAGGATCATTAACAAGCTCATCGTGAACCAATAAGCCACACATCATCAGTTTAGGTTCGATTTTATTAAATGGAAGAAAACTGCAGATGCTCCAGTTGCAGCGCGAATATGCAGCGGAATCAATTTTTTATAAACAAAAATAAAGAAATGAAAAAAAAATAAAAACCTTCAGCTCTGCAGAGTTTATGAGGGGCTGATGGTGGTTGGAGGAGGGGAGCTGTCTCTTCTATGTGACATTTTCTACATGCAGATATGGATAAATGTGATGATGATGTGCTCTGCATGTAAACACCGTTAATAACTGCACAACTAACTGCTGATGGAGGGAATAGGTCAGGGATGTGTGTATTTAACCGTGTTATCTAACAGCCGACGCATTGATTCCAAAAACGTGCTCGGCTGCTGTGGGACTGACCACAACACACACACAAAAAAAAACAAACAAAAAAAACCCAGCAGAGATCGCTTTGTGCAATTTATTTATTCCCACTGATGTATTAAATATGTTTCCGATCGCGTCAGCAGAGAGATCAAGAAGTCGTTGCTTTATATCCTCCTTTTTCTTCTTCTTTCCTCCTCTTGCATGTTGCAGCAGAGTGTTTACCCAGCTGTAATTACAACATGCACCATGACCTCATTCTGCTGTGTCAGTGGCTGTAATGTATAGCTCCCCTTGATCTTAAACTGCAAAGAAAAATGGTATGCACTTATTTTCAATATGCTGACTACATTCCCGGCATTTTTTTTTTCTTTTTTTTTTTTTAGACGTGGCCGTGACGGCGGATCAGAATTTGATATAAGCGCCGCTGCTCCTATTCGTCTGACAAGGTCTCTCTCTCTCTCTGCCTTAATATGCATTCAATAATGTGAAATGATATTAGCTGTAGGAGCTCATTGACTGTGCACTCGGGGTCTCGCCGTGTCTCTCCGTCTCTGTCTGTGTCGTGCTCTTTATCTGTTCCTCTTCCTCACACACACACACACACACACACACAAGAAATGGAAAGAAGAAGAGGAAGAAGAAGAAGAGGAACCGCGGATAGCAACAGCAGCAGAGCAATCACACTGAAGAAATGCCCCCCACGCCTGGCCCATTAATAACAGTAATACGCACACCGCGCCCAAGCCAGCACTGCCGAAAGCACCACTGACACTTTAATGGGCATTTTTTACTTTTGTTTTTAAATAATGCATGTGCTGCTTGTCAGCACTGCTTCACTCCACCCCTGGTGCGCCTTTGCAGCGTTCCTTTGTGCAGAAATTACAATGGGGACCTGTGTTTTCTGTGCTGTCTGCTCCATAAGCTGCATTCATCACATACATGGGGATGGCAGCACGCACTGCATCACACTCCTGGGGACGAGTGTGTGTGTGTGTGTGTGTGTGTGTGTGTGTGTGTGTGTGGGCATATGTGCATGTGTGTTTTGTTTGCAGAGGCCCTTCATTGGCACTGAGCTAATTAAGAGTGTCTTTGAGAGGGTGAACTGTGTGCAGAGGCTCAGCGGCAGTGGACACGACTTCTATAGGAGGTTCATCGTTTACATCCTGCAGCAGGTTTGACAGAACGCCAGCGTCGCACCTGTCAAGTACGCGTCGTTCAAACTGCAGTTATTTATTCCCACCCCTGCTTTTTGATTTCAAGCCCTCCTATAGAAGCAGAGTAATCCAGGAACGGTTCCCTTCCAGCAATAAGGAAACAAACAAACGTACATATATACTGGTGTTAATTCATCGCTGCACGTCGTCAGCAGCTTCACACACTGAGGCCCTGACGAAACAAACCCTGACAGCGCGGCGCTGCTGTTGTCGTCTTGTATCTGTTTAACTTTCGGCCGACTTCCTGTTTACCTGAAGCGGCTGTTTGTGAAACACTCATAGGTGTGAAGGTGACAGGTTTTATCTGTCCCGTGTGATTCATTCGGCCCAATCCTGGATGTGTTACCCGATTTAATTTCTTTGTTACAACGCAAATATTTCAACCTGCAGAAGACTTGCAGGTAATAAATCCCAGGAGCAGTCTGACTTTTCTAGTGTGATAAGTTTGTGGAACAGCTGTTTTTTCCCAAATTACCAAATCAGGAACCACAATGAGCAGCAAGAAACAAATGTCCTGCAATCAGTTTTAGGCGATACACATTTCTGTAGGTGGGTTACGATACGGCTGCATGTTGGCTGCTATAAATCCCAATAAACCGTCTTGATTCTGGATGAGGAGGCAGTTTGTTATCTCGTGTGGGGAGAGATCCAACAGAACAGTGAAACCATATAGAAAAATAACAGGAAAACATCGAAACATCAGCATGTTTGTGCCTCCTGAAGTTGCTCAGCTGTCTTGGGGAGAGAGTAACTGTAACTGCAGTCACAGTATTTTTATTCCTGGTGTGTAATTTTGCTTCTTGATGCTGTCGGGCGCCTGCAGCTCACCTGCCAGAGCGTCTTGTAAAAAAAAAAAAAAAAAAAAAGGCTGAGTCCTCAGCGGCGAGTTCGATTGTGACCCGAGGCGCTCTGCTGCACGCCGTCCTCTCTGCAGCTGCCCCGACTAATAGCGAAGACCCATAAAGCCCAAAACAATAAAAAAAAAGAAGTAAAATGATCCTTTTTAATGTGACCATGAAGCATTTTCACACATTTTTTTTTTATTCAGATTTTGTCATCGTCGCCATCTTCACACTGCGCTGTATCACCGGCTCGCCTCGCTGTATTGATTGCAGACGAGCAACCTATCTGTATTTGTCATTACATGTAAGGTCAATAAACCTCTGAGATCAATATTTATAACAATCGATGATGCATTCTCTGTTATTTCTCTGCAATTATTTCCTTTGATTGAATTTGCCCTTTTTCTCTCCCCCCCCCGCTCAGCTCAGCTCAGCTCAGCTCGGAGTCTTGTTGTTCCTCGTGGCCGTTGCCCCTCCGGCTGCTTCCTGTCCATTTAAATGACGCGGCCTGTGTTTCTCTGTCTCCCTGTAGGAAACACGTTGTGTAAGTCAGGAAGCATTGCTGTCTTCGGGAACGTGGTGTACAGCGGACTGCTGAACGATCACCTCTGGCATTTGGGAGTGCCCCTCTTTACAAGACTGGTAAGAGCAGCCGGCCCCTGTGTGCACACTTACCTCCATTTTGTCAGAAGAGTTTCGTGCAGGTTTGTTGAACCCAAACAGGCTTCGAGGGGGCAGAATTCCCCGACGTCGCTAATGGGCTGCTTTTGATGCCTGCTCTGTTGACATGTGTTAGTGGAAGTTAGACTACAGGATGTGACAGCCCTCTGCTGCGGATGTACGAGGAGGGCAGCCCTCCGATAATCTTAGCATCTTATTCCAAGTCTTCAGGTGGAAACGTCCCATGTGAGGAGCCGGATTCATGTCTCCCCGGCTGAATCCGGCCCGGTGTTTACTTTTCACACTGAAAATAAAATTTGAAAAGGAAAAAAAGGGCCCGACTAAATAATTCATGGAATTCAGTTTTATGGCAACAACTTAAAAAAATGATAAGGCTTTAATTAAGAAGCGGAGCAGCTGAAGCCTCTGTTAAGAATTAATGATAAATGTCTATCCCTAATTGTCAAAAGGGGAAACTGAATGTTTGTTTTACGCTCGCTCTCTCTGGCGCCGCGATGTGAAGCTCAGATTCTTGTGAGCGGTAATAAACCAAGAGGATCAGAGACAGATTTTCCTGGAGAAACAAGAAAAATTCAGCACAGCACTTTTTCTTTTTTTTTTTTTTCCTCCTTTCTTCTTTTTCTTTCTCCTGCCTGTTAATTACCCTCTTTCTAAGCGGGTCGCAAGTTTTCATCAATGTTTATTATTGATTAAATCTGTCGCCGTAGCTGTCATTTATGAGTCGGGAATTACTGTTGATTGGTGCACAAGGGTTGCATATAATTGGGTTACATTAAATAGATAATTCAGCTGATCTCATAAATGTCTAATGTGAAGGCTTGTTTGATTATCAATTAATGTCAAACGGAGACGCGAGAGGCTGTTAGGATTCCAGTTGTGTCTGCGAGAGGCGAAGCTTCACAACTGTAAGAACCTGCAGCTCGTACAGTGAAGTATAAATATAAATATATATTAATATATAACACACGAGCTAATGAATTTATGCTCCGACACACTGAGTGCACACTGCAGCCAGTAAACAAGTCTCTGAGAGATGCAGCAGATGATTAAGACATCAGAGCCGTCAGCTGACAGAGATTTGGGCTTTCAATTAACCAGGAATGTATCTGTAGGTTTTTTTTTTTTTTTAGTCGTAAAGGGACCGAAGGAGGAAAAATAATTAAACTCTTATATTCATAGTTCAAAAGTCTCCTCATGGCACCTTTTTAAAAAGCAAAGGAATTTAATATAATGGGACGACGACCACAGAAAGAGTTTTTTCTCCATGAAATTAACTCTCAAAGATCTGGAGCGACTCTCGACTCTCCTGCACCGGGTTTGTTTTCCAACCGTCGATTCAGGAGAAGTTTCAGTTCGGCTCACCGGAAGTCCCAATTTTATATCTGCATAGATCAATGCAGCAGAATCTAAACAAATATGGTGTTTTCTCACCTCGTTAACTGAGACAGAACCTCAGGACCCTCCGTCCTCAGCGCCATTCATCATGATATCATGCTCTGGGTTTTTTTCCAGTAAAAACAGGAGTAATCCTAAACTTAATCTACTCACCATGTAGATGTACCCCAGAAGAAGTAAGTAAAAAAGGTTATTAAAACACTGCAGAAATGTTCAATGAGCGAACAAACTCTGTGGGTTTCCTCGGTGAGTTCACTACGGAGGCCCTGAACGTCCAAACAGATCCTGTGCGATACAGCTGGAAACCTGAGGAGCTGCACCTTCATGAGTTTTTCAGAGCGTATGGAGACGACGAGCGGTTCAGAAGCTATTACACATTTAACAGTAGCTATCTTTAGCCGCCGGGAGCATTAAAGGAGCAGTCCGTATACGTTATATATGTGGAGTGAACGTAGAATTTGTGGCTTTGTTAGTACAGTACTTCAGCAAACATACTGTGTTACATCCATCAGGCTGTTAAGTATGTAGTTGTGTTAAATAGACACAGCCGGGTTGCATTGTGGGATATGTAGTGCTCTCAGGGCCTGACCCCTTGCTTGGAGTAACAGTCGGGATATTTCGTCCGCCGCTGCTTTAATTTCATCTGCTCTCTTTTTTTTTAATCTGTCT
Source organism: Acanthopagrus latus (assembly GCF_904848185.1). Taxonomy (NCBI): domain Eukaryota; kingdom Metazoa; phylum Chordata; class Actinopteri; order Spariformes; family Sparidae; genus Acanthopagrus; species Acanthopagrus latus. The sequence goes on from NC_051061.1 coordinate 23,265,104, forward strand.
GCAGTAATTCCGCTCTCTTCATGGGAGTTCAGACTAAACTGCTGGTGTTCGCCTTTGAGCCTTTTTCTCCACAAATGATGCAATTTGTGTCAAAACCGTGCCTCTTTCCTCTCACTTATAAATTAGTAACAGCGGAACACACAGGAGTCAGACGCAGACGGCGGGAATCAGTGCGATGGCTTCTTTATGAGACGGATGGACGTGGATACGTGCGTATATATTTTAAAAAAGAAAAGCTTCAAAGAAAATCACATTACAAAGACACTTCTTCCTCATGGTCGTCATTAGCGAGCGAAGAACAGAATCCGGCACAGACGCGGACACGCAAAGACGGAAATAAATGTGAAATAGAGTTCAATGAATAAACAGTAATTACAGTGTAACACAAACAAGGTGTTATGCATAAAAGTGAGGCACAGCATGAAAACACTCTAATTTAAAGTCCCCTCCAGTCAAAACTGTGTTTTCTTCTCGCTGAATGTTTGAGCTTCACTGTGCAGAGTGATGTATGCGCAGACTTCAGCACTAGAAGGCTGTTTTCATATTTACTGCTCAAAGTGTAAAATATGTTCTTGTTCGAGCTTATTGAAAATCAGATTTTTAAGAGGCGGGGCCTGTGAGTGTATCAGACAAAGCACATTTAAAAACAATGATCCAAAGTCGTTACAGCAGACCGGATGGTATCACCTTTTCTTTATTCCGCACATTCATACAAAACCTTACGTCTACATTACCCACAATGCCACTGAGTGACATCACTGGAGGCGATTTGTTTAAGTCCATGCAGCTTCCTCTGGAGCCAAAAACGCTTCATGCTACTTTCTTGTAAACACACTTTAACTTCCCAGCGGCTGCAGGAGGTTGTTTGTTACATCATCGTCTTTGGAAACCTTGATTCCCAAAGCATTCTCATCTTTGGCTTATTTGAGTTGTACGTGCACAATGATGTCATTACATGCAAAAACTAGCGGTGGCAACAGAAGGATTGTCCCTAAATGGCTGCAGGAGATCCTTGTTTGCATGATCCTGTTTCAATCTGTCTAGCATTCATTTCTTCTGCAGCAGAAAGTTCAGTGTCACACTGTATGTGTGTGATGACGTCACTATGTCACGTGATGTACGTTGCAAAACGTGGTTACAGTGGTGGGAGGGAGCACAGAGGCAGGCTTTCATCATATATTACGGTTTATTAACTTATATAATCTTTTAGCTCAGGCTGTTCTGATTTCAGGGATATGAAAGACTTAAAAAAAAAACAAGATATCACATCACAATAAGCAAAGAAAACAAATGTAGTCTCTGGCACATCTTTTTTATTCTCTTCTGCCGAGTTCAAAGGCTGGATGTGTAGAATTGGCGGCGTTACCCTTTAACACAGGTGTGGTTTGTTTTCAAACTGGACCTGATGTTGCTGCGGCGCCCTGATGCCGACATGTAAACACTTAAGGTGTTAATGTGAACACACAGACCCCACGCGACGCTCACGTTGCGAGGACGGCTAACGACCGCTGTCACGGCGTTAACATCCTCTGCGTCCCCGTCTCGGATCGCTGCGTAACGACCGAGCTCAGCGGCTGCGGGAGCAGAAAAGGTGCGACTTCCTGCTGTGACGGGAAAAAAGGTGTGGCCTTGTGTGTGATTCGGTGCTCCCGCCGCCGCCGCCACAGCGGCTCTGCCCAGCAGTGGTATCAGCATGACACGCGGCGAGCCTTCACATCCCCAACACACAGCCCCTAATTACTGCACAGCCCTGCCAGTTCTCAGCCCTGGGCCAGTACCGGCTGCTCAATGCCAAGGTGTAAACACTGCATTATTAACACTACATACAGTCTGTGCACACGGCTATGTTTAATATACTCCACGTATGTCTACACGGAGGCGTTACTTTAGTGGGATTCTTTACATGGAGCCATACAATAGATTTATTGTTTCCCAGACAGTGAGCTCCAAAATCACCAGATGGGCAATTTGCTGCGTATAGTGTAATGTATGCTTACAAATGATGTTTAATGATGTCTTCCAGGGCCGGGAAACAAAACATTACTGTTTCTGAGGCTAAATATGCAGGCGGTGTCAGAACGCGGGAGTTAAAGAAGTAAAACCGTGAATTTTCTTGTTATTTTGTGCATATTTATCGGCTGTCAGGGAGTCTTGATGCCATGAAGCAGTTTCTCCGCTGTCATTAGAGTAATCCACAGCCCACACATGAGATAACTTATCAACCACTCAGTTTTTTATTTCAGGAAGTGAAAAACAAAAGTGAAGAGCAGCCGAGGCTTAAAGCTAATCCACCAAAATCTCTACCTGCGCAGGGCAGGCGCGTATCCCAGCATGCACTGCGTGAGAAGCAGGGTGCTCCCCAGACTATTTCAGTCCAACATGGGGCCGATGTACTTTAACAGACTCGCATCACTATTCACACATTCACAGGAAGTTCAGATCGTATGTAGCTCTGTTAAACACCAGGTTTCAGCCCAGCTGCCTGAATGTACTGTCGCCATTTTTATGTTCCTGCGAAACCACGAATACGTTAAAATCTGTACGTGTCATTTAACGTCCACGATAAAAGTATATGAGCTCCCTGTGACACCAGGAGGTGGCGAGGTGACAGCTCAGCGTGACGGCTGCTGTTTACCAGGTGGTTTTACAGTCATGTCGGCACATTTTTCAGCTGCGTTTGTGGTAATTCAAATCAAAACATTATATTTTAAAAACCCCAGTCAAATGCTTTTTGTGCCGTAAGCTAACCAGAGCGTACGCAACGTGTTGTCATGACATAAACATTTACAATTACAAGAAATGGAAGAATGCAGGTGCAACATTAAGAAATGTAGAAACATATTTGTGTGTGCAGAAATGTATCCTAGGATTGGATCGCTAAAGAAAACTTGTTTATAAGATTTGTTTGTTTTTTTGGTGAAAAAATATTGATATGATGATATTCATTTTGCCACCAAGCCACAGACCACTGCTCAAGTCTGTGTTACAGCATTTCTAAGCCTGAAAACAACCGGGTCCTTTTAGCGTCACGTCGGTATATTTTCCAGTCCTGTTTCTGGTAACAAACCCATTCATTATATGCTAAAATTATCTTTTTTTCCGATCCTAACAAAGTGTCTAAACCGACCCAGATCATGAACACAGTGTTGTGACAAGATACAGTTAAGAATAAACCAGAAAAAAACATTTACTCTGGTGACTGGGTCGTAGGTTTGGACCTCTGACAATAACAAACCTTACATCTTTTTAAAGGGGTTACTACAGTCCTCTTATCCAACATCCTTAGAAATAGTTAATTCTAAACTACATTACGCACATGCTTGAAATCCTGGAGCGACTACTTGTATGAGAAAAAATATATATTTACACAAAATAAGACGTCTGACAATCAGGCGGTCTGCTGCCTGACGCTGCTGCTGCTGCATGAATGAATCCCCTCCTGTGTGTATCTGTTGGTATTATGCAGCGTATGAGGAGCAGCTCGCTGTGTACAGGAATTATCAGCAGCAGCGAGCGATTACAGGAGTTGGTATCACCAGCAGCCAGGTCGAGTCGAGCACGCGGGTTTACAGTAATCTCAGCTGGGAGCAAATCAGAGGGTTTGTAGAGCGACGGAGGGGAAGTGTCAGTCATCAGGCGCGCCGCTTCACGCCAGCTGCACTTTGTGCTGCTCGTTTTCTCTGCGACTCTTAGAGGCGGCGGCGTTTCAGTCAGTTTGTTCAGAAACCACCTGAAATGTCACGTGATCGCTCGAAACTCCAACAAGGTGCCGAGCCACAAACTGGATTTTTAGTTTTAGTTTCTTTTTTTTTTTAATGATGCTCGCCCTCCTGCTGTCACATCTTTGTTCTCTGATCAAACTTTGATGCAGATGGAGTTTAAATCCAGCTTTAATGGCAGCAATGTTCGACTTTGATTATGTTTTAAACGAGAAAACGTAAAAGATTATCTTGAGATAACAAACACACTCTGGATCACTCAGAAACATTTAGTGCAGAGCTTGTTTCTCTTGGATAAACCCAGAATTATTAAATTAATTGACTATTATAGCAAAGTGAACACTATAGTTTCATTTCTGGAAATGAAATTTGATTTTGTATTCAAATATAAAGTCCAGAAATCAGCTCATGTGACCATTTCTCTGCTGAGTTTGTGAGTATTTCAGTTTGAATAACGCGACTTCCTGTCACTACAAGAATAAAAGTAAAAATAGAAATACAGTATGTAAAACTTTTTTAACTTCAATATGTGAATCAATACACTATCAAGTTATACATGTTAGTGAATAAACCATTTGAAGTATTCTACATACATCTTGACTCTTGCTGAAGTAATATATATGTTTTTTTAGCACATTGAAGTGGAGTATATTCTGAAAATATTTCAGTTAAAGTACATTTTATTACAATTCAGTGTTCTGTTTTTGCACGTGGGAATGAATCTGGTCTGGTTAGGTTTAGGAAAAGATCATGTTTGTGCTGCAAACAGCTGGAAATCATCCTCGATGTCAAAAATATACGAATGTTACGACTCTGCCACCTTCTGCTCCGTCACCCAACAACATGACCATCAGCTCATAAACGTGAAATGTTCACGTGACACGGAGCGTCTTGTAGAAATGTCGGATACGGTTCATAAAAAAAAAACCGTACAAATTCGACAGCAGGTTTCGCAGAAATGTTAAACGCCAACATTTTACTCTCCTGGTATGTTGCCGGCTCAGACAGAGAGAGAGAAAAAACTGGAAAAAATCTCCCGGAGTCTTAAATGTTGTTTCAGTTTGAGGATTTCAAAGCGGCGGTCTCTCCCTCTGCTCCCCCCCGACTCTCACCGTGAGCTTTATTTAGTACAGAAATGTCAATACTTACCTGTGGAGCTGATGAAGACAGTTAAAAGGAGCCTAGCTGAGGATCCTTGTCGGCGAGTTGTAAAACAGGTCACTCCATAAAGTGAAGTGTGTGATTAGAGAGGAGTAACCTCAGAGACTGGGAGGATGGAGCTGCGTCTTCCTCCGCCCGGCCAGAATCTCACACCAGCTGAGACCAGACAGCGCAGGCGTTTGATGAATGGGGACGATAGGTCGAGCTCGCCGTAACTATCGCCCGGATCTCCGCTGGGATCATGTGGGGTTGGAGAGTGAGAACTCGTAGAGGGGGAAGTGCGTCTCGTTGTCTCCTCTGGAGTCTCTGTAATGACAGAGATCTGAGCCGAGTTTGACAGAAGTTGCTCTGAGGTGAGATCATCATGAAATATTAAGACAACAGAGCTCGCGTCGGCGCGAGTCGGAGACAGACGGACATTTTAGGCAGAACGCGCTCCGTGTGAGGCCTTCACTTCCTCTCCTCTTTGAAAGCTCCATCTTTGTAATGGATGGCAGAGTCTCCGGGGAGTGTCTAGACTATGGTGGGAAAATCTAAATGGTCGGGGGGAAAAGCCACTCGCATCCTCGGTAGAGCGGCGGCGGCGTGGAGCGGGAGGAGGAGGAGGAGGAGGAGGAGGAGGAGGAGGAGGGGGGGGAGACAGGAAGAGCGGGTCCGCACCTCCGAGCAACGCCATCTTAACCCGACTTCCATTTTTCATCTGTAATTGAAGGAGATTCCTGGAAAGGAGTCGTGGGGATTATGTGTTGCCGAAATGCCCTCAGATTCTTATTTCCTACCTTGTTTCTAATCTCTCCCAACCTCAAGTGCCCTCAGCTCCAGACCATGATGCTCTCTGTCTACATCCACTCCACCCCCGCCTGTCTGGCCCTTCCCCTCCGCTCTCTCCCTCCTCTTCTCCTTCTCCTTCTTCTTCCTCTTTCCCCCTCCCTCGTCCCCCCTCAGTTATTTATGAACGGGACTTGAAATAGACTTTAGTATTTGATAAAAGCGTGATCCTTAATCCGAGTTGCCTGAGAAGTGCATTTCATTTTTATCCCCCCCCACAACCGCCACCGCCACCAGAGATTGATGGAGGAGCGAGGCGGGTTACCCACTCTGTGATTGCTAATGTAAATTCATTGGGTTCTGGTGGACATGTAGAAAGATATGGAGGTCTCGCATGTGCACGGTAATGCCACCAATAAGAGATTGTGTGTGTGTGTGTGTGTGTGTGTGTGTGTGTGTGTGTGTGTGTGTGTGTGTGTGTGTCTGTGTGTGCAAAATAATAGAGAGGCTGTATTGTGATGGGAAGAGGATGCGTGTCAGGGTTATATGATGCATGTGTTGATTTATTCTGGAATAAAGCGTTCTCTCTAAAACATCACAATATTTGCACACACACAAAAAAAATAAATAAATAAGAAAATCACTAATTGCGATTCCTTTAGTGCCTCCACCACGCCGCCCTCCACGCCGCCTCGCGTCTCGGCGTTCGCTCTCCTGAAGGAGGTGGGAAAAATAAAATGGGTGATAAATTTAAGATGACAGTTCCGCCATATGAACGAGGCCCCTCGTGTATCAATCCGCTCAAAGCCAGCTGCAGATTTAACTCGGCCTCCTTATGTGGCAATTACTGACGGGTAACATAACCTGAAAAATATCTGCTCTGTTCATTACGCCAATGTTCCTCTATAGCTGGCAAATGTTCTTTAGGATCCTACAGCAAATTAGCTCATCCCCCCAGGACGTCTTTTATTGGATGATCCAGCACTGGAGGACGCCGCAAAACCACTCGAGCTCTCCGCAGCCTGCCCCCGGTCGCCACAGGGTTAATATTTAAAAGGCGCGAGCTCCCAGTCGTGTATTGATGATATGTTTTGAAAATTGCTGAGGCAGGCTCATTGTTACAGTGCTGTCTAGAAGATAGCCAAGCCCTCCCTCCATCCTCCCTCCCTCCCTCCCTGGTTTCCCCTCCCCCTTTACAGCCGCCAGATGGAAAACACAGTAAAGCATGTAATGTAATATAGCTTGGCGCACAAAGGTGTTTCACACCAACTTCATCTGGCCTCTGATCTGCCACAGAAAGGGGTTTTTTTGTTGTTGTTGTACCAAACACAGCCCTGGTCACCAGCTCGTGGTCGGTCGGGGGTGAGAACAGAGAGATTACAAACATGGAGACAGAGAGAGAGACATAGAGAGAGAGAGACAGAGAGAGACAGAGAGAGACAGAGAGAGAGAGAGAGAGAGAGACAGAGAGAGAGAGAGACAGAGAGAGAGAGAGAGAGAGAGAGACAGAGAGAGAGAGAGACAGAGAGAGAGAGAGACAGAGAGAGACAGAGAGAGAGAGACAGAGAGAGAGAGAGAGACAGAGAGAGAGAGACAGAGAAAGACAGAGAGAGACAGAGAGAGAGAGAGAGAGAGAGAGACAGAGACAGAGAGAGAGAGACAGAGAGAGAGAGACAGAGAGAGACAGAGAGAGAGAGACAGAGAGAGACAGAGAGACAGAGAGAGAGAGACAGAGAGAGAGACAGAGAGAGAGACAGAGAGAGACAGAGAGAGACAGAGAGAGACAGAGAGAGAGAGAGAGAGAGAGAGAGAGAGAGAGAGAGAGAGAGACAGAGAGAGACAGAGAGAGAGAGAGAGAGAGAGAGAGAGAGAGGGACGTCAGCAGCTAAAAGCTAAAAGTAGAAAACAAGTGGAAAATAGGCTGTGCCTCCCAACTGCCTGTGGCATACTTTAAGGTTTTCTCTGAGACCCCTCCTCCTCTTTCTTCTTCTTCTCCTTCTTCTTCTTCAGCATTGTCTTCTTCTTCTCTTCAATGAACTAAAACTGCCACAACTTCAGTGCAACATCTCAGTCACAGAGAGAAGAAAGGGGAGCGATCCGTTAGCCCTCCACTATCACCAGCATCATCATCAACACGAGCCTCTTCCCCTCCCTCTCCCCCCCTCCTCCCCGCAGAGCTCTCCCAGCTTCCTGCCTCCCCCCTTCCTCCCTCGCCCCCCTCCTCCCCGGGACGCTGAATTTTACAGTACCGTCTGCAGGATCCCGGTTTGTTCGGCGCACTCCTCTATGCAGAGCAACACGGCTCGGGTGGAGGAACGCTGGAGGCAGCTGTCAAGCGCAGGCTGCTGCTGCTGCTGCTGCTCTAGTTGAGCCTCGGCGCTGTACCGACTGATTTCACATTCGCCAATAAGAGACGGCACAGGGGGGAGAGAGAGAGAGAGAGAGAGAGAGAGAGAGAGAGAGAGAGAGCAGAGAGAGACAGAGGGAGAGTCTCGAAGTGAGTGGTGTGGAGAGGCAAGTGGAGTGGAAGAGTGTCAAAAGAAAAAAGAGGTTACAACACCTCCCCAGCTCTCTTTTTTCCCTTTTTCTCTCGTCTTCTTGCCTTTTTTTTTTGCGTCCCCCCTCCTCCTCCCCTCCTCTCTCTCTCTTGTGTTGGCTCAAAGGAAGAGGAGGAAGAGACAGAAAAAGGGGGGTTTTTAAAAGAAAAAATAGTAACTGACGAGAGCGAAAGAAGAAGAAGAAGAAAGAAGAAAGAAGAAGAAAGAAGAAGAAGACGGGGGGGAAACCTGACGTGAAGCCTCAGTGGAAACAGGGACCAGTAAAGAGCTCTGTGGTCCAAAAGAACCGCTCGGACTCCTCCTGACTCCCACACTGGCTGGACTGGTCCCAGCGCTCGGCCCGTCTCTCCTCCGCCCGCCTGCCCACACCTGTCCCACTTCCACCATGATGATGTACTTTTGGGTGAGTACCGGAACCACAAAGTGTGGATCTGCTTTAGCGCTCGCACACCGCTCCGGCATGGGTGGAGAGCCGGTGTGTGTTTACAAGCGAGTGTGTGTGTGTGTGTGTGTGTGTGTGTCATATGCGTCAGAGCCCCCCTTTACAGTATATACAGTAAGAGTGTGTGTGCATGTGTGTGTGTGGCACCTCCCACATGCATGAACAGAGCTGATGGTTTTTCCACTTCCATGTGTTTTATTGATGCTGCAGCCAGATGCTACGGAGGCCTGCGCAGCGTCGCATTTATTCAGCCCTTTAACTGAGCGAGGAGGAGGCGGAGGATTGTTCCCCCCCCCCACCTCCTCACACTTAATACCCTCACAACTTATTGTTATTCAACTTCACAACTGACAGTCAAAACTACCCAGCATGCAGCATGTCTGCCATTTGAAACTGTGTCCCCCCCCCCACACACACTCCTCCGATTTTTAAAAACAAAAAAAACGCCGTCTGAGAAGCGAAGTGCTGCAGGGTCTTCCAGAGACACTTTGTATTTGTGATTTCTTCGTCTGTGTTTCAGTCGGTCACATATCCACGTCAGGCCTTCTATTTGTTTTTTGTTTTTTTCCCCTTTTCTGCCTTTTCATAAATTAAGCAGCATTAAAGTGCAGAATGAGGATGATTACAGATTGTTAACCAGAGCTGCTGATTAATTCTGTTTGAGATCATGTGTGATTAGTCAGATTGGTTTTGTCTCCTCCGTGGTTTTTTGTATTCTCACCACAACAATATACCCGCCCAGTGATCGCTTTTCGTTTCTGCATTCATACTCTCTCTCTCTCTCTCCCCCCATTTATTTTTCTTCTTTTTCATTTTTATATTTCTCACTAATGCACACTGCAGATCATTTTAATCCTCCCACCGTCGTGGCTAACGTGTGCTTTGCACCTTCGCAAGGAAGCACAAAGTAAATGAAATTATTTTCCAATGCATCACATATTTTTTTCCAGAACTGCCACAGTAAACAGTTCGAGGCTGTAATGCAGTTACAGATGTGTCTCCTGCAGACGGTGTGTGTGTGTGTGTGTGTGTGCAGATATTGATCTCCAGTTCAGATTTCTGGGGAGAGAGCATCTTTTTTGGGGGAGGCTGGATGGAAGGAAAGTTATTTTACGTGGATGACTCCATTACGTGACTTAATACCTGAACCGCAATTCTTTTTTTTTTTTATTATTATTATTAAAGCGTGGAAGTGAGAGCAAAACATGAATAACAAAAAACCCACTTTAAGCGTGCCATGAATGAAACAGCGCCGTATTGATCCCGAGCTCAGATTTCTGGAGAGAGAGGATGTTTGGGGGCCGAAGAGTCGAGCACAAGAAAAAAGTTTTAGCTTTTTGTGTTTCCGAGTCGAGTGGAAGTGACAGGAAGGTGTTTCATTTCCAAATTGTGTCATAACTTGAGGAAAGTAATCCAGTGTGTGTGTGTGTGTGTGTGTGTGTGTGTGTGTGTGTGTGTGGAGGCCTCAGTCTAACAGAGGCCTTGCTGATGCCTCCTGGGTGTCGGTGCTGATCCGAGCCCGGCTCGTCACTGTCTTCTGGTCCTCTTTGAAGGTGTAGCTCACCTCTCCTCCTCCTCCGGTTTCATCACTAATAGACCCTGCGGCCGGTCGGAGCGATGGCCACACACAGGTGGAGGCGGGAGCAGTTTACAGCCCCGCAGGCTCGTCGGTGCGACGCTGGGCCTCGACTGAAGCGAGGCTCAAGAGCCGCTGCCTCTGTTTGCTCTGTGCGCTTCTGAGCGGATCCATTATTGTGGCAAAAAAACACTTTCACGTTCTATTTGCTTCAGAAGAATCATTCTGCTGTGAGATATAATTCAATATGTGACTCCTTGTTTTTGTATCATTTCCTTTCTAAAACTCCACAATCGATAATTATTTAGCATCAGATTTCTCATTTTCTAAACGATCGCAGACGACAAATGTCCCAAAAAAACATTTCCGCACTGAGAAACTGGATGTTGTTGTTTTACGCCATTTTGTGTCCAGGACAGTTACAGCTGATAGTTACTGTATGTAGACAGATCAGATCAGACCAGAGATGTGTACGTTTATATTATAGACTGATCAGTAACGTCATATATAAAGATAAACCTCTTCACTCTTTCACATGTGGTGTTTATGACTGTTTCCATATGTCCAGTGAGGCTGTACGATGTCCTGATCACCAGCTGGTAGATCTCCAGCGTCTCAGCCGCAGTTACACTTCATTTCTATCCGTGTGTGTCGCCGTGTGTCATTTTGAGACGAGGCATCACACATTCAAAATGGCGGCTGCACCAAGAACCTCTGGATTTACAGTTAGCAGACAGTTAAAGCTGCTTTTCACAACCAAATAGTCGTTTTTGTTCAGTTTTCTTTGCCAAACAAGCAGTTTAAAGATGCCGTCAAGGGTCGAGAATACTGTGACTGGGCGTTTTTGACACTCACATGATTTGTAGATGGAATAATCGATGAAATAATCATTAACATTTACAAAGAAGGACAGCGTTTGTTAACTGAAGCCCTAAAGTGTGAAAATATATATATATAAAACATTACAGTGATGTAAAAATGCTGAAACTATTATTATGATCAGGAGAAAATAAACCAAAAACTAGTTAAATGTATCGTTATTAATCAATAAAATATGCCAAATACTATACTCAGTATATGAATCTGCACTTTTCTATTACATTTAATTTAATTTCTTCAGGTTTTGGATTGTAATAGTAGCAGATCGTAGTTGGTACTGATCAGCTCTCTCAGTTCAGTTCCCCACAGTGTGGACCAGAAAGTTCTGATCTAACTATCAAAGCAAGCAATTTGAAAGCAAAGCAGGGGGGTGTCAGGAGATTATGAAGGAACTTCTTCATAATTCTCTGACACGATGATTGAACTATGCATTAATTAAACTGAAAAATAATCAGAAAACAGATTAACAGACAATGAAAAAGTTAATGATCCTCGGTGCCCCGAGGTAATAACGCAGGCAGTGACATAACTTTGTTTTCAGCTGCCGCGAAATAGAAAAAAAAAGCCGGAGTGTGCAGGTGTGAGGCGATCGAGAGACGACTTCAGCGTCACGTGACGAAACAGGAAGTGGAGTTACAGAAATGTGAACGTCTCGATGTTGTTGTTGGGCAACACGGACTGGAAGAGTCACGTGTGGTTCGTGAGAACAGAAACATCACAACCGGTGTGTGATCAATGATTTACCACCCATCCCTGCTATCGATAGTGTGTGTCCATGTGTGTGTGTGTGTGTGTGCATTCGTCGGCCAGCGTTTAGCTGCGAGAGCAGGGTGGGACCGCCTCCTGTTTGAACTGCAGGTGGTGAGCATTACCTGCGGTCCCTCCGGAGGCCTGTCAGCCGTGCATCAGTCTGGGGAACCTGCAAGCTCCCCTCATTAGAATATTTATTCACCAAGCAGATGTTCTTATCCAGGGCAATTACCTTTGGCTTACATTTCCCTATTGCCCACTGATATAGATGAATGTGTATACAAAGACGTCCCAGGTTATGCATGGGGCCCCTGGGTGCCACCCACCTCACTCCCCCCATATGCACGGTGGGCGAAAGCCAGCGAGCGTCTGGTCTGCCACACAGAAAACCCAAAGCCAACCTCAACTGCGCCGTGGTAATTGGAGGAAGTGGAGGCGACATCTCCTGCGATGGCCACACAGTGATGGAGAGACGGCCTGTATATCATTCTCTCCACCCGGCTGTTCCTTTGCATTAGAGACAGAGAGAAAAAGGGAAGAAGCATGGAGTGGAGAAACCATGCATGCTTCTGTCCTCCCCTCAGTGTGATGAATAATTTAGCAGTGCAGGGCCCTCGCTGTCGAGTAGAGATGGTGGTAATGGGGAGACTGGATATATACGGCATGGCAAGGAGCAATGGTTTACGTTAGACTTCCCCAACCAACGCACTCAAGTGTGCCGCAGGCTGCTCACATGGAGTGTTTTGGCCTGCGTTAATGCTTTGTTTTTTATCTGTGCGGGGAAAAAAAAAAAATAAAAACCCGACAGAGACGTCCACGAGCAGTGGCTTAAAAATCAGGAAGGAGCCGGTTTGAGGCTTTTGGAGCGGCGGTCATTAGTGGAGTGGATTCCCTTTAGGCACACGTTCAATCAAAGCTGCTGTGGTCTGGTCGTATATGGTGCATTATACTGCAAATTGTATCAGTAGGTTAGATTTTCTTCCCGAGATGAAGAATGGCCCGGAGCGCTGCTACATCTGCACGCTGTGCATATATACGTTCAGCATGTGTTGTGGTTACAATGCATGCATATGTGTTCTGAGCCTCTGGTGAGACATTACACACCCACTCGCAGGCGTTTGCAGTCTAACCGGCGGAGGATGTTGAAATTCATGGCGGACGGTGTGTTGGAGGCAGAGCTGATCAGCCATTCCGGGCGGGAGGGCAGCGAGTCCAGGCCGCCGGTTTCATATTGCAAGATGAAGTGCTTGCGATCGTTTGTTAATGTATTAATTGATCTGTGTCCTCAGACGGGCGAATCAGGAGTAGTGTCACGTAGACTCTTTAGTACTCCCCGAGACGCCTTCATTAGCTGCTGCTGGCCGGCTCTCCACCCCCATTACAGGACGGCGTTGCCACACACTTTACCTGACTGCTGTAATAACTTTAGACATTTCTATCTCCCCGGCAAGTCCTCCGACAGCCAGAACGGTTTGGGGGCTTAACATCAAATGTGAGGCGCTTCTTTGAAAGGCTTATACTGCAGGTGATTCACTCCGGGGCGTCACGTGGCCTTGTTTTGTCTGCGAGTTGTTGCTCTCCTTTCCTTACAAGTTTCAGTAACGGGCTGTTGCAATCAAGTCATTAACTTCCAGCTCAATGTTTTATAATCTGGAAGGCACACAAGGCCTTTGTAGCAGCGCTGTTACATCAGCTCCGCTACAAAGCCGAGCTAAGGAAGCAAGAGGAGCCGCTACATCCAGGAAACGTGTTATCTGCTAAACCCGCTAATACCGATCAGATTCCAGCGACTTCATCGGGCCGTGAATGTTTGAGATTTCTCCAGTTTGAATCAGAGAGCAGAGACGATCAATTCACGAAGAGAAGAGTGATAAAGTATATTTTATAAATTAAAAAAAAAAAAAAAAACCCAGGCCCCACCCTTCGAGCTCTGCGGGATCATTAGCAATCAGAAGCTTAGCGCTACTAGTAACAATAATTCTGTCAGCTCTTGGTCTGCGGCCCCTCGGGGCTAATGGGTCTAGAGCCCGGCTAATTGTGATTAGGGCTCTGACAGCAGGTTTTACTTGCAGGATTTTCACACCACAGTCCTCTTTGATATTAGCCGCACAGCTGATAAAGAGATTAGATACAGGAGGAGAGAGAGAGGATGGAGAGGAGAGAGGGAGGGAGGGAGGGAGGGAAGGGAAGGATGGAGGAGGTGGTGGAGGGGGGGAGGTGTTCTTAAACTACAGAAAGACACCTACACGGGGGAAATCACTGGCGAGTTTAGCAGAGGAAAATAGATCCGGACGCAGTAAAAGCCTTGCGCTCGCTTATTGCACCTGCTATCATTAGCGCTTTTGTACACATGGTCAGCCTCCCAGGGAAAAGTCATTATCCAGCTGTGCCGTTATTTTTCTGCTGTTTTCTCCTAGTGGAGTGTGACTTCAGGGCTATAGCCAGCGCACCATTTAATGCCTCCAACACAATAAAGGACTCTAGCCTTAATGATGTGGGATTGGATGGCCATGCCTCAGGTTGTCCAGGGGGCTTGTGAGCTGTTACTACGAGCGGCCATTTTGCCTCGCCCCGCTTGCCGAGTCTCTCCGTGTCAATTCGGCTCCAGCCATTCCAGAGGAGGCAGAAATAAAATAAAAAAAGAAAGAAAAATCGGATTTAATGATTAACGGCGGCGGCGTTGTTTAAAAGGCTCCTCTCTCGCTCGGCTCGGCTCGGCTCGGCTCGCTCTCTCCGGGAGAACGAGGGAGTGAAGGAGTGCAGCCTTCAGCGGAGCAACAGTGAGGGAGCGGAGGAGCTGCTGGTGGAGTTGTAGGATGGAAAGTTGCCAGCGCATCGCCAACTTGCCAGAACACGAGGTGATATTGTCTGTTTCTCGCTCGTGACTGATGCGAACAAACCCGGATGAGTGAATCACACTCGGAGAGGGACGTGTGATTATGCAGAATAATGTTTTAGACTAAAGTGAAGCAGACATCTTTTTTTTTTTTTCTTTTTGGGAAGAATTAATTATTAAATGGACGGTTCCTCAGACAAGCAATGAAACAAGGACCTAAAAAAAAACTGGAGCAAAGGTTCAAAGCCGCACATTTGGTTTCCGTTAGGCGCTGACAGTGGGACTCGCAGTGAGTTTCCGGATCAGTACCATGTGTCATTTAAGCCTGGGAGGAGCAGAAACACACACTTCTTGGCAATTTCAGCTCTATGGCCTAAAATGCCCCCTTCAGCTGATTCTAAAGAAAGAAACCGCTTCTCTCAGCACTGATTCATTTGCAGAAGTTTGCTCTTCCAGCTCCAGAACGTACTTCGAACAGAAGTATCTGTTAAAGTGAGCATCCCCTCCTCAGCCCCCCGTTTGCCAAATGCCATTTCCCTCGTAATTATTTTCCTTCAGTCTTATTTATTTATTTCCACTTTCTGCGGTTGGCCTGTTGCGTTTGCCAGTAACTCCAGAAGTCTCTCATGGCAGTCCTTCATCCTCCTCGGCAGCGTTGCAGCAGAAGGCGTGTGCATTGCTAACACGCCTGTGCCATAGATATGCCCTGAAGTGTCAGCTCTCACATAAGGAAAAGATTGGAGGAGAGGCCCCTGTGAGAACGGCAGCAACATATCCACTGGCAACCTGCCACGCATGATAAGAAAACCACTCCTGCCCTCTCTCCTCTCCGTCTCTCTCTCCGTCTCTCTCTCCCTCTCGCTGCAGAGCAACAAATGTAATTTCCACTTTTTTTTTTTTTTTTTTTACACTCCGTTATTCAAATAGAATCATCAAGTCGCACTCATTAAAATGCAGAAACAAAAAAGAAAAAAAAATAGTTGGCAGGAGCTTCTGTCGCCGTTGTAATATCTCTCTCGCAAAGTGTTTATTTGCAGCTTTATTTTAGCCGTGAAACTCGTAGAAAGGTAGGAAAAAAAAAAACAGAAACACAAAAACGCATTACTCAACGGAAAACACAACAGAAAGCGCCGCGAACGATGACAAAATGCTGCGAGTAGTGATCGATTCCAAGAAGTGAAAAAAAAAGTTGAGACGCTGTGGTTCTTCACAATGAGTGTTTATTTACAAAAACAATAAAGTTTATTAGTTTGAATGTTACGCTCCTCATGTTCTGGATGTGCAACACGTTGAACTCTGCCTCATCGGGAAACTTTCCTTACATTATACAAACAAATGATATAATCTGGAGCCCCCACGCTCCGTCCTATCTGCATTAAAATATTCACATTTACACATATTTGCATGCGTTAATGTGCGGCGTACGCAGAGAGCCGGTCTCAGCGGTCGGAGCCGATACATGTTTTATGAAACACAAATCAAAAAACAAGCTGCACGTGATGTAAACGAGGCGTTCTGGTCATTTCCAGAGTGTCGGGAGGAGAACAACCTGCAGTGCTGCACACGGTGCATCGCTGATCCGCTGACTCCAGCGTTTTTACCCCCAATAAAAAAAGATAAGTAATGCGTTCAATATGTATCCACCAGAGTTTCAGTTTGCAGGAAAAAAAAACTATACTGTCTTCATATTAAGAAAGAAAATACAATTAAACACAAGCGAAGAGAAGAAGAAGTGAACGATAAAGACGTCGCAGACTGAGTGCTGCAGTCAGCACGGGCGAACCGCCGTCTCTGGAATCCACTCGCAAGCATTTACTCGTATTAATGTTTATTAAAGCTGCCGCGAGCATCATTCTCTTATTAAAGTGAGTGTTAAACAGCTGCATGCGCAGGTATCCCTGCCCACTTCATCCAATCAGGACAGAGAGTTCCAGAACGAGTCGCTTCTGTCGGCTCAGCAGCGGCGTCACGACAGGACGGAAACAACTCCAGAATAAAATCACAGAACGATGAAGTGAAGGTGATGGTGGAGAGTAACTGAGTACATTTACTCATCTACAGCTTAGAGGTACTTAAACGCATCGTCTCATCGATTCTGTGACACATAAGATTTCCAAATGATCCGAGAGAAAACTGAAGAGACATTCTGACTTTCTTCCTCATTTTATACTCACACATATTATCATTTCAGATTATGATTCAGATTATTAATACCTAATATAAATCAACTAATAAATAACAATATATTGTTAGAAGATTAAGACACCCAGCAGGATGTAAAGCAGGAAAAACTATCTCCACCTGTAACAGGCCAGTCTGATCAATGAGTACTTTTACTTTAACTACTTGGGTTGGGAGGATTACTTCAAAAATGTTCTCTGTTACAGTTAATAATTACTTGTTAATAATGTAGTCAGCATGTAATTATTGTGTTATTTAGTCTTAATAACAAGAGTTTTTAATCCTGTTAGTAATTTCTTTCAATGTGTCTGTCTTTTTTGTATGTCACAATATTTTTTATATTGTATTATTGTTATTTTATCTTAAATTAGAGTTCATCTGCATCACAGGTGTGAACAGTAAAGACAGAAAGTCGAGCTTCATGTGAAAATCCTCAAATGTAGCTGCAAAAATCACGAAAAACCAAATAAAAACAAGCCTTTTCGTTTCCACTCGTCCACTCTGGATCCTTTTCATACATGTGTTTATCTTTACAGCTGCACAGACTCCATTCAAAGCTTGTTATATACTCTTCTCAATCAATCCCTGCGAGTATAAACCCCTCTGTCACGTAAAAAAAGGGGGGTTAAGAAACAGTGTGGCACACAGGCCGTAAAATTAATGGCAGGAGAGTGACATTAGTGTTATAGGTTATTGACCGATTTCATGGAATTTATGACCCTAATCGAGAGGCGGTGTCAAAGGGAATGAAGCAAATAAGAGTGGCGCTGACAGCCGGCGCCGCGCTGCGACCACTGGACACGCCACAATTTGAGCCTGCCCAGTAAATTGTGACCGGGACTTTATACGTCTCGGCGGGGGCCACGCTCGCTCCGGCTGCCAGGGGTCCAGAGGCCGCGGCCCCGAGCCTACCTCCATCCCTGCAGGTCAGCCGGTGATGAGAAACGCTGCTTCATCTCACCTCATGTCAGGCTCGGCCTCTCCCGGTGTCAGCCGCCATCCCCCCCTCCGTGTGTGTGTGTGTGTGTGTGTGTGTGTGTGTGTGTGTGTGTTTACGTGCATCATGTGTGCACGCTCCTGTCACCCTGTTGGCTGGCGGAGGGGGGATGTGAGGCGAGGTGTTCGTTCTCATGTTGTTTTCATGATCATTATATAACCTGCTGTATGTTTGGAGCTGCCGGAGTCTGTTGCTGTGCCCGGTGCGAGCCGGTCAGAGCGGCGGCTGCTTAAAGCTCCACTAGAAACGGAAATATTCAGCAGCGTGCAAAGGGCCAGCCCGTAAAGATGACTGAACTCCTGCTGATAAATAATTCTCACTTAAAACGCTGTATAATGTGACACGGGTGTCACTTTATCCCCCATATACTGTATATATGTATGTATATATATATATATATAAATATATACTGTATATATATATATATATATATATATATATATATATATATATATATATATATATATATGTATGTATATATATATATATATAAATATATATATAAATATATATAAATAAATATCACGCGGGTGTGGCCAAAGACATCCACACAGCAACTGTTGGTCTTTTTAACCGTATTTAGTTTTGTTTGTTTTAATCTTCAATGCTCGACCAGAACTCTAAATCATTGTGTTTCATATGCTGCATTTAAATCTTATTGTGTGCTTCTCAAATCCCAGAAAATGATTAAATGCTGATGTTTGTTAGCTGGACACAAGATGCCTCCTGCTTCACTGTGACGTCCAGGAGCCTTCAGGTGTTCGTGTCACACTTTGTGTTTGTGTTGAGTATCGTCCCAGGTTTGGTGTCATCGTGACGTGCAACAATAAAAGCTGCATCACAACCTTTTTTTGCATCTTGATACAAATGCAGAAACAGCTCCTGTTTTCAGCGACTAATCTACGAGAAGTCTGTGTGATATCACCTTGTTGAGTCTGATGTGAGGGATGTTGGATTCATGGGAGTTTGCAGCCTGTGAGTGACGTCCAGGCTCTGCACTCGCAGCAAACTGCAAACATTTTTTGATTAATTTATCAACCGCAGCAGGGCTGGATAAAAAATGTTCTCCCCTAATAAATCAGCCCAATCATTTCTAGAAGGATTAATTATTTTGAAACAGAGCTGCTCAAGTAATCTGGAGGAAATTCATATTGTGGGGAAAAAAACAAAATGTCAGTATTTCCCTGAATACTGCAGCGATAACGCCGATCACGCTCGATGGCCCCGCCTCTTTAAAAACGCACCGTTTCAATGAACTCAGAGAACATTTACACTTTGAGCCTTCTGGTTTTAAACTCTGCACAGTGAAGCTCAAACATCCAGAAGAAATAAAAACTCTTCTGTGACTGCAGGGAACTCTGACGCTCACGTGACCCGCTGAGTTCTGATCAGAAACGGTTTTCTTGAGTCTGCTCGTCAGGTGCGGCGCTAAATACAGGCGAGGAATTAATATTTAAATCAGGCTCGCTTTGCCCAAAGACGCTTCCATTCATCTAAAAATAGCAGCTGACATTATCTCGTTGTCAACAACTTGTCTCGGACCCTCCGGACGAGCTGTGTGAGGACGGTCAGCGGCGCCGCGGCCCGTTCTGCTCCGGCACTCTGTGGCTTTTTGTCTGTGCAGCACACTAACCTGCTTAAAATCCCTTTAGTGTGGTTCTGACATGCTGTGCTATCACAGCGCGGCCCGTGCTGAATGTATAGAGCCATTCAGACACTGTGCAGAGCGGAATGAGTTTTATCCAGCGGTTGACGATTGAATGTAATGGCGCTCTCTCCGGGGAGCAGAGAGTTTTTCTATCCACTGATGTTGGCGCTGATACGATGCAGCGCTCGCTCCGGCGCCGCTGAGGAACAGCTCGGCCTCGGATGTTTTAAATTATGCATTTTCATGACTAGAATATGGGGAAGACTGCGTGCCACTTCTGGATGTTTACATTAAACAAAACGGACACAATGTCTCAGAGCGTTACGTAACCCATGATGCACCAGTGTTGCTTCTGTTGCTGCCATCACATGAAACCACGAGGAGGATGAAAAGTTGTTTCGCTTTGGTGCAAAAACGCACGAGCGTCACATAAACAACGCTGATGGTTTTACAGCTGACGACTGACGTGCGATGAGAATTAATATCTACTGTATGAACGTCATTGTTTGTGCTCTGAGGGCTTCATGACAGCTTAATCCCAAGACGCAACGCAGACAAACAGAAAATAAATTCCTCGGCGGCGCTGATTGATGACGCGCCGACAGACGGGACGCCGTTTTTCATATCGCGATGAACATACAACGCGAGGACGACCCCCCCCCCGTCCTCATCGTCAGCCACGCCGCCGGTATTTGACAGAGAGCACAGTTGTATGCTTTTTAATTAAAAAGAAAAATTCAATAACCTTATCAAGACTTGCCATTTTAGTTTGAGACGTATCGATCGTCGCGTTCAGTTATGCAGATCCGCAGCTTTTCATCTTCTGGGCAATTCTGCGTGTCGGCCCTGTGGTTACTGAAAAGATCTCATTTCAGAAAATCTATTTCATATATTATTCAGGTTATGTTTAGTTCAGCTTACAATACAATATTCAAATATGTTGTCAGGCCGTGTGGAGTGTGTCTTAATATCAGAGGGCGGCAGATTGGAGGTTAAAAACCGAGTCGAGCCGGAGCAGAACAGCAGCGAGATGGAAACACTTGTTCCTGTGGAATAACATGAAACGCGAGTTGGCGAAGAGTGTGTGAAGGTGAGTTCTTGTCACCGGAGACTCGGGACAAGATGGACAAACACCCGCGAGTGAGAGGAGGGAAACTGTGCCGCTGATGATCCGTCGCAGCAGGAGGCTAATTGCCCACACACCTCTGCGCATCTCGCTCCTCTTCTGTTTTGTTCAATACGTCTGCTAATGGAATTAAAAACATGTTGCCAGGGGTCTTTGCAATTTAGAAAATAAGTCCATTAAGTTCATTAATTTAATAATGGGCAATAATAATGAATAAAAAGTATTGCTCAATTAGAGGGAGGAGGGGGGGAAGCGTACGGTTGGCTGTTTCACATTCATTCGAAATCACCTCAGTGTGCAATAGCTTAATGAGATTATAATGGAATTGATATCACATAGGTAGTGAATTAAACCGTTACCAGAGAAGCCATTAGGAATGAAATTCTAATCCTGAAACACTTGTCACAGCTAAAATAGGCTTCTACTTTTGTTATTAGCGTCAGTAGAAGTGATGAGGAATCAAACGAGAACACAGTCTGAAGGTGAGTCCGTGCCGCCACCATCACCGCCGCCGCTGCTGATGATGATGATGACGGAATAAAGTGATTTTCCTGGATGTGTGTTAATAGCCGTGAATGTCAGGCGGTCCCTCAGTATTTGTTTGCTATTGTATCACGGGGCTGTATTGGTGGCATCGGCCCCCGTTGATCCCCATCAGCGGCCCGCCTCCTCACGTTTCATAGCCCAGTGTTTCCAGACCGGCAAAGCTGCTGAGGACTTCAGTTAAAATTACACAGACAAGCACATTCATAGTAATCTAAAAAGGTCAGGATAAATTACACTGCTTATTTCAGTGAAAAAGGCCGGTAATGTGATCTGCTGCGAGTAGTTTTTCATGCCTCCTCCTCCTCCTCCTCCTCCTCGCCGCCGTTACGGCCGCAAAGATTTGACTCTTTGACTTTTACACGCTCGACACTTGATGTCAATTTACTGTCTCGGTTTTAAGACCAGGAGGGACTCGGACGGGATGAACTTTTCCTCTTTTCATCAGGATATTACAATAATTTGAGGTGTTTTATATTCATAATGGCTTTTTTACAGGAACACTTAAAATAATGTGTGGTCGGAGGATGTTGTTAAAATCAGAAATAGATTGGTTCATAATTTAACTTTTCATTTAACGCGGCCGCGCTGATACACCTTGTAAATCCACGTTATCAGCAAGTTTGTGCGGCTTCGGCGAGGCAAGCATGTCAAAATGTATTATTAGTGTCAGTCTTAATGTACTATATATAATGTATAATGTGCTATATATAACAGATTCAATCAAAAAAAAGAAAAAAATGAGATCTGTGCTGTTTGAAAAATGTGCAAACAAGAAATTAATCAGAAAAAAAAGAGAGAGTGGAAGAATTTAGAGGAGTTTGTAGCGGAGCTGTCGTGCCCTTGGCTCACAAACTGAGCCTCGGTCTGTTTTATGTTGGAGAAACAGTTCAATAAAAATGATTCAGATTGTTATTCCGCTCCAGACATGGAAATATTGTGTTTTCAGATCTTGTGGCTGCGCTTCAGATTCACAGCGAGCCGTCCGTCTGTAAACAGGCAGGAAATACAACCCAAACATCCAGGTGTGTCCTGAACGCACCTCACACACACACACACACACACACACACACACACACACACACACACACACACACACACAGCAGCTGCAGGGATTCATCGATCCATCGATCAGAAGAGACAGAAAGAAAATCATCTGCAACCATTCTGATCACTGTTTCAGTCAGATTCCAGCTTCTGAAATGAGAGAATTTACTGTTTTTTTCTTGAGGAGTTGTTGAGTTTTGGATGGTTGGTTGGAAGAAATTCAGCTTCTGGTACTGATTTTATGAAATCTGTTTCAACCAAACATTATAAAAGTCCCCGTCTCTGGCTGCAACCTGGTGTTTTCCTTCCATGTAAGAGACAGCCAATCACAGGCACTATTAGATCTGGTCTTAACGAGCATGCTGCGTTCTCATTGGCTGATGAGAATAACTGTTTCGGCCTTTGGTATCGTATCGAGGCAACGTGAGGCAAAAGTTTGACACTAAGCTCTCGGATTAAGTGACATATTTTACAGATATTTCACGTTGTAGTCGGTGCAGATCAATAACAGCACGGAACAGCTGATCAGCTGCACAGTTAACACACAGTCAACCCAACAGGTGCAGTCAGTTTGTGTTAAACAAGCGTTTTGGGTGAATTTTGTGCAGAATCACTGCTGTGATCGGAGCTTTAATGATTTTAAGGAACTTCTTGTTCAGTTCTTTATGCGTTTCTGTCGTTTTTTAATAACCGCAGACATCTAACAGGCTTGTTCTTTGATGAATTCAGTGTTTTCTTGATGCCTAGTTATTGTTTTATTACTCTTGTGTTAACTGGGGCTGTTTACAGCGAGTGTTCAGGTGGTTGGTTTGTCATCCCCGCCTCAAACACCGACACTTCGGGTTGGTTCAGTCAGTGTTTGGCGAGCTGGGAATGAAACTCAACAACCACATCACAAGTTTTCTTACACCCCTTAAAATCAGGAGCAGCGGGTTCTGGAGGATTCTGGAGGGTTTGGACCCCCCGGTCAGGAACCAGCGGACGAAACGATAAATAGTGAAAAAAAATAATCTGCAGAATAATTTATAAAGACTGGAATCATGACGGTCGTACGTACCACACACGGAGCGCTGCACTCTGCAAACTGACGGTTTTATTTCCTCATCCTGGACCACCGTGGTTTAAAAAAAAAATAAAAACGAAGAAGAAGAAGAAGTCAAATGAGGATTCTGGGTGATGTGAGAGGAGAGGAGCCGGGAGATGACAGCACTGAGCATCTTAAAAAAAAAAAAAAAAAAGAATGAAAGGAATTAATCAGTAAGATATGGTTGTCTGCAATATGAAAATAGGCTGGTGTGTGTCTGTGTGTGTGTGTGTGTGTGTGTGTGTGTGTGTGTGTGGCTGAGACAAATGGAGCTTTAACAGAAGAAGAAGACAGAAATGAAGGCACTGTTTGACAAAACGAGACGAAGAAACGAGGAAAGTCCCGCGTATACATACTGCACTTAATCCTGAGCAAAGCTTGTATACGCTCGCGCTGTATGTGCGCGCATATGGGCCAACATGTGTGCGTGTGCTTAATTAATATTTAAGCCACCTTCAGCATACCCTGGAAAGGAAGTAAAGGGGATTGTGTTCTCATGGATCCTTTAATCCTCTGAATTAGCAGTTTAATAACAAGAAGCCATTTGTAGATTAGTAAGATCAAGCTTCCGAGACGTGCTTGTGTACAATCTACTTAAACGCTTTGATTTTTTGATGTCGGGAAGAAGAAAAATTCCCTTCACACATCATCCTGCGTCTACAGCGAGAGAGAGAGAGCAGCTGTATGTATGGCTGCGACAGGAGGAAGGAAGGTACGACTCTGTTGTATTCTGGATTCTTGTGCAGAAACGATTAGCAGAGGATGTTAATCAACAGGAAACTCACTGATGAGGCAGAAACGCCACAATACGTCTCTCTGTGCTTCCTGCTTTGATCAGCTCCTGTTGGATTAGGTGTAGTTGGCAGTAAATATCAGAATTACTTATGAAGAATAACTCAGAATGTTTGAGGTTGTTGGGTTTATATTGTCTCTGCCGCTGCAGCCGTGCAGGGAAATGTATGCACCCGGGCAACAGATGCAGGAACATAAGTCTGGTTTTATGTCTTCTGCTGCATTGTTCCCGGTGTTATTGCGTTTTTACATTTTTGCTCTGTACGTTTCCGCTGCTCTCGCACTCTCACTGTCGCAGTTAGTTCTCACAGTATCGTGTCGACGTAATCTCCACAACTAGTGTCGATGAGAACGTGTGGCTTTTTTTTTTTTTACATGTCTAAAAGCGTTTTTCTTGATTAACACATTGAACGCTAAATTGTTCTTAATTAGAAGCACTTCACACGTGAAACTCTGGATGCATCTCTTCGGTCTTTATGTGGGAAAAAAGAGGGAGAGGAAAACAAAACAAAACACAAACGCACCAACTTGTCGAAGACGTTGCCAGATGAGAAGAGATGGGTGTAAATTCAAATCATGACATAATTTAAAGCGAGCTGTTGCAGCTCTGATGCACTGAAGGTGGCGTCCATCAGTCTGATAATCTAATAAACACCTTACTGCACCCAACACCACGACTGGAGGCCCGTTAACTCTCTGCATGGAAACAGTGAACACCGCACGATAAGCTAATCAAATAAAAACTTACTGGACTTCAACAAAGTTTGATCTCTTCTCTCTGGACGACGACAGATCAGCTGATGAATCCCGTTCATTGCTTTAGCCGACGCAGAGCATGACTGGCAGGAAAAAAGGTCACTCAGGATCCATATTTTACTTTCCTAATCATTTATCGAGAAATGACTCAAGTCAACTATAAATATAAGACGTCACAAAATGGTCAAATAATAAATATTTGTTGCGGAAAAGTTATCAAACAAACATAATAGTGTTAAATCTGGTAATACTGATTCTGTTTAAGAAGTTAAAATGGAATTATGTTCATTCATTCATTCAATTTGAACTTATTCAAGCTTTTAGTGGAAATGTAAATAAATATATTTGATTTCTGAGTGTTGGTCAGACAAAACTCTCAATTTAAAGATGGATTTTTGTCACTTGGGAACAAAGTTTTCACACAATCTCTGACACGCCTTAAAAAAAAAAAAAAAAATCCTCGTCAATATCTAGTTAAAGGTGCCATGTGGAGTTTTTATGATCAGGTCTCTGTTTTTTATTTGTATTCCACTTTGATTACCCATCATGCTGACGTATCGTAGAAACGCAGCGATGCACCGACAGTGGTGGAACCAGGCTGCAAACAATACACGATTGAAAACCTCAAATAAATGTGTTTTTGTGAAGAAAATCCAGAATGCTGACAAAATAATTTCCACCGAGCACCTTTAAACTGATCGTTACTTTCCTACCTTTCAGTGATAAGTGCAGGAGTGACTTTTATTTTGAAATCTTTGCTCAAAGAGCCGACATCTGCAACTTCCTGTCCTTGCAGAACCAAAGTGATGAGCTGATTAATCAGAAAAATAATAATATGGCAGAAAATAATTAGTTGTTTTGGATGTGAAGCAGGTCGGAGTGTCCAGCGTCGGTAGGCTGCAGGTTTATCTTTACGACCTCTCGTACAGTCGCTAATAAAACAGTCTGAAAAACCTTCGATCAATTTTATGTCTTTGGACTTTTCATTTAATTGTCCGATAGATTTTTCTGGAGTAAATTAAGTCATCGTTTTAAAAGCCCAAAGCGTCCTGGAGTGATTCCCTCCTGCTGAATATGTGGGAGTGATAAATAACTGATAGAAGAAGGAAAAAAAAAAAAAAAAGTTTTACTGTTTCACAATCATCTTATTTATGCGTTTCATTCTTGTTCATCACGACTGCAGCGTCTGATTAGAGTTTAAACCAATCAGAAGCCGGAACAGGTCTCACCTGCCTGCTGTGTGCACATACAGAGTGTGTGTATGTTTGTGTGTCTGTGACTGGTTGTTTCTGTGTGTGTGTGTTCAAAGTGTTGCAGTGTTTTGCATCAACACAGCCGCTCTGATCCTCACACACACACACACACACACACACAAACACACCCAGATCCCATCTTCCTCTATCGGCGCTCGGCGTCATCATTTGCCAGCGATGACAGCCGCCTCTGTTTAACCGCCGCAGATCAGCGTGTCACAGCAGCCGCCGTGTTCCTAATCATCCCCGCGCAGGAAATCTCCGTCTTTGTTGGCGTTCACTGATATCGTCTGTGTTATCCCCCCCCCGACTCTCCCACCCAGCCAATATCAGAGATTGATTGCTTTTGTCTTGTTATCGGGGTCGTTCAGGTGAGATTGACACGTGCTCTCCGGATGCGGAGGAGAGGGGGGTCCCCGGCACGGCTGCGGCGGCGTTGCCTTTTAAAACATGCATGATGACCCGCATGAAATGTTGATGATGAATAATCAGCTGCATCACGGGGCTGTAAATGGGTCAAAGTGACGGCTCTGCGCTTTCACTTTGTATTTTTGGCAGATTGTCGGTGTGAGCGCATCGGGTTTTTTGCGCAGGAGAAGAAAAAGAAATAGTGCAGAATCCGCTCGAGCTGTGAGCCGGGAGCCCGAACTCAGCAGCTCACTCCACAAAACTTATGGCGAAGAGGAGAAATAAAGACCTCAGACGAATGTTTGTTGCAGACTGAATTCTCTCGGCCACTCTGCCTGGCGGTTGCCGGGCGGGGTGGCTTCATGCTCTGCACACTAGCCACACATCCTAAATAATTCACACTCTACTTGAGAATTCTCCAACGGACTCGCTGCCGCCATTAGACAGTCTCTGGCTGCCAGTTTTTCTTTTTCTTTTTTCGGGGGGCTTGTTTTTCACATTCTGACTCCAACATTACAACCTCAACCACCAAAAAATGGAGGAGGAGGAGAAGAAGGAGGAAGGGCGGCGGTGAGGCGGCGGTGAGGCGGCGGTGAGGAGGGGGAAGAAATGAAAAACGAGTAATATCTCGGGTCGATGAGAGTTCATGGACAATCCAATATATAAAAGCGAGTTTACATGCATAACACTTCAACATTAAGATTTTTCACAGAGTTCAGCATATTTTCTAGAACTCTCCCTCTACTAGTTTTTTTTTTTAATCTGAGACGCCTCTTTGACAATGTCTTCCTCATGCAAAATGCATGAGCGCTTGTGGATCGATACCGGCCCTTTAATCTCTCTACATAGACAGCTCCCGCGCTCAGGCGTTGAACCCACACCCATGGCTGCCACCGCTGCAGCCCAGATCAGAGGCCAGAGAGGAGGGAGGAGGGGAACCGGTCCCCGACACCGCGGGGTCATCGTGGCGCCCGGGGTGGGACTGTTGGTGGAAAAAACTCTCCAGTACCGTTTCCGTTCTTCAAACACATTAAAGTGTGCTTGTAAACCAGGTGACTCACCACAGTTGAAGCTCAGGAGTGTGCAGAAAGACGACTTTATTACTCATCCGCTGCCCGGCCTTTTGTTTCTTCTCCCTCCACCCAAAAAAAAACAAAAAATAAAAAATTCCAAACACGCCACTGTTGCTGCAACCAGATACATAAAACACACAGCGGTGGAAGACATATTCTCCTCCTTTACCCGAGGAAAAGTCGAAATTTACAACAACAAACACAACCAACAATGAATATATTTACTTACAAGTAGTATCTCTGTATCAAAGTCTGATATATCTTCTTCCTCTGTGCCATCGCTGTCCGAAAAACACTTCAGCGAGCCACACTGGGCAACACAGTCCTTCATAGAGCTGCAATAATTAGTAGATTGATTGATTACTAGCAACAAAAGTCAAATATGTGTCAGTTCCAGCTTCTTAAACTTGACAATCTTCTGCTTTCCGTTGTCATTTGTGATGTAAAAGAATAGTCTTTAGGTTTTGGACTGTGAGTTCAACAGATTTTGTGTTTTGAAGACGTCACTTTGGGCTTTTTTCAAACTCCTTGTGTAATTTATAAACTAAACAATGAATTAAAAGTGCTGCATGTTGGATGTGTTGCTGCTACTTCTTCATCGTCTCACGCTGGACTGAAGGCAGACGAGACGTTACAGTTACTCTCTATCGCCTCTTGAGGTACAACATGGTATCACGAGACAGGAAGGAGGGGATGCTAGCTGGTTAGCATGCTTTTAAAAGTTTTAAAGTAAAATAATTATATATCACTGCTTTAACTGTGAAAATAATCATGACAGTAATCATTAGTTGCAGCCATAACTCACACACACTGAAGTTTATTTTGACTCCGTCCCATATTCACCATTCTGCTGTTAGAAACACTCGCCGGAGCGCCAAGTGTGGATTAATCCACCGCTGAAAATAGTCCCCCAACAGATGCACTGTTTCCTCCACTAGTGAGTCTTTTTCATGGGATTTGCTGACGAGAACAAAATATAAAAAGCAGTGGCAGCTTCTTCCCTCAAGTTCTGAATGTAAAACTGTTTATTTAACAGAACTTTCTTGGACTGTTTTACCTTTCGCCGTACCGTTGGGTATGTTTTTTGCAAAGTCCGTCCTTTTAGTAACTTTTATTCTTTAACTTTAACGTATTTGTCTAGTTCTCGTTCCGAGCTGCGTTTCTGTTTATTTGTAGTTACACTGAACGCTGCGTAAAAACTGAGTGATTCCTCACATGTGCGCGATTACTTGGACAAATAAATAAAACACAATTTAGGTGAATCACATATAAAAATAGAGCAGCTGTATAAAAATGGACCTCAGAATTGCACTTAATGCACTTAATATCTATTGAGAAACAGCCGGCAGTGTCCTGACAGGGAAACATACTGTGTAAAAGAGTTATTTCAGGGTGTGTATTTAGGTTAATTCAGCGTTGTGTTTGATCAGTTTGTTACAGATTATTATAGTGGATATTTGAGATGTCACAGCTTATGTGTGATTACAGAGAAGTCTTTCAGCGGAGGTGTCTGAGCTGAAGCGAGGGGCTGCCACAGAGAGAAGAAAGCCCTTTTTTTTCCCTCTTTTTTTTTTTGTTGTAAATTTTGCGCACAAAAGAAGATTGCTTTGGCTTCCTTTTATCAACACTTTTGTTTACTTAGGATGTGCCAAATGCAGGATTTAGTGTCACATTTGTCTGAGTGTCTGGCACTTTCACTGAGCTCATACTTCAGCAGCTCTTATTATCAGCCATTTTGAAGCTGTTACTCATTTTGCCAGTCATTTAGTTCTTTTTTTTTTTTGTTTGAGACGTTGTCATTTCGGTGTGGAGGTACACTCGCTGCCTGCGTGAAGCTTTGATCATGTTTTTTTTTTGTACAAACAGATTTAGGAAACAAAAGAAGAGGCGCGCTGAAGGTTTTTCTTCAGAGTCGTGCTGTTTGTACATATTAAATGAGGACGGAAACATTATTACGTTGAACACAAAGTGTCTCGTTCTCGGAGACGAGGCCAAACGGAATAAAACATTATCAACATATTGCAGCTTTTTTTTTTTAAATCTCGCTCAGGTAAACTCTTTTGATTAAGTTGATGAGCCGGCTGATTTTTTTTTTAAGGCTTGCACACCAGAAAGACACGTGAAACAAAAAGTTGAACTAATGAACAACAGGATTTCCGAGAGCGAGCGATCAGTTACGTGGAGTAAATCAGGGCCCACCTCCGGACAACGCGCGGCGCTTTAGAAATGATCCAATATGGCTGATGCATCAGCTCTGCCTCCCCATTGTCTTCCACCCTCAACAACTCCCCCTCCCCTCCCCTCCCTCCTCCACCCCCCATAATGCAATGCAGCTTTTGTTCACTCATTCTTTTAACCGTTTCTTTGGCTGCGAGTTGTCACGGCAGGACAAATTAAGGAAGCGGTAATAGGGTTATGTCAAGTAGACGGAGGTGCTGGCTCTGTGTGGATGCCTCCCTCCCTCTGTCTCCATGAAAGGTTACTGCGCTTGCCGGGTTTTGTCTCCCCCGCTGTAATGAGAAAGGCAACAGACGAGCCTCTATCAGTCCTGCAACACCTACTGACAGATAGCATTTAGAGAGTGGAGAAAAAGAAGCATTAGGGAAAGAGCGAGTGAGCGTCACAGGAAGTAATACAGCAACATGAGCATGACTGATCGCGACGGACACGCATGACCAGGGAAAACAATCCCTCTCGCCGAGGGCGCTGTGCCTGAACACTTACCTTTGACACCTCGGTGTGTGTGTATATATGTATGTTTGTAATTTTCTCTCTCACACACACACATGCGCCTCGCAGAGTTTGACACTTTAACATTTTCCATTGGAACCATCGATATTATGCCCTCAACAGGGCGGCATTAAAACCAGACATCTTTTAAAATATTGAGCAGGGATCGCAGCATTTTGCTTCAGTATGATATTACATTCATGACTCCCACACTCCAGAGATATTACGCTCACATTTCTTCCACCACCTTTGGGCAGAATTTCTCAAACCCCTTTCTCTCCGAGCCGCCGCCACCACCGCCGTCGTTCCGCGGGCAGATGTCCGTGGAAAATCTGTATCAGTGCGAGAGTCCCCGTAGCTACGTTTTGATGGCGCTGGAATGGAAAGAATGCAGGAGGTGGCGGGGATCGCTGTTGTTGCTGCTGCTGGTGATGTGGTCAGAGGGCAGGGTTGGATCTTAGGTAACAACAGCAGACGCTGCGGGCACTTCATGCTACACAGGAGGGTGTTATAGCCTCGCAGGTTCTACACAAAAAGCACATCTCCAGCCAGAGACACACCAACAGAGATACAAACACCCAAACACTGAGGGAAACACATCGGGACTGGGACAGAGGCACACGCCCACGCAAACTTTTATATTTAGAGCTTCTATTTAAGAAGCACTTCTCAAAACACAGGCGCTTACCAAGCAGACGTCGTAACACAAAAAAAAAAAAAAGAAAAAAAAAAGATGCAGCCGGAAAAATGGAAAAAAAAAAAAAAAAAAACACGCCACATAAAAGATTCAACACTCGGATTTATGAAAAGGCCTTTTGGAACAAATGGTATTTGTGAAGCGATTCAAAGGGAGGCATTGATTTAGCCACTGCGACGTCCACCGCCTCCGGGGCTGCGATGGAGAAGCTGGGTCACTTTCAGTCTTTAGCCTGGACTTTGACGGTTTCGCTCTGGGAGAAGAAATTAAGCTTAAAAGGGGGTTAAAAGGTGAGAGAGAGGGAGCTGCAGGGGAAACCTCAGCGAGCTCTTCAACTCCATAAATGATTAAAACAAACAATCACGCAAAGTACAGATGCCGTCATTGTCTTAAAAACCCTGATCAGGAATTATTAAACGCTGTGGATCCTCCAGCGCTCTTCTATTTCACGATGTTTAAAGATGTTAAATGATCTCGTTATTGCATCTGACACGGCGAGCCTCTCGTTCAGATCCGATGGAAAACTCATCGGATTGATTGACGTCAAGATACTTTTTTTTTTTAGTTCTCTGGTTATTAGAGATGTTTGAAAGAGGTGAAAAACGAGGGGCTGAAACTATGGATCGTTTTTCATCGTCAGCTTATCTGTCGATTATTATTTTTCTGAGGAGGTGATTGATTGAGTTTGTTCTGTAAAAATGTGAAAAGGTGCCAACTGGCAGGATGAGAATAATAAGCACCGCCCGACCAACAAGCCAAAAACCAGAAAATATACAATAACCAACAACACAATAACAATAAATCAATATGTCAGCTGAGAGCAAATAAAGAAACAAGCTGTAAAATAGCAGAACTCCTCTGATGACAGGAAGTAAGGTGGATTATGGGAAATGCAGTCTTAAATGTACAGTGTGTAAGACTCAGTAGTTTGTCTGTTCTAGGCTACCGTAGAAACATTAAAGAGAGTCCCAGCTCCCCTGTAGATGTAAAAGGCTCATGAAAACACAACAATTATTGGTTTCAGGCGATGATACACTAAGAAAAACATAATTATGAAAACTGTGTCACATCTCTGCTAATTAATTCTCCTTAATCGTAAACATAGGACCTTTCAAGGCTGTAATCTGTGACATTTCCACAAAAAAAACAGATTGTTGATATATATTCTGATACGTTGTGAGCTTAGATTATTCTAAATGTTTCCAACAAACTGTTCAAACCAAGAGAAAAACGTTATAACTTCTGGGAAACATCAGATGATTGATCAGAGATTACTTCCTGTAATCCCCTTTTTTACTAAATATATCTGTAATCTAAGTGCACCTTATTTATTCCTGTAATGTTAACAGAATACCTTTGGATCCTGAATAAGTAATTCCTGTCTATGAACTCAACCTGAGTCACGTCAGACAGATTTCCATCAGCGATGGTGGTTGTTTAACAATGACGCCTACAACTCCCATGATCCCACACTGCTTAACAACGTCAACAAAACAACACAGTCCGTTTTATATTCATGTTTTTTTTTTCTTTATTGTTTTGACTGTGGCAGAAATGACATACTGCGACTCCAACTCAAAGAAATGTTCTGACAGGAAGCAGTACACACAGTCTGGAATTTCAAAACAAAAGATGCAAGCAGCGTGGGATCATGGGAGTTGTTGTTTTAGACAACTATCATTGCTGATGGAAATCTATCTGATGTGAATCTCTGACTCATTGTTAGATCTGTTTCTCTGAGTAAAATAAAAGATGTCTGTTTTGCACATCGTTTCAAATAATTTGCCTAAATTCAACTTCAGAATACCCAACAAAGGTCTCTTTGTTTTGACGCTTTTAATGCAGAAATGTCACCTATTATATCTTTAAGTTGAAGAAACATGAATACCATTTAAATGCACAAACGTATGACTGCTAAATCCACCAACAGCGGGTTTAAAATCTACCGAACACAACACGTGTAGTCGAGGTGTTTCACGTGCCGACAGTCGTACAGTTGCAGACATATTCACACATCTCCCGACACGCCCCGCGCCGTCCTGATATGATATGTGTGTGTTGGTGTGCCGCTGTGGCCCTCGCGCGTCTGGCAGTATTGATGTACCATTTCTCACTTGCCGCTGCTAAATATGAGAGGGTGGTAGCAGCAGTGTGAACCCCTGACCCCTCTGGGAGACACAGCAGCGCTCACAGTTGTGGGAAATAGGTCTCTGGATCCCCAACTGCCTGTTTAGAGTAATGGTCAAAGGTATGCCTGCTGGAAGAGAACATTACTGGGCATGACCAATCTGCTCCCAAATGGAATACACTTTATGTCACTGCACCAATCTATGTAATTGACTTCGCTTTGGGCTGCAGCCATTATGGTTAAGGTTGCCTTTTTTTTTTTTTTTTCTCTCCACAGAACGTCAATGAAATCTGAAACGTACAAAGATGGTAGATTTTGAGAATGATTGCCGTGGATGGATATGAATTATGGCACATTTTTTCGGAGCTATAAAGAACGACTGATATGTGTAATGTGCGCCTGTCGAGCAGCGCGTCCTGTACCTTCACACGCGGCGCTGCCAGGTAGTATCCACTCTCGGATTCAGGACCCTGCGACAACAGGTGAATGCAATTAGGTGGGTGGCAGAAGAGAAAAGCAGCAGTAGTCTGGACTCTGAGGACTGGATGTGAGAACATTGGCCTGACTTATTGATTGGTAACTTAGTATGATTACAGTAGTGCTCGGTTGTGTGCGTGTGTTTCTTGCACTTCTGCGTTATAAAAATAGACAAAAGTGAAGTTGTACAGCAGCTTCACTCCTACGAGCGGAGAGTTGAGTGTGGAGTGAAAGCACAGACGAGGATGAGGTTCAAACTGGCACTAGACACGTTAGAAGACTATTTTTATATCTAAACTCAATAAACAAACTATTTGTTTTCATGACTGAATAACTGGATAAACAAACTGATGTTTAAGGAGGTTACAGTTTCATACCGTTTTACTTTGTTTATATTTTGCGGACCCTGTCTACTCAGTTTTGGGAATTTGGAATATTTCTGAGTTTCTGTACTATCGATATTGTAGACACAACCTCTCTGAATCACATCGTGCTCCTTTAAACTTAAAATAGTTATGACATTGATTTTCAAATTTGCAAAAAAGACACAAGATACAAATAATACAAAAACAGACAGTGACCGAGTCTGTGCTGGAGAGTGTGTTCACATAAAGACGAATCCACTAACTGACTTATGAATGTAATACATCTCCATATTTATCTGGCTTATTCCTAACCTCCATGTTACGTTGCGCGGAATATGGGCAAAGTTCCAAACTAAAACCAGTGTTTTCCACGGTAACAGGATCCTTATCATCTTTCTGAGAGTGATTGGTAAGGTGTATCATTAATTCATGAAGATGAAGATAGCAGCTTCATCAAGTGAAGACTACCAACATTTTTACTACTGTTTAGCCCACTTAGCTAAAGAAAGGACTTGAACTTTTATTAAAAGCATCCCCCATAATCGTTTCCTGGTAACCCCCCCAAGAAACTCCTCATTAATTTGATTCCCAGTAAAAGGTTCGACAGCATATGTCGCTAACATTTGTCGTTTGCTAGCTTCGTAACATGCGCAGTGGTTGCACGGTTCACCTGACAGGCCACCCTCCTCACTTCTTCGTCGCCATGCATCGCCAGTCTCCTTAATGCACATCTTAAAACAGGAAAATGTCTGCAGTGGTGTGTCCATCCATCCGTAAGAAATGCATTTCCTTACACTGAATATTAGAGGCAAACATCCGTAATTACAGACTGAAAACAAAACCGTGTGGAAAAAGAAACGAGGCGGCCGGGTAGAGGATGATGTGTGACAGACTGTAAAGCCCCCGGGGACAAACTTGTAATTTTAAATACCGACAGAAGTCTGCATATACAAGTGTAGCTCCTCCATCGTGTCCTTTTGTCTCTCTTACATTCATTCCTTGCTGCCATTAAGCCTGTTTCTAACTAACCGCTCCAACCCTGGAGGACAAAATGGGTGAATGCATATTTGCTGGCTGACACATTAGCCTCCCCATGTACATTCAGTAGTCACACGCTTACATGCACCATGTGACTTCATCCCCAGGAGCGACTCTTGCCGCCACTGAATTTTTCATCATTGATCTGATGTGATTTCCATGCTTGGCCGTCCCTCTGCCCTGTCAGCTCTCTCTCCATCATAGCCGTCTCTCGGCCTAGAGGGCCAGCAGGGCGTGAGCCATCAACCCCGTTTGTTGTCTCCCACAATGCCTCAACAAAACCTTTCCCTGTCCTCCACCCACCACCACGACTATCACACATCCTCTGGCCCCTGTGCTTCGTGGAGACAAGCAAACCCAGACCTTTGGATAAGAGGGTGGTAAAACGCTCGATGTATTGACATGACTGTCCGCTGCCATAAAGCTCCATCACCCCCTCCTTTCCTGCCTTGTCAAAGCGGCGGGAGGAGCCGTGTGTGTGTATGTGCGTGTTGGGTGGAGACGGTGCGGCGTGGAGGGCTTGATGTATGATGGTGCGGGAGACAGAGTCAGTGCACCTTTCGGTTTCCGCTCTGCCTCCTCCGATGGAAGCTTTTTTCGAAAAAAGAAAAAAAAAATGTCCTGATACCTGGCCGGAGCTCGGTGAGCGATGGCCGCAGCCAACCTGCTGATCTTAGCAGCGGGTGCATTAGTTTGCCATAAAGAAGCAGTGATTTTGAGACGCGGCAGGCGAAAACATATGAGGATGAATGACACCATATAAAAGCCAAGCTCTGTTTCAAAATCCATTAGAGAAGCAAGTGCCTGAGCTCCACACGCAGCAAAAAAGCCAAGGCCCCCACATCCTATCCCAGCGTCCAATTGAGGCATGGATCGCAGATCACTCTTGCAGTTCCTCCCTTAACTGTCCATTTAATCAAAATTTTTAATCAATGCATTAGTACATGACAGCTTTGAGGGGAGAAAAAGCATACTTCACTCGGTGCCAGATATTGGCATCCAAAGATAGGTGGGAGATGAATGCGGCTCATTTGGTGCTGAGATTGAACAAGTGCTTGTTTTTTTTTTCTTCCCCCCCCGCACACGTTCTTCTGGAGTTTATGAGTGCAGACATGTGATTGTGTGCGTGTTTTTTCCCTCCATGAAACCCCCCCCACTGCCTCCTCCCCGCGGCACTGCCTCCTAATTACTCAGATCTGCGCTCAAAGTGAAGAAATAATGAACGAGAGCTTTAATTATGCCTCTAGACAAAGGATCCCTGATGCCTCCACAACACTGCTGGCATGCTGCGATGGGTGAGGGCAGGTTAAACAGGAACCCTGTCCTCTGGGTGCAGGAGGAGCTGGTCAGCCTTGAATACAGACCAAAGCCTAAACCTGACATGATGCAGAAGAGCGCAGATATCGGCGGGGAGGAGGGGAGGGAACTCCTTGATTTAAAAAAAAGATGAGCTACATAGGTTTGTTATCTCTAACAGATATGACACAACCTTTAATTAGTGGGGATCCCTGAAGCTCTGGGCCCGAGATATAATCAGCGGACCTTTAGCGAGAGCACAACCCTCCCCTCTCCGGGTACCCCCGGGGCGGCTGATTGAGGCGTCCTCGTGCCCCCTCTTCTACAGCGGGGTTGGCTGGCACTCTGGAGATGCCAGATAATGAGGAAGCCTGTCAGAGGGGCACTTCAAGGGTGCCCCTCCAAAGGCCTCGCCGCTTCTCAACGAAAGTCCACCAGCACCAAACACTGCTGCTTTGTTTTTTCTTCAGAGTGCGTCTCCCGAGGACTCGGTTGAGTGTCCGGTGGGGTGGTGGTGCTGGTGGTGGTGGTGGAGGGAAACACACTGCTCCCCCCTTCGGACTCGACAATCTCTTTCTCCAGCTCGACTGATCACAGCAGCAGCTCAGATGGGCTAATTATGCCCTACACTGTGACTAATGGAGAATGTGACAGAGGTCCGTGTTTACTTTCATACATATTTACAAAGTTTGTGTCCGTGCATAATATTGCATAATCCCCATTCTCACATGTTTGTGTTTGTCTAACTCTGGCGGTCGTCCTGATGGGGGAGCTGTGTCCATAGTGAAGTGCAGCAGAACTGTACCAGCTTCTCATTTTCTGCTCTCCCCTTCTTATTTCTACTACTTTATAGTAGAAGGTGTTGTACTTGGACATAAATCTGACAGGTTTAGCAACCGGAGGGGTGTTTTACATCCCATCATTAAAAATGTACACA
Source organism: Acanthopagrus latus (assembly GCF_904848185.1). Taxonomy (NCBI): domain Eukaryota; kingdom Metazoa; phylum Chordata; class Actinopteri; order Spariformes; family Sparidae; genus Acanthopagrus; species Acanthopagrus latus. The sequence continues at coordinate 23,302,369 of NC_051061.1, forward strand.
CGTTTGAGTGTTTTATAAACTGATTTTTGTCATTTCAGACTCTCTATATTCAAATTTCTTTACTTTTAGGCAATAAGTTAATTTAGAAACTTATAGATTATGTATTTCCCCAGCAGAACATTACTCCTGGCAGCGTGCAGAGAAACTTCTGAAACAGGCTTTGAGACATAAAACTTAAAAAACTGCGATTGAACAGTGAATAAAAGATGACAAATGCAAACTATTAAAATCTTTTTAAAGACTTTATATTTTAAAAAGGGGGGTATTAAAATGATAAAGAGACGACAATAATGTAAATTAAAACGGTAGGAATTTTACATTCTGGGCTGCGAGTTTTCACGACTCGTCGATTCATCGTTCAGCCGATAAAATGTCAAAAAAATGGTGACGAATCTCATCACAGCATTACAAAAACCAAAAGACTCTTCATTCTGAGTCACGAATGATAAAGAAACGCAGCAAATCCTCATATTTAAGAGGCAAATGTCACGACATTGTTCCTGAGAAATGACACAGGAGATTAAATGATTACCATTGATCGATTGATCACCAAGCAAATACCAAACATGTGTGTGTTACTTTTGACGCATAGCTATTTATTTTGCTCTTTCGCATAAGAGATGTTGAATGCAGGATAATTTCACTGTGTCATTGCTTCTATGACTTAAGTTAAGGATCTGAATACTAAAAAACTTGAAGCCACAGGGATGAAAAATGACAATAAAAACATTTTAGATTTGCACATAAAACACAAGCTCTCTTCACAAAATGTGGCATTTATGGATAAAATACTCAACTGCACCTCAACCATCAAGATCCTCTCTCCATTTTTTACACTATTATTTTACTGATGAGACTTTACACACTTCCACGTTACAGAAGTTGTATGTAGGATCATTTTGCGCCGTGTAAACCCTGAATATGTCCTCCTCTACTGTCGGAGTGAAGGTAGTTTGATGACACATGGTAATTATGTCCGTTAAAAACAGCAACATTCACTGACGCTTTCACATAAAACACACAATCTGTAGACAAAATGTTGTATTTATAGATCAAACACTTAAAACACTGAGTCCGACTACATAACGATTTCTTTTTGCTGATTGAAGAGATTTTTTTTTTTTTTTTTTTTTTTTTTTACAGCCAGACTCTCGTCTTTTTAAAAGATTACTTTACACCGCCGTGTTATTGCTTCTCTTACTTAAGTAAAGGATGTGAGCACTTCCTCCTCCACTGTCAGAGTGATGGGAGTTAAGGGAAATAAACAGTCATCTCTTATGAAGATTAGTGCAAGTGCGCGGTATTGATCAGCGGTCATACGATAAACAGTGGAGAACAGGAATGTGCCGCCAATCGTTTGGGCCCCATTAGTCGCCGCTTGTATTGCCTTTGATTATTGCTGACTGAGCTCTCGGTGCATGTGATGGCTTCTTACTGCGAGAACTGCTGCTTTCAACCTTTTTCTTTTCTTTTTTTTTTTTTTTTTGAGGAGCACATTAAAATAACACAGCCTCAACAAGACAAGCTATTCCACACACACACACACACACAACACGGACGGATGTGTTAGTGGATGTTTTTTTTTTTTTTTTTTTTGAGAGGAGATTAAAAACGGGATTTAAAAAGCTTGTAATGCTTCAAATCAGCTGAATCTCAGAGGCAGGATTTAAACACACAACACATACACACCTGCGCAAATCCACACACATGCAGCCTGAATGAGAATCAAAGGTTTTTAAGTCCTGCCTCGGAGGGTGATTCCCCGCTCTGAAGCAGGCCAGCAACACGGCCTGGGAAGACAGACGTGACAGAGTCGACAGTGACAGTGATGATGATGGTGATTGTGGTAATAATGATTATGCTGATTATTACAGGGCTGCCACAGCGATGTGGTGATTGCGCCGCAAGGAAGAAATAGAGGAAGACAAAGGGCGACAGTGACAAAAGTGATGATGAGGATGATAATGACTAAGATCACTTTTTTTTTCCTCCCTTCTTTTGGTGATCGACTGTGAGCCGTTCGCAGCGGTTGTTGATCTTTCTTTAATTGGCAGAACAGCAGCGTGGGGAGTTAAACTGAGGATATCTCCACCGCGTTTGAGCGGCTTTGATTTCACATGACAAAAAGAAAAAGGCACAGTTGAGAACATTCCAGCAACTCCCCTTTGAAGGGAGTGATCTGGCAGTGCTCATTTAAATTATTAACTGGGTGAGACAGACAGAAAGACAGGAAGACAGAAAAAAAGAGCGAGAGACAGAAAAACACACACAGAGGCGAGACACGGAGACGGATACCCGTCTTCGACGCCAAACCATCGAGCCGCGTCCACGCCACATACGTGACGATTGATCTTTGCATCAAACAGTCGAGCCAATTATCCAGGAATGAGACTGTATACCTGCACCCAAGATGGCTTAGCGTTTCATTTAAATTTTGGTTCTTTCAGTCGAGTTCATGAAATACAAGTACGACTGTGTAATTGCGGGTCAGCCGCCCTCCTGCTGCATGCTGGGAATTGTTTAATCTGCGGCGGGAGCGTCCCAGAGTGAGTTAATTCTCCTCCGTGCTCGTGTTGTGTCGCCCGCAGCAGGAGCCTATTATTACTGTCAGTGTGGCCGGAGCAGCTAAACTCAGAAGGTGAGACTGCAGGTAATGTGCTGCAGGATCTCTGAGTGAAGCTCTACAGCACGACTTCATGTTCACATCGTCTATCTGACCCGTCGACGGCTTCTTTAGTCGACACGGGAGCTGTGGTAGGAACCAAGACACTGATTTAGGAGACCTGGATGTGGTGGCACCACTCAGCCAAAGGGTACATCCAATTTAACCCGGAGGCCGCTCGCAGTACTGAAGCAAAAACATCCCTCTGCAGCCCAGAACATGTTATGAAAGACCGAGGAGTCTCATTCTCAACTCAGCTTCAAACTATGACGCTCCACCTGCCCATCAGTGGGCAGTGATACATAATATGCGACGTCGAGTTAGACTTTCATAACAAAGCTTCAAATAATGAGCTAGGGGTTTATTGGCATCATATCACAACAAAACGTAGCACACGACACTCTACAGTTGCAGCAGTTCCAGACTAAACTCTTTAATTAATTTATTTACGCTACCAACATTTGGGAACCACTTGAGAACAGTGGCGAGAAAACCTGCTACAAAAACTACCAGGTTTGGTTGCTTTGGGTTAAAATAACTGTTCAGTCGTAAAACTCAAAGTGTGTCATTGTGCAACATAAGTTATTTAATAAATGTACAATAATTGAAATATGTAACATTAAAAAAAATCACTCTAGTCTACCACCAACTACAGAGTCATACTCAGGAGCGAAGCTGCTGTATTTTACGTGTTGGGAGTGAGAAAAGGCTGAAAAGATACAAGAATGTTTTTGTTGATTTCCAGAGGTTTTATATTTGTAAAACTCTTGTCAAGCTTAGAAAAGTTATTCAAAAATAAGGCAAAGTGAGAAAATCTGACGCATTTCAATCTCAACTCAGCTTCGAACTACGATGCTCCACCTGCCCCTCAGTGAGCAATAATATGCAATGTGCAACATCCAGTTAGACTTTCACAATAAAGCTTCAAATAATGAGCTAGGGTTTTACTTGTATGGTGCCATATCACAACAAATCATATCACATGGCAGGTACAGTTGCAGCAGTTCCAGACTAAATTCTTTAATTAGTTTATTTACAGTACCAATATTTCCCTTTTGGGAACAGCGGCGAGAAAACCTGCAACCAAATCTACCTGGTTAGGTTGCTTGAGTCGTAAAACTCAAAGTGTGTCACTGTGCATTGCATGTTATTTAATGAACGTACATTAACTGAATTACATAACATATACAAATATACTATAGTCTACCACAGACTACAGAGTCATACTCAGGAGCGAAGCTGCTGTATTATATGCGTTGGGAGTGAGAACGGGCTGTAAAGACACAAGAATTTTGGATTTCCAGAGGTTTTACATTTGTAAAACTATCGTCAAGCTCAGAAAAAAATGCTTTAAAAACAAGGGCAGACAAATTAAACTAACCAGGAAGTGAGCAATTCTCATCGGACTGTAAAGGCTCCGTCTTTTGCATTCAGTATCTGGGACTTCTTATAAATCTTAAGAATTACTGTTCGCCGTAAAAGCAGAGACATTTGAGGTTTGGGTCCACACACTGTGCAGACCTGAGCAACAACAGCAACAATAAAACACATCGGTGCAGATTCGCTTACATCCAGACAGCAGCGGCACATTCAGATCATTGATTTACAGCAACTCGTACAGCTGCATCCATCTCACCCATGCACATCTCCGTCTTTGTGGCAGTTTCCTCTCCATTGCCGTTCTTCTGGCTCCGGCACAGAAAGATAACAATCCTTGTTTCTTAATCCTGCTTAAAAGAGGCCTGATTGTCTTAGCTGTGTTTTCAACCGGGGAAGAGCTATCAGTGTGCACCGGATCTTTGAGTCAGAGAGAAAACAAAATCACTAAAAAAATGCCAACCGATAGATCGAACCACTCTCCATCCATCCCTTTAATTCCTCCGGCCCGCTTCTTAATGTCACGTGACGGCGTCGTGCTCTGGGATCTACAGAGGGCATGTAATTTGTAACTTCGGGCCTCATAAATATAAATCGCCTCGACTTGATTGTATTAAGAAGAATTACAAGATCAAGAGTAACCCACGCGGTGCAGTGCGGTGCGGCGTAGACAACCCGTGTTGCACTGATTCTCTGAGGTTTTGTGGAGGTTTTTTGTTGGACAAGAGTGAAGATATATTTCTTGTGTTTTCCAACAACTCCAAGGTAATGGAGCCTCCACACACACCCCAAAAAAAAAACTGGCTGCCTGTGATGTAACAGATACATCTTGTACATTCTCTTTGTCTGCTTCTTTTAAAGCCGTATCAAACAGAATTAATCAAAAAAAGATACATTAAAAGGAAGCTCTGGGTTGGTTTTTTTTTTGCCTGTACAGTTTAGCGTGCTCGCTGATACGTGTGTGGCTGGATGCATATTAACAGCTCAGGAAAGATGCAAGAAGGATCGTCACTGCCGGGGCCCCTGAAAGCTGCCGCCACCGCCTTTTCTTTTTTTTTTTTTTCCTTTTGGATTTAACGCATTTCCCGGTGGCTTCGTGGATGTATCTGTTATACATGCTGTAACACCAGTGTGTGTCCTTGAGCATGCACACACACACACACATATGCGGGGAGGCGAGGGGAGGTGGCGCCGGCCACCGAGGGGGTGTGTGTGTTTATGTGTGTGTTTGCGGGTTGGGGGGGCCCCGCAATTAAAAGGCAGCATGCAGTGTCCCACGAGGTGCTAATGCCCAGGATCAGCTGTTCTAATGTCATTCACATCCCCTCTGTTATTCAGCCGGCCCCGTTTGATGTATGAATCCATCGGGGACATCATCAGTAACCCCCCACCACCACCACCACCACCCACCCCCTCATTGCTACCACCACCACCACCACTTTTATAACCCCACCCTAACCTACCCAACCCCCTGTCGGCTCTACAACCCCTCCTCTTCTTCTTCCTCCTCCTCCTCCTCCCTCCCTCCCTCCCTCCCTCCTCGGCTTGCACAGAACCTCCCCTTCTGTGTCTGAATGCTTATGTTGGCTTTTATCGCGCTCAAAGTAAACAGAGTCGCGCCAGGGATAGTGAGAGAGAGAGAGAGAGAGAGAGAGAGAGAGAGAGAGAGAGAGAGAGTGCATTAGTGATAAAGGTGGAACATGCACATTGTCTGCGCACCGCTCGCCTCCCTGCTACATCTTCAATAGAGACACAAAAGCCAGCGAGAGGGGAAATTTAAAAAGCCAAGAAGAAGAAGAAGAAGAGGCTGAAGAAAGGAAGTGATCTGACGAGAGAGAGAGAGAGAGTGAGAGAGAGAGAGAGAGAGTGGGAGCAAGCGAGCCAGAGAGAGAGAGTGGAAGAAAGAGAGTAGAGCGAAAGGATCTCCCTGCTAAATGCGCAAAGCGTCCCGTCACCCCACGCTGAGCTCCATGGCCAACTCCGGCTGCCTGCTGCTCTCCGGCTCCGGGATGCTACCTCACTCGCTCCAGTGTCCCCCTGCGTTCCTCTACCTGCCCGAGGTAAGACTGAATGAAAGCTCGCTTTTTTTTTCTTTTTTTTTTGTCGCCCCTTCGCTCGCGCTCTTCTCCCTTCCTCACCCCCTCCTCCCCCTCCTCCTCCTCCTCCTCGCTCCCCTCACGCTCTCTCCATCCGCGTGCCTTTTTTTTTTTCGTTCCCTCCTCCTCATTCCTCCATGCTCTCCTCGGCGGTGGCGGCGGCACGTGATAGCATCGCGCTCGCTTTGTGTTGTTACCCTGAGTACTCTCACCCACCCCCCTAACCCTTGACCCTCACCCTGCTTTTGAGGGGGGTGGAGAGAGGAGGTGATGGGGGGGGGGGGGTCGGCTCTTTAAATCTATTCTTCGTGTGCTCTCCCTCCTCCTCCTCCTCTGTTCTTTCTGTTCTTGATATCAAAGCAGTGAATTAGCGATCAGTGTGACGTGCAGTGTTTGTGTACAGTCGCTTCATGACTCACCGCGCTCGGAAACGTTTCCTCGGTCAGTTTTGTTGATGCTCAGACTTCCTCATCACTTCTCTGCTGTAAAAAGAAGATAAAGGCTGTCCTCACGCTGAGCTGTGTGGTTTTTAATTCCTCCATAAATCATCTCGATGTCAACTTTCTCTGCAGCTCCTTTTTTTTTTGTTGTTGCTGTTGTTGTTGAGAATTATGCAGAAAACACCTCAATCTTTCTCTCCGTGTTGTTCCTGAGTGCTGTTACCTAATCTGACCCCCAGCCTGCCTCTGCTCCTCACAACTCACTTATTTCTATTTCTTTTTTTTAGGAAACACATTTCAGTTTCCTTAAAAACTCCTACAGTCGGAGCTGTGAGGCCTCTGGGATGAACACATGTAACATTAAGCTTTATGTTTTTTCGCTGCTATTTAAATTATTTGAGTGAATCTGCGTCTGCTGGCTTCAGTCAGAGAGAGATTTCAGTTTTGTAACGTGGAACAAAAACTCTCTCGAGTGATTACATCTTTTACTTACCGCAGTTTTTTTCAGGGTGGGGGGCTTATCTCGGATTAAATATCTCTTGTTTTACATTGTAAAGAAAATCCACAAATGTGTTTTAAACATTCAGCCTCGCGAATAATGACACTAAACTTTCTTCTTTCTGGGGAAAAAAAAAAAAAAAAAATGTTTGATATCGTCTTGATTCATCACAGAGAGCTCTTCAATCTCTGTTACACCCCTTCATTTTTCTAATGGTGATCACCACCAAGTGACAGCACTTTGAATAATTATATATCTCCGCAAATTAACATTGATTTTCCACTCTTATTGTGTGTGTGTGTGTGTGTGTCCTCCCTCCTTTTGGAAATTGATTCTGTCACTGATCCTGTTGTTTTGTGAAACCTGAAGACGGCAATTTTTGTGTGTGTGTGGAGGGAGAAAAAAAAAAAAAGAAAATCAACAACAAGGTGACTCTTAAGAGGCCGAACGCTGTCGGTCTGCTGAATTATTCACGTGTGTTAATTCAGGGAGATGGTGGGTGAGGAGGGGTGAGGAGGGGTGAGGTGAGGGTCCAATTCTGTTTTTACTACCAGCAGCATGTGTTGCAGTAAACAGTGTGTGCTGCTGCAGTGATTGAGGGGAAATAACGGTGCGCGATGGAAACTCCTGCGCTCTCATTTTTTTTTTGACTCCCCCACTTTCTCCCCCACCATCATGGTAATGGCCCTCACCCCCTCCCACCCATCTGTCCAGAGCGGGCACACCCCGCCAGGGTATGGAGGGGGGGTGGACAAACCAGGTGCCACACACACACACACACACACATTGAAGAGCAGCCAAGGCCACAAACTCTCAAAAATATAAAGCAGCAAAAAAGATTTGTGATCATGTTTTTTTTTTTCCTTCTTCTTCTTCTTCTTCTTCCAGTTAATTAGATTTCAGGCTCGGTGTATGTAGTGGTGACAAATTGGAGGATAATCTATCACCTCGGGATGGTGGGAAAACATTTCTCAGATTAATTATTTTCTGATTAAATTAAACTAAAGAGCACCTTAATCTTCAGATTCAGAACATTTTAATAGCTTATATTTCGATGGCTGCCTTATATTTTTTTTATGTCAGGCTGTGAGAAAGCTTTCGAGAGCTTCTTCTCCACAAGTAAGAAAAAATAAGAAAATGTTAGCGACGTGAGTTTTAGGTGGGTTTACCTTCCACTACATCCCCCCGTTACATCCAAATCCTCAGGATGGCCGGTAAGCCTCTAGAGTGTGTGTTAGTGTGTGTTAGTGTGTGTGTGTGTACCTGTCCACGTGTGTGTTGGTGTGTTTACATCCACACGAGGTTCCTTTTAAAAAAAAGTCCAGCGCGGAGCTGAAACTGACACTTCCTGTGTGCTATTTTCATGAAACATCCCTTTTCTGTTTCAAATCCCTTTAATGTATCAGCAGCTTTTGTTCTCTCTCTCTTCTCTTTTTTCTCTTTGCGGTAAATCCTCGCCCTGCAGCGCTGCGAGGGGAAACAACCCTCTGAATCACACTGTGGCCAGCTTCCCCCATCCCTCCTCCTCCTCCCTCCACCACCACCATCCCTTTCCTCCCACATCACCCATCCTTCGTAGGATGCTGCCCCCGTTTCCCACCTCCCCCCCTCACCACCACCGCCGCCGCCACTCTCCTCCCCCCTCCTCCTCCTCCTCCTCCTCCTCCTCCTCCTCCTCCTCCTCCTCCTGCCACAGTGCAGGGCTGCAGCGTCGGCTCGTGTAAGATGACAGCCAGAGAACAGAAGGGGGAATAGATTGAGGTGATAGCCTCTGCCTCACAGTTTGTTTGCATTTCAAATAAGACACTGTATTAAGTTGGGCTCGGAACAGCTTTGCTTATTATGTGTGAACATGGCGCCGCGTGATATCACAGGAAGACAGGAGTTTATTACATAAAAGATTAGCGAAGCATACCTTGCCTTTATTTGTGTGCAGCAGTGTTTGGGTGTGTGTTCCCAGGCAGTTTGCTTTGATGCTCTTTGTAGTCGGCTGCGGCGCGTATAAATCCCGGCTAAATGTTTGTTTTCATTAACACAAGGAGAGACTCCCTGCGGTGTGGTGGGAGAACTGTGGGCTTCTGATTACAAAAAAAAAAAAAAAAAAAAAAGAAAGAAAGAAAGTGGCGGTATCACAGCAGCGCTGAAGGGCCGTCCCTCTCCTCGACAGGGAGAGAGTTTCTCCACCACACGGGGTGCCGGCTTCATCCTTCCGCAGGATGATGTCACTTCTCTCCTACCGTCAATTTGTATTGTAGTGGCTCGTTTCGTGAGTTATGGCGCTGGATATTGAGGGAGTTATGAATTACAGTGTGGTGAGGCTTTTACGGGATGCAATGCTCACCGCTGTAGGCCCGTATTAAAGTATAAATATATTTATGGTGCGAGCCGGAGCTGACGGGGTAGCTCAGGTTTGCTCATGGTAGTTAGTAGCTGTCTTCAGAGCCATAAAAACATGGCATCTCATGGATTTTCTATTTACCAGGCACTGGGTGGGCATATGGCAACGCTCGTAAATGTAACTCTATTATCTAAGACGGTGCTGTTGGGTGGGAAGCAGGGCGTTAGTTATGTCTAAAGAGGAAAAAGCAGCAGTTGTTACTGTCTTGATGTCACATCTCTCTCTCCGTCGTTGCCTCGGACTTATCTCCAGATCTGCCGTTTTCTAAAATTGCCTCTCTTTGATTTGTAATTGGATTTTCTATCATGGCATTCCGCCGCGCTGATGTCTATTGTTATTGTTGCATCTATTGATTTCTTTTTTGTGGCTTCTTTGGTCGGGCCTGTTTTGAATTTCCCCCTTAACTGTACACGGCTTCGGTATCGTTTCTAAACGCTCAGGTCACCGAGAGGAGGCGATCCTTTTTATGTCGGTGGATCCTGGGAGGAATTGCCCGGGCTCTCTGGTTTCAGCGGCCTCCTCCTCCTCCTCCTCCTCTTCCTACTCATGCTGATCTCTTTTCTACAACTGTACTGGGAACCGACTCCCTCCTTCCTCACACACACACACGCACACACACACTGATACATCTGGTTAAAGGCGAGGGATGCAGAGCGGAGAGGACTGGGAATACTCGTGACACACTTCCCCCTCGGTTCAGGCCTTGATCCTGCCTCCCAAAGCGCCGCTATTCACGGGGACTTTAGATATCGAAGGATTCAGGTTGGCGGTCTCTCGGGGACGGACTAATGCGAGCCGTGCAGAGACGGCTCCTTCCTGGGGGATAATTATTGTAGGCCAAGCTGTACTATTGACAGCTGTAAATGGAGATGCTGTCTGTAACTGGGGAGGCCTAATAGGTTTTTGTCCCTACATGGGCTCTCGTTAGGCCGGTGTGGGTGCATCGGAGATGAGTTTGAGAAATGAGCCGCGGCCTCGCTGGGCTTCATATGGGACCGCCACCCCCACAGCCCGACCCCCCCGGGACAAGGGTTAACATACAATGGTTGGTTCTGTTTCGATCCAGCGTTCGACTCTCACTGCTCATGTCCGCCCTTCCGTCTGTGGAGGTTGGTGATATTTTATAACCACATGAAAATAAACGAACGAATCGTCAAAAATGAAGCCGGAGCTGTGACGATACGTCGATCAGGAAATTAGTTTTCTTCTGTTTTGGAGATGGAATCATCGTTTTTAAAGCAGAAATGCCAAAACGTGTGTCGATTCCAGTTTCTTTCATGTGAAAATTTGCTGCTTTTCTTTGTCAATTATGGCCGTAAATGAAGAGTGTTTGTGTTTTAGACCTCACTTTTGGCTCCAACAAGCATTTTTATAACATTTTATCACCAATCGACCAATTAATCGTGAAAACAAACGGCCAGATTCAGATTTTCCCGCTCAGAACGCTTTCTATCGCTGATCTTTAAAAGTAAACGAGGAAAATTATTATTATTATTGAAATAATCAGCAGTTCCAGCCCTGATGGATCCACTTCCTGTGTCGTGGAGCTCCAGAAACACATCAATGAGCGTCACTGTAGTTTTTATTTTGACTCGATCCCACGTACGCCGTCCTGCTGCTGGAAACGCTCAGCAGAGCAGCGGACGTGTGATAATCTGCAGCTGAAAATAATCCCTGCTAACGTCTGCTGCAGCTCCAACAGGACCGGCTTATTACACAAATTAGACTTTTTATTAAAACTGAAACTTTGTACTTGTGAGGTGTTTTTAAAGGATTCAGTAAGAGCTGATGTTCACAGACAGGAAGTCATCGAGAGGCAGACTGACACATCGATGGTTTTGTTAACAAAACACAGCTCTCGTCGCGATCGAGACGTTTGTTGCATCTGTTTTCACAAACATCTGATCCTCCTGCGCCACGCTGTTACAGGTAAACGCTGTATTTGAAATATTTCCATTATATCACAGAGTGGCTGCAGCTTTGTTGTTTTTCAGTCAATTCAGTCGAGCACAATTCACTCAGATTCAATCAGGCACAAATCAAAAAAACTTAAAACTCAATTTCATGGGCACTGGAATATACCTCTCAATATGTTCTATGTTCTGGTGTGAAATCACTCAGAGTCTTTCTCTCGCCGCCGTTCAGCTGTTTTGTCCCTTAAACAGCTGATTCATAGCGGCATAACAAAGGCGGAGGGGCTGATTGAAATGTTTTCTCACTTTTCTCTGGCCCGGAGGAGAATTGTAAATCACAGCTCAGTCGTTTATTTTGAAATTTCATTTGGTGTGTGAGCGAGTGCTGCCTTGTTCTTCACAGAGACTTCACAGTCGGGCTGACTTGTGTGTTTTTTTTCTTAAGGCTACCCACCGTCTTACTCCACTAGACCTTTGTAAATGGAACAAAATTAAATTTGTTCCCTGTATAGAAGACTGGCACAAACAGTGCAATAGATTTACTCACCAACAAAGCCTTTCCACCGGGGGTCTGGCTGGATTTTTAATGCGAGCGTCCACATTTTTGAGCTTACATATGTAGGAACTCCTGTCGTCTGTAGGTGGAGGCTCGCGGGGCTTTGCATGCACGCCGCTGCGCACTGCATCAATAAATGTGTATTTACATTTTGCCAATAATGCTAAATATCCTCCAGTCATTAATGTTGAGCGTTAGCCTGTAGTGCTCCTGTCTATATCCTGGACCTACAGTGCCGGTGAATTAGCATTCACAGTGCTGCGGATGCTAATATACTCCACTGCTGGTTGAAAAACAAAGCTGCAGTTGCAGATGTCCTCACCTCACCAATAATTACCCAGCTTTTATTTTTTTCTTTTTCTTCCAAGGTGGCAAATTTATAATGAAGCTTTTAATTAACGTGAGTGTCAAACAATTACTGCTGGGGAGAAAAATACGACACCGCGGGAGAGATTTTCTGTGTTACCTGTTTATCTGCAGCACTGAGGACCACGTCTGGTTAGTTAGCGATGATGTCTCTCAAACTTTAACCCTCAGAAATCCAGGAAGCTTTTTTTTTGTCGCTCCTGTCATAATGTTAGAGAGAAAACAGTGATTCTGATCTGCAGAATATAAACGTCCTGCAGCTCGATGGAAACAGCACAATCACTGCCAACGTAAGAAGAACTCAGACGTCTTTACAACAACAGTTTGATTAGATTTGGTTTCTCCAACCATTCGTAGGATTTTGTCACTTTAAGGACCGTTGGAAATGTTAAAATCCGATGATAAGTCCCTCGTGCTGCCTCCATGAGATGCTGGCAAACTGCTATATGATACAAATTCCTGTACTCTGAGGGATTTTCAAGATAAAAGTCCCCAGAGTGGTTGTTTCCTGATGGTATTTCATAAAATCGACATCATTGGACGTTTGTTGGTATATTAGGATGGAACTGCTTTGTACAAACTAGCATACTTAAAGACTTTGCTGCTTTAAATAACAGAACAACCACAAATAATTCATGTTTTTTTAAAGTGAGTACGTGCATTGAAAAGACACGACAACACGACATGTCCATGGTATCTTTTCTTTTGCATTTAAGTCTTTAACTGAAGTCCATTTTGAGGTGACAGTTAAACGTTCCTGCAGCTGCATGAGAGCAAAACTGACCAGATCTCTGACGCTGAAGACACGTTCTTGTTTCACGCTACAAAAAGGCGCTCAGACTCAGAATCAGATCACATCTCCAGGGTCAGATAAAGGCTGCAGTTGACACTCACTCTTGTCGAATCTGCATTGCGGTGGCCCGTCGTCTTTTCCCACGCCGGCGTTTTTTTCTTTTTTCTTAACACGGCTCAGGAATGTGCGCTCGGTTCAGAAATCTCTGCTGCTCGGTTCGCTTCAGCGCTCCTTCAGGCCAAACGGAGACCGGACGAGAGAGAACGGAGGAGGGGGAGAAGACGAGACGCACGACACAACACCTCCCTGTCTTTACACTGCGGGAGCTCTCACTACATCACACACACTTCTACACACACACACACACACACACACACACACACACACACACACACACACACAGTTACAGGAGGATGAAGACGGGAGGATCACCTCGCGGTGGAACCGATTGTGTGCTGTCTTCCTTCCCTGAGAATATAATGTGTCCCGAGGTTTTTCTATTTCTGCAAATGGCACGCTAAAATGCTCAAGCAGCCAGACCAGCTTGAGTCCAATTATTTCTTTACTGCAGTATCTTAGCCAGCTGTGATTAGTATGTTTATAATGTAGTGTCACTCTCACACTGTCCTTCAAGCGTTCTCCTCTCGGTGGGATCCTCTCAAATGAGACGTATTACCCTGTGTGCTGAGTTAACAGAGTGGCCGTACAAGTGAAAGCAGAAAGAAGAAAAAAAAAAAAAAAAGAAGAAGCTATCACAAGCCATTAAAAGCACTGCACCTTTTTATCACCAGCGGCTTAATGGCAGTGGTGAACAGCAAAGCATTATTACCGCTTCTCCTTGTGCTCCTGCAAAGCCTGATTCCCTCCACTGCCAGAAGACACGCTGCTGCTGCTGACAAATAGATCTCCAGGCAAACGCTGAAATTTTGTTTTTCAAAAGGTCGTTATCTGTCTTCATCGGAGCAGCAGGCGCGTTGCATGGGAACCAAGTTTGAAGGAATTATTTCTCATATCAAACGAGCCTCAGAAGTTTCCTTTCTCCTCCGTTCTGATCTCATTATTTTAGTATTCTTATTCTTTTTTTTTTTAACGGATGCATCTGCACAGAGTGTTTGACTACCGAGAGGCACCCTGGGTCACCCGCCGGAGAAGATCAATATTTGAACTATGCTGTTGTGGGGTCAGCATGTACGGGTGTATAAAATTAAATGGGGCTTGAAATTGATTTCAAGTTCTCCTTGAAAAAGTCTACAGGTATTGGGAAATGAAACCACGAGGAGAAGAAGTGCCGCAGAGGGGAGATGACCTCCACCCAGGCAGATTCATAATTGTTTTTGTTTCTCCAAATTAAATGAGCCCTTTTATTATTATTATTATTTCTATATTGCAGAGCTGGGGGTCCGAAATTGCCAGTTATGGCACGTTCGTTTTTAGAGACCTAAAGTAATATAAAGTAATGGCCACGATTCTCCACCGGCTACTCCCTTTAACACTATGAAACAAATGATTATGGGACGGACTTGAAAATAAAAACCGGGGCCTTCGTTTTGCTTAATCGGAGCTCTGCGCTGCTCCAACAGCAGGAGACGTTAAAAAAAAAACAGCAAAAAGCTCAAACTTTGTTTTTCCTTTTTCCTCTCGGGCAGCCGAACGAACGAACAGGTACCCCACTGATTACTCCGCTGCTCCTGTAATCGGTAAGGAAGACGAGAAGCTCGTATAATTCAGCCGCCCTCCTCCTCCTCCTCCTCCTCCTCCTCCTCCTCATTTTTCCTCTCCTCAGATGGAGAGTCTAAATATCACTGCTTTTTTTTCTCGCAGCACTTTGTTAGTGGAGCACGCCTCTGTGTTTTTCTAAAATCATCTATCAAGGTGAGATCTGTGGGAAAGAGCAGCGCCTCGGGCTTCCTCTCCGTGTGCTTATGAGGTTTTATTAGGTCCCACAGGACCGCTGCTTTGGTGTGTGTTAAAAACAAATGGAACTTACAAATTACAGATTACAGCCTCCGCAGGCGCGCGCATCCACCTCCGAGTGTGTGTTGGTGTGTGCGCGGAGACAGGTGCGAGTGTGGCCAGTTGATGAAGGTTCGTGTGTGTTGGTGTGTGTGTGTGTGTGTGTGTGTGTGTGTGTGTGTGTGTGTGTGTGTGTGTGTGTGTGTTGAGAGGTGGTGCAAGCTGCCCCACATGAATGTGTTTATGTCCGCAGCTGCTGGAGGAGTGCTGCATTAGTGATGATGGTGGAGGAGGAGGAGGAGGAGGTGGTGGTGGTCCAGGAGGCATCGTTTACCAGGTTGATGATATTCACTCTTAAAGGGTCTGTTCACCCAAATTACACCAAGATAAATAAATTCACACTTCACTGCCCTTCAGTGGAATCCCGTCTGCTAAACAGAAGCATATTTATCCAGGACGTAGTCACAGCCGGTTTTAAAAATGCGTCTTTTTTTTCTCATCAACATAAAGAGGAAACATAAATCACAAATTGTTTGCACTTAACACGTCAGCAGAACATCCACTGACAACACGGTTAATATGTTCTTTTTTTTTTTACTGCAACATCCGCTGCCGGCAAAAAACTTAACACAAAGAAAAAAACATCTGATCTGTCGTGTTAAGAGAAACTAAAACATTATGAAGTCCTTAAAAGATGCTTTACAACATGAATTTAACTCTATAAGTAATTATAAAAGAATCATAAACACAATAAGGATAATAAGGACAAACCACCATGCTGTTTAAAGATACAAATCTTAGGGTGAAAATCTAGAATGTTTCCATTTTCTTCCACTCCACTACATTTATTTCATACTTCAGTTACTTGTTACTAGATCAGGTTATGTTGTGTTGATCAGGGAAAATGTTGAATATCTGCCCTAATAATTGGAATAATAAACTAATTACTTGTTAATTGTTCTCACTTCAGGTCTGATAACTGCATCAAAACATAGTTACCTGTCAGGTAATGTATAATAAACTGTGGGTTTATCTTCATAAAGCAACAGTAAAGCTTAGTAAAGGTTCAACAGTGACATAAAAGACCGTTTAAAGACTCTTCACAGTTAATAGAGGCTTAAAATGCTAATAAAAGCTGTGTAATTTAATTTGTGTTAATTAACATGTAATAAAGTCCTCATAAGATGCTTCTTAACATTATTAGGAATATAACAGCATCATAAACGCAACTATTTTTGGATTATTTGATAGATTATTAATAAAAAAGCATCTTAAAATCATACCTGTGTCATGGTTAAACCTTTTCTTAGCTTCCCGATGCTTTATTTAGATTAATACAGACTTTACTATGCATTTATTAACAGTTAAAGTCTCACAGTCTTATTAAACATTTCATAACAACAACAAAACTGTGTGTGCCGCCATGTTTAACGCTTCTACCATCGTATTAATGTTGATAAATGTCGTATCAGGAGTTAGTACAGGTTAACACAGGGACTTCAACGTAAAGCGCCACCGGAAAGACGAGAAGAAAAATGTATTTTCCTCGTTTATTCAACGCAGATTAAACCTGCGTGCTCCTCCTGCTGGAGATAACCGCTGGAGGTGAGTAAGAAACTGAGCTTTTCTTCCCCTTAATTTGGGTGAAGCGACCCTTTAAAACCGTAACACGTTGTCAGGGCTCGACAGGGATGAGGATTTTCAATTGCCCACCATTCCCCTCCTGTTCACCCTCCCCTCCTCCCCTTTTCCTTCTAATTTAATGACTCAGAATTGTAACTCCAACATTGTTATCATTCAGCAACGGCGAGTAATGAATAGCAATTAACGCTTTCAAAGGAGGGAGTAAAGCTGGAGAGACGTCGCTTTTCACCCACAAATGTAGAAACAGCGCGGCGGTGGGAGATACTGTCATGTAGAGGAGGAGGCTAATTTATCCGTCCAGCTGTTTTTTGGTAAATAACTTTTTTTTTTTTTCTCCCCCCTCGTCACACAGACTGCTATCAGCACAAACACAAGTAATCATTCTAATATCCAACACGTTCTGGCTTCCTTCAATAAACTGTAATAAACTGTAATAAATTACTCTGCAGCGTTTTTTTTTTTGTTTTTTTTTCTGTCCAATGATTGCTCTTTCTGGTGCCGGCAAGGGGAAGTTGCTAATTAACTTGGATATGAATGAAATTCTAGGGCGGCGTGGTATCAACGGCGGGGAGACAAATGCGATTTAGTTCTGTGGCGAGCGAGTGGAAAATTGCTGTGTAAATAGGAGGTTGTTGCGGCGGAGCGTTTTTCTGTGTGCTTACATTTCATGGGTGAGAATCCAATCTCGCAGGGCAGCATGTGCGGACTGCCCTCTCTGATACACTCCACCGTCCTCCACCTACTCTATGATAGCGCTCTAAAAGCTTCCCCCAAATCTCTTCACACACACACACACACACACACACTCTTCACACTGACACAGAGAAACACAAACACATATTTCAAAAAAAAGGTACCAAAAAAAAGCCATTGTGGAGGGCGTGAGAGGAGCCGGCGCCAGGCTGAGGTAAAAGATGCGAGCGAGCGTATTTGCCTGGCAATTTGACTCGTCTTCCAATTCGCCCAAAATTCCCCTGACACTTGATTTCACGCAACATAAACAGAGCAAATTCTAATTGTCACACTTGTCCCTCTCCTCTCCTCTACTTTTTGCATATTCTTTGGTCGCCTCTACCCGGATGTAGTGGGTAATTGAGTCAGGAAAATAAAATAAAAAGGACCGCCGCCTCCTCATCCCTTAACGCTGCTTCATCTGTAGCTGCAGTGGCCATTTTTTTATCTATGGGTTTGGGCAGTTTTGGAGAGAATTACGGTGACAGAGCCATGGAAATGATAGGCCGGCAGTGACATATCTCTGCCTCATAAATTCTACATTGCTCAAGATAATTTACGAGGGAGGTTTGTGTGCGTAAGACAGACAGCGCTCGGCGGTATCCATCCACTCCACGGCCCCCTCCGTTCACTTCAGCCCCGCAAGTGCAGTCGATTTATCGAATCTGAATTTATTTTCACATTCGTTTCTTTTTCATTCCCAAAGCATCACTTTGAATGATTATGATAATTTCTCTCACCCTTTATTTATTTATTTATTTTTTTTGCTGAGAATATGCCGGGGATGTTATTTGTTCTGTCAGGATTATTACAGATAAAAGAGCAAACTAATAGATCTTCTGCAGGCGCGTTTACTACTTTACAACTAGAGGAGGGCTTTTTTTTTTGGGCGATTAGGTATTCTGCCATCAGCAAAAGGTCATCAGCTCCCTGATTGTGCTGCACGAGCGCGAGGCCAGGCCAAAAAAAAAGAAGGCAAGGAGGCTCCGACATCGGTAATCATTCTTCATGCATATTTCTGTTTGAGGTGAGCAGATGTACTGAAACCAGAAAACTAACCTCGCATCCCAGCAAGGAAAAACACTCCCCGGACGAGCTGCTGAGGTCAGGGTGTTTCCAGGCGTTACTACTGTAAAGACTTTCCTCCGAAAGTTTCAAACGCATTGATATCGCTCCTGAAGGGAGAATTGGATTTTTCTTTACTTATTTTTCTTGCTTATTTCGTTTGCATTGTTCGTGTTCTCTCTCTCTCTCTCCCGGTGAACGCCGTCTCTCTCTCTGTTTTTTGACAAGGTCTGAATTCTCTCTTCTGTGTTACGAGCTGATTCGATGAGCAGAGTGTGACTGCAGCCCAGGGCGATGGAAGTTTACAACTCAGTTAGCACCGGGCTGTGTGTCTCTATCCAGTTAGGCTCTTAGGCCGTTCTTTTTGGTTGCAGCATCGCCTCCAGTCTCTCCTCCCTGCAAGGCCTTTTTTCAATAACACCGTCGCACTTCCACCATTTACAAAATGGATGTCTTTGCAGGGAGAGACGTCCCCTTAAGGGACGGAGAATAGAGTCCGGTGGGTGCGGCGCGGTACAGTTTGTACCCCGGTGGCTCTCAAGAATCACTCGCTTGATCTTCATGCAAGACGTTCGCTCGGGGGAGGCGGGAGCCGCTCGTCAGCCGCGTGTTTGTGTTTGAGGAATACTCTAAAGGTTTTCCAATCACCGCCGGTATTCCCAACACGACTCTGATGTCAGCGCACCTGCTTATTGCTGTGGCATACCTGTGTAGTTTTAACTAGACAGGATGCACAATGGAAGCAGACAAGGCTCTTTCACAGGGGAGTTAATCTAATCTACTCCCACTCAACTTGGACATTGGCTGTCACTGACACGCCGGCGTCGTCTCCAATAAAACAGGTGAAGGCAGAGCACGTCGGCTGCAGCTCTGCAGGTAACTGGTGCTGGCACTCTGCTGGGCTTTCATGTTAACCCTCTCCGGGCTCCCTCCCATCATTATACATGAGCGCTCATTCTCGATTTAGGCCGCTCTTCCAATCAAGTTATTTTTGCTGTCGTCTCAGAGACGCAGCCGCGGTGATGCCACTGACAGGATCGGTTTCCAAAAATATTCATAAACTCATGGCTGCATTGTTTTGTCAGGTGTTTGGGGATTTAAAAAAAAAAAAAAAAGAGGCAGATTTTAACATACCTCCTCTTTCTTCTCTGCTCATTCGCTGTCTGTGTGGGTAGGTGTGTGTGAGTGTGAGTGTGAGTGTGAGTGTGTGTGTGTGTGTGTATGTGTGTGTGTGCATCATGTGCGGCACAGGTGACGAGTCAGTAATTCAAGTGCTCAGCAGCAGGTTATTTCCTCTGAACCGGGGCCCTTATTTAATGGTAATTGTAGCAATTAGCATGTGAATGAGGTAAGAATTGGATAATAGAACTAAGATAAATATTGATGTTAATTCACACTGGAGGAGTGGTGTGTGTGTGTGTGTGTGTGTGTGTGTGTGTGTGTGTGTGTGTGGTGATGTGGAGGGTACAAGTTCCTGTAAATTCATCCTGAACTCTCATTTGCATGCATTAACGCGGCGCAATTACCACCTCAAAAAAAAAAAAAGAAAGAAAAGAACATCAGTGTGCCGCCGATGTTAAAAATAAATCAAACGCTCTTTCGAAGGCGACTATATCACATCAGGAGAAAATGGATCCGAGGGCGCCCACAGAGGTGTTTTCAACTTTCCTCCCTCGGCCTTATTTACTTTGGTGTCTCGACCAGTAACCAGCTGCTGGAAGGTTAAATGACATCCATCAGCTGTCAGACGGCTGACCCGGGGATGAGGCTTTTCATTTTGACTTTGTAATAACTGCGGCTTCACTCACAAAATGAGACGGATGACCTTGCGAGGGCCGTTCTGTAGGCTCCCCCCAAAGCTCTCTCTCAGCGCGGGTTTATAACAGGTGATGGGACTGTGTCATTTTCCCCCCGCCGAGACGTGGCGGTGGTTCTCTCCTCTCTCGCTGGAGAGGGCGAGGAAGGGAAAGGCGATTTTGGCTCGTAAGAAAGAGACGGCGGGGCTTGTTTCTGACGACTGGTGGCTCGCGAAGGAGAAGTGACCCGGGATAGATGGCGCTGGGAGGTAGCTGGGGGTTCTTGGTGGGCTGCTGCAACTGAGCAGTTGTTGATGCGGAAGTAAAAAAAACAGTCTCCCGAAGGCACCTGCCATCTGGACATCGGCCCATGTCTGCAAATCAGCAACGTGCATCCGATGGGCCGTCTCTACGTCCATCCCCCACCGCACACGCTCGTACGAAACATTACGATCGTACGCCCGCTCGAAAATATACGCCGACATTCACATCAGCCACCCCCGTCCTCTCACCACCACCCTCCTCCTCCCTCCTGTCTGCTGTTTTTGAAAGAAAAATGTGAGAGAAGAAAAAAGTGAGGGAAAGAGTGCAGTGCCAGGGGCGGGCGGTGGAGAAAACCTCATTTCTTCCGGCGTGCTGCAGCGAGTGGGTTATTGAGGTGGCTGTAATTTGATAAGGAGAGGAAACTCAATGGACTGTGAGCAAGTCAGCAGTTTGAGCCCAGTCACATTTCTGATGTGATGTGGAGGTGGCGGTGGTGATAGTGAAAGGAGGGATGGAGGGTGGAGGGGGGGAGAGGAAGTGAGGGAGACAAAAAAAAAAAAAGGGGGGGGGATTGCGGAAGAGAAGAGAACGGGGTTCCCTGATATCGGCGGCCTTTTTCTCTCCTCTTTCATGGGAACAGAGAGGAAAAGACGAGCAGTTATCCTCCCCGGGTCCGACTGCCTCTCGGACCCAGCCAGAGGCGCATTCCCAGGCAGACGGCTCATATACATCGGGCCTGATCACTTCTAATCTGGAGATCTCCCCACAGAGCAGCGCCGAGCCCTCCTCCTCCTCCCCCACCTCCTCCTCCTCCTCCCCCGTTCCATTTCAAACGCTCACGCCTTTATATCCCCACCTTTTTTCTCTCTCCGTGCTCTGAATTTCCACTCTCCTCACAAAGTCACTTTTTGTTGTTGTGGCTGTTTCTCGCTCGCTAGATAAGAGACACAAGTGTGATCAGCGGAACCTTTGAAGTTCCCATAAATAATCGGGCAGCGTGGCCCACTCCGGAGCCCTCAGCTTCCAGTTCAGATCAAAGATTAGCCTCACGTCGGCCCCAGCCCTGGAATAAAGCACTTTATTGGATTCCAAAAGCTGGGCAAGCAGGCCCCATTCTCTCTCACCGCGGGTCCCTCGTCAGACACAAGGCCCGAAGACTTTCACACGCAGCCTATCGAGCTGTTTGTACTCCCAGGATCCACAAGAAAGAGAAAACAAGAAAGCCTGAACAATGCTGACTTTTTAATCAACACCACGTTCAGAGGCAATCAGCAACCAAGGCCTGATGTCTGAGAAATCTCTTTGTGGAAAAAAAAAAATAAAAAATGGGACGGGTGGGTTGGTGGGGGAGGGGGGGGGATTTTTGAAGTTACTGTTAAACAGGCTGTAAAATGCTCCCTCGGACCTGCAGGGCATTTGGATCTGGCGAGCCAATGCAGGCAGTCGGGGCTGTTCACACATGAGCGGGCTCTCTCATCTGGCTGAGGGCGAAGTCAATCTGGGGCCCGGTGTTTGAGAATGGCAGCCCACCATTCAAAAAGGTCGGCGCTGGGCTTCTCTGGCTCGTGGTCACACACATCTATCTGGGTTCTGCGCTGCCGTTTCTACACTCCAGGTTAGAAAAACCGGCCCGAGCCCGATTCTCCAATGCCTCGACTAGAAAACGGACGCCGCCAGCATTTAGATGTCTGAGGAACTAAAGGGTAGGCCGGTCTGTTGTTAGCTGGTTAAAGACAGGGCTCACTGAGCCTTTTGTGAGGGATGAAAAACGATGTCCCTCTGCATGCAACGCTGCTCTGAGGAAGACACGGCTGATGAGGGTTGGGGGGGTTGCAGCTCCTCTAAACCCTTCCGAGGAGCAGAATTATCTTCCCTTTATGTTCCTCCCACTCGCCACCGTTCAAAATGAAAAAAAAAAAGAGAGAAAGTCTCCTGTACCACTCAACACCAAGAGTTACTGTGAAGACTTTACAGGTCTGCAGGAGCATCAACAACACTGTGTAAAACATTAACAGGCCTGTTTAATATCCCCATCCTCCGTCGCTACAGCTCTCCTAACATTGCACATTTTTGACAATAGGTAATACTCAAATCTCTCTTCCAGAGCCTAAATCCCCATAAAAACACATCTCATCGTGGCAGCTGTATTCTCTGGGGATTTGATGTTCGTGTCATGAAAAGCCATACTGTGCAAGCACACTGGAAGCGCCCACGCACAGATTAGGCTGGTCATACCAGCTCGCTCTCCATTTTTACATTTTTATTTCTTTCTTTTTCTTTTTTTTTTTTTTTTTCCTTTTTGAATTATACTTGGTAAACAGCTGAGATTGTACCGAGGGGAGGGATTTTATGAGCAGTGGGGAATATAATGACAATAATAAAGACAGAGACAACAACATCATCACCGCAGGATGGAAACTGTTCCAACCTGAGATTCTCCTTTTTTCAAAAAAAAAAAAAAAAGGTGCAGCGTATAGAAGAGAGAGAGGAGGGAGGAGGGAGAAGAGGCTGACCGAGCCAAAGACGAGATGAAAAATAATTCTGTCAGCAGACACTTTCTCCCCACATCACCCCATTGCACTCCTAATTGATAAATGATGTTCATTCATTTCATCAAGGTCAGCGTACAATTAAAACATTCATGATTTATCAGCCGGCGAACAGAAACCAAAAATCAGCAGGGATCGCAGGCAACAAACCTTGATGTCTGATGACTTCAACACACTCTCACACACTCTCTCTCTCACACACACACACACACACACACTCTCTGTAGAGGGGTGTGACCTGAGCAGCTCACAGGGGATATCAAATAACTCTCAGTCCGGAGTGACACTCGGGCTCCTGCTGCTCCCGAGTGTGTGGAGGATTCATCTCCACCTCTCAGCGCCGATGTTTCTGTCTGATGCTGATGTTTGTGTTTCAAACACGCAGACAGCAGATATTACTTCATGGAAAACAACTAAATCTGGGGTATTTTTTACGTGATAGCCTCGAGATAAGGCCACGTAATACGGTATAAAAACAAAATCAGGATGTTTTTGGGTTGTATCAGGTTAAACAACACAGCTGGATATTCTGAAATGCTGTTCGTACTTTCACAAAACTATTTTGAAAGATCAAGTATTGGTTGTTGAATGATTTGTGAACTATATAATATTCTGTTTTCTTTCCTCCTCTTTGACATTAAGCTGATTATCTTTGGGGTTGTGAGACGTCCTCTCTGGTTTGAGGAAACACTAATCAACATTTTTTAAACGTTTTCAGACATTTCACAGACCAAACAACTAATAACCAAGAGATAAATCAACAATAAAAATAACAAGTATCACTAAAGAACTGCTGTAACAAGTGAATTTCCCCAGTGAGACTTTTCTTGAGCCAGTACGATAACCGATAATTTCATATTTTTGTATTTTTAAAGTTCACAATCTGCAGTTTCTGCAGCCGTGACAGTCTGACAGTCTGATCTACACTTTGTGGCTCAGCGAACCCGAGTGGCTTCGTATTAACGGCTCTATTTATTGCCGATAATTTCATTCATGGGCCGAGAATTTATTGTTTTGATATCTATCACGCATCGCTAAAAACAGGCGTTAGTTGCAGCCTCTGCAAGTGTTGGAATCAGTCGTCATCATCACTTTACTGTACTGCGGCGATTAAAACCAGGAAAAGACGACACGTATGATACAGAGGTATGAAAGTAAAAATAAAACATGGACGTATGTATTTGCTAAATTTCAGATTTCCCTTCACAAGCTTCACAGAAATTATTTAAGGAACACATTAACATAACATTCTGGTATTAGTCACAGATTCCCAGCACGTTTTCCTCCCCACAAGCCCAGATAACTACCACATCCTAATCTCAGAAATTAAAAGCAGCATATGTGCCTCATGATAATCTGCGAGATAAAGCAGCACCAATCTCCAGTATGACATTAAATGAAACATACAGGCCGGTGCAGTCATGCTACATCTCTCTCTCTCCTGTGCTCAGGCTTTTTTTTTTTGGTGAATTTCCCAGTTTCAGAAATCTGCATTACCTTTGCATATGAATTAAAAAGGTCATTACAAAGTCTCCTTTTTGATGTCTGAGTGATAAATAATATATATAAGCTTTTGCAAGATATGCTCTTTCAAGTTCTATCAGCGGATCTTTTCTTAATATATGCGCTACATTACTGTGCATGCACACCCTTCGGTGCACATCCCCCCCATGCATACTCTAGATGTATGTTAATGACTTTAATGGGCTGTTCTGTTTCCATTTAATCAGAATCTAAGTTCTGGGATACAGCTGTGTGTTCAGCGGTGTCGAGGTATCGTGTTCAGGCCCAGCTGAACGCCACCGCCGCCTGATTCAAACCCGCTCCCAGCCTCCCCGAGACCGGCCGAGACGAATGCTTGATTGCACTCTGCCAGCGTGTGTGTGTGTGTGTGTGTGTGTGTGTGTGTGTGTGTGTGTGGAGAGAGAGGGGGGAGGTGTCAGGTGAAGTTTAATGTTCTTAAGAGAGAAATCTCAGTGTGAGAGAATGAAATATGAGGAGCGTTGCTTGATGTGTGGCGACTGCAGACTTACAGTTTTCACCTCAGATGCTTTTCGCCTGCTTCGCTGCAGACCCGATAATGGGGCGGCTCGCAGAGCTCTCTCTCCAGCTTCCACCTTCCTCCTGCGTAACGCTGTGGATTTTTTTTTTTTTTATGGGCTGAAAAAGGGGGGGAACAGAGGAGATAAACAGGGATGCATTTGGCTGATTTTTTTTCCCCTTATCAACCGTAATGAGTTGCCTCACATTTCAGCGTTGGCTTCGGGTCTTCTCCTCTCCCTGCCTACTCTCTATCCTCCCTGTGGTGATTCTCCGGCGTTCCCTCCCCACTCCAGAGCAGCCCATCTAACTGAACCTGATACTGAGATTTGTGCGGCTAATTCCCTGCACTCACACGGCTCAGTGTGGTGTCATAATTGGCACACCATTGATTTATGTCTCCTCTTACAGCGCCCTGAATGGCTGATGAGTCGAGCTTCCTGTCATAATAGGCCTTGTCCAGGCCTCTTGCCGCTCGGCTGCTCACCACACTCCTTCCTGTCCTCCGCTATTTGTTGTGGCTGAAACGCAGCTGAAACTATGTTAATTTCCTTTTTACATGGGGACAACACGGGACGAGTGCTCATATTTTACCTCGTAGCTAATAACGCGCTGTACATTTCCAAATCATTAACGGAGGGCTCGGAGAGCGCGCTGCTCAGACTCTGTTAGCCTGTAATCACATTGCAGTTGTGTAGTAATGCGATGCAAGACTCCAGCAGAGGTTAATGGCTTGAGTGTGTTGTTTTGTTCATTTAAAAGTGAGACGGTCTTTATCAGGTTGACCCATGTTAGGTCCAGAGAGGGATTTTGAAGCACACTCTCTTTCTCATATGGGAAACCAGCGGGGGGGCTGCGGCGCCTGCTGGGAGTTGGGCTCTCCCTGGGGAACGCTGTAATCTCGTTGTCCCACAGTGGGGAATGAAGAGAGGAGGTGGAGAAGGGGGCTGCAGCCCTGGGGAGTCCCAGCCTCCGCTGAGAGCACTTTCTCCATCTTCCCACCTCACTCTGTGCTGCCAAAATGCTAAAAGTAAGCAGTAAAGATGCTCTAGTCATCACAACCGCTCCTCTGCAAGCTCTGCCTTCATTGATTTGTTCGTTAGATCTGATGAGAAAGGAATTGCTGCTGATGAAATGAAGAAGTCGTCCGTTCTTCTCTGTAGGTAGTGGATGACCTTTTAACAGATTTGTGACGTGCTGTTGTCGTCTCGCTCTGGCATTTCTAACATGAGTGCTTTATAACAAACTCTGCCCACCAGCACATAAACTGCCAGACACACGCTCGCACGGCAGCGGACAAAATAATCCATATTAAGGCTGTGTGAATTGGCACATTTATGAAAAATGTATTGAAAGCTGTAAGCTACGTGGATGGTCAGCATCGCACAATAGTGTATTCTGCCTTGATGTTGTTTTATTTCTTCATGCTTGCATTTCATTAAAGTTTCAGTCGGCTGGCTTTGAGAAATCAGATACCATCACAAAGGCGGTAGATGCATTGAAATCAGACCGGAGAAGACAGGGCAGCGCGAGCGAGCGAGTCGAGGGTCGGCTGGGTTTGGAGTCGTGAGCTCGAGAGCGAGCAAAGCTAAGATCAGTGGAGGGCTTCAGCCCCGGGCGTGGCCCTGCCTCTTCAAACTCCCTGCGCTCGCAGAGCTGCTGATCGGACAGGCGGGGCTCAGCCCAGACGAGCTGTCAGGCAGGAGTCAGGGCATCCATGGGAGGCTGTGTGAGAGCGGCAGCACGTGGCTGGGAAGGGAAGAAAAACAGCGAGGAAGGAGCGGAGGAAGGAAGGAGTGGCAGGGAGGCAGGCAGAAAAACCCCAGACCTTGTGTTTCTAAAGCCCAGCTCATACATTGCTAATGCCTGGAGTAATATGGGTTCATTCATAATGGATAAACCCTTGGCCCCGGCCTGCAAAGTATATCATGTGCACTGTAAAGAGGTTAAAGATTGGGTTGTGTTTGCCAGGAATGTGGCGACCACTTCTGGCCTGTGCATTAGCGTGTGCTGTTGTTGTGAGCGTGCGATGCAGGGAGGGGCCGCTGCATTACAGGTCCGGAGGCCTGGGGGCTCCTGGTGCTCCGGCAGCTCAGCTGAAGGGACCTCTGCGCTCGGAGAGTTGAGTCCGCTCTAGCCCGGTTTTCGCTTTTTCCGTTTTTATGTTACTTATGGCTGCTGTAACATTGGTGTAAATGCGCCAGAATGGTATGAAGGTAGTAGGCTGGGCAGGGTTTGTTTATTTCACAACACCCTGATGACGGTATCACAGGGTTTGCACTGTGTTGTGCAGCAGTGAGCGGAGGCTGTGTGGCTGTCAGCGGCACATGCCACAGATCAGTCAGCGCTGCTGGGCAGTTCTCTGCAGCCCGCCATCTGCTGCGCCGCCAAAAAAACACCAGTCCTCTAGGTTCTAACTTCGGCTCTGGCGTAACCGACAGTGGAGAACACGAGCCATTAAAAATACAGAGGATGCAATTTAGGAAGGATTTTAGTGCGGCGTTGTTGGAGCGCTCGGCAGCACGAGCACTGAGCGATCGTTGTGGGTTGATAGTCGGGCCAAACACGGTGCAGTGCAGAGAAGGTGAACTGCTTTAGAAGATAGAGCATCGGTGAAACACTTCTTCTTCTTCCTTTTTTTCCGCCCTCTCTTCCTCTTCTACCTTGGTGACTGTGCACATAAATCAGCACTCCTGTTTGGCCCCATTACCGAGCACTTCCTCCACCACCATCCGGCCTCCTCCTCCTCTGCTCCGCCACCTAAACAATGCATGAACCTCTCAAAGGGCAAAATGCTGTACCACTTAGCAAATGCATATTTTATAGTGTGTAAAACTATGTACGGCCTGCCTCTTGACTTGCCCCCCTCTTCGCTCCTCCGCCCCCTCCCGCGGCTGGAGGTCCGTTGATGCCGATTGGCTCCCCGACGGGGTCAAAGTTCACCGCGAGTCTTCCGCCACATAACATCTGGCGCTCCTTTAAGTAGCATTCCAATTGGTCCTTTTGATAAGGCGCAGCGCCTCGGCACGCTGAATGTGATGTAATTTCATTTGGTGTAATCGCATCAGGCCTGTGATGCCTCTTGTCAGATTACATACAGCACAGTGGAGTCCGAATCGGGGGGGGGGGACTGTAAAGGGTCCAATAAAAGCTGAGAGAACTTATGAGAATAATGTATCACAGAACTGCGGTTGCGGCTTCATTTACGCCCACAAGTCCGCCCGCTCGTGTTCTGTGGTCCCATAATTCTCGAGCAATCATCCAGAAGCCTCCTTAATGCTGCGCGTCTCAGTCAGGGATCACTGCGCTTTCTCCTTTAGGTCAGCGGTCTTTGGGTTAATGATCTTATTACGGCGCCACGGCTCTCAGTATTAGATGTCTGTTTGCCCGGGATTGAGACACAACACGAGCTCTCATCCCTCACACACCTCCGTTTGGGTTGCTTTCCTCTACAGTATCCACCTTCCTCCTCCACCTTCCTCCTCTTTTTTTAACTCATGTCGCACGGCGGTGTGTGTGTGTGTGTGTGTGTGTGTGTGTGTGTGTGTGTGTGTGTGCGCGCGCTGAATTCACCAAGAAACTTTCTGCCTCTCTGCAACTTACCCACATACCTCACCTCTTTGGCCTCCATTTCCGCCTTTCCTCCCTCACCCCATCCCATCTCTCCAATTCCCTCCCTCCTTTCTCTTTTTTTTTTCTTGCTACCCATCTCTTTCTTTCAATTTCTCTCTCTCTCTCCCACTCTCTCCTCTCTCTCTCTCTCTCGGCTGATCGATATTTGGGGCTGAATTGGCTGAAAGGGGAAAAGAAGCCTGTAAAATTGAGGAGACAGGCTGTTGGAGGGGAGCCAGCCTATCTCCCTGGCTTGTTTATGCTTCAGGAATGATTCCCAATACCAGATAACCTGCAGAAAAGTCAGCATGTGTCTGTCTTGAGGGATGGCCACGGATCCGCCAATTTCTAATTATCGGCCAGCAGCCCACTTATCCGAACAGTATTTATTGTTATTAAAAATGCTAATTGCATTCCAAATCCGGCTGCTTTTCCTCTTCGTTTCCACGTACTACTAATGAGGAAGTGGGTCTTCGTATCGGGTCGTGTTATAAGATGGCGGAGGCGGTCCGGGTCAGTCGCTGCGCGGTGGCGCTCCATATCTGCAAGTGTGCACGCCATCACAAAAGGAGGGGCCCCGTGGGGAGTTTGTCTTTCTCTATTTGTGTTTGTCAGGGGATTTTTTGAGGCAAACACACACTTCATCACTTTGACATTGATTAAAAATACATGGCCCTATTCTCGGGGACAGTCAGTGCACAAATCAGCACAGTGTTCAGTTCAGCACTCGTCGTCCAAAGCTCTCCGGCCCCGGCTCCTCCGGTCTTAGCATCCAGGCCTTCCACTCGTTTAATTGCAATGCTGCTCTGGGCAGCGTAACGGCAGCTCATAGGGCTGTGGGCGCACATCCATCCGTCACCGCGCTCCGCCACGCTCCAACGCTCGCGCACATCACACACACACACACACACACAGTCCATGCAATCAAGTTTAAGGCAACGCTCGGTGTGATCATCGTTTTTAAGAGCAGTGAGAGAAACCCACCTTCTCACTGAGCAGCGTGTTGCAGGCAGCAGCACTTTTTTTTTTTGTTTTGATACTGATATGTTGCTTTGTCTCTCTCTCTCTCTCTATCTGTCTACCTCGACTCTCTCCTCTCCTCTCTCCTCCTCTCCTCCTCCCTCTCCTCCTCTCCTCTCTCCTCTCCTCTATCCTCCTCTCCTCCTCCCTCTCCTCCTCTCTCCTCTCTGCGTTCAGTCCCCGAGTGCCTCTCTGGTTTCCTTTGGCTCATCTGTTAAGTGGGAGATAAACCTCAGTTAGCTTGTGTGGAAGTCTCTTCAGTGGGGACAATGTTATCTGAGATGCAGCAGCGCTCCGAGAAGAAGCACAGGGGGGGAAAAAAAAAGGGAAAAAAAGGTATATACGCTGGTGTGCAGATGTGTGCGCTGGCTCTCAGGTGTGTGGCGCCCTCGCGGTTTGTTCTCCGTTGTAGTTCTGTGGACAGGGTGTTCCCACTTCCTCCCTCGGCTAATTCACCCCTTTCCCCACCCGTCCCACCGCCCTCCACTCTCGGAGCGTCTGGTGTGGTCATCCGTGCCTAATGGGCTTACGTCGGGGGCCCGTCTTTCGAGCTTTGCCAGCAGAATTGTTGCTCCATCAGTGAGTGCGGGGGCTATTTTGCTGGGGATGGCTGGGCGGTGGTAACCCAGGCAGGGCAATTAGAGGGTATACGGAGGGGTAACACATCCACTTCTCTCTCTTCCACCACCCCCCCCTCTGCTCTTCATCACGGCGCTGGGATGGTGGTGCTGCCGATCGATGGCCGGACCAGGAGGGGGAGTGGGTTTGCTGATTAGGGAGGGATCGGTTAGAGAGCCCCGGAGAAGCCACAGCCACTTCTTCCCCTCTGTCGTTCTCACTTCACTATCTCCACCTCAGACGTTCTTGCCCCCATTTGAAAGCAGGGTGTGTGTGTCTTCTCATGTGTGTGTGTGTGTGAGTGTGTGCGCGCTACCTTTACCCTGACATCAGTGTGACATGGCACTTAATGGACTCTGCCATGTGAAACAAGCACCCTCAGTTAATTACCTTGCCAAGGCCCTGGCCTTTCTGGAGCAGTTCATTCCCACTTGGGCAGGGACTGCTCCAGCATGTGTGTGTGTGTGTGTGTGTGGGTGTGTGGTTGTGTGTGTGTGTGTGTGTGTGAGAGAGAGAGAGAAACCGTGTGTATGTGTGTGTGTGTGTGTGTGTGTGTGTGTGTGCGATTGAGTGCACGAGCTCCCCATTGTTACTCTAATCCTCTGAAGTTGAATCAGATTCGGGCTCTTCCCTCTAAAAACAAGTGTTTTGTTGTCGCTTTTTTTTTTTTTTGCGCAGATGCAGCAGGCTGAGGCTAGAGGCGAAGCGCTAACAAAGAGCCGGAGATACAGTAAAGCTGGAGGCTATTCTGGGAGTGGAGGGGCTGCAGCGGTACACTTCCTGAATAAGCTCGCCTCCCTGGCTTCATTCATATGTCGATTAGCATTGAGTCCTCTCTCTCTCCTCTCCCACATTTGAATGGAAAACTGACAAGCGCTCTGTCAACAGTCGCACGAATGTCTCTTTTCTAATCTACCGGCGCGTTGCGATGAGTTTTTTGGGAGGTGAAAATCCTCCGTGAATGTGAAGTTTGTTTTAATGCGTTCTTTAATTATTTGTTTTCTTTTAATCAAACGCCACTCTTTGTTGCTCCGTCACTCTCGTGTTGAAATCTTCAGCTGACGGAGCAACAAACAAACAAACAAACATACAAACAAACTGTCGGCTGTCAGGTCGATCGCTCGCGCTCCAAACAGGTGGCGTGGGATAAAATATTCAACGTTCTCCGGACATACACATCGCATAAAGTATATATAAGTCCAGTCCATATGTCTCTGAAGTGAACAAACCACCCACAGCGTGATGCACCTGTGGTACCTGTGCAGCGCCGCTTCATCTATAATAATACATGAATACACAAAAACATTTTTACAGCGTTCAGGCAGCTCGTCAACGTCAACACGGAAGGTTTTGAGGGGCTTACAAGTAAAGCTAGGTCAGCTTCTTTTATTGCTAATTATCTGCTACGTGTAGGAAACAGTGTATCCGCGAGTGTGTAATGAGCTTAATGTTTAAGACCACAAATGGAGACGGATTTATCTGCAGGAAGAATTAACTTGTCCGTTTCCTTTCTCTCTCTCTCTGCCTCAGAGAGTGTTTCCTATATCGTTAAAGTAAAAGTGAAAATTAATAATTAAGGCTCCTTAATACGCTCGTTACTGTAAAATATCTCATCAGTGACTTTTCAGGAACATCAAATAGTATAAAGGCAGATAAACTTCACAACAATCAGCACCTGAACAAGACAGTGTACAAGCGGTGTACTTTCAATTAAAAGTGAATTATTTTAGGTTTTAGGCCCTAAAATCTGCACAGACGGAGCTCAGATGTGGAACTTGAACTCATCACGCCACAAACACCACAGACACCAGAACAGACATTATTCTGCTTGACTTTAACAAAAGAGGGAGGAATCACATCCACATGTTGGATTAGTTAATACATTTGCATTTTACAACAGAGATTCAGTTAGAGCTGCAACTAACGATTATTTTCTTTGTCGTGCATCAGTCGATTGTTTTCTCCATTAATCTTTAAGCTGTTTGGTCTACAGCTTTGTGCATCCTGGTCTGTGAAGTGCGTGTTTTTTAAAACATATTGTCCAGTTTATCTGTGGATTGTTTTGTAACTTAGCAACTGAGAAACTCTCTGAGTGACCCTCCGCCTCAGAATCCACCAGTGATACTGCAGCACCCAACACAAGCCATGTTAATACTGCAGTCCACTTGTTCGTACACGGCAACATGGAGGTCGTCCTGCACGCTACACTTTAATATTTAATGTACAATATGTGAAGTGTGGCGTCTCTGCTCCATGGCTGCAGGAGCTCAGGGATCCTTGGAATGGTAAAACCTATAAAAATGTCAGAAAACAGAGAAAAAAAGGAAAGAAAATATTTACATTTAACAAGCTGGAATTGTTGGAAATTAGTGAAATAGTATAAGCAGCTGACGGATGAATCACTGCAGCTCTGGTTCAGGATTTGTGTCGTCTCCGCCTTGGGTGCGCAACAAAAATGAGTTAAGTGAGTGTTGATGGACTGTAAAGCACCACCGGATCTCGCAGTCCCACTCTGACACGACGATGTTTCATTCCGGGGCGTCGGACAGACGATGGCTCGCTGTCGCTGGTTTTTAGCGGGGCTACCCCGTGTTTATCTCTGAATTACAGGCCTCTAAATACTGTTTATATGTCGCTGTCGTCTGCTCGCACAGATTTTCTGAGAAGTGGCAATTTCCAGCCGAAATCAAAAAAAAAAAAAAAAGTATCGATTGCGCCGACGGAAAAGTTCAACTCCCCAAAATGAAGCATGGATGTGATTTGAAGGCTCGGAACTGAACCGAAGCACTTTGATCAGGAAATTTGAGGAGGCAACAATAGTGACATGGTTGTCTTCGCTGTAGATGAAAGGAGAGTCGAGGTAGTTTTTCTTTTTTTCCTCCCTCCCTCCCTCCGTCTGTCTGTCGGTCTCCATCATGCATTTTGCAGTAAACATCCTCTGACGGAGCCTCCATCTCTCTTTGAGACGCATGTTATCCAGGATTCAATCAAACTTGCATTTTGGAAGGAAATAAAAAAAAAAGTATCTTTTAATTAGTCCATTGTTCTTCGCAGCGTAGATTAAATTTCATAGACGCAGACAGCCGGCTTTCATGTTCAGAAGTTTCATGTGATGGATTCTCTTTGAGTACGTCTCTTTTATTACTCATAAACTTCACAATGGAGTCCAACGTGTGCCAGCCCCAAAGTTAGCAGACCCCTCCATCTCTCCGAGTACTTCTATTCGTCATGGCTGATTATACAGCATGGACTGCCAAAGTAGAGTGAGGCCTGGCTTTACCTCTGTCATTACCATAGTGTGGATATACACTACATCAGCTCTCTTTCAAACTTCCAGGCTGGTGGCAGGCAGGCAGCAGAGACTCTGGCTGCTGGGCACTGCTGCACGGGGCGTCAACCGCCTTCATTAATGATTCAAGAGACACTACCTCTTCTCTTGCCAAGACAGACAGAGGGAGAGGAGAAGGGCCCCTGAACTGAACAGCCCCATGGGTTAGCCTCTAACAATGTCCTCCCCCACCTCCCTCCCCTCCTCTCTGCACGCTCAACACACCCCAGCCCGGCTGCAGACTCAGTCCAACTCCCCGTCTACCTCATCCTGTCCGTCTCCGACCGCAGCCAGGTTGAAACTGAGCCGGTCCCACAGCAGCAAAAGGGGGGAGAGGCAGGTGAGGGTGTGTGTGGGGGGGAGGGAAAGGGAAGGAGGTAGAGTGACAGATAGCGGTTAAGGATGCTGACCGGAGCCTCAACCGCACTTTACCGGCCAGAGAGATAAGCGACATCCTGCTGGATCGGCGCTGGAGAGGAGAGCAGAGAGCCGCCATTCATTCATAGCTCGACCGACTTGTGCATGTGAAGTTATTTTACACCCGGTGTTGTGACTCAAGGTGCAGATGAAATGAAAAAAAAAAAGAAAGAAATTACAAGTGCTTAATAAAAACGTGCCATTTGTGATTAAAGTTGCTCGTATTTGGTGCCACGGCTGCCCTCTGGCCTTCTTTTATCAAAGCAGCTGAATGCACCAATTTGTTCCTCTGCCGTGATTAGATAACGACATGCAGCTATTGTGAGGATGTCATATTCTCCTATCTTATGCAACCATATGTAACACAGCCCCCCCTCCGACAGTAAATACCTGTAAGGCTCTCTGGCTGCTACCTGAAGCTGCAGCAGACACGCCGCCATTTTTGTTTTTTGTTTTATCTCCTGCTTTCAAGAAACCGATCTGCAGTCCCCGACTCTACACGCAACTCCTTTAAATTGCTCTAATATTGCGCAATTAAAGGGGACTGTGGTTTTGTGAAAATGTAAGCAGAGACCAATTTAAAAATTTCAGCCGCCGCGAGGCTGCTTTGTGGTGGATGTAAGGGGATGAGGTGTGGTGCATCCCACCCACATCTCCGTAATTATTCGGCTGAAAGCGATAACCCACTTTCGTCGAGTTTTGTTGCACTCAGCACAAACTCCTCAGCGGTTTGTAAGACACATACCGCCGTGATTGAAAGGCGCACTAAATGTGGGAGATGGTGTCTTGCCATGCAAACTATCCCGCTTTTTTTTTTTTTTTTCCTTCTCCATCTCTTCCCCACCCACTTCAAGCAAAGTGGCATTTCCATTTTAAGATTGCCTCCCGAGCCCCTTTGTGGATAGAATCGAATTACGCTGAAAAGCACCGATTGATTCTTTCTGAGCACAATAGTTTTCATCATTTAAGCCAATCCCAGCAGGTTTCCCTTTTCTTGAAGTACCTATTGAATCCGGTCCAAGAAGTCATTGTGGCCATTTCATTGTTTCAAAATGGGTAAATGGGTGAATGGGTTCTGGGATCAGGAAACACAGCTCTGAGGAACCGTGTCAGAGGGGCCCGGTGTGAGATGTAGATGTGGCGGGCGAGGAGGGGGGACGGGGGTCAAGAGTTCAGCTGGTACATGCTTGAGGTCTACGGTATGCGTTTCACTGCTTTAATACACAAATGGGCTTGTCAGTGACTCTACCTAGAACCCAAGGGCCCTTTTTAATGGCAGCACCGAGGACGGGATCCCGGCTCATTACGAGCGCTAATTTGCCACAAGGACGGAGCGGCAGAAAGCGGCAGGTTCAGGCTCAAAGCCGACGCCGGCCGAGAAGCAGCAGTGGCACATTTTTTTGATGGAGGGAGAAATAAAGAGTAGGGAGGTTATCCTGGAGGTGTGTGATAAATGAGCACCCACCATTCCAGCTCTCTGCAGCCACCCACACCCAGGCCACCCTATCCCACCCCACCCACCACCCAGCGTCTGATTACCCTCTGAGGGCACGGTAACGCAGCCTTCATGGTCATAATCTCGGCATGCGAGGCCCCACCCCAAACCTCCCCCACCCCACCGGTGATGAAAGGCAGAGCAGGTGACGAGTTCACATCTGCAAACGGGCTTTAATCAACTTTCCTGCAGACATGCAGTAATGTAAAACAGAGGATGAGGAGGGAGGCAACCACACCACCTCCCCTCTCCGCTGCCTCATCGCCGACTAGGTGAGGATGAGGAGCTAACGGGAGGTACATCGCTTTTTCCAACCCCACTCAGTGCCCACTGACATCAGCTGCCAGGTTCACAGGCGCTGAGGGAAGGGGGGGCAGCAGAACGCCTCTGGACCAGACTCAGGCTTTGTCAGTCTGCGCTTTGACTAGCAACCTGTGCTGACGGACAAAGAGAACAGGGGCACTCTGGGTACTCCACAAAGGGTTTGAGTTGGACGTGTCCGCAGGAGCTGCTGCAAGTGATGTTGAGCCAGCGATACATGGATGAGATCCATGTGCACTGTCACACCGGCACTGGTGTTGTATATCAGTGAGACACTCCAGTTCTCGTCTGGAGGGATGCCAGTCTGATGAGCTGGAAGCGAGGATTTTTTTTTTTTTTTTTGGTGCACATTTTTACTTTTTTTTTTTTCCCCCTTCCTCCCTCGTCAGCAGAGCAAAAAGAATCCTGCACGCTCTTTAAGGCTTTGCTTTTTAAACCAGATATGAGACGGTGACTGAGGAGGCCTTTTTGTTGCATTAAAATGCGTGAAATGTGGAATCATTGCGAAATGTCACCGACAGTCACGGTCACGTCTCCACCTCCTCCTCCTCCTCCTTCACCCTCCACCCATACCTGCTTATGAGCGCAGACCTGAATTTCATCCCCGCTTCTTCCTCTGGCTGCAGCCGAGGAAATTACACCATTAAGGTGAAGAAGAAGAAGAAGAAGAACAGCGAGAGTTTCCTGTGTGTGTGTGTGTGTGTGAGCAGCCCTGCGATGTGTGTTTATGTGGGATGTTTTATTAAAGGTGTCTGTCTATTGTGTTTTAAAATGGAGCTTGCTTGACCTCCACCGCACGACCGAGCGCTGTTGAAATATTTACCATCCGCAAAAATTGTCACTTCGCCCGACGCCGCCCGATCAGTCATCTGGCCTGCGTGACCCTCGATTACTTCCACCCCCTGCCTCCCTGTCAGGCCGACATGATCAGGCCCTGGTGGCTGCTTTTGTCCTTTTCCCCCCGTAATGTAGTATTTCATGCTTTCTTGCCCGATCTGCTCGATCAGCAGTATTCCCTCTGTCCCTCTGCACTTCCCCCTAGTTCACCCTGTCCATTTCCTCCCTCCATTGGTTTGACATACACGGCAGAGAACTTGCTTTCTTTTTTATTTTTTCCTCTCACACCGACGTGGATTCAGCGGAAGTTTAGATCATGATGCGCTTATTGACTTTCTTTCGCCTCTCGTCTTTGAAGCTCGTCTTAGAATAATGTCAGAATGACCAGAAACTGATATTGTACTCTTCTGTTCTCCTGCTCTTAATCTAATTAAAATTCATTCCCGATCTTATCTCCGGTGCAGATTCAATGTTGACGGATACTTAACTGTCAGAAAGTAATTATAAAGCAGTGTTATTCCCACCGAAAAATGATGAATTAAAGTTTCACTCAAACAGTCGAGAGCAGAAGTTAATATGTAACATGAGGTTTCTGCGTGAGATCAGATATAATCCTCCTGCTCTTTCCCTCCGTCGTTGGATAAACAGAGACAATCTTCAAGCCCTCTTTATTTATATCCTTAAGACCAAACCCAAACCTTGACTGTATATTTTTCTTTTGAAGATCCCTTCCGTGGATTAAGGTGCTCCTAATTGACTCAATTATCCCGTCCAGCCAAAGTTTGAAAAGTAAAGTGTGGGTTGCGAGGATTTTTCTGGCATTAAGTCGTCATTGAGGGGGCACGCGGGCCCAGTGTATTTACTGCCAGAGCCCGCGTTTATCCGACCTGATGCCTCTAATGCGGGTATTAATCTCCACAATGCGTTCTCCCCTCCAATATGGGTCGTGTCATCTCTGGTTAGTGGAGTCTCCTGATGAAATTGTCCAAAACTCCACCGATCAATCAGGCTTGCCGAGGGGATTGATTTTCTTTCATCTTTCTCGTCTTCTCTTTCTCTTCCTGCCCCTCTCGATTCCGAGGCCTCTGATGTTTCTCAATGTAAGACGAATGTCGCGCAGAGGGTAAAAGAATGGCTCGCTTTGACCCACACCTACAAAACATTTCTTCTTCTTCTTTCCCCTTTAAATCCTCTCTTTTCTCTTCAGACGCTGGTGAAGAGAAGCCCCCCCCCCTTCTCTCTCTGTCTACATTTGCTCTCTGGCAAAAAAAAAAAAAAGAAGAAGAAGAAGAAGAAATGTTTCTCCAAACAGAGTCCTTTCATTTGTTCTCTTTCTTTCTCCGGCTGAGATGTGCATTGTTGGTTGTGGTGAAAAGGCTACGAGGCAGCGAGCAGGCGGGTCGGACCCCAGTTTCCCTCTCCGGCTTCGGGACGGCAGCTCGGCAGATCAACACCTCCTCCTCCTCCTCCTCCTCCTCCTCCCCCCCCCCCCCCCATTTATATGGGCCTCACGACTTTCCCCATAATGAAATATTCACAGGTCACTGGTTCCCTGAGAAATGATGGGGGTCAGTCAATTGCTTTTCAGCGAGTAATTTTCTCCCCCTTCAGACGGCCCTGCTTGTCGTGTTGACAGTCATTAGCGCAGGAGGAAGGCTGGATCGAAGCGCAAGTGTGACACTTGTCAGACAGTCGCAGTCTTTAGCTCCTCTGCCTCTCTTTTATTTCCTGCCACCTTTTCTTCTTCTATTTTATCTCGCTCTTTTTTTTACGCGCCGTTTTCTTTCTTCCTTTCTTTCTTTGTGTGTGTGTGTGTGTCTGTGTGTGTGTGTGTACCCCCGCTGCTTTTCAGCTTCAAGTCAGCTGGATAAATCGCGCAACTGTAGGGTTGGTTTTTTTTTTTCCTTTTCATATTTCACCCAGCTTCTATTTTTTTTTTTCCTTTTCCTTTTTCCTGCCGAGCTGGTTAATTCAATCCAGAGAATTTCCAGCTTTTCCTGTTACTGTGTTAAAAAAAAAAAAAAAAAATAGCTGACTCTCGTTCTTCTAAATGTCCCTTTTTTTCATGTATAATGATTCACTTTGAAACAAGGCCATCAAAAGCCAATCAAAAGAGACACTTCAGATTTGGTGATTGGTGATTAGACCTCTGGAAATCCCAGGGAAAGTTTAGCCAAGGCTCCTTTTTTCTTTATGACTCGGCCTGACCTTTAAAGATATTACCATTTGACATGATGAATGGTGCACAGAGGAGACAGAGACTTTTCCTATTAACCAGCCAGGGTGGAGGCAGATCACACTCTTTTCCTAAATCCTCCTCCACCCTCCAGCCTCCAGCTCCCTGTCTTTAAAGGGGAGGAGAAGAAAGAAAGAGTCCCGTCAAGCGGTGACACAGTGTTAAAAATGATGCAGGGGGGGAGGTTTCGAGTGGGGGTCCTCGCTTGGTACAGGCAGCACAGATGACTAGCCTGACCCCAAGGAAAACTCCAATTAGCTAACAGTAATGGCCGGGCCCGGTGCCGGGTGTCTGCAGGCAGCCACGGCGCCTGACCCTTAGGCCTCCACGCTCCCTCTATCTGCTGCGACGTGATGGAGAGCTGCACAGCCACCGTGGCAATCTGTTTCCATTGTGTCAGCTGCCACATAGCAGCGACCGCATGCACACACACACACACACACACACGTCGGTGTGTACTCGGGTTACCACCAAACACATCCAGCTGATTGTCAGATATGATGTAGGCTTGTGTTCAATTAAATTAATAAGGGGTCCGGATCCTTAACTCCTGCCGCCGCCGCTGAGGGGGGATTTTCGGTCCAATTTGGTGGATGTTCTGGTTGTTAGCCGGCCGGGATTAAGCATCCGGAAATCTCACAGAATCTCACAAAACTTAAAGTGATTAGTTTTGGCCGTGTGGACGCTTTCACATTTTCCACAATTTTTTCTTCTCACGAACATTTTTTTTTTCCTCAAAATAGATCTGAAGATAATCGAATCTCTTTGGGATTTGGACATTTTACAGACGCGATGATTCATCGATTGATCTTGAAAATAACCAACCTTGTTCCTAACTTTGCAAGGAATACATCTATATATCATTTTTGACAATTTCCTCATTAGCTCCTTCTTGTTTGACTCCAGTGCAAACGTGTATCGTCCGTCCTCTTAATCTTAATCCAGATTGAGAGCAGATCACACAGAACCCTTCCAGCAGCAGAGCCTGAGAGCCCTCATCATTAAGGGATACTTGACACAAGTGGTTGTAACCTGCAGTCGCTTTCACGCTTCCTAAACCTCCGAAACCGTTTTTATTTTTACCATGTTGTTTGTTTTGGGTCCATTTCCTGATGGTGCGACCTCCCGTTATCCGTCAGCACGTGCATCTTCTCTCAGATGCTGAGTGATCGTCCTCTCCCGTCAGGTTCTGTGCAGCCTTGGCGAGGTGTGAATGCTTCGTGTGATTGGACGATAAGTGCTCCTCGTCATTAAGAGACACTCGACAGAGACTATCACAGAAACAAACAGCAGTGCAGCAGCAGTGTTGTGCCGTCTGGTAACGTATCATTTTCTTTTTATGTGTCCGTTGTGTTCGTGTCGGTTTTAATTTTTCCATCTTCTTCAGCAGTGGAATAGTTTGTTTTGGGTCCACGAGGATCGTAAAACGAGAACATTTAGATTAAATTAGTAGGATCAGTCATTTTACTGCGAGACGCTTCAGGACGACAGGAGACAGTTCGTTTTTCTTCATTAGAGCGGCAACGATCAGACGGTCCAAGAGAAACAAATCAGCCGTTATTTTGACAAAAGGTTCATTGTTTCAGTCGTTTCTCAAGCAAAAAAGTCCAACAAATCTTCTGGTTCTGATTCTGAAATAAGAAGAGAACAAATAATTGATTTAAATTGACACTAATCATGAACAAAAACAGCCGGTAGAAGATCTGAAGTTTCCTCTCAGGTGTTCCAGCTGAGCCCTTCACACCCGGCGACACCGTCTGAAACACACCGACCAGCTCGAGCACGATGCTGAGGACAGTCAGCGCAGAAAGAAAAACACCAGATTACAAACACTTCTCCAACAAACTGAACGAGCGCTCTCTCTCACGTCGTGTCGTATCTTTACGTTGCTGCAGCAGAGTTCACACCAGACGCCATTTTGTGTCTCCTTTTTGCAACCGGCTCATCTTCAGATTTCCTTCATTAGGTGTGAATTAAAAGAGTACAGCTCCCAGTGAAGTCAATGAGTGTTTGTAATACACTCAGTCTGTGTAGTAATAAAAAAAACGCAACAACTTTATTTAAATATTCGTTTGCCTGCTTGTTTATTCATTCACTTCTTCTTCTTCTTCTTCTTCAACACGTGTTGCTGAGTCGGCAGCCTCTCTCGGGCGAGGCGTCGCCCTGCGGTGCTCTTCACACAGCACGTTAACTCTCGGTGCAGTTTTCTGCTGATGGCCACCGAGCAGCTCAGTTAGGGGGATAAGTGCTTTGCTGAAGGGCACGTAGGCTGGAGATGGTAACTTGGAGGGAAGTTAATTTACCTGCCAACACTTTATGCTCGCAGCCAGCGTGAGGAATTATGTTCAGCAGGAGCAACGTTCTCCACGTCTCAGGTTTCTGTTGCCTCTGATAACAAATGTGTTCCTCTCGGTGAACGCTGGATTTTTAAGTATTATGCCGTTTCTGAAAGAGGTGAAACATTCAGATTATATATCCATCGTATTAATGTGTTTCTCTAGGAATCGTTTACAGGAACTGAACGTTTACTGATTTTCCTGCACCTCTTAAAACAGCTCACAAATATGTCATTTCATATTTTTAAGAAAAGCTAACAAGTCATTTACAAACACAGCTGAACAGATGAATTTCTAGCAAACAGGAGGATTCTGGGTATTAATGGGGACTATTTTCATTAGGCGGATTAATCCACATTGTAGTGAGTCTTTGTGTCAGCAGGCGGGAAAAAAAAGATATTAAAAATACTTTTAATTCACTCTTTTCATGGGATTCATTCATTTTAAAGGATTAGTCCAAACAAAACGTCTATTTATTGACATTTTTGAAGCTTCACAGTAAAACAATATTCTTCTAAACACCTGAAGAAGATGGAGGCTCGTTTTAAAATGTAAACATTAAATCGACTTTATTTACACTCTCACATGATGTCGACCCACTCACCCTGTCTGAAGAGGGTGCAAACGCTTTTAGCTTAGCAGCTACAGTGAAGATCTGAGCTCAATAAAAGGTGTAAATAAAGTGTTTTAACATCAGTTTAGGATCTGAAGCTTCTGTAGACGGACGAGTCTCCAGCTGTTTCAGTTTTCAGGAAACGTTTCTTCGAAGACGAAACTCCATCCGCACTGAGCTGACTCTGCATTGTTGTGTGGACTGCTCCTTTAAGAGACGTACAT
Source organism: Acanthopagrus latus (assembly GCF_904848185.1). Lineage (NCBI taxonomy): Eukaryota > Metazoa > Chordata > Actinopteri > Spariformes > Sparidae > Acanthopagrus > Acanthopagrus latus. The sequence goes on from NC_051061.1 coordinate 23,344,569, forward strand.
GCCATCAGCGACTCTGTGATTTTAACATTAACATCCTCACTCTGTTCATCAGCAGCTGGAAGCTCCATTATTCCAAACTTTTTTTGTTTGTTTTTAACTTAAAAACGAGCGGTGATTAATTAGGAGAGATGGATCTCTGCTTCCGCCTATTTACTTCTGCATCCCCTCCTCTTTTTTTTTTTCCTCCCTCTCCGCCGAGGGGGGGCAGATGTTTATACAGAGGAGATATTGCAGTGCAGCAAAGCCAAATATACCGACTCCATCAGAGAGCACAGCCCGTTCAAAGATGGTTTGATCTTGTTTAGATTTTGATAAACACATCTGTGTGTGTGTGTGTGTGTGTGTGTGTGTGTGTGTGTGTGTGTGTGTGTGTGTGTGTGTGTGCTGATTATTTCACACGTAAACAGGAGGACCTGCTGTGTATCACTATTACAGCCTGTGTCAACATGTAAACATTGCACGGCATCAATCTTGCACTCAGCACAAGTGGACTGAGCTATTATGTTAAAAGCCCATTTGCTCCGACATGTTCTGAGCCAACATGGCCTCTTCGCCCGGTGGGAGGAGCCTCATCCCGGCCGAGTATTGATAGGCCCATTGATTGATTGATAGTCCCCGGTGATTTATCGATTCATCTCCGTTCCAAATGAGCTACGAGTGCTTTTTTTTTTTTTTTCCTGCCCAGAGGAAAACAACCGCACTCTCACACAAGCTGCTGTAATGAGAATTCACTGACTGATTCTGAGCCGCAGCAGCACCGACGAACACTCTCCGATCTTTTTTTTTTTTTTTTATTTTGGGGAGGGGGGGGATGTAGAAGGAGAGAGAGAGAGAGAGAGAGAGAGAGACGTGGTATTTGAAATTGAAAATGAAAATTGTTGCGCGGTGTTGTGCTGTGAGATTTAGAGAAAGATTCACTCAGGCAAAGCGCTTTACCCCATCACTGTACAAAGTCAATCTCCTCCTCCCGAGGTTTTAAGAAGAGTTTCGGGGCGTCCTTAGGTAGTTAAAAGTGCATCGACTGTGGATGGGCTGGTGGGATGTGTAGATTAATGCGGTGGAAAGCCATCCCTCAAAGTGCTTAGAATAATTAGAGTCAGGCTTCCAACAGAATGGGCATGTCACTGGAGGAAATTGTATTTTTATTTACTGTGTCGGGTCTCCCTTGGCCTCCCTCTCGCTCTGTCTCTGCCTCTCTCCATTTGTACGGTGGTGGCGGCGGCGGCGGCGGCGGAGCAGCTTCAGGAGCCGGGTGTTTCTCAAAGTGTCTTAAAGGTGCTGTCAGCGCACCGTGATGCATCTCTTGGATTTGTATCCGTGCGTGTTTCCACGTGTGGGCGCACACCATTTGTATTCCACGCGGGCATTTGTATTCAGGGAGCGGCGCCAGCGTTCGTTCTGTGGGTGTTCATACGCTCCTATGTTACACAGCTCACAACTATATATGTAAATCTGCAGCACCGGGCCCGGTTTGTTCTGTTAATGTGTACATGTGTGAGGTAAATTGGGTCCGAGTGCAATTTTAAGCTACTCGTACTACACTCCAGTTTGTTCTCCTTTTTATGCTACTTTACACTTTTTACTTTACTGCATGTATCTGACAGCTGTAGGTGAAAGTCACTCTGCAGTTAAAACCATCAGAAATCATTAACTAACGCGACTATACCGTGTTTGTATGACACATTTTAAACTGTACATGTGATTAATGCAGATCACTACGTATGGATCTGTCTCAGTTTGATATTAAACTTTTCTTTTATTCATTTTTTAAGCAGATGAAACATGCACAACTTCTCAGAATACTTTTTATAGCCACTGATTATTTGTTAATGACGATCGCTCGTTCGATTGGATGGAAGTGTTGGATTTTGATGCTTAATTAACACGTTGTTAATGACGAACAGTCTGTGAATAATATTTCTCAGAAGACGTTTCAGAAAACCGCCGTTATTTCCCGTAAATAAACCTGATATTCTACTTTATGTGCTGCTTTCTGTCTCACTGCCCACGGAAAGCTTTAGAAAATGGCTCCCACATTTAAAGTATAACTTCAAGAAAAAGGTTTCAGTATTTTCCTAAAACAGCTGCCCGCTGCAATTTTTAGCAAACAAAAGTCAAACAGGAGGATTGAGGGCAGTTTTAAGGGACTATTTTCAGCAGCGTAACGATTCGAATTTGGTGCTCTGGTGAGTATTTGGGGCAGCAGGACAGTGTGTGTGTGTGTGTGTGTGTGTGTGTGTGTCAATTCATTCTTTTTAAAAGAGAAAACACAAAACTTTTCCCACAAAATAAGCACTTCTGAAACACTCTGCTAATAACAGCAGCATTATGCAGATAACACGAGCACTTTAACCGTCTTAGTGTCGCCGCTTTTACTTTCATGAAAAGATCTGAACTCTTCCTGCATCGTGTGTGTGTGTGTGTGTGTGTGTGTCTCTGCCCGTCTGCCCGTGAAACTGTTGAGGTATTTCCCATCTCGGTGCAGCGGTGGACGCTGGTGGACAGCGAGGCGGACCATTGATAAATTGATCACGGTGAAATTGTGGAGTAGTGAGACATGCTCTAAATCCCTCCCCCATCGCTACACGTCCCACGCACACACACACACACACACACACACACACACACACACACACACGGTGGCTCTGGCATCAATTATTGTGGATTGCGTGGTTGACAGAGTGTAAACCAGGTGCCAGCCCTCAATCCAATTAAAGAGATTTAATTGGAGAAAATAAATGGAGTGTGTCCACAAAGTGCTGGCTTACCCACATTTAGTGGATTCTCTCTTCTTCCTCTTTTTGTTTTTTGTTGCTGGTTTTTTTTTGAGAAGTAAGGTTTTTGTTTATGAAAGACCGATTGAATCTAATAAAGCCTCAAGGCTGTTGCTTTTCCTTTTTTTTTTCCTCCTCCCAGACTGCCTTGCTCCACAGGTCAGTAATGCAAACAATCCAATTTCTCCCGTCTGAGCGCCGCACTGGCATGTAGAAATGGGATTATTATCTAAAATGGGGCCCAGCAGGTGTTTCTGCGATGCAGTGTAATTTTAGGAGGGTGATAGCTCTGCGCAGGGTCCGGGGCTTAAATTCCCACAGATACTCTTAAAAGGAACATCTAACAAATAAGTTGGCAAGTCCTTCCACTCCTGCCCATTAGCATTATTACCGGCAGATCAGGCCGTTTTCCAGAAGTGATTTCCACCACGACTGCATCGTCTGCAGTTGTCTGCGTGAGACGGCAGCCATCACAGCTTGAGGAGTTCGCGGAGCTAAAGAGAGGCGTCTGAAGCGGTCAGGTGGCGCCCGCGGTGGTCCCGACTCCTCCACATCTCGCGCTTTTTCTATCCAAATTTGTCCCCGGGGGGAAGAGAGAGAGAGCGGCTCATCCCCGTCGCCACTCCGCCCCGTCGCCACCGCCACCATCCCGCATCTCCTCACAAGGGACAGACATGCATAATTCAGGATTGTTATCTGTCTGCTGCTTACCCCCTTCTTCCCCCATACACACACACACATGCACACAGATCTGCAATGAAACAGTCTGACTGCACATCAATGATTCACCAGACAGCTACCCCCCCTCCTCCACCTCCTCCACCCCCTCCCCCCCCTCCCCTCCGTTGAGGGAATCATATGGAGCCGACAGGGACTCCACGAGCATGCAACTTCCTATAATTGGAATGAAAAAAGGGGCGAGTGGTGGAAATGCTGTATCAGGGATCTGGCGAGAGCGGCATAGGTGTTCAAACAGCCATTCAGCAGTGTCAACCAGCAGATGGGGGACTGGGTGCGTACGTTGGCCCACTCGTTAGCCACCGCGGAGAGAGGCGACGTGCCGCTGAGGGTTTTTTTTTTTTTGTTTAAGAGAGTAGAAACACTTCAGAGTTTGGATTCATCTCTGTGAGGAAGACAGATTCTAACTGTCTGAAATGCGGCAGCGCTGGGACTGTAGACGGTTCTCCTCCGCCCTCCTTAAAACTGAAAAAAATAAATAAATCCCTCTTAGCTTCCCGCTGCGAGCATCTCTGTTTCCCCAGGTCGCCCCTCGCCTCTTTATCCTCTAAATTCTTCCTTTTCTTCTTTCTCACCGCACTCACCTCTTCCCTTTTCTTAAACATCACAGGAGCAAATCAGCAGACAAGCGATTGTACAAGTTTTCTCAAGCTTTCAAGAATTACCACCATTTCATCACGGATAATCACAGTTAATAACCCTTCTCATTAAGGAGACGAGAATCACGGGTCATTAATATTGTTAATATCTTCTCCCTTTCCTTCTCTTCTATCTCTCTTATTCCCCCTCTCTGCGTGCCAGAGGGAGTGGAAACAAAAGGATGACTAAAAAAGAGCTTAGCGCGACAGTGATTAACCGATAGGGGTAGATGGACTGTGATGAATCAAAGTTATCTCTCAAATCTTAATAACTGGAATTAGCCCCTGATTAGATGAGCTTTGGCTACAGCGGGGAGTAGTCGGCATTTTCACTTCAAAGAATCCCGCCCATGTAAACCTGTCCCTCCCTCCACTGCAGAGCAAAGACGCACACACAAAAAAGAGAAAGACTCAGCGAGGCAAATAGGCCAATGGAATAAATTACAAAAAAAAAAAAAAAAAAGGGAATCATGAGAGAGCAGAGAGAATGACGAAGAAGCCGAGATAACACAAACAACCACGTTACACCTGTTCTCCTCGCTGGAAGCTGCTCGGCGTCGCGTCCTCTCTCCTCCCCCCCCCCCAACGTTTATCTTCCAGTTTTTTTAGCTTCCCTCCACACTCGGGGGTCCGGTGGGAGGTGTCAGAGACTCCGTGACAGGGTCATAATGAGAGTGGCACTCTCCTTCATTTGCATATGTTTGCCATTGTCACAGCGGTCAAGGAATGTCATGTCGAGATTCCTGCATGCTTAAGTAATGGCATTTTGTCCCCACGAGGAACTCTGGCCCCTGTATCATAATCCCAGCATGAGGAAGACTTGAATTAACATGACAATCAGCTGATTCTAAAACAAATGTTGGCTTTTTTTTTTAGCCCCCGTAGGATTTCTGAAGACTCATCTGCAGTCTGACGAGCGCCGCGCTGGCATGACGGCCATGTGGAATTGATTCACGAGGTTTATATGACCGGAATGACAGAACAGTCCAAACATTTCAGTTATCAGTTCTTTTCTTCTTTCCACTCAGGTCTTTATCTAAGTGATCAATAGCAATCTCAAAAGAAGGTTGTTCAGTTTTGGGAGTTTTCTTTTTTTTTTTTCTCTGACTGTGTGTCGATATCACTTTGTTCTGACAACTTTGGAAGAACTAAAAAAAAAAATAAAACAAATAAGCGGAGTGGAGAAAAGCAGCTGGGAAAAAAAAAGAAAAGTTCTTCTGTTTTTTTTTTGTTTTTTTTTTAATATGTGATGGGGTCAAAGCAACACGGCGTCTGTTCGCGCTAATAAACGAGTCTAAACACCAAACTGGATGCATCCCACAAGTTAATCCACATTTCTGACACCCAGACTCGAGTAATTAGTCCCAGATGTAAATATCTGTTATGCAACAAAAGAGGCAACGGCACTGAAACAGACAATTATCTCCTCTTATGGCGTTGGCAAAACGCTACGAGTCTAACCATGTGTAACTGATGGCTTTCTCACACAGGCCTCCGGGCTTATTTGGATGTGTTTTAGCTTATTTATTTATCTACCTGAGTTTTTACCATGCAGAGCCGGAGCCCAGACGCAGCTGTGGCGGAGACAGACAGGTTCATTACATGTCACAGGAGTTCAAAGTGATCCTCTGTCTACTCTGTTTATTAAGTGGCGCTCCGGCGTCTCTGAGGTATAGTAACACTCGCAGTCGCATCGCTAAGAGCAGCCCCCATCTCGGTGCGAGGCGCCGCGTGGAGCGCCTCCGCCGCAACGTAATGAAGAAATCAGCAAGGGATTGAGGAAAATGAACTCTCTTTCTAATACCTCCATCCCGGGCCGTGGAGCAAATAAGTGCTCCCAATAACGAGGAAAAATCACGTTAGAGGGGATGAAACATATGTGACATGTGAAAACGATTAAGCCTCTCGGAAAAAAATAAGAAGAAGAAGAAGAGAGCGAGCGGCAGGGAAACATGCACGAAATCTAAATTGACTTGGACGCGGAGCGAAGACACCGAGTGTTTATTTTCGAGGATTGATTTTTCCACAAATGAGGTGGAAAAATGGAAAGAGCGGAGTTTGCAAGGGGAGGAAATGTGAGACAAAACAATAACCCGCTCCCCAGCCTATCTGAAATCATAAACCTACTGTAATGGTGAGGAGGAACCGGGCTGCTGTTGAGATTGGAGGGGGGGGGGGTGTTTGTGAATCTGCATTAAACAGGGCTGCTTCTCCACATCTCCCCGCTCGCTCTCCCCAACGCTCGCTCTCCCAACACCGCGCTGTAATTGGTTGACTGGGGGGGGGGGGAGGGGAATCGCCGCTGCACCAAATATGTGCCTCATCATGAGAAACTCAGCTGAAGGTGTTTTGTTTTCTGGTTGTTGTTGTTTACCGCGTTTTGAGTTCCTCGCTTTTTCTCCGGCTCACCTTGGATTCACTGTGTGGCATGTGGTTGTAATTAACACATGCTGCAGCCTCTGGTGAGTGTTAACAGAGAGACTTGGAGTAAGATCATGTGGCTCGCCTAATTAAAATGGACCCGGCTAGACAGCCTTTATTTATGCGCCTTCAAGACAAAATGAATGCCAGTTGCCTGTGGAAATCATCTCAGGCCGTCTTTTCGCCTGCCTGCCTGCCTGCCTGCCCGTCTGTGTGTGGGGCTACAATTAACCGAGCATCAGCAGCCGAGCCGGGGACAACAAGAGGCTTTCATGCAGCTGGCTGAAAACCACTCAGTGTTTCGTTTGTGTTGCGTCAACTGATTGCCGCACGCCGGCCTCCGCTGTGCCGCATTACACTTTTCACTGTAAACTCGGCGCGGCTCTGCGCTGTGACGGCCCAGCGGGATTTGTCACAAGTTTGCCACTGTCACTGTCAGGCGGTCATTAAAACCAAATGAGCACTGTTCTGGAGAGGAACGCCGTGCGGTGTGACACTTTAGACGAGGTGCTGGAAAGCTTAAGATTAAATTAGAAAATGTTATGTCATCTGCGCCCTGACAAAGCAAGTTGCTTGTGTACATTCTCCGGTGAAGGAGTGAGACGGCGAACGCTTTATGTTAAGTCAACATTTAACTATTCATGCTGTTTGGATTATGCAGAAACACTGCAGAGCCGCTCATAAATCTGCGTGAATTGCTTAGCGTATAGAATCAGGAGGAGCATTTCTTGCTTGGGGACCATTAGTGTCATACAGTAAGGATCCATGTAAAGTAGGGAGGCCTCCGCTGAAAAATGATCCGAGCTGCATGTGACTGAGCTGCAGCCATAAAGCTGCCCACTCCATCACGGCCCGGGATCGCTGAGATTGATCAGCCCGCTCCCCATTTGAGTGATTTCCCTCCGGATTCAATGCAACGCAATTAGTCGCCCGCCGTATTTTGCCTTTGCGTTGCTCTTTGACCCTCCATCGCACGTATGAGTCAGTGGAGCACTCTGCCGATATGAGTTCCTCCTAACAGCTCCTGTATTTGCACAGCCCATCTCCTCTTGGCCTCTCATCGCCGTCCCTCGCAGCGCCGCTAAAGAGGATCACGGATCGCTGGCGAGCGGCCAAGTCGTTGTACCTGCTGAGATGGAATATAGCCTTGACCGTCCACACTGGGGGGGTTTAGCACCAGAGAAAGTCTGCGTCTCTCTCGCTCTGCCTCTTTGAGCTCTGGAGGCTGGGAGTCTCTCTCGGACTGGCAGGCTCGGCAGTGGGCATTACCACGAGGCCTTCCTGACCTCTTTGGCTCCTGATGCTGACTGTAAAAACAAAAAAAAAACCCTGCGCTCCAGAAGTGATCTCCTTAAGTAAGGGTTTTCCAATCCAATTTTACACGGGCAGAGTGCTTAAGATTAGAGATAGTGTTTTTTATTGTGCTCTTCAGTAATAGGAGTAGAAAGGGTGGAAGGAGAGATGAAGGGAAGGAGGACTGGAAAAGGATGGGAGATCGATAAATGCTGCTCTCCGCCGCTCGCCTTTATTCGTCGACGTGGTCGTTGTGTCCGTGGGGACGAGGGAGGTTTAGGCGGCTCATGGCAGCGGGCCACGTAAGGGGGGCATTAAAGTGCCGCAAGGGGACCTGCTCTTTCCCCATAAACAGGTAGAGAAACACTCGCCGGCATCCCAATATAACAACAAGTCGTGGAGCTCCTTCGACGCCGTAATGAACAGCAATCTGTTTCGGCGGAATGAGATGTGCCGCGTACCTGACTGGTTTTGTCGTGGAGGGCTTTTCATTAGGCGCCGCGGATTATCTTGACGACTTGCGAGTCAGCCCAGGCGAACAAAAAAAAAAAAAAAAAGGACTCGTGGTCGCACTGGGACCAACACAACTCCCCTGATTTGCATGGGCCCTTTTTTCTTCTCCCAGTTCATTTCCAGTTGAATAACTCGTTTGTCACATACATCAGAGGAAGGCGAAGATCATACGAGAGCTAGTGTTACTTTGTGTTTCACTAATGAGGCCTGTACTCTCCGCCTCCTTGCTTTTGCCTTGCTGCCCTTTGAAACGGCGACGACTTGGCGCTACAACACTCTCGCAGTTTTCTCTTTCTCCAAAACGGAGCTCCGGGGCTGTTAGCCTGTTTGTGTGTCACTCGGCTGTCTCGGTCCTTTTTGCACTTGTTTAAAAAGCTCAAATGGCAGCAGACCTGACACAGATACACTGGCCTTTGTGCCCCGCGAGCGTAGTGATTTAGATTCTGACCCGAGCGCAGGGGAGGACCACTGGAAGGCAGATGACAATTTAACAAGTTTAGCAGAACATGTCAGGACAAACGCAGAACCGAGGCGTGAAGAAGAAACAGTAAGCAGGGCTGCCAGAGAGGAAAGTAAACTACATCATACATTTCCCTAAACTAAGGAACTGTCAAACAGCTGAGGACACAGCAAACTAAAAACAAGAGGCCGCTCCGAAAACACGCTCAGCAGAAACAGCAAGGCAGAACAAAGAACCCAAGAAGTTCTGAGGGTTCAGATCCGAAGATATCTGAGAGAACAGCTGACACCTCCTGCTGATTAGGGCCACAGTCCGAGTCTCACCCGGTGTGTTAGTTTACATGCACAGCTCGGACACTCTTGGGGCTTTTCCACCAACATGGAACCAGTTCAGTTCCAGTTTGTCAGCTAATTTGAAAACATTTCGATCCCAGTTGGAACCAAGAAAGAAAGACCATGAGTGCGAACCAAAGTGGGCATGTCGTATTCTACGACCTCGGTGGAAACACGAGCTAGTTCACTACGTAGCAACCCGTCAAAGAACCAGAGATAATTTGGTGGAAAAGTGGCATCTTTCATTTTAGTTTCTGACCTGAAGTGATCAATCGATTATCAGAAACACCTGCCAATGAATTTTCCTCTGATCGTTTTGACTAATTTGAGCAAGAGTGCTGTTTATCTTCACCTGATTACCTTCGTTTCAGAACGTGGATCATCATTACTTGATTTATTGATCAACTAATGACCTCATGTTGGTGGAGGCATTAGTTGTTAACTATTTAATTAATTGCTGTTTTGACGAAACAGAAACTAGAAACTAGAAACTTGCAAACTGGATTCCAGCTTCTTAACTGTGAATATTTTCTGGTTTCTTTCCTTCTCCAACTAAATAAATAATCAACTGTGAAAATAATTGTTAATCCCAGTCGTAGCAACAGGTACCGGTGTATGAAATATGATCCAGGAAGTCCAATTTAAGTAACACGTCCATGGAGTATGAAGTGCTAATGCAGAGGCCTCATTGAAAAAGTAATGAGGAGTATCCTGAATTAAATCAGAAAAAGCCCGGCGAGCATAACGAGGTTTTCTCAACCCAGAGGAGAGGAAAAAAAAAAAAAAAAGGGTTTGTCCTGAATTTTGAAAACCAGGAGTCGATGTTTATGTGATGTTTGATCGTGACCCCGTGTTTGAGTCATCGTGTAAACAACGCTCAGCAAATCCTTCAAGAACGCCAATCAGGACCACGGGCAGAGATCCTGACAGTGACTCCCCCCCCGAAAAAAAAAGAAAAGACATAACTGCAGCTTTGATCTCGTTAACGACATGAGCGGCGTTTGATGTACGAACAGTCGAACACAGCACCTTCGGGTTTTCCGGGCTGCTGAGCTTTCTGTCTCTGCTGGACCGACGAGTGCCGGCGTGTTGTTGGTTTCACAGGCTCGGTTAAAAAGAGGACGTGAGATCTGGTAGTACGTTCAGCTGTCGTACCAGGAGGTGCATGGTTTTTATTTTTTTATTGTATTTTTAGGTAACCAACCCCATTCTCCTTTTTTTAAAAAAAAAAAAAAAAATGGGCGCTTAGAAGCTGAAAATTGCCAACATCAAGAGCTTCCTTGAATTAGGATGCCCCGCAATGCAAGTGTGTTATATAATGCCATGACTGGAGGGAGAGGAAAAGTGGAGCACAGGGGTAGAGATTAAAAAAGTTTCTGCATAAAAAGAGAGAGAGAGAGAGGGGGGAGAAGGAGAAGGAGGAGGAGGAGGAGGAGGAGGAAGAGATGAGCATGAAAGGGAAAGGGGGGAGGTGGAGGGATTGAGGAGAGACAGAGGAGATGGAAATACAGTATAATGAAAGAGAGGAGGGGGATTAGGTCAGGCAGGAGTGAGGGTCCGGTCCTGCAGCAGGAGCAGCCTTGAGGCCCGGCGGGCTGCAAGACGCTGGTCAGTCCTCCTCCTCCTCCTCCTCCTCCTCCTCTCAAGGCTCCTCTCTTTTTTCATTTAGATAATGGAGCATTTCCTTAATTGGCAGAGCACAGTTTAGGCCGAGGTTTGTTTGCCAACACGTCAGAGCAGAATTATTTCCACTACATTTACAGCACAGTGTTGCTCAGCTCTCTCATTAAAACCGCCGCGTCCTCCTGCCCAGATTCCTGTGGAAAATCTCCAGAAAGAGGCCAAACACCACGGCAGGAAAAAAAAAAAAAAAAAGAAAACAGGGGAGGAGGAGAAGAAGGAGAAGAAGAGGAGAATAAAACACATTTATCTCCTATCTCACCATCCCCAGCCAGCTTGTAAAGGAAGAGACAGAAACTTCTCTATCTGTTTACTGTTATTGTTTTTCTCCAATCATAAACTCTCACTTCTGGCTGCTATTGTGTGCCTTCTTTTTCTCCTCCTCCTCCTCCTCCTCCTCCTCCTCCTCCTCCTCCTCCTCCTCTCTTACCCACAGAGTTATGCATTGTGCTCGCATGATCTGTATCTTTAAATTTGATTGAGGGTATTTGCAGGGGGTGTTATTGGATTTCGGTGTTATTGTCTCACCTTTTTCCCTCTGCGTTTTTTTAATGTTGGGATGGATATCCGCTCCAGCAGCACTGATCTCGCTGTTCTGCTCATTAGTCTGGATTCGCAGAGCCGAGCGCTTCGCAACAATAAGACATGCAGTTCTGTAGTCCGGCCATTACCGAGTTTAACAATGTGCACCAGCCAGAAAAGTCCATTATTTCTGCAGCTCATCATCTCAAGCATCCACACGAGACAAAGGGTCTGTGAAACTGCTTCATTGCAAAGGGCCATCTATCACTTAAGTCAAGAGCAGAGAGGAGGGAAAAAAAAACAAAAAAAACACAGTATTGCAACGTTGATAATACGAAGTGTGTGTTCTGGAAGCATACGGACGAGAGAGTCTCCTCGCAGAGGAAAACGTGTCAAAATTTCCCTGATTGAAATAAAAATCTGAGGTTCTTTGCCTCCAAATTAAACCTGAGTGCATCTGGGATTTCAAAGAGGTATCAAAACCCAACAGAACAGCACCGTTCTGGTGCCATTTTCACACAATTTTCAAATAAGATTCTCCGACAGAAACAAAAGGCGGAGGGACGGAGAGCAGGAGGGGAGCTGATAAAGTGAGACGCAGGTTAATTTCAGAAGTGGGAAAGTGGAGCAGGGAGAGGGAGCAGCTGCTGCTTTAACAGACCTGTCATAGGAATCAAAGGCCCTAATCAAAATTTTATCAATTAATTGATCTTTCCTCTTGTGCTTTGCCACAAGTGCAATTGAGATTCCCCCTGACTCTTGCCCCCTCCAACAGCGAGCCATGCTCTACAACATAAACTGTGTTCATTAGCAATGATCAAGGAATTCTTTAATCCGAGCTGAGATGTGATATGATGGCTGTTTCCCCCTGACTTAGTTGGTTTGCAGGAGAACTCTCCCCGGTTGCTTTTCTTTTTTTTACCCCAACTCGCTCTGACGAACTCGCACGTCTTTCATGCCGCTTGTACAATCAAACAATGTGCTCAACTTTGATCTCGACGGCAGTTCTAACGCTCGCCTCCTGTTGTGTGTTTCTCGCAGGGTAACCAAGAGGCCACCAACCCCCCAGAAGCGATGGCCCAGCCGTACACCCCAGCCCAGTACCCTCCTCCCCCACAGAATGGCATCCCCGCAGAGTTTGCGGCACCGCACCCGCTCCCGACACAGGACTACACCGGGCAGAGCCGGGTTCCTGAGCACGCCATGACCCTCTACACGCCCACACAGACGCACAGCGAGCCGGCCGGCACTGACAACAGCACGCCCGCCATCACCGCCACCACGACCGCACCGGTCAGTGTCCTTCATCACCTGCAAACACTGTTCTCAACACGCTGTCAGCAAGTAAAAGACATTATTATCATTATTTACCTTTTTCTTTACATCTATACAGCTAAAGTGTGATGTTTGTTATTTGAAAGCTTTGTCATTGACGGTGATTAAAGATTATCTTTAACATGGTAAAGATGACAAACAGGGCTGCAACTAATGATTACTGCCAGAGGCGGTTAATCGATCAGGTGTCTCCCAGAGTTTAACATGACGTCCTGAAATGTCTCGTTGTTTTGTCCACAACACAAAGACACTCAGTCTTCTGTCACAGACGACAGAAACCAGAAAATATTCACATCTAAGAAACTGGAATCAGACAATTTGGACTTTTTCTTTCCTCAAAAATGTCTAAAACTAATTATAAAGATTATTATTACCAGTAAAGGATCAAGCTGGACAGGAGCAGTTCACCTAAAAGTGAAACTCAGTCATCCTCTCCTCAGGGAAAGTCCACCAAACACTTCTGGAGCTTCAGAGTAAAACAGCGTTGCAGCTAAAACAACTGAAGAAGCTCAGATCTTGTTTTAAAACGTAGAAAACAACCGAGAAAACATAAAACGGCTCGATATAAATGTCTCTGGAAGCCCTCAGATCCCAAAATGATTTTAAAAAGATGTTTTCTTTAAAAGAGTTGAGTTCGTGCTCCCACTTCAGACGGGTCGCACGCTCCAGTGAAGAGTTCGTCTTACAGGAGGACGTGAAATCGTCTTTTTCAAATCGATTTGGGATCTCAGAGATTTTTTTTATTCATACAAGTTTCTTTAAGGAGAACGCTGTTTTACTGTGGAGCTCCAGAAATGTTTTGTAGGAAACTTCCACCAACTTCCCATCAGCATGTGGTCGACTGATTTCTTTTTTTTTGTGTATTTTAGGGTGAACTTCTCTTCTAGACGTCGACAGCTAATCGATTAATCGTTGCAGCTCTATTAACAAACCAGACAAAGTCAGCATGTTTCTTGCAACTTGTTTCCCCTTCCCGACTTTTCATTCCACTCAGAGAAGTTAGATTTTTTTCTCGTTCCCTCCCGCCGATCGTCTGCCATTTGCCCAACGCCTGAAAGCTTCAGTTCCATGTGTGCCGTAACGTGACGTCTCTCCTGCAGAAAACACAGAAGATTTAAAAATATTTGCCCCAAACCCAGCACGGCTGCACAGCTCGTAAAGAGCAGTCGCCGTTGGTTTAATACTGGAAGTTTATAGCCACAAAATTTAAAAATTAAAGCGGTAATGCATTAATAATAATTACACCTTTAATTATACATTGCATGCATTATTATATTATAAAATTGTACATAATTTCAAACAAGGTGCGCCCGATGAGTGCTTAAGAAGCTTAATTTGGTGCGTTGTGATGTATATTTAATAAACTCACATGTTGGAGTGAGTTCTGCACACAGTTGCGTTCACAGAGGGTTTACATCTCAGGCTCCACCTTCATATTTTCCAGGTAATCCTCCAGTTTTTTTCTTTCCTTTTTTTTTTTTTTGGGAACGTTTCCTCCACCAGACACAAAACCGTCGAGACTAAAAAGTGAAGCGGAGCGTGATCCCGCCGCACCGAGCGGGAGACTTTGATGTGGCGTTAATGCTTTGTGCTCGACGTTGGAAGGTGAACTTGATTGAAAATGTGCTCATAAAATAAAAGTGCATTTCTGAAGAGCCATTTAGTGCACCCTAAAAGACATGTAAACCTGAGGAGATGTGACAGGCTGTAGACATGAATGATTCAGGATCTCTGAAAGGAGGTCTGTTAAGAGAGCAAACGGGAGATGCGCTCTTTTTTTCCCCTCGACCAGCCAAAACCAATCGCTGCTCAGTCAGATCAGCTAATTCCTCGTAACTGCGTCCCAAATGTTTAAGACATTCCTTTCAACGTGAGATAATATCCCTCCGCGAAACCGTGCCAGGACCTGATTCTAATCCTGTATTCACTCATTTTCACCTCGGCACAAGAGTGCACGTATTTAAATTCACTGGCAACTGCGAGAGGTAAAACAAACCTCTGGCAGCGCCGCACGTTGAGATGCACAGCTGGGAAGAGAGTGAAAGTCTGAATTATATATCACACATCTCACTCCCGCGTGCTGCTGGTGCTCTTATATGAAATGCCTTGACCTGGGATTTACCTTCACAAGAGGCAGATGTAGATAAAAAAGGAGGAGGACTTAGCTCCAAACTTTCCAGACGCGCCTAGAAAGACAGATAATACTGGCAAAGGAAAAAAAAAATAAAAAAATGCTAAGACCTCCAGACCTTCGTCTCTCCTGTAGCATGAACACACCTGCTGGGAGAGGTCACGGCGAGGCCACAGCCCTCCTGAGAGGGATCTGGGTCACTCGTAAAGAGCGCCGTTAATAACTCCATTTTCCCCGCTGCACAATTACCGCACGGCGACGAACATTTGGCGCCCCGGAAAAAAAAAAAGAAAAAAAAAAAAAAGGTGCTTATGCAGCACAAGCAGAGCAATCGCAACTGCGTGGCGTATTATCGCCGGCCCGTAATGTTGGCGGTGTTTGATTTGACGATTCGTGTGACGCTCTCCAGCCGCTCGGTGCTGATGCGCCTGCACTTACAGTAATGGCTGACACACGAGAGTTTAAAGTGAGGAGAGACTTGGCAGGAGGTTCAGCCTCCACCTCCTCCTCCCTCCCTCGCTCCCCGACACTGTGCACCACTCCTCCACTCGCTATCTCTCACCGTCTCCCCCTCTTCTCTCTCTCTCTCCATTTCGCATTTGATTTCATTTCATCTGCTCACCCGCTGTGAAGAAAGCCCAGAGATGGTGGCCATGGAGAGATGAGAGCTCGCCTTGCTTTTCCTTCATGCCTTCCCTCTCTCCTCCTCTTTCTCTCTCTCGCGCTCCATCCCTACTTTCCCTCCATCTTCATTCTCTGCATCCACGCTATCCCCCACTTCCACCCATCGTTTTCTCCGGCAGGACAGAGGGATGAGATTAGTGGGGTGTAAACAGAGAGTCTAATCCTCGGGGGCCGCTGGTGTAGTGTCGCCCACCGCTGTGTTCCCCGGCTTTAATGACAGACCCAGCCTGTTTGCTCTGGGTGCCACAGACGGGCACGGGTGCCTTTGATTAGGGCACCCTGCAGAAACACAGATTGAGGGAGCAGATCAGCGACTCCCCCTCCCTCCCTTTTCCCTCACCCTCCTCACCCACCTCCTCCTCCCTCGGCTCGACTCTGCTGCGCTCAGCTTCTCTACCCCACGACGACGCTTTACTCTGCACATCTTCTCGACTTAAGGACTTAAAAAGAGTCAAGAGAGAGTGAAAATTCAGTGAAACGTATGGATTCTGTGTGAATTCCCCGCAGAGAGCGGATGGTGTGTATGTTTTAATGAGGCGCAGGGACTCTGTCGGCTTCTCTGTATCCGTCTGTGTCTACCAGTCGCTCGTCTATACTGGGGAAGGTGGTGTTGTCCAGAGTCAGACCTATGGGACCTCGCTCTGTGCCATGTTCAAACAAGCTGACTTGAAAGCAGGCGACTTGAGGAAGAGAGGCAGCCCCCAACTTTTCTCCAAATCCTTAGAGATGAGGGTAGCAGAGGGCTGCCAGGGAGCTCTGCTGGAGAAAGAGAGGGAAAAAAAAAAAAAAAACTGAGCTCGTTATCTGGCTCAGTTCAAATAGTCTGTGGTTTGGTTGAATTTCATGAGTAATCATTCTCTTTTCAGATAACAAATTAAGGCAGTGGCGTTAGGGCAGCACTCAATTCCAGATTTTTCACAGCCCGTGTCAGCGGCGTGAAGACTTTCCAAAGGGTATTCTGGGGGACTGTGATAACATAGACGCACACACACGCCGAAACACACAGGGGCATGTGGAAAACATGGCCGAGCTCATGCAAACACACACACACGCTCTCTCACGGGCGGTGTCGCTTTCAGAGGCGGCGCTGATGGCAGCATGTAGGCCACCATTTAAAAAAAAATGGGGGGTGACTGCGTTATCAGGAGGTGGGAGGAGCCACGTGACACTCACCCCGCTGTAAACCCTCATTCCAAATATATTATAGATGCCCTCAGTGTTCCCCAACATAAAACTCTCATCGATAATTTAAAGGAGAAGGCTGCTGTTACTCGATATTACTTATGGTCAAGACGTCTCCGTGAAAAGACCAAAACCAACGACGTCTCCTGAAACTTTCTTTATTTCCTTTAACCTGTTCTCAACTCAGAGCTGATTGGTTTCTACTGAACACATAAAACTTAAGAAAAAAAAAAAAAAAACCTTCCTCATTTTAAACAAACCGGAGGAAACAGTGCATTTTATTGCTCAGGGACTATTTTCCGTGGCGGATTAATCCACATTTGGTGCCCTGGTGGGTATTTGGGGCAGCAGGACTGCTCAGTGGTGTGTTTTTAATAGTTTTTGGAGAGCAGTGGAGCTCTGTCGGACAGAGGAGTTAGAAACATTAAGAAGTTTTCCTGTTGTTTTGTCTTCTGATGGGGAAAGAAATCACAATTCTTTAAAAAAAAAAAAAAATGGAGGTATTTCACATATATATATACATATATAAGGTAAATCTATAAATATACATATCTAATAAAGAGTCCAGAGTTCAACAAAGAACACCAACAATTAAAAACAAAAGAGAAAACATCAGTTTGTTATACAAAGTTTGGTTTCTCAAATCTGACCGCAGTGAGAGCTCTTCCCTGGCAAATCAATAAAGGATCTTTGGCAGTTTTACAAATGCTGCTTTCCAATCGATTTGTGACGCCCGTAGCAACTCAAAATAAAACTCTACAACACTATCAGGTAGAAATGGTGGAAAAGAACAACTCCCATCATCCTCTTCTGCTGCACAACATCTCTTTGTGTATTATTGTTTTCATTCAACATTCTGTGCATTTAAAGTTCGTCGTCAGGTCAGTTTAGCATAGAGGCTGGTTCTAAAAACTGCATTACCCATGAGCCTCAGCTGCTGTACCTGGAGGAGCACTGCACCACAGTTTCTGAATTCATCCAGAATCTCAAATTTCAGCTCGACTTCCTTTTTCATGAATCCACACTTGTTCTTTCGCCTCTTTATAATTAACGAACCGAAGTATTTTTATCATGCAGCCGTCGTAGGAGATTTTTTGGCCCATTCAAACTTTATTGGCACGTCGACTCCCAATCACCGAACGTTGTTTATGCAGAAAACGAACGTGACTGCCGCCCTAAAATAACTCCTCCACCTTCCTCTACTTTAAATGAACGCGGGGGAGGAGGAGGAGGAGGAGGTGGGGGCGGCCCCTCTCCTCCCCCCTGCTCCCTCTCAGGTGATGGAGGAAATATATTTACAGCTTCTTTAGAAAAAGAAAAACAAACAGTGGAGGACTGGGAGAGGAAAATAATGAATTAAAGCTCAGGCATTATAATTCTTGTGAGCGAAGACTCAGTATCCCCCCCTATTTAATCGGATGTAATCTACCTGCTTGGCAGCATTCCAATCAGATAGTTTCAATTATGCTCTTGTAATGCCACTCTGCGAGGAGGGGGAAAGTGCTGAGCAGAGCACTTTGCAGGCGATTTGCAAATAACAGCTAGGGAGTCTTTTAGAGAAATGACTGAACAGGAAGCCGGAGAGTTGCCGGAGCTGACAGCTCTCTCACTCTCTGGTTTGCTGGCTTCGGCGGTGACGGCATGTTTTGCATCCCACCTCCTCCTCCTCCCCATGACAGCAGCTGTCGGGACAGTAAAGTGCCACTGAAGGTGGCCTCCTATGGTAATACGGAGGTAATTATTTTCCACTGCAACACCACCATCTCACAACCAGGCAGGCAGGCTAGAGCCTCGGGAGCAGCGGCGCAGAGGCAGCCATCCCGGATCTCAGTGACACTCCAACTTATTGAGTTAGTAGTATGCAGTCAGGGGCGCTCTGGAGTCAGCGATTCAGTATTTGTGTTCTCCATATGTGTATTTGCCCTCCATGTCAACGTGCTGCCGGCCTGTCTGAGCGCCGAGTGAAAGTTAATCTGGATGTTTGCAAACACGCGACTGCGCTCGCCGCGATAAAAAGCCAGACAGACAGAGCTGGAGGACAGAGGTGCTCGGTAGTCTGGCAACATACGCTAAAGGTCGATAGTGTCATGTGTGACCGATGAAACAGATTGACCCGCGGGGCTCTGGTACCTTGTCACCCTCCACGGTCCCAGCATCTGTCTGCAATGTGTCACCCCCGGGGCCCAACATGGCTACTCAGGCTATTAACCTCCAGCACGCGAGGACACAGCAGAGTTAAGACCCCGCCGCCCGTCTCTCTCTGTCACAAATCCACTCCTTACGGGCCGGCCCGCCGGGTCGCCGCGCTCCCCGCCTCCCGTGTCCTTCGCCACTTGTTAACCTCTGGTCCGGCCGCCGTCAAGGCTAGGCGGGACTTAGGTATCTGCCACCCACCTGCCCTACCTGGATGGCTGCAGGGGAGACGGAGTGGGACCTTGAATCAAACAACTGTCACTGTTAACAATGTATGTCACCGTCTCGGAATGGGCCATAAAAACCAAATAAATGACGGCCATTACAGTGGAGATTGTGATTATGATAATGAGAATAATAAAGGCGATCATCATTACGATCATGATGATAATGATAATACTGTGATGATGAATTATAATGAATAAATCCCTACCCCATTTCCTAAATGGTGGGAAATGTATCACTAAGAGTGGCCTGCAGCCATCTGACAGCCTCGGAGCAGGGCGAGGGTTATCACTGTGTGTGTGTGTGTGTGTGTGTGTGTGTGTGTGTGTGTGTCATCTGAACCGTTTGTACTCTGGCAACAACCTACTCCCTTTCCACGTCTGTATCTCGGTACAAGATTGCGCCTGTGTCTGTGACTTCCCAGCCAGTGTATAGTGTGTTTGCCATGCTCAGAGAGCACTTCCCAGGAGACCTTGCAGTTTACATATCACATTCAAACAGCTTTTGTGCTCAATATCTGCCACTTCCACTCTCTCGTTGTCTCTCGCGCTCCCCCTCCTCCTCCTCCTCGCTGTGTGTGTGTCGTTAGTCCCCCTCCGAGTCATCTACACCACATCATGGCTGGATTTTATTTGTTTTAATCATGTTGCTTCTGCAGAACGAAGGCTGCTCCCGTCGCTGAAAACGCGCGGCGCCGGCTGTTTGATCAAACGCTAAAAAAACAAACGTTACGTCGTCCTGGCGAGTGACCTCTTGTGGCCGTAGGAGTAATTATTGTCCTCTTGTCCAGTGTTATAGATCTGCAGGAAATCACACTGATGGTCACTTTCCTCTCACCACGACCGTCTTTCTCCCTAAAGTGCCAAACAACATCTATATCGCTCACTAACTAACGGTTTAATTAATCGTTTGTTTCAGTCCGTTATACAATGTAAAAAAATTCCAATTCGTGATGCTTGACAAACAACCAGTTCTAGAGCGCGTTGCCAAGTGCAGTTGGTAGTTACAGCTGCTAGTAAAGGTCTCAGGCAAGATGGTACCAAACCTGGCAACCCCGCCGTGACAGTGAGTCCAGGACGTCGTCGCGACAGTGCCAGAACTCACAACCAAAACCCAAATCTGTCGCTTCACGGTGCAAACAGAACTTTTCTGTTAGCAAGGGATACTTTGGTTGTTGGTGCTAATTTTGAGCCCGATTAATCATTCAGTCTTTAGATATTTTGTCCAACCAACTATTAAAAAACCCCAAAGACTCCATATCAACTTTTATAAATGACAAAAAAAAAGTTGCAAGTCGTCACATTTAAGAGGCCGGGATCTTAAATCTGTTTGACATTTTCTACTCGACAAACTGCTGAAAGGATTAATCAATTATCAAAATAGTTGGCAGTTCATTTTCTGTCAATCGATTAATTGACTAATCTGTGCAGCTGTTCCAATTATACAATGAGACGTGTGTTAATTAGTGTTCATTAGGGCTGTTTTCCTTTCCTGCAGACACAGTCGAGCTCGCTGTTCCCCTGTTTACAGTCTTCATGCTAAGCTAGGCTAGTTTCCTGCTGGTTCTGTCTTTACTCTTGATGTTCATACATGAGATCGATATTGATCTTGTGTTCTAAAGGTACAGTGTGCTGGATTTATTGGCATCTAGCAGTGAAGTTTGTAGATCAACGCAACCAACAAAAGTAACCCTCGATATAAAGGCTCATTCTCAGTTTCAGGTGATTATACACAAAGGAAATCATAATGATTTATATTCCATTTCTGCCAAGAGGGCAGAAAAACAACACAAATAACTGAACCTTTGAAGATGAAGAACTATATTAACAATTCCTTCATTTAACTGACGAGTTTCAGCTGCTTAAACTCAACCAAAGCCTGAAACACAAAGACGGCAGACTAGCGAACACTTGTGACCTATATTCTGTAACAGTCAAATGCATTTTTGAAAGACATAAACAAACAAATCTATTGAGATCAGAATACGTATCCTCCACAAGGCAACATTAAAAGAGAGGATAGTCTCTTTTGTCCACAGAAAAAAAAAAAACAGCAGAAAAAGAAACGGCCTCAAAAAAACAAAAAAAAAAACGAGGTCCATCTGAACAGACAAGCCGGCAGCTCCCTCAGTGAAATCCATCACCGGTGTCACACAGAGAAACAAGTGGAATTTGTCATTGACACGCGACGCGTCATTTATATAGAAATGTCAGCATAGCATTCGCATAATGATGGAAACAACAACGCTGAGGGCTTTGGGCCTCGCACTCCGATGGCTGTGTGCAAACGTCACCAATAATGTGTCTTTAGTCTAGACATGTCAGGGCTCTGTGGGATCTATATCCACGCCTTTTTGTCAGCGCCTTCAATCTTCCCTGTTGCTCAAGAGCTAAGTGCAAGAGATTAATAAGTGGATTTGTAATGCACAACCTCAGGTTTGACACTATAAGTCATCGGCTGTTTATCGCTTTGGCTTTCTCGGCGGATTGAAAAATGGCAGACGCTGAGTAAGTTAGTTAGCCAGGGCCTCCCCCCCCCCAAAACCCTGCATCCCCCGCATCCACCCTCCTGTTTCAGAAACCCCCACCCTGCCCATACTTCATGACCAGGAGGTACAGTATACTGTAGCCACTAATGAGCAGCTTGTGTCTTCTCTCTGTTTGTTTCCCTCCGGCAGACAGATGATGTGACGCAAACAGAGGGCTCTCAGCAGCTCCAGCTCCAGCACTCAGACTCTTCAGAGAAGCAGCAGCCCAAAAGGTTACATGTCTCCAACATTCCCTTCCGCTTCCGGGACCCTGACCTAAGGCAAATGTTTGGGGTGAGTACCAGGAACGCATTACAACTCACATCTTTTTTTTTTTTCCTTTTTTTTTTTTTGTGGCTTTCGGTAAAACACCGTACTCGCTAGGTTAACTCCTGCAGGAGTTTACTGACTGACAGGGTTGTGTTACAGTTATTAGTCAGACCCGCATGTATGAAACGGAAATAACAACACGCAGAAAGTTCTTTTATTGCCCCACAACATGAACACATTTAGATTTTATCTCCTATTCTGTCGGTAAACGTTATACAATCGCGAAATTATACTCAAGGGTGTGCTTCACCGCCATTATCGGCAAGACTGTTTTCCTGTAATATTGCTTAATTTAGCATGGCAGGAGTGTTGGTAATTATTGCAGGTTGTCCCGTTGTGTTTTATGCTAGATGCACCTCCACCTCCACTGACACATATGGCTCCTTCACCAACAGCAATAGACGTGATTACACTATTATTAAATAGAATATCTGGCTTATTAAGCTTCAGGGGGAAAATGAGCCGTGGGGCTAAAATCTCACGAACAAACGCCACGTTTTTAATTGTAGGAACGACACGGTCGGGTAAAAATAACCTTGAAAAGTAAAGAAAAACATCCGAATCAGTCATAAAGGCCTGCTGATGTGTAAGAATAAAACTGCTGCACTGACAACAGTTAGCTGAGATATGAAACCCGGCACGGTAATAATTCAGTCTTTCCCAAAGAGATTTTAAATAACTTGAGGTTGGTTTCGAATCCATTTGATCTTCTGACTGCTCAGGTTTTGACGTGTGTTTCTCCAGATCTCACACGTTTTTATTAACAACAGAATTTCTTATTTCATTTTCTTCTTTATTACCAGTTCAGGAGGTTACACAACCACAGCGGTCGGTCATCTGCAGACCGTCAGATCAAACGTCGTCACAGCAGAGGTCCTTTAAAAAGAGAAGTTCTCTCTTTCTCTCTCCGTCTCTCGCCAAATTAATGAGGCAATGAATAGCTCAGCCGCTCACCCCTCATGCCTCACAAAAGCCTCAATAAGAATTGAACCAAACATCCCCCAATTCAATAACGATAATGGATCTGAATGGAGACGATTGCCAAAAATGTACTTTAAATGTTATGCGCTAATTGGACCATTAGAGCCCAGAGGCGTTAATTCTCATCGTTATGAAGACAACATCCAGCTGATGATATTTATTACTCGAGAGGCCCGGGCTGTGGCTTTATAAATTGCAGACAACATGGCTGCTCGCTCTCTCTCATTCTCTCTGGCTTTTCTCTCTCTGATTGTTGGCTTTATTGTTCCCAGCTCTGGTGCAGGTCGTGTGGAATCCAAATCGCCTCAGTAATTAGCTCGGAGGCTTTGTGTGCCTGGCCGGCCGCATGCAGATATACGATACCAAATTGATCGCGGCCCACCCAGTTCCCCTCAATCACCCTCCTCACCCACGTGGTGCCCGGTCCTTCCTGGTACATGCCCTGCCCTTCTCGGTGGGTTGGCATCGTGGAGGATTGTGGGATTGATCGTCTTGGGTAGAGCTTGGCAGGGAGATAGCTGGTCTGCTCCACCCTCTGACATGGCCTCCACAATGGGCCTTTGTGTGATCAGCGTGTGCAAAGCCTCATCCCTCTAGCTCTAATGGCTTCTGGAGCGCCACCGGCTCAATACACCATTACTGTTGCGCATGAGTGAAACCCCACACACATGCAGGCAGGAAGACAGAGTGGAGGTGCTGCTACAGAAAAGCCCCCCCACAGCAGAGCAAAGTCGCTGCGAGGAGGGGAAAAAGAAAAAATAAAAAACTCTGCAGTGACACCAGCAGTAGAAAGCTTTCGGAGCTGGCACCCTGAAACACGACAGGGTGGCCCAAGATGCACCCCGCGCGCCGCAGGATTAAGGGTGTGGAGAAACCTGTGAGCCTTTAACGAGGTGCTGAATGAAGGGCTCATTAGGACGACCACAGCGGACCTTAATCAGTAATTAGAAACTGTGATCTCTGAGAGCTAGCAAGTGCGGGGGGGGGAAATGAAAACACTCCAAGCGCGAGGGGAGCCGGCGAGCTCCGTGCGGCGGCCATGCTGCGCTGCTCGAGGGTGCCCTCGTTTGTGCGACTGGGTTCTTCAGCGCCGCTTCTCTCAGCGCATGTAAGGGCTCTCACAGCGCTCCCCGGAGCAATCAGGACCTCTGCCCTGCCCCCACATCCTGCTGTCACACTGACTGCTGCGTCTGAACACGCTCCACTCCGGCTCTCGACTGTTTGAATACACAGGGCTGCGGTAGCGTAATTATAGGTTTGTGAAGAGCTTAAAGATATTCAAGCTAATCAAAGGTGGAGGCACAGTGGCCTCGATCTTGTTTGTTGCTTCCACTCTCTGAGGCTTAAGGCGTGCTGTAATTTCATTTAGGAGAAAGGCCACGCCGTATCAAAGCACTGTGCCAGCGTGTTCACTGCGAATCATGCACTATACTTAACATTTCTGCCTCCGATTTTTGTATTCATGCGGTGCATTCTAACTACTCCAGGCTGCCACTGGTTTCTGTTCATTTCTATGTAAATATCAAATATTAATCCGACGTACTCCTCTGTATTTATAGCGCAGAATGATTCTGCACGGCGTGATTCAATAATGTAATGGAAGCGTCGTGGAAATGAAAGGAAAAAAAAAACGATGGTCTTAAATGCAGCCGCACAATTTGCTAAATGTTCATAAAAAGACAAGATGTGGTGAATGTGATTCTGTAACTTATACTTTCACATCAGTACTGAATAGTTCTTACAGTCCATGTATGGATGGATGTAGCTGCAGCGTCTCAGCTGACATCACTCCCCCCATCCTCCCTCTGGAGGCTCCTCCCATTGAAGCTATTGTTTATCGGTGCTGCTGATGCAGCTGTTTCTGTGTGTGTGTGCAGGAGTGTGTGTGTGTGTGAGTAGGTGGGTGGGGATGGGAGTGCATGAGATCACTGGTGAGCAGCGAGCAGTCCCCAGCGCCATGTGGAAATCCACAAAGACGACTTCCTCTGAAACTAATTAATCGACGCCACAAGCCCATTACGCTCGGTTAAAACAATTAGCATCTGCACATTGCGTGGGGAAAGCATTGTCATCTCAGGCGCGAAAGGGGCATCACGCTGGGATATAAATGCCTGTGAGTGCGATCGAGCCAACGCTTCCCATTCGAATCAATGAAGCTGAGCGCCATATGAGGCAGATGTGTGGATAGGATCTATGGAATCTGCTCTCCAGAGCGGATGTGTGTCGGGGGAGGAGGAGGAGGAGGTGCAGCTTTCTGGAACAGAGGCGGTTTTAAATAACTGAGCCTCGTTTTGCCTTTAACTTGTTGTGGTTAGGTCACCGCGTAGCCCTTTCGAGTGGGAGGCAACATATGTTTTTCGCTATCCCGTAAACCCTTCACCTCCTCGAGCCCACTCCACTCACTTCAGCCAGATAATAGCCAGCTCCTCCTAACCCCTATTAGTGGCTCAGTCAAACGATCCATCCATTCCCATTGAGCGTCGACCACATGGAAGGCCCATTTCTTCCCTGTTGTGCCGAAATGAAGGCGACGCGGACCGCTTGACAGGGTAATTACTTTTAATGAAATAATACGGCCATTGTAGACAGCAATTAAAAGTCGCTCTCACTCCACTCATTAGAGGAACTTACAGTTTACTTTCATTCCTCTGTTTTCTAATGATCCAAAGGCAGGCCTGTTAAATCGAAAGGCTGGAGCATGTTAACCCCCGGGGACTGGCCCTTAGTCCTGTTGACTGTGAGAGCACACAAACAAAGAGAGGAAGAGAGAATAAAGAAGAGGCAGATATAGAAAGGATAGCAAGGTGCACTCGGAGCTGATCCACCCAAAAAAAAAATAAAAAACTTTTCTCTGTTCGAGAGACGTGAAGGAGCGAGTTTTCCTCAGGTGATCGTGAAGGTGGAGGCGTTTTTCGCATCTCTCAAAACATCAAAATCTTATCTGACGCGTCTCTTTTTTTCTCTCTCCCTCTTAGCGTTGAAACAAGCGAGCAAACAAACATCAGAAAATGCTGATATGGAATCAAAGATCCGGTATTTTTTTACAGTCGCTGTGATCTCCCTCCATATAGCATCGGTGGAAATGCATTAAAGCAGCGAGCGAGGAGTTCTCTTTTTTAAGGCGCGCCAGCCGGCTTCAAGAAACTGTTTGCCGAGCTAACAAATGCAAATTGACCACCATCTCCTCACAAAAGTAACACTTCCATATTGCCTTAATGTTTTGTTTTTTTTTTTTTCCTTTCTCCAGTCGTCCTCCTCATGAATTCACCGTCAGCGAGGCTTTCTAACTCCATCTCTGCCCCGCTTCTTCTCTTCTCTTGTTTCTTTTCTCTCTGCAGCAATTTGGAAAGATTTTAGATGTGGAGATTATCTTTAATGAGCGAGGATCCAAGGTAAGTGAACTAGAACGCCAGCTGCTTCATTACCATGTACTTCTTCTGTTTCCTAATGATGGCATTAGTGTAGTGTGTACATTGGCTGAGAGTAGTGGTCCCTAAGCCTGGTCCTGGAGAGCTGCATCCACCATGCCTCTCTATTCTCGCTCTCCCTCCCTCCCTATTGTTTTTGTTGTTGCAGCTCTAACCCGAGTTGTGAATCATTAGCCCTGTCAATCAATTCATTATTGAGCTGTTTCACAATTCACTTAATCCGCCAGCAGGCTGCAGGTCCTCAAGCTTATGGAATTGAAACTGCTTGTTTAGGGACCGGATCCTCTTTGAAGCCTTGCTGTTGGTCCTACATTATTCAGGTTTTATCATTTTGTTTTTTTAAATGCACGATAAATCAGGATGAGAATAAGACTCCGCTGGATGCCTTGTGAATAAATTTGAAGGCTAATCCTGCTTTTCACCTCACACACTTCAAACTCCGGACAATCAGCAACGTCTCCTGTTTGATGCGTGGAAGCTTTGACATGTTCAATTTACGGCCAAATCCAGGATACTTACATTTATAGTTAGGTATAATTATAACTGTCAACAAATCCCCAGAAAAGACCAAAACCACCAGAATGTCCCCTGAAGTCCGCTGGTTCCTACTGAAGACGTACAGTGAATCTTTAAGATGAGGTCATTTATATATAGATTTATTTATACTCTTAAAAAGCTCACTGCAGGTCGCTGCAGCTTTTAGAAAACCTCCCTTTAAGGTCCAGTTTGTAGGATTCAGAAACATCAAGCTGTGAGGTTGCAGATGGCAACCAACTCAACACCCCTCATCTCACACTCAAGAAAGAGTGAAACGCTAAACGTCCAAAAACTACAGCCAGTGTTTGAGAGGCTAGTTTAAAGCTAATAAACACAACAAGTCTTATTTTACACAAATTAAAACATAGTTATAAATATTCTCTTCTATTCTGGTCCTTAAATCCCTGAAGCTGAAACACAAGATGTTTCCTTTCACAAAACCATCTGGGACGACACACTTAGAAACTGTTTTTGGGGAAATAACTTGGCAGGTGATTGGATGAACCATCTGTTTGTAACGGGGTAACTTCAACCAATCAGAACCAAACATCTTTTTAATCGAGGCAGTCTTCAGCGCTGTTCTCTGCTGATACAACTGATACCACGCTAACCTCCTGAGTCGCCGCCATTGCTGTTTTCAAACTGGTCGTCACATCTAAACCAGTCGTTCCTCAAAGGATCAACCACTGCATGCTCACAGCTGCAGGCAAGATGGATTTGCGATGATCTCACAAATCCAGCTGCCTCGCAAGGTAATAAATCCCCCTTTTAAATCCTTCACACTGGACCTTTAATCGGGACTGAAGTGTGCCATTGTCTGGGACTATTTTTAGTGGCGGATTAATCTACATTTGGCGCTCCATTGAGTGTTGCCAGTGGCAGGACTGTGTTTCTGTGGGATTGTGTTAAAATAAACTGGTGTGTGTTCGTAGCGACAACAATGAAGCCGTGCGGCACAGAGGACAAACACTGGTTTTTGGGTCTTTTCATGGTATTCTGGGTTTAGTTATAAAGCAGGTCTTGGTTCTGCATAGACACTGTGACACTCAGGGCCTGTGAGAGCTGACCAATCAGAGCAGGGGACCTTAAAGAGACTAAAAATGGACATTAAAGCATGTAAACATTTCCTAGTCGACGTTACAGGAGCCAGATCAGAAATATCCATTATCATTCAAAGTTTACCTCCTGTTATTATTGTTTTAAACAGTTTTGAACATGCAAGTTTGTATTTTCAAAGATAATCTGAACTCTTAAACCCCGAGCGCGCCGAGAAGCCACCAGACAAATAGCCGCCGCGCCGCAGCCTCGCTGCAGTATCAGTCTCCTAACCACCTACCATGGACAGGTGAAGCTTGCGGTGGTGTGAACAGCCGAGTGCTTCTCATCCAGCTGTTCATTTAATAGAGTGTACTAAGCTCCACAGCTTCCCATTCATAAAGCAGACAGGATCCCTGGCTGGGTGTTGAGGCATGAATACTATTGATTCCCATTCATACCTGGGAGTAGTTCGGGCTCGTACACAGGCATGCAGGGAGCCCCGCAACCAGGCGACGCTGCTGCACTCGGCCCCCTCTGCCAGACAAGATTGAGCACCGGATAAACCTGCCTCCTCCGCCGTAACAAGCATTTATTGTTTGTGCCCTACAAAGCCATTACCCATGATGCCTCTCTCCCTCTCTCTCTCCCGCATCCCGTGTGCTACATAATGAACCTACCAGGCCATTAATAAACAATCTATTTCCTATGAAGCTTTGGCAATTTGCATTCAATATGTTTGTCTCCTTTGAAAAATGGTGGCTCCGCTCTCCCCTCTTGTAAGCTAATTATTTGTGCATGATAAAAAAATAAATAAAAAATTTAAAAAAAGATAGAGGGGGTAACCACAGTCGGGTGAATGTCCAAAGGATTAATTTTGCCCTCAATTCCTTTTTTGAATTTATTTCTTTATCTCTCTTTCCCCAAGGACAGGTCCCGTGTTATTTATGCTAGGAATAGCAGCCCCGGAGATCCTGTGTATGCATACGAGATCACGCCGCTCGCCATCTCTCACATGTATTACATCCTCGAGCAATTATCAGGCAGCGCCGGCCATGCTCCCTCGCCCCCCCCACCCCCACCCGCCTGTACCTCTAGAAGTATATATAGAAACCAAAGGAATGGGACTTGTTTGGCCAGCATATCTTAATGCTTCCACTATAGAGCTCAGGTCCAGCATCCCAGTCCACATAACTCAAGGAAGTGACAAACCTCCCCAGGGGACCGAGGGAGACAGAGAGTTGTGGTGGGGGGAGGAAGGGAGGGAGATGGAAATGAGAGGTTGGGTATATTTTGGTCGGGGGTTTAAAGTCAATACCCTCGCTCTTCTCTATCACAGAGGATGGTATTTGCGGTGACACCTTTCGCTTCCTCACATCAATGCGCCGCTGTAACTCTGCCTCCATGATAAAAAAAAAGAAAAAGTCGTCCGACTTATTAGAGCAGCGCATTAGAAAATAGTCAGAGATCAAGTTAACATCTCTCCGCCGAGGATTCACAGTCCTTCTCCCGCTGCCCACCTTCTTCAAAAAGGCAGGCGGCCCTGTTTGAGCGGCCGCGCTGCCGGAGCTGTGTAGATAATTATACGACTATTATGGCAGCTAACACAGTGTTTTGCATCCACGGCTTCCTGACATTCACCCGTGGCACCGGTGCCGTGCTGTTTAATTGGGTAAAGCAGGCAGGTTTGTTGGTGTTGTTGTGCGAGGTCATGTCACCGTTATCCTCTCCTCCTCGGATCTCTCTGTTTGCTGTTTCCTGACGCCTCACTAACTGCCTCTAATTAATCTGGCTGCTTACAACTCGACTCTGCTGCCGCTGCTGCTCACCTACTCCTCTCTTCTCACCTCTCGTTCCCTTCTCTCCTCCCTTCCCCTTTTCTTTCTCCTCTCTCTCTCTCTCTCTCCTCTCTCTGTGTGAATGTGTGTGGGTGTGTGTGTTTGTGTGTCCATCTTTCTCCCTGTTCTTCTTCTTCTTCTTCTGCTGGTCTCTAACGTGGCGCTCTCAGGGCTTTGGGTTTGTAACTTTTGAAACAAGCACAGATGCTGATCGTGCACGGGAGAAACTAAACGGTACAATCGTAGAGGGACGCAAAATAGAGGTGCTTTCATTTCCCTTTTTTCAAATCTTTCTCTCCTGCCTGCCTGCCGCCTCCTACCTATAAACCCTTTGGATTAGCATGTGGGTGCTTGTATGTATGTATGTATGTATGTATGTATGTATGTATGTATGTATGTATGTATGTATGTATGTATGTATGTATGTATGTATGTATGTATGTGCATTTGGAAATCTGCATCCCTGAATGTGCGTGTGCCCGGATGCATGCATGCATAATGGTGCGCATAACTTCAGTAGAAAATGTGGGATCCATACATGTCGACCTGAACACGCCAGTTGTCCATCATTACCTGACAATGCAGAATGAATGCATGCCATCATCCTCCGGGTTTCTGTCAAATCTGAGAAGACCTGCATCCCCCCCCACCCCCACCCCGCCCGTCACCATCGTTTAGTGTCGCCTGCTCTAATTCCGCTCTTGTTTACGACGAGCCGAGCCCCCGCTCAGTCATTCTCATCAGGTCAATAGAAGAAAAATCAAAGCACTGTCTGTGTTTTTCTTTTGGAATCCATTTGTTTATCCAACCAATTACTGAATTTGGAGGATGTTGCTTTTTTTTTATTATTTTGATTCATACCTGTGGGTAATTGGTGCATGCTTTCCCCCTTCTTCTTTGCCAGTAATTTAATAATGTGTAAGAGAATTGAAACGATGAATAAATTCATGAAAAAAAGGGCTGAACCCAAACTCAATCACGCCAAAGTGCTACAAACATTTACATAATCATTTATTTATTTATCTATTATTTTATGAATTTTTTGCCTTCGGTCGTCGTTGGTTTGCTGCCTGCTTTTAGCCCATCAGACGTGGATATCTGGTTAATACATGTGAAGGTCAGTGATAACGGGCTGTTTGTGTGTGTGTGTGTGTGTGTGTGTGTGTGTGTGTGTGTGTGTGTGTTGCGTTGCCTTAAACAGGTGAACAACGCAACAGCACGAGTGATGACAAACAAGAAAGTGGCCAACCCTTACACGAACGGTACGAGCCCCAACCCGGATCTTAAAACCTTCAAAAAGAAAACGATAACGGTTCCATTTTGTTCTGAGTTGAGCGTTCGGTGTTTTTCCTCTGCAGGCTGGAAGCTGAATCCAGTGGTGGGAGCCGTCTACGGTCCTGAACTGTACGCCGGTAAGTCACCTCCAGCTCCCGTAGTTCAAGTTCCTGAGTGTTTTTCTCTCTCTGCCTTCCACCACAACAAGCGCCGCGCCGCACCTGAGGCCGCTATCAGCCGCGGCCAATCCCAATCTGACCCCCTGAATTTCTACAATCGGGCTCATCCTGAACCTACTGAACATGAAATTCCCCTCAAATCAAAGTGAATCTGAGAGAGCGGCCCAGATAAGCAGTGGATGATCCAAGCCTCCACTGAGTGGCTGAGGGAGCCTGAGCCATTGTTTGCGCGGTGTGCAACTGTAAAGCTGGAAAAAAAAAAATGATTTCAAGAGCAAGCGCCCCTGCAACTGTTATCAGATTGTGGAGGCTGCTGCTGTGGATGGATTTGCCAAGTGCGCCAGATTGACTTTTACAGAGCTAACCGAATAAGGGAGATTGAGTGAGCGATATTGTTGGCACCTACCCTGTCGAAGGCCGCTATTCCTTCTGGTCTCAGTAATGGAGGAATGTGATGAGCTCAGTGGGGTTTTCCCTATCTCTCCCCGCCTCGACATGCCAGCTTTATTGCTGTATGTTATATGAACCCTTTGCATTTTAATGAGGGGGAAATGGTACTATTTCATTTGGAAGAAGTGCTGAGCACATCGCGCCACTTTAACGGCTTTCCTTTCTGCTCATTAGACTAAAATCTGTTCATTCCCCGGACAGCTTTACGGCGAACCTCTAAATAACTGTCCATGACAGAAAGCAGTCATCTATCATTTTTATTTCATCCCCAACCCCTCACCCTCTCCCTGCCTCCCACACACCTCCTCCTCCCCCCTACACTCCCTTGATTTCGACTTCCTCCCCCTGATAATTATGCACACACACACACACACACACACACACACACACACAAATACACTCTCATCCACACACACGAGCTCAAACACATACGTTACGCTTGTGGTCAGGTGGAATATTCACTAAATTAAAAATCTGGACGTTAAGTAAGTCTTAACTTCTATTAACAATCAGTCACTGACCCACACACACACGCACACACACACACACACACACACACACTAACCTGCCCTGTTTTTTTGTTTTTTTTTTTAACACTCACACCAAAGCATTCCAGCACACAGAAATAGATAACCTATGTAGAGCACAGACACTAATACATGTCGCCTCTCTCATGCACACTTTCTTCACTTTACACTCACACACACACACACACTCATGCACACACGCACACACACACACACACACTTCCCAAATCATCTCATAAATCAGAGGGAGTGTGGTCCACCACTCCAGGCAGGGGAAGCAGGAGGGGTTGGGTGATTTATTGGCTGCTAATTTTTCAAGTCGTCTTGACATGGCACTGGAGTTTGCCAAGCCTAAACGACAACATATGCTTGCCAGCTGGGAAGATGGGAAACATAAATAAGAGATACATTTTTTGAAACAAAAAACGCCCTGATGAGCAGCAAAAAGGCCGTTTGAGCTCTTAAAAAAAAAACAAAAAAACAAACAAACAAACACACACACACATCCGGACTGTGAGCCTTCAACTGTGATGTTCCTTTTCCTCTAAGAGACAAAAAAAAATCAGATTCGCAGGATTCAGGACGTATTCCAAAATCATTACAGCTACAGTTAATATACTTTTGGTGGGAGTAAAATGGGATATAAAGGCGATTAATCACTGTTTATCAGTCCTCATTTCTGTGCGGGAGATCAGTGAAATTGGGAGCCATAAATCCTGGCTCGGTGACAGCACACTTCGTCTCCATTCGTCCTGGCGCTACAGGTTTATTGTCCTCAAAACCCATTCAGGAGAATGACGGATGAGAGCCTCATGCCGGCTCCTCGCTCTTAACCTCTTCCAGGGTAGATTGGCTCCTCCTACCACTGGAGGAGGGCGGTGGTGGTGGAGGAGAGGGGGGGATGTGGAGTAGTCAGTAGGGTACAGGCATGCGGCGCCAACCCAGAGTCCATGTCCTGTGTTACCACCCAACACCCAAACCTCCCCCAGAGCCCCGATGGAGGGAGGACAGAGGGGCGGAGGAGGTGGTGGTGGTCCAGGAAAGAGGAGCAAGGTGATTGGGTTCCCAGTCAAATGGAGGGATTGGCAATAAAACATGGCAGTGCCACAAATCACAGTGTGTGGCAGCTGGTAGGCGTCCAGCATCCTGCGCTCACCTTTGTCCTCTTTCACTGAGCGCTGATCTGGTTTACACGGAAAGTTTTGTAGAGCAAACCCCGGAATCTGTCCTCGTCCTGCACCTCGTCTATATATATCTGTTCATATATAACAAGGACCAGCTGACTGTCGCCGTCCTGGTCTGTTTCTATTTCACCACAGATACGTGTTCACCTGTCTACTATATATGGCCATGCAGCTCAAGATAAATATCTTTATATTACGCTTGAATTCATTGTTTCAGAAATGTAATCACCTGCTGACCACAAATTACGTGCCAGTAATCTAAATACTTTACGTACTTAAGAGCTACACTGACACTGGATTCTTGGGGCTGATGCTAATACTGATATCGGGAAGTAAAAAGTTCCTTTTTCATCCATTTATTCATTTATTTAAGTGACTCAAGACCATCATCACATATTATGCAGCACAAACAGCAACTACAACTAATGTTAAATCAACAAAGAAAGGAAAAGGAAAAGTTTACAATTAACTTTCAGCTGATATGACTAGAATATCAAAATTGTAGTTGCAAATTCTGATGTCAATGTGTCTTAAAGTATAATACGATAACAGAACAGCTTCACTGGTAATTAAATAACTGTCCATCATTTTAACACTGTAAAGAAACGTTTCGTATCAGACGACATGTAGTCCGATATCAAACCTTAGTCTTAAAATAATATGATTTAAAATGTACTTAAGTGTCAAAAGTACAAGTAAAAGTAAATCATACATATATTAACATGTATGTATTTACTGTGTACCATCAGTTAACTGATAATCTGATCTGATATTCATAATTTTTCTGATTATCGGGGTGTTTTTACTTTGCCTCTGACACAGCTTGTAATCTTCAAAGTAACTCGTAATTTAAATTGTCTAACTAACGTAGTGAAATGTGAGTAAAAGTAGAAAACGCAATGATAAAGATGCAGATAATGGAAATGTTCAACTTGAGTAGATGTACTTAGTTACATTCCAACACTCTCCTGTGTGTTTGATAACCACATGTGAGGGATTCTTATAAAAAATGTGTTTATATCTGCCAAAATATAATTATATCAGAATTTTCTCAGCCCCAAAAATCCAGTATCGGCAAAGCTGTAATGTTTACAATTACCTGCTTTTTGTAATCGGATTAGATAGTCCTGATTACACGTAACTGTTTTAACCACATCCTGTATCTATAGGCATCCCTGCATGTATGTATGATCATTTTCCAGATTTAAACTAAGCTATAAATCCGTCACAGAGACGACTGTTGGATGAAAACATGCAGAAATGGAACTGAATGAAGCAGAAGTCCACTGAGAGATCAGCTGATCTGCACTGTGAGCTTGTTTCTAGCAGAATCGGCCAACTTTTTTCTGGATCCTTCCTTCCTCGTGTTGGATGTTTTCAGCACCGTGGACAGCTGCCACCTAGAAACCCCCTCTCATATGGTCGCTCCCCCCTCAGGCTAAAACAGAGAGTCTCTCCTCTGCAGCTCCTTCCCGTGGAGACGGGAGATGAGAATTTTGTTCACTCGCCGGTTCATATTTTGTGCTACAAAGGTGGGGTTTTCTCGAGGACTTGTGAAAAAAAAGCTACCAGCTGTGTAAATGACAGACAAAGAAAGGCTAATTGCCATCTTAATATATGTAGACAGATCCTTTCATTGTCGGAGTGTACGTTAGGGGGATAATTAAGCTCCAGACTCTTGATTAGATTAAGCTGTTTTTGGTCCCCAGTGCGTGGATTAAGTGCTCATTGCCCGATGTATTTGAGCAGGAAGTATTAGAGAGATCAACCTTGTGGAAAATCAGATCTTTCTTTATGGGAGCCGGTTATGACCCCATCATTGGCACAGAGCTGGATTACCTCAGGTCCAACTGGCTCTGCAGGTATTGAGCTTCTCTCAAGTTGACACGTATGACATATGAGGTGCAGCGTGACCCCGCCGCCCTCCAGCGCATAACTCATATTTTCCCCCAGCCCCCCTCTCGGAAAAAGGTGTTTGACTTTGGTGGCTAGACCAGGTTTGTGCTCTCATACGCCGTGGCTGTTGTTGCTTTTCACGGGCTTACCAAGGTGTGACAGTGCCTTTGATTTATGGGTTATTATTGAAGCAGTGTAGCCTATCGCCAACTCATTATAAGTTTACATTCACATACATCACCGCATGCATATTGCATACAAATTTACCCCCCCCCCCCAAAAAAAAAGAAAAGAAAAAGAGGCAATTGGACTCTCTGGGGCCCAGAAATACTCGTGATTTGTTAAGAGCAGGGTGGAAAGAAAAAAAAAGAAAACACACACACACACACCTCGGAAACTATCAAAGAGGATTGTTTTTGCCCTTTAGCAACTACGCTCAGATGTCCACTGCTCCAAAAAAAGAGACTAATTTAAATGTCAAGGTCAGCATTATAAATCACTTGGGGGGGGAAAGGGGGCACCCTGCAAGTCCAGGCAGTCTATCGGTACGCTGGCAGCAAACAAAGTGCCATGCACCTTGGCGGGTGTGTTGAGGGGAGCTATGTGGGCGTTACCTGGCCAAATGAGACGCAGAGTTTGAATATGTGTGCAGAACCCACTAATGGAGCGTGATGTTAATGGCAGAAGACATTAAACCTGGCTCTCTGTGTTTTTAAAAGCAGCACTAATCTGTCTCCCTGTCAGCTTTATTGAAGCAGCGGGGCTCGGGTGTGCATCGTTCATTAGGGCGCTCACTGGCCTCGTCCACCTGCAGGGTTAACGCTGCGCACGACACGGTAACGCCGGCACGCCAGGAACATATACGCCGCCATTATATACGAGCTGCCATGGATCTTCATTGCGGTGGAGTTTATCTGCAATGCCGAGGGACTGCCTGCCGTCTCCTTTGTGGCAGCGGGTTCATTTGAAACACATTGGATTCATGTTATTAACCCCAACTGAGCTGCCCCCCCCCCCACTACCACTACCACAGGAGCCCCATCACACACTGATGTCTGATTGGAGAGACTCAAGTGGTCGGTGATGAATTCCCCCAAAACATGTCATGGAAATGAATTTTTAAAAAAAAGAATAAGGTGAGGGGCGGGTGATGAGGGGGCGGCGCTGGGGATGAAGAATAATGGGGATGACTGCGTGGTGATGGGCTGAGGGTGAGGAGCAGAGCGAAGGGGGGATGTGAGGGAATTTCGATTGCTGGAATAGAGGAGGCCAACTTAATCACGTCTGGAGTCCGGAGTGTTTGTATGCACCTCCACAGCTTGTAATCAGACAGCCACTGGACTGATTGAAGGTTAAGTAGAGAGCCGAGGATCACATCGTCTGTCCTCTAATCTGTGACCGCGGGCATTTTGTCGCACCATCACACCAACCTCTGACGCTTTCACCCCGGCCCTCCTGCCTGGATCCACCGGTAGCCGTCAGCAGAGGACATGTGTAGCTGTGCGATTGGCTAAAGACGTTCCCAGATGGGTTTGGAGATGGGGGTCATGCTGAGGTTTGGGCCTTGGCTGTCCAGCCCATCTGCTCCAATTCCCCTTGGGGAAAGTTCAGAACATCTAGTCAGGTTGTTCAACAGAATTCGCCTCCCATTTGACTCTCGCCAACACCTAGAAACGCCCTCTACCTCTCCCCCGGTCCACCCTCCCACTGCTCTCCTCGCTGCTAGCCCATTGTGTCTAAACTATGCAAAAGCCGTGGTGCGAAACTAGTGGTATTGCATCCATTACCTGCCTATGCTTCAAGGCTGCCCCTCGCCAGGCATCAGGAAAGGATGCGTACAGCAAATGTGGATCCTTGCTGAGTACGGCACAAAGCAGCGAGCTGGGAAAGGGGAGAGTGCTCGATGAGGCGCACCTAGAAAAGATTAAATCTATTGTTTCCTTGTCTTCCCCATAATGCATTCTGTCATAGGGAAAGCAGTGCCACACGTCTCTCTCTAATGTATTCTGTCATAAGGTAAGCAATGCCAAGCCGAGGATGTTCTCTGAAAGTCATTTTCCCTTCTCTCGTGTGTTTCCTTCCAGTCACAGGGTTTCCCTACCCTGCCACAGGCGCTACGGTGGCCTATAGGGGTGCCCACTTGCGAGGTCGAGGGCGGGCCGTGTACAACACGTTCCGCACAGCTCCACCACCACCACCAATCCCAGCTTATGGAGCGTGAGTATCAGATCTATAACCTGAATCCAGAAAGCAAGTATGAGCGCTTCAGACGTGAGCTTGAATGATTGATTGAGGTCAAATATCTTTGATTCCAGCTTCTTAAATATTAATAGTTTCGGGTTTCTTCATGACAAAAGGGTTGAAACAGTATAAATATCACAGCTGATCAAGAAGCTTCTTGTGAAGCGTGATATAAATTTCATTAAGTGTATATAAGCAGATGTATCTTTACGCTAACATTCATACCAAGTTATACGTTGAAACCAGAATCACTGCAACCCTGGATGATGGTAAAAATATCTTTGAACATCATCTTGGGCTTTGACACTTTTACTAATCGATTAATCAAGAGAATAACCAACATAATAATTGTTAGTTGCAGCCCTACTTCAGCTAGTGCCAGACCTTTAGGCTATGTTCACATCGCAAAGTGATCAGATTGATTGTTCTGTCCAGAGATTAGCAACCTATCAGCTTGTGTTGCTGTGGCAACAACGTAGGCGTCAGCGACTACAAACAGTGTTGAGGTGACTTTCTAACACAAACAATGTGAGAAATGGACACTATAAAGTCACGGAGAGACTATTTTATCTCAGCATGATTGTCCACAGTTCTCGGAGCAGCATGGATCCTGCAGCCGATACAGTTTCATGACTCTGGATTCAATGTTGTCACTGTTGTGTTGCTGTCCAGACTTCCTAAAATCAATCTGAATATTATCTGGATATACAAAAAAAATATGATTTGGACAGGTGGTCTGAGTGTAGCGTTACTTGTGTGTGACTGTACACGTTTGCAATCACACGTTGGAGTTTTATACATTTTATACTGATGCGATCACGTCTCAAGACCTTTAATTTCAAGTTCAACAGGGAAGCTGGGTGATGCGTTTCGTTATATAGTGTTTTGTTTTGACATGCACAGGATTTTAGATAAGGTCCATTTCTTGTTCTTTGTCCGTCTGTTGCCTCATTTCTGTTGCAGTCGACGCAGAAACACGAGGATTTAGATGTAGAAGCTCTGAAGCTCGGCCCTCGTTATTATGGGATTAAACCACGCATTGTCAATTATATAGAAGAGTTTAATATAAAAACCAAGAGTTAACTAATGCAGGTTTTGTTTTTAAGTCATAATGCTGGTCTCAGGGTTTTTTGCAGACCATTTGCTTTGTAATTCCTCCTGGAGGTGTCTTTGGGGAGTGGAATCATTGTTGGTATCTAGGTATGTACCCTGCTCATCCTTATATTTGTACGCTGTCTGTTGACAAAGGAGGAACTAACAAAGCCACAGGGAGAGCTGTAGAGAGCTGAGATAGCGTATTACTGGGCAGATCTCACTGGACTGTGACCAGGGCCTATGCTGATCTCCTGGCTTTGTGCAGCGCTGCCTCACACTCGTCTCTTATCAGCGGTGGTCTGTGTGGCCGTGGGAGAGGTCTGACGGAGACCGGCCGAGGGCCCAGTATAGCTGTCTATCTGTGATTAGATCAGGATCCGTCTTACTGCAGAGAGACTCGCCGCTGAAGCCGGGACTGGAAATCCCACGTCCCCTTTCCCCTCCCTCCCACTACGGGGCCCTTTGCTACCGATGGCAGCTGGTTGATTTATATGGCGGAGTCATGTGACGGAGCTCCTTCGCTGCCTTCTTTTGTCCTCCCCTCCTCTCCCTCGCCGCCACCAGCCCTCCTGACAACACTGCAGCAACTAGAAAGACAACAATTTTTACCAGAGCAGAAAATTGGACGGGGATGTGAAACGGTTGCACTTTTTCCTTTTTAATGTGTCATTCATTATTTGTGGTACAGTAAACCGAAGCGGCTGCGAGCTGACCCAAACGGAGGCACAGACGGTTGAAATAGCGAGAACGTCGGTGGCACGTATGCCAAAAATCAACTTAACGCTCCTCTTCCTGTTCTCTCCTTTCACAGGGTGGTGTACCAAGATGGCTTCTATGGTGCAGAGATCTATGTAAGTACAGTTGGCTTTTCCTCTCGCCTGCTTAGATGAAACAGAAGTAACGCAGACAAAAAGCCCAGCCCTGGAGACAAAAACGTGATCTCCTCAGCCCCCAGCGTTCTCCCAGCCTCGCTGCCAAGCCGGCGTCGATTAGGCCTCTGTCTACTGTGCCAAGAAACCCAACAACAAAATTTAAAACCCCCTCAGCTCCTCCCTCCTCTCTCTTCTCCCTTCCTATGATCTCAGACTTTGGCAAAGAGGCAGACCCGGGCTCAGTGTCCCGTGTCAAGTTAGGTCATTTCTTACTTTAGATTTGTCTGGGGTTTTTGAGGCAGCTCGTCTTCTGCAGCCCCTCTCCTCGCCACCTCCCTCATGTGTTGTGTTTGTGTACACTCGGAGGGGTTTGGCAGGGGATATCCCTGCCTCCCCCCCGCCCCCCCCAGGGGGTCTGTGCGGGCCTGAGTGGAGCCGGTTCCTCCCAGCCATCACCGTGTGGGAGATAAGAGGAGCGGCAGCAGATAAAGGGATTAGCTGTCCCTCCGGAGCTGTCCGTGCAGGCAGGGTCACATCAGGGGCCGGCCCTGCTGCACGTCGCCCTTGACAGAGGAAAGCGCGGCCGCTGTGGAGATAATGCTGAAATTACCACGCTGCCCCACTTTGACATTAGTCCAAACGTTTGTGGGGAGGATGTAATTTGTCCCTTTGATTCTGCTGCCTTTTTTTTCCCCTCCCTGCACTGCCGTCTGCTGAGATAGCGAGATGACAGCGGGGCACGGCAGCAATGACAGTTGCCTCTCACTTTCACCCCAACGACGACAAACGTCTGGGAACGAAACCCAGTGATATATGGCTTCCACAGCAGCCCGCATGATAGGACAGTATTTCACTGTTTTTTATTGTGGCAACATCCACCGCCGTGGACGAGACCCGGGGCCGCGCTCTGAGTGATATTGTTTGTCTCTCGCACTCGTTCAGCCACCTCCAGCTAAGTCCTGCACCCCGACGTCCCCTGACCAAAGCCCGGCCAGGTCGGTTCATCACTCAACCCGTCATGCCAGCCCCTGGTGCTTTACTGCCATTAGTTTTGGCACTGGCCGCTACACTGCTTCAGACTGGCTGAGTGTGCGCGAAGGTCTCGGGCGACCAAGAGGAAGCCGTCCCTCAGCCCTCAGTGTCCCCCACAATCATTCAGTGGACACAGAAGCAGCTGGTTGATGTGTCGAAGCTTCCTCTTGGAAAACAGATGACCTGCTAATACATTAGCAGGGAGGCAAGCCGGATGGAAATATACACGCCGCGCGTTGCATGCGCTCATACATATGCATGCGTGCGCCTTCGTGTCGAAACACACATGAGCGCACACATACATGAATGCACAAACACACACTCGGCACGACAAAATAACAAATGTGCTGCACTGTTGTGTGCAGGATTTGACAATGTGGGAGAGTGATTTATTGGTCCGTGTTTGTTCAGGCTGTTGCTGTAATCAGCGCAGTCCCAAGGCATGGCCGTCCCACAGGAAGTCATCTGCCTCGAGCGCAGCTACTTCCTGTCTCTGTGGAAGAAACCTTGAGGGGGAACTGGGGGAGCGAGATTCAATCGCTGTGGCCCCTGACCTGATTTCATGTGCAGCCGTGGCAGCGACCGTCGCACCGCTGCCTCTCCGTCGGACGTCTTTCCCCTTGAGTTTAAAAATGAATGAAAACATGCATTATTAAAAGCCACCTATCCGCCGTATGGACGCAGATGGGCACACACTCCACTGGCACTAATAGAAAAACAGTGGGAGAACGGCTTCATTTTTCAAAGAGAGTAATAGCAGCACTCCACAATGAGGTCTTTAATTCCTTCCCCACTCTGGCAAATTAATACAGCGGTCCTGACTTTCCAACGGTCCGACCGTCTTCTGCCTTCTTACTTCATTTGTGAGCCGGGGGGGTCGTGTTAGGGAAAAAAGGGGCTCTTCAATAATGAAGCAGCAGAACCTCCTCAATCTAAAAAAAAAAAAAAATGGGCTGAATGTGGGGCTCACGTGGCCTCTGTTATGCTGTTATGCTACTCTAGTGTGACAATGACTCGCTCCCCCCCGAATATTCATTCATTTCCCAGTTGCCACCACTCGCTTAATACACCATATATCAAACAGCACCCTCTGGTGTCTGATGGGGACCCTGCAGTCGGGGTGAAGACCAAACACTGTGCACTGACATTTAACTATTAAGGCAATTTAAAGCTCTACATGTGTATTGTTGTTTCCTTGTGTCTCTCAGATCTAACCTTTCTCCGCGCAGGTTGAGCTTAATCATTGATTAACACTCTGGTATTTTTTTTTTTTTTTTACAGGGCGGCTATGCAGCATACAGATTTGCCCAGCCCACCACCACCGCTGCTTACAGTGACAGGTGAGGAGCTTCTTACATCTTTTTAATAAAAGGGCTGAATTGAGAGATGTAGCAGCGTGTAAAGCGTTGCATGCTTCAGCAGAGCCGCATCGTCCAGATTCAGTCGACCCTGAAAAAACGTAATTAGATTAATGTTTCTTTAATCTCTCGGGTCCATTTTTTTTTGGGGGGGGGGAGGGGGGGATGTTTCCATCAGGGACAAACAATGTGATGCCACGTCAAGACTTCCAGCAAAGATCAAATGCAATTTAGAGCAGGAGAAAAAAAAAAAGAAAAAAAAAGAGCGTCTTCTTAAAAGCTACGATTTTCTGTTTTGAGACGACACAAAGAAATCCATCGCAGAGAAGAAAAGATGTTTTTTTTTTTACTCATCAGGCAGAAGAAAACACAGTGAGCTCGGAGAGAAATGATAAACATGTGTATATTATGTTCGACAAGCCATCTTTGTTAATGTGAACTTTTGATTTAGAGCAATAAGTTTGATCCTGCAGGCTGTCAGATGGAAACGAATGAAGCCGAAGTAGAAAATAGACGAGAACGACTGAAGGGAAATGAGACTTTAATGCAACATCGCAAACATCCCAGAATAATATCAAATCGGGCTGCACGCAAACATAAAAAAATAAAGAAAATAGATGATATTGCGATTATTTAGACAGGTATTACGATTAGAGACGGGACGATGTGAGATTTTATCAATAAAAACACTGCGGAGACGTTAACCGAACATCCTCCTGAGTGACGTTAAAAAGCTGTCTAGCTTCATAATGAAAAGTCTTACGTTAATTTTTAAATTGCTGCTACAGGAAATTGATTCTTTCCGTCACTGACTGAACCTCTTTAATTTTATCCCTCGTAAACAAAAGTGAAACACAGCTGAGAAATATTTGAAATTAAGATTAATTGTTACCGTTGGTTTATGTTTTACTTTGGAGGACTGAAAAAAAAAGATGTGTTTTCCTACAAAATTTGAGTAAACTGACATGTTACGACTTATTATGATTTACGATTGGAGGAAATTATCTTTTTCCCATCACAGTTTTTATTTTTGTTGGGTTCTGATCCAAGCGAACACGTTCTCTTACATCTGCAGAACAGGATTTGTAGTCTGGGACATCGCTGCAAAAAAAAAAAAAAAGACATTTCCACAATTAGACTTGAATT
Source organism: Acanthopagrus latus (assembly GCF_904848185.1). Lineage (NCBI taxonomy): Eukaryota > Metazoa > Chordata > Actinopteri > Spariformes > Sparidae > Acanthopagrus > Acanthopagrus latus. The sequence continues at coordinate 23,387,621 of NC_051061.1, forward strand.
AGCTTTGCAGCCCTAGTTTCTTTGTTTTCTCAGCAAAAGAAACAGAATGTAAATCTGATAAAAACAAATGTTAAGTTGAGAGAAAATTGACAAACTTCTTAAAAGGTCCTATTTGTGAGAGAAGTCATGCCCCAAAAACTGCCACAGCATCACGACCTGACCTACAATCCCAAATCATCAGTATTGGAATTATTCAAACTTTTCTTACAAAAGGACTTTTAATAAGAACTTTGGCTGCCAAACACAAGAAACGACAAACTGAAGCAGAGACAGAGTGCAGAGACCACAAGTCAAAACACTTCTATTTCATATTCGTTTGGAATTAAAATGCTAAAATAAACTCGACAATCACAGTAAAAAGCTGAATCGCTGTTCCTCTTCTTCAGCTTCAGTGACAGCGTTCTCTCCAGCTGGCATGGACTCCACAAGTGGTTTTTTGCAAAAACCTGATAACTCGTGTTGTCTTCGTGTTCTGTGACGTCACGAGAAGCTTTGAGAAACACCGACTAATAATATTGTTATAACAGAACACATCAGGTTTTTACACAGACTTGTGGAGTCCATGCACACTGTTATTAAAGTTATAGGTAATACTAACATATTTAGATGATTAGACACAAAATACTACAATCAAACTAACGTTCTCAGACTGTTTGACTCTACTGACGAAGACAGTTGAAGGAAACTGAGTGCAGAGTAAGGAATTATAAATCGATTCATCAATCATTGCTGAAGAAAGAAACACTAGAAATTCTCTGATTCCAGCGTCTTAACTGTTAATATTTTCCTTCCTCCTCTTTGACAGTAAACAACTAATCGGTTGCTCGAGACAATAATCAGATTCATCTACGAGGAGAACAATAAGCTGCAGCCCTGAAAACAAACTTCAGCACGACGCGAGTCTTTGAATCTTGCAGAATGATATCTAACCATATAAAAGCAGCACATGGGGGGGTTTAGTTTCAGGTAATTAAAGCGTTTCCTTCATAACAATCGTAGCTGAATAATGTACGTGATGGATGAGGCGCCGCTTCAACAGCGTATTCTATATTTTCAATATTCTATGTGGGTTATTTGGGGTTTCTTGGGCTTTTTCCCCCCCCCATCTCTTCCTCTCCAGTTATCTTTTCTATTAGGAAAACCGGCGTATTCTTTTTAGCTCGGAGCTAAAGAAGACAAAAAAAAAAAAAAAAAAAAGACTAACCTTGTTGGACTCAATGAGAAAAAGCAGTGATATATGTCGTGACTCTGTGCTTGTGATGGGAGAGTGGGTATATCACTGCGGTATTTATGAATGGCCTCAGGTCTGTGGAAGGGAGGTAGAGAGACGGAGAGAGGGGGAGAAGGAGGGAGAAGGAGGGAGAGATGGACCGGCAGGAACTCTATCACTTCTGAGTGATGTCACTCTGGTTCAGGTGTGCTCCGTTTGAGGAGGCGTCGCTGATTCATTTCGGCCCCTGAAAGCCGTTGTCAGCCGGGATGTGGGCTGGTTTGGGAATCTAATCTGGGAAGGATTGAGCATGTCACTTGTGATAACGTACACCCTGCCTGAGAGCCTGAAGATCATATCGATAATGTAAGATTTATCAGGCCTCGCCGCGGCTCGAATTATGAGCAGCCGTGCTCGGCGAGAGCAGAAATTGGACAGCAGCTTTTTTTTTTCTTCTCCCTCTCAGAGTGATTTAATTCCCGTTTCTCTTGCCTTTACTTTTCCCTGAGATTTAATGTAATTCGCCCCCAAGTTGTTTGTTTTTGCTTTGTCTGTTTGTTTCCTTTTGAATAAGCGGTCATGCCCATTGGATCAATAAGGGTTTGCCGGTATTGTCTCAGCAATACCTTATCGGACTTAACCGCGGAGGAGCCAGTCAGCCAATCATAAAAAAGAGGTCACCGGGATTGTGAAAGGCGTGTGAAACCCTGCAAAATATGAAACATTTATTATCTGAAAAGCCCACAGTGCTCACCGGCTGCATTACCAAAGCCCCCTTTAAGTAACTAAAACCAGTGAGTGTGAGGCTTCAGAGGGTCCTTGTGAGGAGCCAGTCACATTGGAGAGACCCTGCTGGCTTCCAATCAGCTCTGTGGAGGCTGTGTGACATTGCACAGGGTGGTTTGACCTGCTGGTCGTCAGCAGTGCCACTCTGGCGAGAGTCATTTTGTAGATATATTAGCCTTGGAGGGCCTGTGGGGTTCGGTGCTCACTAAAGATAAGAGGACCACGGAGACTTCCCCCTGACCATCTCATGGCACCGGCCTCCTCCCCGGGGAGCCCACGCAGCCCTTTCTGATTTCACGTCCTGCTCACTGACCTTGGGTGCTGCTGGACTTAAATGGGCCGAGCCATATTTAGATCTTATATAACTCGATGTAGCTCACGCGAAAGGCATGAGCACTGTATGTCTTGTTGTCTTCCTTTAGGAGGATTTCTTCCTCTCTCCACTTCTTCTTCGTCTTTCTTTTTTTTTTTTTTTTTATTCCTGGTTGATTTGGTGCCCTCAGTCCTTGGCTGGGTGTGCCTTATCTGCTCCATGCAGACCTTCATTTGCAAGCGAGCATTGAGGAAAAAAAAAAAAAAAAAAAGGAAGTAAATAGAGGAATATGTGAAGTCGAATAAATAAATAAATAAAGCAGACACATCTTGTCCTGTCTCAGAAGGAAATTGGAAGGATTAGTTCCAAACCAGCAACAATGAAAAGACAGGGGCGTGAGCCCAGTGTGCAGCCTGGGTAAACAAGAACAGGGTGAGAGACCGGGCCCTCCGGCGCCGACTGTGGTGCCTCTGCATCCTTCTTCCTCTGTCTCTCTCCGCGCTCATTACCTATTCTATCCAACTAATCAAGATGACAATGAAAAGACAAGTATAATTCACCAACCTTTGAACTCCCCTTTTTGAACCACCTTGTATAATGCAGGAAGCCCAGGAGGCCGAGGAGGGAAATAATTGATTGTGTTAGAGACATGAAAGAGTTGACTTGAGGGGTTGAGCATTAAACAAGCATGCATAAATGTTCTGCTCTCCTAGTCAATGATAGATCAATGACCGTGTTCTCTGTGCCTCCCGTTGTGCAGCTATGGCAGAGTCTATGCAACAGCAGACCCCTACCACCACACGATTGGCCCTGCTGCCACATACAGTGTGGGGACTATGGTAAGTCTTTGAGAGCGCCGCCCTGTTTCTGTGTGCACCCCGTGTGAAACATCACAACACGACAACACAAAACACACACACACACACACGACTCACACACTCCAAAAAAATAAAGACCAGAGGCTGCAGCAGTCGCTGGTCTTTATTTAAGTGTTTATTCATCAACTGATTCAGTTTTTTGTCATGCTATCTGGCACACCCTGCTGGAGCTGAGCAGCACTGTAAAACAAAACAAAACAAAAAAAAACAAAAAACAGCATGTGGAAAGTGGCTCAGACAACTTAACGTGACGCCACGCAAACTCACCTCATGCAACATTAATTTGACACGAGTTCCTCCTGAAATGAGAATGAGTGATTACTGCGGCGTGTTTTTTTTTTTTTCTTTCTTCCTTCAACACAAACTTTGCATCTTTACATAACAAACGTACACTTTCCTGTTCATCCTACATCTCTCAACTCGCTGCAGAGTGAGTTGGCTCATCATCTTTATTTCTGTTTTTTTTTCCCCCCATTCAGCCAAACCAAACTTGAAGGGATGAAGTTGAATTGTTAATGTCTGTTTTTAGCTAGCTTTTGCAGCTACTGTAACATCAAAGATGAAAAAGTGATGATGAATATATATATATTTAAAAAAAAGGCATCTTTTTTTGAAACAGAGAGAGCGTTTCTCTTTGGTTTTTGTGTTATGATGATGAGGGGATGGGACCGGCCTCACAGACCAAACCTAGAGATTAAGGACCATCAAACGCATGCAGCAGTGTGCCGTGGGACATAAAAGAGAGCGAGACGGAGGGAGGGAGTTGTCTCGCCCTCCCCTCCTTGCCCACAAGCTTGATCGGAGGCGTGCTCTCTGCTTGAGAAATGACTCAAATTTACCATTCCGGCATGCATGCGATTTTTCAACAACATTAAAAAAAAAGAAGAAGCGTATAGTTCCCCGGTGCAGCTGCTAGCTAAAAGCTTTCATTAATTAAGACATTTCTTTTTCCTCTTCATTTTACTTAATTAAAAAAAAAAAGAAAATGTGCTTGAATGTTTTTTATTCTTTCTTCTTTTTCCTCCAAATTTCCTTCCATTTCTCTGACACTTTGTTCGTCCTCTCGATGAAATGAAATGAAAAAAAAAGAGAGAAAAAAGCAGAAGACAGGATTTGGCCCCCCCACTAAAAATATCAGAGCTAATGTTTTGTGTGTGTTGGGAGCTCAGGGAGCTAACACAAGACTCCAGAGGGTGTGTGTGTGTGTGTGTGGTGTGCGTGTGCTGAACAAATGGCGAGGCTTCAGGGAGAAGGGCGGCGCTCAGCCTCGACATCGAAATAAACTCTCGAGCCGAGCAGAAACGACCAGTTTGGCTCCTAATTCTTTAATCATATTTGATTAATGGTTCTCCAGCGGAGAGGAGTCGTTTTTGCATTTAAAAGCTATACAATAATTAGTTCCTCCGAGGTTGGAAAATTCTCTTTACGCATTTTCCAGCATACGGAATCATCTCGTATGGATGAAAGTTTTGTACGAGCAAGAGGGCTCCCCGAAATTAGGCAAAAATTAGCCTTTGAAGACATTCAGTAGCCTTTGGAGTGAGTCTGAATTCTTAATTGCAGCAGAGCCACCGAAAGATGAGAGGGAAGCCTGTGTGTGTGTGTGTGTGTGTGTGTGTGAGTGAGAGAGAGAAAGTGTGTGTGTGTGTGTGTGTGTGTGTGTGTGTGTGTGTGCGTGTGCATGTGCAGGTGTGCATGCGTAGGCCCACATGCATGCTTTATGTGTGCGTCTGCCCTAGATATCTTGAGCATGGTGCTAAATCTGAGGGCTAATATCCTGCGGTGGTTCGCTCCTCCAGAAAAGGTGCAGACACCTCCGACAGACTTGAAAAGGAGCTGTGATTAAACCTCTCTGAACTCATTCTGCTTTGGCTCAATCTCTTGATATTGTTACCGCCTGAAAAGGAAAGGTTTCCTCAAGTAAGAGAAGGGGAAAAAAAAAGCACAAAGCGCACTATTTTTGATTTAATTTCTAAAAGGAATAATTTATAAACACTTCAGACCAGGCTCAGTTTTCCTCAACTGCACCAATTCAGCTCCGAGTCCACCGATCCAGTCGACCCTGGTCCTAACACACACTCTTAATTATTGGCTTAAATATAATAAAACTCAACCTGATTGATAAAAAATAAGTCGCGTGGAAAACGGAAGGAAATTTGTGGACAAAGAGAAAAAAAACGGACTTAAAGCTGTCACCTGAATACTGATTGGTACTTTTTCATCTTTGATGTTGCAGGCTAGCCTTTACAGAGGAGGGTACAGTCGCTTCACTCCCTACTAAAAGAAAAGAAAAAAAGCGAGAAAAGACAGAGACATTTCCCCCAACAAACAAACAAACAGACAAACTTAAAAAAAAAAAAAAAGAGGAAAAAAAACTCAAATCGAGCGATCACCTGGTCCTCGGTGGAGAGCTAAATCAAACTAAAAGCTTCCAGGTCCCCGTCCTGAGCCCCTCCCCCCCTCTCCTCCCCCGACACCCTCTCAAGCTGATATTTCTACAACAACCTATTTGATGTCATCATTGGTCTGCTCTTGTTTTTGTATTCATTTTGTGCTTTTGGGTTTGGTTTTTTTTCTTCTTTTCTTTTGGAAAGTTTTCTTTTTATGCACATGTGCATTATCTTGACTGCTGTATATGGGTGCTGTGTCACCATTAACCAATGTGAGCCTACTGCAGCACGCATGATGCATGCTCAGAGGTGTGTTACGCAGCCGCTGTCGTCTGACTAAGAATGTACTGAGGCATTTATCACCGTGATGTAGACGTGACAAACACAGCAGGAGTGATCAGGACGAGTCTGATCCTGGATCTGTCTCAGTCTGTTAATCTTCTCACCTTTACCTTCTATCCAACACTCAGAACTTAAAGCTCAGCGCGAGCGCTGACCAACATGCCTCGGTGATTCTTAGGTCAAAGACGGCGCGCTGCTCTGACTGCTTTTGTTTTTCCTTTAAACGTTTTTGGAGTCCTACTGTTGTGCACTTGCAGTGGAGCCTTACGAGCTGTACGATGTGGTTTGACAGCATGCAGAGTAAAAGAGGTCATGAAGGTCAGATTTCTGTCTTGGACTCACGATGCTCATACTCCAGCTTCCCCCCCCGTCTCCTGCAGGTCGCTCCACGTTTACATGCAACTGTTCTGCAGCGGCGGTTATGTTTGGGGAGCGTTCAGGGACAGGAAGTGTGTAGAGACGAGGGTAAATACGGCGGGATGAGGTTAGCGAGGATGTTTTTTTTTAATACTTCACAGGAGCCATTGTGAGCAAAACCAAATGAATCCTGAGCCGCCTCAAATGAGTTTACTCCAAAGTGAACTTTCATTAAACAGTCACGTCTATTTTTATATTTTTTTTACTCAGTTCATAACGAAGGATTTTTGAGAATTTACAGACTTACTGCATCATTACTGCGACTTTATGAGGCTCAAAATTATGGCAGAAGTAATCCAGTTTTAATAATTATTGCTGCATCAGACTGTTGCTCTCACTGAGGCGTTTAACTTTAAAGTTCAGTGTTTGTGCAGCTTTATTGTTAAATTATCTATTGTTGCACACCTGACAGTATACTGCAGTCTGACTGAACATCACAGCAAGTTGTAAAAAGCTTTAATGACATGCGGGGATGCACGAACATATCAGCAAGTCAATTACTTGTTAAAACTTTTAATGCAACTTTATAGTCTCTGCTATTGGGTGAAATTAATATGCAGTGTGTATACACACACACACACACACACACACACACACGTATCCAATCAAATCCATAACCAGGACAGAATTATTATCAATTATCTGATTAGTTGATAGTCCCAAAGAAAAAGGGGGATAATTGGGAATTTGGACAAAATGGCCCAAAGTTACTTATTCCAGCTTTTTGCCTTTTAACAAATTGAAAACATTAGGATGTTTAAATTGTTAAAGAAACTTGAGAGTTAAATAGATAAATTACCAATTTGTTGATATAAAACTGTATTGTTAGTGTTAAAACTGCTAGCTATGAATCATAAATCACACCTTGGTGCACTATAATTCTTTTAGCCACATGTACGAACAAAACAGTCGCCCCCTGGAGGCCTGGATGATATGTGCTTTGTAAGATCATAATGCAGAAAAAGATGCTCAGGATCATTTAAACTGATTAAATTCCCATCATGCACTACTAAATTTGACATCTCACAGGCTAAGCGGGTCGTCATCTGAGTGTCTGCAGCGGATGTTTCCCCCCCAAACGTAACCGCCAAACGCAAACAGTCGCACGTGAACCGCACTTGCAGAAGACAACGGTTGCATATCCTCACTAATACACCACGGCAGACAAACTGTACTCAAGGAGCACCGACACACATCACGTCCACACCGACTCTCACACACTCGTCACAGTTAACGACACAGCACCGAGGCGGGGTGAACCTGACAAGAGGGCTGTTCTGCTTTTTACGAGTCACCGGTCTCTTTTTTAAGCATTGCACAAAAATGTTTTACCTCAGGATAAGCTAACTGAAAAACTCACACAAAAAAAAAAAAAAAAAAACTAGAATACAGAGCTATTCACTCTCTCAGCAGGCAGGACAGTTTCATCTCTAACACAAACCAGCAGGTTGTTTTACTCTTTAGCAACACGGCTTTCTACAAGAGCTTATTTTTGACTTTCTGTTGACGCAGAGACCCGAAAGAGAGGCAGATAAAAAACAAGACTGTACTGTTGTTTTCTTTATTAAAAGCTACTGTATTATATATATGTAGACATATACTGTATAAAAAAAACATTTCAGCTGTATTCACACACACACACACAAGTACAGTAGGATATTATATAAAAGCACCGAGGAGTTAATGTGTGTAGAGTGCAGCAGTGCTCGCCTCCTAGTCGACATACAGCGGTCGCTTCTGTTACAACTTTGTGCTACGTGAGGTGAATTGAAAAAGAGGCTCTCTGTGTAGCTCCTGCTAGCTGTCCAGATTTGAGTGCAGCTATGGAAACACGACTCAAAGCTATTGCCAATAATATTTAATTTATATGTACTCACGAAAAGTGTCTGTGGTCTCAAAAGATACAAAAAAAAAAAAAAGAAATATATGTTTGTTGCACTTTATTTGTTCTTTTTGTTTGTTTGGTTGTTTTGTTTTTGTTTTGTTTTTTCCTAAACTTTCCGAGATGTAACATATTTATAAAAAAAAGTATCATATAAAGCTAGTTATGTTTAGTCGAGATGTTAAAAATGATATAAGAGTAATGTTGTATATCCAAAAGAAAAAAAAGAGAAAAGAAGATTTATCCATTTATCTCACAAGTCTTCAGAAAAATCTTTATGTGGGTTTAACAAAAAAAAAAACGTTGTTCTTCCTTTTATATGCTCGTACGTACGCAACCGTTTAGGGAATTTTTTATATGAGTCGGAAAACGAAACTTTGAATATTATTTTTACCATTTTCCAAACCAGGAGAAGCGGTTCTGTGCATTTGTAGGAGTTCCTTGTATGGACCACGATCAGGAAGATAGACTGGAATGAAATAGATTTTTGTTTTCTGATCTGAATGTGTGTGTGTGTGTGTGTGTGTGTGTGTGTGTGTGTGTATATAGATATATATATATATATACACATCTATATATATGCATTAGGATGTGTGTTTGTGTGTGAGGAGGAGACAGAGGAGGAGGAGGAAGTGAGGGGCGGTTTTGCTAACATACTGTAGTTCGCAGTAAGCTAACAGTTTACATGACTTCACTCTGAGTCCCTGTAATCACATCACAGCAGCTGAACTCTGACCTCGAACGCATCAGGGCCGAGAAAAAATATTCATAACCTTTAATCATTTTCTTCTCATCTCGTACGATGAAGGACTCTGCGGCTCTCGGGAGCTTTATCTCATCTCCATTTCATCTCCTTAACTGGCTTCGGAGCACAGCGGGCGCACAAGTTGATGCTTTTCCGTACGTTATGAGTAATCGTGTGTGATGACTTGAACTGAAATTAAGAAAACGTCACGCCGTCAGGATGGCTGTCAGAAAACAAGACCTGTAAAGCGACACTGTTTGCAAGAAGACAGAAACAGATTTCATGGTGCGTTCAGGCGCACCTCGTAACCTTTCAAATCTACATTTCTCTGAATGGTAGAGCATGTAGTCAGGGTGGTGCATTCAAGTGCAGCTGGTAAACTCCAAAATCTACACTAAAGCTTTTATTTCTCTTATTTTCCTTACATGCATACATCATTACTTACTCTCTCTTAACAGCTTTTTAATAATTAGATGCAAACATAACTTTCATGGTCTTTTGCTGCAGCTTTTTTTTTTTTTAAATAATTGAATTCTTAAATAAAAAGCAATGTGTAGAAATGTTAGCCTGTAAAATAAATCAGATCAACTCAGCTGTGTCATTACCTCAACAAAAAACAACGTCTGTCACGATTGATCGACGTCGTACAAAGTGGACCAGCCTGTGTTGTGTTCCTCAGACATGACGGTATAAAGTATTTTAATTAAAACGAGTCAAACTACTCAGAATGTAAAGGATAAATAATCAGTCAATCGTTGAAGTTATCAAACAATTGTTATTGTATCTATTAGAAACACGACGACTGACAATTTCATACTTTCGCTGTTAAATTAACCTCATGTAAGAATGTCATATTTTTTAGAGATGTTACATATCAGGTTGGTAAATAGACAAAACCTCTATTTATTTTTTAATTCAAAGCCTAAAATAAGGCAGAAACATCTGGTGAGAGGCACCACGGAGCGATCGCACCATCAACTTCATGAAAACAGAAAAAGAGGCCCTGTGAGGCAGATTCGGTCTTCCCTCGAGTCCGGAGCACAAATAGCTTCAATTGCAAATCAAATCCAACTTTAGATTCCTAATCGTTTCTCTGGATAACACGTGAGTCGTAACGTTCCTTAAAGCGACAGCGGACTGTACTCATCTTCATCAGCGCCTCATAAACCTGCTAATTAATGTTCCCAAAGTAACGAACGTCTGCTGTCGTGCATCCGGATGGTAAAAGACCTGCTGGTCAACGAGGACAGTAGAGAAAATAACGATCGTGTCCTGAACGTATCTCACCTTATATTTCATCCTCATCACCATGACTATTGTTTACTCCTGCTGTCATGTCATCACAGGGTCGTGCTGAGTGTCGTCATCAGTCTGCACGGGTCTGTCTACAGTTTACAGAAAAAAAAGAAGTTACTATAAGCATTGTTTAACTGTTTCAGTGTCAGCTTATCAAGGCTTAAATGTAAAAGACATAACATGTAAATAACTCTGGTAGTCAGTATCGTAGAGGTCTGAGCCGTTTACTTACGCTTACAGTCAGTCGAACGTAATTTAAATGTGAATTTATAGAAGAGACACTTTGATATTTTTGCGTTGAGTTTGCTTTCGTTGTATTCCATAACCAGCTTAATATGCAACCAGACCTCTATTTGATTCCGAACTTATTAATACTTATAAATATTGAGATATGTTTACATGGGGAAAAAAAAAAACACTCTTTATCCATCATTTATATTTAATACAAGTATCCACTTAAAGCCCTGATAAGCTGGCAGGTGCATTTATTAATCCACTTAAAAAAAAAAAAGAAAAAAAAAAGATTTGTACAAAAAGAGAACCAAGCAAAAAAGTTACAGTACCTGTAAATACATTTAAATGTATATACACACACACTATATCGCAAATTCTCTGAGTAACTGTTTTATATGTATTCCTATATGAAGTGGGGTTATCTGTGTATTTTCAATTCAGCTGAACTTGTTCTTGAATTGTATGTACTTTCTATCATGAGAATATATTGTCTGACAGGTGTAAAGTACTTTTTTCTTTATGGATTAATTTCATTAGGTTAAAAAAAAAAAAGTATAATATTATGACTCGTTTTCTTTCTTCATGAATTACTTTTTGTTGTCAACATGTGACATATAAGTAACCTCTGATTGTTTTTGAGTGTCAGAATAAAAGCAGTTATAAGAACATTATGTCTGCCTTCACACATGGATGTTGTTGCTGTCAACAAAAGGTTGTTTTGTTTTTTTGGGATTTCTTTTTCTTGTATATGTGCACATTAACTGTTTCTTTAAGACATTTACTCAGTGGTGTACTATTTTCTATGGTGGCCCAGAAAGTTAAATGCAAGGCAACTTATGACAGAAATTAACATCTTTTCCACCTCAAAATTGGGAAGAAGAAGCACAAATTTAAAAATATCTGCTTGCTGCAAATGCTATTGGAAGTATTGGCTACATGTTGAGCAACAGCATTTTACTAAATACAGATTAGTTCCTTAGTTTTCCTCCCATAAATGTTTGTTGTGGTAACAATATCAACACAGGGTGAGAAAACAACAGTGTTGACGTTATGTTAGGGTTGGCTACCAGCGTTAGCGTGCTAACCAGCTAGCCCAGGCCTGAGGCGTTATAAATTTGTACCTCACACCGCTTCGGCCAGGAGACATACATGAGACGCTCTTGGTTTTTAATTGAATAAATTAACAAAATAACTCACAAGGAAGGAGATTTTTTTACAACTATTTTTCTTGCCTAACAGAAAAATACAACAATACATCGTCTGCATACAGGTTTATCTTTTTAACTGAACTAAGATGTGCTTAAGTCACAGAACGCCCCATGAAGTTTAGGAGTTACTTTCAGATTCTGCTCATTTATCACAACTACACCTTAAAGAATGGCGACAATACCAAACTACGTAGCCAGCAAGATAGCAAACTCTGAAAAACAGCGATCAGCGTCGATCAGATCTAAAGAAATCACGTTGGTGATGATGATGGAAACGTCACTCAAAACCATTTCGTTAGAGACTCAAGTCCAAACAGAACGTCGCTAACATCGAACTGCAATGGCACTAAGGAGAGCGCATACCTCCGCCAAGGCCCAACAGATATCAGCTACCTAGATATGCCTGATTGTTTTAGAATCAAGATCCCTGAGAAACTATGAAAACTGCCAAAAAAAAACGTCGACAGGGGGTCTTTTCTGGGCCAAGACCCATCCTCCATCTTAGTTTGACATTTGATTACAGTTACTGGTTGGTTACAGTCTCCCAACTTATTTTGGGGACGGCAGCAGAAATCTAAAGAAACGCACTCCTGCACAGCTCGTTATTTTTAAGGTCCACGTGGACAAAAGCGTCTTTATGTAATCTGGGTGAACCGACGCTATAGTGGGCCAAAGTTTTAATTGCTAAACATAGACTTGTTTAAACAAACTGTGAGTGAAAGAAGCGCGGCTCCAACACCTGAGCTCACCCTCCCCTGATTCCTTCACGTCCGTGGGTGATTAATATATTTGTCTCCGCAGCCCTTTCAGTTCTAGGCTGCCTGTCAGTGAGGACTATATGTAGCTCCAGCGCTATTGTGCTCCCTCCCCGCTGAGCTATAAGCCTGCGTGTATTTTTGTATGGTGGGTCCCCAGCGAGCGCTCAGTAAATCTGAGGTATAGGATGGATAGGGGAGGTGTTGAGGCTCGGGCCAGCTCCTCAGATACAAAAGAGATTCAGGGTGGATGCTGATTGAGCACGCCACTTGTTTGACTGTTTGTCTCCGTGGATTGGAAGTGGGTTGGGGAGTGGGGGAGGAGAGGGGGGGGGGTAACGCACTACAAAGGCGTTTTCCAAATTAAAGCCTCGTCTTCTTTCATTTCCGTATTTTTTTTGTCAGAGGCTCTGCGGAGCTGCTGAAGATCACTCCGAATTAGCGAGCATCTGTCATGACGAGGGTCCTGGGACACTCTCCTCGCCCTCGCCTCGACTCGCCCTCCCCCTCCAAACACCCACACAAACCCGCCCTCCCTTCTCAGCTTCCATCCAGCCCCATTACACTGAGACTTTTCACTTTGCACTGCCAAAGTGCCGATCTCCACTTGTATGATTACAGCACACTCTGATCTTTATTCTGGGGAGAGCAGTAGCACTAGTTTTGGCAGGCGCAAGGCCGCTGCTCCCGCTTCTTTTATGCCACATTACAAGAGTGGAGATGAAAAGTGAATGAAGCTGTTGTCTCTCCGCGCTCAAACTTTTTTTTTCCAGCCGAGTTTTGAGCGTTTGTTTCCTTTTCTGTCTCTTAGCATTACATCGGGAACTTTTTTACTTTCCCCGTAACAGTACATTACATAAATGTGAGAAAGTGTGGCGGCGTTAGGACTTCAGAGGGGGTGTGTGTTGTTTATTCCATACATTATCTCATATGTTTGCTCATATTGTTTTCAAAGAGGCCTATACTCCTAGAAAAACTTGTTCAGAAAAGAAAATAAACTTGCACTGAGCTGCTCCACACTGACTTTTTATAGCACCTCTCATTATGTATGCCTGTCGAAAAAAAAAAAAAAATACATAACCTTCTGCATATTTACCCGTCTCCCCACTTTTCTCCCCTGTTTCCAGTAAATACAAAAGGAAGAGCTGTACTCAGTATTGATGGACATCACAGATGAAAACAACGAAGGGAGGAGAACTAGCTTTAAGAAAATAACACAAGAAGAAGAAGAAGAAGAAGACGAGAAGGAGTCCCTCTACTGAGGCTGGCGAGGGAAGACGGGAGGCGTACAAAGTGGCGCCGCGGCAGCGGTGTCAAACCAGCCACAAACTTGACAGACGGAGTGAGCCAGTTTCCACCAGGGACCACCTTTTTGCCGGGTAGAAAAAGACAGAGAGAGAAAGAAAAGTGTCCCGTTATTATAAAACATTTTATTTTTCTATACTTTTGTGATTTACAATGGTAAAAAGTGTGTATAAAGCAGTATATATGTACAAATCTGTTTTTATGTTTTTTGGTAAGGGAGATGAACAGTTGGCCCTTGATGCTGATTCTGTGGTATGCAGGAAGGAGGAGGGAGGACCCCCAACCCCCCCTCCTCTCTCTATGGCACACTGCTCTGTCGCCGAGGTCGTGTAAACAAAAACATAAACAGAAAGGTGGCAGGGAGCGCTCGGCATCCAGGCAGAAGCACTTTCTACGCTGTACTTCCTGCGGGAGTCAAAGGTCAGCCTCCTGGTCTCACTGCTCCGCCTTCTTCCTTCCAACCTCCCCAACCTCCTTCCTTAAAACTTCACTCCTTCCTTTTTTTCCGGGCCGGTGATGTCGCTCCTTCCTCCTTGTTGCGGTGTCACTGACCGGCAGCGCCTCCTGTTAGCAGCGTCCCCCGTGGATACTGTCGTGATGTCACTTTCTCCTGGCAGCACCATTGGGCATCCCCGCCCTCCCCAATGGGCAGTGTCACTGGTTTACAGCGTTGGGGAGTGGGGGGGTGAGCCACAGCGGGACGGTGAGACGGTATAAAGCCGAGCCTCCCCGGTCTGCCCCTCTCCACGCCCCAGCAGAGGTCAATGACTGAGGACTAGTTAGAGAAAATGGCGCAGAAGTCGCCGACTTTACTCACCTGCCAGACTCCGAGCCCAAGCCTTTGTGTCACTCTGCACCGACGGACAAACTATCAGACCGACGCGATAACGAAGGTGCGTTACTACCAAGGATGCACGTTTCCACCTGACGAGAATAACTCATCAACGTCCATGTAACAAATTGAATTATAATCGAATAATCCCATTGTACTACATCAGCAGGTGCATAACCAAAACACAAGCCTGAGGCATATAGACTATGTCGCTAGATAAAACATTATAGAAATACAGTAGTGCCCATCCAACGGTAACAAGGAACGAGGGCTAAAAATATGTCGATTTTTTTTGTCAATGTATTCTGAGAATATTTATTTGTGTGTTTTTCCGTTTCGTTTATTTTTTGCAGCACTGAAAACTTTTAAAGAGAAAAAAAAGTTTTACTTTTTGGTGGAAGCGAAACCTTAATTCTTTATATCAGGAGAGTCACTGTAAACGTGTTTAAACAAGAATGTTGGTTCAGTTCTTTGAATGTACATTAATGTCTAGGGTGTCCAATAAGTATGTATTCTTTTTTCTGTATATAAATATATATACATATCTATTATATGGGCTGTGGTGATGTCAGGGAGTAGAGGGGGTGGGCAGGAAAGCCTCTGGCCCCCAAACATAGATATCAGACCCCCCCCAACTAAATATGTCCCTGATATTTACTGTAACATGTGATCATGTGTTATATGATTGAAAGTGTGATGGTGATAGTGTGAACTGATCTCCCCCGAAAAAAAACCTTTTACAGACACACACACACAAACACACACACGCTACATTTCTGCCCCATCAAATGCAAAAACATCACATCCTACTTTTAGCCGACAAACACTTCAGGAAAAAGAAAATCACAACTGCAGTAAATCTTCGGCCCCTTTTTACATTGGAGCTGGGAAGACTCACGCTAATTAGCGCAAGGTGTTGTGGTTGTCAGATACAAAGTTTATGAATATTGATTTTTCTTTTCTTACTTGAACCAAAGTATGATTTGAACACACACGGTCTCAGTGCTCTTTGATCAGGAGACAGCGAGACTCTGTGATGACGGCGGTGCCCGGATGTGTATTGACGTGACCCAGATTCCATTCGCTCATCACCGCTGAGGAAGAGCTCGCTGTTCTGCTAATATAAGGAGCCGCCGCTGACGAGGCCCCGGCTCGCAGCTTCCTGCAGCAGCCCCTCGGTTTATGAACTGCTGTTCTCATGCTGACCCTGGTGGGCGGGCGGTTTTATTGCATATTGGAAGTAACCTGCTGGCCCTGAGAAGAAACTTTTTCATCAGTGGCGAGCAGGTTCGGGTGAAGCACAACTTTGTTTGAGAGTTCAGGGTACACTACTTAGTTTGTAGTGGTTTTGTGTGAATTGATCCAAGAGGGTAACACTCGGTTAAAGCTCCTGACTTCCTGTACAAAACTACAGTGTGTACTGTTAATATCCTGTACAGTAAATCTCACCTCACACTTCTTGATTAACTTCATCTTATTTCAGGTTTAAAAAAAAAAAAAATCTTGTTCTGAATCAGGGCTCCTACTCACGCGACCTCTGTTCATCTGTAGACAGCTTCTCATATATTACAAAGAGTATCTATATCATGGCAACTAACTGTTGTGAAGTCTAATTGGGGTAAAGTCGGTCATTTGTTCTCCCATGCAGCAATCATATGCAGGCTTAGCATTTTTATACTTGTAGGTTTGTTTCTGAGAGTCACATGATTCATCTGGCCTACTTACAGACTTGTGGCGGGTCAGAGACGACTCAGGGGCAGGCTGGAGTTTTACTTTGACGGGAACTTCCTGGGAGGCAGAGCTGCTCTGGAGTCAGCCGAGCGGTCGAGTTTAACGGACGGAGACGAAGAACCACAGTTTAGTTGGGTTTTTTTTTGTTCCATTTTAACGTTTGGTCACATGATCTGATTTTTTTTTTTTCGTCCACTGACTGATCTATGCACTTTGCAACAAAAACAAATATGATGTCACATGTGAGAGGCACATTTTTGGAAGACACCACTGTTATCTATTTATTCTTATTAGCTAGTAGTTCATTACATCTGAGGCAATAAGGCTGGTGCTGTTCTTTATTTTCTCTTCTCGTCATCAAATCACACGAAAAAGACCAAAACGAGCAACGTGTTTGTCCTTCTGTCGATACTTTCTGACTTCCTGTCTGTAGCCGACTGGTTCCCACTGAACGTGTAAATTTGTATAAAAAAACAGTTTTTAGACAACAATGGAGCTGTGTGGTACAGATATCAGTCTCTTTAATGTGATTATTAGCTAGTGAAGTATTATTTATCAGTAGTAAGTGTAGTAAGTGTTTTTAGGTGTTGTACTAAAAGGTAGCTTGAAGCTCATTTTCACCTGCAGCTCACAGTTAACACTGAACATGTAAGACAAGTCACTTCCTGTTTTAAAAATCATATTTATTTGTTTCTTTAACATTTATGAAAATATTATATTTCCTGTGATGTGTGTTGTGAACAAGAGCAAAAGAAAATAACAGCTTCTTGACTTTAAGATACTCGAGTGTCTTGGTGTAGCCACATGTTTTGGGGGTTGGAGCCCAGTTAGCACCCCGTTAGCTCCCCGTTAGCTCCTGTTTTGTTAGGTTTCATCGTATTTTTTTAGGGATGCACGGCACTAAACGATACGTAGAGCCGATAATGACCTGCTTCTCGTGGTAGATACCGGTAACAGTAACAGTATTCTGTGTGGTACTCAAGCTCCCTCTAGTGGAACTCAGAGGAATCCCACAATCCCACTTTATCAGGATCCAAGCAGTGCAAGCATGCTAACAGTAGCTGTAAACAGAGCCAGTGAGCTAAACAGACTATGCTAATGCTACTGTATGCCAACGTCGGTGGGACTTTGAACGCCTAAACTTTAAGGTGCTAGTTTTGAGAAACACTTTAATAGCTGACCGATAATTTCACATTTTTGTATCTGTAAAATAAAAACAAAAAAAAAAAAAAAAAGAGGTCGGCCCTGACCTTCTTCAGACTCACCTGAGGCTACAGACGGCTAAACGATGTAGTGACCAGAGATGGAAGACTTTTATCCTCCTCTTTGGGAACATGTGGAGCAAGTTGCAGTCGTGTAACTGTAAAAAAAAAAACAAAAAACTAACAAATGTTTACATCAACGACAACATGTTTGGATCTGTAGTCTCTGCTGCAACATCGGCGAGCGATGCTTCTTCTTCGGCTTCGTGTTTAAGGCTGTATCAGAGTGTAGGCGCTTGGCTTCGTGTTATCGGCTTTATTTATCAGCCTTAATTTCACCAATAATGTAAACTGTTAGCTTATTGGTGTGATATGGATCGTGCATCCCTAAAAATTACTTTATTTCTCTCAGAGGATTTTGGCTTTTCTTCCCTTTGCTAGGAAGACGAGATACTCGGTTAAAAATGCACCTGAGATTTTATTGCCTTAGAGTTTTCCGTGTCGACCTGTTTGATGTCTCGCGTTATTCCTTTGACTCATCGTTGTATATGAATAATTTTTATTATCCGAACTACAACTTATCGAACTCGTTAGTCTGGCTGGTCTTCCATGTTAGTAGCCTTACTAGCATCAGTGGTTATTGATTTAAAAACATCATTATTCAGTTTTATTCCCGTGGTCTTCTGTGGTCTTCCGTCTCTGCTCGGCTTGAACTCGACTACAAGATTTTATTTCCTGCATCCAGAGACGTCCTGCCTGAAACAAAATGTCCGTCTCAAACTCCAGCCTGTGCCTCAGCAGCGGGATGAAGCGGGGGGCCGGGGTTAGAGCGACCCTCCCTTCCTTCCTTCAGATGCCTTCAGTATAATGAACTGGTCCTGATCTTCCTGAGCACAACTGCTTGAGCTGTGACACTAGCAGGATGTCCCCTCCGAGAGCCCCCCGCCTCCAGCCCCTGGCCCCCCGACATACCCTCCTCCCGCCACCCCCACTCCCCCCCATAGCCTTCTAGTATGTGAGTCGACTGGCCCCTTTTGTATTCCTGGTGTTCTGTACATAATAACCCTCACCCCCCTCCTCACCCCTCTTCCCCCAGCTGTCCTTTCAGGGGGAAAAAAGAAGAAGAAGAAAAAAAAACAAAAACAAAACAAACAAACAAAAAAAAACTACATCCTCTGACACCCCGAAATCTTGTATTTTGTTCTAATAATGACAAAATTTATTTATAAGGATTTTTTAAAATCTATCTCTTTCTCCTTTTTGTAAATGTTCCAGTTAAATAAAGTTTAAAAATGTTAAAAAATTAAATGGATATATTGAAAGGTTAAAAAAATGTCTCTAGAAGTCCCCGCCCCCTCCTCTGGCTCTGTACTCTGAACTTTGTGTTTTTGTTTTTTCTCTTTCTGTATGCTTCTCTTTACGTGCTTCAGATGAAGAGTTCTATTTATTATGACATTAACGTTATTATAATTATGACTAATTATTAATATTATCATCATCCTCATCATCCTCATTATTATCATTAATAAACTTGTCTACTTCAGCCTCGGTGTCTGTGCGCTGTTTTGTGGTGAGTGATGAGTTTGTGCGTGCTCGGAGTCGGACCGGGACCGCTGGCAAGACTACAAATCCCACGACACAACATCGCCTGCAACACCGTGTGAGATGAGCCAGGTGGAACAGGGAGGGGTGACGCTCACAGACCCATTTGTCTTATGCCGAAACCCCTCCGGGTTTACAAGATGGAGAGCACCTGTCTGTCGCCGAGGCCGCCATTTACCTAAGCGGAGCGAAGACAAACTCTGCGAGAGGAAAAATATAGACGCACGCCTTCAGGGGGGACGGAGGCGCCGCGAAAAAAACACAAATGTAAATACTTCAAAAGATCAGTGCCTCTCCATCACTGTTGACTTTGTGTAATCCTTTGAGCCTCTACAAACAATGGGAGATGGGATTTTTTATTTTTTTTTTGTCGCAGTCCCCCAAAAAAGAAAGATGGAAAGAAAAATTGACAATCCAGAAAACACTGTTGTTATTTGTGTCACTGCGATGGCACATCAAAATGAGCTCAGCGTTTCTCTGTGAGGAAGCTAAATGTTCCACACATCCGGCTTACAGCGTCTTTCACCCGAGGCCTCAACTGGAACCCAAATATATCAGACTTTTAGTTCTGGACTGTGTGATCAGCGCAGAATTAGATATGTGGCAGAAGAATCAAATAAAACTTAATAAATAAAAAAAAAGATTTGAGAGAAGATGGGTCTCACAGAAGCAAACACAAAGTCCCCTGTGACAAAAGAACTGCATATTTGTAATTATTTGCTCTTTTCCTTTTAAGATAGCCGGATCAGCCGGGTACACACTGTATGGTTTTAGCCCGTTTCTGACCCGTGTACAGGGGGAGCGAGGAGTGATTACCTGTTCCTGAACTGCAGTCTGATGGTCGGATGACTGACATGTTCATCGGTCGATGCATCACCTTCATGATGCCAATTCCTGCGGGCGCAGTGAGAAAATAAAGGCACTGACGTTGGGGAATCGAGTCGTGACTCTGGTTCAACTGGTTCCTTGGAAGAATCTAAAATGTTGAACCAGAGCCACGACTCGATTCCCCAACGTCAGTGCCTTTATTTTCTCACTGCGCCTGCGCGAAGTGGCAGCGTGGACATTCCTCCTGACCACCGGCTTGCTTGTCTTCTTTGAGTCCATGGATGCCAGCGCCTGATTTTTCTCGGAGGATTCAGCATTCGGGATTGAACAGGTTATCGAGGAAGCAGGCTTCAGCCTTTTTAGCACTGTTGCTGCCTCGGAGAGCTCAAACCAACACTGGGTCCAACGGGCCCTGCGGACCATATTCACTTCTAAAACCACACAGTTCCCAGCTTCATGCTCTCATGTGCAGCTTTAAGCTCGCTCTGCCAGCTTTCTGCTTGGCGCTCCCTGTGTTTTTGTTTGCTATTCTGGCACAAACCTCTCATGTGGGTGGTGTTTTTTTCCAGTCATGAATCCCCATTGGTGAAGGGTTAGTTTTTGTAGAGGCACCGTTTTGGCGGATGTACTGGTCACCCCCCAAAATGAAACGTTAACGGCTTTAACGTGTGAGATCTAACGTAGACCACAGTAAGGAACCACCTGGTTTACTTCTTAATATCATTACTATACCACACGCTGATAATTAACAGTATGTGCAGAACTGTAAACAGAGAGTTCAGGATTTTAAGGAGCCAAAAGAACCTGAATTCTGCAAAGTATATCTAGTTTCTTTGACACAACTAACTGCTAATGGAGGTGATAAACACAAATTATTTTGATATTCGATCAGTCGTCAAACACCTTCTGGTTCCATGTTCTTGACAGTCGTTTGGGTTTTGGGCTCTTGGTCACGTTGGGTGCTGGAAACCTTCTCCGTCTGACTTAAACAACACCACACGTGGCTTCATCGCCTCCTGTCTTTTATTATCTTTAATCTCTTTTTTTCTGTCTTTAATTCCACTGATGTGATATCGTCTTCTGATGGTCCTTAGTTTTATTTTATTCATCTCTCTCTTCCTTTCTCTGTGATGTTGGATGTTTTATGTCTTTTATCACTTTTTCTTGTAATGACTCACATTGTCTTTTTTTTTTGTTTCTACAATTTCTTTTCTGCCTTCTCATTTTAACTCACCTTGAGTGTTTATTCTGTCTCGCTTTCCTCCTGAGTCTCCTGCTTTTGTCTGATTGTTGAAGCACTTTGTAAACTCTGCTGCTGTAAAGGTGCTATACAAGTAAAAGTTTATCATTATGAAATATGATGCTCATTGCTCATGTCAATAAAAACTTCACTCTTATCAAGTGTCTGCTAATTTAAAGTTTCCAGTTGAAACATGAGAAAGTTCCTGCTCCTGTGTAGAGCCATGAAATGTAGAAAAGAGACGCACACGTCTCTACGTCTGACATCCCGTCTGTCACTCAGCTGTGCATTAAAAAAAGCATAAAGTTTTGTTTTTTATTATCAGTTATTTTGTCATCATCAGCCATGAACGTCAGGTAATTATCAGTTATCCTATCAGCTGTAAACAAATCCATACCATGCCTCTAGAACTTGTATATATTTATCAAATTATAGTGGGACACAGCTATGATGCAGCAGATTGTTAGTTTATATTATTTAGTAGATATATCGTGAACAAAACACAAATCATGTGTCTCACTAGTATTTATTCTCTACAAAAAGACTTTTATAAAGAAAAACTAAATTGATTTCTACACTGCAGACATTTGAAGCAGCTGCCTGTAATAAGTCATTAAATTAAAGTTATTATTTGCACGTACATTAAGCTTGATACAGTAAGTGTAATGTCCTCTAATTCCCACTTGGTGGCACCATCTCTCTGCCTGCCTCGGCTCTCCTGGAGGCCTCCTGGTTGTAGAATTCATCCAGCAACAGCAGGTTTTCAGCTCCGGCTCGGCGTTAACTCGACTGTTTGATCTTCCCTTGCAGCCTCGGCGTCTCTCAGACACCTGATCCACCTCCGGAGTGAAATATTATCTCCTCTCTTTTATTCATACATGTAACGGTTGATTAAGGTCAAATGGGGATCTAAAATATGATAAAAGCATCTGTTGGGCTCGAATAGAATCTGTCACCCCAACCACAGCAATTGACCATAATCACACAATTATGAAGCGATGAGACACTTTGGCTTTATGGGGAGGGTGCTTTGCTAAAATGGCCCACGTAAAACCCCATCTGTACAAATGGGCCTTGGATTTGAGCCAAAGCAGGGGCTAAAAGACCCGATATATCAAGTCACGGCACATCTAGCAGAGGGGGGGGGGAGAGAGCGCCGAGCAGGCTGACAAAACGGCAAGTCTGTTGGTGTCAAAGAAAAAACACGGCGCGGATATTTGTGGGGCCGCTATCAATTTTGTAGGTACAGGATTCCCTCGTGTAATTTTGGTGGCAAATGAAATTAACAAAGATGATTCATGAGCCGAACGACGGCTGAAGCCAAAGCAGCTGATAACACAGTCAGCTCTTCAGTTTGCTCAAGTATTTATATGACACTAATTAATCTCGGCTGTCATGAGAGAGCTGCTGAGGTTTTTATTATTTCTTTATTTCTTTATTTTTTTTTTTTACTGCTGCTGTTTGTGTACATCCTGCAGAGTATCAGTGGATATAACATGTGTAACTGTGTTCACTCCAAACTGACAACATATCAGACGGCTGTTTATTTATAATGTGTTGTTTTATGTAAATGTTTCTTGTATGTCTTATATTTTTTTTTGTATTTTTGAGTCATTGAGTCAACACTCAAAGCAAATATTTAATGAAGTATATTAACAAATACTACTGTAGGAGAACGAACCACCATTTTTAAAAAAATATTGATTAATCTACCTGCAGTTTTTTAAAAGGACAAGGATTACAGGTGCTGGAAATCCTTGAAAACGCTTGAATATCATGCTGGTGTCATCATAGTTTAAGATTACTCAGATTTTGCTTAAAGTGCTTGAAACTGTATCATTACTGCAGGACTTTTTCCAGGACATTTTAATGACGATCTAGCTGGTACGACAGACCGGCAGCACGCCTGTAGACTAATACGTTCCTTAATCAATTAATTCATATCCTCAGTGCCTTTTTTCTCTTGTGAATTACAGCATGAACACCAAGTTTCATCAGGAGCTGCGTGACTGCGGGCTGTTGTGTTCAGCAGACTGCTGGAGTAATTATCGACTGCTGTGAAGTTCTGAAAACATGAACTGTAACAGTAAATACTCCAGGATATACGGCAGGATTTCCATTATGGCTGATGTGTGATCATGTGTTTTTAAAAAGGCCTTGAATGTAACTTGATGACCTCACAGCCTCATAATTAAATACCCGTGTCCAAACACAACCTGTACATACACGACGAGAACTTTGCTTGGATCGGTTCACCATCTTTCCCAATAATTTCACGTCCGATGCTTCGTGCTATCCGTACGAACATATCAGAGCTCTTTCTGTAAATCACTCTCTGGTCATTCTCTTGTTCAGTCTCATCACAAAGCTTATATCATCATTAGAGAACCATGAAATATTAATTGACACTCGCCCGACATTAAGAGGCTGAGCAACTTATCAAAACATTATCCAAACTGCATTAAGTGCATCGTCCACATCGCAGGCGCTGATTTATCTGTGTCAGAAGAAACGATTATAAATGAATCGTCGTGGTGCTGCAAAGTCAAACATGCATCACGTCAGATTCAACGACATGCAACAGATTATTCTGCTACTGATTTCATTACACAGAAACAAAAACTGTTATTTTCCAGGACTGGAGAGAGGGGGAACTCCAGGTTTTCCATGACTGTGAGAGCTTATATCCGGTGCAGGCTCGACATCATGTTTTCTCCGTCGTGTGTGTGTTATCTGGATGTTCGGGAGCTGCAGACTCTGAGTCTCTCAGACGGAGTCGGGGAGCAGCAGGTTTCTTGTCTGGAGCTTTAGACGGAGCATCCATCAGCTCGGCGCTCCACCATCTGCTTGCTAACGCCACGGCGCTCGGCCTCTCTAAGTGCCATCTGCAGCCAACTTCCCTTCCATCGCTCTGAGAAGTT
The DNA here is from genome assembly GCF_904848185.1 of Acanthopagrus latus. NCBI lineage: Eukaryota > Metazoa > Chordata > Actinopteri > Spariformes > Sparidae > Acanthopagrus > Acanthopagrus latus. Next base: position 23,411,738 of record NC_051061.1, read on the forward strand.
TCTTTTTTTTTCCTTTTTTAAACTCCAGACTCACAACAAGTGCTGAGTGGCTTTTAGAAAGAGAGAAGGAAGAGGAGCGACTTCCTGAGACGTGGTGACACATCAGTTTGGAAACAAAGCAGCTGCAAAGAGGAGAATAAAACACAGAGTCGATCGTGGTGAATGTTTGGGGTGAATATTGTGTTTTCATATCGTGTGAGTCGACTTATCAAGGTTGTAACCGCACTGATGATCCAGAAGAGGGAGACAAACGCCTGGAAATCCCAGAGATGTAAACATCCGGAGAGAACACTGAACACATCAGGCTCAGGATCACAACAAGCTCAGTAATTCAGACCACACCACTGAAACGTTCAAACTATTATTTAAATTCTGTAGGCAATTTAAAGTCAAAGCTGAAGACTGAAGTGTCTGAAACAAACGACAGCATCAGTTTGATTTCATTGTTTTACTCTCCTGACTGGCCTCAGCAGCACAATGCTGAGTTTCTGGACGAGGAACGGTGGATTAAAGAGTTGAAGTGAAGATTTATCTATACTGTCTCCTTTTACTGCAAATATTGTATGGAATTTCCAGTAGGTAAACATCTTAATATCACAGTATATAATATGATAGGAAAGTAAAAATGTGTAGAAAAGGCTTTCTTAGCATCTCAACCAACTTTAACTCGAGAGTAAGTTGAGTTCTGAGCCCTAAAAACAGCCACATCATTGTTTTTCTTCACTCTTTTTCTGTTTAACTGTGAATTTTTGTGTGACGTTGCATTTGAAGATGATGGGATTTTGTTTAGCTGAGCTCCAGTCATTTGAAAAAGAGATCTTAATCTTAATTGAACTTCCTGGGAAACTAAAGGTGAAATAAAATTAAATAAATTAATATCATATTGTCTGTTGTCCCTAAATTAGCACTAACAAGCTCATCTCATTGCAGACACTGACAGGATTGTGTATTCTCTATCGCTGTGTTCTAGTTCTTTACTGAAGCTATCTAATGTTTAAATATGCAAACCAAAGACTTTGATAACACATTATTAATCCTGACACACTGGTGTCTCTGGAAAAGTCTGGGATCACCACGAGTCTTTAAAGTAAAGTTCTGCTGAGCGGCGAGAGAATTACTGAACAGCAGGACGCTGCGTGTGATGGTGTCGAAAACTCGGAGGGGAGTTTCACAAAGTTTCACGGTGAAAAGTTTTCAAAACAAAAAGCATAAAACCACGTTCACTTCCAAAAAGCTAATAGAATAAATAAATCTGTGCTTCGGCTTTGATTTGACTGGATGTCGGACCTCCTCTGTGTGTTCGGCCTCGTCAGCAGGGCGAACGTGAAGCAAACGGGCAGCAAGAAACACTGCAACACTCGCTCCACTCCGGACGGCTTAATACGATTGTGGTTTAATACCCATTACAACAGACACAGTGGAGGTGCTGTCATTAGCGATTCAGTCAGCCTGGAAAGAAAAAAACTCTCCCTCCCTCCTTCAAACCTATCAGGAGAAATAATGATAAGAATCCTGAAAAGCGGCCGCGCTATAAAAGGAAACCAAAGTGCTGAGCTCGACAGAACACGAGCCCCAGACACAATTTGTGGAATTAGGCGAGCGCACGGCCGATGACCCGCAGCCGCGTGGAGTAATGCAAGGTCAGATGAGGAAGTGGGTGATCCGAGAGCTGCGAGTTAGAAAACTAATTCTGTTGGCACGAGGCGGCGAAAACCGACAACAGCAGAGACGGATGGAGGGATGCAAAGACGCTGAGAGAGAGGAAATGGAGAGAGGGAGGAGAAGAGAGGAGGGAGTCGGGAAAGGGTTCAGGTGTAAACAAATTATTATTCCATTATAAATAAAACTAAAACGTCTATTTTTGGATCAATCAATCAATTGTTCAAGACCAAAATAAAATGTGAAAAAGGCCCCGGAGACGTTCTGAACTCGTCTGTTTTATCTGACAAAGAACAGTAAATTATCACATTTAAAGACTCAGAATCGGAGACGGTGGGATGTTTTCTTGACAAATTACAAATGATTGATTAACTACCTAACCCAGCACTAATTAATACTTCCTGTCAGTTTAACACAACAGAGACAGATATGTTAATTTAACGGAGAACAAACCAACAACGCTGTTGAAACCTCAGATGAGCTGAAGATTTTGAATCCTCACACAGAAAATGTAGGTGTTTTTTTTCTTGGATATAAATAAGTTTTACAGTCCAGTGGATCTTCTTTCTCTTATAATTTAGTCAGAGTGTCAGAGTGAAAAACATGAAGAGATACAGAAACTAGTGCAACGACTGTGGGGTCAAGGAGAGGATGTGGTTTTTCTCATTCTCCAGTTTGAGGCTAAAAACAGCCTACTTAAGTTTTCTTACATTTAGTTCCTGCAGCGATTTCTTTTTATATCTTCAAAATTAACTGGATCAGTAACAGCCACGAGATCTGCTAGCTCTGACGAAGAGTGGAGCGAGTGAGAAACATGTGATCGCGTCAGAGAGAAAGGAGAGAAAATCATGATACAGGTGAGGAAGATGAGGTCAGAGTTTCTGGGCTCGTGGCCTTCATCACGTCATATTTATATAATTCAGAGACTATTAAAGTTAAAGGTGGAATCAGTAGGATTTGCTGTTCCTGAACGCACCACAAAGACAGTTGATTGTTGAGTCTCATTCCCAGGACGTCAAACAGACACATGTTGGGTTGGTAAAGCGTCCCGAGCAGCAACAAAGAGAGAAAATCAGAAACTCTCTGCAGATACGAGACACTAACACGCCTTTTCTCCACATTCCAGCCTCCCTCTCTGTCTGTTTACGGCTTCTTACGGCTTTGTTTCGTCTGAAATCAGTCCTGTGATGTTGGAGAAGGAAGCGTACGATGATGCCAAGTAAAATAAATCCATAACTTTACCCTCAAATGCATCAAAATGTTAGTATTTGTACTTTGTTACTTGCTGTCTTCTTACAGATGTTACAGTCCAGATGCCTCAGGCTTCTCCTGCAGCACTCTGGAATAATTCAGCCAAAAATAAACTGTAATTATCACAACTGCATCTCACCTTTAAGAATATAACTCCTGCCTGGGGGACCCTGCCTGGGGACCTTCACTGCATGTTTAATTACTGAAAAAGGCTTTTTATAAAGGCCTTTTATCACCCTCAATATCTCTCACACTAATCAGTGAATGAGCTCTGATATCACAGGTAAAACTGTTCCAACTGGCCGACATGATTCATAGTAAAAACCACAGTATCGACACGATGCTGTATCGGTCTCTCTCCTCGTTCTGCTGCCGCCCCGGTGCAGGATTTAGAACCACTACTGGTGTCCATCTGCACACCGGATTTAAAAATGTGGCTTCGCTGTGACCCGTCTGTTGTCCGAGGCCTCTGGAGACGGAGGCAGGAGAGGACGGCGTGCCAGGAAACCCTCTGACAGCCTCCGTCCTCCACAAACATGTGCAATTATGCCGCTTTTCTCATGGAAAATAAAATAATTACCAGGAAGTATCGAAAAACCCAGTCAGTCAGCGAATTAGGAAGTATGTTTCTCTTTGCCGTCAAACTGATCGTCAGCACATGATCACCTAGATCGATCTGTGCTGTGATCAGTGAGAGTTAAATGCTTTATTCTGCATCTTTACTCACAAATGGACAAGGAGGATGATTTTAATATGCTAGTTATTAATCTTTGCTTGCCAATTCTCCTTTCAGATTAAACATATCTGAATTTTAAAGTGTGTTTAACAGAGCTGCAGGTTAGTGTGACAGCAGGGGAAAGTGTGACCTGTAAAAAACGAGGATGTACATGAGAGAATCTGTGTTGTGGACGATCCTGCCGGTTGGTTTAAGGCAGCTTACTGGGCGTCTGTTCCAGCCAAATCCATTTTTATTCACCCTGTGGATTATAGGATGGGCTGGCAACGCTGCCCTAGTAGAACCGAAAGCCAAGAAAGGGCCATGCAGGTGGATGCCCTGCATGTAGAGCACGGAAAAAATGTGGAATATATCTGATACCTCCAATCAGCATGTGATGTTTGTTTTTTTTCCCTTCCATATTCTCTCTTTTGAGCCAAAAGCCAGATCCGACTGTGTTTGAATGGTGTCAGAGCGTCTCTCTCTTTCTCTGAGCGGCCTTTAGAGGGTGCTGACACACCGGCGATGGGAGCAGCTGTCTAGACAGGTGCTGTGGACACACTTTCTCAGCCGCCGCATGTGTGTGTGAAGTCTCGGGGATGGTGCTAACAAGTGACGCTCACCTGCAGAGAGCGTCCTCAATCAGACCTCTGCGCCTGTCACGGCACGCAGGAGGGAAAACATGGAGGCCGCTCGGTTGGAAACAGCAGATCTGACGGTGATCTTAGTTTGTATCGTCACACCAGAGAGAAAAAAATCTATCAGGAAAACATCTAAATATGGGTTTGGTACATTCACACTATGAAGTCTGAAGACATTTATTTTTAGGTATTTATTTATACTTTCAAACTATTTTCATATGAAGGCAGATTTTCAGACAAAGAGTTACTGACCAGACCACCAGAACAACTCTCCTTTCACACCTCACTCTTTCCTTTCACACCTCTTTTATCTAAAGTCTAAAAGATTTTTTTTTTAAAAACTTCAGCAAAATGACGACGAAAGAGGCACTTTTAAGATTAACCGCAATTTCATTTTCGGGTCAAACTCATTTTCAATGGGAGTGCTACGAGCACTTTTACAATAGCATCAAAATCTCTATTTTTAAAACACTGAGAAAGCTCGACACAACATGAAATTCACCACCGCCGTCCTGCCAGTGGAGAAGAGTCGATCTCAGAAATGTGATCTAACATGAAGGACAGTTAAGGCGGAACGCTGCTAAAGCTTAGTTCCATATAAACGCACGGATAATTCCTGGTTTTGTTGTTAGCAAAAAACAATACTGTAACAAACAATACTGTCCTCCATGTTACATCGCATTCTGATTGCATATTAGACAAGGTTGCATGTTGGCGAGAGTTTCACTTTAAATTGACAAGCATCATATTTGTGATTCATGACACACCTATCCAGTCACAATCACTGTGGGCACAATTATTAAACTGGAAAGCGACAAAAGAAGTCAGACACACTCATGTGGTTTAAGGTTATATAAATCAACCTGACACTTGACTATACGCTTTTTTCTGATGTCTTGTTGGAGCGAACAGTTAGCATCAAGGACTCGGCAGTAAAGTGGCCCAACTCCCTCGTGCATCTTCAAGTTTTCTATCCCATGAATCAGCTGCAGTAACTGTCCGCCCAGCAGCACCGAGGCTTACCACCACTCTGTGACAGCTCGGCTAATGGCTTCTGATTGCAAACATCTCTCCCTGTTAAGTTACCGGATCACAGCAGCATGTGTCTGCCATCAGGATGTGTGTTTGGAGAAAGACGGAGATCAGATTGTAAGCAACTGATAAATCAGCTCTGTGTACACTTGTTTGTGAACACAGAGCCCAGCTCAGCTCTGCTGCAGGTGCTAGATGGATACGCGAGGAAATTAACTTGCTTGTCCAACAGACGAGCTCTGTAAAAATGCAGCAGAGCCTGATTTTGTGTAGATTTGGATCAGTTTCCTTTTCCTCTTTTTTTTTTTTGTTGGCAGGAGACAGAAAAAATGTAGCAGAGGCCTCAGCAGTGATGTTGAGTTGTTTACAGTGACTGCATCATCCATCAGGCAACAGGTCTCAGCTTGGCGTGAGTTCCCAGAGTGCACAGATGCTTAATGGCATGACAGGTTGAGTCCAGGCTCTCGGGCCCCGACCGAAACGCCGCTGGCTGCTGGACGGAGACACCAGACAGCCTCAGGACACCCGGAGGACTCAGCAGTCAGAGCAGCTCTTCACACCAGCTGAGGCTGCAGCTTCAGACGCTGCTGGCTGCTTAAAAAGAGGTTTGAGGTGAATGAAACCATGACGCACAGGCTCAAGATGATAATGTGATCTGAAGATGCAGCCATTGACATCAGATTGACATCACACGTGAAGAAAGTTTTACATGTAATTTACATCTTCTTATTCTCAATTACAGCCAGTTTTTATGTGAAAGCATCTGTCAGATTCCTCTGATGGTGGAAGTATGACTGGACTGGATGATGACTGATGGATGTTCTCCACCTGTCACTGATGGAACAGTTGTATGTGCACAATTTTACACCTGGAGGGGTCTAAAAATGGCTGTTGTCCGATTTAATGCCAATTTTTCAGAAACTCACTGGTGCAACACAATTAGATGTTTTGTTTTGTTTGTTTTTTTTAGGATTGGGAGAACTGTTGTGTGCAATACTTTACATTACATCTATACAACTTTAAATACAGGACACATATCTACTGATGCGTCTTGGTCCGGATGCTTTGGTCAACACACGACAAAAACATCGAAAGCCGTGTCATCAGCGTACAACGTTACGTACATCACGTACGTCACGTACATCAACCCAACTAAGCAACTAATGCAGATAGGTTGGTGAAATCTGAATACACAAAATCTGATCTGAACACTCAAACAACTGTGTTGTAGAAGATCTGAACTGAGTAACAAATATGATATTCTTGCTGTCTAGAGGAAAGCCTCAATATCGCAGCAAACCTAGCTTGGTCCTCAACAGAAACTACAAAACAGCTCTTAGTCACAAGGAACCATGTTGAACATCAGAAAGAGACAGGATGAGAAAAGCTTTTCTCCAACATGGAAGTCCAACACAAACAGTTTTCATAAGCCTCCACTGGCGATGTAGCCCAGAGACTCCATCCTATCAAGAATCAGTGCACCCTACCCCTGGGCATGAATATGAAAAACAGAAGGGTAGGGCTAAGTGAAAGGGTTTCCATGTCTCGTGATGGAACTGGAGCCACAGTATAAACATCGCTCACCACACTCGATGTATTCAGGTGCAACGTACAAATTAAATCAATACATTAGTCAAACTGGATTCTGGGGAATAGCTATACTAAAACCTAAAAAGCTATTTAAAACACAGCATGTTTCAATAAACTTATTTTGACCTGAAACTAGACAAATCAATATTTATTTAACAGCTGCTTTTATTTATCATACAGCAAGCAAAGCACAAAATGTTCATTTTTAGACAAGAGGGCAAATACATCAAGACATCTGATCGTTATTCATCAACAGACAAGATGTCTGAGGATGAATATCAGTTGGTTGGGATTTATTCTCTGTTGTCAGCAGCAGCGTTGGAGTAGAACAGACAGAGAGCACTGAGAGCCTCGCTGTGCAACACAGAAATCCAGGTTTTAAGGGTGTAAGCTGAGATGGCACTGGTCAATACTTGGAGACGACAGGGATAAATCTGGCCTCCCTCTTGGGATCGACAACATCTAAGTTTGGCCTTTTAGCTCACTTTTTCCCCCCCGCCTCTGTCACAGAAACACTTCTGAAAATAGCTCCAAGAAAAACCCAGATAGATAGAAGGAGAGCGAGTTGGTAAATGCCAGGAGTTTGAGCCTCGGCGACGGCTGAGATGACGTTTGGTTTTCCGTCTGTGAGGATATTATTTTGGGTCAGATGTGCTTCTCTGCCATATTGTCCAGTGAAGCAGGAAGGCCAGGCCACAAAGAGAGAGCATATGCCTGCCTTTCCCTCTGCTGCCGCCCCTGACATGTGTTACTTCCTCCTCGCTCAGCCCACCTGCTCGGCCGAGCATCATAGTTTACTATGAAAGCACCAGCACCACTATGCAGAACGTGTCAGTCTGCAGAGATCAGTTAGATTAGATTCAGGCTCATCAGAGAAGAAACCAATTACCAGGCTGTCATTAATACTGCTTACACAGAACTCAATATTAAGCTTGTTTTAAAACCAACCATTTGTTTATTTATTACAGTGCCTTCATATAAATAATCGATTCGGGGTTGGGCAATCTGCCGATTTTGGATTGTGATCGATCTTGAGGGCTCGTCGTAGAGATCACGGTATCTAATGTCTCTTTACTTCTGTAACTAAACTCCACATTATCTCACTGACTAACAGAACTGTGCTATCAGAACAAAGCATTCCTTCACGTGGCTCTTTTTCAGGTGCCATAAAAGTGAAATGCTTTATATGGTGCAAATGTCAAGACTCATGGGTTGTTCCAAGTCTGGCTAAAGTGTAAAAGGCATGTCAAAAAAGATAGTGCTTAAGTTCATGGATAGTGATTGCAACATCATATATCGATGACAGTTTAAAGGTCCAAGGGGGATTGAGCTGAGAATAATGGAGCGTTAGATGGACGGGTGGTGGAGTGCAGCGTCAGTAGTACTGCAGGCGTTACATCAGACCATCGTGGTCAAGAAGAAGCTCAGTCCAAAGGCAACGCTTTGATCCACCAATCAATCTTCCTCCCAGCCCTCAGCTATCATCATGAGCTGTGAGTGGAGACTGAAAGAGTGAGATTGCTCAGATGAGTTTCATCAGTAGGGTAGCTGGGCTCACCGTTGGAGATAAGGTGAGAAGATCGAGTGGAGCAGTTCAGGCATCTGATCAGGAGTCAGAACCCAGAACTGACTGGAGAGATTTCATATCTCATGTGACCTGGGAACATCTCAGGACCCTCAGGAGGAGCTGGGAAGTGTTACGTCTTGAATACCCTTCTTATCCTGCTGCCAGAGAGACCCAACGCCCAACAAACAGAAGAAAATGGAGGGATGGCGTAATGCTTAGAGTTATTTCATGTCGTAATTGAATCTTGCATTATTATAGTTAACAGTCGTCAGTGTGTTGTGGTTTCATGTGAACACCAGGCTGCAGGTAGAAGCCGTTCATCTTATCTCCTAAAACAAGCACTAACCTGAAGAACCCACCTCACACCGACCGCCACGTAATTATCTCTTGCTTTACAGTCCCATCTGTTTGCCTTATCGATCACCTATCGATCAAGGAAAGCCAGCTCTATATGCTGTTGATCACAAGCACGGGGTTCATGGACATTTATTATTGTACAGCGATCGATCGGGGTCACGCTGCCCAGCCTCCACCATCGGCCTCGGAGAAACAAATACAGCCTTGCTGACACATCTCTCAGTGCAGCCCTGACAGCCTAATAAAATCCCACTGATGTCCTCCTGCCTGAGAGAATGGATTCATTTTTCCGAGGGATTCATCCACAGGGGGAAAAAAATTAAGATTAATGGCTTTTTGTGCACCGCTACAGTCTGCAATTGTCTTTCTGAGGGAGATTGTTTGCAGTCTGGCAATGTGATGTATGCAAATATGACCTGGAAGTGAATGAACGGGTGCTCGCAGAATGACTGTGTGCTCACTGGCGGTCTCAGCTGAGGTTTAAAAGCGTAAACTCAGGACTTGCTAAAAAAATTACAATGTTAAGAATCAAGTCAAAGTGCATGAAAAGGACAATAGGAGGGAATTCTGGGCAATAATTCCTCGTGCAAATCAGCAGGTGCATTTCTCGTTCTTGGACTCTAGGGGGGGATCATGCCCTGACACAAACAGGAAAATGGAGCTAAGATAGCTTGAGGCAGCGGGTTTGTGGTGAGTTTGAGAGAGGAGGAAACAGACATGAGTCACCTGCAGACAAGCCTGCACTGGTCTATTAAAGTCAAGTCCGTCTCAGTGCTGTTTCACGTCCTGAATACCAGCATGACCTTTCAAAACAACTTGACACAACCTAGCAGACTCACGACAACACTGAGCTTCTGTGCTGAGAGGAGAGAAATCAAGAGAGCAACTGTTGGGTGATGACCAAGGTCAACCAATGTCAAAGCTGAGGTTGTTGGCTTTTACAAACTACAGCGACCATCATAAAGGAGCAATCACCATTTTCAGCACGTCAGAAGTTTCTTGAACAGCTCATCCGACTGGAACAGTGAGATTTTTTAAGCGTGATTACAATCTGAACGTACACGCTGCGAGTTTAATGGAACATTTTTAAACTAAATGTTAATGGGATGCAGGACACAGCTGATACCTGGAATCAAGCAGAGAAGTCTTGTGATTGGAGGGTTGACTGACTTTATCATCACAGAATTGTATAATTTATGTAGGTCATTGTGTGATCTATGGTGTGAAGTGAAAAAAGGTTCAGTCTGAGAAAAACACAACAGCAAGTATTGTTGATAACAAAAGGAAAATCCTCTGTCTATGTTAAAATTCACATCGCTTGATTGTATCTAAACTTTCTTTAACGGACGTGGCGTGTTGTGGGGATCTATTCTAGTTGTTTACCATTTTGTTTTCCACATTTATACTCAATCCCATGACTGAGTTGATCCTTAAAAGCAATAAACATCCAGGCTAGGTGTCAAAATTCATTTAAAAAGAATTAAGTTGAACTGAGAGAAAACAATCCCGTAATTCATTCTAATTAATTTGCAGCCAATGCAGCTTAACCCTGAACAACCTCGTAGCGCTGACCTGGTTTTGTTCTAGTCTCTGCTGTCTCGCTTGAGGGACGTTACGCTGCATTCACATGCTCCTTTGTTGGTCCCATTTCCCAACTGGGAAGTCAGATTGTGATCGTGTACATCGTGTTGGGATGTGGGAGCTGAACAGAAGTAGTTTTCACATCGACAGCTGTCTCCAAGTGACAAAGACGAGCAACGGCAACACTGACGATTACAAACATGACCTTGGTAAAAGTTTCTTACTATCAGTCTGAAATTTACGTTTGTCTGCAATGTTTCACAACATCCTCGACTTCAATTCGCCAACTTTTGTCCCAAAACTTTCTCGCTCGTGAATTTTCCCCGTCGAATAAAACCATTTTTCGATAATTTTGACAGTACGGGAAGACACAGCATCCAAACAAATTAACTGAGTTTAGTTAAAACAAACAACCATCTATCCTCTTCTATCTGTATCCAAAATGTTTCTATACAGGTTTCAATCAAAAATCCTTCAAATCACCTCCCTGAGGGTTCTGGGTGTCTTGATTATCTATTCAGATGACTTGCAATTGTCCATTTCCCCCCAACAACTGCCTTGTTAATTGATCAGGTAAACAACAGATCAGATTGGATACTGAATCATTGAGAAACAAATGCCACTCTGATCTGTATTTGGTGTTATCGAGCACAAATCAGTCAATGAAATGGCTGCAATTAAGTCAGGTTTGGGTTTTACTCACATTAATATACTTGGGTAAGTGATATGTCAACGTCCACTGTATGTATTCTGATTTTCCAGCACTAACAGAAAAAACTTTTTTCAGGACAGGAAACTAAAAGATCTCCTTAATTAAAAACAACCTGCTGGAAATCCACCAGTTTCAGGTACTTGGCTCACGTCCTGTAGATCCGAAGCCAAGCAGCTTACTGAGTCTTGGTGAAGCCGAATGAATCACTGCGCTCCAGAGAAAAAGACGGAAGTTTTTGTTCATGTTTATTCATCATTTTCTACAAAAAGGCTCAGTTAAGTGGACTTCATGTAGACTCAGATAATGAAAGGCGGCGGGAGAAAAGATGCGTGTCCCTGAATCCAAACATGAAACTAAATGAGGGTCATTCAGACACGAACACCAGCATCAGAAATTACTCCAATGCAGCCTAAGATGATGGAATGGGTATCAATGAGTACACGAGTCTTTGAACCCATCCAATAACAAAGCATTTAATTATTGGAAACTAATACTACAGAATGCGACTATATTTAAGACAATAGCCTTCTTCCAGCTTTGCGGATGGCGAAAGACGGAAATTGATATCAGGACAAAATGACAGAAAATATGATGTTAATTTGTGGAACCTGCTCAGAAAGACATCAGGGAGTGAAGTCAAGCTTTTAATTATAAGGCTACTTAACAATAACAGGAATACAAAGAAGGACTTTTAGAGAATCTTCCTCGATGGTTTTCCAACTGCAAATAAAAGCTGGAAGTAAAACTCGAATAAGTAAAAACTTGTTGTGTTGTCACGTTAAACTGCAATTCACTGTTTTACGCCTCATGATCCTCTGAACAGAAACTCTCAGTCCTGCTGTGCGTTTAGCTCTGCTAGACAAACAATCAGCACGACTCTGCTGCTTCCCGGCTGCTAACAGCTAACTAGTGCTGCTCCTGCCGACTTCAATGCTGATGCCGCTAGTCTCGAGCTTTTGTTCACTGACGTTCCCTGAATGTGAATCAGAGCAAATCCCTGCAGCTGCCTAGAAAATCTGGTGAAAAGCCTGAAACCATATGAGATGAAGGTGGTTACAGCAGGAGAATGAAGCCTGTGGATTTAAGAGGACACGCTCAGCTGTCCACATACTTTTGGCCGTGTGTGTACTGAGTGGAACAAACTTGTCTGTGCTCTCTGGTGGACAAACGATATAATGACATCAACACTGTTTCTTAACCAACTCAATCGAATCTGGTGATTTCTCATTCGTAAGTGCCGACACGTCGCTGATACTGACACATCTTTGACACGCTAAGATCTACCAGATGGTCAGCCTCTAATGTATGCCTGCGTATGGTAATGTACACATGCAGTACTGTAAATAAATACTGCACATACGTACTCATACACATCCATGTGCACTGTATGTATACAGACACATATGGCTCATAGTTAAAGAGATAAAGCTCAAAGAAAGGAAGGAACAGGCAAGCGTCGACTCCGTTTGTCCCAGAGAACATTTCAAGGACAAACCTGTTGATGTGAGCTGCAGCAGGACGGAGGAGACACGGAGCGGAGCGGGACACGCCAGGAAATACATTTCTAAAAAAGGATGAACTGACAAATACTTGAGTCGAGGAGAAGAGTGAGCAGAGATGATGCGTTATACGGTGAAAAAGAGGCTGTAGTATGTTGAGAGTTGTAAGGCGGCCGGTGCTCCGGCAGCAGAGGGAGGGAAATAGACGGGATGGGTGGAGGGAGGGAGACAGAGCGGAGGGAGGGAGAATGAGAGGATAAATCCTTACTACATAATGATTAGAGCTCACAAGCCCTTCCTGTGACATGGAGTGTAGGAATCAGGATTACAGCCGGCCAGTGAAGCCAGAGTGAAAGCTCTGCTGATGGGGGATGGAGGGGCTCAGGTGGGAAGAGAGAAAAAAGACCAACAGGACAACAAGTGCAGTTAACTGAAGATTACAACGAACAAGGTGTGTTTCAAGGAGAGGCAGGGGGCAGATCCCAGCAAAGACAGAGATATTGGAAGAAAACTCCAGCGGCTGACTCGCATCTGTCCCCCTGCCCCGGCCATCTGTTGCCGCTCGCCGACATCCTCGTCCCGGGCAGCTGGATCAGATCTTCCAGTCTTATTTTGATGGAGCGGCCACGAGAGCGCCGCTCGCACCAGAGGAGGGCGAAGAAGGGAGGCTGGGAAATGAAGACCAGGGTCACCCTGCTGAATCTGTGATAGATGGGACTCACGGTGTGGACAGGTGTCTCAGCCAAAGATGGAGTACATGTGTCTTTACGAAGCGGGGCAGTGACGGAGAGGGACGAGGCTGAATGTTGAGGATTTGCTCTGCGCCGATACATAACATGGTGTAAGTTTCTGGCAGCTTTCAGAGCTTTTCTGAAGTCTCATCCTCCAGCCAAGACAAGGAATTATCTTTTCCCCAGAGGTGAGCAGCTGCTGAAGACCTTAAAAAAAAAAAAAAAAAAGGCAACTGCTTTACACACAAATATGCACGCTGGCGGGTTTCTCCTCAAAGCATTCTGGGACGTCTTACCTGAAAAGCCTCTTCTGAGGTAGCTGTCTCAACTTTCATTCTAACCTGGAACATTTCGCCAGGAGCACCGGGCACCTGCGGACAGCTACGATTTGTTTTGTTTCCTCCTCCTCCTCCTCCTCCTCCTCCTCCTCCTCCTCCGGCACCTGCTCACTTCAATCTCCCTCCATCACTCCGCTCATCCTCCTCCTCCTCCTCTACCTCTTCTTCCCCTCCCCTCCTTTTTTTTTTTTTTTTTTTTTTTACCAGCGAGTGATAATGTGACCTTCTGCCAAAGTGCTGGAAACCATGCCACCGTCGCAGCGGGCTCCTCTGTTGCTGCCACTGAAATAGACTCAAACAAGTGCAGGGAGAGGAAGAGGAAAGGAGGAGGGAGAGGACGAGGGAGGGAGAGGAAGAGAAGAAGAGGGGCCAAAGGGGAGAGGAAGAAGGAAGAGAAAGGAGAGGAGAAAAAAAAAAAAAGAGAGAAACGGGGACAGGACAGCTGAAGCTGCAGACACGGGATGAGTGGTGACGAGCCAGGGCTGGATGTGGATTGCCATCACAGGTAATGCATCACCTTCATCACCTTCATCGCCTTCATCGCCTCACTGAGCATTTTATCTGTTTGAAAAGGTAGAATCTGCCCTCAAGTGCTCTTTGTTTTACTTTAACAAACTGAGTGTGAACAAGTGTGGAAATGCTTTCTGTGGCTTTTTATTGTGTTTGGAAGTGTGTTGTAGTTTTTAAGTAGCATCTCACTCCTCCTCCTCCTCCTCCTGCTGCTCCTGTCTTCTAACTGTCAATAGAGGAATTATCAGAGCGCAGAGGATCAGATCAAAAGCAGCACTCGGCAGGATCCTTGTCAGGGGGGATCAGACGGCACGCTGTGTTTGGCTTTTGTGCCTCTTGTAGGTGTGTGAGGTGGCTGTAACTGTTGCTTTAACTCACTGAGCTGCCGGGGGGATTAGGCAGAGCGGATCGATGCGTCATTGTAAACAGTTAGAGCAGCTGAGAGGGGCTTTGATACCTGCCCGCCGGACCTGGGATAGTGCCGCCACCGCCGCCGCTGCTGCTGCTGCTGCTGCTCCTGTTGCCACCGCTGCTGCTGCTGCTGCATGGGAAATTGAACTGCCACTGAAGAGTGACTTTTCAGGATGTGTGAGAATGAGAGGTTCCTGTAATTATTGAGGGATCCGTTCTGGCACTTTGGCTCCATGAATACAAAACAGGCGTGAGAATGAGACCTGAATTGGAAAAAAAAAAACTGACAAGCTCAGTTTCCGTCAGCTGATAAAGTGACTCACTGAAATGTAGAGCAAATTAAACTTCACGATACTCACACACTGACGACCCGGAGAAGCAAACATGCTCACACACACTCACACACACAAGACAATGAACACAAAAAGATAAGAGGGGAAACAAGAGCAGCAGGGCAGAACAAGAACAAAGATATATTTATCAGCAAAGTGTGAGGAAGCTGTCTGCACACAGGGAGGGATTCATCCAGAACAACTGATCAGATCGACTGAATGACTGCCTCTTTATCTCACAGTAACAGTTAGATCATTATGTCGCAGACGGCAAAAAGCTTGAAAAATGAGAGCGATAAAAGGTCACACGTCAGAGGGCGGTTTGTGTATTTGATTGGTTCAAATCAGTGGTGCAGTGAGACGAGGAATCCACTGGGATTCGTTTGGCTTTTCAGGAACCAAACCCGTCTCCTTCCACCTCTCTGGCCAGCAGCCACGGTTTGATTTAAAGGGTCGTCTTACATTGGAAACACAATCAACATATCGAATCTCTTTACTATTCTCTGTAGCGATATCTCACCACGCAGGATTCGCTTACTTTATTGTTGCAGAGTACGACAGAGAGCCAAAACGATCGTCAACTAATGGATATTATGTGACACCGACGGCAGGTGTTTCTCTCAGCACTCCCTCTTCAGTTGTCTCCACGACAGCGGTTCCCAAAGTAAGGCTCGGGGTCTCCCGAAGGGTCACGATATGAATCTGAGAGGTCATGAGATGACTGACAGGACCAGACAGCAGAAAAATCTAATATATTCTTGTTGCATTTAGATCTAATGGGTTTTTTTGGAGTTAAGTCCAGGTTCTGGCCTCTGAAAAGTCGGAACCTGAGAAACATAAATCTACTCGGCTGACTGACGTATACAGCCTGTGACAAGCCAATCTTCAGCACAAACCTTTTTGTTTCAGAGAAAGAAAAGTCGACCAGCTGTGTTGAACTCCAACTGATTTCATTTTAACAATCTCTGAATTTAAAAAATCAAAGAAACAAAGAAATAAATACACATTTCGAAGCTCTGATGGAGACCTGCTCGTCGCTTTTTACTATTTCCTTCCTCAGCGGAAACATTTTTCTTTTCTTTCTGGTATCGATGTTAAGAAACCACTAGATGGCAGCTCAGAGTCAAATCCATACAGTCAGTCTCCTCCCAGCTGTAGAAACCATGTGTCTCTTTGCCCAGACGAAGTAACATCGCACAGATATTTAAAACTTCTCACCAACTCGCGGAGCCTCTCCACCATTTTTAAACCTTCTTCCTCTTGTCTTCCATCATGCCTTGCCTGAACTGTTAGCTGCCACACTGCCCCCGATGACAACAGGCGGTACTGCGCTATTGGTCTGCATCTGTAAACTTTCCGAAAATCTGCTGAAATGTATCAGTCTCTGGTTGTTCATGTAAAAAGTTTCTATCAGCAACATTTTGGAAAATAGAGTATCTTCTTCTGTGTCTTGTTGATGATCGTTTCACAAATCCAAAGATGGGAGCAGCTGTTCCAGACTGAAACAACAGTCATTGAGATTTGTGCCTGAACTGTACCTCAACATGATGAAGGTGGTTTAAATTTCATCAGTGGTACTCGCAGCTTTGTGGTTAATGAGGAAATACGTCTTTTTTTTTTTTGTAATTTGGCTGAACTCATGCTTGAAAATGAGGCAGAAACTTTCATTTATTTCTGTGGTTTGGCTGAAAATGAGTCAGACGTCAGCAGGCAGTGTCATTAAATAAGCCTTATTGGTTATAACGTCGGTGAAAATCATCCATCCATCACAGGCGGAGGTTTAACTCTGAGTGGATAAAATGTTCTTTTCCTCCACCTGAGTGTGAACGAGAGTGTGGAATGAGATGGCGGGAACAGCGCGGCGCCAGTTAGGCAGGTGAAAAATGGCTGTTCATTATGTTATGCCAACCATATCCTAGTTTCAGTAATTGGATGTACTGGTATGCATGTGAGCGCAATATGAACCCCCCATGCATCTGTCAGTGTGTGTGTGTGTGTGTGTGTGTGTGTGTGTGTGACGAGGCAACATGTGACAGGAGGACTCACACACAAGCACACAAACACACAAGGTAACACTAACACACACAAAAACGCACACAGACTGCCATGATGGAGGGAGCTGATACTGGACGTCAGGCTGAAGGAGGAGCCTGATCAATAACACAGCTGATATATTAGGTGATAAAGCAAACAGATGCTCCAATAATCCCCCCCCCACACACACACACACACACACACACACACACTCGCGTTTGTAATTTCTTAACGTGTCGAGGATTTCACCAACATTTCCAGCATCGTCCGCTCGTCACCGCTAATCCAGCTGAAGTTAAGCCCGCCTTGTTCGACACATGTATCGGTTACAGTGTGGCATGAAGGAGTGTCAGTCCCGGGTATTGATACTGATCAGCCCTTATAGACGGTATTGATCGGCTGTGATCAGCTGTAATGTTACATCAGCAGGAAACCATCATCATGCAAGAGGCAAACTTTAAAAAAAGCTCCTGACCTACATTCGACTATTTCCCCCGGCGTGTCTGTCCGTCTTTTTTTATTCTTTTTGCTCATGAGCCAAAATCAAACTGAACTTAAAGGGTAACTCCACCAACTCAGTGGCTGAGTTGCATTGTGGGTAATGTAGGCAGCAGGTTTTATAAAGGAAGAAAAACATGTGGAAGAAGAATGGTGATATCTCTGGTTCTGCTGTATTAATGTTGATCATTTGTTTTTATGAATATCAATGAAACCAACGGTGTTATTGGACTGCTTTCCAAACCATGGTGCCCACATTACCCACAATGCAACTTCGCCAATGCGCAACATCACTGGAGGCAATTTATCAAATTACACGCAGCTTCCTCTGGAAACACACAAAGGTTTTATACCACGAGTTACCTTCAAAGTACAGAACTAAATGATGTATTTGTGTTTGCTGATCTGCTCTCCTGTCAGAAGCGTTTCATCAATAAAATGTACTGATTAAATGTGCAGATTATCATGTAGTTTTAAGAATAACTACACAGCAAATTAAGCATTTGTTAGCAAACCCGACCAGGTCTGTCAACACTTCCCGCAGTAGTTTCAGTTTCAGCCGTGTTTTGAACTTTACCAACGGAAATCAGTTTATTCGGACTAAAATCAGATCATTGAGGACTAGCTGACTCCTAAAGGCAGACAGGTGGCTTTAGCAGTCAACACACAGCCTTCACACAGTCAGACAGCCACAGGGGCCATGCAGTCTCTTAACTGTACCTTTTGTCGAGTGGTTAAAGGTCAAAGTGTCACAGCAGCACGACAAGTTCATCTTTTCCATTCAAATGTCAGGGTTGTGTGACTTTATGTCAGGTAATGTGTTTCGTTTTCTTTTTGCGTGGTTGGAAAAGTCAGAAATCTATTTGCAGAAACACATTCTTTTTTTTATTTATAAGACTAAAATTAACCACCAGCTCTTGAAAAGCTGTTTTTTTTTCCCCAGCTTGTCCGATTGGGGGAGTGTGTTGATAGATTTACCCGCCTGACGAGGCATTTTACTTTCCCCGGCCAATCGAGCAATGCTGCTGATGTGTTACTGTAAACATAATTAAAATTAATGCCCAAAACCCAAAGGAGACTTCCGAAGTGTTAAACTCCTGAGGAAACATCTTTGTTCTTCTTCTGGACTTTTACGGGAAGCGACAACCTGCCGTGTTGCTTGTGCAGCTGTAGTAACTCCACATGTTTTTGCAGCCTGCAGTCAGACTGAAACGACCTCTGGGTTTGTATCTCAGGGTTAGCGGCTGCTTTGTCAGCTGTCCAGCTCCTCCACGAACACTTAGAGCCGATCTGCTTAATCAATTGTTAAAACACTGGACCTCACGCCATCTTCAGTGTCTCTGCAGCCACAGAGGAGACCGAGCAGAGGGAGGGGAGGAGGCTGACAGGACAGGGGAAAGACAGAGAGGAGGGGAGATGTGTGTTGGTGGAATCGAGATTTTAAAAAATTATGCCGGGTATGCTCGCTGAGACAACTGCTTCAGATGGATATTGCACTGATTGACAGCCAGTCACGAGCATCCAGGGCAGTAAAACATTTCCTGCATGGGAGGGACGGGGGGTTGCAGGATATCAGAGCAATTTATCCAAGGTCACGAGAGGAGGGGTAGTAAATTTCACTCCGAATCAGGCAATGCTGCATCACCACGTGACCCTTTTTCCCGCCAATTTATAGAGACCTGACAGGCCACTTGTACGTGTTCAAGCACAGATCTGTGTTTCGATACGGCAGATGCACAAGTCCTCGGGGTGCTCTCACACTATGCAAGCTATCTGATGAGATCTTAAACTCGGGGCAGAAGAAGTCTGGCAGGCTGTGCTGCTCCCCCTTCCCCAAGTTTATGGCTGCGCTCACGGGCACAACAGAGACTCCGGGCCCATTTATATTCATGGCGCAGCGCCACTTGCACCTCGTCTAACGTCCTGTCCCTGTTGAGAAGGAAAACTGACACGCCGTGGGCCGGGGGGAGGAGGCATCTCCGCTCTTTCCTTGTCATTCTCCTGCCTCTTGTGGATACCGACACCAACCTGAGTGTTTGTGCATGTGTGGCGCGGATGGGTGCATATGTAATTTGTAATCCGGGAAATTGATTAGCCTAATTGTGTTCTATTCACAGCTGCATGTGCGCCGCTTAATTTTTCACAATTAGCCCTGAGCGGTGACACGGTGGGGAGCGTCTCCGTGAAAGATGATGACAACGATAACCTTAGAAATGATGCCTGCAAAGCGAGGAGGGGTCGAGGCGGCACTCAGCGTCCACACGGAAAGAGCAAATTGACTTTGCGTGATGGAGCTAAAGAAATCGGGCTGGATACTCTGACGACAGTCTAACAAAAAGTGACACAGGGCGTCCTGGTGGCTCAGTTGGCAGAGCGTGACTCTTGACGTGCTTCAGGTTTTTTTCTGGCTTTCTTGTCACATGCCTCCTCCCTCCCTCTCCCATCGGTGTTGTCACTCTCCGTTGTCACCTAACAAACACATGCAAAATGCTCAACAGACCTACAGAGACGCTCTAAAAACAGGCACAACTTTTTTTGGCACCAGACTGGCTCTAGGAGTTTGCATAAACACCCTTCCCAAAAGATGAGGAATTGTTTTCACTTTCCTGGAGACTCTTTATTGCAGGGGGGGAAAAAAGAAAAAAATCAATACATCATCTTGAGAGAAACCCATAAAAGGCAGAGTTGTTTACGACACGCTCTGATTGCTTTCCATGGAGCAGTTTTACATGTTTGAGCTGCAATTAGAGGGACTCGGTCTGTCAGTCACTCAGGTTTTACAGACAGTGGAAAACAGATGACCTTGATCTTTTTTTTCTGATTCTGCTTTAAATTTCTCTTTTTTCTAATAACTCACTGTTCAATTTTTGTGCTGTATCCTGTAATGTACAATAAGCTGTTCACTGCACAGTTGTTGTTTTGCTTATTTTTGTTCTGGCTTTTATTGCGGTCAGTAATTCAGCATCGAGCGAGCAGAGAAAATCAGATATTTTATGCTTTTGTGTGTTTTGGTATTCTTCTGTCCTCTGGGCCAAAAATGCAATATTGAAACTTTAAAGAGTTGAGGGAGAGGTACTCTGTGAGAGAGGCTGTGGAAAAGCTAAAAATCAATTTCCCTTTTGGTAAAACTGTGTGATCTGTGTGGGGGACTGAAGTTCCACCACTGATTGACTGTAGTTCCCTCAAACCTGCATAATTTCCAAAGCCCAGCAGGGGGCGATTCCATTGACTGTCAGATTGTATGTAAGCTTATGGGAAAATGACCCAAGCTGCTTCGCGCTTGTTTGTGAGGATTTGTTACCTCAGTCAACAGTTTCCTAACGAGTTTATGGCCTCAAGCTTTAGTTTCAAGTGTTGTTAGTAAATGTATGTAGTTATTTAGTAAAAGAGACGATAAAGCAGGGGGTGCTTTAGGGCAGAGGTCACTAATCTGGACCCAGATCACTTACTACAGCAATCTGAATCTTTGACTGATAAATTAAATTTTGAAAGAGCATTTCTATTTAAAAAATCCTATTTTTCAAGCCTTTACCGCACTGAAAAACATGAGACAATGGTTAGAGAAATAAGAGTTACAGAAGAGGAAGAGTTTTTCTTACGTGTTCGTTCTTTCTACGGAAAGTTAAAATTCTGTATGTGTCGTATGTCCAGAGTCAGAGTGAACCACCAGCCAAATCTGGACAAATGAAATAAAATCAAATTGCTCACATCTCACCTGAGTCAGTTGTAGCATATAGACACTCAAAGAACTACTTTGCTTGATAAGATGCCACTGAGAATAAGCAATGTGTGCTTTCGGGGTGAACTGGCCCTTTAAACTGATAGGAGTTGGGTTTTTTATTTCCTTACACGTCTGCTTTAAACACATTAGCAGGACGGATGGAAGAAGAATTGCAGTTCAGAGCCCTGACAGGCTCACAGAAAAACACAGAATAGATTAAAAACAAAGTGGTATGCTCATATGTGGATTAGAGCATGTGTATGTGTGTGTGCATGTCAGAGATCAGCTGTATGTGTGGGCAGCAGCCACAGAGTCAACTGGGAAAAGCAGGCCCGGTGACAGCTGGACCGGTGGCGGGGCGAAGGGGGGGGTCTGGTTCTGCACGGGCAGCCACGGTTTCAGCTTAACCAGGGTCTTACATTGATCCCTGCTCCACATACATGCATGACGCTGAGCGCGGGCGCCGCCAAAGACTGACGGAGGACCTCCTGCTCACCTACCGACACGGGTTTATAGCCGGGTCAGCCTGCAGGGTCAAAGTAGGAATATTAATATCAGAGCTGCGTGTAGAGGCCTGTAAGCCACAGGTAAACATCCACCCATGTGTTATTGCAAAATGGATTACATTCACAACACCACTGTACTGTAATCTGGCAAAAGATTATTACCCTCCAAACACTTGCACATACAATCTGTTCAATCTCGCTACACGGCGTGCTGACAAAGCCGTCTGATGGAGCGGTGCAATCGCAATAAATGTGATAAAGCAAAGGGGGGAGATATATATCAAACATCTGTCCAGTGACGAGCGGGAACATGGACCCGTGTCCTTGGGGGGGAAAAAAAAATCCTGTTTGGCATTTTGATGTAAATGATGATCTCGTTCGAACCATGTTGATTCATTTACTGCGGTATCAATCTTTTTAGATGCGCTTTGATTGTTTTAACGTAAAGCTGCACAAAAGACTCGCGCTGCGTCACGTGACCGCCGTTACAGAGAGCTGCTTTGCTTCGGCACTCGATGGGATTTCAAAGACAGAACTGCAATAAAGCACAACTACTTCGCTTTCCATCTGCTGTGGCATTTAAAACCTGCTGATCACGGCCCCTCAGATACTATAGAATCGGAAAATCCAACTGCTCGGTTCAGCCCCACTTCCCCCCTGAATATTTAAATCCTTTAATGCACAGAGACACCAGCCAAAGGCCAGAATACCCTTCAATTGATTCCTCTTGCAGTACGTGAAAATTTACAAGACATTTCAGGACCCTCTTCACTTATAAACCCCCCCGCCTCACACACAGCAGTAAAAACCACGTCAGATTTATTGGGATTTCACCAGGACAGTTTTTTCATCCTGTGGCCGATCAATCACTTGTCGCGTGTAGTTAACGTAGAGCCGTGCATGTCTTAAATATGTCTGCAGTGCTAAAGGCAGAAGTCTGTGACAGAAGCCAATATCACTGAGTGAATCTGTTTCATGTCCCTCTGTCTCCAGGGGTCAGCGGGGACGGATAAATCACATGTGGTTTGGACTGAAAAGCCTCCATCATGGTTTAGCTTCGGGTGCACCTCGGTAGGAAACGCTGCAGGACGCCGGCTCGCTCTTACACTTTTTCACGTGACAGCGTGAGCTTTCCATTTATCACATGGCCATGATACAGAAAACTATACCATAAAGAATGGAGCAGTAAATCAGCAGACAGGTTTAGAGATGGCCAACAGGGGGAACTTCGAGCCGAGCTGCTCGGCAGTCGGTCTCTGCAGGAATGAGGAATTATGAAACCTGACCTTCAGGAAATGGAGCAACCAAAGATATTGTCTCCAAATGAGCCAAAGAAACCTGGACCGGGTGTCTGATTGAGTTATAGCTGGTGTGTCGGTGCGTTAGACGGACTACATGCCCGTGTCATCACCTCTCTTCATACGAGCACATTAACTCTGAGGCGCACTGGTTTGTTCTAAATCATTAGGATTTTACTTCATGCTTTACACGTATTATGTTTCCCTTAAACAATAAATCAAACATAAAGAAGCTGTGAAAACAAGATGCATAAAAACTCAGGGGAAAATGCCACTTGAACAATAAATTAAAACTAGATTTACCGCCTCACGGTCATCTGCCTGCACACTCCAGTCAAGTTGCTGCTCCTGAGCTGTGCCGTTGAATGATGGGAAGAACACATTTGTGTCATTTTATCCCTTTTAGACATTTGTGCAGAATGTTATATTCATGACCTTGACCTCTGACCCCTTGGCCGCCATATTCTAATCAGTTCATCCTCATGTGGTAGTGGACATTTGTACCAAATTTCAGAGATATCGCATTCACAGGACTGGGATGGAAGGATGGATGGAGAACATCATGTAATAAGTCAAAAATCTGCCAGACAATGAGTGAAAATTGTCTTTATCTCAGTGAAATGCTGTCCTCCTGGTGATTTCATATTCAGTGTAATGAGACTTGCAGAAGAAGTAGAAGTAGTAAGACTTCTACCGTTCTATTCTTCTAGTTCTATTTAAGCACTGACATTAGTGTGAGTAAAGCTGCTGTTAAATCAGTAATCAGTTAAATCATTAAAACTGTGATGCAGCTGTGAGATTACTGGTCAGATTATTTAGTCCCAACAGTTCATTCAGATGTTGTAAAGCATTTTCTGGATAGTATCAGTCCACTGTGACCTTCACAGACATCATACCAATGTAATCTGTATTCAATAGTGTATTAGAATATTCTAAAAAAGGACATTCGTGGGTTCTTCATTTCATAAAAGCATTTAAAATATGACCAAGACTGTCTGCATTGTCGTATCACTTCGACTTCACTTCGTATCACGCAGAGCAGAGTGGACCAGCCTGCCTTGGCAAATGCATCTAACTTCTCAATGCACATTTCTACAGACTGTCGTTTCAAGGACAATTAGCCGGTTCCCTGCATGCTTCAGTCCAGTCAAAGTCAGTGAGTCGAGTCATCGCAGCTGTGATTGGCAGTTGATCTATGTGAGACGCGGCACAACACATACACATACATAAACAATGACTGTGAGGTTCTGGGAATGTGAGCACACACAGAGGAGTGAGATTTTTTTATTTATTTTTTTTACTTCATTAATATTTAATTAGATATTTGCAAACTTAATGGCACGAATGCAGGAGTTGTTTGTGCGCTCTGCTGTCCCACTGAGGCCGGCTAAATTCAGCTCTGGCTTCAGTATTTGTTGCCTAAATGTCTCCTCATCAAAGTAACTAGCACGCAGCTCGATGTCTCTCATTTCAGCCTGTCTTCATCAGAAAAATCAGCAGCATCTTACGACACGTTTCTCGATTTCATAACGTTCATATACGTCGTTTTCTGACTCAACTGACGTATTCGTGGAACCAACAAACTAACAAAAACATCCCACTGCTTCTGATGCTGCTATTATTTCTTTGTTGGAAATTCAAACCAACATTTGTTTGGCCTCTCTCTCTCTCTCTCTCTCTCTCTCTGGGCCTTGTAGAAACAGTCCAGTCTAATGTTTCTTATCTGGACTGTTGTGATTGAGAAACTGGTCGACTGCTGTTAATTAACTCCATTTCCATTACTCAGAGCCAGTGCATGTGGAGCTGTGCCAGCCTCAGCCTCATGAATATAAAGACCAGTTGTTGTCTTAATGTGTTTGAGTAGAAGTCTAACAAAGCTCACAGCGTGTTTGTTGGGACTCTGTATTGGCCTATAACTAATGTTATAAGCTGTTCAAATGTTTTAGAGGACCGGCCGAGAGCAGCCACACAAATCGTGGATGAATTATAAGCTGAGCGCTAAATTTGGCTTTGTTTCAATTTGTCTTGTGTCTTCTGCGTTCTTAACAAATGTTCCCAGATCAGATAAGGATAACGGGGGATAGCGTGAGATGTGGCTTTATTTACGATGATGCTCTGGCTTAAGATTCAGCTTTCCCCACATGATCGGTCAGGACCTGCAGGTGGAGGGTCACAGATAGTCGCTGGGTCGCAGATTTATCTGTGATTTTGGCTGCAGATATTGTTCTGTTTATCGGAGATGGGTCACAGGATATTTAAGATGAATCACATTTGGACCAGCAGAGAGGAGCTTTAGGGAAACTAAATACACAAAATACGTTTGACTTGACACTGACTCAAACCTGTGGACATGCGCCAACTGTGTCACACTGGGGGTATTTTTGGGTGCAGATTTTTTATTTTTCTTTGGCTTGTCACCTCTGTTTGCTCACACTGTACTCATGATGCTGATGAATCTACAGATTAGTTTAATGGTTGCAGGTTTAGAGAGATTAGCACAGCTGTATTTTTCAAAAGTGCTCAGTTAGTTAAACGTATTCGTACAGGTGAAAGCAAAGAGATACACGTTGGTTGTAATCCTCACACTTTTTACAGTGTACAGCTCTAATTGTTAAATCTTGAAGTATCACATAAATATCCATCAAACTCAGAAAACATTGATCCTTGTTCAGGGGGACAAATCTAACGGGAATACTGATGTAAATTTAAAATAATTCAATAGTCGTGCAGTAAATCTCACGTTTATGAGGCTTATATTCTGAAAATGAATGCATGGATTATTTATAGTAAGCTACACGTCATAAAGTGAATACTGAAATGAACACAGCAGATTATAATAATTCACTTTTTCAAAGAATAAAATATCCAAACAACAAATCTACAAGGAGAGGATGTTGATGATACAGATATAGATGATCAAGTCTGCTGTATTTTATAAGGTATCTTAAAAATATATATTCATAGAGAAAAGCCATGAAGAATCATCTCAACAAACACAATAAAAAAAAAAAAACCTGGCTACCTGCTTGAAGGTGCGTCTTAAAACCAATATGGCGCTCGTCTTGATCCCCCGCAGTCCCACAAAGAACCATCACTAAGTTCAGCTACATACATGTTTGATTTCCTATATCTCCTTCACAATAAAAGCTTGTTATTTAGTCATTTAAAAGCTTTTATTATAAAGCAGTTTTACTCCCTGCAGCCAAAAGCGTGAGTGGAAAAACAGCGTCTGTTGTGATTGGACAGAAGAAGTAATGTGAAGACGCCTCTAAGAAACTGTGACTCAATGTTTTGACTAAATTATTACTTGATTCATCCTGAAAATACGTCTCAGACATTAGAAAATAATCACTGGCTGCAAACCTGCTGTCCTCACATTAGTATCAAGTTCTGTCTTTGTGTCGGCCTCTCTCATCCACCACGAAAGCACAAAGCAGTCATTTTCTTACTAATAGACACCAACTTTGGGAACTCAGCCTGCTGAAGATTCACATTAACTTCAGCTGACCTTCACAAAACACTTTTACACAAAACAAGGACTGTGGATTTGTGGAGTGAGGGAGCTCTTTGCAGCCTGAACCGACAGAGGGAACAATTTCAGCAACTAATAACCCTTTTAATGTACATATGAGTATGTTAAATGTACTACAAGGATGATGTAACTGGTTCTGGAACAGCTTCAATTTAATACTGACGGCCTGCACAAACAGACAAGGCCATCAGGGAGAAAAGGTTTATTTATGGTGAGTTATTGTCATTATTCTTAAAGCCTGTTATTGGGGTTTAATAAGTTAATAAACTAAAACTATTCATTTTATGGTGGACTGTTGAGGACATGTTGAGGAAAGAAGCTGCACTGTGGTCGGTGGTGGTACGGCACTAAAACAAGGACTATCGTGATCTTTTTACTTAAAGGGCCGCCAGAATCAACAAAAAATTGAAGTTCCTTGTAGCAGTTTTAAGAATAATATCAAGATACGCTTGAAAATTTGACCCTATTCTTTGTTCTGTTCAGGTTTAGGGACCAAAACAACATAGTTAGGGTGAGAGAAAAACTGGTAATGGGTAAAATGAACGATTCGGAGAGAATTCAGCATGACCAGCGACGACAGATACATTCAATTCTGTACTTTTCACAGTAAAAGTTCGGAAAACAAGTATACACTGCATAAATGCTCAACTGGGTGGAACTTAAATTCACTTTTACATAATTTATTGACAGGTTATCTAATAAAGTAGCCTGTGACATGTAAGATAAAGTGGTATATACTGAGATTAACAGTTTCAGTTTGATTTTATTTGTAGAAAAGAAGCAACAGAGCACATTATTTTGAAAGTTGTTTAAGTGAGACTGAGATGAGGCTGTGTAACCTGGAGCATGTGTGGAGATAATTTAAGAGTCAAGCCTGTCAAACTGTCACTGTTTATTAGAAACGTATGAATGTTTGTGTATGCTATCGGTTCAAGTTCCTGTGTTGAAGTCGCTTTTGTCAACCCACGAATCCAGACTGACAGCCTCATGGAGTCATAATTCACACGTCAGTTAAACATTCTGTATTTAGAAGGACATGAAGAACGGCGTTAAGAGAGTCGTGACACGTTTCAGCTCTCAAGCCAAGCATGAGAAAAAACATTGATGCAGCACTACAGACTCGTTTTGTGTGGTGATGCTGCAGATCCTCACTGGAGGTCTCTGTTGGTTCGTTGCTCTAATTAGCTGCTTCACTCATTTAAACACTGAATCAGCTGCTTCTCTTGTGACTCTGCTTTTGTCAATTATAGAGGAGCTAGCTGTGAGACATGAGCCAAAGTGGGAGGCTGGTTTATGGAAATGTCTTATCAGTTTTCCTATAATTTCTACCAATAGAGGTCAACAGAGGTCACGGATTACTAAATGGCTCTCGGAGCATGGTGTAATATCGGAAAGTGTCCTCGAAGGAGCTGGACGGTCAGCAGTTTTACTGATAATGACAAAGAGGAGGACGAGTTTATCAGCATGTGTGCGGCGACGCAGCGGGCTGCAGATGCATGGACGAGTGTATCGATCACGGAGCAGAAGATGGGACAGGTGCACATTGTTAAACAGCTGCAGCAAAGGCGTCATGCCCAGAATATAAAAGCCGTCATTAAACACTGCGCCGATAAGACCTCAGTCCTCAGCCAGATGTATTTACCGCGGCAGCCTCACGTTAATGAGCTGGATCAGGAACCAGTTGGAGGACTTCACACCTCTGCAGCGACTCATCAATAGAGGCCCTTTTTCTTTTCTTTATTCAACTGACTTCACAATTCATACGGTCAATATCAGAAAAATGAAGAGAAGGAGAATTTTTCGTTGTACTGACGCCGCAGAGAAATGACATTGAAATAACAAATGCATAGAAATTATAATATAAATAAACTACTTACAGTTGAAGGCTGTGCACGGTTGGAGTCTTTTGAAAGGAAAAAAAAATAATAAATGAGAGGAAAATCCAATGTGTGAGATTACAATATACATATTATACTGAGCCGAGTGCGTATTAAAAATGCGCTGGTATTGTCATCACCGAGTCTGCGGAGGCCATACATACTGAGCAGGAAGTGTCAATGTGTGCAGAAAATCCTATTCACCTTATCAACAATATTCAACTTACAGCAGCTGATAACATATGTGCAGGCTCAACATGCAGATGTGGGTATTTGCATTATTACCTGTTCAGTTTATCAAACCGTGCAGGTGTCAGCAGAGTGAAGGTTCGCTGGAGTAAACCTCAAGGAAAGGAAAATGATGTGATTGAGTGATAAAGAGCCAGCAGTTATTCTGAAAGCATCTTCTTTCAAATGTAGCTAATTCTGTAAAGAAGCTGCTTCCACCATATGTCACCCACTAGAGGGGGATAAGCACATCTTAAATGTTTGTTAGTCAAACAACACTGATGACAGAGAATACACAGACTGTCAGTGAGAGGTTCTTCTTCGAAGATATAGTCTCACTTTGAGTCTTTTTCAAAACATCACAACTTTAACATGAGCAAAAGAAGAGCAAATATTGGTCGGAGTAACTTCTTCTGTCACTTTTTTATTAGTTTGACTTTGCCAGGAGAGGCTCTAAGAAAAAAAAAGCTTCAGCTATTATAATAATCTGCCACTGGGAGATAGGATTGTGCAGCGTGCGTGTACTTGTATTATTAATATTGCGGGGGGGAAAATATCTGTTCAAACAGTCACATCATGAGGACTAACCTTTCCAAACCTTTCCAAACAGCCAAGGCTGAGAGTGAAAGCCACAGTCCTACCTGCAACCTCCGCCCATAATCTCTATAAATAACCTTGTACACATGTACTTTGTGAAAGTTTGTGATTCAGATTAAGAGACAAAAAGCTTGTCCCTGCAGAACAGTGAAAGGTTATGTTTCTTGTTCAAAATCACAAGGAACTTTTAAGTGTGCTGTTACATAACACCATCAGCAAGAACACTGGATATTTCTGCATAATCCTTTAAGTCATCTTGATGCCTGTCACCGGGTCAGAATCCGACTCATCCGGGTTGGATAAGTGGTAACATTAAAGGTAGGGAAGGTAATTCTGAAGGAAGATGGGTGACTCATAAATAAAAGCATCGGTATTTGGCGACCTGGGAATGAGACTCAACGATCATCTATCTTTCTCCAGGATTGCCTTCCCTAACTTTAAAGATGCTATATGTAAGTTTAATGACCGGGAGCTGTCTCCAGCAGTGGAAACTCCAGCATTAGGCTGTTTTCCTTCATTTTCCGTCACTGTGAAATGTGGCGATTCATCCTCATCCTCTCATGTTGGACTGACACTGCAGAAACTCGCCTCTCAGGCAGTCAGAGGCAAGCAACCAGTTTGATTTAAATTAATCAGCTCACAAATGGAGTTTATTTCTAGTTCCTATCTGCCACAGAAGCTGACAAATAAAGGTTTTGGTGAACGCCGGCAATTCTGTCACGTTTTCAGGAAACCCTCGGGTTTTAGGAGGCATTTTCAAACAACGCCTCCAGTTTTAGAATGACTCTTAATTGGCGCCTTAGGTCTTAAAGACAACAGAAAGTTCCCTGACTGAAATTAGTTAAAAATGCTTTGGATGTTTACACAATTCAACAAAAATAGGGCATTTTATTGAATCATGAACTATGTATTAAAACAATAGTATGTAACCTTAAGATTAATTAATTATACTTAAGGAAAATATCTGTAACTACATGTTTAGGGAGAATCATAATATAGTAGTAGGAGGGTTTGTAAGAAGCTACCATCAAACAGATCCTAGCAGCATGTCTGTGTGTAACATAAGGACAACAGGCTTTTGGTTACAATCACTCCGTCATCAGTGTGACTCATGCTCAATCCAGTTTGTAAAAGCGTCATGACGCAAACAGCAACCTGTCTCCTGCTCAGACTACAGCATGTACCTACAACCAGGCTGCAGAGTCAAACAGACTGAGTGTGTCGTGATGATTCAGGATGGATGTACCTCGTCATGCAGCCTCCTTCAATAAAATCTCTCAATACAACGGATGTCCACAGTGACTTCTGATCCCCAACATCAGAGTGAGGGCTTCAGCCCTTGTATACACAGCAATGATTTTTGGAGGATTTAGTGCGAGCACAGATGAAAAGCCTCTTTCCTTTATGTAGCAGTGCAGTTTACAGATTCTGCTGATTTTTAGAGTTGGAGGGGTCAGAGACCAGCAAATCTACAGAGCCAATCTGCATTTCGGCTGCGTCACAAAGCTAAGCTGACTGCACTACTCTGAATTAGAAAAAGGTGTATTGGAAGCCGCATTTAGCCAAATTGGTATAGGTTGTTATTTCCTCTCTTGGATTCCAGCCAATACACATAAATGATAACCAGCTTCTCATGCTGTATACCAATAAGATAACCAATGATTTTACACATTTTATTTTAAAAAGTGTGCAGTGTATTTTATGCACACGTGAGAAAAAAGGCTAAGATGTCGTGAGCAAAGATGGTTGATTCAAAGAGAGTATTGCATGCTCTTCTTCTTCAAATTATTCTTTGTACTCTTCTTCCTCTTTATACTCTTCTTCTTCTGCTTGTTTTTTTGGACGTTGCAAACCAACTCTAAATCTGAACACTGACACAAGATGCTGCACTTGTTAAGTCCATGAAAATAATTTCTCTTCATACTATCATCTCTCTCTCTATTGGCACTGATTCCACCAATACTGATAAATGGCCAGCGGTATAAATTCCTTATCGTGCATCCCTAATACAAAGCCTTGTCGCACAGTTATTGATGACTCATTCCCTGTTTGGTTTAATCCCATATCCATCAGCCTGGAATTCGACCTTCATACATCTGCCTCAGCTGTTTCCCCGCCTTGATTAAACACATGGAAGGTTGAAGCTTTTAAGCATTTTGACCACGTACATTTGCTCCCCGTCAAAGACATTAACCCAAACCTTTTCCAGTGCTGTCGCAGCTCAAACATGGCTAATGTCATTGAAAGGAATGTGGCAGATGCCCTCTCGCGGTGACGACTAATCAATTTATGAGATGATGATGTACGACATGTGCAATGTGTTTTATTTTGGGATTTCATCATGTGACACGACTGGAAAAACAATCCCATAATAAGTATTCTGCTGGCCTACCCACCCAAGCGCCCCTGCCTGCATGTTTATCTGCAATGTTTTCTACGAGGAGCTCGCCGCTCGGTCCCACGCAGGAAGTGGAACATAGAGAAAACTGCGCCACACAGCCACACTGAGCCTCGTGCACTCGCCAAATCTCTTGATAAGTTTATACACTACAATCAAGCCGTAGGCCATGACGCCTGGCAGGGATTACCAAAGGATTACAATATATTCACCCCACTGGGATTCCATCACATGGTGGATCAGATCTCTGTGACAGGGGACCAGTGTGCAGCACTCCCCCAGGGCCACAAACACAACTGTGACAGATTTGACAAAGAGCCTAAGTCTGTCTGACAGCTCAACACAAACCGCTGTCTGGCTACAATGTGAATGTTAAACCAACGCTACAGGGTTTGACATCAGGGCGTCCTGCCACGGTGCTTCTCCCCTATTACCTACCACAGGGCAGAAAGCGAAGTAATTAGGGGCTCTGGAAGAAACATAGATAGATAGGCCAAGAGTTGCTGGTTGCAATCCAGTCCATTACTGATGCAATGCTTCACAACGAGCTTGGATTTTTTGAATGCAAACTTTGAATCCCTTTGAAAATATAGACTTCGCAGCTGAATAACTGAAATATCAGTTTCAAATAGAGACGTTTTGACAGAAATTCTTATGACTATATGATTCGCAATTGCTGGAAGGATAATTCTTGCATCACAATTTACATTTTCACAAAAAAAAAAATCATGATGATGTGAAATGTGTGTGAGTTTTCTTACATATGCAGAATAAGATCTGTTGGCAGGAACATTTCTGCAGCGCTACATTATTTTATCATAATGCCGTCGTCTCATTTTACCTGTGTAAAACACACAAAAAAAACTGCTTTGCAATTCGGATATTGCACTCAGACATATTGCAATTTTGATAAAAAGTTCAACCCTTGTTTCAAACTAAAAAAACTCCCTAAACAGCTTGCAAATCACTATAATGGATGTCAATTAATCAGCAGAGCCAAAACCATGCATGCATACCTTTGGCAGATTAAGTTTGGATGCTTTGGCCTGCGGGAAAAAATTAAGCAACAGCTTCAAAAGTACTGTCACGAGAGAAAAATTATAAATCCTCTTGTTCTCCATTTGTAGCATTAAACACTGGACACCATCTGCTGGGTTGGACCACAGAATACAACAGCAGCAGGGTGGCAGCTGCCACCCTAAGACGCAACAGCCTGGCCACAGCCTCATGTTGCACGCTGACACAATCTAAAAATACAACTCTGGGCTTCGTTAATGGGCTCTTACACTGTCTTAGTTATATGGCAGGCAGACCAGCACACTGAACAGAGATGAAGCTGAAAGGTCATTAATCAAAAACGAGCCAAGTCTAAACAAAAGGCAGTTTGGTTGGCCTGCCAGCAGGGATTACTGAGCATTATGACAACATTTCAGAGAAAGGCAGCAACTGGTCCTGTGTATCTAACATTTCAATCCTCTCTCCTGACCCCTCCCCTCCACTCTGCCCCCTCCTCCAGGCAGTAGGTGACTGAGATGGGCGTTCGTCTAGGCTGCTCCAGCGACTCCCCGTGGTGGCCGCCACCGCTGCTGCTGCTGCTGCTGTTCTGCACTCTGCCCTGCTGTTCAGGAAGGCCGTTCGGGATTCCCATGCCCTCTGTGAACGTGGCGGTGGTGTTCAGCGGCTCGGCCTACCAGACTGAGATTAAGGGGCGGTTAAGCAGGGAGAACTTCATGGACCTGCCTCTGGAAGTGAACCCCATCACTGTGCTGGTCAACAACACCAACCCACGGGCGCTGCTCACCCGCATCTGTGACACCCTGTCCACCAACCGCGTCCATGGAGTGGTGTTCGAGGACAACGTTGGCTCGGAGGCCGTGGCACAGATCTTGGACTTCATTTCCACTCAGACAGCTGTGCCCATCGTGGGCATCAGCGGCGGCTCGGCTGTCGTCCTGCCATACAAGGTCAGTGTTGGGCCGGGGAGGGGGGCAGGTCGGCGTTTCTTCCACAGCCAAGACTTGTGGGAGCATCATTGGAAAATATAATTTGGAAGCTGATCAAACATGGCAATCACATTCTTAACCTCGTAATCTGCATGAAACATGCCCAGAAACCACATATCAAACATTAAGTAATTCAGAGAAAAGGACTTCTGAGAGATGCACTCTGAAGGCCACTTGGAAGCCTGAGGATCCTGATTAAATCTTCAGGTAATTTCTTATTGATATCATTCACAGTCAGCAGCTAAACAGAGGGCTGTATAAAGTAATGAACACAAGACATGACAGGATGAATACAGATCATCCGCCGTTAAACAGCAGCAGCAGAGATGCCACCAGCTACACTCCACCTTTGGGTTGTAAATCGTATGTAATTCTCCTATTGTTGCAGGCTAAATGACAGACTCTTAAATTCAAACGCTAACGGGGGCGAGCCGATGGCTTTTCATCACTTCTCCCCATCATCCTGGTTTGTAACTGCTATAAATTCAAAGTTTTAGAAGACATGGGCAGGTGCGGCGCAACAGAGGCAGGCAGTAATACCTCCAGACTGAAATCTGACAGCTTTACGAAAAGCCTGCAGAGTTTTGTCTCAGTTTGTTGTAAACACGCTCATGTAACTGTTTAGCTTCAGGCTACAAACAGGGCTCATCTATATTTACTGGTGTTTTGCAGTGGGGCAAGAAGTATTAAGTTCTTCCTTCACTCCAGTACGACAAGTAAAAGCTTCTCTGATTCCACCTCCCTAAATGTAAATATTTTCTGGTTCCTTTCCTCCTCTGTGACAGAAAAATTAATGTCTTTCGGTTGTGAATGAAACAAAAACCTGTACAGACATTATCATGGGCTTTTGGAAACACTGATCAACATTTTTCACTATTTTCTAATTGATTAACCAAGAAAACAATTGATAGAATTATCGACAACAAATTGAAGTGTTAGTTTCATCTCTCAAGCAAAGTATTTTTGTAATATGCTACCAAACCTTGAAAAAAAAAATATATATATATCAGATTTTTATATAACTTCCATACTTTTACCATTTATTATTGTTAATTGACTTACCTAACCTTTAAGCTCAAGTAGTGAAGATATCAGGTTGTTCACACCATAACTCATCTGGCAGACTGACGGTTACCAGTGAAATTATAGAGAAACAGACCATAACAGCAAATTGATGTCATTTGACTTTGATATTAAAACCTTGCTTTGGAGAGTTTGTCGTCAGGTGTCGAGGACTCTGTCCTTTCACAGAGGTCAGATAGATGGTTTGATCTGTTTTTTTGATATCAGATTAATCAGCTCAAACTGTTAATTACAACCATTAAAGCAAAAGTTAAATATTCTAATCACAATTTCACTCAAGGTGCAGATTTTTTTTTTCTTCGAAGCAGTCAGATAATCACACAGAGGCCCACATGTAAAGTCATTTTAGTGCTAATTACAGCAGAAATAATGAGTGTCAGAGAAATGAACAGGCACAATCTGTCATTTTAAAATGTCTTAATGATTAATAAATATTTTAAAAAAAACAGTCTGCTCATGAATGCTGTAGCGCAGCACTATGTTCAAAAAGCAATAAATTAATTAGGTAACTTTGTCAAGGTCTGATACCTCGATGTTCACTGAAACAGATACACTGATATCAGGTTTTTAGTTGGTCACTATACATCGTTTGTGTTGAATCATTCCCAGTACTGTCTTTGTTGCATATGCAGGACTAACGCTCAGGCAGGGAAAATAGTTCAGGACGTACTTGCAACATTAAAGCAGCCATTAAACTGGAAGGTTTAGCAGCACTGATCCATCTATAGGAGCCTGAACGGCCTACACAATAGGCTGAGCCACAGAGACCAACTATAATCCTTTCAGAATGGCTTTTGTTCTGGTTGCTTTTGAGCCTGGCAACACAGAACAACATCACACGTAGAAAAATAGAGTTTGAAGCTCTTCAACAAGATGATTTAAACACTGCACATTATAGGGATTTCTTAAAAGCTACATGCAATAACGAAACTTTATCTTTAACATTTAGAAAAAAACATAACCAATTCAGAAAGTGTCAAACAATAAGTGTGGGACAATGTTCATGTGAAAAAACTAGTTAGTGTTGTCAGCGAAAAGCAATGGGTGAAGATAAGGAACGGAAGAGGTCCAGAACTAGACCCCTGTGGGACACCACATCAGATGTCTGCACACCTAAATTTACAAATTATTCAGTGTGTAATCTCAGGTAATGTTAACAGTAAACTTCAGGGGATCTCCTTTTAGCTTCATTGTCAATAAATGTCCTTTCTGATGACATGAAATATAATTTAAAACTAGCATTTGCACGTTGCAGTAGTATACGTCCACAGACCAGTCAAGTTCCTGTTCTGAGCTATGGTGCTGAATAACGGGCAGAACATCTGTACCTTTGACTTTTCAGACGTATAATTCTATTCATGAATATCTGCATGTCAAATATGATCTTAATTATTGTATAAATCCTTGAGTTATGGCCAAACGTGTTTTGTGAGGTCACAGTGACCTTGACCTCTGACCTTCAGCCACTGAATTCAAATGTGTTCATCCTTGAGTCAGAGTGGATATTTGCTCCAAAAGTAATTCCCTCCAGGCCTCCTTGAGATATCGTGTAAAGAACAAAATATTTTCAACAAAAACTTCTGTATTCTTCAAGTTATGTTTATTGGATTAGAATATAGTTATCTAGATTGATCTATTTTTGTTGCATTTTGACACTTGCAGCATTTTCTATTTTGTGAGAAACTCATTCTCTCATAAGAATCCTGTAATTTTCTTAATTCATCTGGGTTTATAGACGGCTCCCCTGTCAGCCGCATCCATTTCAGAGAACATGTTGGGGGATCTTGCCATCAGCGTGGCATCTCAGGGGTAATAAAAGAGATGTCACTCAGCAGTTAATGCCTCCTGCTGCTCATTTGCACTCTAACTATTCTAACTTCAGGACAGTAACAGCAACTCAATCACAATAAATTACCAGATAAACACATGTAATAAGAAATATGCCTAATGACAAAGGCTGGCAGCTGTTCAAATGAACAAAAGGCTTTCCATCAGTAATTACGCAACGAAGGAAGTTGAGAACATTAATGTATGGTGTGTAGTGAATGCAATTAAAAGTGCCTTACAGATCAGTGAATGCATGCATTATTAATAAGGATGGTCTCAGTTGGAGACCATCTGTAATCTTCAACTACCCACTGAGGTACCAGGCCTCTGATTGACAGGATATTTATTTATCTTTTATTTTAAGAAAATAACAATTTCCTCTAGTCTTGAGCCCTCATGGAGTCACTTCAACTCTCTTAGATTTAGGTTGCTGCGTACCATTCTGGATCATCCCATTCCAGCTCACTTAGACCCTCCCAGTTTGTGCTGAACCGAAATAACCTTTATTTGTGACAGAACTGTATTAACGCTGCATAAATCAGAATTTGGTTGCAAATCATCCTTGGGGTTTCTTGGATGCTCAGGACATTTCAACCTAATCCTGTCAAAATAAGCGATTGTGGCTTAGAATACAAAGAATCCCCAAACTGATTAAATGTATACTTGTTTTATGGTAGATGGGGGTGATGTTACTGTTGCATAATAGTACTGTTAGTGAGCTTTTTTGTTGTGCTGTTGGGATGATCTGCCAATCAAGATTACAAGCTCTAGTAAGGCATTATGTTTCTTTGTTGGGTCAAAAAAGGTTCCTGCAAATACTTGGACAACCCAACATGGAAGGCTTTTCAAAGATCTTATCAGCGTGGCTATAATGTCTCTTTCAAATGAAAAGTTTGCTGCAGCTCAGCTGATTGAAATGTTGCATTTCCAGCCTCTGCTGACCACATGTTAAAATGTCCTGACATCAGCAGTAAACTTAACCTTACAAATCTGAATTTAACAGGATAAGGGCAGACAACAAAAACAAACAAAAAGGCTGGGCATGGAAAATACCAAAGTAATAGAAGGACAATGCAGAAAACCACGAGAAACAAATCAGGACTGGGGAACAGGCACAGGAGCACAGGAGATGCATGGCCGAAAACAGATTAACCAGCAAGCAGTGAGGGAACAACACAAGCACCAATACGAACTAAACTAACGAAGGGATGAGGTGCAGGTGGTGTGATGTGAGGCTGATGTGAGACAGATGTGGAGGAACAATCAGGCAGAAGCAGCACAGGAACACTGGAAACACAGGTGAGCAGGAAGTCAAAGTGACAAGACACAAGAGGCTATAATTACGAAAAGAAATGGAAAATAACCAAAAACCAAATCCATGACAGATATATGGTCTAATTAATTCAGCTCTCTCAGATTACACAAAACCAGCAGTTCCAAATGATAAAATAAAGCTTTACATGATTAATATTGAATACATCTGCACACTTTTAAAGATTGCTGAGCCTTCCTTACAACTCATCAGTAACATGCTGCCTCAGTTCAGAGAGGGCTGCCAATAGCGAGCTTAGGGGGAAGCAGAAACGAGGGTCTGTCAGCATATCTGCTTAACATCAGAGGGACCGCGATGGATTACACCACACCAAGAGAGCTGAAGTAGTGGTGTTTTACCTCTGGGTTGAGTCTGTCCAGAGTGATTATAGTGGAGCATATCACAGAATCCAGATGGCAGACGTCCAGGACTACACAAGTGGAAAACGATGAACTACCACTGACGCACAGTATCATTACAGTCACTGGATTGACATGAGATTAAAACTCAAGACTTGAAACAACAACTCATTGCAGCAACAGATTATTAATGTCTCAGGTAAAATATTTATGTCTCATTTGGGGAAACAAATTTGCCTTTGGGGATCAATAAAGAATCGTCCTTATGCTTTAATTAGTCTTTCATTAGCCTAATGTTTAAGCGCTATAAATTAAACAATGTGCACATGACAGTTTTGTAGCAGCCACACAGAGATGAGTTTGGTCCAACCCTCTGAGTCTTCTTCTCAATAATCAGGGATGCCGCCCGACGATTGATTTATGGGATGCTGTCACAGGTAGTCAACAAGGCGATGGAGCTCATTCATTTTTCATACGTTATCGCTGAAAGCCGAGAGTTTGATCTTTCCAGAAGTGACAGCATAGAATTAGGTGATAAAACGATTCCTGTCCCCAGGACATTTAAGTTCGGTGATTGGCATCAGAGCAGACATTGTTCTCTTCATTTTTTATCACAATGAGAAAAACAAAGAAATATAGCGACAAGCAAAAGTTCTCCCAGTGAAGGAAAGTAAAGTTTACTCCTCTTAAAATCCGGTTTATTTATTCAGCTAACAGCACATTAGAACTCATTTAAACTTGCAGCGATATGTCAGTTTCAGATGGACAATAAATCAAGGCTACACCTCACTATCACCAACAGATCAGTCAGTTCCCACAGGCCTGCTCGATGTGCAAACAGTGGACGGATCAATAGCCGTAACCATGACTGAAACAAATGACTTGAATGATTGCGAAGCCCGGAGAAAGCTGAAGTGCACCTGGTAGTGCAGCTGAAATATGGCTGCTCCTTTGCCAGAAAACATGTCCTGTTTTCATAAATTTCACAAATATTTAGTTTTTAATTAAGAGTAAAATATTACAGTCAAGTTCAGCATTGTAATTCTAATTATAAAGCTGGTATAAAAGGGGCCCAAGCTGCCATGTTTGATGAGATTGGTGGAATTAACAGTAAAATAAGTATATTTCGCAAATTTCCCTCTTGTGGGATTATTAGATTACAGATATTTAATATAAATCTGGAAGTTTTCACAACAAAATGGTTGAATGTGTTTTTTTTAAATCAACTCTCAACAAGGCCAACATTGGCTTGTAACTTGATCTGACATTAGTTATACAAAAGTACTTTGACACATATATCACATTATTACACTAATTATATCAAAAATATGCAGTACAAGTAATAATTACAGACTAATAGCAGCACAATTTTAAGCCTGATTATTCTTATTATAGCAGTGTTCTACCATTATCAAAAATAATTCAATGTTTAAAGATCATCTAACATTAAAAGACAAAAAATTAAACAAGATCTTGTGTAAAATTATAAAAAAGAAAAAAAATATTTAAATTAAAGCTATAAAACTTTATTTTAATTATGGAAATGTATTGCATTTCATGTAAAGATTAATTTACATTTCGTTTTGTTTACTTCAGAGTAGCGATTTAGAGATTTTCTTCATAATAAAGAATCCGAGGATGCTTGAATGTTCATTTCTGAAGCCTGAATCAAAGATTTTACTCCTCACTTCCTGCAGCATGAAAAAGTGACACCAGAATGGACCATTAGGGCAATTTACAGTTTCTCAGTCAGACAAAGTCGTTCTAAAAAAGCGGTGACAAATGTCTGAACAACTAAAGAATCCAGTGATGTCCTTCAGAAGTAATTACACACTCAGGCTGGTTGTTGTAGCCTCATGAATCCTGAACAGACACTGCAGCATGAACCTTTTCTGTCATTATGCATCCAGTTCAGTATCTTGACCTCAAATTCAGAGCATCCTTTGAAGGATTCATTGTGAGGTCTGACAGATCACATCCTCTGAACCACGGCGCTGAAAGTGGACAAAAATGTAAGTCGGACACAAGCAGAACCCTGATTGTCTTTGGTGAACATGAGCCCGAGGCTTCTCTCAGAACTGGAGCAGTTCCTTTTTTCTCTGTGTGCCGTCTCTTTGACCTGGACTCACTCGTCTCTGAGTCCACCTCCCGCTGCATTTGAAAACCGCTGGCACAGTTACAGTGTAACCTGTCTAGACTCAGGTAGAGAAAGTACAGAGCAGTCACACAAAGCAACCAGTGGGGAGCAAGCCAAGGTTGTTAGCAGAGAGTCTGCAGATGTGTACATGGCACTGTGACTTTGTACCACTGTCAACGCCGCCACCACCACATTCACACATAGTAGTGAAGATTATTTATCAGAGAAGCCTTTACATGCTGAAGCTGTGACAAAACATGTGAAACAATCACCTGCAAATGCGTTGCATTAAAACTACACACCCCAGTTCAAATGGGAATGGTGATAGTATGCACCATCTCATTAAAAAAGCAAACAAGTAGGACTGGCAGAAAAACGGCACCAGCTTGCAGATCTCCAAGAGATCCCCGGGGGTCTTCAGGGTCGCACTGTAGCACTGAGAGGCTGCATTCAACCAAGTTCATCAGGTTCATGTGTCGGAATATCTGACATCAACATTAACCAGCAGTACTAAAATACAAAAAGACTCTAAAATAATGTCAATGATAAGACAACAATCATTTAAATGTGATGCCTTTGCTTTCACTGTCACTGTGTTTTTGTCCTCCACACGATGTTAACAAGGTTTTTAGCGTAATTAAAAACTTAACTTCAGCATCTGATTTGATGTGAGATATCTTAATTAGATGTTTTTTTCTTGATAACTTAAGAGAAAAGGGAGAAATGCCTAATTTCGTTCTGGCTCAGTGTCGCTCCACACCATCTATACAGTCTCGTAATCTTGGTGTTTAAGTGGAAAATGTCCAGGGAGTTGTGAGTCTGTTCCTGGTTGCCGTGCAGGATCTACGTGACGTAAGCAGCACAGGAAGGTGGTGCCAGGGCATTTCCTGCTGCGCGGCGGAGGCAGACATATGTCGCAGCAAAGAGCTGTGGCCAGAAATCACTCTTTATAGAGAGAGAGAGAGAAAAAAAGGACCATAGACCAGTTTGTGGTCCGTGTCCTCAGTGCTAGTTTCACTCACTGCCACAACACATTTACTGCAATACATAATTTCATTGTGGCTTCAGCCCCGTGGAGCCAAGTGGCAGTTCTGGTTCACTTTAGACGTCTGGACGTATTCCAAGTCCATCAATAGACATCACTCACCTGAGTCATTCAAATAACCTTCAGCTGTTACAAGAGGCTGTTTAAGAGCAGCAAAAAAAAACTGCTGTTTGTGGACTGGCCCTTTGATTTCTATTATAACAGTTCCATATAAACAGCTGTTGTTGGGAGATAATCACCCATCTAACTCCAACTCAGACCAGTTTCAAAGCATCTAAAGTCTAATCTCAAGGCTGCAAGTCATTCACTCAGATGGTCACTGCAGGATTTGAGCGTTACACGTCGACATATTAAAGAGTTAAAAATGTTAAAGTTGCCCGCGTGGACTAAGCAGCGTTTCTACATCTGTGTTTGTAAACAGAGCCGAGTTCTTCGGTACATTTCCCCCTTGTGAGTGTAATCTCAGCCTTGAGAAGCTAAGCTTTCCACTCAGTGGTTGTAATCTTCTTTGGGACCGTAGACTATTACTGTGAGCTTCTGTGGACAACACTGTGGAAGTGCAGCTTACTGAATGCAGTCTTGGTTTGCGTTCATTTAAAAACACTAAGATAATCAAACATACATTAACCATTCCTTTGACAATATGATCATTTATATCATGAGCTGACGATCTAGCTTCTTCTGCCAGGACATATTTCTCTTTACAGTCTCTGTAATCTCTTTAATATCTATAATACATAAAAACTTCAACTTTGGTAAATTTATCTATGGAAGTTTTCTCCCAAAAAACAATTTGTGAAAATCACATTTGCAGATTTTTTAGGACTAGAGTACATTAAAATATTCTGTGGAGCTACATCACACACATACCAGACATAAAACAATATAAAGAAACTAAACATTGTGAAATATCACAGATTAAAGATGTCTCTTTTGGATGAGAGGTGAAAGATGTATTATTGTTTCTACATAAACTTGGTGCACCTACATTCTTGAATTTAGCATTCACGTATGCACAGCAAGCAAAGACTTAAAAGATTCTACGTTGATGCACTAACATCATAATCAGGAGTCTGCAGCATACTAATGTTGATTTTTCACTGTTGGTTGGACAATAAAGCTGCAAAAGAGTTGCAAAGCATTGACTACTGGGTGAGCATCTGGCTAACTACTTCTGTACGTTGGATGATCTGGCAGAGAGTCGCAGATATCAGCAGAGAGTTAAAGAAATAAAAAAGAAAAAAACGCAGCGGACATCTGCAACATTTCAGATCTCATAAAGTTGCTGGGAAACACGAGCTGGACGAGACATACACAGTGTGTAAAATCTGCCTCACGAGACTTGAGAAAACACGTTTAATGGACACAATGAGCCTGGTTAATCAGTCATGAGTTGATTACGGACTGTCAGCTTGCAGCCATAGTCATGTTTGGAGTCATGTCCAGTCTGAAAGCTGCTACGTGAAATAATATATGTGTACACAGTAACAAGGATACTGGTATTAAAAACATGCTTTTCATATAGCGGAGTAAAGAAGCATTGAAATTGCTGACAGCTGCCTTGTAATCGAACTTGATCGTGAGGCCAGTCAAGACTGAGATCTGGTGATTTCAGCATGTGAACGATTCATCATGTTGAGACCAGAAAGTCTCAAGACAGACAGGTTGTTGGAGAGAGATCAGGGGAGAGGAGGGATGAACAAGGAGGAGGCTAAAACGGCAGCACTTTTCCCTCCAGAGGCTGTCTGTAATTGGATTTAACATCTTTTCTTGCCTTTACATGTGGTCATAAAACACATCGTATGGTTTCTTCATTCCACTGAACTCTTGAGGCTGCGTTTGGCTCCTACGAGTGGTGATGACTGCTGGGTGGAGAGTTCATGTTAGATTCTGTGAAAGTGACTGTGACTGCTTCATTTTATTCCCTCTAACCATATGCCTTGGACGGTACTGTACATGCTCTGCACACTGACGGGGCGGTCGTGACTTCAGGCTTTGAGCTGCAGCTGAGCCTGTGGTAATGCCCCGGGCTCATTTGGACCGCGCTATCAGCCTGCTCGCTGCTAATTGAGCTGTTGAGATTGTAGTTTGCGGAAGGCTTTGCTTTCACACACCACAGGGCTTTTAAAGCATGTATGTGGCATACAGAAACCCAAGCACGTGCATAAACAAACACAACCATCGATATATGATTCGACATCTTCGCACCTGTTGGGGAACAAACTGATTGCAGATGCTGGAAGATGGCAGCAGCTCGTGCAGGAATGAGGCAATAACGCTGACAGATTTGCTGTGGGAAAGTGAGCAGAGGGAGAAAATGAGTAGATTTATACGATCTTCTCGAGCTCCTCCGTGCCTTAGCTGCATAAGATCCTCGCGCCCAGTACAGATGCATGCAGCCAGCCGGCCTCCACTGCAGTCTAATCCATCTTAGTCCACAGCAGCTCCTTTACGCCGAGCTGAAGCCAATTCCTGGTACAGACCCTGATAACTGAATGTTATGTGAATATTAATCAGTAACACATGAGACTGGGCTTTTTTTTTTAAAGAAAAGATAAGAGCTTTTAATTGAATGAATTAAAAACGAAAAAGAATAATTACCCGAGAATGGATATTATTTCTTCTTTGAAATCATCGCGGTTGTAGGTTTAGTACAACCCACATGTTGTGTTTCTCCTTCAATGAATAAATTAATTGTAAATCACAAATACTCCTTTTTTAAAAGCTGCCTCACTGTTTGGCAGAAGTCAGAGGAGTCGGCGAAAACAAGGGCACTGACGAGTGAAACAAGGCGAGAGAGAAAGAAAATGTTTTCAGGGGTGCGAGCACGGTACAGTCACAGGCACAAAGTCAGTGGATTTAGCCGTGACGTCTGAAATCATAAGATGCTCATACATCACAAGACTGCTGAACTCCTTTCAAGGACAACGGGGAGACAGGCTGAGTAAGATCACAGCCCTGTTCACAGTCTCAGGATACCTGACCCCAACAATCCTCGGCACTAAGGGCCCGACGCCTGGGATGGAGTGGTTTTTCCCCAGAGAAGGAGAGGGTCAGGAGGGGGCCACCTAGCTATCAGCCTGACGGAGGCAGAGGGAGAGATTTTATATAACGAGATCACACCAGAGTCAAACATAGATTTCTACTTCACAGAGAGATTAGAGGTGGGAAAGTT
The DNA here is from genome assembly GCF_904848185.1 of Acanthopagrus latus. Lineage (NCBI taxonomy): Eukaryota > Metazoa > Chordata > Actinopteri > Spariformes > Sparidae > Acanthopagrus > Acanthopagrus latus. The sequence goes on from NC_051061.1 coordinate 23,456,294, forward strand.
TTAGAAAGTCGGTTTCTGATTGATTTGGAAATAAAAACTTTATTTGTACACTACTTAATATTCACAATTTAATGATGATGTTTGTTTTGCAGAGTAAAGATGAGGCAGAGTATCTGCTGATCTCAGTTAAAACTAATGTCTACATGCAGAGAGGCATCAATCCATCACTGTCACATTGATTATAATGCCTCAGTATAATTAATGTGAAGAGATTTGATCTGGTCAGGCCTCAATCTGATGATAGCATAATTGTCATTATGCAACAAAAGATTGTGTAATGAAATTGCCATTGTAGTTCCCAAAGCTACTCACACACACATACACACAAAAACCTAAACAGACCGATGAATAAGAAATATCAAGTCATAAAAATAGACTATTCATGGAGGAGTGTTGAGGATAAATTCAGGAGTCTTTGTGCAACGTCTGGAAACTTCATCTCTATTTCATCTGGAAAAACGATAATAAAATGTACTTTGTGGTAAGAAAGTTTCACAGCCAGGTGTTCTTGTCTTTTCATTTGTTACAGGAATCACCTTTAAGGGTAAATTAATAATCAGTCAGTGGGAAGAAAGCTGTTACTGCGCTGTTCCCTTCTTAAATCTTTCAAGCACCCTTTGGCCACACCACTATCAGTGATGTCACAGCGAGAAAATGATTCAGTGCTCATTTTAAACCCCACCTGCAGCTTAACTTCACCTCAAGTGTTCAAAAAAAAAAAAAAAGATAACACTGTTTTAATAAAAATCTCAAGCGAAAAGTATCGCATTTCTCCATCCTTCCCACTTTTTATTTTTTTAATAAAAGTGCTAACACAAGAGCCGCCCTCATCGCTCTCTCAAGGTCATTGCATTTGCGGATAAGACAGATGAAACAGTGCAGACGCTGGCCGCAGTGATAGTGCTATCCCTCTGAATTTGCAAGTATGGATGACGGCCAGTGTTTGCGCGGCAAAAGTGAGACATGTGAGTTTAAGTGATGAATGGTTCTGCAGCTCCTGGAAGAACAAAATAAAACAGAACCACTTAGCTCCTGACAGAGCTGTACTACAGACCCTACTGGTTGGCCAACTCACTTCTCCATGTGATTTATCCAAGTGTATGTGTGTGTGTGTGTGTGTGTGTGTGTGTGTGTGCCCTCGAGATGATCCTTCAGAGATCATACTTCACATTAAATAAATTGAATTAAAAGGAGTTAATTTTGCTTGTTAGTCCGAAGCAAATTGCGTGCGCTGAGTTAACGAACCGTAAAGGTCTCCGTATGTTTTCCGTCTCCTCACGATGTGGTTCTCCTCTTCCTCCAGGGTGAGGGCTCCAACTTCCTCCAGCTGGGCTCCTCCATCGAGCAGCAGATCAACGGCATGTTCAAGGTGATGGAGGAGTACAACTGGGACAGCTTTGTGGTCATCACCAGCCTCTACCCGGGCTATGAAACCTACGTGGATTACATTAAGTCCTTCACAGACACCAGCTACTTCATATGGGAGCTGCAGGACGTGCTGACCTTCGACATGTCAGCCGACGGCATGAACGACATCCGAGCGCGAAGGCTGCTGCAGCAGATTGACGCCCAGGTGCTGCTGGTCTACTGCTCCCATGAAGAGGCGCAGTACCTGTTCACCATGGCAGCCGAGGCTGGACTGGTGGGGCCAGGCTACATCTGGATTATTCCCAGCCTGGCAGTGGGGAACCCGGACATCCCCCCGCCGGACAGCTTCCCTGTGGGGCTCATCAGCATCATCACGGACCGATGGAGGATGAGCCTGAGGAAGAGGGTACGGGACGGGGTGGCCATCGTGGTGAAAGGCGTGCAAAGCTTTCGGAAACAGAGAGGCTTTGTTCCTGAAGGCCACAGTGACTGTCACAACCCCGTCAAGCCCTCTGCTACTAATGACACTCTGTTCAGGTAAGCTAAAGTGTTGGCAACTGGAGAGTTATTCATACTAAATTATAATAGTCTTGGATTAGACTTAATTTCCCAATCCGATATAGCATTTTGCTATCTTTGGAGAAGACGACATGTTCAAGGGCAGCTCTTTCAGGTTTTTGTCAATGCTTATCTTTAAAAAATGATTTTCCATGTTCAACGGCAGGGTCAGATTTTATTTACACCTGCATTTAATATACAGAAGAGTCATAAGTATGATGCATGCAAGCAGACAAATTGAGCTGCTGGACAGTGATTGTTCCCGAGTCAAACACTGCCTTCACATTTAGAATAATGGCCACCAGGGCCACTTGAAGAGTGCTAATAAATGCCAAGAATGAGTTACAGAGTCGAGGCTCTTCTCCAGACTGTTAATGGTGACCATGAGATATGAAGCCCCGTAGCTTTAGAACCATCAGATGTGTACTTCATGGTGTCTTGTTTGTTGTGTTTAACTGTAAACGAGACACAGCGGATGATGCTTTAAAATCAAATTGAACCCCTGAGTACTCAATGAACTTGATGTGGCCAACTGTTACAGCAACTGTGCACGATGAGCCAAATCCAACAAAAACACAATCTTCAGGACTAAACGGCTGTCAACACCAAGAAGGATAACTCTAATAATAACTGGAATTACACTGCTTTAAAAATAGCTCTAACTCAAGCTGATGACAGCAACAACAACAGCGGTGAACGATATCTTTGGGATCACCTCTGGAGCAACTGCAGCCGACAACTTTTATGTAAGGTTGTAAAAGGCTTTTAGGAAACACTTCTTAGACATTCTACTTAGTAACTAATTCTTGGTTATCTAGACGTCTTATTACAAGCTTTTAATGTAGATTAGGTTGAAAATTACACATACAAAAAGTCATTTTCCCTGAGACATGATGCCAAACAGCACTGATGGTGTGAAGTTTGTCTTTACTGATGTCACTGATCACTGACGCCAGGAAATTCCCCCATTTGCAGGACTAATAAAGGAATTCTGATTCTGACATTTGTGAAAAATCGATTTGGGGGACAATGACATGGCTGGATAGCTAGCTGGTCTGTCCTTTACCTATTCATCAAACTACTTCTATGTTTAGGTTTAGGTAATAAAATCACTTGGTTGAGGTTTGGAGGGGTTTGTGGTCAGGGATGAAAGAAATCAATGCTCAGTTTTGAGAGACAAAATTGGATTTCTAATGTAAAATGTGACGTTTTTCATGTCCAACTATATCCTTACCAAGTTGCCGATCACACAGAGACACATTAGGTGGAAAACCAATATTCCTTAATAGATCTCGTGATTACATATTACGGTCGGGTGCACACACAGCCCGGCTCCACAGGCGTTGCAGCCTGGCTCCATGTGTGCTCCACGCTGTTTGGTCCAAAATATGCTACCCTGAAAGATTTTGTGTCAGCATAGCACAAATTCGTAATCTTCTTCTTAAAGGAGAGTCATTATTAGAAATTAGTTCAGTAGTTGCTCCACAAGGGGTCACTTTTCATCAAACTTTAATCACAGATCGTTTATCAGTCCATTCTGCAGAGGACAGTCACTGTTCTTGTCTCAATTTAAATCTTCCGCCTATTGTTTGCATAACCTTGTTTAGGACATGAAGCAGAATGTTGTCTGATGGTCAGGGATCCAACAGTAATGGCTCAGACTTCCTGGCAAAAAGAGGTCAACAGTCGTTTATTTATTCATGACTTCCCATCTGTTTGGAGCTGTGAAGCCCATTTTATGGCAACTGTCACTCTCTCCAAAGATTTGTCCTCTGCCCCGCTGATATCTATCTGCTCATCTCCTGAGCACTGAGCGCTCGTCTGCATCTCTTAGAGATCGCAGGGCAGTTTAGTTTGGTTACGACAGATAAAAAGGCGCAGTTTATTTTCATTAAAACCATTCAAAAAGAGCACCGAACATGGAGCAAATCTTTTTTTTGGTTTGAAAAATGTTTTCATCAGCACAGGGGAAGCTCCAGCACCAGCTTTTGGGTCGCACACATAAGCCAAGGTCATTCAGGGAGAGCGGGAGTGTGCTGTGTGAATGTGTTGCTGTAGATGGTCACCAAGGGGCTGCTAACACGACACGAGCATCATCAGACACTTCTCTTGCATTATGAAACATCACTCTGTCCCCCTCTGATGTCACAAGTCATTTTTCTTTCGCAGTCGTCAGAGCCTTAGGGGAGACAACTCTTCCTTTTGTCAAGCCAAACCGTCCATGAAAAAGTGGAAATGGTGAACATTATCTCAAGCTTTGATACTGTACAAACCCCTACTTTTAGATTTTCTAAACCCAGCAGGCATGACGTGAGTAGCAGCGGCTCTCATCAGTAATGTGAAGGTCGGCGAGATAGAACAAAGCACTTTCTATTAACTTTATAGTCACTTATCTCGTCGCTTTCCAGCCACATCAAACATTAACATCCCCCTCGGTTCTCAGATTTGTCCTCACTTGATTTGAGTTTTTTTTATTTTTTTTCAAACACGCTTCTGATAATGAGACAGCTCACCTGTTAATGGGATTATAGCAGATTACCAGATTAAATAGGCTTTTCACACAGACCAAGCTGAAGGCTATTCTCCTCCCAGCAGGCTTTCATCACCTCTGCTGGAGTGACGGGCGAGGTGAGATAGAGCAGCACCACAGGTGTAGTGTAACAGGATGTGAGTGATGAAACAATGGAACCAAAGGAGGCAGGTAGCTGTTTCCTACATTGCACAGAAGCTGCCAGGACACCTCAGCGCTCTGCTGGGTCACAGACAAACAAAGCTGTGTTTCAAGTCATTTGTGACTTATCCAAAGGGTTTAAAAATGGGTTCACAATCCCAACAGCGATATTCCCACTACTGAGGAGAAAATATCTGAAACAATATGCAACGTGTGTTTATATGCCAGACATTTAGAAAACAAAGAAATGAAGCTGCAGTTGATAAAAAATGTAAATACATAGCAAAACTAAGAGGCTCTGTGAAGTTGCATGGGGAGAGCCCTGTTTCTCATTCCTATGAATGTTGCTCAGTGGCGCATGGAACAAAAAATGTTCGACTTTCTGGTATAAAATCACCCCGATCATACACATCACATCCGCATTGTGTAGCCGGCAGCGTGGCTAACTTCTAGTTTAAACGTTAGCCAACTTGAATCAAGACAAAAGTATTTAAATGTGCAAAATCTTTCAGAATGTTTTCGGACAGTTTTGATTCAATTCTGATGGTAAAACAAATCACTTTGTGCGGTCTGACAGCTGCTTTCTTTGATAATGCAAGCTAATAAGAAATATCTTTTGGCCACCATCTCAAATTAGCTTTAAAGCAAAGCGCTAATCCTGGGGACTCAGATCGGTGATGGCATGTGGATGTTTAACAGACTTGTTGTCCCACGTTCACTGTGTTGGATTTACGTGCTTGTTAACATTTTACTCATCAGCACTGATCACAAAGTAAATTTTAGTAGGAAGTCAGGCTTTGTTGGAAGATATTTTAGTAAGAACCAAAGAGAAACCTCTGCTGGTGTTTAACAAAAAGTCAGCGGTTCACCAGTCAGTAGGATTCATCTTCCGACGACCATAAACTTTCTGTACATAAATTCATAGCAATCCATCGACCAAAGCGATAAATTCGTTGTTAAATAAAGAAATAAAACAATCTGTCTATTACAATCTATCACAGGCTGACTTCAGCTAATCAGATCAACAGTAGGATATCATTTCCACCAGCAGAGCCGTTGGTAAATCAAACTCTCACTGAAGCCAGAGGAGAGAAGACTGAAAACATCTTTTCCATCATAAAAAGTCTTCAGTGCCGTTCTTCACATGATCATGTTTTCCTGTGAACCCAGCTGCTTCACAACAAAAGGAATGGATAACCAGATTTTCTTATATTTGTATTTCTCATTAAGGCAGTTTTTCATAGGTCTGACCTGAACAGTGACGCTTCTGACTCATGATTAACTATATTTACGTCCTCATGATTCTGTCCAGGGTTGGGCGATAGCAGTTGCATTTCAGTTTCCAACAACAAATCTCTTATTGAACCTTTTTCATCTCATCTCACTCGTTCATTAGCAATGATCAATGTATGAGAAATTCTGTTCTGTTCATCACGAGTTTCATGACTTTCAAAGTGCAGCAGCCCTCGATGATTATCACTCATACCACTTCAATTGAGAAGCTCCAGCATCTCAAGAATTGTTTCCAGTTTTTCTTTGTCTTGTGTCATTGTAAGATGAACAACTTTGCAGGATTGCTCTGTCGGTGATACAAAACAAGCATCTTCAAAGACGTCATACCTTAATAATCATCCCTCCATTGCGTCTTGTTTCTCTGCAGGCACATGTTGAATGTAACCTGGGAAAACAACGACTTCTCCTTTAACAGTAACGGTTACCTGGTGAATCCAGCCATGATCATCATCACGTTGGACCGAGAGAGACAGTGGGACAAGGTGAGCTTTTCACACAACACTTTACTTTCGTCGCAGAATTACTAAATTTATTTCGAGAGCTGTTCTACAGTGACACTGCGCCTGTCTCTGACGTCTTCTCCTGCATGCTAAAAGCAGAGTGATTTCATACATCACTGGTCTCTTTGTAAAGACCAGTTAGAGGAGTCAGAGCTCTACTGATACCAATGAACCACTTAATGAAGGATCATCTCCTTAGCACACACACAGTGCCACACATTTCACACACACATCTCTCTTACGCCGCCTACTTTGCATTTCTTCAGAAGATATTAAAAGAAAACCCACACACACACACTTCAGTCAGTAACTTTGCAGCAGCATGCCGCCTCATTGACTTTGTTGGAGATTGAAACATTAATTTAACCGCAGGGGGCAAATGTGATGCGGACACAAGACGAGTGGCGTTCACTTCCTCTGGTGGTTGAGTAGAAGGTGTTTAGTTAAACATCACGCTCAGAGTAAACAGCCACAGGAGCATCAAAGCTAATTATGTTGTATTGATGTTTTCTGGTGCTGCATCCGATTAATTTCCAATGTGCTATCAAGAGTCTCAGCTAATGAGAAGCCGTGATGGTAGAAGAAGAAAACAAACAGGTTGTGTATGAAAGCAGCCTCGTCCAATGATATGGGTGTGTGTGGTTTTTTTTTTTAAAGAAAATACTTGACATTTTAGTGTATTTATTTGTAGTCAATTATATGTTGGTCAGTCAAAAATGTGTAAAATAAAAATATATTCCTAGTGTCGCACCAAGGCTGTGCACACACCAATTACATTACTTGACCTCCAACACTACCATCGTTTTGCTATTTGGAAATCAGCAGTTTAGTCAGGCGACGGGCGCTATAACGGACATTTCACTTATCACGCTTGCAAGGAGAGTTGACTGACAAGACAATTGCGGAGGATTTTTTTGTCAAAGCAATAAACAAAAGTAGACAACAATCACTAACTGTATTTAAAGACTGACATTTAGGGATTTGGGGGAGCTGCTGGACTCTAACAATGTTCATCTTCGAAGGCAGGCAAATCATTAGTTTGAGGTAAAACTGCTGTGTTTCTTTCGTTACTGTTCTGCTAGTCCTCTCCATTTGTGCTTCTTGGTAATGCGGTGCATAAAACAGCAGTAAGTGTCGGGCAGCAACAATAGAGACAATCTTAAATCAATCAGTCAACAAACAAACACAGGAGTGAGGAGAACAAAGACTAACGGGATGAGCACCTTCAAGCTAGAGCTTTCCTTTCTCCTTTTCTTTCATTTTGTATTCCTGATGAGCTGTCTTTCATCTGAACACAGACAAAAAGCAGCTGTGTTTTGCATTTTTCTCTGAGCCTCCTGTGTTGTTTGCTCACGTTGAAGAGCATTGTTCTGCACTGCAACACTCCCAGTAGGTTAGGGAGGTTTTTAACCATCTTAATATCCTCATCCTTTGCGCTATCAAAGACAAAAAGGAAAGTCGGCTCTGTAAACTTCCTGGAAGTGAAGTGTTGCGCCGTCTCCAACAATTCTACGAAAAGAGAACAGACTCAAAAAGACTGAAATTAGATCATTTCAGTGAGAGTAACATGATTTGGATACATCACCGTCCTGACAGGGTTTATTTATGTTCCAGAACAGTTGGGTATAAGGTTATGGTCGTGTCCAATCAGACGCAGTTTCATATTAAAGATAAATGCTACTGACAGAGAGACTTCTTGCCGCGAGTTGATGCCAAATGTGTCCTCTCATTCACCCACGGACTCCAGCACTCTTTTTTTTTTAAACACGCTGACCTTTACATAAACCTTCTGTGGGTGTAAAAAATTATTTTGTCACACATCATTTTGCTCATTTCAGAAAGATTTTCGTGTGAGGCGACACCTTTTCTTGCGCTTCACTTTCTGTTGCTTCTGGCTTCGTTTCTCTGAGAGCTGAAAATCAATTCCACCTTTTGATTGCCTTTTTGCCAGCCGTCTTATTGTACATGTCGCAGGGCTGCCTGTCTGTTACGTTCATACATCACCTGTGTATAACCAGCCTCAGCCTGACACGGCGCAGCCTGATAACTCACATTACACCCCTCACCCTTTCTATTTATTAACTTAAAATCGCTTCAATGCTCTTATCAAATGGAGTTTGCTGTAATTTGCTGCTTCCAAAAAGAGTCATTGTTCGGCTCCGACTTCGTCCTGGATCTAAAAGTCAGGGTAACTTGGTGAAGATGGAGCGAGAGCATGACAGAAGAGAGTGGCGACAGAGAGAAGAAGCCCCGGAGGAGAGAGGGAAGTGTTCCTGTCATCGCTGTTATCTGGCAGGGTGATATACGGGACTGGAAAGCTGCCGTTCTCTGGCTGTGTATCTGTGACACACATACAAACTCTGAAATTACAGTCTCATCGGCTGGTTTGTAAACCACAGAAAATAATCAAATTGAAGCTTTTTCCCCGGTGGAATTTTTTTCCAACATAAACTATGCTACTAGAGTGACAGTCTTCTGTCATGACACCACTGTTTAACACGCAGTGTAAAGAAAAACAAAGGGGTTTTCTTTCCTTGTGTTTTCTGAGATGGATGAATAATGAAGATCTTCCCAGTGTGAGAAGCCACAGGGACGGGATGTTTTTCATCTCAGTAAATTTGAAATTCTGATTGACTCGACTAAATGCCCATGAGTGGAGCGATAGGTAAACATCAGGACGGATCAATATGACTGGCAGCAGAGAGGAATAACTGAAAGGATCCAGAGAGAATTTGTGATATTTGCACTTCTTTTCCCCCCCACGCTCAGTTTTTTTCATTTCACTGTGACTGACGGTGTGATCAGACAGGATTGTCCCGCTTCCTGCATGAACAACAGAGATTATGTGGGAGGAAAAACATTTTGTCCAGACACTTATTTATTTATTTTATTTTTTTAGCTCTGCGGGAAGTTAATGACATTTACAGCAGCACAGTCGAGTGTTTGTGAAGCAAACAGACAATCGTTTATATGTTAATCGGCTCACATTCGCACCACAGACCTCATATCAGAGGTAAATCGTAAGTGTAATTGATTCATCTCCGGAAAACAATCTAACAGGAGGAAACTGCTCTTCTCATCTCATATTCCTCATCTGTACCTGTGACACATCATGTCATTTGTCCTCATGCTCAGTTTTGTACCAGGACCTCACACTTCTCTTTCCATTCTGGTTGGAGTCATTCTTGAAATAGCCGTCACTTCTCAGAGCATGAATAGACTGTTTTCCGGACATTTGAAAACGATAATCGAACCCACAAATGATGATGATCCAGATACTCAACTGGCCTCAGGAAGGCCAATTCTACTGTTTCTTTAATTAGCATGATTGGCCTTTTAACATGTAATACTTGGATTAGGACAGAACACAAAACCGGCTCCATAAATTAGTGCTTTCCAGGTTTAGCATGGAATAACTTGACTCTGACCCAAACCACTGCCAACATCTATGAGATGAACTGGAGTGCAAACTTCAAACCAGACCTTATCACCAAACATCAGTGTTGCACCTTGCTCGTGTGGCTGAAGGGACCAAAATCTCACAGAAAGATAAAAAATGGTATTTAGTATGCATACATAAAGAAAGTTTTCATTTTTCTCACAGAGAAGCGCTCTGGAGAGTAACTTAAAAACTAATTTGTGTATAAAAACAAAACCACACCACTTGCTCATATAGTTTGTTTTGCTTTACGAAATTAAAATAAATATTTTATATGTTTTTTAAATTCATGCTTGATGATTTAATTATATTATGTTGATTACAGCCTTGTAAATGAGAATCCCTGAACACTTTATTTTGGTGAATTATTCAACTTAATCATTCCAACCTTGACCAGCCTCGAGCGTCTAGCTTTTGCAAAGCATGTGATTAAAAAACACTGAAATCAATTCAGTAAAGGTTAAGTGATATATTAATCATACAACATCAAAACTGTGGGTGGGGTGTTTTGTTAATTAATCACCTCCGTCTAAACATCCTGAGTACACGAAACAGGTTCGACAATCAGAGAGTTCATGTTTCCTGAGCAAAATATAAAAAAGAAAAAAGAAGTGCTTGTCATTACAGTGTGCTTACAAATATTAAAATCTGTTTGGAATTAATTTGGTGAAATATGGCAGCCAAAGCAGATTTTAATAGCCACGTCTGATTCAGCATAAAGTTAACAGTCAGTGTTATGTGTTGATGTTTCTGGATAATTGGGGTCCAACTGGTCCTCTGCGACCTTCACTCCTTCATTTCCCCGCCTGAATTAAACACAGAGAGTCAGATGGGTGAATTTGTGGAACGTGCTACTAAACAGGTCACGGCTTCTTCAAATAAGTGAGCTTGAAATGTTCAATTCCAGATCTTGATTATGTATTCAGCTTGCTTGAACGCTCATTTCCCCACAACATCCAATTAAAATTAGCTAACTGGTAATATGGAAGGGGGTGGAATTGCTTTGGTTGCATTAGATGTGTAATTGCTCTCTCTACATCCCCAGTCAGCCAAAAATCAATTTCCTCTAAACTGTCGTCGAACTAAAGCTCCCCTCGCTGCACCGGGTCCAGATGCACAAATCACAAAAATGCGCGATAACAACATATACAGCCAGAGAATTGGGGACAACTGTATTAAGATTGTAGGTTGTGATAGACAGTGTTACGTGGTCGTGTCCTCACTGGTCTCATCAGAGATTTATGGAGAGACAAAAAAGCTTATTTCTTCAGTGATTCTCATCTTTATTTGACGCTGAGTTAAACAAGTTTATGGCATCCTCTGCTGTTCATTTATGTGGAAGGTTTCAGAGGAATCATTGTTTTCCGTGCTGTAACACATGAGAGTCAAGCAGTAACCATCTGGAGCTTGGTGCTAAGATTATTCACTGTTGATTCACTGTTTCTTCCTTCAGGTGGGGACCTACGAAACGGGGATCCTGCAAATGAGATACCCCGTGTGGCCGCGGTACGGCTCCTACCTGGAGCCAGTGTCGGATTACAGGCACCTGACAGTGGCCACGCTGGAGGAGAGGCCCTTTGTCATTGTGGAGGCAGTGGACCCCGTGACTGGTACATGTGTCAGCAACACTGTACCCTGCCGACGACAGTCCAACAAGACAGAGGCGTAAGTCAAGCTGACGCTCATCAACACTCAACTGTCCCTTTCCAACAAACACACTAAAGGCTTCAGATTAGAGGAAGTCTCTCATCCCCTCGTTTGCAAGCAGAGTAGCATTCGTCATTGTGATGCTGCCAGAGCAGAGAAGATAAGCTAACTCATTGTGAAAAAGGTGACTGGAGATATGCTCACATCAAACTTTGTGGAAGGAAAAGACTTCCACAAGATAATCCCACTTGTTTAACCAAACTACAAGCTACCATCGCAGCGACTACAACTAGGAAAGTAAGGGAACTTGCAGTGAAATTGTGTGCAGATCTGCAGACTAATGACACTTTTCAACAGCAACAACTAACACAGCTGCAAATACTGGGGTCCTAAATCGTAACCACTCAGTTAACGACTGTTATGCATGAATGTCTGAGGGAAAGTTTCCGAAAATGGGACGCAGCTCGATGATTTCATTAGAGAAAATTAGACAATTAATCACAGAGTCATACACATAACTGTAAAGTGATGTTACAGGGAGTTGCCTCCAGTATTTCATCATAAAAAAATAAGCACAGGCAGAAAGTACATAAACAAGTTAACAGCCAAGTTACCTGCCGCATTAGTGTTAAGTACCTGGAGCTAATTTAGCATTTAAACCATCTGAAACAACAGCCAGCAGGTGAGAAAAGTTCTGTGTCTCACATTCTACCAGTATAACAAGGCATTTTGGCATTGGTTTTGAGTCAATTGGTCAAATGACATGTAAGCTATTGAAATTTATTGATTGTTGAGGCTCATCCCCAGGTCATCATATATTGATGCTTTGGGCTGTCGACACACTGCCACATCAGCGGTTTGGGTTTCATCGAAAATCGAGCTTCATGATCGAAAGCAACCATGTTGAGCAAACATCAAGTCAATAAACCAAATCTGTCTGGATCAATCTGGAGAAGCGGAAGTCATGGTTTCATTTCCTGTTACCAAACTGAGCGTAGACCATCTAAAGTCAAAGCCACCATCTGAATCAAACTCACCTTATATCACTGTACATTCCCACATGGGCTCACATGTTAACATGCCTTGCTTAATTGATTTTGTATCTAACTTGAGAGCGCCATTAGGTATGAGATTAAGAGGCTCTTCCCTTGCCATTACCCCAGGCGTGGCTTCTTATCACCCAATGAGGTGAGATACTCATTAGGCTGCTTGGCCGGAGAGCAATATCCCAGGGATCACCCTGTGACCCAATCAAGGAAATATATGTGCTGCATGGTGGGGTATCAATTAGATGGGACGATTAGGCCAGGTCATCAATCCTCAACACCTAGAGACTGATATTGGTGTTCATTAGTGGGGGAGAGAAGCGCTGGCTATTACCCATTACTGACAATAGCGTTAACGAGATGAGGGGAATGGAAGACGAAGATCGCGTCCCTTCAGTGTTATGGAGCACTGTAGTGCTTTATTGCTCATGCTGACCAAATCACCCTGCCTGTATTCAAAAAAGTGCATAATTCCCCCTCATTGCACAAAGGCTCTTTTCGTGGATCTGCAAAGAAAATCAAAGGCAGAACCAGATAAAGTCAATAAGAAGTTCAATGAAGCAGTGAGCACTTTGGTCAGCTGAAGGAGAAACACTGACCAATGAACGTTGCAATGAAGGGTGAAGAGGTAGATTCTTCTCCAAGCTTCCGACGGTCAAACTGAAGATAGATCTTTGTGCCTAATGAGGCGATGGCTGAATCTATAGAAGGGGTGGATGATGTGAGCTCAAATGTACATCAATAAAAGGGATAATCCACTGGAACATCATTTTACCTCTTTCAACCCAATCATCAAAATAAATGTTAGCCAAGTACATTTCAGCAAAACCACAGAGAAGTTAAAGCTTTACGTCTCTTTATGTTCAGATTTATATTTACGTAGGCTAAATTTTAGCTGGTTAGGCTAAGGTACAAAAACTATTCCATTAGGGTTAGAAACACATCAAATACCTGTTTTGGTGAACACAAATACTGCTGGAGATGGTCCAACTTCCAATGAAAAATATCTGATTTTAGTTGCAACAAACACAGTTGGAAACAGTTCCGAGTTCTCCGTAAAAATAATCAGCAGTTTCACACTCATAGATGCCAAAGCGCAGACTCGAACTGTGGTCATCCGTCTGATAGGCTCATTACCTGTCAAGATCTTGTCGTGCAATATCAACTTAAACTTAACTCGTCAGTGCTCTCCATTGGACAGACTATGTAATGGCATCACTGCCAAACATATCTTTGGTGTTTCTGAAGTGCAATTTCTTGTTACTCACGGCAAACGTATGCCAACACTTGAATGATTTATTTTATCAGTCAACCAATTTATCAATCGGCCACTGTTAAGAACAAAAAAGAGAATTGGGTTTCCTAATCAGTGATTCGGGGTGACCTTTCCTTATCTGAATTTCCTGCACACCTACTAGAGTTCCCCACCACGCTCAACATGTCCACAATTTAGACCCACGTCAGCGCTTTGTAAATGGGGAGTCATTGGTCATGCAGGTCCTCCATTCCAATCCCTCAACCCCTTAAATCCCATACATCCCGCCTGCCCAGTACACCATCTGCGCTGCTCAGTCATTCGTCCACAGACAGGCCTGACAAACAGCCACCAGTGCCCGACTCAGACTTGGCGAAAGAGGCACAAAGCAGTTAACACCAGCTCTTCCCTTGGAGTCTCACATGTTTCTCCAGTGGGATCAGAAAAAAGGTCCAGAGCTCTCGTCCTCACTGCTTTTGTACTGCAGGGAGACTATTCTCTCCCTGAGAGCGTGTTGGAGGAGATTAATTCAGAGGTAATGCCCTGGTGAAGGGTGGTATTGACCTGGGAAGATAATGTCATCATACATTAGCTGTGTACAATGGGAGTTAGATCATGAGTTGATTTAATTAAAGCTGAGGCTGAGTGCAGCGGTAGACGAGTTCCCCTGAGTCTCAGAGCAACAGGATCGAGTACACAGCACCACAAATCTGCATTAAACAAACTCCACACATCGTTGGATTCACAAATTAATGTTTAAAAATTGTAGCCGTATACAGAGAGTGCAGTATTCTAATGTTTATGCACTCAAATAGAGATCTTACTCACCACTGGTCCACAGTACAGCTGTACTTGTAAGCCCTCATGAATTCTGATTACCCAACAGGCCTACAAGGCACCTGAGTAAGAGCATGTGTGTGAAGTGACTTTTATTAAGATTTCTCATTGCAAAGGGAAACGTTCACCGCGTTTATGCCGTGCAGCGGGCCCCCAGGTTAATGAAAATACAGCTTTACTTTCAGGAATGCTCTAAAAGACACTTTGAGAAGAGTAACTACACCAAGACCACAAAATCTGCTGGCCTTTGCAATTAGAGTGCCACTTTTTGCGGTACAGCCATGAATCTACTATTTAAACATGAGAGGATACAGTCGTGCTGCCAGCTGGCCATGGCAAAGCACTCCCCTGCACACACACCCCCCCCCCCAAAAGCATTTTCTCATTTTTCCCACCAAACAAAAGAACAAGAACAAAAATCAGAGTATGAGCCGTGACATTTGATTTAATAATCTGTGACGTCATAACAATGCAAAGTCAAAAGGCTGAGAGGGGACTCATTGGAGTCAGATGGACTGCAAAACTTTTCCGATGCAGTTGTTTCTTAAAGTTAGCCAGAATAAAGAAACTAGATAATCAATCTGTTTGGTAAAAACAACTTTATTTCTTCCAAATTTGTAATATCTGGTAAACCCTCTGAAATTTATTTTGTGACCTCTTCTGGTCTCAGCAGTTGGTAACACTTTGAATTTCAGATTCTTCAATGTTGGTGAGTCAACATCACCGCAACTGGGAGAACAGAGTGAGACTTCTCTAATTTGGTTTAATATAACAGCTTTTAGAAGAAAAATTGCTTTGTGCAGCTTTGCAACTGTTTTAAATAAGTGAATATTTTAAGGGTGTCTCAATGAGACTGTTGGCTTTAAACTTTCTAGAGCACAAATGCAGAAATCCACAACCACACAGATGGTCACTGACAGTGTGCAAACACACACACACACACACACACACACACACACACACTGCCATAACTGCTGCCTGTCACCATTCATGGAGCAGCTTGGAAACATTATTCTAAGAATGTACACACTTTGAATAAATAACCTCACACACATTTGCACCAATTCCCGAGGACCTATTTTAATGCAATTGGCAGCCGATTTAAAGCCCAGCCTTGAACCCTGGCATCTGGTGAGACGGGGGATGTTGGGACCACTGTGTTTACTCGCGGTCTGCTGTGGCAGCCTTGTTTTCCTCGAAAGTGTTCATTTGTTTCTGTTTGTTGTGGCGCGGCTCTGCCTGCTTGATGCCCCGCCTGTCCGTCTCATTGCCTCCCGGTCCTGATGTGTGGCCGCAGAGTCCATTAGACTGAAGGTGTGGGGGAGGTTAGGGGTGACGTGTCATTAGTGCTCTCTGCATTGCGCCCATGGCTCACTAGTTTGCTGCCGCATCACCTCACACTGCCTGCCGTATATTCTATAGAGGTGTGTGGGTCTGTTTGGGCTTCTCTGAAAGCAAACAGACGTTTAATGGCGGACCGTAACCTCTCTGCAGATGAATATAAACAGAACGGATCGTCAAGTTTGGCTAAACTTTGCTGCCAAGCTCACATCAAGGAGCTTTGGAAATGGATTTCCTAAACTATGTAGAGGCTTCATTTATGGGAAAGCTCTGCCTCACCACATAAGGAGCTCTTCTAGGTGCAGTGGCCTGTGTCACTGTTGTAAAGTTCATCTGTAACATTTGATTTATATGATTACTTAACCAGATTATTCTCAAATATGAAGCACCAGCCATCAGTGCAAATTCTGACCTTTCAAAGGTCCTTTGTGTATTGTCACAGAGAGAACACAAAAACTTAAATTATAACGTACTGCCGACTTTCTTTCAAACCAGTCAGAGCAAGCAGCCAATTTAATGCCTCATTTCTCCTTTATTTTGCTAAACCGATGTATCAGCAGGCCGATATTATCGGACAGCATTGGCATGTCACAGATGTATCGGTATTAGAATATATTTTATCGGAAATGCGCAGATATAATAACTTTTTTAGACATTGTAATGAAGAAAAATATACTTAGATTAAATAAAATGTATTAAATGTATTAAATTCCCAATAAATAATATTGCAAAAGTATTGTAGTGATGACTGTTGAGTGATGACTCCACCAACACATGGCCGGAGCCAGTGTCAGTATCTGACCAACTGAGAATGAGACTTATCAGCAGTCAAATGTTGATTAAGATTTTAAATGTCAGCGTCACTAAATGACGTTTTGAAGCTGTACAAGCAGAAAAAATCTCTAAACTGAATGCCTTGATTTTCTTCTTTTCTGGAAAAATACTTTTCATCATTTTGTTTTGGTTTTCTTTGATTGGACTGGACATGATATGAGCCCACTGATGGCCCAACCCAAAAGAAGAAGTCAGGCACTGTGAATGAAAATAAAGCGGCAGGCAAAACTGCTCATTTTATCATGTGTAATGTTTTGTGACATAGTGGACGACAGCCAGCGTAGCATCTGTGACACCTCACAACATCCTGACAAACAGACAAATCTGTCAAAATGTTGTGTTGCCTTCTCTCTCCCCTCTCCTATGATGTGTTCGGTGATACTGGCCGATGCACACAGTGGTAAACGTGACAAAATGAAAGCGGAGAGATAATGTTGGTGCTGTCAAGTGGAACAGTGAAGTCAGTTCCTGGCAGACGGAGAGCTATGATTGGTCAGGATCCAACTTCTAGTCTGTCTCTTAGCCAAGTCACAACAACTATTTATGACTTTATGATTGCTAATCTTACACAGGGACTATTTCAGACAAAAAAGATCATGGAGTCTGGTCAATGTATTAATCATGAGCACCACAGCAGAGTGAGGAGCACGAGCAACATCTGTCAGGAATCAAATTCAGTTATTTTGCCCTTCAAAGAGACATATTTATGCACAATACACCTTAATGTTAGAGGTGAAGGGATGAAGTGGTTCTGGAACAAGAAAGAACGATCAATCATTTTGTCTGTAAATAAGGAAGAAAACACAGGAGACATCTCCAAATGACTTGTTTCGTTTGATCAACAGTCCGGAAAAAGAACATAAACACGGATAAGCAGAAAATCCTCACACTTCAGTTAATGTTGCTGCTTGATAAAAGGCCTCTTCTCTAAATCCGAGCAGAGTACAAGATGTTTTACAAGGCACTGGACTTGTTTTCTCCCCTCATCCTGACTCACATCACTGGCGTCATCCAGTTAATGTGAGACTGAAGGACATTTTTATCCCCAAGTTCCTGATAATCCTGCTGATAAGTAAGGGGAATTGATTTCAGCCCTTACGTCAGCCTCTTTTACTTGGTATGCTGAGGCTGAAAGTGTCCGTTTAGCTTGAGCTGCGTGCTCTGTCTGAAGATCAGTACTGTATGAAAGCAGGTACACCAGGCTTTCTCTAGGCATGTGGTGGGTATTACACAAGCCTGAGTGTGTTCTCATTAAAAGGGTTTAGCATACTTTTAATAGTCCACACCACACCCAAGTCTGGGTCGAAGTGTTTGGTCTTTAAAATAAAGAGACGTCACATAAAGGTGCCTACGTGTAGCATTTTAAAAGCAATATAAGATTAATGGTTATACAGCAGCAGATACTTCAGAGAAACAGGAGACAGACAGAAGAGGCAGTCTGCCAGACTCTATCCTGCATTTTAGATCCCATGCTACTAGTTCAGATATGAAAGTGCTGCACAGTAAAAAAAGAAAAAGAGGCTGCTATTATTAGAGCAGTCATGACATGAGAGCTTGATTTATCCCCGTCAGTTGGTAGGTGTTCATGGGTAATGTGGTCTTAATCTTAAGATCAGAAGCAATGCAAAGTAACAACTAAGAAACAAATCCTAAAATTAACTTTATTTACAAAAATGACACCAATGTTTCTCCACTTAATGCAAATCAGAAACCATTTCATTTATTCATCAAACACACACCGTTCTCATTTTTAGAGCATTTCACTGAAACCAACTTTTCTAGCGCAAATTGGAAACATTTGATATTAATTCACGATTTGCTGCTTTCCTCTTTTGTATAATTGTTCAACTAAAAGGGTTAGTTTGGATCACAGCTATCATGTTAAAATAACAAAGTCGCACAGTAACACTAACTGATTAAGTGGGGATGTGGACTTGGACTCAAGTGGACTCGAGTTTCAACTCAACAAAAGAAAATAAACAACTTGAGAGTTGCAACTTATACTCATCAGTAAATGACTCGTGACTGATCTGACGACCGGACTGACTTATCTGTATTCATTTTATGTTCTTGTAGTTGAAGTGCGGGTCATGTCTGCAATGAACACCGCAGTAGACCAGCAAATCCTGTCTTCTGCGAGGTAAAATTACCATTTTTGTCAAAAGACTATGGAAGCTGCGAAGCCAGCCATATAACGGCTTCAGTTCCCCGTCTAAAAGGCCTGTTTGACTGCAAGATAAATTGGTGAAAACGTTCTGAATACAGCTTACACTTTCTACTGATATTGATTTTTCTGAAATGAAATACTGAAATTGCTTCTGGCCCTCTCCACACAATGCTTAGCAGATAAATACTTCATACAACCATTCAATCCAAATGATCCCTTGGGCTAATGGAAACAGATTGATCAAGATAATATTTTCAAGGTGTTTTTTTTTATTAAAAAATAAAAATCATGGTTAGTGGCAGCATTAATAAATATTATGTCAAATTTTCTTTGGGAAAAGGTAAACGGAGACATTAAAATATGCATGACTGGTATTAAATTTATCCTGACCCTGGTACATATTGTATAAAAAATAGTTGATACTGATGCATCAAGTACTCATTTAGGACTTAAGGTAACATTTTAAGACTGGTTGCCGTTGTCAAGGCCAAATAATTCAGCAACGAGTTCCACTCCTGTCTGCCATTGTTTGTTTGTGATTATTTCATGTCGGATTTGTTTCGTCCTACCAGCTGTCCATCCATCTGTTGGGGCCGTGACACAGTGCACAAGCCCGTAGAGTAGCTCCAACCCTCCCACCTGCAAACCCCCCTTACGCATTTCTTCCCAACGTCGGATCCCAGGCCTGGATGATGAGGAGATGGCTGGTCCTCTCCAAACCTCCATCACCTACTGTGGGTTTCTTAGAACCCAAAGTGATGTCTTTACATTGGGAAAAAAAGGAGCAACATTAAGTCCAAAACCCAAAGACTCTTCAGTCTCTGGAGGAAATCCTCATATTTAAGATGCTAGAATACAAAATGTTTGACACTGCTGCGTGAAAAATAACCAGCAAAAATGTCTTGTCATCAGCATTATTTAACATCAGAAATCTTCTGTTTCTGTGGTTTATAACTGAGTTCTGCTCTGGGTTCAAAAATAAATACAGTGGTTTAGATGACGTCAACTACATTGTGTAATAAGACGCACGATACACCGGATACATCCTTTAATTAAGTTAATCCTTACTACGCTGCTGTTTGTTATATCATACGGATGTTTTTGATCATTACAGCTCAGCCATAATCTTTTGTTTACTGGAAGACGCTTGTTTTCTAAAACAGCAGTGTCTTAATCCGCTGTGGGATAGGCCAGACGTTTGGTGTGACACAGAAATAAGAAAAAAAAAACTAAACTGTAGTGGACTGTTGAAGGTTATCTTTTCTTATCAACCAACACATCTAAATATCTCAAATATGACTTCTGATTACAGTGGGATTCTGGTACGATCTAAACAATATATTGGATCTAATAATTGGAGATTTTCCTGCAGTTGATAACATATAATGGGAGTTTAATGGGATCATCGATAACAATGAGAACTGAGCAGTCTAGAGAAACTTAAACCAATAATGTAAAGAAACTAGTTCTCAAAGAGAGCAGGAAAGACGCTACGCTGACCTCCAAATGAAATCCCACATTTGTTGTTAATGATGATCAGAACCATCATATACTCTGTTTTTGTCCTGTCTTTATCTTTCAGTATCGTGGGTCACACCGAGCCGTACACAAAGCTGTGCTGTAAGGGCTTCTGCATCGACATCCTGAAGAAGCTGTCCCGCAACATTAAGTTTTCCTACGACCTCTACCTGGTCACCAACGGCAAGCACGGCAAGCTGGTCCGAGGCATTTGGAACGGGATGATCGGAGAGGTAAGAACAACCACAAGGCTAGTTTAACGTAGCAGCAGTCCAACTCCACTCAGGACGTCAACACAGTAACAACGCCATGATTATGAATGAGATCAATTCTCTGTCAGCTGCTTTTTAAACAGCCTGGATTGAAAATTCACCAACATTTGATTTATTTTTGAGGAAAGATCATTAATAATGACTTAAATCGGAAGACGTGTGTGGATCTGAAAGGCCTTCCTGTAATCAGCGATACAAGTCTTAAGGTCACTTGATTGATCAAATGCTAGATTTAGTCTTTCTACATCCATGGCCTTGCATGTCAAACACTGAATATGCTGATCTCACTGCGCAGGGAAACTTTCATGAACAGCAAACCAAGGGAAATATATTCCTCAAAATGCAAATCATTTTTATAAATAATTTCATGAAATCTGAGTTTTTGAAGGGTAGTATTGCAGTTGGGGGTGCTTGCAGGAGATGATTCTTACACCAGAAATCGAGAGCTTTTATTACCTGAACTGCAGCTTGCTCACATCTTTCCTTATAGACATCTGGACATTTCAAACTGCTTTGAGAGGTAAGCATGCTTATAATAGAGGCTAATGAGAGCTAATTCTGGTAGTAGTAAGGAGCCTGCTGATGAAGCATGGCCAAATGTTAAAATCTGACTTGAATGAGAAGCAGGAAGGAAATCCTTTTTATTATGGTTAATAATAAGTTTCAAGTAGAAACAATCAATATTATTTTTAGTCCTTATAACTCAGCTCGAACTTACTGTGCATACGGAGTCAAATCATTTGACCTTTTTAAAGAGAAGAATATGGTACAAATATTCACCCGTCTCTGCTGCCATTTCCAATTTTGAACATTGCATATAGAGTGATTTGGATCTATAATGTCAACATTTGTGTGATAGTGTTTTCATTAGTGCTCAGAAATCAGAGCATAAATATTGAATTTGAACTTTTCTTGATTATTTGTTTATTCCTTTTGTATATGATCAGAGTATAATGCACTGATTGAGTCATAGCGGTATTAAAATGAAAATATATAGACACGTAAGAAAAATCAATTTATTTCATCACAACGCCCAACAATCTGTTTCTCGAATGTGAAATGCCTTGAAGACTATAGTCAGACTTGAAATAGCCTCTGAATTTCTCCATTTGCATCAAACACACAAACACAGTTTAAACACAACAAGTCTCCAAAAAAAGGGCTATGTGTAGTCATTCATCTAATAAGCAAAGCCATTTAGTCGGATGCATCCCTCTATTGGTTTGTTCACGTAGCCTGATCCGTTTATCGGTAAATACCTCGATCTCTACGACTGAAGGTGTCCACAACCTAAAATCGTCACATTGCCCACCTTTACCTTGATTATAATTAAAATACTGCATGTGGCTGTGGGCAAAAAAATAAAAAGGAAAAGCAATCTGAAGTCAAGATTAATGAGTACATGAAAAGGTACCAAGGTCAGTGTGGTGAGTGAGGGAGGGACTGCTGTAGAAAAAGGAGGAGCAGGTGTCCTTGTGAATAATCTCTACAGTCAGGATCCTCCTGCCGGCCCTCCTCTTGAGGAGTTGGAGGATACAACATTAGCTGGCCTTTTATTTCTATGTTTTTTTTCACCAACAAGAAGGCTATTGTGCCCAATGAGGCATCAAACGACGTAGGAGAGCTAATGGCTTGCATGAGACGGAGTGTCTGGACTGTAAATCTACCAGTCCTCTATCAGTATGATAAACAGTGGTGTGGTGTGGCAGAAAAGGCTGGAAAAAGCAGTCACTGGGGGTTTTGAACTGTACTGTAGGGACTCTGAAAGGTTCTGACATTAGCGAGAATAGCATCGCTTCCTATTCAGCCTGAGCCCCAGTCACCTTTAGCCTGGAGCGATTAGTTTCATGTCCTGCTTGTGATATACTGTCACCAGACGACTTATGTAATAGGCATTATGCTTTATGCTGAAATACCTTCTAGTGGATTAGAGATGGATTAGATAGTGGATGCTGCTTTACAATGCATTGGTGAAAAAAAGGACAGATAACATCAGGATAGGCTTTTCAGTTGTGTCCGCCTGGCTGCTGGGAGGGCGCCAGAGGAATCAGACGATATATCACCCTCAGGGATGGAGGCCGAGTGTGATGACTTCACTGATAGATGAGATTTATCAGAGGTCAGCGGTGGACGTCCAGCATTATGTCCGACACACAGGGTCCGATTTATGATCGCGCCAGACAAACATCCGCTTTCCATTTGCACTTTCATCTCACCCAAAGAATATCTCTATTGACTTTCCCTCTGCCACAGGTGTTCTACAAGCGGGCGGACATGGCCATCGGCTCACTGACCATAAACGAGGAGCGCTCTGAGATTATTGACTTCTCAGTGCCGTTTGTGGAGACGGGGATCAGCGTGATGGTGGCCAGAAGTAACGGGACTGTCTCACCATCTGCCTTTTTAGGTGAGAAACTCCTCTGTGCTCCTCTGAAGTAATGAAGACATATGGCTGGTCGCGCCTCTGCTTGGAAAAATACGCTCGAGGTATCAACACAGCATTGTGGGAGCCTAGTGGTATAGCTGCATAATGTATAATGTGATTGCAATGGCACTGGTTCCCTCCAGTCAGGGAATGTTGTTGGAAAGCACTCCCCTCCTCTCCTGTGACCTTTGGACTGGTTCATCTTTAAACACTTTCATTCTAAATATATATTTTTAGGCTAACGTATTTATATTGTATGATAATGTGCAGTGATTCTGTACTGTTTGTATTTTATTTGTGTATATTGTTGGAAATTTTATTTCAAGTCACTTTTGGGGGTAATGTGTATGTTAATCTTTCACCAAGGTGAAAATTTGCCCTGTTCGCCTTCTGGCTCATTTACAGCAGTTTTATTGATCGTGGTCCCTGACAAATAAAATAATAAAATGAAAATCAAATCACATTTAAAAAAAACCTAAAGGCAGGTATGTTGAATATTGCACCTTCAGGAAATCGAAAATTACAGTATGCTCTATGAACAGATTTGTCGTTACTGCTGATCGTTCGTTTTTAAGTGAACCCAGTTTTCTTCATCACTGCCAACAGATGAAGTTTGAGACTTGATTGTTTGTCTGACTCTGATCTATGTCCTCTGTCCCTGTAGAACCGTACAGTCCAGCGGTCTGGGTGATGATGTTCGTCATGTGTCTGACTGTCGTGGCCATCACAGTCTTTGTCTTTGAATACTGCAGTCCAGTTGGATACAACCGAAGCCTGGTTACTGCAAAAGGTAGGTCTCACCTCCCTCAATCCAAAATCGTAGATGTCTTCTTACTTCAGAGAAACAGTGTCTTGTTTCCTTAAGTTTTTAACTGAAAGGGAAATACAAAGACAGCCGTTTCCCAAGAGCCAGGTCAATATATTGACAATTCTGTAGCAGAAACACACTACAGGTGGTTGTAGATCGGATCAGGGATGATTTAGTGGAGGTCTGTGTGAAAGTACAAGAAGATCTAAATATAGCTCTTCGGTCTTTCAACAACGCTGAACTGACATATTTTATGAAAATTGCGTCATTAGTAAATAATGTTGAAGAATAACTCACTGCAAAGATAAGATAACATACTGTATGGGAAAACCAGTTCAAAACTTTAAATTAGAATTTCTTCATGATTTTTGTACATATTAAAACAACAAGGAAACGAAAATACTGCTGTCCAACTAGCTGACTAATTCCAACACAAACACCCATTTTACATGTTTGTTTTCAGGTTGAGGTACCATGTAACATATTTCATACAAATACAATACAATACAAATTTGAAGCAAAGCAGCAAATTAATGTTTGTACTTAAATCATTTCTTTCTAATACTGGCATCCCTGAACTTCCAGAGAGAGGCAATAAATACAGAAGTCTTACAGGCCTCCAGAGGCTTCAGAGAACATATGAAATCCAAGCCTATTTACAGAGGCCACATATTGGATCAATGCCTGCAAAATTGAGATACTTCAGTTTCATCTCAGAGCCATGTGGTCTATAAAACATCTTATAATGGATGGAGAAAGGCCAAAAGAGGCTACGCGCCAGGCTCAGCTTCTGATTTTCGTCTTAATGTATTTTAGGATGCATGACATATACGATGCCAAAATTAACTGAAAGGTCAAATATGACGTGTTCTTACTGAGGAACAAAGATCATTTCATCTATTGAATCAGTTGTCAGCATTTTAGTTCACACATGTAACTGAGTTTTACCTCAAATGTGTCATTCTTCAGACAGGCTGACTCAATGTTGTTGTGTATTATTGACTTCCACAAGTCAGTCCACTGACAACTGACATTTGATTTCAAGTTAAAGGTCTAAGATCTCTTCATTGTAATACTGACAACGATTTCTAATAAAATACTACACCAATAAGGTCAACTGCCTCTGGAGCTAATTTTCTTCTTACATGCTGGCTGACACTGAAAAAAACTAAATTCAGCTTTTGTCAAAATTCTAGGAGCTTGATTCACAGACACAGCAACACACAACACCAGTACTCAGACAAACACTTCAATTCAGTCAAAACTCGAAAAGAAAATTAGATGTCAACTGCTTTGATAATCAATCAATTCTTTGAGTTATTTGTAAGAAAATGACAAATATTTGCTGCTTTTCTATGTAATCTATGACAGTTAATAAAGAGTCCCTGGGTTTTGGACAGTTGGTCCTCACTTTGGGCTCTGAGAACTAGTTTTAAGCATTTCTGCAACTTTTTTTGAGACTTTATAGACTCACAGAAAGATTAATAATGAATCAATCTAGAGGGGAAGGACAAAAATATTTTGGGGGTTAGATAGAGGGATGACTATATTTTGTTTAACACTTTCCACCATGTACAGACTGACACTGAATCCTGTCTATTCTTGGCTTCATCTTCTCTAGATCCCGGTGGTCCCACCTTCACTATCGGGAAGTCAGTGTGGCTGCTGTGGGGAATCGTCTTCAACAACTCTGTCCCCATTGAGAATCCGAAGGGCACCACCAGTAAGATCATGGTCTTGGTCTGGGCTTTCTTCGCTGTCATCTTCCTTGCCTCCTACACAGCCAACCTGGCTGCTTTCATGATCCAGGAGCAATACATCGACACGGTCTCTGGGCTGAGCGACAAAAAGGTACAGAGCTCTGTCACTGTCATTGACAGTCCAGTGTGCGCTGTGTCGGGTGTGTTGTTGTGTTTGATGTACAGCTTAGGTATACAAAAAGTGGTCTATTTCTGGTGTGTAAACAGTGGGTGGTCGAGCTATGGAGGCAAATATCCAGAAGTGACAATGTCACGGCTGTGACTTTTCACTTTCCCCACAAAATATAAAAGGGTCACAGAATAAGTGGTGAAATTGAATTACATCCCCAGACTCTTTAGACAGGAATGTCACTGAAAAGCCTATGAAATGTAACACACAAGTGGATTTTCTGGGGGGACAGTGATTATAATTTCTGGTATTATCTTATGCATATTTGTCTGGCCTGAGGATCTGTTTTATAGGAGTATTGACAAGGAAAGCCATGTTAAACCATCAGCACAAGAAATGGTTTGTAGACTCTTTGCTCAAAGGCAACTGAGGGGATTAAAGGGGCATTTGAGGGAAAGACCAATCTGTCCACTGCTCATTATGATTCTGGCAAAGTCATTTACAATTCTCATCTCATTATACATTAAGTCTGCTATGCAGAGAAAGAAGCAGAGTCGTTTTGACAGCCAGTCCATAGATTATTGAACAGCATTCTGCATGGCAGCATGGGGGGAATGGAGGTTTGAACTGCTGTTTGTCCAGCTGTGTTGAACCCCTCAGGTTAAGTAAATGTAAATGAGGTACAAGATGAAGCCACAGAAAGTGACCTTGTATCTGAGGAATGAGCAATGAAGAAGAGCACAGCTGCTGTAAGGACACAGAGTTGTGTTAAGGCTGATGATTGCCTCATCCCTACAGAACAGACACTTCATTCATAGGAAAAGTCCTTGTGATGGGGTAACACATCATGTTAACTCTGACATGGACCAACCTCCTTCCATCCACCATTTGTGTCTGATACACTCATCTCTGTCCTATGTAGAATGAGGAAAGAAGTCTACAGAAAATGTTTCAGTGACATGCTGTCAGGATATAGCAAAAGGGTACACAGATATAAAAGTACCGTCCTCGCTAGGAAAACAACAGCATTAGCTGTTTGTTCAAACACTTTGAACAACAGATGTTTGTGTGTTCCTGATAAGAGACACCTTGTGGTTTTGCAAAAACAGCTCTCAGACACCAAGGTCAAAGTAGCAGGATGCTGTTGCAGCACAGCAACAGAGGAAAGGCTGCAGCACTTGCCTGAGTGAACATGTTGACTTTGACCCCCCGGACAACAGTTTTTATTAGGGCTGCACAATTTATTCTCAACATTGACACTGCGTGAGGGCTGTCCTAACTCCTCCAAATGCGGCCCACAAATGCTCCTTCTTTTCCCTCTTTTTGGTGGATGCACCACTACTATCCTTTGTGGTCTCACATCCCAAGATTCTTTGAGTGCCCTAAAAAGAAGAAAGAGAGAAAATGGCGACATTGCATGGCATAGATTGTCACTTTCTCAGGCCTGGGTGGCAGAAATCATGACGTAAGGGTAAAACATTTGGTGACGCAACCAGGAAACGCTCCGAAGGCTAGACCATTCCATTTAACAACAGCTGACACGGTTAACAAGGTCTCCCTGAAGGACTCGCCTTCAAAGACCATGAAGGCCGGGTCCTTCAAAGGATGCAGACCCTGAATTGAGACACAGCAATAGTAATGACCAACAGGCTCCCTTGATACATTTGTTTATGCTGAAGTAAACAGGACCCAGTTAAGTCCATGCAGACCTGGACGATGTTGAAGGAGCTGAGAACCATTTAATGTCTTGTAATTGTTTGGTTACATTTTAATTGTAGCCATATAATTCTTTAAGATTGCATTGTTCGTACTTGCCTGTTAAGGCACCAGAAGATGGCTGCATGTTGAAAGCAGCCTTTTAGTGTCCTCCACTGTCACTCCCGAAAATAAAATCATGCACTTCATGTGGTGTTGACACATAAAGTGACCGCACAGTCGGTGTCCCTGTTAATCTTTTCTCTCCAAGCCCTTAAAAATGTTGTTCTCACACTAAATGTTATAGTGATCAAGTTGTTTTTGAAAATGACTGCTATTAAAGAAGGTGTCATTATCTTGCAAATTAAAATGAGGAATAATAACAGATCATGACAGAATTTTTACAACGCTGTCCATCAAAATGACAGACAACGAGAATGTCTAATGCAACCTCTGGTTCTGACATAACGCATGCTTCATTTGAGCGAGCTGCAGAGACTTGATTGCCACATGAAACATATCATGCCACTAATGAAACAACCAGCACTCCTGTAGGGTGAAATTCTATTGAACAGGTTTCTTTGTAAAAGTTTAGTTATTCTGGTTTGTGGTTCATTCCCCGAAGACAGAAAAATAAACATTCACCACTGCAGTTTGTTTGGCTGTATAGTGTAATTTTGTTATTCTGACTTTCTAGTACCTTGCAGCATCACTCCTGTTTTGTTCAGCAATATATGACTTTCTCTGTATCATAACTCTACAACTGCTACTTTACGACAAGATTCTGAATCATATCCAAGCTTGTGTATCTTCCAACCCTCAGGATATTAAAGGTTGAGCTGATAACAGAATGCAGAAGAAGCCCGGTTCATCTTATCCAGACGTGACATTGTCCACTTTCTCAAACACAAACTTTAATGCAAATTGTCCCTCTGTTAATGCAGCGAGAACATATTTGCACAAGGTTAATGAAAAAGTGCAATTATGTCGATTGTATTTCCGCCACGTCCTACTTCCTGTCCTCATAGATAATGAAATGCATATAGTACTGCCAAAAGGGAAAGGATAAAATGAAGAGTTCATTTCTAACGGGGAAGGAGGAGAGGAAGAAGAAAGTTTGGATCTTTGGATACAGTGTCTGATCGTCATATTATAAAGTTAGATTTGAAAATGTACCAAGCAAGAGGCCAGCAGCTTTATCTGGACCTAAATGCAAAATAATGGCACTGTAATCAAGTCACAAACAACCATCAAGGTGTTGAAGCAAACTGGATTTGATTACATGTTGATACGCCAAGGTCTCGACGGTGATAATGAATGAATTATTACCTTTTTTATTAAATAACAATCAATCAAATCACTGATCATTTCTGTCATTCCTCATTCTCAACAGTTTCAAAAGCCACAGGAGCAGTACCCTCCATTCCGATTTGGTACGGTCCCAAATGGCAGCACAGAGCGCAACATAAGGAGTAACTACCCTGAGATGCACTCCCACATGGTCAAATACAACCAGAAGGGAGTAGAGGATGCCCTCAACAGCCTCAAAACAGGGTATGTGTCTGCCAAGGATAGTAACGATGTATTTACAACAGAACTGAGAGCCAAAGCGGAGCTAAACAGTTATATAATGCCCTTTTGAGTATAAAAATCCTTTTCTTTATCCTGCTAGGAAACTGGATGCCTTTATCTATGATGCTGCTGTGCTGAATTACATGGCTGGCAAAGATGAGGGCTGCAAGCTGGTGACCATTGGCAGTGGGAAAGTGTTTGCTACCACTGGTTATGGCATTGCTCTGCAGAAGGATTCACGCTGGAAACGACCCATCGACCTGGCCCTGCTCCAGTTCCTGGCTGACGGTAAATTCTTCATATATATACAATAAATTTCATTGAATATTACCAGTAAAGCTATAACTATGTTTTCAAAAACCGGAAAGGGAATAAATGCATAAGGAGAAAGAATAAAAACAAGAAATCGGCATGGGGAAATGGGAATGAATATTGGGTACAGAATATGGTAAAATGTACTGACAGACGCATAAATGCAAGTCAATAAAACCAAGTTTTAAGCTGTGAATTAAAATGTGTTTCTCACTCTGCTAACTTAACTTCTCAGACGAGTTATTTTGAAGCTCTTTGCAGAAATATGCAATAGATGGTCAGATGAACAAAGCAACACTTAATATTACATGTCACACAGAGGCCAAATAAAAAGTGCTGTGATTTCGACTTTTTGCTAACAATATCACCAGCTTGTAAACAGAAATAATGGTACAGATAGTAAGAAAAAGTGCAGTTGTTTAAAGTGCTTGACGAGGTCAAATAAATACATCTGCATAAAATATTCATTGGGTACTGCAAAATCAGTATTTGATAATAAGAATAAACATTTCCTGCTAGGCGGTTTCTATGCGTCTAGTTTAATTTTTTTGGCACATGTACAAGCAAACTGGTCACACACAGGAGCCGCCCCTGTAATTCAGCAGGATGTTAAAAGATCAGAAAAGGGTATTTCTGGTTCATAAAAATTGTTACTGTTTTTCCAGACTTGCCTCAGGTCTCTCATCTTAAACAAGAAAAAAAGTCCTTAAACTGGTCACAACTAGTTTTATCATGCAGATTTGTAACAGACATATTACTTGTTTTTCCTCTTGTTGAACAACATTTGTCTATTTAAAAAAAAAAAAAGTGTGATCTTGATTAATTTGGGATTTACTAAATCACAAACAGAACAACCGTGCAACCTTACACAGTTGTATCTGGAGCGCTGGTTATTGGAATGAATTTCATTATCCCATGCAAATGAATTTCATGAGAGGCTGGAGGGCATTTCATTACTCACACAAAGTCCCCAAATAATACTAGTGTTATGCAAATAGGGCTTAGGTCTGTATTCTGTGCTCTTCCCCTGCAGGCGACACACAGAAGCTGCAGACCGTCTGGCTCACAGGCATCTGCCGCAATGAGAAGAAAGAGGTGATGAGCAGTAAGCTGGACATTGACAACATGGCGGGAGTTTTCTACATGCTGCTTGTGGCTATGGGCCTGAGCCTGCTGGTTTTTGCTTGGGAGCATCTGCTATACTGGAAACTACGACATTCAGTCCGCAAATCCGAGCGCCTGGACTTCCTCCTAGCTATCAGTAGAGTAAGTTCACCTTATGCATGAAAACTACAGCATGAAGTGTTTTTTGTTACTGCAATCTATGACTTTCAAGGGCTAACTACAGCAATACAGCAGGAACAAGTTGTCTTTTAGCAGACAAGTTTTTGAGAATAACTGCCTAATAGTTACATATGTGATGGCCTTGTTGCATGATAAAATGCACTTGTAAGGCCTGCTGTCTCCTTGTGAGGTATCCTTCAAGACATGGCTTTAGAAATAGTGGTAATGCAGTAAGTAATCAACGCACAAGTTTAAGGTACTAAAAGAACTTCACGGAAACTTGCTGAAATATCGCGATGGCCAATGACAGAGAAATTGAATTGTCCCATCAAGAATCCTTCATCGGTGTGTCAACAGTAGTCTGAGGTGATATTAAGGATTCTAAACAGACACACAATTTGAAAGTAAAATAAAGCTGCAGCGATAAAAATGGAGAAACTAATATGGTAAGTGCATGATCAGCAACAAGCTCATTTATAAGCCTGAGCTGTTTTCAAGATGAAGTTCGGTGCAACATTTAGAATACAACAACACGAACCTGAAACTACTACAGACAACAATGTTTCTCTTTCGGCAATGGCAGTTTTTCCTTATTAACTTTGTCACCTCATTTGCAAAAAGTTAATAGGAATTTTACACCATATCTGTAGAGAAACATGACTGAATACCTTTGAAAGTTCAACAGCGTGTTGGTTAATTCTAGTATCTGTCTTTCTGCAGGGTATCTACAGCTGCTTTAATGGAGTAGAGCAAACTGACCGCAATGGGAGTATGCAGAGTCCAGACGTAACTACTAACTATTCACAAGCCAATATGCTAAAGATGCTGCAGACAGCCAAGGACATGGTGTCCTCTGCCAGAGTGGAGAACTCTCTAGACAATGCCACCAAAACAATAGAGAACTGGAGCAGGCGTGGGGCCGACAATGTGCGGGCCGGCCTGCCACCTAGAATAACCACCACAGACATGACCCATGGCCGTCTGCCCTACATCTCCAGCATCACAGATAACCACTCACCATACCCACAGAGGGCCCTCACACCCACCTTCCCAATTCATTATGGGGACGGCTCCACCCAGCCACTTCTGGATAAGCCCCGGGTGGTGACCCGACCCACTCCACTCCGCTACACGCTACCCAGTCGCAACAGTCAGCATATCTTAGAGAGGACTCTGCCCATCTCCAGCCTCAGCAGCCCTCATATCGCAATGCGGGACCCTGCTCCCCCTGGTACTTCTAACCCCCACCACAGCAGCAGGCTGTATGTGGAGAACCAGGCCCGGCACCCCACATCCCCATTTGTTCCTTACAGGGAGTTCCAGGTGCCAGATATCTATGTGGAGCACAAAGGACCGCTGAGGAGGAAGTTTAGCTACCCTCCTGACTGTGTGAGCCGGAGGAGGAGGTCCCATAGTTACGTGTTTGATGCTGCAGACCCCAGAGTCAGAGGAGACTATGATGAACCTCGATCCTGCCTTGCCGAGTTGAGGGCCAATCACCTCCTGAACAACCATGCCTCTGTTGGTGCCGCCATGGCCTGCACTGCAGGACACTACCCAGGTGGCAGCACCAGCTGCAACTCCTGTATGAAGTCTTACCTGGAGCCTGAAATGGATGATGTACCGCTCCTGGGGAAGGAGAAACTCAACCGCCGAGCCTCATTTCTCAAAGCCACTTGGGGCAATGATAGGATCCATCAGGTGGATGAAACAAAACCCTCCACATCCAAATCGCAGCCCACCCGTGCAGACATGCCTGACCTTTTTCCAAGGGTGGTAGTGGCCAACCCAAAGCCCCACAAGCTCTACGGCAGTCTGGGGCACAACCTGTCCTGCTACCCCTTGGCTGCTGAGCCTGCATACTTGGACCCAGCCCACATGGGCTCCTACCCCTACAAGCAAAAGCTCAAGTACTCCGAGTCCACCCGGCTGCCCTCTTATAGGGAAGCCATCCTGCAGAATGCCGCTGCCCTGCGCCGCTCCTCCTCCACAGTGGTGCACAGACACTACTCCACCTACCTAAACTCGTACACAGACTTGCCAGTGTATGTAGGGCCACTGGCTCAGGGACCATCCCAGTTCTATGATAGTTCCAAGGACATGTGCCACTTGTTCCCCTGTACAAGCCACTGCCCAGATAACGCAGCAATGCTGCCTCGCATGAGTGACAGGCCGGTGGTTTATCACAACAATATGTTTGGGCCCTACGATGGCACAGGAAAGAGGGAAGACCCAGGCTCTGGGAGCAGAGAGCGGAGGCAGGTGTTGGTGGCGCGCAGAGTCAACAGTCCGTATGTGCCAAAGCCCTGGGGCAGAGTATCCAGCCTGGAGTCTGAGGTCTGAGCCCCATCCTTACTGGACCTCCACTAGGCTCTCAAACTGAGCCCCTCTGAAGAGAGGGATGCCTGGGGGTTCTCCACTCAGCCTCTGATTAAAGCAAAAATTAAACTCTACACCAATAGTGTATTTGAGAGTGGTGACTCTCAATCATCAGTGCAATAATATCTTGGGCAGCGACATGTAAAGGAGAAGACACTGAGTAGCAAATTACTGCTGGGACTTTGTAAGCCAAACTTAAAATATCAAAAAAAAAAAAAAAAAAAAGGAAATGTTAAAAAGTATTTAATACATAAAATTTAACCTGTTGATTGTTATTTAAAGGATTTTTAAATGCTGTGTTGCTATGTTAAAGAATTCTGGGAGACAATATACTGTAGCCTCTCAATCTGATTACAACTTGAGACATTTATTTTTATCATTTGTTTTCAAATTCATTCTCCACCCTGTCAATTGAGAGATAAATTATTATTATTATTTTGTGATCAAACCACTGACATATCTTCCCTAAATTTTCTAAGTCAACAACCTTGGGTACACAGTTGATCTGAGGCTTTCTGCACCATTGGTCATTATTGCAACTTGACTGGGATTTTAAAAAGGGAAAACCATAAAACGTATCACGTGTATTTCCATTATTACACTACCCTTTAATAAAGAACAAGGTCATCTCAAGGGCCTTTTGGAATCATCTGTCATCTCAATCTTTATGTTAAACATGCTTTCACATCATACAGTGATTTAATGAATGTGACTTTTTACGTATGCACACAATCTATTATTTCAATCTTCCAATCTCACGCAGAGTGGATGATTATGTGAATACAGAATGCAGTATGTTCAGAGGTGATATTGAGTGTCAAGGCTGTGACCTTGGGTGCTAAGTGCTCCCACAAAGTGCCTCCAATCATTAAAAGGAACCTTTATAGTGAACTGAGATGGATAACACTGAATACACCAATTTACTTGGCGTGCAGCGGAAGGTTAAACACAATGTATGCGGCACATAAATATTAATTTATGCATATTAAAATCATACATACACTTCAGATTGGGTGTATACTGAGGGTTTGGATGAGAAAATGAGTGTGACCACGCCCCTTTTTGGGTGAAGATAAATTATGTAACAGTGCTGGCACCAAATTTAAAAAGCTGGTAGCCTGATCTTTTGCATTTAGCACATTAAAAAATAAGAAACACCACAATTCAAGTCTTTTTTTAACTTTCTCAAAGAACGTAGCACGGTAAAAGAAGAGTTCTGTGGCTTTAGGCTGTCCACAGAGACGGAGAAAATGGTTAATTGTATTTGTAGATCGAAAAGATAAAAATAACTAAAGTTTGAAAAAATATGGCCCTTCCATAAAACACCTGCTTTTGGAGTGGAGTTTATTTTAACAGTCCATCAAAAGCAAAGGGTATTTTAAGGTACAACGTGAGTATCTACTGATAGGATCACAAACCCTTTAAATCCTAACAGCTAAAAAATGATAAGGTATTTTTATTATGTTATTAAATTGGCAAAGACCTTAGAATTGCATTTTCAGCCAGTACAATTAGGGGGGCTACTTTCAAAGAAAAGGATCAATCAGTATACAAATGAAAGCACATACAAAGAACGTGTGCCAAAAAAGAAGCAAAGCACAAGCAAAAGCAAAATAAATCCACTATTAATACACAAAACCACAGATATTGCACATAAAATCAGCATAAAAGCTCACACTACCATCCAGCAGACACCAAACAATAAACCAGAAGCGCCAGCAGCAAAACAAAGTTAAAACAGAGACTTGTTGAAGTGAATCAATGATTGAGTGTCACATGAGAGTCAACCACACAGTTCCAAGCATATTTGCTTCAGACTCGAAAGGGCATTATTACAAACAACTGTCAACATCGTCCAAATATAACAGAAAATAATTAAGTGGCTCTGTGCAAGACACAACTTATGTTTACATCCCAAGAGCCAACACAGAGTATTACTTCAGCCTCAGGCCTGGTTACAAAACAACAACAAACTGGAAGGGAATACAGTGCACTCAATACACAGACATCCTTAAATCACAACTGATCACAGCAAAACATTAAAAAGCATCATAATACACGTGCCAAACCACAGCCAGAGGACAGTTAGCTCACTCACAACAACAAATTAATTACATTTATACCAAACAGCAGCAGAAACAACCAGCAGTGTCAGCTGCCACACAAGCATGTAATCACTGACTGAAGAGAGCAGGGACTGAAGAAAGAAGATCATCTCCTACCTCAGTACTACATATCACCTGCATATAGTGTGAACTATTAGTATCAACAGCTTGTTAGCACAAGCAGAGGACACTAGCAGAGGACACTAATCTTGCCGAAGTGAATCAGTAAGTGTCAGGGTGTGTGTGAGTGCGTTGCAGAAGAACAGTTATAGTTTCAAGATGCATTGACAGGAAACAGTAAAGCAGTATAATGAACTTGCTGTGTTCACATTTTTAAAGCCACCCCATAGCCTCAGGAGTGGTTACAGAGAGCCAGGAGGAAACAAAACAACAGGTCCTTAACACTCAGACATCAGTAGTTTTTTCATCACAGCAAAAATCAACATCACGCATCACAGCATCATTATATGTGTGCCAAGCAACAACCCAAACAATAAGTTCAGCCACAACAAGTCAGCAGCTTTAGAGCAAATATTAGCCGGCAGCAGAAGCAAAACATAAAACACAAGCAGCTCAACCATCAGCAGTGTCGGCAGTCATATTTTCAAGCACATCAACAGAAGCAAACACATAAAGTCACAATATGAATTTTAGTAAAAGCAGCAGGCACTCTGCTTGCTGAAGTGAATCAGTGATTGTCAAGGTTTGTACAAGGAGTGTGGTAGAGGAACAGTCATAGCTTCAAGATGCACTGCCATGAAATAGTAACCCAATGCCATCAACTCTCCGTAGAGCCAATATAAAATGACCGTGAGCCTCAGGACTGGTTAGACTAAGCTAAGAGGAAACAAACAACAACATGCAGTGCAATGCAGTAAAAAAAAAAAAAAAAAACAATCTGGGCCTCAACACTGAATATTAAAACATTATGTTTCATCACAGTAAAAGAACATCATCAGGCACTAAAACACATCTCGATACATGTGCCCAACGACAAAAACAACAAACCAAAACATAAACAAGCTCTAAGCTCAGCCACAGCAACATATGCAATCAGTTTTCCCCAATGAAAATGTTGCACATGAATCAAAAACAGCAGGGTTAGAAGCAAATATTAGCAGCCAGCAGAAGCAAAAACATAAAACATATGCAACAGAACCACCAGCAGCATAGGCAGCCATATTTCCAAGCACATAAACAGAAGCTGAACAAAGCCCAGACATAAACACACCATGTGAATATTAGTAAAAGCAGCAGGCACTTACCTTGCTGACATGAGTCAGTTATTGTCAGTGTGTCAAAGAGTGTGTGCTACCAATGTGTTGTCATTTTTTCGAGATGCATTGACAGGAAGTGTATGTATAGCAATTAGAAGCCCAATATTCTCAACTTGCTGTGTTCACATCTTTTAAGCCAACATTAAACTACCCTGAGCCTCAGGATAGGTTACAGTGAGGTAAGACAAAGAAAAAACAATCTGCAGTGCAAAACCATTCTGGGCCTTGACACCTGCTACTACAACATTAGTGTCGTTTTCATCACTTCAAAAATCTGCGTCGAGCACCACAGAATCACAATGCATGTCCCAGACAACAATTCAAAAATGAAGCCCTGCCACAACTAGGCATGCTCTCATTTTTTCCCATTGCAAGCACTGCACATGAATGAAAAACAGCAGCATTAGAGCAAATATTAGCAGGCAGCACAAGCAACAGGACCACCAGCAGCATACACAGCCATATTTCAGAGCGCATACACAAAGCCGAGACATAAACACACAATATGAATTTTAGCACAAGCAGCAGACACTTACCTTGCTGAAGTAAAACAGGACCCTGAAGGTTCACTCTGTGAAGAACCAGCTGATCAAAGGAGGTGCCAAAGTCACAGGAGTGCAGCCCACAACAGGTCCATGTACTCCTCCAATAAGCTGTAATGAAGCGACATTTTGGGACTGTTAATATACAAATGTCTTTATCAAATATTACATGAGCTACATGCTGATGTATACTTGGTCCTGAGGTCTACCATCCTTTGTGGGTGCAGCAGTATATAGAGTATAAAGATGTCTGGACTAAAGTACTAAACATCAACATCAACATTTTTTCAAGGTTAATTAGTGAAAATAATGATAAAAACACAACAAATACCAAATTAGTACAATAATTTTTACTCCAGTACAATTGTCTGACAGCTACAGATACTAGTTACCTTCTCAGATTACAATATTTCAGCAACATAAATGTTTGTCCAAAACTGATGATTCTGGATTTGAATGTTTGAATGTTTAAACTAACACGTTGAGTATTTGTTGATGTGTTGATAACATTCCTCTGCTTCTTTAGATAAATAGGCAACTTCATATACTTTGTAATCTTGTAAAAATATATGATGATCTACTAGATTACAGGGTTTCTCTACCATTTAAGACTTGGTGTTCAATCAGTTTTGGGGTGCTGATTTTCAATGTCTACTCAAGCAAGTTTTTGGTAGGCAAAAAAAAAACCCATAAACATTAAATGAACAGCAATAAAACGCAGCATACATAAATGTTAATCCCCAAAAACCTCATATACATTTTTCTTTTTTCTGCAGACATTTTTATGAGCACGTTTTATTTTTGGTACTTGCTACTAATACTCACATACTTTACTTAAGTGTCTTATGAGTGCAGGACTTAATCTGTACTTGTGTGGTAGTTTTTGTATGTTTGTGTCCAAGACACACCAAAAGGCAAGCCAAGATCTCAAGACACACCTGTCTTCATGTCATTTACTACAATAATGATTCCAGAATTAATTCAAAACGGTGTAAAATGACATTAAAACAGCTTCTCTTCAGCCCTTGTTATCCTCCTTTGCACAACCCCAGCCTCTGATGTGTCACACACTAACAATTCCTTCCATCCAACAACTGCTTTAAGGTGAAATAACTTGAGTTCCCAGGAAGATTTTTAAATTATTTTCGGGTGTAGAATTTCCCTATATATTGGGGAATGAATATATACAAAGCTCTGATGTAGTGAATTCTAAACGTATTCATTGCTTGTTGTTGTATAGTTATATATTACAACTAAAATGTGTGTTTGTGACACAATCCCACGGCACACCTGTATTTGAATCTCATTTGAGCGGTAGACACCTAACAATATTAATTATATTATCAACAGAATTAAATGAGTCTCCCACGGCCAACTTAATACGATACAAATCACAGATACCTACTAAAGATGTCGAAGAAACGCTTTAGCCTTCCCCTAGTTAGCAAACTCCAGCACGGACGTTTCTAATCAAGCTAATTACCGTGACTCCTGGTGACAATCAAGCTAGAGACATCACTGTTAGCTAATTAATAACGCTACAACAAATTACACACTGCTAACAACGTCTCACAGACATCTGCTGCGATAACTGGGAGCTCATTTTTACATACGAGAGGGGAAAACAACAAACTTTAACCGACAAACACCGAATTCAACGGCGTTCATTAACTCACCGAGGAGACGGCAGCCAACTGAAAGTGTCGGGGTTCACCAGGCCAGTCTGCAGGGGCCTGTAGTGGGCGCGCGGGCCACACAGTAGTCCCAGAGGCAAGCTAGGCTATGCTAACATGCTAGCATATAGCACGATTAGCTCAAAGAAAAGTAGTTTAAAATCTTAATATGTGCTGATTAAAGAGCCTGTATGAGTGACAAGTAGATGGATTAAACAGATAAATCAGCGAGTAGAATCAACAACTGTGCAACACAAAACATCCTGTGATTAAAAAATATGTGTTTTTCCAAACAGGCAAGAAATTATGGAAGCCCATTACTGCCAGTTAAAAAGAACTTACAGAGATTACAGCTCAGCCTTTATTTAAATTTTTAAAAAAAAAGAAAGAAAAGGAAAAAAATGGTAACTGTGAAAAAAAGACTTGCATCTCCTAATTTTGACTTTTTTTCCCATAATTATGACTTAGATAAACATTTAAAAATAATGGCAAATCAAAATAAGGGGATAAAAGGTGATCTCTTTTGATCTCGTAAATATGACCTTTGTCTGTCTTTTATTTTTTAATTTGTTTTAAATGAGCCCTTTTTATATTTTAAAACGTGTGTATTGTCAAATATTTGTGTCTTTTTGGGGAGGAGGGTTTTTTCTTAATTTACTCCTAGATCGATTCTTGATCTCATAAATATGACATTTGTCTCACAAAACTTTTAAAATGTTGACTTTTATCCAATGATTATGACTTGATTATGACATAATGTAGACTTTCTATATCATCATTTACCAACTTAACTTGCCACGAAACTTTTATTCATTTATTTCACATGAAGGCTAAGTTTTCATATATTTTTTTTAGTTGGAGGAATTAAGCTTTTACACATAACACAATGTAAGATATATATTATGAAGTCTTTGTTCCTCTTTTTTCTGCGCTCAATGTTGCTACTTTACCACAATCTGCAACAATAGCCTATTAAAATCCAGATCTCCCCAAATATTCCTCTATCAAAAGATTCACGGTATAAGATAATCATCTTATTTTAAAATATCCAACAATGTCACACATAATCTGAATCACCTCATTTAGTTCTTACTGAACTCTGAGCATTCAGAGCTGAGGTGACAAAAAGTTTTCATCTAATGGAAGTTGTTAACTTGCACATCATTTCGTGCACATTTATCCAAACTTCCCCACTAGAATTTAAAAAAAAAAAAAAAAGTTAATAATGTTGGGCTGCACAGCAGTTTGCAGTTTGTTCTGACTGTACAACGCATGAAAGGGAGGATCAAACCTCTAAAAAGAGCATCTCGTTAGGCTTCCTTTACCTTGTTAAGACGCTGACCTGCTGGCAAACTCTTTAAAACCCTGAATATGAATTAAAGTTTACTTTCATTCTGACATTGTTTCCATAAAACAAATGTTAACAGCTGTGGCTGAGAGCCAGACTCTCTTCTTAATCCTTAAAAATCACACCGTAGTGGGGAACCAGTCCAAACACAGCAGCCTTGAACTCTCCCGTCACAGCAATTATCCATCTTGTAATGTTTGAAATATCACAGCCCAAAGTGTTTGATTCGACACAGCCCCCGTTTAAACTCAAACATTTTAAAAGGACAGGAGTTCACCCTCATTGTCATCTACAGCAAAACCACAGCTGCATTAATGCTGCCAGTGATCCATGCAGCCATGAAACCCTCCTGCCTTGGGCTCTTGTGTGTTTTCAGGTTGTCCCAGAGACAAACAGCGATATAATGGTGCAGCGATGAGGCATTTATGTATTCTGCACTCCACTCTAAGACCTGCAGAATTGATGGGAGGGCTGGCTGATTGCAGTGCAGATGATAAATGATTCTACACATGCAGATAAAATATCACCAGCCATTTGCAATGTCCAAAATATCCACCGCCACACACGTGCTGCTGTGGAGATATTAAGGCCATTGCAGAACATTTCAAGGCTCACTGGGACTCCTGGCAACACACTGGCAAACTAAACTATTAACCTTGATTACTTTTTTCCTACATTAGCAGCCATTTAAAGCTCCCATCAGGGACAGTGTCTTGCTGTGAAAAATATTCATAAGTACCTCCATTTCGTTAACATACAGTGCTTAACACAGAACGATAATTTACCTGGACATGACGCTGACTTGAAGAAAATGATTAGTAGTCATGCAGTGTTAGGGATAGCTTAATGAAGAAACTGTGGGATTATGTTATTGTCTCAAGACGTTAACAAGCAGCCAAATATACACATATATATAAACATGTAGTGCATTTTGCATCGATGATGATGATAAAATGGCAAGCATCTTTACAAAAAAGCATGGGACATTAGGTAAACACTGTCTATGTGGTGGAGACAGGACTCTGTAAAGATGCTGCAGGATGTTGTGGTGGAGACAGGACTCTGTTAAGATGCTGCAGGATGTTGTGGTGAAGATGGTCTCTGTAAAGATATTCTGGATTAAAGCCAGGCTGAGCACTCTACTAATAAATGTGCTCCTCTGGTCTTTGTCATGAAAAAACAGTGACACAGACACATTTTTAAGGAGAAGGAGAGTTTACATGTTTATATTCTGCTGAGATGCCATGAAAAGGAAGTATTGTCTCATTATTTCTGTTATTACTGCACATTTGTTAATAATTATGTCCGCAGCTTCTCAGCTGGTCCTTAACAATGTGGACACTATCGTGACTAATTGGATACTAAAGGATGCTCAGTTTAGTGGACATCCGTAATATATTCTCTGTGTAACTGTTCATTCATTCTCTTCCAAGGGAAGCTGACTTTTGTTGTAATTTGAAGGTCTTTCTGGGTTAAAATCTCTGCGTAGCTCCATCTCAGCATGGTGCACTTATTAACTGAAGCTTCTCACTGATACCACTGAGTGATGAGCACTTTTCACCAAAGCCCAGTTTCATACAGAAACAAGACTCCTAATTGGACAAGGAGAGATTAATGCCACAAGCGCTTAATAAGTGTGAGAACTGACTCTCAGCTGAATAAACCCATTTCTGAGACCCTTAAGTAAATCTCTGAAGAACTCTTTCACTACGCTCAGCGACCAGACCAATATTCATTCATTTCACACAATAATTAATGACTAATTCTGCGATCTGTGTGCTTTGTAACGTGACAAATTCATTCCCTCTCGCTCCTCTTTGAAATGTATGAATTCACAGAAGGTGGGCGCTCAAAGACGAGCCATGCAAGACAATTCATTTCCCAATTTTACAACATAAATAGTGGACAAGATTATATCTAGCGTCAGGGAATAAGTTTATGAATATGATTTCACTCTTGATTCCCTCAACATATTGAAAATATTGAAATTAGATAAAGTCACAGGTACATCAGATGTGCATCCGTAGGCAGGAAGTTGGCTACAAGCCTCAGGCTTTTACTCTAACAGGTTTGGAAAAGATGGCATCTAACGTCCCATTAAATTAACAATTCATTTTCACAGCTGCTGCCCTGAAGCCAGTTGAATTATTGTTATCTTTCTCATTAGCTAAGATGAACTACTAATAAACAATGTTGGTGTGAGATGAAAAAACGCAGCAGACCCCAAAACAAACCCACGAACTCTTGTGTAGAGCCAATCAACAGAAGAGCATAAAA
Source organism: Acanthopagrus latus (assembly GCF_904848185.1). NCBI lineage: Eukaryota > Metazoa > Chordata > Actinopteri > Spariformes > Sparidae > Acanthopagrus > Acanthopagrus latus. The sequence continues at coordinate 23,498,606 of NC_051061.1, forward strand.
CACCTTTTCCATCGAAGAAAAAGGAACAAAAAAGGTTGTTCTTTGCTCTTTCAGTGAAATAAACTCTCCAGTTTCAAATAAACTCTCTTGCTCCCTGGTAGTCACACTGCAACCACACTCGTACCTGTCAGTCGTTGGCTACAAACACATAGCTTGAGCTTGGCAAGACGGATTTGCTCAATCAGATGATCAGCTGATCTCACAAATCAAGCTGCCTCGCCAGGGAGCTCTGACTCACCATCCAGACATATTAAATTATTTCAGCAATTCAAAGAAATCTGTTGTTTTGCTCATTTGGATGTTTTCTCACAGTTGGAACAACAACAAAATCATATTTGTCATCGATCTGTGCCAGACCCAGAAAAAATGGCGCAGATGAGATCAACAGAGCAGGTTGTTGTAAGTCAATTTGCAGAAATTATAACTCTTAAATCGGCATATTTCTTCGATCAACATGAGGAGTGCTAAGTAGACTGCTTGTAGCATCTGCTGCCACAGCTTTGTGTGTTGTTTTATCAGCTGATTCTCAAACCCAGCAGCCTTGTCAAGATTGTGGTGTGATCTCAGGGTCTTATGTACAGCTCTGGGAAATCTAAAAGACACATCTCGTTAGCCCTCACTTACAGGTCAATTTAAGACACAAACAGCTGCCATCTCATAGGTTGTGCACTGGAAGGTCAAAGATTAAACTAGCTGAGGCTTAATGTGCAATCAGTGGGAAACACCCAGTTCAGTCGACAGAGTAAAATGAAGGCTGTTAAAGTTTCTGCCAACAATTGATATGTTGAAATTTGGTCACATGTCATTATACTGTGTGTGTTATATCACATTACATTACATGGATATAAGAAGACTTGTTTGTTGGGAGGTGGATGTCAGTGGTAGCATCACAGCTAAGCCAAAGACCACTGTTCAAGACTGTGTTTCAACATTTACATTTTACTTGGCAATTTAAAAGAGACCTCGAGACATTTTTCCTGATGTGTTTGTGGCTGAACAAAAACAGAGCCAAAGAATGATCTCTTCCAAGTGTTTACTGTGCCTAAACCTAACCACAACATAAGCACAGCTTTATCTCACCTATTAATGAAAATTTTACTTCCAATACTTTAAAGTTTTGAATTTCAACACATACATTGTTAACATTTATTCTGGCATTTCACTGGGAAATACTTCGGGAGGGTTAGAGTCTTTGGCCTGTATTCATTCAAGCAGCGAAGTGATGCTGCTACCTATCATGTCTAGAGTTAATAAAATAAGAGAGAAATATCACAGCGCAAAAAATAAATAAATAAATGCAAGAGTCAAAAAGAGGAAGAAGAAAGAGAGGATTTATGTTTTGTAGTTTGGCAGCCCCAGAGAGAGCCGACACACATCCGAGGGAGGTGCTTCAATAGTTCAATATGTCCTCTAAATGCCAGATTAGCTTCTGGTGAAAAATTCAGTGTGTTTCTCAGGATGTTGGTGTGTTCGAGCGGTCAATCTGAAGAAAAGACTCCTGACTCTCTGAGTCGACTTCCTCTATCTTACCCTTCAGTTTTCCTCCCAGACCTCGCTGCTTAACCCGCAGACAATGTGTTAGTGATGTGTTTAATCAAACCACCTGGATAGGTAAGTGTTGGCAGAGAGCCAGACTTCACTCTCTCTCTCACACACACACACACACACACACACACACACACACACACACACACACACACACTCTGACCCGTCGAGGCCCTTCTCATTAGCTCAGTCGTGATGTGTGGACCCAGGCCGGCCAGCTGAGCAGCTTTCTGCAGAGACCTGGCCTGCTGTTTGTTTGATGAATCCTTGAACTCCCCTTCCACTGCAGGAATGACAGCTCTGCGCAGGGAAACGAGGAGCTGCGGGGGGTGGACAAAATAACAGAAACGGCACATGAAAAAGATTTTCTTACTTTAATCCAACCAAACTGTAGACATGGAGGCAGCAGCACAGAGATTTGAATCTGTCAGCTTTAGAGGACTTCTGATAATCAGCAGCTTTATTATGTTGAGTTCTCAAAGGGGAATGATGCAACTGACATCCAAAGAGAAACAGGTGGTGCTGCACTGCAGGTGTATCAGTCAAACAGACTCAAACGGGCACAGCACTAACTGATCATCCTACGTGTTAATGCCTCCTCAAAATAATATGAAAAAAAAAGGTTAGTCTGAAGCAGGTAGATTCAAGTGTTGGATGTCTTCACTTCATTGAGAAACGTTTCCACATGTGTGTTGTCTGGCTTCTTGGGGCTCAGACCTCCAGTTGGTCTAACTAACTAACCCAGAGACACTGCAGCTGCAACAGCCAAAGAGGTTAGTGTGTTTACCAGGACAACTACAGCCCACAAACTGTTTAAAGCTCTGGCAGTTTCTTTTATAAACTGACCACAACAAAAACAGGGTCATGGTGATTTTCTGGAGTCTGCTGCAGCTCTTACTTGATCTTTATTTAAAAAGACATGTAATATACTCAGGTGGGTTAGCAAGCAGTGCTTTTAAAGAAATAGAGTGCAATGCGGTTCTGTGTTGTGAAGTCATCCCTGGTTACAAACCTGATGGCTGAATGATAGACTGGAAATAAAGAGTTAAATGTGTGTCAGTGATGTCGATGTCGTTCTGATGGATGAAATGGATCCATTTCATTTTCACTATATGAAGCTCAGCGGAGCAGCGATGGGTTTACATGAGGTGAGAGGCTGCAGTAGTTCTGTAGGTCTGATGGAAATATAAAACAAAGCAGTAAACCAGATCCAGATTGATGGAAGATGTAAAATGTTTTTATGTAATAATTCAAACGGCCTCTTGGATTATATCAGTCAGCTTTCATCATTCGTAAATGGGCTCATGTTCCGACTGAGTTAATGAAATAAAGCAGGTTTAATTCATAGATCCGTAAGCTGGGGACACAGGCTGGGCACCGGCCCCTGGTGGGTCCAGTCTGCTGGCCTCCAGCCAGGCCTCCTGGCCCTCAGGGCCTCAGAATTACATTGTATTCGTGGGCAGATGCCTTGGCATCTGCACCCAGGGTTAGTAAGCAACCATCAGCATGTGCTGGCGCTGAGCAAAGTGCTCTGGGCCGGCCAGAGTGCATGGCCAGCAGCCCTCTGTGGAGCAGATTGTTGGCCATGATGGAGCCTGATTTCCATCATCCATTATCCAAGGCCTGCAGATAAGTCAGGGTCCCACAGGGGCCTTCCTCTGAACTGCACTCTCAGGGAAAGGTGGAGGGCCACATGTGAGGGTGTACGGTGCCAGGACAGCAGGGGAATGATGATACAAACGCAGAGAGCGCTGGTTACTCAGGCTTAGATTACGTAATGAATTTGGAGGTTGGGAGTTTTGATTGACAGCTGGTCAGAACTGTTGTAGATTAACAGAGAATACACAAATGTGTGAAACTAATAAAAAAAAAACCACACAGTATCACAACGAAAACATTTTGTCACTAATTCACACACTTATTCTTAACATAATACCAAAATTACATCTCATGACAATTTCAAAGTTGTTCACTGAAAAGGTTTTTTTAATATTCAACAGTTTACAGTTCGGGTAAGAGAACATCATGGTTATGGCAAATAAACTACAGAATAAGCGAGGTTACAGCAGGGAACTGCAGACGGAGGTCAGACCAAACACACTGTACTGATAGCTCCATTAAATTTAATGCAACAGAGCCTCAGTGCCGCAGCTTTTTATTGGCAGCTATCAGCACACTGGGCTCATCCTCTGTTTGACTTCTGTCTCAGTTTGTTTTTGATCCACCTGCAAACATTTTTTAGCTGCAAACGCTGTGAACTGTGAAAAATGAGTCGCAAAATGCTCAGTTTTTGTATCTTGGGGCTTCTTTATCAAGACAAAACAAGTTCTGGAGGAGAGAGTCTGGTGCAGATCCAGAACATCTGGAGGAATAAACATCTGCAGTCACATCAGATTCTGCTTTTAATCAACCTGGCTGCTGCAGTGATCCGTGGAGGTGACCTCTGTTGTCGGGTGTTTCTGTTCTGTGACATCGACTGCTGATTGGAGCTGATTGGAAATGTATTTCACTTCATGAACGCTGTAGAGATGAGAGGGGAAATAAAGAGAGAGTTTAGTGATTGACCTGAATCAAAACACACTGACACTGAATGATCCTGCGTTTCCAACTGATACTGGTCTCAACCTTTATCTGGAGATGATTAGCATCTGCCAAGTATTTCTGAATTGTTTTCAAGGTTTAATGATTTGTTTTTAAAGCACTTCTGAATTTCCATATCAGGTCTGTGGCCTCCATCAAAACATTAAAATGACATAAAATCCCCTTTTTTATTAACTGTAGCTTTTAAACATGTCCTTGTTTATTATGTGTTATTTTAAATGTGTTTGTTGTGCAGCACTTTGCCAAATTACAAGACAAAAGATATTTTAAAAAAATAAATTTTTCCTTCTCTTGCTGACCTTTATTGCCCTGGTATTTGACATGAACACCCTTGAAAATTGGATAACTCTCAGGACCATATGGGCTTACCTCTACAGTCTCCTGCTGGTTAACAATCAGCCTTAAATCATCCACTTTCTCCAGCACGTTCTGCCATCTGGCCTGGGCATTCAAACCAATGACCTGCTGCTCACGAGCACATCTCCACAGTGCGACAGGGGTGATGACACGTTCTGCCATCAGCTCGATCGTGCAAACGAAATGACCGAAACTCCTTCAGACTCTTGTTGATGTGACAGCTGAACGGAGAGCGGCGGTGGGAGGTGATTTAAAGTGCCTGTTTTCAAATGTTTAAATTTCAAGTCCGCTAACGATCCTCCCTCTTGTTTGTCGCTGGGGAGTTGACTTACAGTAGCGACCTTGTGACATTGATGAGTATTTATTCTCCATTAAAGTGGCACGCCATTAATTAAGCCACAGTTTGATCAATTAACCCAAAAGGCACACGACTCCAGGGCCATTTGGAAGCACAATTGATTTTATGACCTCCTCCCTCCTTCGTATTCATGTCACTAATGTCATGGCACTTATCTGCTCAGCAGCACACAAGTCTGCATTCAAAATAAAACCACATTCATGTCAGCGGCGTCCTACAAAAGCCGTGTTTATTTCCCCGTCATTACACCTCACTCACACACTCAGAGCGTGCGAGATAGTAAGAAGAGTGCTGGTGTTTACGGTGAAGGCAAATAACTTTATCGAACTTATGAAACTTTCTTTCTTTTCATTATGGAAATAAATGCAATTCTGATCACGGGCATCACACACACACGCACACACACTATGCTTGGTATCATCCCACTGTCCTCCCGAGCCTCCCGTTCGCCCACAAAGACACTCCTTAACTGAATTCTCGGGACATCCACACTTTGAATAAATTGCCTCACACTCCATAAATTTTCCCAGATGCTCAGAGTCACTTTGAGGATCGGGTGGGGGGGTGGAGGTGCAGCGGTGTGGTGTGGGGCTGAAAGTGTGGATGAGAATAAAAAGAAGATCAACAGATAGAAAGTGCAACTGGAAAAAGACACAATATCTACTGAAGACAGTCGTAAAGTTCACCCTCCACCTGCTTCACTGAGGAAGCAGCAGGTAAGTGAGCTCTGCGGCTTATCCTGAAATATTGTCGTCAAAACACTAAATTAAAATAATTAATAAACAGGAGAGGAGATCTTGTTTAGTCACTCCTTGTGTAGTTTAACTGGGATTATCATAAATTGCTCTGGGAACCCAGAACATTTAAAGGAAACGTAGTTGGATTTAAGCCACCAGGTGAAAAACAAATTCATTCATAATTGACAATTCTGCAAACAAGCAAACATTAAAAAATAAATAAATAAATAAATAATCCTGTTCAGGATGGATGTTCGTGAGTGTTTAAATTGAAGAAGCTTGTAGTTTGTTCATAGCTACCTTTGAATAATAGATGAATCCATTACAGGCTCAACTAAAAGCCCAGCAATCACGGAATCATGCCCCTCAACTAAATCATCAAGGCCGACTGAATAATAGCTCAGTGGGCAGTGAAAATGACTTTTTTGTTCTGGTAAATCTCACACTGTGACAGGTTCGTAATGCCGTCGGCCCAGAACTTTGACATAACTGCAATAAGCTGTGTGTGAACATAAAGTTTGACTGTAGAAAAAAAAACCTGGTGCCCAGAAAAGTCGTTCATAAAACCTGATAGAGTTTTTAAAAAAATGCCCAATCATTTAGTTAAAAACTGCTGATTTCAACATTCCTGGAAAGTTTGTTTTAACTTGATATACACAAGTGGACAGAATCACATCTGTGCTGTACGGAAAGAGGCGTTTCACCACTCGATATTTCCAACAAGACATTGGGACATTTCCAGCCGTGTTAGTGGGCAGCAAAACATTTTTATTTTGATGAGACGTCAAGACAATTTGCAGCTCCAAACCCGGTGTTTTTAAATGAGACGTCGGGACATTTCCAGGGTCGTGTCAGTGGTAACAAAACTACTGAGAGACGTTAGACTAAACCACAAGTTAAAGCTAAATCACTGGTGTCTTTTAACAAAACGTCAGGATATTTTCCAGCCACGTTTGTGTGCAACAGAACCGGGTAAGCAAACATACAGTTGTAACGTAAATAAACTTTAAGTCTCAACATCTGGGGTTTTGCGGAAACATGCACTGCCAACAGATTCATCCATGTTGGATTTAAGGACAGCTCAAGATTCAGTACAAACTACGTGAGTCCTTCATAATCAGACTGTCACGTAGAGGAACAGGTAATATTTCTATGTTAGACCCACCGACTGAAGCCAGACTTAAAGGACAGTCAGGTACCAGATTTACAGTATCACTGACATGATGTGCGTACACTTGTCACTGCTACGGTTTGACCTGTGTCCGAGCTTGGTGATCAATAAAACCAATATTGGCTTTTTGTTCAAATCTGGACATCAGCTAATCAGTGTTATCCAGCTCTGATGCCATCTGGTATCGACCTTCAAAATCCCATATCAGTCACAGGCCTCGTCTCATCGTGTGCTTAATCCTCCAGTGTTGCACGTCTTTGGCGATGGCTGGTGCAAGGGCAATGGGAGTGCTTTAATTGGGTCCTCCCTTCCTCCCCCACTTCATTTCCCATGTCTGCGAGAGAGACATGAAAGGAGGACAGGCCGGATCATTGTGGAGAGCTATTTCCTTTGTGGTTAATGAGACAGAGCCAGCTCCAAGGTTAAGTAAAGAAAATTCTGTTTCCCATTCACTCATCCGCCTTTTTTTTTTTTTTTTTTTAAAGAGTTATTTGGAGGAAAATTGTCAAGACTGTGTTTGTATGCGTGCTGGGAGTCCTGCCAGTAATCAAGGTAAAATCAATAAAAGCTTAATGTTCCCCGAAGAAAGTCCAATGTCAACATGTTTGTCCATTTAACCCCCTCCTTTTATAAATGAATGGCTCTCCAGAATGAATCTATCAATCAATGAACTGATATAAAACACTTCCTCTATCCTTAAAATGACGATGAGGGGCAGATTTGACAGAAAAGGTTGTGTTGCACAAGCACTGCAGGTTGATGGATCTCAGCTCCCCCCAACAGCCATTTACCTTGAGATGATGTGATATCGTTAACCTCCGCAAGCATCCTGACTGGAAACATAATGACCCGCAGGGCGTCACGTATGGCCCAGGACTAGAAGGGTCTGCAGGGGGGATTAAAACCAACCAAATCTTCATTAACAGTAAGGTGTCTGCACAGAAACTAAAGGATACAAGTCAGAACCTGTTTACCCTGTTGCTGTCTTGCAAACAATACAGAGGTTTCCGCTGCCTTAACACCAGAGTACACAGCAGCTTTACTCCTGAGACTGTGAGTGTCCTGAAACCTTGAAACTTGAAACATCAGTCTCGATGAATCCTCCTTGTGTTGGTCATGACAAGTTTACAGTCACTCCAAATGCCCGTGATGATTTGGAGATGTTGATCTACAACAGCTGATTTATATCCATTTTCTAGCACTTTATTTATCCAGCAAAGGTTTTGCTCAGCAGCTTTACTCCTCAGGCTGTCATGAAATCAGTACAGAGACCCTCTCGGTGCATTTCTTGTTAGTCCTAATGGAAGATTGCTCATTGAGTTGGTCATGACAAACTTATAGTCAATCCAAATGCCCAAGATGGCCCAGCACTCAACCAAAGTGCCAGATTTCTAGTTGGTTCCCGCACTGCCCTTTCTAGTCACTACAAATGCCACGTTGGCTATCTCAAGGGCCCTGGTTTGTCCACATGCCTGTTGCAGTCTGCGTTAATGCTCTTCTATTTGGTCTTTGCTTGTGCCCTTCCTAATGGTACAAATACCCTGCTTTTTCAAGAAAGCCAAAATGACACTTTGGTCAGCCCGAGTGCCTCAATCCAAATGACCTGTGTTCAATCAGTCCAGGCATCGTTGACGTTGTGTTTGATTGGCATTCAGCTCAAACACACTTCTAGTCAATAAAGATGCCCTCGTTTAGTTATGCCAAGTATCTAATGCCTGGTCTGAGTTTGTCTTAATGGACCTTTAATTAAAGTCCCTTTCTAGTAAGTACAAAGATCCTCAGCCAAAGTGCCAATCTGGTAAATCCAAGTGTCCAACCTTAAGTCAATCCAGACGCCCCTCCGGTCAGCCTATCTGGTTGGCAGCTGTGTCAGATGCCTCGGCGGATGGCCAAAGCACCCTGTTAGTCATCGTGAGAGCCCGTGTGGTAGCTTCCCTCCTCTCTGATCATAGACTCCGTACAAACTGCTGTCAAACTGACAGGTGTGATCGTGTGTAACTGTGTACACAGTTCGAGACGGCGTGTTTACAGAAAACGAGTGTTCGTGCTCAGCAAACCTTCGCTGGAAAAATAAAGTGTTAGAAAAATGGATATAAATCAGCTGTTGTATGTCAACATCTCCAAGTCGTCTTCAAGGCCAGGAAATGTAGTTACTGTACCAGCGTAATAAAGCATATCCTCAGCTCCCTCTCCCTCCAGACATCGCCATCCATCAGTTTGGTTTGATCCATGAATTGTTTTCTGCTCCGTAGTTAATGAGCCTGCAGTCTGGCAACAAGGAATCGACTCATCCTCATACTCTCCTATGGATTTCCCCATCGCAGACATTACAGATGGTTGACTCCTGATCATTTTTGTCATTGATTTTCCTCACAAGGCCAAATGTGGCACAGCAACAAGGCAGGAGAAATGACCACATAAATCTGCTGTGATACATGCAGGAGTTTCTACTCTGCAAAGTGCTCTCAGTCTGCAGCACGGGCCAAAATGAGCGATCAGCGAGGGCCATCCTGAGGGTTTTGGGTGGAGTTGGAATGAAAATTGAAGTTTTTGATCATTTGTGTCTTGTATAGACTGATTTAAAGACTTAAAACACAGAACAACATCCCAGGAAAGACAAATATAAGCAATAGCTTCACTTCAGGATGTCATGACTCTTGTTTCTGTTTGTTCTTGTATCTGGTTTTTGGTTTTGATTCATGTCCTTTTTTTTATGTCTTGTTGTGCTCTGTGTTTTGGTTTTTCCTTGTCTCGTGTCTCATGTTCTGATTTTTCCATGCCCTCATGTGTCCTTTAAGTTCTCCTGTGTTCTCCCCTCTGACTCCCTCTGTCTGTTGTCTTGTTCCCTCCTGGTCTGTTCCTCTGTGCTCCTCCCCCTCGTTATCTCACCTGGTTTCCTTCCTCCTCTCTCCTCACCTGTTTCTTGTCATGTCATTAGTATCTGTGTATTTAGTCTCTGTGTTCCACTCACTCCTTGCCCAGTCACTGGATTCTGTCTTGTATATTCTGTCTTGTGCTTTCTGTTTGCTGTCTCCTGTCATGCTCCATGCTCCATGCTCCATGCTCCATGCTCCATGCTCCATGCTCCATGCTCCATGCTCCATGCCCATGCTCATGCTCCATCCCAGTTTGGTATGTTTTGGATTTTGATTTCTGGTTCCTGTTGTTTGATTTGAACTTTGATTTCTGATTTGTTACTTTGTATTGCTGGTTTTGCTTTGCTACTTTGCCTTTTTCTTTTGCACTTTGTTGTCTTGCCTTTTTGGTTGTTACTTTGTTTCTTGTTCCCGTTTTGTCTGCCTTGGTGTTTTTGCATTCAGCTTTTGCTTTATTAAAGCTCGCCTTTTGTTCATCCCCATCTCTGCCTCACGTGTCTACTGCGTTTGGGTCCACCTTTTCCCTTCCATAGTTTTCCCTTTTTTCCCCAACCTGACACAGGAACACTTATATTACACAGCTCCATTTCTACTGTACAGCTGCTCTGCAATCAATTAAACTTTAGTTTAAATGTTTAATTGTTCCCTTTGTTGGTTGTGTGCTGTCTGATCTTTGGGGCTCGATGTCCTGTTCCTGCATTTTAGACAAAACCAGAATAAAGTGCCAAAAACGGATGATAGTAACACAAATGAGACAGTTTTATTCTTTGGCTGCCATCTGGTCTTTATGTAAATGGTTGCAACTGGAGTTGTGTATGTTGTGTTTTGATGTGGAATCCCAAACCAGGATATCTTTGATGGTGATATCTGTTTATTCTGATAAAAGACGGTGAATAACAAAATCCTCTCAGGCATTTATGGAAACAAACACAAGTTGTTCTGCCACAGAGTGTGATAGCAAAAGGGTTGCATAGAGTACGACCCTCCTAATGTTCAGATTCACGGGTCATCCAGCTCATTTTGCAAGACAATACAACTGTGGTTTGGCAATTTTCACAAGTACCTAGTTTAAATAAAAGCTTGTGCTGTACATTTTTGGAAAGATTTGGGGGATTTGGTTTGAGTCAGGTACAATCAAATAAACAAAAAGTCTAGGAAAGTCCAGTAGATCCATTTCAGTCAAATATTCAGTCCCAAGAATAAATAGCATCTTTAATCTCACTCCATAACGACATTTTTTAGTAAAACGAGTAATATTGACCTATTGATTGGCACCTAATTTGATCAGATAAGAGCTTCTATGCCCACCCTGCAGCCTGCAACAGCCAACATGTGATCCCTCTCGTCTCTCTCTTTACATACATTTATCAGAACACAAAATCTTCAATTACAGTATCATTAATTATGATCACACACTCAAGCTCCTACACATGAACTTGCTGGCATGCTGCACAATTAGTCATGGCTCAAAATTATAAGTATATATAACGTGATTTAATACAACATCAGGAGAAATTCACTGCACTTCCTTGCAGATCTCTCCCTCGCACAAGCCCATCCACTCCTCCAAGGACGAACATTAATCTCCTCCTCTCACACATGGAAGGGAGTACAAGGCGAGAGGCGCATTTATTATTCTGTTTAGCACATTTCAGTTCAAATAAAGTGCTTTCCATAAAAATGTGCACAACAAAAAAGCAGCATGTTCACAGAAAAATAGAATACATATAAAAAAAAAAAAGGTAAAAGGGAGAAACACCCACGCAGCAACATAAAGATGAAGACAGCAATAGCTCGTGAGGGTGGTAGTGGTGTGAGGAGCTGCGAGCTTAAAGCCACTCGTCTCTGAAGTGGAAATTTCCCTGGAGGAAATCAGCGAGAAAGTAGAAACCATTTATGTGTTCAGTCCTCCCCGTTGCAAAGAAATTATCCTGTACAAACCCCCACATTCCTGGGAGCAGAGCCACCTTGACCTTCACCACGCTCTACCTGTTGTAAAGCCTCTCAATTTGCAGCCCATTTTGTGCTGGATATAAAAAAGTGGAGCGCGCTGGAGCTTCAGAGAATAACACACACTGACATATCCATGAATTCCAATGAAAAACAAAACGGCCCGACCGACATCCAGGTTACTTTACTGCTGAACTTTAGAGGAAACAGGACTTTTCTGGGTTTAATGTTCAGAGGAAAGAATAAAGACTTCTCGGACCTGCATCACTTTCACTCAGCGTGCACAAAGTCATTATAACAGCACATTTCTTTTCCCACCACCAGTTCGCCAGACAGAAATATTTCCATCGACAGCTTATTCATCACATTTCTAATTATATTACAGAGATGCGATTGTGATCCGTCGTTCTCTCCATTCTCTGCCAAATTCAGTTTGAACTTTGGGAACAATAAATAAAGACAGTGATTTCCATATTTCAAGTTTAGAAGACACGATTAGTAAACAGGAAGTTTGCCAAGAATGTTTTTTTGTAATAAAAACACTCCACTAACTGAGGCAGCGTGGACGGTCTGTCATGAATTTCAAGTGTGTTGAAGTGAAACTCTCGCCAAAATGCAACCCAGGCTTTCTTGTGAATGTACCCGAGTCAAACCTTCATGTAAAAGCATAATTACGATGAAAGAGGGACTTTAAAGATTTACTGTGTTTTTGTTTTCGGGTCAAACTCATTTTCAATGGGAGTGCTAGGGGCACCTAGCATCAAAATCTGTATTTTTAAAACAGTAAGAAGTCTCGACACAACCTGAAACTTTGCTGGTAGCATCACCAGGGTCTCTACACATGAACACCAGCACTGACAACATTGTTTGTGTACACAGACTTTACTAAAAAGAAAGTTTTTGAACAACTCATGTTAGCAGTAGCTTGTTCCACTCGCCGCCGTCCTGCCAGTGGAGAAGAGTCGACCTCAGAATGAGACGTAACCTGGAGGACAATTAAGGTGGAACGCTCCTAAAGCTTAGTTCCATATGAATGCAGATAATTTGTTGTTTTGTCATTAGCGAAAAACAATATTGACCTTGAAGTTGAAAAAGGAGCCTCATATAAGAAACAATACTAAAATCAAAAGCTGGGAAAGTCACGTGAGATCTGGCGTGGATAGTTGTTGCTGGAAGACAGTAGCTCCACCTTAACTGTCCTCCAGGTTACGTCACTTCGGAGTTTCATGTTGTGTCGAGACTTCTTAGTGCTTTAAAAATAGCGATGTTGATGCTAAAGTGCTCGTAGCACTCGGGTGCATATTGGTGAGAGTTTCACAAAGCTCACCTGACTGTCTCTATTTTGAAATAATTGCATATTTAATCTCTCTAATGTGACCGTGGAGCCCTGCACGTGTTAAAATCAAGCTAGTGTGCTACATGCAGTGTTTTATGTTTTAGCTCAGGGCTGCTGAGCAAGCTTTTGTATTTGAAGCAGGGCTGCTGATAGACAAGATGATCTGCATCCATTCATGGTGCCCAACAAGCTACTATAAAGCATAATAATCCATGCACATTAAATACTACATATGTCATGTTGTTATGTGTTAAAAACAGATCAAACTGATGTACATATTTGAGAGTTTTCAAGGTTTTTGAAGCATTTTATGCAAAACTACGTCGACTGATTCACGACATTAGACCACCAGTTCATCACATGCTGAATATTCTTTTAACTGTTTGTTTAAAACTATAGATACCTCTGTGAAATACTTTTGTTTGTGGCTGTTGAAGTATTTAAATTGTATTTTTATAAGAGTTTTAAGTGTCTAAAGTAACTCAGGGGGCTGTGATGTGATGTGATGTGATGTGATGTGATGCGAGGAAACTTTTGACCTTGTCACCGGTGACTTTCAGAATGTTTCCACACAGTCTGCAAAAAAAAAAAATCTAAATTTAATATATATATGAAAAAAAAACGAGTTAGTGGAGAGGAGTCAGGAGAGGGCGAACAGATCTGTGTAGAAGAAGAGACCTGTGGGACTGAAGGTGCAGCAGAGGGCAAGGTGTCAGCACACACACACACACACACACACACACACACACACACACACACACACACACACACACACCAGATAGATCTATTAAAGCATCAGCCTCATGTGATGGAGATTAAACACCATTTCTGCTGTTTCCTCCTCCTTCTTTGTCTCTGATTTCCGGCTGTTGTTTTGCTCTTTTCAGTCTCCGTCATCTGGCGGTTTGAACTCTGATTGTTTTGCTCATTGAACTGTCTGTTTGCCTTTTCTGTCTGTCTGCTGAGAGGAACTCAGGGACCGCAGTGTCTCTCTCAATCAGATCATCACCGGAGCGCCGCGTTAACCAAACCCATTACTGAAGCCGCTCTCGTTGTGAAGGAGTGTGGTGGTGTGAACAGACGGATGGAGCAGGAGTGTTGCAGACGGTTATTTGACAGCCTCATTTCAGCACTGTTATATATAAATATTCCCTGACAGCACACTTTTTACTGATTAAACCAAGAACAACAAGAGCAGAACAGCCGATGTTACGAGTGTTTCGTTGTAGCCAGCACATTTCCAGATAACCGATGGCCAAGACTTCCTCTTTCATGTTCCAGATATTAATCACAGTCCGATTAGCAATGGATCCATTTTAAAGAAGTTAATAAAGAGCAAAGTAACTGTCAGATGAAGTCCAGTGGGCTCCAAGTGACACAGTTCAAGAATGTCACATCAAAATTAAGAGTCCAGGTGCAGACGTGAGACAAACAGGAAGTGGAATTAAGAAAGAAGTAACTTTAATAAACCTGCTGGAGGTGGAAACAGGAACAGAAAATCCAAACAAGATAACAAAACAACAGATATGGGGAAAGGCTCTTTCAACACTAAACAGCAAATAACCACATTAAAAACCACGGCAATGACACCAAGATGTTTGCTCTCTCACCTCTTTTTGTTGCCTTTTTGCTTTTTCCTGGCCTGGGCCATAAGATTTGTGTGAGCATGGCCGCCATTTTCCTTGAAACGTGGCTCAGTGTTCCTCTAGATTTTCATAAAAACTTTGAAATCATAAAAATGAGTCAGATTACTTCCAGTTACACGATGAGCAACCTGCAGCACGGCAGCATCAACATAACTCAAAACCTCCCACTTCACCTGACGTAGGAAGGAAATGGCCGCCTGGTGAATAATATCTATTTGTTTGTAGGCGGGACGTAACAGACGTGTCGTTAAAGTCATTCGTCTCGAAGTTTTAAACTTCACAGAGACAAATGAACGCTGGGATGAAATAAAAACACATTGATCAAAGAAAAAAACCAAAAAGTAAAACTTAAGAGCATTTTAAAACATTCGTTTCGTGAATTCATGTGCTAACGATTTTTCACAGTCTGTCTGTAAGTTGAATCTAAATGTGGAAGTCGGCCGTCTGTGAACGACTCCTGCAGGAAGTGCTGGGCGCTGCGGAGCGTCCAGGTGAGGACAGGTGGCTCTCTGTGTGCTGATAAATGCTGCGGCACATTAAATCTGCTCGTTTACTCCTAATGACTCCACTTCCTGTTCCTCTCCAGCTCCCTCTTTGACTCTTTGATGAAGCCGCCGGATTTCTTCTGTTCGACTCACAGACACTTTGTTTGCTATTCATCAGTGTCCAAGGTTCAGAAAACTTTTTCTGAATGGCCGCCAGCATCGCACCATCTGTCTCCACCTGTCCGAGCGCTGGAGGTGCCGAGGAAATTGATATCTACTGCTCCGGCTCCACCTGCAAGAAGAGGAGAGGGGGAAGAAGGTGCAGACTAATGACTGCAAATTATACCAAAGATGCTTTTCCACCAGGAATTAGGCATCACCGAGGCTAATCGGTCGTAAACATGTCAACTTGATCTTCATGTCATTATTTTCTGAGTAACACCCGACACGTGTGTGAAGAGACAAACTGACGATTGTAGAAACAGAAACCAATGTTGCCTGATATGTTGGAGAACAGCTGCTGTCAGCCACAGAAGTTTGTGCCCTGCTGAGCATCTGCCTTTGCAAATTGATTACCCAGGGGGAAGCCCCCGCCAAACACTAACCACAGCTGCTGCTTTGATTAAAAGTCAAACGCAAGTCCCCACAACGTAAAAGGTCCAAGTCTGAACCAGGACCAGCGATATCTACAGAGGACTGAGGATGACCACGCACGTTGTGGAAAATATCAGCCTTGTGTCAAATAAAACAGAAGCAGACGACACTGGGCTCGCGCTGCTCAAAGCGCCAATAAAAAATGTTTTAAATGTCTCTTTCCAGAAATTGTGACCCGGATACTGAAGATAATCCACAAACCTTCGTTAAGTCCCGATTTCCAAATGGATCAACCTGGTCGGGGGCTCGACAATCATAAAGGTTTTGATCAATGAGTACAAATGTACTTTTCAACAGGGCGATGGTACGAGCACGACTCCTGCAGGTACGACTTCATGCACAACAAGCAAACCTTTCTATTTTCAGTTTGCCCCGATCGCTCGAGGAGCTGATACGTCTGCTGCACTCGGCCAAAGAAGAAAGAAGTCAAACATCTCACAGCAGGAAATTGGTCTCCGGTTTATTCTGCCTTCACACAATCACATCTTCATGGACTGAGTGAGTTGAACCTCAGCGTGCCTTCCTCCTTCCAAAGGAAAGCTAATTAAATCAACCACTTTCAACGGAAGCAAAGATTGACCTTCGAGTCCTTTCTGACATTTCTGGAACCGAACATCGATCTCAGTTATCGCAGCGACTCTGCAGCTTCCTTCGCCCTCAGCAGGAGCACAACGTTTTCTCTGGTCGCGGCAACAATCACGTTTCCTCCGAATGTGTTTGTCAAAGTAGATTAAAGGCACGTTAACATAATTTTTTGGAGCCAATGTTGGCAGAAATCTGAGGAAACGACTCCTGACAGATTTTCCTAAACTGATTTCGACATCGTCAGAGTGAGTCACAGCTTTCAGCCTTTTCTACTCGGCCTTCTGAGACCAAAGACAACATAAATTCAGTCCGGTTGTATGTTTCTGTAGATGAAAAGAAAAAAAACTGCATTAATCAGTTGCAGCTTTTCAAGCGCTCGATGCTCTGAGTCTAATTATGCTGATGAATAAATATTGGCATGACCCTGAATTATATTATCAATGTGTTGCAGTGGAGATTTATCACCGTCCATGCAGGAACGAGAATAAAACTCTAAAGTTATTCATATCAGTTATGAAAAGCAGCTGAACTACGCTCGTTTTATGAGTGTACCAGTGTTGGAGTGGTTTAAGATGTCAGTCAAATCCAAAACAACGATGTAAACTCACAATAAACAGACGTGCATAGTTTTTCTCTGATGATGCTACACTGTGAACAACAAATCTGTGCTCAAATCAGCAGGAGCGCTAGTTAGCAGTTAGCTGTTAGCAGCCGGTGTCCGGGTGAGGGAGCTAACAGCTAATAGAGCTAATGGGGTAATGAGCTAATGGCTAACAGTTAGTGTTGATAAAAGCTAATGAAGCTAAAAGAGCTAACAGAGACATGAGGTAGCAGAATGAACAGCTACCAAAGCTGATCAAGCTAATTAAGCCTACCAGAGCTAATAGAGCTAAAATAGAAAATACTTAATGGAGCTAAAAGAGCTAATGAAGATAACAGCTAACAGGGTCAAGAAAGCTAGCAGATATAACAGCTACTGGAGCTAATAGAGCTAAAATTGATAATAACTAACACAGCCATTGGAGATAACAGCTCATGGTAATAACAGCTAACAGAGCTGATAGAGCTAACTGAGATAACAGCTACCAGTGCTAATAAAGCAGCTAAAGGTGCTGCTAGAGCTCACAGAGAAAATAGGTAAGAGGGATAACAGCTAACAAAGCTAACAGCTACGAGAACAAAGTGCTAAACAAGGCAATGGCTAACGAAGCTAACGGAGATTACAACTAAGAGATATAACAGCTAAATGAGCTAATAGAGCTAACAGAGATAAAAGCGAACAGTGTCAAGAGAGCTAATAGACATAACAGCTAGTAGAGCTAACAGAAATGACAGCTAACGTAGCTAATAGAGCTAACAGATGACAGCTAACAGAGCTAACAGAGATGACAGCTAACAGAGCTAATAGAGCTAACAGATGACAGCCAACAGAGCTAATAGAGCTAACAGATGACAGCTAACAGAGCTAATAGAGCTAACAGAGACGACAGCTAACAGAGCTAATAGAGCTAACAGATGACAGCTAACAGAGCTAATAGAGCTAACAGACACGACAGCTAACAGAGCTAATAGAGCTAACAGAGACGACAGCTAACAGAGCTAATAGAGCTAACAGAGATGACAGCTAACAGAGCTAATAGAGCTAACAGAGATGACAGCTAACAGAGCTAATAGAGGCAAAGAAACTTGTTTGCATGTTGAGATTCGTCGGCCGAGAGCTGAGTTGCGATACAGAGATGTATTTTTAACTCCCAGGCCGACCATCATCTGTCCACCAGGTGAACATGCAGTCATGGTGGCGCCGTGCTGGAAACTGTCCACAGAAGTTTGGTGCAGAAGTCACAGAGGTGGGTCATGTTTTGTGATTCAATACAGGAAGCTTGCAGAAAGACTTTGTATGTATTAAATAGCGTATATTCTCTGCACATAATGTCCAAGAATACTCAGACAGACAGAGGCAGCTCACCACAGGAATGACAAACACAAGAAGTACAGGTAGTTACAGTTCGTCATTTCTTTGGGTGAATATATGACGGCTGCACGCTAACAGATGAGCATATTCTGAAATAACCTCTCCTCGTGTTAGTGAAAGTAGCACACGTGAAGCTGGTTATTTGTGCAGCTCGTCATCGGTCACGTTGTGCAGTTATTATTTTTTATCATAAAGCGCAACGTCTCAGAAATGTCCCGTCTGTCATGAAGCTACAAACACGTCCGGCGTGACATGAATTATTACGCGATGTGAGATGAGGCAGGTCGGTTTTTGGCGGTCCTGCAGGAGTCCGGCTTCATTTCGCTCTCCAGAAAACATGGATGGACAGATAACGTGATATCGATCCAGTGTAATTCCTGGAGTCTAAAGATTTAGAGCAAAGATGCTGCAGCTGGAGGAGGATGGAGGAGGATGGAGGAGGAGGGAGGAGGATGGAGGAGGAGGGAGGAGGAGGGAGGAGGAGGGAGGAAGCAATGTGAGTGGAAAAAAATAAACTAATGGCCAATAAAACTGTGGCTCACTCGTCTCACAGAAGGAGCTTTTTCCTGCCGCTTTAAACAGGGAATGACCGTTTTATCAGCTGGAAATTAGTCTGTCTCTTTCAGCCCCAAAGAATCATATTAGTTTTATGCCTGTCATGCTGCACTTCCCAGAAGCCTCCTGTCACATTTGCCAGCGAGCTCGTTTTGGTCGCCGTCCTCAGATTTACACTCACTGCGGGAAAAGTCTCTCCTTGTTTATTTCATGACTTACCTACAGATGTTAACAGGCGCAGAGACGTTACTGGATGCTGACAGATTAATGTTTTTTCCCCGTCAAACTGCTAAAAAAAAAAAGAAAGAATATAAGACAGGCGTCAAACCTTTCACTGTCTATGTAAAAGTAGACAGTGATGAAGGACGACAGTGAAATAAACCATAAAAGTTACCAGAAGCAGAAAATGGGGCTTAAATCTTCCTTCAGACTGGAGTTTGAAAACAAGGAGGCCTGTGTCAGCAGTTTTCAACATGAGATCACTTCCCCTCGCCTGTTTTATTAAAACTAAAACAAACGGCATCTTGTGGCTCGTTCCTGAGGATTCAAAAGCTCTGTTGAAAAATCATAAGTGAGATGTGATGCTGCAACCGTTCGCTAATATCTTCCTGTAAGTGCTGCTCATGAAAGATTTCTGTGAAATGGGCTACAAATATTTGGAGGGAAATTCTTGCCCAAATCTAAATCTTAATATAAACGTGTTGTTTCTTTACACACTGATCCTTTTTTGTTGCTAATTTCAGTTAATTTTTTAATCTTTATGTGAATAAATACAATTGTGTCATCAGCAAACAATGACACCGACGGTTTGAAACAAATAAATCCCTGGTAGAAGTTGAAAACAGTAATGGTCCAAGGACGCGACCCTGAGGTTCACCACAAGTGACACATTGACTGTTTCCTGTCTTTAAGATAATTAATGAAAAACAAATAAATGCAGATTTATTTTTAGATCCAATGTGAGAAAGTTTATATAAATATATTTTACGTTAATATTTAGCGAACTGTAATAAGATTCCATTGTTTCCTTTCTTTCCCAAGCTTTATAGATTTCATTAATTGTTCTTTTAGTGGTTCTTTTTAAACCCATATTGATGAGTAAACAGAATATTTTGCTCTTCCAGATGATTCTTTTACTAGTATTTCCAACACTTTCTCCACTCCAGGTAGAATTTATGGGTCTGTAAAGAATAACCTTGAACATGTTGGTCCGGAGTCGACAACACGTCTGAGAAACACATCACACATGACTGCACAGTCTCGTGCCGTATGTCTTTGTCCTCCTGGTAACCTTGACACTAAACCCTCAGCAGCTCCTTCAGCCTTCATCTTGACCCTTCGAGGCTGAAAGAAGAGTGATTCTCCGCGTACACGCAGGATTTGTGGCAGCCGACGACCTGACAAAGCGACTAATGAGATTTCACCTGCGGTCGTAAATCTCAGATTTAATCTAAGAGGCTGACAGTGATAAAAAAAAAAGAAAAGAAAACACCAACAATGATAATTGCTTCAGCTCCAACATTCAGAAATGTATCAACCTGTTCAGATGGATCACACGGGCCTCATTTGCATTTATTCAAGGCTGCTTTCAACATAATCAAAGCTGTAAAGCCTGAAATCACTTCCAGCGCGAGGCTCAACAACAGTCAGCTGGCACACAATGAGTGGACAAACTCCCAATCTGCAGGAAGAGTCGCGGGGTTAACAAACAGATCCTTCATTACAGCCAAAACAATCTCCGTCTCCCACACAATTAGTGCCAGAGCTCCCAGCGGAGCCTCGACAGCCCGGAGCCGCCGTCTGTCTGCTCCCGGCTCCGTCCAGGACCAGAACTGTCCGGTCACAGCGGTTTCTTTTCACTCTGCTACACCAGCACAAGTGTGTTTCCAGGCAGGCGAGGGCCACCAGAGGGTCCCCGGACACATGACTAAACAAAACTGGATTTAAGTTTGTCACAGAGTTTCTCTTTTCTCAGAACATTATCAACTTTGTACAACTTATTAATATCATCTGTCACGTCTGGTTCTGGTCTGAAGCCAAAAGACACAATACATGAAGTGACGTCTGATTGCATGTAAGCTTATGAGAAAATGACGCTGCTTCTCAATTGATTTATCAAGTAAATAAACAGTTTCTGAGAGAGTTTACGGTCTCAAATTCTAGTTTCTAATCTTCCTTAAAGCAGGACGATGCTCTGTTTGTTAATTAAGGTCTCATTTAGAGTAAAATATACGATGGAGCAGGACGTGCTGTTGACCGTGGACACACTGACGAATTTCTACGAACCCCCCATTCAAACTGAACGTTTCTTTATGTTGCAACATTTTGATGTTGAATTATTATATTTCTCTGCTGTCATACTGCTGTGCTTATGCTCTGTTTAGGTCAAGGCACAAAAACCACTTGGTTAGGTTGAGGAAAACATCATGTTAGACGTTTTTGTTGCCACAGAAGCGGCTGGAAATGTCTGCAGGACTCCTTGATGTGACAGAAAAGGGTTGAAACATCCTCAAAAATATCCTCTGGTGTGACTTGAACGTCTGTCGTCTCCACCTGCTGATGTGAAAGTCACGTAAAAAAAAGCATTTAATGTGAACGTGATGCTTTTAAACAGCAGGTTCGTTTCCACAGCATGTGTTTAACAGACTCCGCCTGTGACAGCTGAAGCACCTCTGATTCATTGTCATGTTCAGTTTGCTCGACCGCTCTGAGCTCTAAGTATCTTGTCGGGACGAGACGCCGCCTGTCGGAGCAGAATCATCCTGCGAGGCCGAACTGAGGCGTGGTCAGCGCTTCCTTCCATGTGTGAAGGCCCTGCGAGGGGAATAGATGAGGAAACGCCGACAAGATGAGCAGTAATGTGCTCATCCATAACGTGCTGGGCAAATGTCCCATAATTACTGTGTGCATTGGGTCCAAACATACATTAGCATTGATCATTACAGCACAAAGCTACCTGGTTGAACCAACTGATGACACCAATCACGGCCTTAATGAATCCCACTTTGCGCCAGTGGCTAGTTATCCTAGAGTGATTACAATCCCGGTGAATTAGAGGCGCACATCTGTCACAAGGTGCTCGAAACGCTTTGTCGGCCCGTAGATCAGCGTTATGAACCAGCGGAGGAGCTGATGAAGGTTCTCGGTTTTTGCTTTTGCATGTAAACGCAAACTGTTCAGCTCCTCTCCACTCGGCTGGCTCCTCAGTCGCCATTTAGGTAGAAGTAAATGGGAAAATAGTTTTTCTTTTTTCCCATAACGACTTTGGTCACTTAGCAGAGCGACGAGCCGTTACGCGCAGCACTAACGACTTTCCTCCTCCGGCTATTAGAGGCGGACGAGTCGGGCGGATTTAGAGCCGGTGTTGTGTGAGCGTCGGTGAAATGATTTGGATTATGATCGTCGGGACGGGAAAGGACGGGATTACAAAGAGAAAGAGAGGTCAGAGAGGGTTCAAACTAGATGCATAACAAGAGCGAGGCTGCAAGTGTTCTGTGGTAATCTACTGTAAGTACTGTAGAGATAACGAAGCAGATCGTTCACAGTGTTTCAAACATCAGAAAATGACCAAAACTGCCCACAAACCATCCGCCAGTTCATAAGATGGCAACAACAACAAACAGGTCTTGATGACATACATCCAAATCTGATGCTGAGCGTAAATGAGCCTTTAATAAACCAAAATGTCATCTTCCACATGCGCAGGAAGCATTTAAGATGTGGCTCAGACGACGTAAAGGTGGTTTGGAGGTTCCTCCTTGAAAAATGTTATCAGAATAGATGTAATTTCTTGTTTTCTGGTTCCTCTTAAGACATATTTGAGAATATTTATGAGCTCAAAATAAAAGGAAAGGGAATAAAAACAATAATTCAGGCAAAATCACGGGAAAAGAAAGGAAGTGAAGCAAGTAAAGAGATTAATAAAAGTCACGTTTCCCTTCTTCCTCCCTCGTTAACTCTCAGCACTGGCGGCTCGTTGTGGAGGCAGAGTGAGAGTTCGCCTCATCAGGACATCTGTGCACTGTTTTCTGTACTTTATTCATGTGACAGTGACCCTTTGTTTCTGTTTTTTAGTCTCCGTTTGGTCACGAACACACCGAGTTCTTTATCTTTCAGGTATAAGTGCAGGTGTTTTAAGTCGCCTGCACACGTCCGTGACTCCGAGAATTTGCATCCACTCTTGGCTTTCCGTTGACTTCAAGATTGGTTTTGCAGTCGAGCTGAACGTGTTTTCGAAAAATGCAGCTTTTAAAATGTTACACAGAGACCGAGTTAAATGCATTTCTCCAGGAGGAACAGACGACATAATGAGGATCTCTCTGTACGGCACACTGACAGTAAGATAGCTGCTGTATTATCATAACGCTGCTGTACGCCACTGAGACGACCCTGCTTTAATTCTCAATTTGTCTCCAGACGCGTGAGGCCTTTTAAGATCTGAGTGGATCTGTTGTTACTCAGCAGCGTCGGAGAAAGTTTCTTCTTCATCCACAGCAGCCGTGTCTGAATCCACCGTGGAGGATCCCTTTAATAATCTCTGTTAGCCATTTCAGTTTGTGTTCAAAATGAAAACCGACACTGGAGGGAAAAACGTTCCCACACTTCTTCTCTGCCAGCCAGCCAGCCAGCCCGGCTCTCGGTGCCACTTCCTGTTTTATAATTGACAAGCGAGGACGGCATCCAGCGGCAATTAGGAGTCGGCGTGAACAAGAGGAGTTAAGAGAGCTCAGGTTGAACCCAGAGGACGCTTAAAACGCCGTGATCTCCGTCCGTTCCCACGGCCATGAAACCACTGGTGTCTCCGGCTCGTGCCAAGACGCATTATCAGAGATTTAACCACAGTGATGCCAGCGACCCTCGAGAGGGAAGACGGGAGCCCACGACCGAAACAAAAAGCAGCGAGAGGATGAAAGGAGGAGCGTAAATCTCGGAAGGCAGGAGCGGACAAATATTGTGTCGCGTCTCCATAAATATGAGCCATAAAAACAGACGGATCCTCGGGTCCTTGGAGAGCTTTCAGGACAAACTGGCTCAGATTACTGAGACGGCAAGGGCAGTCGTGTTTATCAAGCGGACAAACATGGCGGTGCAACGAGCCGTTTGGATCGGATATTAAAGTGATATTTCACTTTTCACTCCACCACTTTTCCATCCAGTAGCGTATCCTTCCTGGTGATGAAGCCAACGTCATCTTCAGCTTGTTCAACAGAGAAAATCAGCTCATTTCTTTTTTAAAGATCTGACACAGCAAAAAATAAATAAATAAATAAAAAACACTGAGGCCTTAAAATGATTCTTGTTACGTCGAATCAGTTACAGCGAGAGGCTGATGTTCAGTCTCCAAGGCTCCTTCTCCATTCTCAGTTTTTACAGCTGCAGTCTTTTTGTGCGGTGAAACAAAGCCAGCGAGAATCAGCTCGGTGGTAAATGTGATTTAAGGTCTTCTGTCGTCTTTCAGCTGGAGCGAAAAGTTGTAGAGAGACAAAAGAGCAGAAGGCTCGAAAAACCGATGAGGAAAATACGAATGATTGTTTGCTTGAACACAATTATGCAACGAACGTTCTGAGATCAGTGGATCTGCCGTGTCGTCTCACATGTGCTGTGTGAAAACAGAAACTCAGCTGTAACGAGTTCGATTAAAGAGAATGCAGATCGTCTCCAGCACGACTGTGATGCACCTGGAACAGAGTCGACTCTACAAGCGAGCGGACTTTAAGACGGAAGAAGTGACCGCTGGCTGAGTTCTTGGCACTCGTCAGCACATGCAGAGTTTATTAAGCCGCCTTATCGACAAGGCCGAGGTTCGTATTAACAGACCAAAGTCATGGAGTGGTGGTGGGACGAGGGGGGAAACACGGCACCTGGAGACTAATTAGATACGACATCTAAAGCCTGCTATCAATTTGTTACCTACACACACACACACACACACACACACACACACACACACACACACACCAGTTTTGGCAGGTACGACCAGGACCAAGGTCAAATCATCCAGGTAAGAAAAGAGAAGCTCGTCGAAGGGTGGAAGAGAGGAAGAATAATTAAACTCCTGTGATTAAAACACTCTACTACAGCAAAACACATTCAGCAAGAACTGTTCAGTCCAACAGTGTGAGGATTCACTGTTCTTCTCTGTAACATGTCATTTTATATCTTTATTAGACTTTGCCCGTCCTCATCGGAAAGATTACCACGCAAAATTTACCTAGAATTTAATAATAACTGACATTTGATGTTAGGCGACGACCTCTAGTGGCTGCACTAATTACTACAGGTGCAAAGGAGGAAGTCAGGTGAAGTCTGCATACAGAGGAAGACGGAGGACGGCGTTCATGTCCAGTGTGTGAGACCAGAAGTAAAGAAGGAGTGTTTTAACTTACTGGCCTAGTTCAATTACATCACCTTCAAAATGTTCATATACTTGTAACTGTAGCTTCGTGGTTATTTCAACGCAATCCAAGAAGTTTTCCGAAACCTAACAAAGTAGTTTTAGGGTCTAAACTGTTACCATAGTAACAAAACAAATAACGCACACTTGTTGTAAAGTAAATAGAAAATAAGTTAACAACAAACGCACTCAAGATATTTGGTGGAAAATTGGTAGAAACAACCAGGAAACAGCTAGTTATCGACTGCTTATTGGAAAAAAAGCAGAATGTGCCACAACTATGAAGGTCAGAGTGACAAACTGCTCGATATAT
The DNA here is from genome assembly GCF_904848185.1 of Acanthopagrus latus. Lineage (NCBI taxonomy): Eukaryota > Metazoa > Chordata > Actinopteri > Spariformes > Sparidae > Acanthopagrus > Acanthopagrus latus. Next base: position 23,524,141 of record NC_051061.1, read on the forward strand.
TATCGCGAGGTGTGAATAATAACGGTGGCAAAACCAGGAAACAGAGCAGACACACGTTTTCTTATTCATGACACAGAAATCCTCAGAGACGAGACGATGACCTTGAGCTCCTTCTCTTCCTGTGATTCTTACAGTCTGGTACAGTATGAAGCAGCTGTACAATGAGGAAAGCCTGTGACTGGAGCACTAACCCTCAGAGATACTGTGGCATTTACAGCAACAACAACAACCAAGCGTTTCTGTGCACAATGCAGGAGACGGGAGTGGAGGACGGAGACAGGAGGGACAGATGGCTTCAGACGATGGAGGAGGAGGCCGTGCAGCATGTCATCAGTTCATCTGAACCGCAGCCTGAATCCCAAATGATGCTCCGGTAAAAAATTTCAAAGACGCTGCAACAGATTGAACATCGAGCCTGTGAGAAAAAAAAAAATCCCGGCAACGAGGGTTTAATTGGGAGCGCGGACATGCAAATCCACCGCGGCATCAAAGACGGCTTCAATTACTACAAACTCGTCTGCTCGAGTCGCTCTGAAGTTCGTGGGAAAAGTTCAGCGTGAACACCGTGAACGTTATCACAGCAACAACCTGTACGACATCTTTACACGTTTCACCTGACTGTACGACTGAATGTAACCGTCTTTTCTGTCCTTGTCAGCGCCGCGTATTCGAGACTGAATCAATAGATGTCCTGCCGGCAGAGGCAGACGGAACCTGAGGCCGTGGATTTGTGGAGCGGGAGGAGATCGGTCACCGAGGGGAACGCCGGAAAGTCAAAACTGGTGTGACCGATACAGTACAGAACATCTTAATCTGCCCTGAGTAACAGCAAGACAGTGGGATAAGCTGCATGATCTCAGGAATCTTCTCAGCTCAGTCGAGCGTGTGGGCACGCTCATGCATAAATCCAGGCCTTAATACACCAACACACACACACACACACACACACACACACACACACACACACACACACACACAGAACATCAGACTGGGACAGCGTGAGGATGGATGGGATGTGGGTAAACTGGGTCATTGCAGCTGTGTGAAAACATGCAGCGTTACATAAATCAGAATATGAATGAACCAAAATATGAATTAAATGAAAACGAGCTGCGAAGGTGAGTCACGATTCTCCGAATCCAAGACGTGATTTGACTTTTGATTTGACGCAGCTATCAACTCTGTGAGATGTTGTGTACGACGTGTCCAGAGTTTTAGCTTGAGACATTCACAAAATGAGCCGACATGACAAGTGTGAAGAAACGTTACTGTAAGTCCAAGATGTCGCCGTTCTGTGTTGCAGAAGCTAGCGTGCTAACCAGCTAGTAGCGTGCTAACCAGCTAGCCCCACTCGACATCTCATGAATACACGGTTCTTTCTTTTACTGAATTTATCTCCTTGTTAACTCAACAAAAACACATTTTATTTAAACTGATGCTGATGTTTTGTCCTCCCTGAAGAATAGTCCTGGTCAGAGTCGCTGTAAATCACCTCTGTAGTTTATCACCTGTTGTCAAACGGACCTCCATCGGTCTTCTTGTCAAGTCAAGCAGCCAAAACCAGCTGACTTGGGGTGATGCTAACGACTCCACCTGTGATCCACTGGCTTAGATGGTAACCGAGCCACGAGCTAATTAGCTAAAAGTGGCTAGCTAGTGAAGGTAATCAGTTGTCAGTAACGGCATCTGTCCTAAAATTCTTAAAGTCTGTTATCATCCATCTGATTGATCCAAACATGGCCGCCTTTTGATTGACAGTGCGTTTGACCAGTCAGGAGCTTGTAAGCCCGCCCTGTGGCCTACAACAACCAATGAGTGATCGTGTTGACAGCAGACTCGCGCTCTGGTCACGCCCCTTCTCTTTTGAGCCAATTACACGCCAGCTACCGCATGATTGACGCATCATGCAGCCAATAAGATTTCAATTCTGGCCACCTGTTGTTTTTATTGTTTTTTTTAGGCCTCAATTTGGAAATTATAGTAGTTTTTATAGTTTTACAGGCTGTTTTTTCACCTTTGCACTTGTTTCTGATTAAATTAAGAGCTAAAATGAGTTTAATGTTTCTGCTCCTCTCATTCGGGGCATTTAGAGGTCACAGAATGGCATTTTGTTGCCAGGCGCCTCAATATATAATTGGAAATACATGTGCTAAGTTTTCATTTTCAGTGATATTGTTATTATATTTGAGGTTGGACCGTGTCAGGCTGTATGACACGGACACACTGAGTTTTTCAGCTCATCTGCAGGATTATTTTTGCACAAATTAATCAGCTTGCGACCTTTCAAAAGAGCCCAACACCTCGTCTGAACTCCAGATGGTCCAGCTGCAGGTTTCAGGAGTTGTAATTAATGCTGAAGTTGTTAATAATTACTGTTAACAAGAAGAAAATCTCTGTGTGCACATCTGTGACTCCGGCTCCCTGGTTTTTTGTTTTTTTTGTGCTTCATGAATCGCCTTGTTAAAATTCCAGCTCTGTTCCACGGGGTGAAACCAGCGCCACACCTGCAGGACACCTGTGGGAAGGTTAATCATTTAATATGTAACTGTCCTCCTGAGGGGCTTCAGAGGTCGCTGCTAATCATCATTCACATATTCTTCGCTCATTAAGTCGGAGCCAGAAGTCGTGTGTCGAGCCGAGACGCAGTCAGAGAGCCGATGACACGACGTCGCAGGAAATCAGGTATTCTGAGGCCGTGGAGACGATTGTGTTTCGTTATTCTGGAGGAGAAAAAGAGCTGCAAAATTACAGGTTTGAAACAAAAACAACCTCGACAACAATCCAACATTTCCTCAGTTTACTCAAACATCTTTTCAGCTGAATTTTCTCAGCCTAGTCTTGTTCAGAGCAGGACTCTTTCTCATGTCAGCGCGGCTCTAAGAATGGATTCTTACTGAGGTCGGAGGTTCTGCTGCAGATCGAGCGTGCGTCCGTCCACTGAGGATTAAGTGACAAAGTTTGGATTGATGTGGTTGGACAGCGGGGCGGCGGGGAGGTCGTGAAGTCACCTCCACGCTCCTCATTAGGATTCGCCGCCGGAATGCAAAACAGTGGAGATGACAGCGGCTGAAAGGAGAAGCAGAGTGATGATGCTGAAACAGCCGCAGTGGGACGGCAGAGACGAGGCCACCTCGCTGTCGCACGCTGACTTTGGCTGCTGTTTGAATTGGACCGCATTAAGTTCTGATGCACCTGGATTCATCATGTCTGCACCTGGAGGAAACATAAAGCCTGTTATTGTCTAAATCCAACAACTAAAATTGTGGTTTAAAGCCGGGAGTGTGTGAATGAATCCAGGCGAACACGGTGAAGAAAGAAGCTGCGGTGATGAGTTTTCTCTCCTTCGCTGTTGAAGCACCTCCACCTTTTTTTCCTTGTTTCAGAGGTGTAGTGGCTTATTGATTTCTTTTTATTGGCAGCGCACACAGCCAAAGTTCCTCTGCAGAGGCACAGTGCAGATCTGGTTTTAATCATTATTCACCTTCAGTCCATCAATCAAACGGGTTTTAATGAAGGTACGTAAAACATTAAATTACCAAAACTGTCCATTCACTGGTTCGTCTTTGACGTCATCCAAAGTCACTGACTTTAAATCTTTGTTCATCAGTTCCCAGATCTTCAGAGTTCAGTAACGAAAGCAGAGAGAAAAATAAGAGTTTGACAGTTTGTTCTTAGGGGACGGATCCAAAATATCAGGCGTGTTGAGGTGGCTGGTATCTGTGAGGCCTTTGTGGAGGTATTCTAGTTTAAATAAAGCCTTTTAAAACACAATAAATCCCAACAGTCCCCACAAATCTACATGCAGGAGCTCACCGCCTGCAGTTTGAGCTCTGTACTGTACAAGATGGAGTCACGCATGTGAGCGGCGAGCGTTACGACTGACAGAGCGGCGTCGCTGCACGTCGTGAGTCACGGACCGAGTCTGTTAACCAGACAGGTGTCAGAGTCTCTGCAGCTCCGGTAAAAAGCTTTTCTCAGTGGAGCGTTGAGCCGGCGACAGGCGGCCTGTTGACCCGGCAGCTGTAATGAAGAGCTGAGCTGCACGAAACGCCGTCCTGCAGCCGCTCAGCCTCCGATACCAACAACCTCTGTTCTTCTTTTGTGCGTATCGTTGAACATTTGTTGGGCTCGTTCGGCGTCTGAGCTTCAGACTCTAAAGGTTTTCGGAGACACAACAACACTGAGTGGATTAGGATTAAAGCAGTGAGGGCTTTTGGAGGCTGACACTGCCGCTAAAGTGAAGTATTTACCATTAACATGAATCCAACATCCGACAGCAATCCTGCCAGAAAGTAGAAGAGGGCAGGATTAGTGATTCCCCTCAGGACGGGAAAGCCTCTGAAGCAGCGTTCAGCCCTTCACATGAAACCGTCGTGCACAAGAGAATGTTTGTAAAAGAATTAATAATTCAGTAAAGAATAAAATAAATGGTGAATTAATTTAAGGCAGCAGTGTGTTGAGTGATGAACGACTGCCGGGGTCGATCGGGTCGATCGGGTCGATCGGGTCGGACGTGAACGCTTCCTGAATACGAGCAGCGTGTCGGCGGCTGCTCGGCGCTCGTCTGCACGTTAAGTGTTCGGATATAAATCACGCGCTGACACTCTTAACAGACACGACGCCGGCTGAATATTCAACTGCAGCTCCTGTCAATACAGTCAGAGAGGAAGAGGAGAGGATAGAAGAAGAAGAAGAAGGAGGAGCTGAGAGATTAAACACCTCCATGTTGGATTCAGCAGCTCAGGTGTGACTTCTGATTTCAGCTGTAAAAGGATCGAAGACACGAATACAGACGCTGAGGCCGAACAGACCGAAGGAAAACGACTTCACTGAATCAAGTCGCTGCTTGTTGACCTCTGACCCTGTCACGTCCTCATACGGGCGTTGATGCAGCGATGTACCAGTCACTCATCCATCGTCTGAGTGTTACCTGCAGTCGTAAATCAAAATATGTATATCTGGTTAATTATACGTGATGAAAGTTCGACCCAAACAGATGATGGCAGGCACAGCTGCTCTCGTGTGAAGGGATACAGAGGTTTAGGCTGCAGACGGCGCTGCAAAGCTAAAAACATTTTCAAAATATAGCATCTCGCAGGGTTAAACCAAAACCAGTCGTCCATCAAAAGGTAATGGAGTCCATCGTCCATCTGAGGTTGGTGGAAGTCTGTTCTGTAGTTTTTGTGCAAATCTGCTGACAAACCAACATAAAAACACAACGTCTTTGGCAGAAGTACGTCGAGGAAAACCTGGATTCCAGCTGGGAACCAACTTTTTGTTCTTTCTCGGTCAAAATGTGAGAATTAGGAGCACGAATCGGAACAGAACCGGCTCCATGTTGGTGTCTGGGAGCACCGAGCACTTTTATTAATCACTGAATGACGTTCAGACCTCCTGTTCTCTCTTCCTCCACAGTCGAGGCAGGAATGTGAATTCCCTCCAGTCCAAAAGTTTGGATGTGAGCTCAGAGACGGTGGTGGAAACGATCACCTCCGTCCGGCCGTCAGAGCAGCTCAGTCGGAGTTTGGCCGCCATCCCTAAAATACTGTGACCCTAATCCCTCCCCAAGACTTCTGCTAAGCCCTGTTTGTGCTAATGAACCTCACAGCGGCGAGGCATGAGGGAGGAAAAAAAAGAGGTCATTAAAAAAAAAGGGAAAGCATCTGTCTGGAATTAAAAGAAAGCCATCTGTCAGTACAAGATGAGACTATACCTGGCTGCTGATGACGTCCAAACGCACTACAAACCTCAGGCAGCAAATATGAAATGTGAATGATGCTGGAGTCGAACAAAGCGAGCTGGCAGATGAGGAAGATCGCCACTTTAATGCCTCTTTCTTGACTTTCTTCCTGCGTCTTAGTAAACAAGCCCCCGGCATCGCTTTAATGCATCCATGTCTTATCTTGTAGTTCTGTGTTTACCGCCGTCGCCTGAAACGGCTCCCGTCAGAGCGACGGTGCCAAGGTGAACACAACCTGTACGGCAATGACAGCGACCCGCTAACGAGAGCTGAAAACGGGACGCCGTGTTCGATTTCCCCTCCGCTCCGTCTGCGACTCAGTCTGCCGCCACACGCCGCGTCCTGCCGCCGCCGCTGACAGTTAATAAGGCCGTCTGATAGAGTCATAATCGGCTCCACCGGCGGGGCTCACCTGTGAGGGCAGGCAGGTCTCCCAGAAGCACCTGAAGCAGCCAGAGTAAATAAATGGAGTAATAAAGCTGCGAGCGGAGCAGATTCAGCTGCAGATGCTACAGTCGGAGTGTTACTGTCTCCTCTCAAGGGCAAACTGTGACCAACCGACCGGCTCGACGGGCTGCCAGGACTGAACTTCCTGACTCTCTAGTGGGAGAACCGAGCGGGTTTGTCTGCAAAAATGATGAAGAAGGATGAAGAAGAGTAAAGATATCGTGTTCAAATATTACTCCGGCATCATTAGTTGGACCCATGAAGGCTCCATCTGCAGCTCCACACCTCCACAGCTCCTCCCGGGGATCCAGTCGGGTCTCCAGGCAGGATAAGGATGTGTCGTCCCTTCAGTGAGTCCTGGGTCCGCCTCGGGGTCTCCTCCCTCGTTGGACAAAGCCCATAAATCCTTCAAAGGGAGGCGACCAGGAGGATCCTATCAGATGGAGGAGTAGCAGCTCTGCTCCCCTGCCGTATCTCTAAAGCCGACCTCGAGGAGAAACTCACGTCTACCGTTTATTAAGTCGCTACCGAGAGCTCATGACCTCAGGTGAAGTAGATCAACTGGTGTTTCCATCTCGGGCTCCATTTCAGCGCCACTCGTGAGCAAAAGTTGAGGCCCGACGCACCAAACTGACACGAAGGGATCAGCTGCGCCGAAAGCCGACTGTTGTGTCTCCTGTGTCTGAGTTTAACAGCTGCATTTGAACACACCGCGACAGCAGCCGGCAGCTCGTAACCAACAAGTCTCAGCAGCTACAAAACTGACTGTAGTTTCTGGGATGATGGACAACAGTTATCACGATTCATCCTGAGGGAGGCGTGAAGGTCTGAGCCCAGATTTCACGGGAGTCCAGAAAAATGGATCCTTAATATCAAGAAGAAAAGTCAGAACATCGTCAAAGTCGTTAAGATCCATCCTCTGTCTGAACGAAAGGTCAGCGCGAACCGTCCAATCGTTGTTTAGATATTTACATTAAAAAGTTAAAAAGCAGGAATTTTGAGGGATAAATGACCAAATAAAATGTGAACGTGGCTGCAGGTAATAAATAAACAGTCCAAACTTGATTAATATCGTCTCATTAAGAGGTGAGAAGTTTAATTCTGCAGATAATCTGATTGTTGCTGCTTCAGTGAGGAAGAACACACGTCTGCTTGATATGAAAAAAATTCAAATGTCCCCTCAAGAGATCAAACATCTGCAGACAAACATCATCCAGCAGCAATTAAACACACTGTGAATTAATTAATTAAAGTAAATTAAAGCGTGCCAAGTTTGCATTTCCAATTAGACACACACACACACACACACACACACACATCGCAGGGCAGAGGGTGAACTCACTCACATCCAGATTCAGAGTCTCGCTTTGATGGTAAAAACCTCGATGTGTTGAAATGTTGTCGGAGAACGACTCGACACAGGAAGCCGTCGGAGCGGAGCGGGACTCGTTCAGGTTCTGCTGGATCTGCGCTGTGACGTGTCGTTTAAAACCAGTTACACTCTAATTAATGACTGATGATGTTCAGCAAGGACTCGTTTAATTAGATTTATTGAATCTTAACGGAAGATTAGTTTATTTACAACCTCAGTTGTATTTCTGACGCCGTCGATCGAGCCGAGATGTTTCAGTTCCACCTGCAGCGTCTCGTCTAACAGAGAATCAGCTCCTGCCTGATAAATAAAACATGAACCTCATTATAACGTGTTCAGAAAACTGATTGATATTCAGATATTCACCTTTTTAAAAGCTTTTTAATTCCTCAATTTCTTCTCAATCGAAAAAACAAAGTGTGACGTTTGAGGATGTTCAAATATTAACCGTCAGTGGCGTCGCGGAGCTTCACTGATTCTTTTGGTGAGCAGGTGAGTTCAGTTTGTGGCTTCATGACATCATGAGACACATATTATATTTAAGGTTAGTTTGGAAGATCGATGCTGCAGGTTGGACCGGACAGAACTCTATGTGGCCAGAAGTATGTGGACGCCTGGATGTTAAATGTTGAAACATTTCTATATGAAACAGGAAGAGAGCGTTCACCAAAGAACACTATTGTTTAAAATATCATTATTCCCTTTATTAGATATAACCGGTCCAGACCAGGAAGAACAGAACCACACAGGCAGGAACGTCCTCAGACATTTAGTCTCGATGCAATTAAATCTTCTAAAGGAAATGTTGAGCTGTGGATTATTATTAATGTTATTAATAAAGAGACTTCTTTACCTTCATGAGGTTCAGATGAACATAAAGCTTTTATTCTTTGTGAAAAATAATACAACAGAACATTAAAGCAGTGAACCAGGCTGAGCAAACCATGTAAACAAAACCCAGAAACATGACGAGAAATCACAACCAAAAACAGATTGTCAGTTAAAAAAAAGAAGAAGAAGTCGGACATGCAGACGATGTCGAAACGTTGACGAGTAAAAAAACATGAGCCTGTAAAAAAAAAAAAAGAACCACAAAGGCACAAGATTCATCACCGACACGTTAAACATCGTTCACTCACACGGACAAACACCAACACGCGTCTTAAAAACATCGAACTACAGCGAGACTGAAGAGTTTCACTTCAAGGTGACGAGGAGGAAACCAAACGGCACAGAAGAGGGAACGTAAACATGAACATGACGAATAATGAGGATGTTTTAAGTTTGTGCAAACAGCGACTGTGACAGAGTCCGTTTCTAAATTCTGCAGACTTTCCACGAGACATCTGGACTTTCTGCAGAGTCCGTAAACACAAATGGTTTCTAGCAAGACGTCGGGAGTTATCAGGATATTTCAGCGACATTCATTCATTCATTTCTAGGACAATAAAACCAAACATCAGGACTTCTTGCTGCCGTCTTTGGGGCTTTTAAAACAAATATTTCTAACATGACATCAGGACCTTTAGTAGCCGTCTTTGAGGAAAGGACACCAGGTCATTCAGGCCAGAAGAGAAGATTTTATCGTACGAAAAAGAGTTTTGTGTCTAAATCCAACCACAACTTAACAACAGGACTAAACTTAAAAACTTACAACACGATACAAGTCTGTGGTTTTGCAGAAAGGTACAATCTCAGCATTTATTATTACGGACAGACAGAAGAGAGGAGCACTGATGAGCTGCAGAGTTTTAGAATTGCTGGAAAAACCTCAGAGAATCTGTCGAGTCCAGATGTGGTCGACGTCGAGTCGTGGCGCTAAAAAGAAAAAGAAAATGTAGGCAGCTCTTCGACGCACGAGCAGAAAATCTCACAGTCGCAGTTCCTTAAAAACAGTCGCGTCACAGCACATTAGCTTTCAATTTAAAGTGCATCACAGCAGCTGATGAGAAAGCTGCACAACTCAGTGAACTACTGTTCGCCCGACACTCCGCCTGCATTTTAATTGACCTCCACTGTGGAAGCACTAAAACACAAACGTGTGAAAACGAGTCGTGTTGCAGGAAACAGCTTCAGTTCAGACATTTAACAAAAAGATTGTGATAAATATCCAACATATCGGACCTGATGGAGCTTGAATAGTGTTGATATCTCACCCTGAGCTGCTTCGGTTTCTAAATCTAAGTTTAATACAACTAAATCTCTCTAGAGGACGTTCGAGACGACACAAAGAAAATCCGTCCGCCCTCATGTTGGTTACGACACTTTCAGACGATACAGAGAAAAACAAGTTGTTTGTACTGTGAATATGTTGCTAAAAAAGGTGAAACAAGTCAAATAAACTCAAAATTTACTTAGTTTTTAAACATTTTTCATCATCTGACAACATTTCAAGAGCTCAAATATGATCTGACATGAACGAGGTGTGCAGGAAAAGACGATGAAGGACGAGATGGAGGTTATTTTTTATCATCTCATATCTTAACGCTCTTCAAGTTGGAGCACAATCTCTGGATGTCAGGCCGATCGGAATGTTTATATTTGATGTACAAACAGGACAGGACTTCGGGAAGTCGGACTGTCGGAGGAGCACCTGAATGCAGCACGCTCACAATTTCCTACGTAACTCCAACAGTTCACTCAGAAACTTTTCTCACCATCACTGGACTTTGGATTCAACACCGTTTCTGTTGGTGCTTCATAATCGAGTTGTCAACTATTAAATTAATCACCAATCACGCTGATAATCATTCGATCGATCGCTTCGGCTGTCATGATATCAGATTTCCCTCCTTGATTATTAGGGTTAGACTAAATAAAGCCAAAGATTTGATTGTGATATCCACAGAAATAAAGAAGTTACACTTGATTATTAGTGAAAAGAAAACCAGACCAGCTCAGAAACAAGACGCACATCTTCACTGGATCGTTCACACAAAATCAGTATTTAGTTTTCTAGTATTGATCGTGATTATCTTGATACTGGACACCAACAGTGTAATTATCTGATTCCAGCTTGTTAAATGTGAGTATTTCTTCTTTGGGTTGTGGACAAAACAAGACATTTTAAAGACCAAACCAAGAAAGTAATCGACAGAGAAATAAAGCATGCTAAAAGATAAATCAAAAATAAAGATATTAACGAGCAGCAGGTAACAAGCTGCTGTCTGTTAAAGTGATCATGAATCGATCGGCTTCACTCCTTCACTGCAGCGTCTCAACGCTCGGTGACGCTCAAACACTGAAGCTGAAGTTTCATCTTGACACAAAACAAAACAAAAACAAAAAAACCTCTCGTGGTCTAATTAGTTTTACTCGGATCCGTCTCGCAGATTTTTCTCCCTCCAGTCGAGAGCAGAGATTTTTTTCGTTTGTGGTTTTTCCAGCAGCAAATATTTTGCTTCCAAAAAAACAACAAAAAAAAAAACCCCTCTGGATGATCGACGGACCAGACGGTGAAGAGGAAACTACTTTTCTACTTTTTCTTCATGTTCTTTTTGTTCCTGAGGTGAAGCAACCCAACAATGTCGCCGACGAAAACGACTTATGAAACCAGACAACACGAAATGAGACGAAGCCGATGGACTCGGAGAGGAAGCTGCCACGTGTCGGTGAAATCAGCACCTCTGAGCTACAGTCGTGAAGCTGAACTCTGCATCCGGAGCTGAAACTCTGCGGATCACCGTCATCCTGTCAGGTGCCGCAGCCGTGTGATAGATACAGTGAGAGTCTGACAGAGTCGTGAACGGCTGCTGAGCAGTAAAAGATGCGAGACATGCCCTGCGTGTGAACTACAGCCGCCGCAGCCCGGTGACAAACAGAGACGCAGCTCCTCCTGGAGGCCAATCTGTCCGCGGATCTGTCACCGCGCCCGGCCTCGTTGTTCACGAGGGAGGACGAGGAAGATCGGAGGCAGCCGCCGCTGAGGGATGGATCCACGTCAGACATGAAAGACGGATCATCCGCGACTCGCTCCGGTTGGGGTTCTGTTCCGGTTTCATTATTGAGCTGTGGAGACGCTGAGCAGTTTAGCAACAGAGGAGCGAGTCTGGGAGGTGACAGGCTCTTCGTTCTCGTCGCTGCTCGGCTTACATATATTTTTATTTGAACATTCGTCAGCATCTTCACACGCATCTTATTCCCCAGTGTGAGATTTGAAAGACAATAAATGAAACATAAGATGGGCGACACACAGAACCTGGATCCTTTTGTTCCATGTTTTTGTGTCTAATACAGACAAAATGATTGTTATTCTACATTTCTGACAACAATCAGATCGAGATAAACCTTCTCGACAAGAGTGAGATCCTCCTGGTTTTCATCAGAAGTCACCAGACTCCATTTGCAGAAACGGTAATTTTATCATCTTAAAACACGCTCCAGTCAAACTCGACTGTCGAGAAACTCACTGAAGTCATCTTGGTTTATTTTTCGGCTGTGAAAACAATCATCAATTCTGATGATCCGGTCGAATAAAGTCCAACCCGTCCGTCGCTCCTTTTTCTGATAAACTGCATTTTATTTCACAGTTTTTGCAAATGGAGTCTGGCTGATTTCTTCAAGGTTCATCTCTGCCAGAATCATTCTCATAATTTTGACACAAAAACATTGAAAAATATGATCCAGGTCGATTTCTACAGATTCCCACCTTTAAGGCACAAGTCTGCTTGAGAGTGTCGGATGGTCAAACAACACCCAGCTCCTTCTTTCCAACGTCAAACCTTCGACAATCAAGACAACTTTGTGCATTTTGTGCGACGTTTCTTTCGAACTACTTTGTTTGAGGCCGTCAGATACATTTTTACAAAGTTGTGTAAGTGCAAACTGTTGTGAAAACTGCAGACTGTGAGCTGTTTGTTGACAAAACATCCGTTTAATAAATGATCCTTCTCACTTCCCTTTCACTGTCGTCATGCACGGATCCAGCTTCAATCCATGGAACTAAAACAACTTGACATTTGGTCCCTTTTTAACAAATTTGATAAATTACTCTTAATTACATTTAATATATGCAACAGAAGTCCCTTTCAAAAAGGCACACTGTCCAACCAGCAGCGAGTAAGGCCTCGTGTGCAGGAGCAGAGCGACTGGCCGAACAGACGGAGGGAGATTTGTTCTTGTTCTCATTTCTTGGTGTCAGTCAGGATGATGTTGGCTGTGACGAACATGAGGCAGGAGCCGGCCCACAGCAAAACAAACCACACCCAGAAGGCGTGGCGGAAAGGAGACCGGTGCTTGTTGACGGCATCTCTGCCCACCACGGGCTCCAGATGGCGCCTGGCGTAGTACACGAGGCAGGCGGGGACAATGTACTGGATCCCTGTGCCGGCATAGGCTCCCGTGATCCCCACCAGGGACTCCAAGTTGTGGGTGCAGAAGGCCACCACGATGGGGGGCACCAGGGTAATGAGGGGAAACACGACGCGGTCCACCACCCACGGGTAGGTGCCCCCGTCCCGGTGGAACAGGGTCTTCCAGTTGTTGCGCAGCGTGACGGCGATGATGGGGAAGTTGGTGCTGATGGTGAAAACCGGAAACAGGCCCAGGAAGTAGCGCAGGAACGGGATGTTCAACACGTCGCAGTTGTCCGTGAAGTTCAGCGTGTACATGTCGTGCAGCAGCGAGCTCTTGAAGCAGAAGATGGCGGTGAAGGAGAGGAGGACGTAGAAGCCGAGGATCAGGACGTAGTCCGCGAACACCAGGGTGCCGACGCGCTTCTTGTCGGAGATGGGCGTCACCAGGGAGGGAAGAGAGTGTTGACACATGAAGGAGTAGACGCACACGCCGAACAGGTTGGGCACCCCGGACAGGGTGGCGACTGGCGGGGTGCCTTCGCCGGTACCTTTACCGATACGGATGAGAGCCAAGATGATCATCATGGTGAACGCTGTGGGGAGACAACAGAGGAGAAGGAGTTAGGAAACATGACGAGGATTCAGTGCAGGTAATGATGGCCGTGTATAAACCAAGACGTAAGAGAGGGAGGCTGGAATGTGGAGAAAAGGCGTGTTAGTGTCTCGTATCTGCAGAGAGTTTCTGATTTTCTCTCTTTGTTGCTGCTCGGGACGCTTTACCAACCCAACATGTGTCTATTTGACGTCCTGGGAATGAGACTCAACAATCAATTGTCTTTGTGGTGCGTTCAGGAACAGCTGGGACAAATCCTACTGATTCTACCTTTAACTTTAATAGTCTTTGAGTTATATTAATATGACGTGAGCTTCAGTAACTTTTACCAGAGTTCATTCTGCCTCTCGGCTGTTTGCCCCACAAACACGGGATAAAAAAACCAACTAGGAAACATTTCACAGCCGGACGTGAAGTCACTGTAACCAGGCGAAGATCGAGAAGCCTCTCCGTGTGTCTCCACCTCCCGCCGTTCGCATCGCGTCTCCAATCGATTCCTGGAGGTGCCTGTCTGGCGACGACCGCGAGCGTGACTGAAGCGGCGCTCCGAGCGTGGCGTGCGGTCCTGTTACGGGTCTGACAGTCGTGCAGCTCCGGTGAGCCCTCTCACCTCAGCGCACACTCAATCAGCCCGTGACACCAGGAGTTAGTCATAGCCCTGTGAGGGCCTTCAGCCAGCTCCTGAACTTTCATCAGCATGCTGTCCTTTACACACAGGGTGACATTTAGGAAGCACCACTCGGACCATAATTTTCCACACATATGCAGAAATGATTGTATATCACACGCTTCCAGACGGACCCGCCTGCTGCCTTTGATGGAAATACTTAAAGACGAGCGGGGGAGGGGAGGCACAGCAGGTCCGAGAACAGTTTCTGCTTCTAGAAAAAGGTTAAAAAGCTTTAACAAGGTGGAGGGGAAGTTTCAAACAAGCTCGATTAATCAGCCGGGTGCTCCTGCAGCGGCACTTTAATGTACGTCAGGAGGGTGAAATTCATTCCAATTATCAGGGACGGACGGAACGAAAGGGAAGGAGAACGAAGACGCTCAGGACGGAGCTGAGTGTCCGGAGAAAAGACTGGAAGTGTCTGAGGGGGATTAATAAAGAAATAATAGCACGATTACGAGTTTTGTTTCATGTCGTTACCATGAGGAGAAGTCGAGGTGGAACGATTGGAGGGACCGAAACAAAGAAAAACACGACTTCAGATTTATTAAGAAGAGACATAAAGCAGAAATACAAGAAGGGAAACGAGGACTGAGGCATAAAAAACACCTGAGAACAATCTGAAAACACGAGTCTCAGAACTGGATGGTCACAGTCTGGGCTCTGCTGGATCGCTGCTGTCCTCGGGTGCAACATCTTCTTATATCTGTGTTTCTGTAACTTCATTCGTCAAACAACATCAGCCTTCTAAGACTCTTTTTTGGGGGATAATTTGGCACTAAAATTCAACATGCAAAAACCACAACAAAGCTGTTAAAAAAGTGGGAGAAATTAACCGGAGAAATTAACGAATATGTCGAAGAACACGTCGCGCAAAGTGAGAAGAAAGTCCTTCATCTGGAGGACGGCGGGCGGAGATGCGGCTGTTCAGTATCCACATGGCAGCACGAGTCTCGTTTTTCATGTCTAATATTACGTATCATCTACCTGAGAGCTTGTACTCTGCATTCACAGTCGCCTGGTGAAATGAATTCCCCGACAAAATCTCCCTCATTTTTCGAGAACGATAAATTGATCTAATCACGTTTATCTGGAGGAAATTCCTCATCGCAGGAAACCAAAGTATGTTTGTTCCAGTGTCATGATGCCTTCAGAGGAGAATCCAGATCGTAATCATCCGCAAGGAAAACAGCTTCTCAGATGATCACAATAAATTTGTTTTGTCTTCTGTGGGACATAAATCGAGGGAAAGATGATCTGAGAGTAAAAATAAATCCTCTCCTTTTGTTTTACACTAACATCAGAGCAGATGTACACACACATCAGAGTCTTGTGTCTGTGAACCTGTTGCACAAGTGTTCAATATTTAATGCATCTTTGGCTCAGGTCCGGTGTAATCTCTGGCTCGGGGGGAGGAAAGCTCTGAGAGTAGCAATCCTCCACACACTCCGACCCTGAGGTGGAGAGGTCAAGCAGCCGGGCAGCACACCAACTTTCAAGGACGAGGACGCAAAGACGAAGAGCTGCAACTACAGATTATTATCATTATCCATTCACCTGCCAATGACTACGGAGAGAGCTGGACGGAGACGTGTCGTCCTGAGCGAGTTCGCTTGTTCTGTACGATCAACAGTCCAAAACATGAAGACGTTCAGCTACTGCAAATATCAGAAATCTGCTCAAACGAGGAAAGAAACGAAGCTTGTTTGTATTCTTTTTCTAAGGATTAAGCCTCCACAGTAAAGCCGTTTTAATATTCCCTTCTTATATCTGCAGTGTTTGTGGTTTCTGAACAATAGTTTTTTTAAAAGCACTCAACATAAATATCTAATTTCCTGTCTGATTATGAGACAAATAAAAGCAGAGAATTCTCTCACTTGAGAAGCTGAAACCAGGACTGAAATTATCGTCAAATAAAGTGATAATTTTCTATCGATCCACGTCTCAGTTCATCGACTCACGCTCGCAGCTTTACAGGAAGTCTGAGAATCATCTCCGTGTTATTTGAGGACACGACAGTCTCCGTGTGTCGGCCATGTTTCAGACCCTTCCTTCCTGCGTTGCTCTCCACTCCAGAGACGTCACTACTTCCCATCTGTCTGCTCCCTTTGCTCCTCCTGTCTTCTTTCTCCTTCAAACCCTCGTCTTCTTCCCACCTCTCTGTCTGTAAGGTGAGCTATACGTGTGAACCACCTGTCTGCCGGCTGCACACGAGGGAGGAAGAAAGAAAAGGTGCAGGACGGGATGAAGGGAAGCTTCTCTCCTCTCTGACACCAACGCTCGCAGGAAGGAAACAGGCATGGGGGCTTTTAATTAAGAGTGCCTCGGGGTGGTTGGCCACTAATACGAGCACCTTCCTGCGAGTCCAGCCAAGATTAAGATGCTGCAGCAGAGGACAGAGCGGCTGGTCGTACTGGTCTGCTCCCAGTTACATGTTGCTGAAGGTTAATAACTAAATAATTTACCAAATTGCAAAATCTAAAGCATAACATTTCTTCCACAAATTCACAAAAAAGGTTTTTTTTATGCTAATCTGCAGGCAGAGAACTCATTTATCTTACTTAAGACGCAGGAACTAACCCCTTATTTTTCAAAGAAATTGAAAGTCAATCAGATGGTCGAGAGGAGCTGGAACAACCAGGAACAAAGCCACGAGAACGAAGCGTTTCATAATGTGCTCATTTGTCACCGACGCTCAGCTGCATCGCGCCCACACGAGGGAAAATCACGGCGGGCCGCGACAAGTTTATCGCGCTCATCTACAGCGATGAATCTCAACCGAAATGAGGGCGTATCGGCTTTGAAGGACCGAGGAAACGGAGTAAATTCAGCACAGCCTCACAGGTCACCTGACTGACGTGAGAGAGTTACAATCAGACACATTATTCAGCGATTACCACAACGTATACTGAAACCGGCAGCACGTACAGAATGAAACAAACGTCTGTCTTTAATCTAGAATTGTCATCTCGTCTCACAGCTATTATCTCCTGTCCTTTCTTTATAGTCTTCCCCCTCATAATACCATCCCTTAGTCGAGGGTAAAATACTATCTAGATGGAAAATCTCCTGCTCGTCTCTTCTATATGATTGTAAATTGATGATCTTTGGGAGTGTTTCACTGTTTTATGAGAGATGCATTAATCAAGGGAAACCCTGACACGTAAGATGAGAAGAGATGAGCAGCAACGAGTCATAAAACCCAGGAAAAAGTTTGCATTTCCAATACCCCTCGTCTCAAAGTCTCTGGGGTTCTGGTTAATCTGTTTTGTGACCTCAGAGTAACAGGGGAGAACACTTGATTTAGTTCTTTATTTACACCAACTCTGCATTAAAAACAGTAAAAAAAAAAAATACTGTTCTCAAGTGGAAAAACAGCCTAGTGAAAGAGCAAAATGCATAAAACTACATAAACTTGCATTATTTCTAATTTAGAGCTTTAAAATCTACATATAAAATATATATTGCTGGATTTGTAATCTTATTGGCTACTCGATGCATTCATCATCTGGAGGGTGGCGTGTAAAGGAGAGATCACTCATTGGCTGCTGTGGGCTCGAGGGCGGGCGCAGAAGCTAATTCCTGCTCAAATTAGCTGTCAGTCAAAGATTTGCCTGCATGTCTCGTATCTAGGGATGAAGTTCGTTAATAGCACGTTATATGGTGTTAGATTTTTACTGTCAGTGATTTTATTTTCTCTTTTGTTGAGGGAAACGATGCGACGCCAACGTATACTGAAACCTGTAACACGCCTGACGTTCTGATCTTTTCTCCCTACAGCCATTATTGCCTCTGTCTTTCTTTACAGTCTTCCTTCTTATTATACATTGACAGGATGATAAAGCCCCGTTAAAAGATGTCACCGTCTCCCTGATGAAGTCTCATCTCACCCACCCGAACCTCCATCCATCCAGACGGGACGAGCCGGTCACCTCTGCAGACGTCTGTCAGGATCTGGTGATTACACGCACTTTCAGATCGACACCCAGGGCCGCGGCAGCACTCCCCGGCACACTTGACGCGCGACAACAGGAACTGAGTAAATTGAGCAGGTGTCAAACAGCCACATATCACGTCAACATAACTAGTGGCCGTCCATCTTGCAGCCTGTGATTTATTCTACCTAGATGGGGATGGCAATGACCTTGTGAGGAATGCTTCAGCTTAACAACCCTCCAGAGGAGGCTCGTACAGCGGCACTCTCGCTGGTAGCAAACAAAGCTGTTGCTGTTCATCCAAGGCTGGCAACGCACTCTCAAAGCTCCAAGGAGTCATCGAGCGAGCACGGAGAAGGATTCTTCAGCGGTTATCTCAGAGGAGATGGGATTCCTGGACTCAATTAATGAAGAGAAAATGGTGGGAGGTGAGAGGTGATCAATCTCAAGTGCGACGGAGCACGAGAAAGCTGCGAGTTGGGGGGTCTGGCTCCTCGGAGGGGAATGACTCGGGACACTTAAACGTGAGCAATTCACTGATGATAGCGAGAAGGTCAAGGACGTCCTCGGCTGTGCCTTCATGTGAGAGCATTTCAAACGCAACGCAAGGTCGCGGTGACGCTGCACGACTGTTTTCTCACCTTGTTTGCCAATATAAACATCTCCCCCCTCCAGTGGGTTTAGAGCACAGCAATCATTCCATCATTAATTAAGAAAGACGCTCCTTGAGCACTCTTGGATAATCTCTCAGGCAATTAGTAGCTCTGGCCCTCAGCCCAGCTCTCACCAAGGTCTCAGGATGTTTGACTCCGGTGGAGCTGGATCTCTTCAAACGCATCGCGGCCGGCGCTCGCGGGGGCCTCCGCCGCTGCGTTTGAGGGGCGACCGGGTGATAAGAGGCTGCGTTGCCTCATAACAAGTTGTGTGATCTCAGATAGAGCTATCAGTAAACACAGCACAGAGCGGCGCAGCAGTCGGTCCACTGTTTAGCACTCCATGCTGCCGCTCCGGTTCACAGGGATGAGCCAGACAGACTCCACGACGCCATCCAACAGCTTCACCAAAACATCAATTAGCCCCCTCATTTTGTACGTTATCCACCATCTTGTGTCTGTAAAAAGATCCTCTGATACGTCCTCCTCTTGTTTCAGATCCACTGATACGACAGCATTTCTATTGTTGTTCTGTTGATATATAGATTTAATTTGCAATATTTCCCCATTAAAATGTATAAAAATGACTTGTGCAGGTACATTATGTTTCCATCAATGTTCACACACGAGAAATATATGATTTTACTTAATTATTATTAAGATAATGATGCATTAAAGCCAGCTGCTATTGTTTTGACTGAGGGACAACTAAAGGCAGAGATCAATGTGCATTTAAATGTCAAAACTAAACTGTCTGGTGTTCGAACAATTGATCAATCGATGGAAAATGAATGGATGGAAGTTCTGATAACTGATTCTTTGTTTGGGCCGAGAAAAACCTCTTAAATGTTGCTTGTCTGTTTTATATTAAAAATGAGGTTCACATGTTCTGTATGAACAAAAAGCGTCTCTTGAAAACGAACGTTTGCAGCCGCGGCTTTAATTCCTCCCTTCAATCACTCTTTTAACGGAACGAAGGCTCTTGTGAGAGAAACACGACTCAGAGGTCACTGACCATAATTAAAAGCTTAGTTACTGGGTATAGATCCGATTGATCGCGCTCTCCGACCAAAGCAGACGTTGCCCAAACATTCCTCTAATCACCCTGCAGCTCGTCTCGGCCGGAAGTCAAACCCTTTCATTACGCCAGGAAACATCGATACCGAGCCGGGGTGGAGGACAGCGGCCGGGCGGCTGCGTGATGGTTTAGTCCTTGCGTGACAACAGGAGCGTCACAGACCGACAGAACAGGAATGATGAGGTTTCCCCCCCTTAAGTGTAATTTTTCTGGACCTCTGAACTGTGTTTCTGCTGTTCGGTTCATTAAGAGCTGCTCATATTTCACCGCTCCCCTGCGAGTCGCTCGCTCTGGACAAACTGAACTTTCCACTCAACCGGCCACCAGAGTCCCTCCGACCTTCAGAAAACAATATCTCCCCTCCCTCACCTGTTTAAAAAGGCAGCGGGCAGCTGTGAACGTCCCTCTCTTCGCTCCGTGTACGATGTTGTAGTAAACTAAGAGCATTAGACGGATCGCTGGAGATACGACTCTTTCACTAACAGTTGTGTTTTCTTGCTGCAGAGGAGGAAAAACGTTTGCCGTTTACTATATTTCACATAAATATTCGGTTTATCACACTCAGGTCGGCAACTCTGAAGCCTCGACGATAAAACAAAATTATTTGACTGTTAAATGTTTAAGTGCTCTCAAATAAAATATATAAAACTGGGAATTTTTGTTTTTGGTATAAACGATATTTTTAAGTACAGAGCCTGTAAAAATTATTCAATCCCCTTAGAAGTTTTTATTGTTGTATAAATGGAAGTAAAGAGGATTTTAAGTGTATTTTTACACACTGATGAAGAGACGAAAGACTCTTTGACGTCTATACTCTCTGGGGGTAAAATGCAGTGACCCATCCAACCAACCCGACTCTGACTTCTCTCTCTAAACTACGACAATCCAAAGAGAGAAAACACTGAAAACAAGCCACATTTATGACACATGAACCCAAACCAACACTACAGCAGACAGTATAAATACAAAAGGAGGTTTGAAATGGAGTTAATGACTATATTAAATGGGTCGAAAAGGTAAATACTGTTTCAACCTGTTAGTGTCGGCCTCTTCATTTCCTGCCTCCTGCCTGATGAAAGCAGCGCGGATCGTTATCAGCTCTCCAGGAGACCAACGTCCTCGACTCTGACAGCAGCACAGAGCTCCTCTAATTGATATTGAGTGGTATGAGAGGAAGGGAATAAGTTAACAGCCTCCTCGCTCAGTAAACGAGTATTAATCACTTCGGTCGGTCTCTCCAGGGATCGGACGGAGAGCTGTGTGGAGCCTCGGAGGGGTTACCATCTATATTAACTGTTGAGTGAGTGACATATGGATCCTGTGCCTCCCTGAGAGCAGCTGTCACATTTACTTCAGAGGAAAGTTGAAGATTTCTATTTGGTGTCCAAGAGGTTTACAAGAGTTAAGTTAGCTGGTCCGAATACTTTGTTGGGATAGAAGCTTTGGGTGAAGTGTGATCGGTCCGCTCGGTGGTTTCTTTTCTCTTTCTTCTTTAGTGTTTCGTACTGAGACTGTGGACTGTGATTTGTAGTTTCCCTAGTAAACAAACCGACCCCTTCTGCTGTTGCAGGTACAGCCTTCCAACATGAGGTTTTTCAGAGATTTGTTGCTGTTTCAACATATTTTGGTCCATTTCTTTTAAACAATCACTACTAGTTTGTTGATGTCTTGGCGGCTAACTAACTAGCTAGCTAACATGAAACGTTATTGCTAATTTGTGCATGACGGCACCTCATTTCAACCTGTTTCAATCTTGCACCACCACTTTGCAAATAATGCTTTATGCTAAAGGTTAATGTGCTACAGTGAGTAATAATGCGCGTTACACTTCTCTGATGTAGAAGATTTTGGCCTCGTTATTATACGTCGCTGAGATGATCGAATGAAAAGGTCGTGAAAATTTAAAAAGGAAATGAATGACGGCTGGTGTTTGGCTCACATATAGACTCTGAAGAAGGAAGAATATATGAGGAGTGGCAAGATTCTCTTTATTTATTAACTATTTTGATAAACACTTGATCATTCAGCCTTTTCTCTGGCAAAGTTATCAGACATTTTCTGGTTCCAGCTTCTTAAACTTGAGGATTTGTCACATTTCTTTGTGAGTCTTTGGGTTTTGGACTTTTGGTTGGACAAAAGAAACCATTTGAAGGGATAAAGCTGCTGTGGAGGGGTACGAATTCTTCTGTAATGTACTTGGTGAATGCACAGAAAGTTGTTTTTCACACTGAATTAAGTTAGTGTCCTCATCTTTAATGGATGCGTCACACAAGTAGTTGTAACTCCCAGGATATAAACTCTATAAACCTTTCACAACATCTGCAGCTTTTCTTTGTCATTGCTGACAGTAAATGAAGAGTCTTTGCTTCTTTTGTCAGACTAATAGTGTAAAAACCCAATTTGAAGGTTTCACTTTGGTCTCTGGAAAGTTGTGATGAGCACAGATTAAAACAGTAACTGTCAGATTATAATCCACACTGTAAAAAGTGGTTAGTTGCAGGCCTACTTTGATTGCCCTGAACGGCAGCACGCTCGTTGTCTTCATGAGTTTTATTTCGAACATGTAAGAGGAGGGCTGGTGAACGACTGATCTCTAGTGTCTCAGATATTAGAGGTGACACCTTCAGGCCAGGACCCGATGGGTGCTGATACCTGTAGTAAGGTGGTGACCAACTGAAATGTTAGCAGATGGCCTGAGCCCCAACGCTGCCCTTTGCACCACTTTCCATTTTAATTAAGGAACAATTAAGTTGCACGGCGGGAAAAAAAAAAAAAATCAAAAAGACTAAATTACTGCAGTCAGGAGTTCTGTGGTTGTAAAAGCGGTGTCACACTGACCCGAGCTAATGGACACTCCATTGAAAATCACAGCATGTTACAGGCAGCAGCGCAGCAGGAAGTCACACCATCACTCACGTTTGAGGTAAAAAAAAAAAATGGGGCTCGCAGGACGAGAAGGTGACTACAGCTGAGTGGCAACGATGGTGACAAGGCAAGAGCCGAGGAGCAGGAGGCAGAGCCCCAACACACCAGCCAGCTGTTAACCCTGACATCCAACACACCACGCCGCCTCGCAGGGCAGCACAGGTGACTGCAGGTGTAGCGGGGGAGTGGTGAGTAATGGTCAGGAGGGCAGGCGGGGTCGTACGTCTGCAGAGTTTTCAGCGTCAGTGGTTCTAAATAAAACATATCCAGAGACGCAGAGACTCAAAAACAACCAAACTGAGCTGAGCAGATAAAAGATTGTTTTCTGTAACTTATCTAATGTAAAGTAAAAGGTTTCAGGACTTTATTCTTTCTTTGGTGATCTGATGACATTTCATCGTTAACTTGTTTATTAGTCAGTGTGAACTCAGGTATTTACTTTCCTGATTGAAAGCAAAAAGTGCATCTTTCTAACTAGGGCTGTGAATCTTTTTCATTCTGATTCTTAGGATTCAGAATCGATTTAAAAGGTAAAACAGACTCTGCGTGATTATTTTCTTCACCCCAGAGTTTGATAATTGATTCTTAGCTGCCGTTAGCTCTGTTAGCCATACAGTTAGCAGTCCAGTTAGCCAGCTCTCCCTGCTGTGTTCCTTAAACCTTGATTTTCTCACCCACCTCTACAGCTAACTGCTAATAATTGTAATGTTCATTGCCATTTACAAGTTAGCTCAATTAGCCATGCAGTTAGTGGTCCTATCAGCACCCACACTGTGCAAGACCTCCTCCTCAGGGCAGTCAAATCTAAATATCTCCAGCTTCCTAATATGATGCTAGTTATAGTTGCTAACTAGCTGTAAAAAAAGTCTGTAAATTACACTAATTTCCTCCATAAGTACGATCCAGTTTCACCAAAATTAGTGATTACATTTACGTATCAGGCGCCGCTCACGTCGCTATCTGATCGGTTGGTTCCGACTTTTGGCAGGCTTCATTATGTTTGACAAATCAGGAGACGTTGGGCTTTTAGGGCGAGATACAAGCTCAGACAGAGTATTTCAGACAGAGGATCAACTCAAGGGCGGCAGAAAAGGGCCAGTATAAGATAAATAATGAATTTATGTAACTGTGAATAATGCAGAGCTCCTCTACTTTAGCCCTGAGAGCTGGAAATGAGCATAATCGCTCCCCTTTAAAAAAGAAAAAAAAAGTACTTGTATATGTAGTGATACCAGTGTTAGCATCTTATTTAGAGAACGGCGCCTGTGATCAGCTTGAATTCATCAGTCATGGCCAAACCGGCGCTTTTTTTTTTTTTAGTGGAAAAGCAAACGATAAATCTTCCACAGCCGCCTCTCCGGCCTGCAGGGGAGAGTCTGACACTACAAAGGCGGATCTGGAGCGGCGCAGACTGTCTAACATTTGATTTATAAGCACAGTTTGTGATCCACATGTAAACAGGAGGGTTTTCGAGGATAACCGCAGCCACTTGCTTCAGAGCGTTAAAGTGCCTCTGAGGGCAGAACAAGGCTTCACATCACGGCAAACACCTTGTAGCTGTTCAAAAAAAACCAACCCCACACATGCATATATAGCTGAAAGGAGACATCAGCGTAGTATTTTCTCTCGTCCCTGAGCAACTCATCCAGAAACACTTCGACAGTCTAACACAGGAGGAAATGTGCAGAAGATGATGGCTGTCTGCGCTCTGATGAATTTCTGTCATGTTCTTAAAAGGCGACAAGCAAAACATGCAAAGCGTTTAAAACCTTGTGACTGAGACTAAGACGGCTTTCGTTTGCCTCTCCTCAAAAACAAACTTTGCTGTGATTTTCTCTGAGATTTTAAAAAAGTCAAAATCTGTTTTCAGTGGCTGTTCGAGTGTCCGCTTGGACACAAGAAGGGAAACACGGGGTTTCCACTGCAGCCATTTTGAATCGTTAGCCAGCCCTGCAGGAGAGACAACACCAATCAAATTCCCAGGCTACCAGAGGAGGGTGAAGATGGATGAAGAGGAGGGAACGGTGCAGCCCTCCAGACAGTGGACAGTATGTGGATGCTGCTGTGTTTGTGTGTTGTTTATGCGAGCTAGCGTGCGGCTGAGCGGGGGTGGCGGCAGCGCCATGATTCAGTGGTGTTGTGATTTTAAGCGCGGACCCAGGACGGGCGGTTTATTTTCGCCCGTCGCCCTGTGAGTGACGGTCCAATCAAGCTTGGGACGGGCTGTCAGGGCTGTCAGGCTGAGGAATGAGAGGAGATGGGAATCAAAGACACAGAGCAGGACCGAACCATGATGGACGGACCTGAGCGCGGCAACCACACAGGCGAGGGCGGGCGAGATGAAAGAAATGGGGGGAGACACCGAGAAAATGGAAATATATGTTGGTGGAGGCAGAAAAGAGAGGGAGAGGAAACCAAACAGAGCAAACTGAGAACAGTGGAAGGCAAAGACAGAACCCCGTGTTTGGCGATGAGCTGAATACTAAACAGGAAGTATTGTAGGATTATTTTCATTCTTACCGATCCAGCGCATGAGTGAGGTGAGAATCTGAAGATATTTGGTCTTCTGGGCGTTGAAGAAGGTGAAAGGACCCAACAAGACAGTGAAGATGCTCTGCAGGAAGAGACAAAACAGAAGAGATGATTAAATCCCAAATATTCTTATAACTTATTAAAGGTTCAGCAGCTTAACAAATCTCTCTGTCGGTATCAGTCAAAGGGATGTCGGCAACCAAAGTTTGGTAACATCAGGCTGTAAGTGAGGAACCTTCCTTTACTGTCCAATAACAAGAGCAGGCTAACGCTGTGAATCCGAGGCAATTACTGTAAAATGTCACCCGCCACGAGTGATGCCGTAAATGTCAGAGCTTGTCGCGACTAATGTTTGATTTACAGGTGCTGTACCATCCTTCCTCTGAGATACTTTGAACTTTTAACCAATTTTCTCAGAGTGCAGCATGTTGTTAGTCAAGGTTATGGTAAATCTTCAGCCTGTATTTTGCAGTGTTGACTTTAATTAGTTGCCTAAACAGTGTGAATGATCAGTTAGTTGTTCCTGAGCAGAGGAGGTCACGATTCAGTTCGGTTTCTCAAATCTGTCCAGAGTAAACCATCTTCCCAAGGAAATCAATAAAGGATCTTTGATAGGTTTGTTTCCACCGTTTTTAAATTCAAGAAGATATTTGAAGTTATTTGAAGACTCCACCTTCAGCTCTGGGAAATTGTGTTATTATTATTTTCACCTTTCTTGGGTTAAACGATAATCGATTAATTCCAGAGACTTTGCTCCTGGCTCGGTCGTCTCTCCCGTGTGCGTTTGCTCGACTAACCCGCTGTCACTTTCAGCCCACAGCTCTGTTTTTAACCCTCGCACTTGTGTTCCTATCGTTCGTATCATCCTCCCGAGCTCTGTCAGAATCCCATCTGCCCTCTCAAAGATAGGCGAACAGATAAACAGGTGGACCAATCCATAGTCCACCAAAAAATTTCAAATCCTCTCAGGCCACAACTCTGATTGCCTATCTGATACTTTTCTTTATCAGGAGCTGCAATCAGAGGCAGTGGCTCAGCTACTGTAGCTCCAATTCCATCAGTTCCCCCTCACGCCTCCTCCTCCGCCTCCTTCACACCTCCAGACTTATTCCCCTCATCCATTTCTTCCCTCTCTCCCTGTTCTCAGGTCTGACTGCCGAGTTTGACTGGCATGTGAGCTCAGACGCAGTCACTTGTGTGCCATTTCATCTGGAGAGCAGCCTGCAGGGTTTCCAACAAGGACATCAGCCTCCCATCCAGACTCACACCAACACACACACACACACACACACACAGAATAAGACTTCAGGTCGGAGCTGAAAATGAAACCAGAAAGTGGACAGAAAGTCTCGGTCTCCATCTGCAGTCGGGCTGCACAGGTATGACATTTTCACGGTGCGATAATCTTCTAATAAAACACAGTTTCACAGAATCAAACAATTATTATTATCAGTTTTAATGTTCACGTCTCTCCTGTAGAGACATTAATATTTTTTCAGGAAAACAAAAAGTAGAATCAAATTCTGAGTTAAGTAATCTTAGACCTCGTCAACATTCACACCACGACGTACCTCGGAAACAAAACATTACATTTCTAATAAAAGAAAACATGTTTTTTGCGCTAAACTTCAGCGACTTGACATTTCGAGGATGACCTTTATTAAGCCACTGAGCCTCTCACAAGATTATAACAACATTATTTTCAAGACATGAAACTCAGCTCAGGTCTTGAGGAGTAGTAGCATTTTTTTATTCATCGACTAAGAGCCTAAACGAAAGATGACAAACGGGCGACAGCAGTTCAAGTCTGTGTTGTGGCATTTGTAAGCGTGACACCACTGGATATTTTTAGGGAGACTTGCGGACGTTACAGCCGTGTTGGTGGCGAACAAAACCAGATATTTGTTCAAGGGACGTCTGGCCAACTCCTGTCCTGTTTGTGGTGAACAAAACAGGTATGTAAAGCCAAACCATGTTGTATTTCTGACCAGAACCATGCACAGTGATCAATACACAAGTAGAAACCCTGTCAAACAACTACTGGATGAATGTCCATCATGTTTCTTATGTTTAGCGCTTAGTGCCAAATGTTAGCTAAAAGTTGTTTGTATATAAGCGGACGTGCCTCTGAACGAGGGCCCGGGGAGCAGAGATAATGGGACACTTAGTAATTAATAGAGTAAAGGTGGTGCACAAAGATGATTTAAGGGTCTCTGACAGGATCCTACAGAGCGTTTCTGTGTCTGAACTAATGAATGAGGGAGCGAGGGAGCGATTTCGGACACAGCTAGAGTCAGCGATTATGTCCACATGTACGGACGGACAGCTGGAGTATCTGTGGGTGTGAGGGGAGGAAAAAAAAAATAGCCTTTAATTCTGCTGAATAGTGACGGTGGTGCCTACGTGTCTATATATTAAAGTATTACCAGCTGTCATCTTGGCAAAGTGCAGCCTAAGCTCAAGCCGAGCCAAAGCATAAATCTGCAACACCTATTGGAGGTAATGAACGAACCATTATGAAGAGAGATGTGTCTGAAAGAAGAAAGGGAAATTAATGGCAGCCGGCTGACAGACGGCTGTATTTTAGCCCCGGATGTTTCGGCCCGGTCGGCTCTTCATCAGCACCTTTTGGTTTCTCTTTGTAAACTTACAGCGTGACTTCAACCCCGGGGACAAAGTTTAGATGGATTTAAGTTTGAAGACGCTGCACTCTTTATACAGACTTTTATACACATTAATATGAAAACATTCACTCCACTTTTTATCTTCTGTAAGAGACTCTGCATGTTATTTTAGCTTTCTGTACTGACCTTTTGGTGAAACAGTGAACATAATCTTTCCTTTATCCACTCGTTTCTTGGGTAAATGTTGCAGAAATAAGCTCGGGAGTCCTTTGACATTTTACTTTGTCAGAGACACGATAACAAATATGACAGCTGAATTGCAATATGACACAAAGAGAAAAATCATTTTTTTTTCCATTACCTTAGTTTTAGGTCAATAAACACGTTCATCTAGAGAAACCCCTGCCTGAATTTAACATCTGCTGTTCAGGAATGAGAACATGAAATCAAAAACATCATCCGGCATTCTGGAGTTTAGAGAACCGATTACAAACTCAACAAAACTGACCAGGACAGAAAAATATTAAAAATGTCTCGTTAGGAGCAAAACTTTGGAGGAAAAGGAGAGAAACTATACAAAAGACACAAATACATTAACCCGATTTAATAAACTGTTCAGTGTTTGTTGCTAGCTAGCTTAAAGCTAACATTTATAGAGTCAGCACATATGGCTATAAGCTGTTTATGGTTTTGATTGTGTAGTTTGTTTAGTTGCTTGTGTAATAAACTTACTTTGAAAGACAGGAAGAGAAAATTAGGGAAGTTCCTAACAACTAATTTCCACAAATATTCAAAAGGTAGTTTAAGCTTAAGGTTGTCGATCTGTCTTAAAGTGAGAAAAAAACTAAATTGTGCTTCATTTAATCTATAACATTATACTTTTACATGTAGGAGCCGTTTGAAACCACTCATCATATTCTTCATATGCTGCTTGCAGCCTTGTGGTGGTCGGCTGCATAAGATCTGCAAGATTTTTGTATAAAAAAGTTATGTCAATATGTAACTTTAATTTAGACATTATACATGTTTGCTGGTGCCAATGAGGGAGTGTAGGAACATTTAAATCTTCGTCGATATTTCCGAGTCGCTATTCCCGACTTCCGATCTAAAAGCGTCCCAGTGCGTCTGCAAACTGACGAGTCTGTGAAGCTCACGAGCAACTACAGCGGCTGATTTAACAGATTAGGTCGGTTAAAAGGAGGCGGGAGGAGTCGGCTCCATCCTCGCGCTCACAAACACTTCCATCAAGCATGAATCAACTGAATGGAAGCGAAAATGGAGACGACAAAGTTGCTGTTGCAGCACGTTTTCACAGCACAAACACCACATAAAGTAAAACGATGGAGACATAAACGGTAATTGTCATGTGTGTTTATGTCGGCTGTGTGGGTCTTGCTTTTGTTTCCGGACTCAGGTGACCGTTCCGTTGCACTTTCCCGTGTCAGAGGTCATTTTGTTGCGAGTTCTGATTGCAACGGATTGCAGCATTAGTGCCAGGTCAGACTCCAGCTCCGGTGTAGCAGGAGATAGTAATAACCCCGAGGGTTAAGAGCACTGGGCACATGGCTGATGAATTTCTCAACAGCAACTGGGCCTCTCATGAATCACGACTGCACCTCCAACAGCTTACAGCCTCCCATAAACCCCCTCAACTCCCCACAGCCCGAGGACACCGGACCTGCTGGACTGGATCTCAACAACAAGAGCGAGGCAAGAGCACAACGGCACCGTGGACGTAAGTCACTGCAGCATCGTTTGTACCGATTAGATCGCCAAGAAAGACAATTATGTGGCTGCTGGAGGTTCGTTTTGTATCTATATTTCTGTCCAAACATGCGATCAGTCTCTCACAATCACAGTCTCAACAGATCAGTCTGCATGCAGCCAAAAGTTAAGGTCTGTTTGGAGAGTTAATAACCAAAACAACACAATAAATAACTATATTTTATGATCATGATTTCCTTCTCACATTTCCACAGTGGTGTGTGTTCGTCCAGTTGGCTCTGGTCGGAGTTAACGCCCCGTCCGACCGCCATTAAAAAGCACACCTTCATTTTTATGTTGATGTCCAAATCCTTGATATACTCGGCACGACGGCTGGCGCTAATGCTATGTGTAAAAGACTCGAAGTTAATGGGCTAAAACATGTAAAACCACCACGACAGTCCATTAACTAGACAATGAGGATATAAAGTAAATGTCAGAAGAGGGAATCTTGGCTTTAGTTTGGTTTTTAAAAAAAAAAAAAGAAGAAGAAGAAGAATTAAATCACAGTCAAGCTGCAGAGGAAAGAGGAGAAGACACAGGGAGCATGAGAAAGTAGAAGAGGAGGACGAGTGAGTGGGCGGCTGTAAAGGCATCAGATGCCATGTGCTGTAGGGTGAGTCAGACCCGGAGAGCTGGCATGACAGAACCGAAGCAGAGAGGCAGACTGGCCGGGTCATGAGAGGAACGGCCAGCAGGAGATCACACAATAAAAGTGCTCTTTCAGTACGATCCGGCTGTGAGCGACGGAGCAGGAAGTACACAAGAGGCGCAGGCCAAGCGTCTTTGTTTCACAAGTAAATTCTGTTTGTTTTCTGATCCCGCCTCTTATAGATGCTAGTCTTGATAAATTCAGCTTTCTAAGAATCTGTCTGTAAAACTCTTTCAGCACAGATGTTTCAAATTAAAAGCATACGACCGACTCCCTCTCCCTGCCAGTTATAAAAGTGCTATTTGTGCGAAGACTCTTGATGAAAACTGACACTTCATGATGCCGGCCGACTGGTCCTACATCTTACATCGTCAGTTTTTCAACTTCTCCGACAAAAAGGAGTTTCAGCGAAGTGTTTTAGATTTGTTCTGGAATTGCAGAACAGCTTTTGTTGGAGAATTTACAGAATATTTATTCATTTATCCATTTACTTCCGCTTATCGTGGGTCAGGCCTCAGTTGCAGCCTGCAGAAGTGTTCCCAGGCCAGACGACGAGATATCTGATCCCTCTGCTCCCTCTGCGTCCTCCTCAGATGTCAAAGCGACCATAACTTGCTCATCTTGATGCAAAAGCTATTCTTTAAACTCCTGCTGGATGTCCGAGCTCCTCACCTGATCTCTGGAAACTCATTCGTCCAACAGCCTCTAAAGGAGGACGGGACACTTTTGCACAAGAACATTTTCTCTTCCAGTCTTCTGTCTTTACCACAACAGATGAGAAAGAGTTCAGCATGGACAGGAATCTACGACATCTCACACATCACCGTGACATTCTGGGTGGTTAGAAGATAAAGTCTCTTCTTCAACCGTAGACAGAAATTAAGAATACTCTGAGAGGATAGAAACAATTTTTCAACTACAAAAAGAAACCTTTACTTTCCTTTTCTCAGACCTCTCTGTTTAACCACCGAGGATTTTTCCTAATTCTCCTGAAATTATGATGGACTCGTCGTTATTCTACCGTCTCCTTTGTGATTTTTTGGGCTGACCTACTTTTCTTATTTTATGAATTCTCATAGTTTAATGTTCTTGTCTAAGACACCTAATAAAACGAGCAGATACGACTGAGACAGTGTATTTTAATTAAAATTTCTTTTTATAATTTTCTGTTTCATTCTCTACCATTCTCCTCTTTACGACTGAATCGAGGTCAATCTGCAACAACGCTACGATCAGATGAGACACGTATTCTTATTTTTTGCAGGAGTTTTGCAGCTAACTCTTCTGATCGATGGAGTCAACGTTATAATTAGATTAACATCACGCGTATCAGTTTAGAAACCGGTATCCCTCCGTCTGCCTCAGCTGGAGAAATAAAACTGCCAGAAAACAGCAGAACAAGAGATGAATATGACCAGAATTTCATAACGTAGACAGATTGAATGACACTTGGTTCCAATGCATTTATTCATTTAATACTTTGTTCGGGTCTGTTCCAGCAATTTCATCGTACTCGTGCTCGCAGGGCCGACATCCGGATTTTTTTTTGTCTGCATCTTTTGCCGTCCTCGCCACAGAAACTGCTTACGTTTCATGCTCGGTTTAATAAATGTCTCAATAAACAAAAACAAATTCTGTCAGGAGAAAAGTGGCATGAATCAGTTCTGGCTCTGATCCCTCCTCCACCTCCTCGTTCCCACCACTTCAGGAATGCTGATGGTTTTCCGGAGCAGCACACTCATCAACTTTGAGCGTTTCACTTCTGACAACAAAGACATTCTTCAAAGAAATCTGTGGTTTCCCCCTCCGTCAGTGTGAGACAGCGCTTTCAGCCAGCAAAACAACCCGGCTTCTCTGCAATCACACACTTCAGTGAAACACAATAAACGGTGAGTCTGAGAGGAGAAACTGCGAAGGTGACCAACGGCAGAGACGAATACGAACAGCGAGATCAGTCCCGTTACCTCGATTTGAAGGGTCACGACTGGAGGTGCATCAGCAAGTACAGAAGAAAAACATGCTGCGTAACATTTTAGGGGTTTTTTTGTGGCGTCACCAACGTTGTTTCAGTTCCTAACAACACTTTCAGGCAATCATCGCTGTTAGAGGAAGGTCAAATTTAAAGACCATGACCCAAATCTGTCTTGATCATTATGTCAGCCCATCAAGCTGCTAATTCACCACTTTCCATCTCCAGGCAGGCACGGCGACCTCAGGTGAGTCTCTTTAGGTTCCTTAGACCTTCGACGACGACTGACTGGATGGATGTTGATGAGGAGCGAGACACACTGACTCTCGCTGGGCTTCTTTAATTCTACATCATCCACAATCTCTCTACTTTTATTTCCCGTCAGCTCTTGTAAAAAAGTTTCCCACAACTTTTCAGGCGCTCTCTGCGACGCCGCGGTTATAATTTGAGAGTTAGAGATTAACAGGGCTTAGATATGAGTGAATGATCTCAATAATGGTGGAAACCCGCCACCAACAGGCGACCCGGGCTGTCAATCACTTTCAGAAGTCTATAAAAGGCCAGTGTTTGGATTTGTGTGGATGAGAGAGCGCGGCGGGTATGGAAAAGACATTTAATTGGCATTAGATTGCGTCACTCGGAGCCTCGGCCTGACCGGCACAAATGCGAGCCATTTTCTCCCGAGCCACGTGTTTGTGGAGGCTCTTCATCCATCACAGTTGGGCAACATAAGTTGACCAATGACCGCCCAAACCATTTAAGTAATTAATCAACATATTTTTCGGGAGGGTCAGCCAAACTCTGCCGCGGCACAGAT
Source organism: Acanthopagrus latus (assembly GCF_904848185.1). Taxonomy (NCBI): domain Eukaryota; kingdom Metazoa; phylum Chordata; class Actinopteri; order Spariformes; family Sparidae; genus Acanthopagrus; species Acanthopagrus latus. The sequence goes on from NC_051061.1 coordinate 23,557,223, forward strand.
GTCCTCGAGCTCTTGGACGTCACTGCAGTGGAATTTATATCCGAGGGAGCCATACGACGGCTTCGCTCAGGTCTGCCAAGCAACTGTGAAATCGCCGTTTAGCTGATGTTCCATCAGACACAAAGAGGGTTAACGGCAGAAGACCCAGGGGGACGAGCGGGGATCACATTAGGGAGAAAGGCCAGCGATGAAAATCCTAAGTGCCCTGTTGGTTCCATGCGGAGGTTCCAGCCTGGACGCTGATAATCCCCCGACAATCAAACAGAGAACGCAGGATTATCATTCCCCCAATCCGCACAGTCCCAAGATCCCCCAGCCATTTGTGTCTGATGTTAATCTTCACTCCACACAGAGTTCACAGAAACTAAATGTCCTGCATGCCGTCACTCGTTCATTTCACCTCGCTGCCTTTGTCATTCTCATTCGCTGTCACTTTAAAGTCTAAAAAACTAATTATTCTGCTGATTAAAGCAAAGGGAAGCTGGATGTGATTCAAGGTTAAAGGTCATGATGATGTTGATCAGGTTTTCTACCAGGATGAACTGGATCTGGATCGAGTGTCCAGCTGATGTTTATCAAACGAACTTTGGACCGATAAGCAGAATCGATAACGACACTGGTGTGAATAAAGTCGCATCAGTTCCTGTCCAACTCGTAAACGCAATGAGAGGAATCAATCATCGTCACCGGCTGAGCACCTATTTGAACAAACGATTGATCAGGTTTTGTCACTTTTAAAGACAGAAAAATCTCTCAAGCTTCTTAAACGTGAATATTTTCTGACTTCTTTCTGCCTCTGTGACGGAAAATTGACATTTGAGAACAAAAACTAAACAATTAATCAGAATATAATCAACATTAAAATTGCTGCTTGTTGCGTTACGTGTCCTTTTCTTTGTAGCATCTCAACTTATTTTCCCTGAGACTTAATACAATATCTGATAAATATAGTCTGTTGTTGATGTCGATGGTGTTTGTTGCCCCTGAGCCGTCATCGAAACCGACCAATCACGCTTTAGTGATGTCACAGCTTAGCGACTCGGGGGAGGAAGGACAGGAAATATACACACACACACACACACACACACACGGGCGAAGACAGGCTTTCAAACACGTGGTCAATGTTGTGAAAGGGTCGATTTTATACTCACATCCTGGATCTAACTACGTATTCTTGGGACTTTAATTCCTTAAACCTCAACAAACAGCGACAGAAAACTGAAAAGAAACAGGAAGTGATAAGCAGGGAGTACAACAGTTTGGGATAATGGACCTGGAACAACACTAATTCTGACATCTGAATCCTTTTTATTCCAACTGAATCCTCCTCCTCCTCCTCCTCCTCCTCCTCCTCCTCCTCCTCCTCCTCCTCCTCCTCCTGACTGTAATTAGTACGAGACCTCAAGTGTGAAGAATAAAACAATGTTCCCAGTCACATGCAGATATGTAGCATGATTTACTGCACCTCCGCCTCTTTCAGTAAGCTATAAAAACACACATAAACGCCGGCTGTGATTAAAGAAAAGATGCATTTCTCAGCAGGAACACATGAAGTTGCAATGCAGACGTCTCTACACCAGCTGAAACACAGATCCGTTTCCTCACCAGCAGAGCAGCTGTAAAAATAAAAGATACTGAATAATTCCAGGCGTCTATGACTGCACGCATCATTTCATGTTAATCAAGACCTTGAGTTGAGTCCTTGAATGTGTAAAGAATACTCAAGCAATCTATTACTTTCTTCATCCTGCAGACAGTTTGACAGAAATTAAGAAATATTCCCAATGAGAATGATCCACAATTTGCTTTTCTTTTCATTAGGACTGATTGAAATTAATCAGCAGAAAGAAAATGAGCCAAGTATCCGATACACAGTTTAATGACTCACATCTCTGCAGTGTTGTCTGTGTGTGTGTGTGTGTGTGTGTGTGTGTGTGTGTGTCCACGACAGAGACAGGTATCAAAGTCTAAAAAAAAAGACAGATTATTTAGATTTCCAACGCGATATTTCATCTTAATGATGCAAAACAAGATAAATTGCCGTGACGCTGGGAAAAAGAAAAACGCAGCTTCGACTACATCACACACACACACACACACACACACACACACACACACACACACACACGACGTAATATTGGATGTTATGGGGCAATTCATTGCCTGGGTTTGTGACATGTATGATGAAAGACTTGAGGGGTAACTTGACCACGGCGGTATGGAATAGAAACGGTATAAAATAGGCCATAAAAGCCCAGGAGATACGTACAAACCCTGATGATGGCAATAACAAGTCAAGTGATTCAGTGAACGCACAGCGAGGCAGCGGCGAGGAGGAGGAAGTAAGACAAACACGAGCATGATTATCGCGGGGCAGGTAACACAGAGACCTGCTGCCTCGGAGGCAACACGACGCACTTACCACCATATTGGAGCTTTGTCAGGATGAACGAGTGTCTACCTTCAGCGCCATTAATCACCTGCAAACGTCTCCATCGCGCCGACTTGATTAACATAAATCAATTAAAAAAAAAATAAAGAATGAGGGAGATGATCCGACCAGTCATATTTCAGTTAATGACGCCAATTAAGATATAAGTTTCCATCCTAGTTTTTTGATTTCTTGTGTGGGTGGTTAACCTTGTGTACGAATGCCATCGTGAAGTGACAGTAAACCGTAATTTAGAATAATTAATAAGAAGATGAATACAAGTCGGGAAAGAGGGTCACGCTGAAATGATCGCTCGATGAAGATGTGGATTAACCGACTATTGAGAAATGCAACATTTTTTCTTGTTCCAGTCTCTCAGACTATTTTCTGGCAGTCATAATTTTAAAAAAAAGGGTTTAAAAAAGAAAATAAGTGCCAGATTAACCTTCAAAAAACAAACACTGGGCTGGTTTGAAAGTCATTTATCATAGAAAGTGAAAAAAAGATTTTTTAATTTTCCAATGTACCTTGAACAAATCTCGTTCTACAAATGCTTCCACTTGGAAAAGAAACTAAATCCAAGTGATGCTTGAAAAAAATCACTACATAAGTTATCAAGAAATTCAACTCCACTTTTTTTTTTTTTTTTATTTCCTTGGCAGTAAAAGCAGAAGTGTAAATTCAAATGACAGAAGATTGAGGAAAAACACAAACACAGCCGTGCCAGCAGGTCTTGACCTGTTTTTCTAAGACTTGGCCTGTTTGAAAAGCTTTTGGAGAGAAATTAGAAAAATGACCAGATTCAACAGCAAGAGACGAGGGCAGCGAGAGAAACAGACGAGTCGACCTCCTGCAAACATCTTGAAGAAAATGTTGGAACACTGTTTTTTTCCGTCGACAAATCAGCCGCCATCTGCCGTGTTACGTTGTGCGTCCAGGTGTTGTTTCAACACGACTGACAGGTGTCAAAACTGTGGATCTAAATCAGTTCAACCTCTGCAGGTCCCTAAAATCTGACGGGCAGAAACACTTGTCTAACTCTGTAAAAAAATGAGTCTGTTATAAATACTATTAACCGATGACAGAATTAAGGTCAATGCTATGTTAATTTATCTAAATGCGTGTGCATATTTCTGTGTTTCATGAAGCGAAGCGACGGTTAAACTGAGGGCTTATCAGCTGCCAACAGGCGCCTCTCCATCCGTCTCTGAAGCGACCGACTCTGTCAGCTCTGGACGCTGCCCTCCTCCCCCTCTGGGTCTCTGGGTCGCCGTGAAGCTATAGATATTCAGCTGCACCAACACACATACAGTATAGATGAATACGTAATGCTCGCTCTCTCTCAGAACGACTAGCAGCAGACTTCAGGAAACCAGTGAAGCAGGCGGTGGACCGACTGTCAGGTCCGACGGGAAGACGGTTCAAATCACAGGAGGACCTTCAGCCGCTTTGTTCGACTTCTTGTCTGGCAGAAACGTATGTGAAATTTTTCCAAGTGTTCGTACCGGCATAGGAAAGCAAAAAAAGAAAAAGCCCAGTGAAGCCAGAAGACACACACAAATCCAAGTGAATTCAGAGAGTTACAGTATGTTTACCTCACTGAGACTCTCAGAGATCTGGACGCTGTTAGAAAATAACAAGCGCTGCTGTTTCCACCCGTCAATGACAACAGGACGTCGGTGCCTCGTCCACCGGTGCTCACACAGATAATAACAGTCTGTTTGGACAATCCTGTGCACTGCCAGTGTGTTTTGGCCTTCAGTGTAAGTGAGTAAATGTACATTCGCTCACTCACAGGTGGTGTTTCTCCAAACAGAAGCCAGGAGGACGTTTGTTCAGGATTCAGGATTTCACGTTTGCGTTGTGACGTAGGTTTTTCCAGACATAACGTGGTTGAAATGTGCCAAGTTTTGTTTGTAGTAAACGTAAAGTTACATTAGTATTCATATTTACAACAGCTGTGTTGCACTCAGAAACAGTGGGGGCTGGAAAACACACAAAATATGGATCACTTATTAACAATGCATTAAGAAAATTGATGAGTATGCATGTTTGCATATCGGTTGTTGTTGCCATTGACTCACAGCTTCATGCAAAACAAACCCCGGCAAGGAAAATGTGGCTTCAGTGCCAACAAAGCATTCACAGTTGTGTTTTCCTCCCTGAACACCAGGGACACAATCCTCCCACAATTAAAGTGTAGATGAAAAACAAGTGATGGAAACTGACGACACTAAACTGAGTATGAGAATAAACACCTCCAGAACTACTAATATCTACGTGACCAGATTTGACGATCATCTACAGACGAACTCTCACAGCTCCTTTCATCTCATTTGCAGTTGGTGGAAACTAAAACACATCCAACGCAGAGGCCTATATTGTTAATTAGGTATGTGGCCCCGGAGACCGCCAGGCCTCCACGCGATTAAAGATAGGACTCTAATGAGGGGAAGGAAGACAACTCAGACAAAAGGAAAGGTGGAGGAGGGATAAAGTGAGGGCGGAGATGCAAGGAGAATGCATCATCCTGTTCCCGGAGACCAAGTTCAGGTCGGGATATTTTAAACTGTGATACAAGTTGAGATTTAGATTAAACAAAAGGCTGCCAAGTGTCCTGACTCGGGTCACCGTGCTGAAAAAAAAAAAAAAGGCAAGCCAAGCACTTAAATTAACTTTAGGCTGCCTGAAGGAAAAAGTTCTGAGCAGAGACGCCTTCATTTCACTGCAGCGTTACTAAATCAGACCAATATTTTAACTGTCAACAAAAGACTGTTGCAATACGCGAAGAGAATTAATGAGTGTGCTGGACTGCTTGTGTGTAAAAAGTTAATCACACACTGGTCATCTGCAGTGTGATTTAGCAGGTGATTACGATGTTCCACCTCCGCGGTTTTTAATAACAGCGAAAGGTCTTTGGACAGAGCGCGCTCACCTTCCAGCAGCGAGGTCACATTTACATGGATCCTGTTTACAAACTCTGAATAACAGTTGGGCGAAAAGATAATTAAGAGGAGCAAAAACGGAGGAAAATGGTTGAGAGGCAGAACACGGAGCATCTTTACGATACTTGAACACATGTTAGCTTGAAGAAGACGAGTTTGTTCGATGACCTTTCGCAGGTCATGTGGAACAGCTATCAATAATTTTGCCTCCCGACACGTTTTGATGACACGTCGTATAAACTAGTCAAGCTAACGCACGTTTAACTATCACAAAGATGGAAGACAGTTTTTGTGACTCTTCTTCATCATCTTTACTCAACTTTTATTCAGAGTTTGTAAATAAGATCCAACATAAATGTCACCATAATAATTACAAACTTCGTCAGACGAGAGTATTCTAAAAACAGAAACACTGTAAGTGAGACACAGGCTGTACAGTAACAGAATATTCATCCATGTTTGCATATATTGCCTTTTTTTTGTTTTGTTTTCTAACTTTCTTGAATGAACGCCACATGCATTTGCTTTGGTCTGAGATGCTGCTGCTCTAATGCGACATGTAGTGGCAGCCAAAGTCGAATATTTAACCTTCAAACGCACAAAAACAAAACAAGCGAATCATTCATTTCTAAATCCCAGCTGACGTGTTTGTTTCATTCAGAAAACAGGGACCAGGTGAAGCTGATCGCATTTTAAATGTACTTTATTTTAGTTCTACTTCCAAACTGAATGCTGACTAATTAATGTTCTAGTGCAGCTTGAACGGAGACGGACGGAAAGTTATTTAAGATCCAGTGTCGAGAGAACTTGCTGAAAATCACTTCCAGTTATATACCTGTGATTCTGCAGAGTCATCTGACCTGGAATGAGCTCCAATCACACCTTTTACAAATAGAAGATAAAAGCCAGATGTTAGTGGGACGTGTCCAGAATGAACTCTGCTTCTAATGTGGAAAGAAAACCTTGTTGCAGCTGTATTTAAAAACATGTATTCGCAGGCATCCATCTCTGGTGAAAGCAAAGGGCAGCGACTTGTCAAAGTGAACACTGACGAGCATCCGTTCGCTGCAGACTTCATGACTTTGAACAAGCTGCTGTTTCCTAAGACGTTCACCTAATTAAAACTCCTAATGTGCCGTTTCTGCGCCTCAAAAAAGAATCCATTACGCACCTACGTGGGTAAAAATAACGAGCAACAGCACACGGCGAAGATTTATGACGGGCTTGGGACGTATCTGGGGAGGAAATGAGAAACGATAATTTGCCAGTGGTTTAATAGGACGATGGTTATTTCACTCCTCCCTTCATCCAAAGTATTGTAAAAAGGAGACAGAGGAGGAGGAGGAGGAGGATTATAGCACAAGGGACTTTCCCCCCCAAATTAAACTGATGATGGACTTTATGAAAAAATAAATCAACAGATACGAATACACAATACGTCAAGATGTAATTGAAAACGACTGGATATTGTATTTTCGGGCACGGCGGGTCGGTGGGCAGCACTTAAGCAGCAGCTCCCTAAGGAGCGACTCCACGGCGCCGTGACCCGACTACCCAATCAATTCAAGAGGTGTCAGCCTGCAGCATATAAATACACAAACACGCAGCCCGACACATAATGAGCTAAAGGTTACACCGGGTCTCAGTGTGGACGCCGATTGTGCAGCCCACATTTTAAACGTGGACGTGAACTCGTGCAGATTTCACGCAAATCACGCTAACTTGCCTTCAGCGAGCGAGACCATTACATCACTCTGAGACGACCTTGGACCAGATAACCACCTTCACACTTGGTGAATTCTCCATCCACTGGTTTCAGTTTGTAAATCGAGGTCACATACAGAGTAAAACAGGCGATAGAGCAGGACACCTTTTGATTTACACGTCTCTACCACGACCACATCCTCAAGTTCTCTGTCAGATCCGATCAGGATATCCTCGTCCAGATATGATCACTTCTGGCTCCAAAACGGCCAAAATGGTGATGGCCATGATGCCCAAACAGACTCAATAATCAATAATTTTGCATGTAATGAAGTTTTGTTGTGGTTCAGGCACAAACACAACTCGCGTAGCGTCAGACAGAAACAATATATCCTTTAATTTTCCATAATAACAACAGGAAACAATCACCTAACTATTGTTTCAAACTTCTACATTTTGTTGACCCACTCAGGCCTCCAGGTCAACGACATCAGACCACTTCCTCCTCGAGTCATAATCACTGCAGCTGCTACAGAGATTTCTCACTTGACCGTAAACATTTGTTGGTTTCAGACATTTCTGTGGGAAAAAAAAAATAACTGACGCTGTTATTTTTCCTGGCACGGCTGCCTCATCAAGGCCAAACACACTCACGGTGCCCTTGAACGTGCTGAAGCAGAAGAGATCTCTGACAGAAGACTTCAGTGTGACGCAGAAAAAGGCACCACTGTTGAATAAAAGCACGACGGACGAGTATATTCATGATCTAGTACAAACAAATTAATCATTCAGTTTATCAGGCGGCGACAAACTGGGCTGAAGAACTGCCGACGTCTAACCGGAGCCAATCAGTCATTTTCTCCGTGACCTCCGCGTCTCCTCGACGACTGTTCCCTCATCACCAGTCTGCACCAGTCATCCCAGTGCCAGCAGCACCACGCCGCCTCCTCCCCGTCCTCCCGATCAGCTGCTCTGAAACGGCGTCCTGCTGCTGCGTGGAGAGGACTCCCCCCGTGTGGATCGCAGCTCAAACACTTCTTCCTGCTGCGATAATCTCCATTAAACCATCTGCACAGTCGTCGTCTCCCCCACAGCTCAGGCCCTCATGGGGAGGTATGTGGAGGTATATATACACACTATACTACACTATACTATATATTTATATACCTCCTTAATGTCCACGTCTAACACGAGTGCTTCAGACATGAGTACATACTCAGAGCAGTTATTTCATTATCAGGATTTAAACGGTTTAGGTTGTAAATCTCAGAGGCCACTGGGAGGGAAAACAACGAGAGACTTAAATATGAAGACAAACGACAAACAAGTCCGACAGGGCAAGAGACAGAAGTAGTCAGACGATATCCTGATTTATAAACTCGTTAGGAAGACAAACATGAAGCTAAAATTGTAACCTAAAGACTACTGAGTTAATTGTCAACCGTTTTGATAATCAAATACATTTTTAAAGCACAAAAAAGTCAAAAATCTGTGAAAAAAATCCTCTAAATTTGTGTAACTAGAGCTTTTAGTAGAGTTTTTAATCTTATTGTGTAAGAGTGATTGGATATCCTCCAACATCAGCTTCTTAAATGTGAATATTTTCTGGGTTCTTCCATCTTCCATGACAGAAAACTGTCTTCCAGGTATTTGCGGACGTCATCTTGGTCTTTGTCACCATTTTCTGATAACGACTTTATTATTAGTTAAGTTTATCAGACTCAACTTTAGTTTCACTTTACCACTCCAGTTATTTCTTAGTCAATAAAGGTTTAAAGAAAAAATGCATGCAGGAAAATTTTACACTCTCAGTTAAACACGACACTGCTGCAGCTGAAGAGGCTCCATTGTGCTTGTGGACAAACATATTAAACTAAACAACTTATATGACTCACGTGTGCAACAGGCTAAAACACTGCAGTAACAGGATGGCAGGAGGCCCCTGCAGGGAACGGGCATCGAGGTCGCTGAAATCCCTCCTGGAATAAATCTTTATTAGTCAGTTAATTAATCAATCAGCTCAGTATTGAGGAAAGTGGCAGGCCGGGTCATTTCTGAACTCTTAGGGGACGAGCAACAACTTCAAATTAACTCCATTTCAATACATGAGACAGCGTGCGGCCCAATAGAAACACGCTATAATTGAAACATCTGCATGAAGATAAGCAGTGAACAATGCAGCGTAAGCATAAAATGTCTTTGAGCTCATATGCGGCATTGATTTTCCATCACTTCCCACATACTGGGAGGACAATAAATCAGCCGTTTAAAATTGTACCGGCTGTCCAGCAGGGCGGAGTACACCGACCACTGCTTGGCTAGCCACTGTGACGAAGCCCCTGCAGTCAAATTCAAAAAGAAAACTTAGCAGGGGACAATCAAGGACAGAGAAGTTTAATTGAGGTCTCTGGAATCTCTGCTGGAGCCGAACAAAAACTCAGTAAGACCCCACTGTTACACGGCCGCTTAATCTTTTCAATCAAAGCAGCGTAAAGGCCGAGGATCAACACTGTTATGCAATGGCCACCCGTCATCTCGCTTTCACACCCCCCAAAGCCATCAACAAATATCGTAGATATGAGAAGAAAAGCCCTCAGTCGTCCAGTCAGGCAACAAACACGAGAATCAATCAGCGGCGGAGCAAATCACGGTCAATTGATCTTCTTAAGAGCTTTCAGAAGCTGCGATGAGGAAAATGGCTGTTGTGACATGTCCACAGCTGAGAGTGCTGATGTGTCAAGTCAATACTGATTAAGTCAAAGATGTGACCTGATGAAATATCAACCCAGGCTGCTGCGGGCCTTATTATCATGAGTAATTAGTCTGTCTCTGTGAATTCAGCACTTAGGTCTTCATAAAAGTGACAATGTGACTGTAATGAGGGTGAGATGTGCATTATAACATCATTCTGTGGCGGCTCGCGGCCTCTGAGAGCCGAGGAGAAACTGAACACTACACAATACAGGCTGTGAATAACGTGCAGAGTCCAGCTAAATTAAAGGAGCAGTTCACCCATAAATTAAAATACAGCGATGCAGGACTCTCCGAAACAACAGAAGCAGCGGATCTTGATGAAGCCATATTTAGGTGGCTGATATCTACGAGTTAGTACAATTTGATGTCAATCCAAGTAGAAATCTGCATCCAGCAGATCAAAAATACCTTTTATTTGACGGCGTTTCCCCACAAACGACTGTACAGATCGTCAACGCCACCCAGGTGTACTGAGAGTCGCTAAAGTATACATGCACTTTGTTCAGGTGTTCTAATGTTCAGGTATTTCCATCAGCATGGGACTGAGGCGATGATGATGACCAAATCTTTATTCCTGCATTAACTGTTTCTTTAAAATGTGTGACAGCCACACATATACCCGCAGTGTCCCTATAGGCTGAGCGTCAGTGTCAAGACTGACACTCAGCTGGTGTGACTGACACATGATGAAGGACGGGGCCGGAGGTGAGGAGCTAAAAAGAAAACGTGGCGCCGGAAAACACACTAAATCCAAACATGCCCTCCAAGAGCTGAAGCTGAGAAACACGAGTCAGGCGATCTGTGGAAAACAAACTTTCAGCAACAGGTTGAAGAAAAACACCAGCCTGGGTATTTTTCTTTTTTCAACCTTTTAGAGGATTTGTGTCAGCGATGAAAAATGAACCAAACCGGGTTTCAGGCTGAACGTTCCCTCCTCATTTCCTTAGTGTCTATCAGGAGTGCTGTTGTTGTTGGTAAAGGTCTACTCATCTGTACCGGGACAGCTGTTCACAAACCTAAAAATAACCCACAATCTGCTGTCCACTGCGAACAAAGCACCCTAATCGCTGCAGAGCAGCCATCTGGGGGAAACCTGCCAAAACTGTTGAATATATTCACACGTGAAAGTCCAGACAGACGGAGAACCAACGAATAAGGTCAAGAAACTCTGAGGATGAGACAGATTAGTGCTGAAAGTGTCTAATCAATCTATTAATCATCAGTAAATTAATCTGTACGAAATTCTGGGAATCCATTTCATTTTATAAAGTGATTTATTATGAAAAGGATGAATTAGAGCTCATAAAGTTTAGAGATAATATATCCAACATTTCTGTATTAAAATGTCAAAAAAAAAAAATCATCTTTAGTCACATTTACATAATCCCAAATGTTTCCAACTGTGTTTAAAACCCAGAATAATCTAGTCCAGAGTGAGGAAGGAGGACAGCGAACACAGCAAAACAAAATGTGAATAAACTGCTTCAGCATCACCATAATGATGGCTGTTTAACAAAGAAGACAACAGTCCCATGATCAATGTGCATTTAAGGACTCGCTGCTTTTTGTTTTCTTTGTTTTGTTGTTATGTTTGAACAAAAAAGACATTTCAGTGAACTGGACTGGTCGCAGCTATTGATACAGCTGCTGCAAGAACCTGGACGCAGCAGGAACCTGGTTGCTTCAGTATAATAACAAAAAACAAACATTTTTAAAAGCTTAAAGAATTTGATCTGTTGATTCACAGAATCTGGGCCAACAGATACCTAAAAACCTCCACAGGTTGTCGGGTCAGGATGAAGTCCAGCTGTAGGAGAGCAGTCAGTGGAAGCTTCTGAACTCATGAGGAAAAAGGTTTTCCCTGCAGGACGACAACTCTCCGTCTCTGTCCACATCCCTCTGACATCAACCTCCCTCCCTGTCTCTTCTCCTCTCTTTCACTCTCTGTGCTCCAATCACCCTCACATGGATTAAAACTCCTTAGAGCAACACCATAATCAGGCTGCTCTTTAATCTCCCGTCATTTTCCAAACTCTAAAAATGTTATGGCTGCAGTAACGTCTGTAGCATCACTCTCAGTGATTCCCCTGGACACGAGCAAGCGGCTCCCTTATCACGCTCTGGCAAAAAGACAACACTGCTGCAGGCCAATGTCCGATAATCCCCGCTGCTTATACAGCTCTGTTCCTACAGAACAAATTGAATAAGAGGAGGTGAATAAAGATTTTTAGAATTCAGGCTCAGCAATGCGGACAAGGAAAACTAAATAACTACACTGGGAAGAATCAAGCACATGCAGCTGCTGATTGTTTAGCTGTCACAGTATATATGTTGCATGTGTCTCTCATACAAAATATAAAGTGCAATCATTTGGTAGGATTTATTTGTTAAGTATGAGCAGTGACCATAGGTCGCTCTGTCCGCAGCCCTTTGGCAGCTGAAGTTTTTCGCCCTTGGAGACAGAAATTTGGCGTGGAGGTCAAGTGGATGTTTGTGAAGGTGTGTGTTTGTTTTCATGCCAATTGGCTGAAAAGTGAGTTGGGCAATCAGACGAGCCTGTCACAAAATGGGACATAACTTCCAAATGGATGCACAGACTTTCATGGAAAGGCTGGTCACAAGCCAAGGACAGCTGACTAACTGTCAATCGGCCAACAAGACGTGCGAAGCTTTCACAAATTACTGTCGCTGAACTTTGTAGAATAGACATACACAGGCAGCTCTGTCACAGCCCCTTTCCATAACTCATGAATCATTTGTCATAAACTCATGTGAGAGGCATCAGTGAACTCATCTCTGTCTGCAGGACGAGGTTCTTATATACTGTGTTTGGTAGTATTTTACTCATCTGATTTATTTTTCATACTTCTAATGTATATTATGTACATGATGAGGTTTATAAAGGATAAACTGCCTTTATCTGACCTCTCTGTTGCCTCTCGTCTGACCCGTTCAGCAGAAACAAACCGCTTCGACGGCTGTCAGTTACACAGCAGCGTGTACGTTCTGCAATCCAAAACATGAAAGCAGGAAATGACGGAGCGGAGTGCACAGAAAAACAAAGCGCACACAGTATTCAGCCCCTCCAACACACGGCGCTGATTCGCTAGCACACAACCAATGCCAACGTTCTCAGACTTCTGCCCACGTGGTGTCTGAAGCTGAACACACGGAACAGATTTGTTCCCGACCTCGCCGAGTCTCCACAAACACTTCAGACAGCCAACCGTTGGCCCGGCGTGTTTCAGGCTTAAGGGTTTCTTGTCAGTGTTCGGTTGATCTAACCAAGACCAACTCAATCAATCATGTTAATACGATCGTCGATAAAGTGTTGAATATCAGTGTGAAAATATAAACAGCTTTGCTGTGTTTGTTGCGAAGGCTGAGACAAACAGTTTCACTGCAGATTAATGATTTGTGTGAGGGTATTTTCCTTCAAGGCTATTTTTTTTTTATCCATAGCAATTTTGAGCAAGGCTTCTCTGACTGACCCTCTGCACCTCTGAAAGACCCGAGTGAAAATGGCCCGTTACTAAAACAGACACTCGGGTCGGTTCTGTGGCAGAAGGAGGCACTTTGTCCCTCCAGCTCAGCCCCCCGATGTGACACTGAGAATACAAAGGTGGATGCTGGGTGGGGCAGATTCTGACTGCTCTCTCCACTACAGCACAGCTGATGAGAGACTGTCAATCATTTAGACTCATCGTTCAGAGTCGGGGCAGTGTCTCTGGGCCAGAACCTCTGACCCGGTGACGGCACACACACACACACACACACACACACACACACACAGTGGAGACTGTACAGTATCCTAACAGGAAGTGCTGAATGTTTCATCACAGCTCAACGATTTCTGATTTATTTAAGAGGAGGTCAACCAGGACAAAAAAAAACAGAAAGAAGAAGATTTCCAGGACAGAAATATGGATCAGCAAAGACAAAAACAATCATCAAACAAGTACGTCATGTTCAACGACATCAGAATCTGTTAAAGACGAGACACAGACAGACGCCGCTGCTGTGCAAAACTGAGTGTTGAGACGAAATAAATACAGTCTAATTATGTTTTTCTAACTAATTGGACAATAACTTTAACTTAGACAGTTAATTTGTTGGCTCGACTGGCTTCTGATTAGCTGAGACGAAGACTACGAAGTCGACAGCGAAGAGGAACTGGTTGATTAAAATATTAACAGAACTTTTTTTTTTCATCTCTGGGGAAATATTACTGTGACAAATATCATTAAAGGCTTATCTGTAGGGGGGAATCCAATTTGATCCATCAATACCAAACGCATTACGCTGACTGGTCATCAGCCAGAGGCGACAAACATTCGGAAAGCTTGTGTAAAGTCTTTATAAACATTTGAAAACACTTCACAGAAGAAATAGCTTTTGTTACTCTTCACTTTGACTCAGAAGTGCTGAAACATTTGACTGTTTGCACAATTAAAAACACAGTTGGAGTCTCTCAATCGAAAATTGCTTATTTTTTACAAAACTGACGCAAGTTCTTCTGACAACGCCGACACATTTAACTACACTGAACGAAGAGATTTATAAGGCCATTAAAAACAGAAACAATGACTGTTAAATGTAAAAAACAAGCAGAACGTGACGTCTTTTCTTCCTGTTCTGAGTTTAATGCACTGTAACGCCACAAGAGAGGTTTCAGATGATGCTACTGGTGCAGGACTTGTATAAATTAGTACAGTCGGAGAAAAGAAGAGGGAGATCAGCGCATCCCTACCAATCAGAGTTCACTGGTAAAACTATTGTGTAGTGTTAGATATCTATTTCCCCGAGGGTTCATGATGAAACTGCGGAAATGAGTCTGCAAAAACTGCAAGTGTCAACAAATTGACCAGAGATTACAAATCAGCATTATTTCAATTTGCTTACACACAGTAAGAGGCTTATCCCCCCGAGAGATAAAAAGGGGAAGAGTTAATTCACTGGCAAATTATTTGGGGTCTGCTCATTCTATTAAAATACAAGCAAGGATAGGAAACAGTGAGAGAGAGTGAGAGAGAGTGAGAGAGAGCGAGGCTGAGAAATTATACAGGAGGAGATCAGCACATCTATCACTGTCGCTGTGCAAAGTTAAAGCCGGAGTAGAAAATCACAGAGTTTGGCCCGTTTAAGACTTCAAGGACACACACGCAGACGCTCACTTCCTGTGGGCTGAGGAGGAAGTTTTAACCGAAGGAAGGATTCAAAAAAAAAACCGACAGAAAACGATGTCGGAGATTCAGGCACGGCTGGACGTGCTGCACCTCGTTCAAAACGGGGAGATAAGAGGGTGTATGTGCGGGCGAGCGGCTTCATCACCTCAGAATACCTTTCAAAACAGGAGAATTCCCCAGAAAATACGAGCTGTGCTTTGACTGAGCAACAACAATCATTAACTTTGACCTTGTCTCTGCGAAATGTAAACAGTTCAGCGGATAAATTAACTTATACTGTCTGTCGTCTTCACAGCTGGGAAGTCGACGTGTAATTACTTTGACTTGTTGTTTTGTAGGTCACTCAGAAGCGTTCCTAAACCCAGGGAGTCTTTATTTTATATAAAAACAGACAGTTCGCCCCATAAATCAAAAATATACATTCTGTTTTAGTGTTGGAGAACAGAACCAGATAGCTCCCAGCTTTATGGACGGGACGATAATAGATTATGTCGCAAATTATGATAAAAAAAAAAACACAATAAGTTGATCGTAAGATCGGGATAATAGGTGACTCAGGATAATCCAGAGAGCTTGATGTGAGCAGTTTCATGTAGGAACTACTTTCTCTCTACTGAACTACACCCATCAACCGTATCACTGTGCTCAAGCATCTACTAATGGAGGCCATTAATGCCCCTCGTGTCGGGACAACAACCCGGAGAAAGAATAACACAAGAATCTGGTCGACAATTTGACGTCATGTGATGCTGAAGCACGGCAGAAGAAAGGACAAGGAATCGACACTTACCAGAAACACCCGGTAAGCGTCTTTCCTCGTGACGGAACCCCAGCACGGATCCGTGTCGTTGTACTTGACGCTTCCAGCGCTGCAGGAGTGATTCCCACTGAACAGGACAAAACACAAACAAACATGGCTTCAAGTTTAACCCAAACTAACCCTTTACTTTTCACGTAAGAGGTTTGAGTTCACACATAATAAGGACACGATCGGGTTGGATCAGCTGAAGGAAAAGCAGCGGCCGGGGTTGTTTATCTCTTGGAAGTAATCACAAACCGTCAGTGTTGCGTGACAGACCGAGCTCCAGTAAAATCATCCAGCTCTGCCCGTTCTGCTGAGAAGTCTGCGGTCTGTGCCTTCAGGCAAAGCAAACCGCTTTTGAAGTCTCAGTTACATCTCACATTTATTCTTGCTGGAAGGTTAGCAAGGTTTGGACCACAGCGGAGGAGAATTTAATACGATAAGACAGCGTCAGTGTGCTGCGCCTCAGGACGGGATGAGGGAGGCGCTTTGTCGCAACAACAATTAGAAGAAGAAGAAGAAGGGAGAGTTTACAGGGTGACTTTTAAACTCAAAAAACTACAACTGGGGTTTTTATTATTGTTAAACCAATGAAACAGGAAATAAAGGAAACAGAGGGCATCTAAATGTTTTACATACTTATTGAAGGTGAAGTTAAAGTATCAACAACAATGTGTCCTGGTGGAAGATCCGATCAGTATAGAACCACTTTTACTTTTACAAATTTAGCTCATATTGGTGCAAATACGTCAACATATACAAGGATATTAATCAATCTGATCTGTTGAGCCCAGTATTGGCCCCCTGATATAAGAGTCTGGGCTCTAATTCTACTTCACACTGAACACAAAAGTCTGAAAAAGTATCTGAGATTAAATAGTGTCAGTTCTTAAAAACATCGCACAATAAACTTTCTTTAAAACTTACAAAAACTGCCTGAAACTGTTGGAAACTTTATGTTGAGATCAGCTCACTAAAACAAAGAGGAAATGGTTGTTTCTGCGGTCCAGGATCTAACTATATGAAACACTTTTTCCTCACCCAGTCTGGCCTTGACTTGTAATAAAAATGTGTCTGGAAGCAGGTGACCAGGACTCGGACGCCAGCAGCACCGGTAAAAGGTCAGCAGGCCCGAAGGCCTCCGTCACCAGAGCTTTATTGTCTTAATCTCGAGTTCAGAAGGTGAGAAAAGGACCAATGTTTGGGGGCAGAAGAGCCAATGAGACGAAGACAAAAGTTCTTCAAGGGGAAAATTTATAAATCCATCGATATATAATTTATATTTCACAATCAAACTAAAAAATGAACGTGATAAAGTGTCTCACCAGGCGACTTCCATCAGGGATATCGGCACAGCTGCTGCGTAGATGGCCAGATCTCCGTAGAGATAGACGATTATGCAGATGTAGAACATGTTGACGCCGACTGAAAGACAAAAACGTTCAAAAACAAAAGATCAAGACGTGGAGTCAAGACGTGACGAATATCAACAAACACGAGGTCGACGGGTGACGAGCAAACACATTTTTCATCTTTATCGGCCGTCCAAACACTTGGTCGTGAAACGCGGCTGATGGATGTGTGTCAGACTGAACCGCCGCGGTGTCATCTCTATTAAAATACACTCCGGTCCACACCTCCGCTCTGCTCATCCCTCCATCTCTTTTCTGGGACACGTGGCCTGTACAGCAGAGCCACATCTTACTGGTCCGATGGAAAATATTAATAGCATTAATTAAAGAGAAACTAATCACACCATGAAGGAAATTTTCCCCGTCAGCCTTTACTCTCCACAGCGGCGGGCTCTTAACCATCTGCCCTTTTCTTTTCATCCACCGGCCGACTGGCAGGCCCGACCCGGCTGCCTTTGCCAAGACAAGATCGAGAGCTCTGACCGGCAGACGGATCATCACAGAGCGCCACACATCCATCATGCTCTTCAACTCTCACAGGGGGGTTCAAACGTCCGACCGGACCCCTCGGCTAATTCATTACTGACAAGGAAATTAGAGCACAGAGTCCATTAAAGAGGAATAAAAAAGTGACAGATTTACAGCTTTGCTGGGTACACTGATTCTTTCATGAATTAACGGCTGAGGGTTTCTATCAAACGCTTCAATTAGGCTGTGATGGAAGTTAAAAACATACGAGACTGGCAGCCTCATAAACAACCCTTCATCTAACTTTAGCTGATTCACAACGCCAACATCAGAAACTGGAGACCGACAGAGTCGAGTCAGAATCAGAGACACTCTTCTGGATCAATACTTCATGACATGACTGATTTTATGAACTGAAGTTGGCACGTTTTGACTTCATGAATCATGTCACTCACTCGTCACATCTTTCTTTTAACAATTAACATTCAATAAGGTGAATAAAATGAAGCGTTTTGCAGAAATAGATCAAATAATATAAGCATAAATCAGTCTGTAGTATATTATTGCCCAGCAAAAAGGTGCTGAACACAGTGTAAGTAGTTCTGTGGTGGATCAACGGATGAATTACTGTTCAAACTAAAGCACTATGATGATATAATGATTTTAACATATAGTCCAGGTTCAAACCAGGATAACAATATGTTGAGAAGAAGAAGGGAAATTAATTCTCTCTCGGTCTAATTTACCACGGTCAGCTGCAGAAACAACTCCTCCTCCACGCTCCGTAATGTCTCCTGTGCCACGGCGCTGGACGAGCCATATTAGCGTCCCAGTGGCAGATAGCAGAAACAGGACGGACTGTACTCTGCCGCCACTGGCAGTAAGCGATAGCAAGGCGAGAGCCCTGCATGACCGCAGGGATGCAGGCCTTCACGGCACTGTAACTAATATTTCCAAATTACCCCGAGCCGCAGGCTAAAATGCTGCAAAATGTGTCTTCACGTCGGAGCCCGGTCTTTCATGTAGCTGTGAAACGCATCACGATCCATCATCAGTTTGCTTCTGACGGACAGCAGACCGGGCAACCTCACTGTGAGCACAGACAGAAAGAAGCTGCCGCTGTTTAGTATCGTGTATAATATGGGGAGTCACTTTTATTACCTCGTACAGGGGCATTTAATAGGGATTTAGTACAGTACATTACATAACAGAAATGGAAATATATGTTATTTTAATATCCTATTAAAAGGGAAACGGCTTCGACCTCCCTTGTGAAGTGAGTTTCATGGTCACAAATAAGTCATCAGGAAGTCGCTGTAACACTGAAAACGCCTCTGAAATGAAGAGGAGGGAAGAAGACGAGGAAAATTTAACTTTGAACTTCAACTCATTAATCGTTCTCTCCTTATTTTCCACTTCTACTTCTTGTGGGAATATCAGAGTGAAATATCTGATGAAGTGAGATAAGAGACGTTCACAAATCAAATCTAAATTGAGCCGGCCCCGCAGGCAACAACACCATTAACAATATGTCTCTAAAAATAGGTAAATAGGGCAGCGCAGAGGAAGAGATGGCCAAATTTAGGAATGACTTGTGTTGGAACTCGTTTTGGAAATCATGATTCTCAAAAATGCACGATTCATTTGGACTTTTAAATGTATCGTCTCATGAATAAAGACCCACATTAGAAATATTCCAAAACACAGAGAAAGACACAAGCAGGCAGCAACAAAAAGGGAAGATAACGACATAAATCTAATGAACCATTAATGTGCTTCTTCTTAGCTTCTTCTGTCAAACTGCCTCGTAAAAGCCACTTAAAAAAGGTCAATCTGATCTAGTTTTTCACTGCTGTGAGAACATGCAAACACACCTTGAACCCAGAAATGAGTGTCATGGAAAGCATGAGTCAACAACTCCTCTGACGTTCATCCCCACTGCTCCACATATGCCTCTAACCATCAGGAAACACAGTCGAGGTCTGAAAGGCTTGAACAGATTCTTAGAAGCTGTTCAGACCTGGTATTAACAATGCAAAGACATAAATAAAAGTTTAATATTTGCCGAAATCACTAGAAAGCCCAAATAATTAAGAATTTGTCAGAGACGGTGTTTCAAAAAGTTGATAAGTTTCTCCAAACTCAACAACTCTCAAAATTTAGCAATTTTTAAAGGGAGTCTGGGGACTTTCTCTCAGGTAAGACACAGAAGCAGACAGACTGGTACAAACTGACACTTTTTACAAGGTAACAAAACAACTTTACAAAACAACTGATTTAATGCTGAATTCACAAGAATTCACCAATGATTTAAAATTTGCTGTGAAAAGGTTTCTCCTCACTCAATAACTTCTAAAATTGCACGATTTCTTAAGGGAGTCTGGTGATATTGTGGTTACTAGTTCAGTGGTGTGTTTACAAACAGTGTGCTGTTCACACTGGCATGTCATAGGTTGATGCTAGACACGTCACATTTTACAAATGCAGTGACCAGTATACACTTTTTTGATGCCTGTGAAGAAAGTCACCAGACTTCCTTAAAAAAAACTTAATTTAATGAGTTGCTGGGTTTGGAGAAACTTTATAAATATTGTAAAACACTGTCTACAACAAATCCTTAACTACTTGGGCCTTCTTGTTAATTCGGCAAATGTTCTACATTAAGTTATTTGTCTACATTTAAGTTACATGCCTGTTTGTCCCAGTGGTGTACATGTTTTTTATCCATTTTGAGTGGGCAGTGTTGGAGCTTTCCACCTGTAATCAATCGCTCAGGATGGATGTTAATAACAGGTCTGAACAGGCTCTTAGTTACAACGCAACAGGCCTCACTTTTAAGAAACAAGTCAAGCTTTCGTGGATCAAGCTTCTTTCCCGGGGCTCAACTTGTAAAATCGATCTGTTTGGTTGATCGCAGTTATCCATTATAACACAAACTCCCCGAGATTAAAGTGCATCTCTGACCAAGCTGACACAGGAAACTATTGTCGCGGGAGGCTTGTAGGAAAAGATTGGGCTGCGAGCTGAAGCAAACATGTCCATTTATCTTCCCCGTGGCTCGGGCACTTTTCATTTTGCCAGAGCTCTCGATGCTCAAGTATGACATTTAAGTAAAAGTCACTGAAGTATTAAAAATGGATGTGCCCATGTTTGGCTCTCATTATAGACAGAGCCGGGTAACGGCGGAGTGAATTAGTATTCGCCGCCATATTCCTCCGTATGTCAGGGGAAGGACGGCTAACGCTGGTGAAAATCCTGGTGTTTGCTTAGCCGGCATGCTAACCGCCGCATCACATCACCTCACAGGGGTAAGAAACAGCTGAGACAAGATGCTGATGCAAGGACAGCGCTCTGTTCGTCTCCCTCTCTCTCTCTCCCTCTTCGTGACTTTAGCCAAAGTCGTCTTCTAATCAACTTTCAAATCATCAATGTGAAGGTTATAGTAACACCTTTCCACAGCGGTGCAGATAAACCGGCCCCCATCAACATTCCTGTCAGTGGCTTGCAGGTCAGGCTGATACGATACCCATGGCCTTATTCCAAGCCTGCCGCACCGCCGCTGCCACGTCAATTTCAGTCCAGGAGGAAGTCGATGCCCTCTAAGAGTGCTTCTTCAACAGCGGGAGAGATGCTTTTTAATTGCCTGCAGCGGCGCAGGACAGACAGTGTGCAATCACGCCTACAGTTTATTATCAGTGAGGAGAAGAAGATGAAGATGAAGAAGAAGAAGAAGAAGAGGAAGAAGGAGAAGCGGCGTTTAAACCGTTTTAAACGTGATGGACTTGTTTACACTCTCAGCTCCTCGAAACACACGCAGACGAGAGCTTGAACACAACTGTCGCTCCAGATCACACTCTGCACTCGCTTTCCAAGAAACACGAACTGCTGGTTATCACACGTCGACATCTGTCCCCTCGCACACATAATCCCCTCGCAATTTAGGTTCATGGGGTTGGTTTGAATTAAGCAGTTACTTCTAACAAACTGCACAGCCATTCTCCCACTGGAAGAGAATTACATGTTCAGGCTTTACAGTCTAGATATAAATAAAGAGCGCCTTATGGTCCAAACGTGTTTAACCTCATATTTAACAGATTGTTTTGAACTCACACTTTTAAAAAAACTGAATGCACAAGAGGCAGAACCAGAATAAGATAACAGGAATAGTTTTTCCTCCAAACTTGGATGGAGGATTGTTCTCGGCCCAGATCAGACTTCAGAAACTTCTGGTGTGTCACTTTATTCAACATTGTGACACAGAGTGTTTTTCCACATTCTGTTAATGTCTTGGGGAGTAATTAATGGGTCTTGAAGATACAATCAGATTAATTTTGATGGCTGACATCCACAAGTAACTACAAAATGGGACTATTGACAGTGATGGAATGTAACTAAGTGCATTTAATGAAGTACTTAAGTTCAATTTTGGAGGTTCGATATGCAAAGACAACACGTACATGACTGGGACAAAGACAGAAAGAAATTAACGTAGAACGTTTGCTGAATTTACAAGAAGGCCCAAATAATAAAGGATTCGTCACAGACAATGCTTCACAAAGTAATTAAGTTCCTCTTAACTCAACATCTAGTAATTTTTTTAAAGGAGTCTGGGGACTTCCTTCACTGCTGTTGACAAAGAAACAGTAAATATAATAATTTAATATCACCTCGAGCATGATTTTCTGCATAATTATCTGTCAAAACAAAGTTTTCACATCAACCAATATAAATGCAGATACCAATGTGTCTGCGATGGGCCGATAATGCCAATTAAAATCAAACTTCTACTAAATTTGGACAGTAAACTTCTTGAATGTTCACTTGTGTTTGGAAAACATTTCATACTTGAGAAGCATTTTGGTGTTCAATACAAAACTCAGATATTCGCTGTAATTCAACCTCGAGTCCAAAAAAACGTTGGCATGCTGTATAAAACACAAATCACACAGAATGTGATCGTTCACTAATCCTTTCTGACGCACACTCCATTGAAAAACGCACAAACACACGATATTTAATGTTTTGCCTCATCAACATCTGCTTCTCACTGTGAGTACTGGCTGCCAACAAGGCTGAGCTCTTTCCCCCGGTGCTATTCTCTGTTTTCTGCTAATGAATTTTAAAATCAGTGACAAATACTTTGGTTAATTTAAGTATGCAGATGACATGGCCATCGCTGGGATTGCCCACGCAAAGGCCCTGGAGACATGGCGTCGCATTAGCCAGCTATAAATCAATGTGGCCGAGACAAGAGAATTAATTATTTGCACAAAACAAGATCTTAAAAAAAAAAAAAAAAAGCCAGTTTCATTTGATGGCTGACTCGTTGAAACGGGGGAATACTTCAAATACTTTGGTACATTTCTGGACACAGAAGACTTTCAAGAAATGTTCTCAGCGATTTTCTCAGCGAACTTAACAGCCTCGGTGTTCGAACTGGTGTCAAATCTACCTTTGAGTGTCTTCACCTTTCATTTTCCTGCCTCACCTGAACCACATATTTGAGAATAAACTTTCTAAGATTGTGTCAATGGCAAGCGAAATAGTGTGTAAACCTCAGAAAAGCCTTTGACTTGATTTTTATTCAAAGTATAGGGTAGAAGGTGAGGAGCACCCTGGTAGATGCATCTCATACTCTCTTCTGCCAGTTTGAGCTTTTGAGCTCTGGGAGGCGCTGAAGAGTTTCTGTGGCGATTAAAAATATATTCAAGAGGTCGCAAAAAACATTCTTCACCTTTGTGATTGTAACTACAGTTTGTTGGTAGATTTTAACCAGTGTTCTAATTTGTTTTGGTATCAAAAAATTAATATGACAGCTTGCTTGACCTGTTAAATTTCCTCATTAGTGGCACAAACAGGAAGCTCACACGCAGGTGTGAAAATTCTGGACATCAGGTAGAAAACTGAGCTGTCAGGGGAGACAGAAGAGCAGCGTTCCCTTCTCCTCGTTCAGCATGTGCTGGGACGCGTGCCGATCTAATTCATTTCTGATTGGAGTCACCGGGCAGCGTTCCCATAGCATGTGGAGAGAGAGAAGAGGAGAGAAAACTCATTTCCTTATTGCCAATCGATACCTGCACGTGTCTCACCTGCACAGCGGGGAGAAAGGTCGTCAGCAGAGATTTTTTTCACCTTTAACGGGCAGGACAGTGGAGCTGAGTGACGAGAGGCCGGAGGGACGGGAGCACACTGCAGCTTTATCAGCATGAGCTGCATGACGGCATGCATGAGTGCGTTCACACGTGTGGGTGTGAACATGAGCCGGGTGGATGTGTCGCGTTTACACCGTGTGTGCACGTGTGTGGCGAGGGCTCCACCTAGTGTTGAAGCGCCGAAGGACAGAAGGTGTCAGCACAGATGATGTTGTCAGAGATTTGACCTTTTGTCGTTCCTCGATTCCTGCGACAACAGGGACGCTGCGGACTGTTGAGTCACTCTCATCGGGTTAAGAAGAGCCGGTCGCCGTAATGCAAGCAGACAAGAGGAGGGTGGAGATGAGGAGATGAGGAGATGAGGACATGAGGAGATGAAGGGGAGGGAGGTGCCAGGCAGGGAAAACGTACTGACAGGTTCGACGAATGTAAAGCTGCAAGGTTGTTCTGCGGTCCAAGGTGAACGTGGTTAAGCCTTAACGTCTTTGCCACCAGTACAGGTTGCACCTCCTCCCACACACGAGCACCGCAGAAAGATTAACAGCCTTGATGGAGTCTCATACAGGTAATTACAACCACAGGCAATTTACTCAGTTATAATTACATCCAATTAGAGCGCCCGCAGCCTTCCTCTGAGAATGTAACGATTGGACAGAAAAGGTGTGAAAAAGCATTTTCTAAACGATCCCACACAACCTTCAACACTCCTCCTCCACAAACGTCACACGACGGCGGTGTCGGCGGTTAGCTGAATAATGGGCGCCGAGATTAGAAGCTCGAGGCCACAGGAATATTTTTACCTTTGTTGAAGAACATGGAGGCCATTTGACCCATCTCGACCCGCTCCGCGATGTCGAAGTGATCGACGTGACCTCCCGATCTCTCTGTGAAAACACGAAACACCATTTTACAGTAAATGCCAGGCATGAGAGGAGGGAGTTAAATGTCAAAGACAGTTTACAGCTTGCATCCCTTGGTGTATGACATTTTTCTAGTCGTCAATAGCTGTCAACTACTAAATCAATTTGCGAACCAATTTGATAACTAATTAACTTCACTTCAAGTATTTAAAGAAAACTGGCATGTTATTTTCTTCCAGCTTGTTAAATGTGATTGTTTCCTGGTTTCTTTCCTCCTCTGAGACAGTAAACTGACATTTGAAGATGTCGTCTTGGGTTTTATAGACCAAACAATTCAATCAATCAATCAATAAAGAAAATAATAAACAGATTAACTGACAATGAAGTTAAACGCCAGACTGCAACAGACCCCCGTAAAACTGACTGCCCAGTAACAGTTCGACAAACTGAGGAACAAGACGGTTCTTTAATCCGATCATATCATTATAAACATCATATGAAGCGCAGTAAAAAAGGATTTTATACGTCAACTGTTCAACCTTGTTGAGATTTACTGGCTAAACTGATTAATAACATTGTTATCTTGGCCACACCTGAATATATCTAACTCAATACTTTATATATTTCACGTTGGAGCGAATGAAACCAAGAGAAGTTTAACATTTTTGCAGAATAAACACATAAACAATGAGCTGATTACCAAAACTGATGATAATTATTCAGCACTTGTCTCTTTTTGCTGTGGCTCTGTTCACAAACAACACCAAACTATTCACTAGTGAAACGATGCTCACATTTGCGGCACACGGCCTTCAAATGACGTGTTTTTATCAGGAAAATCACAAACGACCTGCTTTTATTTTGTAGGGCATGTTGATATGTAACTAGATCCAGTCCAGATTAAAATGCCGTGTTTATTTTCACAGGTAATCAAACCTATTTACCGTGAACGCTTCTGTCACGATACTCACGAACAGACAGGATGGGCTTCGTCTCCGGCTCTGATCGGCCTCGGCCCATGCCGTCATCGTCCGAATAGTCAGAGGTGGAGTCGCTGTCATTGATCTGCGGAGATAATGCGAGTGTGTAAATGCTCCGTTTGTTTGCCTGTTTTTCCCTAATTTCCCAGTAAACAACAGTCAGTTTACAAGTGATTAAACTTGGTGTTTATTTGCGGAGTTTGAGAGGCAGCAGGGGGAAGGAAACATCTGGGAATTACAAGTAACAGCTGGAAAAGCACTTTGGAGATTGGAGTGACTTCACAGTTTACACCAATCACACACACACACACACACACACACACCCCCACACACACACACACACACACACACCCCCACACACACAGCGCTTTTGAATCATTTTGCAAATTCTCTGCAGATTAATGTCAATTAGCTGTCGATGATAGTTAACTTTGTGAGCGTCATCAGCTGCATTAATCAGTGACAAGCTGGCTGGGAGAGAGGGAGGACGAGGAGGAGGAGGAGATGAGGAGTGACAGCAGAAAATGGCTCTGTGACAAACAACAACAGCAAACAGAAGCAAAAACGACAAAATAAGAGATTAATATGTGCGGCTGAGGACGAGAGTCAGATGCCTTCAGGCGCCGATAAAGAAACAAAGTCAAACTAACTTTCACACAGCAGCCTACGTGCAAATGTTTGAATGTGAGTTTTTAAATTTCACGCAGGTGAATCACAAAAGGCAGTGAAGAAGTTTCTGAGAGCAAAGTTCAACCTGTTAGCTGCATTTATGTGGACTCGGGCAGACGGAAGACGGCAAATCAGATATACAAATGAAGTGAGGAAACGGGAGCGATTGTCAACATCTAAAGTTACACAACCGGATGTTACGAAGCTCCTTCACACAAGGAGAAAACATACTTTAGTTATCTTCACCTCTCACTTTCAGAAGACATTACTGTTAAAACACAAGACGAAACAAACGACTGTGGCGATGTTCGATGCGAGAGGAGATAACGGCACGTTTCAAAGACAGTTTCCGCGTCTCTAAAATGTGTAAAATATCTCATCTCTCAACTTTAAATTCCAGCAGAGGGCGGTCACGTCTCCCCGTCCAGTGTCCCAATCAGGATGTCACTCAGCTTCACATGTAACGCAGCCAATCGTGTGATATTTAGGTCGATTACAGTCAGACATACGGTTCTGGAGATCGGTATTTCGTCTCGAAACTTTCTTTCACTGCAAATCTTTTACGTTAACTGCTTTTAAATTGTGTCCATAGCAGGTAAAGCAGACAGAACGGCCGATCTCTAACTTTAAATCTCGAGTCTTTCCGGCTCATAAACTTAAACGAAACTTTCTCAGAATACATATATGATGCAATCCATCGCTGTAAAAAAATACCCCTTCATTTTAGTTAATATGCTTCACTCGAGCAGAGAGACATAAAACGCGTTCGGCTGCAAACACTTCCAGTTTCCCCGCCGCCCCCCCACCGTCTTGTTTTCCATTACGTAGGAGGAGAAGGCTGAGAGGAGTACAGCCGCCATGAATCAGCGGCGAGCGTTCGGGGCTCAGTTAGAGTCGGGCTATTGTCCTCAGGCTCATAACTCCTCAACTGGAAACCCACATGCATTAAGCAAGATGACTTGTGTACCGGGGGGAGAAACAAAAGGCAAAGGCCGAGACATTTAAAGTGCACAAAGTCTTTTTTTTTTAGTCAAAGTAAAAATGATTGAGGAGCGGGTTGTGGAGTACAGTCCTCCACCGAAGGCTTCATTCCGAATTGGGTTTCTTACAGCCGGGTGGCAAGAGACTCGTTTCACTTGCACACGGACCGGACAATAAAACAACAGCAGCCATCTGAGTAAAAAATTAAAAAATACAGCCTCCTATTAAAACAGAGATTTCTTTTTCAGGCTTTAAACGTGAAATATTTCATAGTTTAGTTGATTTTACTGGGATACAAATGAAAACGGTTATTGCTTCGGTCAGCGGAAGTTCATTTTCTATATGGTCGTAAACTTCAGATGGAATAAGGAGGATATTATTGATAAGAGGGGACAATCTGCTGTGAGCCTTGAATAAACTCAGTCAGGTGTTGTTAATATCTAACATGTTATTTGCTGAAAAGACCCTCACGTCAGTTATAAAGAAGCTTTACGAATGATAGAATGAAGGTACCAAGAGTGACCGAACGTGGACGAGAGGCCGGAGCTGGGGAGGAAATCCTGACTGGATCTGACACCGAGTCGACCATAAAACACATCCTGCTTTATCCTGTATTTTACCATAATTAAGACCTTCATTGAGAAAATGAACGCCGTGCTGTGTTGAAGACGACTTGAAACCAGAGATTGAGAATATAAACGTATCAGGAAACAAGTGAGAAGAAGGCTCATTTTCTCATAAGCTTACATACGACCAGACTTCTGTATGAAACCTGTAGAGTCGCCCCCTGCTGGCCACTGGAAAGAATGCAGGTTTGAGACACTTCTACTGAATCCTCTCACAGACCTGACAAGTCTGACATGGTTTCAGGTTTTTGTTTCAGTTATTTCCCCGTTTTATTTTGTAGTTTTCGGCTCCACTTCCTGCCTTTCATGATCGCCCTGTTAGTCTCATCCTGTGGTGAGTGCACCGCTGCCCACTGTACACTCCTCTATTACACAGTGTTTGTGTTTTTGGCGCAGGGGGATTAACATAAGTCTCTTTTTGAGAATCAATGACACAAACTAGATCTGGCGAGCTCCAAAAGGATGGCAGGATAGAAGGATAGACGTCATTAATCTGTCTCACAGTGCGGCTCGACAGAAGTAAACCATCAGTCTCCCCGACAGAAATCACTCTGGATTTGTTTCACTGGTTTATCTCCGTGAAAGACGACGGAGCTCGTTGTGTTATTAGCTGCCTAAACATGCTTCAACATGTCAGACGGAGACCTGAAAGCATATTAACCAGAGCTAAGAACTGGAAACATCCCTCTGCAGCGTTTATACGAACATTAGTTCCACTTTTTTGCCTGCAGGGTTTAAAGAGTGTTTGGCTTAATGTCTTATTAGACAAACTCTCCCTGACAGAGAGGAACATTTACTTCTTTAATATTTGGCTAGTCTGACACATCGTGACAGCAAACAGAGAGCCGTCCATCCTGCCACCATCCTATTAGAGATATTTACATATAGAGTAAGACTCGGCTCCTGCACACAGTTGGTAATCTCACCTCTTCCTGCTCTCTCCTCTTCCAGCGCAGCTGAGCGTTGGCCGCCGCCATCGCCTCGATCACAAACGTGGTCGTCATGTAGCTGCAGAGAGGAGACGGAAGGATTAAGATAAGACGACCAACAGGTTGAAAAGCTGCAATTAACTTCCCATCATCATTTAGGCCTTTACCTGCACCTTTTAATTTCCCCGAGTGGAGTTTTTTATTCATTACATCTGGATTAAGTCTTTAATCCCACACTTCAGTTTCAAAAGAACTAGAACTTTTATTGATTCAGGAACCAAAACACACATGAAATTATTGTTCTTCATACAGACGCACAACTCGTGTCGTCTGGAAATGTCCTTCATCTGCTCAGATCTTCACCATGTGCGACACTCTGATTAAACACTGAGAGTGAAATCAGAAATGATTTGACACTGCGTGAATATTCAAACAACCTTTCACCTCTTCATACCTTTTTACTGGAAAACACACGATTGACCCGATTATATGGACGTTAGCTCAGGCTGAAAAACAGATGTTTTACTACTGAATGAATATAAACTACAGACATGGGCGACTAATCAAAGACTCTAATCAGCACCAGCAATACTCGTTATGAGTATTTTATTAATGTATCATGTACGTTACATGTCTACTTTGTTCAGTGAGCATTTAACTGTTGCATCTCAACGTTAAATTTGAGTTCTGATTCAACCAGATTTGATTAAATACTGATCTAGTTTGGGACGTTTCATTCAATAATACCATTTTTTCTCAGATATGATACTGAGAGAACTAATCGTAAACGGCAACCTCTAAAAATAATGTAATAAAATATTGAGATAAATAGTTTGAGAGATTTGAGATTAAAATTGGCCAGCAGAGAAATAAATGGTGTTTTGTTGTGATTTTACCATCTAATTATTAAAAATGCGGCAGCAAAATAAGCAAAAGATGTAGGTAAATAAAAGTAGAAACTGCTTTTAGTTCATAATGGCACAATTTTAAGCATTATTTAAAGTAAAATTTGGTGATTCAAGATTGTTGTTTGTGGTCTCCAATCACTCTGATAATACACGCAATATTTTTACAGTAAACGTTCGACCTGATAGATTAAATTCTGCTCTTGTGTTTTCTTACTTTTAGACTCGGCGACCAAGTTTGGGAAGGAAATGAGTCATGAGGAACACATCTCGACTACAATGCATCCACAGAGAGCAGATGTTGGTAGATAATGTTTCTGCTGATGCATCCTCAACAGAAAGAGAAGTGACACATGCAGTAAATGAGAAGGAGCTGGAGAGATATTCACTCAGGCGCGACTACTATGGCTGATAACGATGCCGATTATTAGAAATTAAGGAGACTGAAACTGATATTTGCGTAAAAATTTAAACGTATACATCAAAAGTTCAATTTACTCAAGTACTTTTCTTATGTACACATTTTAGGTCCGCTACTTCAGTATTTCCATTTTTTGATACTTCCTCCCTACGACATTCATTTGATAAATGTAGTTACTATTTACTTTGCAGAATCAGTTGTATATTTAGTGTTTACAAGCAGTGAATTATAACGTGTTACCAGTCACATATTGTGGTGGGCTGGACACTGTGAGAGGATTCTGCATCAGAGCCAAAGAAGCACATTTGAAAAGTTTTTTAAAAATGTGTTTATTTTATCGGCAATCCGACAGAAAAGTAATAAATGCGGAAAAATGCTGAATATCAGCCCTGATAGTCAGACAGGCCAATAATCAGTCTACCTGCATGTATTCCACGTGTTGCATACAAACTGGAGTTGGTGTGAGAACAACACTTACCTCATGAAACCTAAAAAGGAAATGAGGGCTAAGCTGACCACCCAACCGGCTGTGGCGAAGGCTTTGGGCATCGTCAGAGCTCCTGTCCCCACGATCAGGTTGAACATGTAGACCAGCCCCACCTGATCGAGAGATGAGCAGGACGGAAGGGAAAGACATGAACATACTGAGAATTTATTGTTTACTACAGTTTTTTTCTACACGGCAACCTCTGATTTTTGTCCAGCAGCCTGACGTAACTCCTGAATCAATCAATCAATGATTTAATTGATGAACAGCTACAAAATCTACAGCATCAGCTGCTGGTCAGCACCGGCTGATAAAAAAGACCAGGTGGAGGAATCAACCACTGTCAGGGAAGACAACTGGGATAATGGGGCAGCACTCAGTCCTATCAGGTATCAGAGTGCTTAAATGATTCAAAGCTCAAGCTTCCTGAAAGAAAAGAAAAAAAGCACTTGACCAGCAGAACTTAATCTCTGTGGTCAATTCCTGCTGACGTAGGCAGGGACTTATATGAGTCGTCAAAGCTGAGTCCAGACCATAAAGAGGCCTGATGTGTAAAACGGAAGTGTGTAAGCATTTTAGCTTCCTCTTTAGTTTTCACTTCATTTCCATATGAACATGACTTCTTACAAAGACATTTCTCATTTTACAACCCTGACTTTTCTTTTCAGTCTTAAGTTTACACTGTCATTATATCGAGTTCATTTCAGCTGATTTAACTGACTCAGAAGACAGGCGGTTCAAAAGTTCAACACAAGCTTCTATTTAAAGGTTAGAGCATCTGCAAGTCAGTAAAGAAAAAAACTTCTGCATTTAAAACTGTGTCAGGTGGACTTTGCTTTCATAAATGTGACCACTGCAGCACCAAACTTCTTGCTACCACAAAGCTTAATGACAACCCAGATTTTAAAGACTTCTCCTTTTACTACTGGAAAAAAACAGGATTATCACAGTATTCTCACAAATGCGGAGTAGGACACTCACAAATGCAGAGTAGGGTTCCCCGGTCTCTGTAATTCCACCTGCCATGGTTGATGACACTGGTCCTCCTCACCTGAAGAAACAACAACAACAGCCACCTGAAGCCAATTCCATCTTTGTTCTTTCAAATTAGGATTAATTTCGTGAATACACTTAAGTTCAGTTTGCCACAACTGGTTGTGTAAAGTCTTTAATGTAAGAAAGTTAAAATCTTGAAAGAATAAAGAACCCCATTTACATATCTTGAAATTAAGAATTATGTTAACGCTCGCAGAAAAATCACACTAGATATAAATTAATTTCAAATAATTTCTTATACTTTAAGATGCTCTTTCTAATTCGGCATACATATGATTGAATAAGCAGCACATATTTCAACATGAGTGTGTGTTTTGGCTAATGTTTACTGAACAGTACTGTGTAGTCTGGTGACAAGAGATTATGGAACAACAACTACCACTTCCATTAAAACCATGACACAGTGTTAGCTTTATGGAGGGTATGGTTACTTCCAACAGCTGTCAGGGTTGTATAAAGTTGTGTTAAAGTCAGTGTTGAGCTCAGTGAGCTTAAATCTACTTGCTAGCAACGTAAATGTCTGCATATGTTTGAAAACCAGTCACACAAAAATACACACGGGTAATGTACTGTTGTGTCAGTTTATAAAACACGCCGATAAAAGTAAGAAAATAGTCATGCTGTTCGCTAGCTAGCTACACGAATGTCATTAATGAGCAAAACAAGTCAATTCTACTCACCTTACTTCTTTCCAGTGTGTTTTGCTAATTTAGCTGCTAGGCTAGCAGGATGCTCCAAGCTTCCAGCTGGATCAAATCCTCGCTAGCTAGCGGAATAACCGCAGGCACCTAGCTAACATGAGGCGTTTCTTTGTTAAATAAATGGAGGGAAGTCACTTTAAAAATAAAGTTTGGAGAAAAGCACTTTCCCATGGGCTAGCAAGGCTTTCACTGAGCTAACTGAAGCAGTAAACTAACAAACCAGCTGACTTGCTCCGGCACGAACAGAAATCAAGCTAATGCTAACACAAACATACACTTCCGGTAGTGATATTCAAAATAAAACAGTGTCTGGCATCTATGAGATGCGCTGAATGGTGGTTACTGTGACAAAGCTTTTATTATGAAGGCGACACGGAGTTGTCTTTGTTGTTCTTATGTGGAGCTTAATGCTCTGATTGTTGAAACAAATCACAAGGTTCAATCAAATCAGATTGTGAGGGCATGTTTTGTATGATGAATTTTATCATATTTTTATTATATTATTTATTTATTTATTTTACTTATTTAAATCTTGTTGTTCCTGATTAGTTTGCACCCGCCCCTCTGTGCTGTTTAGGTCACCAAAACGACCGAACCCTTACCGGGCCCTTAGCAGAATTTAATTTGGGGCCCCCAGCTAAACCCACAACCCTCCTCTGCACCACCAACATCAACTATATAATAAAAACATAAACCAGCAGATAATTACTGTAAATTAATTCACTATTTTAATATGAAACGTGCAAAAGTGCAGCGCAGTCAGATACAAACAAATACTTTCTTACATGAATACGATAAATGTTAAGTTTGTAAAATGTTAGTAAAATGCAAACGTGACAAAAAATGTTATCCAACAATATGAGACAAATTAAATAATGACATAAAATGAACTGGGTTATTAAGGCTGATATAACTTATCACACAAATACACAAAATATATTTATCATGTGTGACATTTTACAACAGTATATGCGGGTTGTGAATTCATGTCTGGGAAAATTAGAGATCTGTGGTGCAAAAAGTAGTTGAATCACTGAAGGATTAGAATGAGGTGTTTTTAGTTTTAGATGCATTAATGCCCTGTTTATATTTTGTTATCTATGTAAGAGCCCATCATCATTGAATTTATAAGCATGCATTGGTAGAGTAAACACACAACATCATATACCATTTTGAACCCACGAGACATACATGAACGTCAGGAAAGTGACAACAGTCGAGAAATAGAGGAAGAAGAACACGGAGTCTACGATTATAGCCACTCGCTTGTAGTATCCAGGCTTGCTCTTTTCTTTCTCTTGTTCTTTTATTCCCCGCCGAGCTTCTTTCACTTCCATCAGGATTCGCTTCAGGAGGTCGTGGCCACTCGGCCCGTCCAGAGGAGGGCAGCTTTTCTCTGGTTTCTCTGGGCCGTTCTCCACAGATCCAGCAGAGTCTGCGTGGGAAGATAAACCATCAGAATGAGCTGGGGTACTACTAAGTTTTCATCAGTGTCTACATACACGTGTAGGATTATTGATCTAGTGATGATGAAACTATAGAGAATCTGCATTTAAAGGGCTAATTACAGTATTTTTACCTGGATCCTGTGTTTATATATTTGTGTTTTTTTAAAGTCTTTCCAAAATAAAAAGGGAAGGAAAACAGACAACGAAAAATATTTAGTTAGAATAAACGTACCTTTGTGACACTCTGTTTCCAGCTGAATCTCCTCTTCCGCATCAACACATCTTTTCTTCTTCTTGTCACAATGACCATCGAGTTCAAATAAGAAGGAAATCAACATGGCCTCCAGGACGCTGATCCCCACCAGGGCGAAGATGGCGACGCAGTAGTTTGCTGGAATGAAGGTGCAGAGACGTTACAGGTCAGTGTGACGTCGGTGACGAGGACGCTGAAGGTCATATCACGGTTAAATCTCACCGATCATCGGCAGCTGGTCCTCTGTGGACGGCAGCATGTCCTTGAGAATGAGCAGCAAGACGGAGATGGAGAGCAGGATGGTCACTTTGAAGCTCATCTTTTCTCCGCTGCCCTCACTGATGAAGAACGAGGCCAGATCCAGGACCAGCAGGTAGAACAGGGGCACGATGAAAATGACCAAATAAAGCAACGGCTTTCTGATGATTTTAACCTGAAAAACCTAATTAATTAGAGACAAACACACCTGAGGAACAGAGAACTGTTGTCAAGAAGCCTTTCCTACCCTGTATGTAAGTTTGCTTTGAGCCTTAGAGCCAATGGAGAGATCATACACGAAAGTGTCCATGTTTAGAAGCTGCCATTCTCCCTGTGTGACCATGAAGTTCTCAGACAGTCTCGTCAGGGTCGTGTCATTGCTGAAAGTTCCCAGCTTTATACTTTTATCTGTGAAGGTCATAAGAAAACAACTATGAGGTCTTAATGTCAAACATGTCCTGAAACAGTTCTGGATGATATGGTGTCATTTACCGTCAGTGGTCATGGATGCAAATGTGATGTTACAGTGTTGTGTGTCGAAGGGGAACAGCTGCAGCTTCAGCTGACAGGTGGCGGTGAGGCGCTGACGGGCGCTCACCACCACCCAACCGTTGGAGGTCACACTGGCAAGCGTCCCTCTCTGAGTGCTCCCACTGTCAGAGGCACTGAGGGAGCAAAGAAGGTTTGAATGGAGAGCAAAGTGGAAATGAAATGTAATGACAGGATTAATTGGTTTGCTTGTCTTCATCAAACACCAGCTGGTTTCTCCTGTCTGTCAGCCTACATATTGGAGTCTTCACGACAAGGCTAGGTGGATGTCCTGCTAAGCTATTGGCGAGCTAGTCACGCAGGAATGACAGTAATAACAAAAGCCATGTTCATTGTTTATGTGCGCTATGAGGAGTTTTCTAACATGTGGGTACCGATGACAGCGATGCGTTCAGCTCACAGTAAAAAGCCTCTGAGCGAGCCGGCTGGGCTCAAAGTGCACAACGCCTGATCCAAAGAACAAAGCAGCTGCAGCAACGCACTCCTTCAGCGGCTAACATTAGCACAAAGCACACAGCACCTGAGCCAAGCTTACCCAGTTAGCACAAAGCACACACCTACAGTGGTAAGTGAGGTGTTGAGTCGCTTGTTTTTCTATTTTTTTGACCAAAAAAACGGGGAGGTTGCTGAATGTAGCACTAACCACTGACACACGTGTCCCAGCTGACCAGCGAGTGATTTTATTTCCTTTAATTTGTGTTAAATTACTTTAATGTTGCCTGTTTTAATCGCTCTTATCCCTGTTATTCATATGCTTGCATTAACTTCTCCTGGGTCTGGTCTTGTTTCTGTCATGTTGTCCTCCTGAGTTTCCAGTCGTTTTGTCCGTTAAAGCACTTTATAATCTCGCTACATAAATAAGGATACTATTATAATTACAATTATAATTCTAATATGTTGCTCTGTAGCTGAAAACATTTTCTCTTCAGCTTTCTTATCTTTAGCCTGATGAAACTTTTGTCACAATGAGAGCAGCTTTCCTGCCTTTTTTAGAATAAGATCAGATCCACAAACTTCAGCTGTTGTGTTATAAGATGGTGTTAAGATAAATACATACTCCTCTTGGATGTTTATATCAGGGATCCACAGATTCGATGTCGGAATGGTCAGCGTGTTGATCCCACAAAAGTCAGAGGAATTCCAAGTTAGGAATTCATTTTGCCAACCCTGAAAAAATGCAGTTTTAAAACACAACATGGCACAAGAGACTGAAGCTGAAGCAACCTGCCGCTGCTGAAGTTAAGAAATGACCACTGATGTGTTTAAACTCTTAAAGCTTTTCTTACCATTTGAATCCAGATGTGACTCGTGACAGTCTGAGACTTTTCATCCTGCAGACAATCAGCAGCACTACGGTGAGTTTTCAGAAACATTTACGACAAAAACAGCAACTTTGCTTGACGAAAAAACACTTTTCCTCTGATAAATGTAGAAGTTTCTATCCACACATATATTCAGAGTGATATATTCCATCTGTCTCGACACTCACCACATTTAAAATACCGTACACATACATGTCCATCAGAACACTGGAGGGTGTCGTCCAGTTCTTCACGGGTCGCATGATTGATAGAAGTTCATTAGATGTTTTCAGGTTTAAGTGTTGCAGAAGACTCAAGTATGAGCAGTCTGAAGTCTGACTGCTGGAAACACCTGCAGGGAAAAACACTCAAAACATCCTCATCGTTTCTAAATAACAGCTGCAGTTTTCTCTGTCTTAATCCAAACCAATCTTTAAAAGTTTAATTCAATAACTCACCAATTAGAGCAACAAAGACGAGAATCCTCAGAGCCGACATGGCTGTTTGCCTTCATCTCGATCTGAGCGAAACCCTTTTAAGCTGCAACGCTACAAAGACAGCTGAACAATACGACAGGTAAGTCCCGGAAAGGACTTCAAAAGATCTAATTAACTGCTCTGCTCTGCGGTCTGCACACGAACAACATAGATCACCAGAACACACAGAACATTTCTATTGTCGACCTGCAGCTGAAGCAAGAAAGTCAACAAGAGGAGAGCTCAGAGTTACATCAGAGTTCTCGATGCTGATAACACCTGTGGTCGAGAGGAAACAGGCACACGAGTAGAAATGATTCAAGGTTTTATTAATTAGAAAATGTAGAAAAAGAACCTGCACATTAGTAACATCTCACACAAGAAACAAGAACTCCAGCACCAGTAATGACTGGACCGAAGAGTCTCACTGTGAATGTCATATTTTCACTCTTACTCTCAACTCAAGATCCACTTATTAACTCGATCTCCATCTGCAAAGTGGCCGACGAGGATGAAAGTCCAAGAAAAAGTTTGTAAGTCAACCTTAAGATAAATCTGTTTAAAGGAACAGTTCATGCAAAAATGTCCAGACATCATCTCAGTAGCTCACAAAACATTTCTGGAGCTTCAGAGCAAAACAGTGATGCAGCATCACATCGCTAAACAACTGAAGGAGCTGGAGACTTGATATAAAACAGAAAAACAACTAAAAGACAACATCAAAAGGCTCCACACAGTTCGTCTGCTGTAATCAAAGTCTCCAGAAGCCCACAAGATCCCAAAGTGATTTGAAAAAACATCATTTACATGTTGGAAAATGTCCAATCTTGCAACAACAATGACAATTTCTGGATTCTTGGAAGTCGGTGCAGGAGCTCGACCACGAGTCGAGGGTGTAAACGACGTCTTTTCAAATCAACTCTGGAGATTTACACTGGGCGAGCTGCGTGGAGCCGTTTTATGCTTCCATGCATTTTATGCTGCAACTCCGTTTTACTGCGAAGCTCCAGAAATGTTTTGTGGACTAAGAAACTCCATCTGACTTTCCATCAGCGTGGAGGGAGGAGAGGATGACTGGATGTTAGTTTTTAGGTTATACTGTTCCTGATGAGTTGCATTTATAGTTTGCATGATGAACCACATTTCTCAAAGAGCAAAACTAACGTGCAAAGTGAAGCATTCATTTGATTACAGCCTCTCAGATAGAGAACAGAACATCAATCAGAGCTGCACAAGAAGACACAGTTCATTCAGACAAGTTTTATCGCCTAAAAAAGTAGGAAGACAAGTGTGTGTAACTCAAGAACAAGGAGACCTTCACTTTAATTTTAATATTTTCCTCCTCACTGCAGTGCTGATGCTGTAAAATGACCTGTTGTGTCTCAAAACACTTTCAAAAGGTCAAACAAATCATGAAAACCAATAAAAAAGAATTAAAAAACTACCAGATTTTGGCACAAGCCTCCACCTTTCCCACAGAAACGACCTGAGGATTCAAACTTTTGGCACGAAAACACAAACAAGCATTTTGCAGGATCGTCTTCACATCGTTTAAGAAAAAAAGACGTGTTTTTATGTCTCTTGTCCGATCGACCCAACAGATGCAGGCTGATATAAAAGTCCTGCGGTGTTGTTGAAGAGCAGCGAGGTCTCAGGGGAACACGTCAGTGGGCAGGTGGAAGTCTTTAAAGGTGTAGAAGGAGATGTCTCCGTGGTCGACCACCGCCAACACCACCGGGACGTCTCCACTCTGGGAGGTCAGGAGCTTGATGGCTCGCAGGTCGGGGACGGGACCGTCGAAACTGAGAGACCACAGGAGGGGAATCAATTCATGTTGTCGGATTCAAGAGAGAGACGACTGAACAGTTTCACAATGATCCATGAACAGACTCTCCTTCTTCTTCTTCTGGGCAGTTGTGGTGAGTATTTCAGTTTTATATTACATTTTACTGACCAAACAATAAAAAGATCAATTAGTTAACTGCAGCTCTAGATGGGACAAAACGGTCATTCATCTCTAACTACCACCATCACATTTAGTCAGTGTGGGTCGGATGACATTTGTCATTTCTGTAAGGTAATCCTGAACACACACAGTTTGTTTGATCACTTACCTGCACACACACATGCGGGAGTAAGGTTTCCCCGGGTTGCTCTTCTTGAAGTCGGCCACCGTATCCGGCTGGTAAACATTGAAACAAATCCTCCACTCGTCTGAAGCTTTTATACTGCGGAGACAAAGCACAGCGCCTCCGCCTGAATGATGGACTCTCCATCACGGCAACAATACATCAACCTCGCCGTACGCGAGCGACACGAGGCCGTGACAAACAGCACCTCACGCCTTTGTCTCAGCGTCTTTATGAGTTTGTAAATTAAAGATCATAAAGTGTGATAGCAGTGAGACGAGTCGGGTTCATAGAAAGTCCAAACTGATTTATTCTCTCTGAGAGGCGACGCAGGCGTGACTGTGACGCGGCGACTTACTTCATCTGGGCTGATGTGGCGTTCACCGCATTACATCTCAAGTCTTTCATACAAATTACAAATTAAATTCAACACCTTTGTTTTTACTGTCACAGCAGTCAGAGGATGACGGAGATCAAACACAGACAATAAGGCTACAATTACTTGTCAATACATTAAAGGAGCATGCCGTAGTTTTTAGGGAAGACATCTTAAGATCTTCATCAGCTGATTTTTTAATATTTAAACAAACAACATTAACAAACTCTTTTTTTCCCCAAACTGAATGAACAAACTGACCTTAAAGGACGACACAGTTTATACTGTTTTACTGTTTTACTGGCCACATCTGTAACTTCAAACGGGGTTCTGGGACCTTATTGATGTAATAAATGTTTAATAATATAATATATTAATATTATAAATATTTAAGTTCATAATTTGAATTTATTCGCCAAAACTACATAATCCTCCTTTAATTTACCAACATTTATAAGACTGTTTTGTCTGTATTTTCCAGCTCCACACAACAATCAAGTCAATTAATGATTAATAAAATTATTATATTTTTTTGTGTGTTTGCTAAAGTAAACGCTGTAAAAGATAGTGTAGCATATTAGCCCCTTTTTCTGCTTGTTTTCCTCTAATTTATTGCAACTGCTGCTTGTTTTAATCTGTTTAATATCACTTCTATTCGTTTCTATCATGTATTCTTTCATCCTGTCTTTGCATGAAAGGTGCTATATGAATAAAGCTATTATTAGTATCATATGATCATAGTATCATATCATATGACAGAATAAACTTCTGAGACAGTATGTTATTGTGACAGGCCTGGTAAAGGATAAAGGCTACAAAAAAAAGGATTATAAAGCCTCCTGCATGGACACTGCCCTGCCACATGTAGTTTATCAGCGTTTTTGTCAACAGCAGGCTGAATTCAATACTTATTAGGACTTTAAGAGCTGCAGACACCCTGCTGATTTCAGTTTGATCTCCGGTAAAGACGCCTAGAGACCTGCAGAATCTCACCGGCTCATCACGCCACGCGGAGTCGGATGGGGCTCATAAATCCCTGTCAGACTGAACGATATCAGTTTAAAGGTATGTCATAGGAGGCGGTGAATGTCTGGTGACTGCTTTCAGTCGCGCCTGACTGAACAGACATCAGATAAGGCAAATCGTTTTCACTCCTGACCAGTTGTCTGTGTGACAACAGAAGCAGAAACACGTGATACCTGGATGCGTCCTCCAGCAGATGTGTCGATTTAATCACACTCAGTTTATCCAGCAGCTCCTCTGGAATAAAAAAACAAACATCACTGATTGAATCAGATACAACTAAAAGGTCCAGAGGCTATAATCATCTCTAGAAACTGGATCTGTGTGATCTCACTAGTGGGGATTGGTTGTCTGGGGTCATGGAGAGGAGTGACCTCTCTGTTCCACAGGTGAGCTGGTCGGCCTTTACGTCTCCCCTCCCGCCTCGCCAGGAGCTCCCGATACTCCGCCCAGTTTCTGCAGCGCCGAACCTTCAACAGAAAAGCAGAACGTGAGCCCCCATGATGTGGCTCTGTGTGTATAAAGGTCATTCTTATGCAGAGAAATCTTTTATTTCAAATAAAACATCCCAGAGCTTGTAGAAAGGAGCAGAATCAGCTTCTGTTTATCTGATGTGTATCAGAGCTGAGCTAACTGTCCTTTTAACATTAAGACACCTAAATTGTATTTTGGTGTTATACTACATGTTACAAACCTCTCTGTCTCTGTTGATGTCCCACCGGCGCCTTCGCTTGTCCTCCTCCCTCCTCCGATCCTTTGAGGACATCTTCACCTCCCGCTGGTTTATCCTCCGCCTCCAGGGGGCGATGTCACAGACTCCCACAGCGACAGACCCAGGGAGCAGAGAGGGGTCTGGAGGGACCAGGCAGCTGGAGGAGCTCCCCCTGGAGCCCAGGTCAGGGAAAGGGATGGAGCCGAAGTGCCAGCGTGAGCGACCAGAGGCGGGCTGGTGATCCGATCGCTCCCCGAGATCGTCCGTCATCCACCAGGTCCTGCCCCCGCCTTCATCCGAGGAAGCTGCAGCGGCAGTCCCTGCAGACGCCGTCAGGGAAGATTCAGGAGGTTTTTTGTCCTCACCACGTTCAGGGCCACATTCATCTTCCTCCATTCTGTCAGCTGTGGGTGTTTCTTGTACTTCTGTATGACTAAAGCGAGAGAAAACTTTGTGTAAGCTTCTGATTTACAAAAGTCTCAAGTCAGTCATTTATCTGAGCAACGTTTTACAGATGAAGCTGCAATAAAACTCAATAATGTGTCCGAGTGTAGTGATGGATAGAAAAGTTGTGAGAACCAATAATAGTCAGTCATGAGTGAAAATTAAATATCATTGAAATGTAGAAAAATCTAGTTAGTTGGAGACATCATCTTTAACTCTGGGAAATAGAGTCTGTAATTTTTCACTATTTTCTGACACTTTCACAGGTGAAACAAGTCAAGAGGAACTATTACACATTAAGTTTGAGTCTGACAGATGTGGCGATCACCACACCGATAAAACTGATAAAAACATGACGTGAAGTGTATTATCAGGGTTGTAGGACTCAGTATTTTTGAGGATGAACGACCTGTTAGAGTCAAACAGTCAGAATATCTCCTTACACTCCGTTTGTGTCCTCAGTGTGACTT
Source organism: Acanthopagrus latus (assembly GCF_904848185.1). Classification (NCBI taxonomy): domain Eukaryota; kingdom Metazoa; phylum Chordata; class Actinopteri; order Spariformes; family Sparidae; genus Acanthopagrus; species Acanthopagrus latus. Next base: position 23,599,131 of record NC_051061.1, read on the forward strand.
TGCCTCCACTCTGATCGATCGATTTAATTCGATCGTCTGCTTTACAGACGACCCGGTGGCAGCTGGTGACATTTTTCTTGGAAGGTGGCGCTTCAAGTTCAAGTGTTACCAGGATTGAAAACAGCCTCCTTTAAATCAATCACACCTGTCTAAATGTACACTGACTATAATCTGAAAGTTTGAAAAAGGAAGCAGGGAGAGAGAATTAAAGCATCTCTGCATGCAGTTAGCAGAAACTTATTGTTAAACTCGCTCCTTTCCTCTGTCTCGATGTCTGGCGCCCTCTATTGATCCTCTATTGACCAGCTGCCACAAGAAAAACTTGTTTGGTGTCATGATGGGCTGCACCCTCGCAAGGCCTCTACATCAATTTCTAGGTTTGGCAGATTTATGTAATAATCACTGGAGTTCCTCTAGAATTACTTTAAAATCAATAGCTTGTTCTATAACGACAAATAATAATCCTACTTTTTATTTCTTCCTGTTCTTTCATCGAGCAGCATCTGAACCATAAAATCTAGTTGAGCCCCAGATAACTCTTTAAATTAAATATTTCACACTCAGTAATAACATGGACAGTAAATGGAATGCACTTTTGCCTCAGTCTACCTGGATGCTGCCGTGGGACTGGCGCTGCGCTTCCTCTTCAGCTGTTTCACCGCCCGGTCACGTGACTGCAGCAGGTTCAGCTGCCTCGCGTAGGACGACGGCTCCAAACTGAGAAAAGACAAACAATACACAGATCTTTCTGACTTCCACAGCAACAATATTCAATATATGAGTAACTAAAGACATATTTAAGGAAGTGCATGTCTGAAAGGGTCTTTAAATGCTTCTAACGGCGTCTGAATGAAGCATTAGATTCCAGTACCTGGGATCGAATCTGTGCACCACGTAGCCGAGCCTCTTCAGATGTGCGAACACCTTTGTGATGACAAAGAATGGTTAGAACTGTTCAGCAGAGCGGTCGTCCTTCAGGATCTCTGAGAGTTTATCTGTACCTGATACTGCTGGAGGCTCACTGTGCTCGAGGACAGAAACTTCTCGTAGCCGTCCTGGATGGACAGCGGCAGCTTCTGGTAGAACACCTGCAGGTTCCCCTGATCACACGGGACACTCACGTGTCATCAATCAGTGTTTCACAGATCACATGTGTTGCAGCATTTGTGTTTTACAAATACTATTAAACAATATTGTCCTAAGAGGGCGAACCACACCCTGGAGAACAGGTTTAAACTGCCACTCACACACTCCATCAGGTACAGAGCCTCTTCAGGGAGGAGATGCTGCTTGCCGCTGGCAGAAAAGCCCATCGTCTGCCAGAACTTCCCCTAAAAAACAAATATTGTGAGACAGAGTTTAATATTTCGACAGACATTTTATAACAAGAAAAGCTGATTACAGAGTGTGAGTACTGATAGTTTGTTTCACTCACTGCAGGAGACTGAAGCTCCACTATCTGCTCACTTGGAAGCCATGTGGCCTTCACCAGGTTTCCTCTGCAGGAAAATAAAACAGACAGTGTTCATCTCATGTTGGTGCAGCAGAGTGACACAAACTAGTTTTGTCAGATGATGTACTGTCCCAGAAAAAAGTGCAATAAACCATCTTGTTGTAATTCTAAAACCACTTCGTGCCACTAATATACTGGCAATATAGCGGCATCATAATGCAAATGCACCCTTTGAAATTTTAATGAACTTTCAACTCTTCTGGTGATAATTAAGTGACGCTAACTCACAATCTCTCCACTCTCTCCTCGGATATGAGGCTCCAGTGTTCGTTGAGACTCTGCTCCAGTCGCTGTCTTTGCTCGTCTGACTCATTGGGGAAGAAGTCCTTCTGACCTCGGACCGGGATCTTGTGACTCCTGGACCGGGCTGCAAACAGCTCAGACGGGCTGGAATTTAAAGAAATAAAAGTAAACATATCAATATACACTTTAAAGTCTGGACATGATAACATAATGTTTTAAAACTGAACTTCAAGTCGACACTGAAGAGGTGAGAAGGAAAACAACTGTGCCTGACAGGTTTATCAAAGATATTTCCAGAAGAAAGCAAAGATCAAGTTTTTAGGTCCAGATTTAAAGTTTAAAAACAACCGCAATAGTTCTTTTTGGAGAGGAAAAGTACAGATGAGTTTGTAGTGTTGCACCTGAGCAGTTTTATAAATGTTCTTTGAGTGCTGCAGCAATGTGCAACTTTAAGGTATACATCGGTATTGGTATTGACAGTTATCATACTTTATTCATTTGCTTATCTCCAGTTTTAAAATCTTACATATTGGGGTTTTAAAAACGATATATATTTGGAGTTTATATCAAGTTTCACACTTCTCAGGTTTCTCAATGTTTTGTGAGATTCTAATAAAGCATTTGTTGCTTTTCTGTTTTCATTCCTTTAAGGATCACTGTATCTGATGATAGTAAAAGTAATCTGGCATTTTCGTACCATGAAAATCTCACATCCTTGCAAACCTAGTTCAATCACATAGCTGAAAGAAGAAGTGGAAAAAGGAGCTCGTGACTTTAACTCAGGCTAGCTCACACAGCAAAGTGTTATTAATTTATCATTATTATGGGAAGCACAATTATCACTTTTCATCTGAGTGTGTTTTACAGTCTGACTCAGATTATGAGTGCGTTCACACAGCTAATAACTCACTCTTCTGCCTGAGCATGTCTCTGTTATATAACTTAATGAAAACCAGCTGCATGAATGGCTCCAAGTACTGTTTATTTCCACTGTGAGTCATGAAGCCATGACTCACTACCACTGGACCTCGCCCTGAGTTATTATTTTGACTTTTATAAAAATAGATTAACTGCATGATGCCTGGGCAACTATGTGAAACGTCCCTTTGTGAACACTATATTCAAAACAACTGGCTAATGTACACATGTAAACAGCTTTTACTGCTATGAATTCTTTCATTTTAAATGGTTTATATCTTGTTCAACGACTAATTTCCACAAACTAGAGTGTGGCAGAGAGAGCACAGTGTAGAATAATGATCTACTAACTGCTGTACAGCTGGTTTCTGTATTTTTCTAAACATTCACTGATGTTTTCCCAGCAAATGAAGTGACATGCTGGAACCACAACCTGACAACTTTGCTAGCTAGCTGACAGTTAAATGACCCACGAGAAAAGACGCACACATGGTTTCCGACGACACAAAATGTCCGACAAACATCCACTGAGCGGGAGAAATGTGTAAGTTATTTCTCCTCTGTCGATAAATGTATTAAAAGTGTCAATAAAGATGATAACGGACCTTAACACTTCACCGAAGAACCCCTCGGCGTCGCTCTTGTTATGGTCCGCCATGTTTACCGGGCAGCGCTGTCCTGTCCTGTACATCTCCTCTGGGTCCTACCGCCTGTCAGGTTCACTGAGTATTAAAGTAGTTACAAACATGGCCAGCAGGGGGACCTGAAGTGCAAACAGCTGTATATGGAATAAACATAATTCAGCCATTAAATCATGTTAATAACCACAATAATGTTAATTCACATAAATGTCCAAAACTTTTATTTGACTTTTTAACCGAGTTTTTCTTTCTAGTATTGTAAATATATTGTTTATACTGTTTTAACTGCTTTTTAAAAATGTATTTTTTATTGTTATTATTTATTTATTACTACTGTTTTTGATTGATAAACTCTATGATAAATATTAAGATATCATAATTTCCAATTTTGGCAGCATTCACTCAACAGTATTAAATGACAGCCTGGACGTTCAAAAGTCAGATGCAAGAAGGTGGATGGAGGAAACTGGCCGCTCCTTTCCCTTGCAGTGATAGTGACTCGGTGCTGTGGGGAGAACTTCTTTGGGCCTGCTGGCAGCTTTCAGCAGCTGTTGGGCCCAAAAGAATCCTGGAGAAGAGCGTGGGGTGAAGCCCAGTGGGGGCACAACCGGAGAAGATGGCGTGAAGACAGAGGAATTCTGGGAACTGAGTTCAGTTCTTCCTAATTTTTTTTAACAAACGTGTCAAACAGGCATTAATATAAATCAAACAAATTTACTGTAGACATTTTTTGTAGAAATGGGCTGAATTGGAAACAAAGGGAAATTTAAACTCCACCGCTGGTTGACGAGGTACGTCAGAAAATTTTGGTCTTTAAAGGACCTTGAAAAGTCGGTTTAATAACCAGTGTCTTCTTTCCCGCGCCTCTGATGTTTACTGTCCTTGAAACACTCACAGTTGAGTTCGTCAACACAGACGATGTACAAACATGTCCAGTGTGTTTTTATTTTGCTTTGTTTAACCTTCTGGAGATACAAACAAATCTATCTTATATGTGTGTGTTTAGATATTCCTTTGCCCTGAGTGGAGGCACTGTTATATTCAGTGTCCCTGACCTCGGCGCTCTGCAGACCCACTTCTGTATCACCTGGGATTCAAGTTCAGGTGCAGCTGCCCTCTTCATGGACGGGAGGAAAAGCCTGACTAAAATTTACAGGAAGGGTCACAGCATCCGCCCCGGGGGAAAGGTCCTCCTCGGTCAAGATCCAGACAATTTCGTGGGTGATTTCGATGTCAAGCAGAGTTTTGTTGGGGAGATCAATGATGTGAATATGTGGGACTCTGTCCTCTCTGACAGCACGATTAAAGACATGTTCTCCCGGAAGAGAGTACCAAGAGGGAACATCTTTGACTGGGAAACCATACAGCTTAGAACCAACGGGGCAGTGGAGGTTCTTAATACTGAGCTGTAGCTCTGATTCTCACACTAACATGCTGGAATAATGTAGTTAATTGCATGATGTCATGTAAGTCAATATATAACTCTGAAGCCAATGTGAGTCACTGCAGCCACACAACAATTGTATGATTTACATGATGATTTGTTGACCAAAATGCAGCTCTGTGCATCAGTTCAAGAGTCATTACTTCTGTAAACATGTTGTTTGTTTTTTTTAATCTCTGCCCAATTAAAAAAAACTATGCTGGCAATGTCTGTTGTGGTGAAATGTGTATCAAGATGATGTCAAACTAAGACTGCATCACTGAACCAACATAAACTGAAAGACTGGAACAGGATTGTTAAGTATTGTATCTTTCAGGATGATGTGTACTGGTTGTGTTGTTGCAAACCAAATTGCATCTCAGGGACAATAAAGATCCTCTAATCTAATCTAAACTCTGTCACTGGTTGATGAGGCGTCCTCTTTTTGGGGCCTCTGAATTTTGCTAACCTCAACATGACTCAGTATCTGAACTTTACAGTTATCTATGTTGGCCTCACAGTCGAGTTTGTCAACCCAGCAGATGTACAAACTTGTTTAAACAGTCAGATTCTGTGTGTCTAGATAATACATAAGGGTGAGCAAAGGTTTAAAGATGCTGTTATTTGCATATCAGGAGGAGTTTTGGGAATCACAACATAAAAACCCTCCAGTTCAGACCGTCTGCAGGAGGACCTCTGCAGCTGCACGGTTTGTATACAACTTTAACTGTACTTATATATCTTTATATAACCAATTCTGTGCATATAAACTACTGAAATTGGAAATAACATCATGAATAAATGTTCTGCAGGTTTGCTGAGACAAAATGAGACTCCCTGCGATACTTTTTCTCATTGCCATCTCCACAGTGTTGGCTGGTAATTATACACCATTTTCTTTTCTGTTTATATATTAAAGGCTGAATGTAAAGTTTTGCTTTTTTATTTTGAGACATTTGTCTGTCAGTTTAAAGGAGAATAAACCAACTGAAACAGTTTTCACATTCAATAAAAAGCAATTAATTTTCTGATTTATCATTTAAGTCATTTTTCAAGCAAAACTGGTTTAAAAATTCCAGCTTCTTCTCAGAGTAATGTGTTAGTTTAAATTGTTACTGTATTCATTTGGTGTCTCTCCTTACAGTATTTAAAACTTTTTAATAAATATCTGTCATTATTTTATCATATTTAGGACCTAAAAACCCTACAGATGTTGCTGCTGCTCTTGATAACCTTCAAGCTGTCTGTTTGTTGTCTCTCAGGGAGCGTTCCCATCCAGACCCTGGTCTTCCCCTCTGAGACCAGTACCAGTTATGTGGAGATGGTCCCTCTGAAACCCCTCAACCTGAAGGCTTTCACTCTGTGCATGCGAGTGGCCACAGAGCTCAGCGGAGAGCGCGAGATCATCCTCTTTGCGTACCGGACTCAGTACTATGATGAGCTGAACGTGTGGCGTGAGCTGGACGGCAGGTAGACACACTTCTGTACTGGAGCAAAGACAGTGTGATTTAAAATTACTATTAAGACTACCACAATACTGCTCCGACAAATATTTATTTTTTCTGTATGTGTGTTTAGATATTCCTTTGCCCTGAGTGGAGGCACTGTTATATTCAGTGTCCCTGACCTCGGCGCTCTGCAGACCCACTTCTGTATCACCTGGGATTCAAGTTCAGGTGCGTCCGCCCTCTTCATGGACGGGAGGAAAAGCCTGACCAAACTTTACAAGAAGGGTCACACCATCCCCCCCGGGGGAAAGGTCATCATCGGGCAAGATCCGGACAGTTACTTGGGTGAATTTGATGCCAAGCAGAGCTTTGTTGGGGAGATCAATGATGTGAATATGTGGGACTCTGTCCTCTCTGACAGCACGATTAAAGACATGTTCTCCGGGAAGAGAGTACCAAGAGGGAACATCTTTGACTGGGAAACCATACAGCTTAGAACCAACGGGGCAGTGGAGGTTCTTAATACTGAGCTGTAGCTCTGATTCTCACACTAACATGCTGGAATAATGTACACACAACACTTGTATGATATACATGATGATTTGTTGACCAAAATGCAGCTCTGTGCACCAGTTTAAGTGTCACTACTTCTGTAAACATGTTTCTTATCTCTGCCCAATTAAAAAACCTATGCTGGCAATGCCTGTTGTGGTGAAATGACTGAAATCACTGTACCAACATATACTGAAAGACTGGGACAACAACCAGACCAAACCAAAAAGTGTCACTGAGAATGAACTGGTTTGTGCTAATTTTAATCAAAATTTGTGAAGGAAAATACACCACATGACAACTCAAATGCTATCAGTAACTTTATTCCACAATGGTACGGATTTATTGCTGAAGCAATTAGCGAGCTGGTTGCACAAGAAGGTCGAAGAAATTGAAGCCAACTTTTGTCGAATTCCTTTGGTGAGTCATGTTAGCACAAAGCACACAGGCCCTGCTTGAGAAGGAGAGCTGCAGTGGAAGCAATAAACTCCATTAGGGACAACTGTTAGCACGATGCACTCAGCAACTGCAGTATAGACTAACTCTATCTGCTTTAAGTACTAAACAAAGTATCTCTGTGGCTCTTTTACTCATAAATGATTTGAATTCATTACTAACCTTGTTTTGTTGCAATGGATCTGTCAGAGCAGCTGTGCACGAAAAAGTGTTTATGTTTCAGCCTTTGGTCGCAGGCACGGACGGGGTTCGAACCCGCGATCTTCGGTTTACGAGACCGACGCCTTACCACTTGGCCACCGCGCCTGGCAGTACAAAGTGGCCACTCTATGCTTACTTACACACCGCTGTTTCGACAATGCGGTCATAGATTAACCAAGTTACGTCTTGTATCATCATATACAAAGTCGCCAGCAAGAAGGTAGACACGTTCCAAACTCCATTCAAAATATATTACATTGTGGCTTTTTTTGCAGTACAAGGAATAATCGTTCACTTTCACATGATTAATGACAATTTCTCATATCGTTCAAAGGCAGGCGAAAATTCCGCAAAACTCAAAACACCAAAGATTACGATTCAGTAGACTTTTGCCAAGGGTTCGCTTGTGTCTGCTATGCATTTTCTATGTTGCCGAATCAACGTACACCATGTAAAAGCTGATGAGATGTGACTCAATCTAAAATAAAGCACACCTTTATAGAATGCTTATATGCAGCCGAAAGTTCCAGAAGACAACAATGTTGAGAATAAAATGTCTTGGGTAATATTTTGTTGGTTGTTTTTTTGTTGGCATCGAACTCATAAAAAAACATAAAATGTCGAAATGAGGTTTGGCGTACCTGTGACGCCATACCGAAGAGGGATGTCTAGATCCAGTACACACCCGGAAGTGGCTGAATCAGCTCACGGCAGATGCGATTCAATCTTTCCTGGAAACATGAGTAGTTTCACTTGTCATACGATGATGTGAAAGTTGAATTTTCGTGTATCGGATGTTGCAGTTATTTCATGCTGCTAACTTCATGCTGTAAGTAAAGAGACTTCATAAAAAAATCAGTGCCAGCGTGGAACGAAGAAACAAGGCTGGAGTGTTGAATGCTGCTAGCTAAAAGCGTTAGCTTGCTAGCAGAGAATCTTAATCTTCGTTAATATCGTATTGTTTTTAAGTATATCAACTTATAGTTTAAACTAAAGTGTTGCTAGTGTGAGCGGTTAAGTTAATGTTGTTGTTACTGTAGTTTAGTTTCGCTCGTTTAAGAGCATTCCAGCGGGTTGTACTACGTATGCCAAATTGCATTTAAAACTTTGTGAAATTAAGAAAAACGTCCTGATAGATAAGTTTACGGCCAAGGCAAAGGATGAAGTAAGACTTCTTACATGTAGTTGTGAGCTGTTCTTCAAATCGGCAACTCAAATAATATTAATATGTACAGGGAAAACTTGATAAAGGGTCTATAAGGCCTTTCTATACAACTCGCTTCTATTATTAGCACAAGGTTGCTTTTATGGAGCAAACCTCTTCAGTATGTATCAATCAGTGGACAACAGGAGTTATTGAAGCTCAGGTTTTTGCATTTGGCATTAGTGTGGTTATTTTACATGTGATTGTTTTACACGTTTGCCTTTTAAAAAATTTAATATTGAATCGATTTCAAGTATATCTCCCAGTCTCTGTCAATGTCAATCAAATAGAAAGGCAGTACAACAACAAAGGGATATAAAAGCAGTACCACAGTATTCTTTTGGTGTTAAATAAAAATAAATAATAATTTCTAAATTAAATGTTAATGTCTTATGTCTTAGCTCCGGTGTTTGACAGAGGCTGTCTGACCTGCTGCAGCTGAGCCTCCCTGTCTGTCTCACCATGCCGCTGGTGGTGGACGCCGTGTGGGCGCTGTGGAGCATTGGAGCCGGCATCTATGACTACTTCCACACCAGCGCCATGGAGGAGAGGATCCACACGCTGGAAAATGTCCTCTCCATCCACCAGTTTGTGATCGCAGGCCTGTCGGCAGGCCTCATCCTGCTCATAACATACATACTATGGAGAAAACACTAAAAATCAACATGGACCATGGCCAAGATACTCAGTGTTGTTTGTCGCAGGACATCTCATGCCCCAAATGAAGTCAGGAGCACTGATGGGCAACGAAGGACTCCACTGACATGCAGTCTCTGAAAACACACGTGGTACCTGTCAGGTTGTGGGTGCTTGGTCTGTCTGTTTGTCTGTTTTGGTTTGAGTTACACTAATGTAAAATCGTAACAGCTTCTCAAGGCAACATTGCACTTTTTTTTTGCTAAGCTTGAAGACTTGACAGTCTAGAAAAGCCCTCTGAGATCACATCCATACATGCAAACATCACCCCAGTGTGTGTGTGATGAGGGGGGAAGACGTTCAGTCATCGTTTTAATAGTTGCTGTAGAATTTAAAAGTTTGGATTTGTTACAGAAGTCATGCAGAGTCAAGATTGTGGATGCTACAACCTGTTATCACAAGATCACAACGTAATTACCTCCAGATCAACCGTTTTCTCATGTTTACATATTGATAATTTACTTTTTTAAAAATCTGACATCTGTTTGTTGTAGAGTTTATTAATCTTCCTGAGTAACAATGTCATTATCTTGACAATTTATCATCATGATTTAATTATCTCTATCTTGAAATGGTGGTCATCATGTAATGTTGATCTTCTGAGATGCCTCTATCCTCTAATCTGAAAGGGACAGTCATCTGGAGTTATCTGAAGAGTTTCTAAATAAAATGGCATTATAGTGAACTCTTGATTTGGATATTAGGGTTAAAAACACAATATGATCATTAAGTTGTGATCTTGAGACAGCAGGCTTATGAAATTGAACAATTTTAGAAATACATCCCTTTCTTTTTCTGGCAACATCACCCACCAGTGACTGTCCAGCACTTGAATCGTTTGCAGGTAAATTGGATGAAATTTCATCCTCTTAGATAGGTTTTATAGGGAAGTGGACCAGCATAAAAACTGGTGTGTTTCACTGTTTGAATTTTGGTGTTGGGACATGACAGAGTTTCGGTGGGAACAGGAAACTGGGCTGAATCCAGAACATGAAACCTCCCTCCTCACTGCCAATAATTCTACCTTGCAGAGTCAGAGTTTAATGGGTGGAAGTGATCGTGTTGCACTGTTACAGTAAAGATTATAATCAAAGCAGAGATCTTAATACCGTACGTTTGCCTTTGGCTGCTGTGGTCTGTAATTAACCTGGTTTCAGGTGACAGGAAAAGCACAGAAAAGCACTGTTAAGAAGTTCAAACACTGGGAAATGAATTCATCCTTTTATGTGATTTTTTTTTAAATATTCATGTTGAGCAGAAGGGATTAGAGATGTAGGATGGAGGTTAGTCATTTTTATTAAGTGTTGTGTGTTTTAATGTGTCCAAGTTTATATTTTTAATGACAGTTTCCGCTCTGCCATCCAAGTTTTTCTTACTCCACCATTTCCACTACTGTACCTGCTTACTTCCTGGGATTCATTCATAGTACTGTATGCACTACTTCATGCTACTTAAACAAACCACCACCATGGATACTATTAAAGGGAATATGTTTGAATAATAAATCATAATTTAAATCCCAGATGTTTTTTTCTCCACTCATTTGTGCATGTTTGTTCCATTTCACAATTAAAATAGATAAACCGTAATGGAGAGAACATTCTACCCTTCTTCATTATCACATTAAGTTGTTTTATATATATATATGCTATGAAATCGTTGGTGTTGTTGTAGGATAAAATCTGTATAAAGCATGATGAGGTGACAGCCTTGTGAGATGGGAAACTTCAAAGGAAATTTACATGAACAATGCTACAGTTGTGCTATTAAAGCAGCATGAGGGTTGTAAAACAGAAAAACGGTCTCATCACAGTTAAAGTGCCTTCAGCATAAAAAAAAAAACAAAGCTAAAGTGAGGCGTGCTGTCAGTGACTTTCTAGGTTCACTGATGGATATTTCTGCAGGTCCGTAACAGTGGAAATATGTGACTGTGTGTGTAGGTTTGAGTACTGTGTGTGCTGAAGCTATTTTAGTCCTCATTATGTTTCGGGGTCAGTGGTTTAGTCATGTGCCAGCAGCACTGTGCTAATGTTGAACCATTTCAGGAGAGATTACAACCACATAATATCATCTCCTCAAACTGTTCTGGTAGTGTCCAGTTTTATTTTGTTTTTCAACAAGCAGTTTGGATGTTTTTAGGAATTTAATTTGAAGAAATAAATCTTTATAAAACTCAAACACTTCTATGATGAAAACAAAAACAAAAGAGGGAGTGTGATAAATTGTTCTATTGTTCAAAATAGTTGCTAAATAAATATATTATTAAATAAATACATTTTCAATTAATGAATTATTATTTGTAATTTAAACAGTTTAAGCATTAGATGTGGCATTTAATAGATAGATATTGGCATTAATTATTCTACCCAGCACTGATAATATTTCTTATGGCTACAACCTTCCATGTAGCCTGGATTTTAACTGGTGGAGGTCTCAAAATTATTATATTTTGTGATTTAAAATTTGATGTTCTTTGCTTTTTCAAGGAAAAAGAAAACATCAGAGGAAAATCACAACATACAGTTTATGTGACTTTTATTTTACCAAATAATACTGTCAAAACAGACTTAATCAGTGTATGTTTATTTAAATGTAATAACGTTTTATGTCTTTGACCTTATTTAAACCGGTCTCGCCATGCTGCAGGCGGCAAACGTGCCTCTGTCTGCTCCTCCTGCTTCTTATTCGTTGAATGAGACCGGCCAAATATTTCCACCAATGAGAGCACCGGTTTTTACAAACAGGCACTGTGATTGGTTAGAGGTGTCAGAAGGCGGGATCTTTCAACACAAGTCACAGTGGAAGCGTCAACCTACATCTGTCAAGCCGCCAAAATCAGAACGAAGAAGAAGAAACTCAAATTGATTAAGCCTCCAAAATAAAAGCATGTGATTGCTCAGGATGTCATTCTTAGATAATGTGTGTTTATTTTGATGGCTGTCTTCATGGATATATATTTCTAATTTTCATATTTGTATTTTTAATTCATCAAAAGTAAGTGAACCGTGTGTTTAGCAAATTTTAATTTTAAGTGGAATTTATTTAGAAAATGACGTCCGGATAACCGCGATGTTACTTTATGCTACTTTCCATTACCGCTAACACAGCTTGCCAACGGGCGCTGGGCGAGACAGAATGCGACTTTCGGTGAAAGTATGGCATCAAAACCCGTGAATACCTGTGCCATTCGTGTGTTTAACCGGTTGTCGTTTGGCCGCAGCTTTAGAGTTCTTCATTAGTGATATCAGAGTGACGGACAATGCTAGCTAGTTAGCCCGGCGTTATTGCTAGCTGGCTAAGGAAGTTAGCCAGTTAGCTAGCAAGCCGCGTCAGCTTGCCGGAGGCTGATATCTTGTTTCGCGCATTTAGAGCCTGTTCGCCGACCTCTGGTACAGTTAAACCAGCACCGAAACGAAAACACTAGATTGCGACTTCACCAATGTCGAATGTAAAAGACTGAAACTTCTTTACACCGCTTTTAAAATGAGGATTCAACTGTGTTTCTCCTGACCGGCTGGATTTCTACAAACGCTGCTCTTTTGTTTTGACAAAGGAAGACGACCTGAGTTTCTTTCTTTTTTTTTTTTTCTTCATCTCTGATTTCTTTACACCACTTCACATCTGATTGTAGGTCAGCTACTTTGACCATTTTTTTCGGACAATGGCTCCACAGAAGCACAGCTCTTCAGGTGGAAGCCACCCGGTGGGTTTTGGTTCTGGAGGAAAAGCCAACGGCTTGTACCAGTCGTCCTCTGCGATGGCTGCAGCCAAGAAGCCCAACCTGCAGCTCATTCAAGCCGACCACGAGTTGTTCCTGCAGGCCTTCGAGAGTGAGTTGCTGCTGTCATCAAGTTGCATATTTATAGATATCAGTGTTGAACTTAAATTGAAGGTCACATGAAGCTTTGAGTCCATCAGAGTGGTGAGGGATAGATAATTTTGCAGCTGTAGAGTTGACCTCCACACTTATCATCGACTGACAGTATTGTACAGTTTGATTTCAGCCATAATCAGTGTGTATTTTCTAATTATTACACCTGCTGAAGTATTTACACCCTTTATATCTTTGACATAACACGTTATAAGCTGCAGTTTGTCTGGTTATTTCAATTAAATTCACAGTGAAGATAAAATCAGAAAGTAATTAGACACAGACATGCATGTATCTGTTTAGCCACATGTTCAACAATGCTGCAACAAAGGATTGTTTTCAGTTAATTTGTTAATCAAATTTTAATAAATATGGAGTGAGCAAAGTTGCTTTCGCACAACTTTATGCCTCATAATGTCTTGTTTTGTTTGACTGCCAAATTAAATATGATAAGAAGATTAATGTAGTAGTTTCAGCGATAAGTATATTGAGATATCATGCATTTGGTTTGGCTTGATCCTTGATAAAGATCCAGACTTCCCATTTGAATTATAGTTAATACATAAAATAATTTTGCTGATGGTGTTTATTTGCAGAACCGACCCAAATCTACAGGTTCCTCCGCACCAGGAACTTGATCGCTGTGAGTTACCTAGTTTTTTTTTTTTTGGAAAAGAGCAGATATTTTTTTGTACCTCTTGGCATGTTGAAGTAGATTTCTAACACCATTTTTTATTTCCTTGTCCTTGTTAAATTCCAGCCTATATTCTTGCACAGGACACTCACCTACATGTCCCACAGAAACTCAAGGAGTAACTCCAAAAGGTAAAATAAAATAATCCATTCATGATGGTTTTCTCAGTCTGTTGTGGTGCAGAAAATCTAATTGGTATAGAAGTCAGTTGTCTTTTGTGGTGAAGTTTCTCTCTGTTTCTCATTACTGTACACTAGATGGAAACCTGGTGTGAAGTATTCCATCTTTTAAAAATCAGGTCAGACTGTTATCTGAAGCTAACCGACGTGTAGGCTGCTGTAGGTGGGGGCTCAGTTAAAGCTGAGATAGAAGAGACTTTTTCAGTTAGGCTGCTTTGCATACAGACGCTGCACGTATTCACATGTGGCTTCTTGTGGTTCAGTCTGCGCTGAAGGGGTGTGTTGAAATACGGAGAGCATTGTCTGGTGTTATCACGTGGATGTGATGTTGAAGGAAAGAGCTTGGGCACAAACCCGTTTGTACCAAGTAGCGGCAAGATGAATATTTGTTGATAATTTAAAGTTTTCCATTAGCAGTCAAACTGTGACTGAAAGTGTTGATTGTTTCATGCATTGTTCTTACACAGCTGTTTCATTAATAAACTTTGCAGAAATATGCATTGAATGTCTAAAAAGTAAAGTATTGAAATAGTGTTATCTGGGCAGTGATACCATTGAGTCATTCTTTCAGTATTTAACTGTAGTAATCTATGAAAATGTTTTATGTGTTGTTCATGTAATATTTTTAAGATTAGATTACAACAAATTATTTTTGATCCTTAATTTTTAACTATAAATAAAAAAGAAGGATGAAGAAGATATAAGGAGCAGTTATTTTTGTTGTGGATTATTCTGTTGATTGTTTTCTTGATCAGTCGATTCTTTGATCTATTGAAAGTCAAAAATTAGTGGAAATTGTTTCTTGTCCACATTCAAAATATATTCAGGTTACTGTTACAGAGGAGGAAAGAAACCAGAAAACATTTACATTTAAGAAACTGGAATCAGACAGTTGTTTTTTTAAATTTTTGTCTTGGTAATAATTTTAACTGACTGATTAATTATTAAAATAGTTGTTGAATAATTTAGTTGGTAATTAATTGATTTGTACTCGCAGCTATCAAAGATTAAACGGAGCATTATCATTATTAGACTTAAATTCAACTTTCATGAGATCAAGTTTAGTAGTTTTTGTCAGTCCTTATTTGGTCGTGCACTCATGAGATTGGAGGTACGCTTTCTGTTCTTCACCCGGTACAAAAGTAAAGATTTGAAGTGGAGGCAGTGAACCAGGCGACTCGTCTGCTGCCGCTTGGCTCAGTTTCACTTGCATGCTTCAGTCACATGAAGCGCTGCTTGTGATTTGAGATGAATAAGATCTAATCATTACAACTCCGCAGTAACTGTGCACATAGTATGACTGACTGACAGAGAAACAGAAGGGCTGGGGATTTCATAAACTAAACGCTGTTATTGTTCTTTATTTATTGGATCACAAACTAAAATTCAAACTGATTTATTGTTCATGTAAAGGTGGTAAAGTGGTTCTGCCTCTTAGAAAGGGCTGTTTCCAAAATGGCTGCATATCTTCTCCTACCTGAGCTCGATCTGAAGTCTTCTTCATGTTTTATGTATCTAACTATGACCCAATTAAAGTGAAAGGCAGCCAGCTGGCAGCATGTCCAGCTGCAGTTATTTCCTCCTGGAGAACAGTAAAACAATGGCATTCACATCACACAGTAAATGTTTTTGCAGGGGCCAGCGTGGTGGTGCGTTTGATTCAGAGTAAATGTCAGTCTCGACACAGTCTGAAGACGTATGGGGGGGGGCGGGCGGGGTTCTTGAAGCTTTGTACAGCCTCACAGGTGTTTTCAGTTACTTTGGCTCATTAGACCTCGACTCAGGTTGGACAGAACCAGGAATTATGTGAGGTCACTAAACTGCACTCGAAACCCCCGTCGACACGCTGCCGATTTGAGCCAGGTGGGCATGTTTCCCATTTAGCTTCAGCACAGCTCAAAAAAGAGCAGTCCTCATTTATGAATTCATGCTATGTATGAAGGGTTTGTTTTTTTCATGGAGAGTAAAACGCTGCACAATAGTTGAACCAGACTGACGACTGAAAGGGAAGAAAGAGGTGAAGTTCCCTCTGAGCAACAGTCTGATAAGAATAGAAGTGTAAAGTATTAAAGGGCACAGTAATGTCTGTAACTAGCTGCTTTAGCAGAGTTCTTCTTAAAACTTGAAACTAGAAGCAGAAGTTTGGTCTTCGGTGATCCCAAAATATCAGCTGAACATGCTGTGAACTGACAAATCACAGCTCAAACCAGCTGCTGCAGTGTCGACTTAATCGTAACGTCACCTGTCCAATTACGTTTTATTTAAAAAGGCAAAGGCGATGGTGAACACAGGAGGGAAGAAATGTAATCCGTGTACGCTGGCCACCGTGTAACAGCAGCAACACGACTGCTGTGGCAAGGCTCAACTTCAGATGGTTCAATAATAACTTGTCAATAATTAAAACTGAAGGTTACAGCAGCATTCTGTTGTTTGACACTGTGGGAGGCATCAACTAAATGGGAGTTTGAATCATTAAATTCTTCTTTTTTTGGGGACAAAACAATCTTAGAAGTAAGTTATACATGTGGTGTGAATAAAAACATTAATATAACAGATGGTTTCCTACATTTGAATGGTATATTATAATGTATTTTATACTTTTGTGACTAAAGTAAAATGCCTCACAACATCTCAGCCTTCACAGACCGTGTGTGTGTGTGTGTGTGTGTGTGTGTGTTATGTTTTAGAGGTCACTGCTAATTCTAATAATGGCCTTAACTTTTGTTTTCTGTTAAAACAAACAGTTCCAGTCTGAACAGTTTAATCTAAAGAATTAAAGAAACTCATGTTGTGTGAAGGATCTGCTTTAAATCAGCAGGATTTTAATATACTTGATGTTTTGTAGTTACAGCAGATGATAGTCAGCAGACTGGATCTATCTTTGGAAGAATTTAATCTGACTTCCTCTGTGTAGTGATCTGTTGTTGTGCCTGTGGGTTGGTGTTGATAGTGGTGTTGTGTTGCTAACCTCCTGCTGTGTGTCTGCATGTGCAGG
This sequence comes from Acanthopagrus latus, assembly GCF_904848185.1. Lineage (NCBI taxonomy): Eukaryota > Metazoa > Chordata > Actinopteri > Spariformes > Sparidae > Acanthopagrus > Acanthopagrus latus. Next base: position 23,616,165 of record NC_051061.1, read on the forward strand.
AAAAGCTCCAAGGTCGACAATCTGTTGTTCAAAGTGGAAAAGATGAGAGGCGAACAGGAGACTCACAGGTGAATACCGATTCCACACAGATTTGTTGCTGCATTTTCCAAAACAACTGAAGTCACTGGGGACAAAAGAAAAAACCATAAAACTGCTGCATGCAGCTCTGTGATCCAAGTCTCTACATGCAAGATCCCACACTGATTTGAAATGATGATATTTACACCCTCGGCCACATGCTCGAGTTTTTGCACCTACTTCACATCGACGCTTTTAGCGTAGCAAACGTCTAAATGATAACATTTTTTCTTTCTGTTCTGTTTTTCACAGTTTGGCCTCCAACCTGCAGCTCACCTTTACTGGCTTCTTTCATAAAGCTGGTAAGTTTGTCCGTCTCGTCAGCCGTAAATCTATACACAGTCTATCTATACTGTTAGTGGAAGTGATTTTTACCTGGTTTGTGTTGTCGTGATTTCAGGGAAGCCGTCTCAGGACTGTGAGAACGAGCAGAACTCGGTGTCTCTGGAGGTGCTGCTGGTCAAAGTCTGTCACAAGAAGAGGAAGGTGTGTGAGATGATCATGCGGTACCTCGTCACTACAGATGTAAACATCTTTTAAAAGAGTTTCTGTGCTAAATTGATCTAAGATGACTGTCATTGTGTCCAGGATGTGAGCTGTCCGGTGAAGCAGGTCCCCACAGGGAAGAAGCAGGTTCCTCTGAACCCAGACACGGGCGCTGGAGTCCAGGCCAAGCCGGGCTCCGTCCCCTCCCTGCTGGTCCCCAGCAGCGAGTTCGAACCCAGCAACTCTCACATGGTCAAGTCTTACTCGCTGCTGTTCAGAGTGTCGAGGCCCGGATACCCCCGAACACAGATCAACGGCCTGACCAACGGAGAGAATCACCACAGCAGAGGTGTGTTGTTTTTAAAGGATTGTTTCATTTTATATTGTCTTTTTCCTGATAATGTGAAGAGTTGTGGTCACTGATCAGGTTGTTAAGACCAGTTTGAAGCCTCCTCAGCACTGTGTGGTAACACATGTCACTTTGTCATGTGTTGCAGATTTTACAGAGGAAGTGGTAAACAGGAAGAGGAGGAGCTCCTCTATCAGGGAGGAGGGAGAAACCACATTTGTGGCTCAGATGACAGTCTTTGATAAAAACAGGTGAAGTTCACACCATTTGACACACAAACTGTCACCTCCTGACACACAGGAAAGCGTCTGGTTATAATCTCTGTGCTGTGTGCTTGTGTGCAGACGTCTGCAGCTGTTGGACGGGGAGTATGAGGTGTCTATGCAAGAGATGGAGGAGTGTCCCGTCAATAAGAAGAGGGCGACCTGGGAGACCATCCTGGACGGAAAGGTGTGTGAGACAGAAGCTAAACAGCTCCACATCAAGTAGACACTTTTTAGAAATGTAGACAGAAACGAGCAGGTAGTTGAATCCTCTTTTCATGCTTCAGAGGAGTTTTGTTTCCTCAGAAATGTTCTGAATGAACTCAGTCATCAGGGTCAAGTTACACGTAAAAACAACGTCATTTGAAAAGCCGTGAATGACGGCACAACAAAGATGTTAACAGGCGTAAACACACCTCCAGTGGTGCTGCTCTGTAGGGAACTGCAGCGTAACATGTTTTACGACCTCATTTATGTTTATGCCTGCACTTATCTGTTATTGCATTATGTATTTATGTGGCAGCCTTTATGTCCAAGACAAACAAGTAATCACGAGTCTTTAAAAACAGAACGAACTGCCCTCAATCACACTGAACGTGAGTGAAACTCGCTTCCTCTCCAGCCTGCATAACTGTAGGGATTGTGTTTGTCATGCTGATAAAAAAAAATGAGTTTGAGTGGCTGTAATGAGACGATCTGCTCTCTTTTTGCAGTGTTTGCCTCCGTTTGAGACTTTCTCTCAGGGCCCCACCCTTCAGTTCACCCTGCGCTGGACCACTGACTCGTCCGATCGCTCCACTGCACCCGTGGCCAAACCTCTGGCCACCCGCAACTCTGAGACCAACCAGGAGCCCAGACCCAGCACCCTGAGAGCCACGCACACGCTGGGTGAGCACACACTCGGCATGTTGGATCATTCAGTCAGTGGTGAAACAGTTTTTGATGGTGTTTTTCTCGTCCGTGCTGCAGCTGTTAAAGAATCCATAAGTAATGAGATGCAAACCAGAAGAGAACAAATCTCAGCTGAGCCGCGACAGAAGCTACGGATCTTCTACCAGGTGAGTCTCATCTGAAACTTGGGCTGATGTGAATCTGATCCACTCGTTCGACACTCTCAGCTGTTTTCTCTGCAGGGGTCAAACCCGACGCACGACCCTGTTTCTGTCTGTGCTGTTTGGGCTCATTAACGCTCGCTCTCCCCTGTTGTTCCGTCCAGTTCCAGTACAACAACAACACGCGGCAGCAGACGGAGGCCAGAGACGACCTCCACTGTCCCTGGTGCACGCTGAACTGCAGGAAGCTCTACAGTCTGATCAAACACCTCAAACTGTCCCACTCCCGCTTCATCTTCAACTACGTGGTGAGTACAAAGTGCTTCACATGAATACAGAACCATAAAATAATTCTGTGTCTAACAGTGTACCTCTCGTGATGCGCGGCAGCCTCATCCTAAAGGAGCGAAGATCGAGGTCTCCATTAACGACAGTTACGATGGTTCGTATGCAGGAAACCCGCAGGACATCCACAACCAGCCGGGCTTCGCCTTCAGCAGGAACGGTCCGGTCAAGAGGACCGCCGTCACTCACGTTCTCACCTGCAGGTACTCCTGATGATCTGACTGAAATGTTTCAAAAGAGCCAATAATTCCTGTTCCTGGATATCTTCTTTCTTACCAACCTGCCCACTCGTTCTGTCCAGACCCAAGAGGACGAAGGCGAGTCTGTCTGAGTTTCTGGAGTCTGAGGACGGCGATCGGGAGCAGCAGAGGACGTACATCAGCGGACACAACCGCCTTTACTTCCACAGCGACAGCTGCGTGCCGCTCCGGCCGCAGGAGATGGAGGTGGACAGCGAGGATGAGAGGGACCCGGACTGGCTCAAAGAGAAGACCGCCAAGGTGGGTTTACAGCAGCACGATTAAATGATCGTGTCAGGATGAATTTTCTGCTTTTCTTTGACTGTTTGCTCAGACATAAGAAGCGATTAGATTCTGTCTGAAGTCTGATTTCTCTGCTCTCACTGCAGCAAATTGAGGATTTCACCGACGTCAACGAGGGCGAGAAGGAGATCATGAAGCTGTGGAACCTCCACGTCATGAAGCGCGGGTGTGTATGAAGCAGAGATGGTTCAGTTTATCAGGTCTGATTTAGTTTGCCTTAACTTTGGCAAAGTGCAACTGAAGACTGAAGCAACTCAAAGATGATTAACAGGCAGAAACTCTACAGTTTGTAGCTGAAATCTGAAAATGTGTTTTAACTCACACCGACTCTTCTCTCCTCCTTCCAGCTTCATTGCTGACAACCAGATGAATGAAGCCTGCCTGCTGTTTGCCGAACACAACGCCGCCCACATCGTCAAACACAACCTCTTCCGCAACTTCCTGCTGCACCTGATCAGCATGCACGACTTCAACCTGATCACCACTCAGACCATCGACCAGGCCATGGCCCGACTCCGCCTCACGCAGAGCCAGACCAATCAGAGAGACAGAGAGGATGAGGAAGAGGAAGAAGAAGAGGAGGACTGGGAGACGGCCGTGGAGTCCCAGCCGGAGCCGGATCCAGATCCAGATCTCGATCCGTCCGAGTATAAACCCTGTAGTGACGAGACTAGCAGCGGCTCTCAGGAGAACGGGAACCAGCAGCAGCAGCAGCAGCAGCAGCAGCAGCAGAAACTCTCCAACAATGGATCCGTTTTAAACTGACTGTCAATCTGCGAGACGGAGATCCACAAACTGGACGAGTGGTTTCAACAAAACGGAGAATCAAACAGGTGCTCACACACACAGGTTACTGCAGGGATTATGTTTTCAGAAACAAAATGAAGAGATTCCTCAGAGACGTTGATCATTTCATTACTTGGAACAGTGAGAACTTGAAGCCGATAATCATCGTTATTGTCTTGTTATTCTGTGTCATGTGACCTGACAGACGCTGTAGATGTAACAGGGTTCTCGCTCTCAGTCAGTCACCCGCCTTCATCCTTCTTCCCATCATGTTCAACCCAAAACTTCTATTAACGAAACTATGGAGCGAGCACAGAACGGATTCAGTTAACGTTACAGAGCTCAGCCGTGACTGCTCACTTTTTCAATGGCTGACACTTCATGGAGAAATTCACCAGACTCCCTTAAAAGAACGCTCAATTTAGTGAGTTGTTGAGTTCGGACAAACTATATAGACATTGTGCAACACCGTCTCTGACGAGATCTCAACTATTTGGGCCTTCTCATAAATTCGGCAAACGTTCTATATAAAGTTCTTTCTTTTTTGGGTAAAAAAAAAACATTGTTTGTCCCAGTGGTGTATGTGGAAGGAAGGGAGATCTGATCATTTTGTGCTCGCTCTGCAGTTCAGTTAACAAACTGTGATCGTGTCTTCTGTCTTCCTCCGTGTGAAGAGCCAATCAGTGACCTTCCACACGTGTCTGATAAGGTCTGAACTGAAGCTGCTGCAGCTTCACACTCTTACTCTCTCCATCTGATCACCAGTATATAATGATATTTATTATATTATTCATTTTTGTAAAGGACCTGAATCCTTCGATGGCTCATGTCAGATGTTTACACACGCAGACAAATCAGGAGGATTCACCCGGGACACTTCCTGAGCCTCCACACTCACTTCCAGTGCAGTTTCTACTGCTGGTGCTACGTCTTTTTACTCCTCAGAAACACTCGGTGATCATCAGATGCATCTCGGCTCCTTCCTTCCCTTCCTCACAGCGACCTCTACTGCCAGCGCTCACAAACGCCTTCACAAGATGTGGCGTTGGTGCTTTAAACAGACTCGATGTATTCCTCCTCCTTACTGAAATCCACGATTCAAGGCAGAGCAGAAGAGTTGTATCCTCTGAGTTCAGTCCGTGTCCGAGCCAGTCGTTCAGTCCTCACAAAGCCTCCTTTAAACTCAACCCGTTAGAGAACTGTTGCTTCAGGTGCTCGTTCCAGTTTGTGAATTTGCTGCTTTTGTGTCTCCATTATGAGCTGAATCCTTTCAGTCTGACACGAGGGCTCCGGACTCCTAATTGATCAACTTTAATCATTAATTGACAAAATGATAATTAAAGAGAATGAACAGTCGCAGCCCACCGCCAACTAGACTGAAGCATCATATTCAAGCTGGTTTAGTCTATTTTTTTCCCCGTGGCTGCACCTGCCGTTAAGTACATAAGACTGAATATATGTGTAATAAATTAGCGTTGGAGTTATGATTGTTCGGAAACCTGACAGCCGCCCGGCAGGTTTAGTAGTTTCTTAGTTTACAGACCAAAGGGGGGGGATACAGTTTCTGCAGATTTCTCCGCTCTTGTTTCTCGTCTCCTGTGAAAACCTTTTGTTTTTAAAAATGAAAAAAAAGAACAAAAACCTGAAAATCACTGCCTCAAAATGAAGAAAACAAAACAAATGTTTTAGAGGTTTGATGACAGTTATTCAGATTTGTTTGACTCTGCTCGTGCAAAGCTTTACATCAGTCAGAAGTGTGACGCTGATCCAAATCCAGCACCTACAGATCTGGTTTGAGTCGTCTGCAGGTTTTTCTTGTTTTCTTTGTTCATTCACACGAGACCAGCAGCATTTTGCACAGGATGGGAGGAGCCATGTCAAGAAAACAAGACTTTTTCTTCAACAATGTATGTTAACAAACCAGCGTAACGTTGTGAACATTTATGTGGAGTCAAAATGGTTTTCTATTAAAAGAACAATTTTGTACTATTAAACAGGATGTGGTCTGTTGCTTTCACTCAAATTACATCTGATCCAACGTCAGTGAATCACAAACGACACTGTGCTAAAAGATTTGTAACATCGCAACCAGACGAGTGTTTGTTGAAGTTTGTAAAAATAAATTCATATTCAGAACATTTTTGGGGGGATAGAAAAAGAAATCCTCCCGTCTCGTCAGCCTGCAGTTTAACTGAGCCTCGTTTAGTCAATAACTCCATAGAGAAGTGTTCAGTTTACATGATATGACCTTTATTGAACAAAACATGAAGGATGACAGCAGTGAGAACAATTCAATGCAAATGTTTGACCAGCAGGTGTCACTGTGTTGACGGTCCAACACTTTTAAAAAACACACCTCGGTGTGTCTCAGCTGCAGGTTTCTCTCCTTCAGGCAGGAAGAAGATAAACTGAGGTTGTGTTCACTGGTTTCAGGAAATCTGTACCATCATCTGGACGCACCCACCGTCCTCCACAAAGACATAACACTGGCGTCAGATCAGCCGAAAAACAAGTAAACATCTCTGAAGAACGTGGGTTAGAAGAGGCTGAACTTGAGCTGCGCCCAAAAAGAAAAGTTTCTCCCGTTTCATTGAAATGTGATAAGTCGGGGTTAGTGAATGTGTCACATCACTCCACCGTGAGTGAATCAGAAGAAACGCTGAGACGTCATCGCTGTTAAAGGCTTCACTCCGACAGACGGGTCAAAACAATAAAGGACAGAACAGACGGCAGACAAATACATCCGTGAGAATTACATAAATATGGTGGAAATCCTCAACAGAGCTGAAACGAAGAGTCAGCTGAGGATGAGTTTATAGGTGTGATAAGTCGATTTAAAAGATAATTAATAGTGATTAGTTGTAGCCGATAATTGACGAAATGTTTAAAGTCAACATTCAGGTGAAAACCGAGCATTCGTCACAATCTCGACGTTTTATTATCGGAACTAATCAATAATCGTTAGTTGACACCATAACTGAGCCTGAGTCCTCAGTATCACTTTAACACCAAAGATTCCTTGTTTTTCAAACTGTATATATATCTTTGTATCTACACCACCACAGAAGAAGAAGTCAGCTCACTCTAATTAACAGCGTGAACAGCAGAACTGAGTCAGACTGTAAACAGATTTATCAATAACCAGCACCCTCCCACTAAAACAACATCAGGGCCTGTAAATACTGTTAGGATTGTCGAGGCAAAAAGCAAAATAATTCAAAGTAACAGTTTGATTAGTTTAGAGGCGACGAAACGAAGATGATCTTCAGCCTGAGTCACCGGATCAGATCAGAACCTCTTTACACCGACACCAACAACTATAAGATATTTTAAAATGACTGAACGGTTCTTCACAGAGACAAAAAACAGCTTCAGTTCTCTTAAAAGTTTAGTTGACATTAAGAGAAAATATCTTTCATCTGAATCCTCAAACTCACAATAAACGCTCAGATTTAATCTAATCAAGAAGTCGCTCGTCTCTGCAGCTCAGACGAGAGCGGGATGTGACTGAAACACCAGATCTGGGTTACAGTATTTAAAAATGTTGCAATAAAACTCTTTATGCTGAGATGAGGATGACGAATGACAAACTGAAGTCACTTTAGTTCAGTCTAAATCAGAAAAGGCTGAGCTGCAGCCGAGGCTCCGAGCATTTCCAACAGTACGAAACCGTAAAAACAAAACACTATCCGGAAAAATAAGAGGAACCAAAACACAAACGCTCCCCCTCAACGCAGACACCGTAATGAGACACAACTCGATCTTTGTGCCATTTTTTTTTTTTTTTGCATTTCTGTTGTTGCCTCTGATTATCAACTGAGCTCCAAATCCTCTGAATTCTCCCCAAAACTCAGACAGACAGACGAACACGCTCAGACTGGTTTGTATTTTTGGTGAACTGACCCTTTAAATGAACAAGTCTAGGAGGCATAGAAGAATACACGAGGACGTGCGACTTTCACAGTGACGTTTTCATTTAGATAATTAAAAAAAAGTACTAAAGTTTAGCAGCAGCAGATTGTAACATCTTCGCTCTCCTGCCGCTGCCAATAAAAAACGTAACCCATCTATTATTTTGTGGCCTCCGAGGAAACAGCGAGTGTCCCGAGAGGCTCGTCGCTACGGCTAAATTAAGACGATGCATAGATAAAACAGCCAAGTTTAAAAAAAAAATAATTAAAAAAAGCTGTAAACAACCGGCCGACCTCGTCAGACGGCCTGAGAATCAAACTAAAAAGCCCAGAAGCTCCAGCGTGGCTGAAGAAGAGCCGGATCATTGTTGGAGGATCCAGTTTCTGACTGAGACTGTTGGTCCAGACTGACAGGACTTTATTTAACATCTGGAATAAAATCTGGAGCGATCACATTTCCTCCCAAACATCCAGCACGTTCACAAGCACCCAGAAAATAATAATTAGCTCAGAGAAAAATGGTTGAGGAGGTTTTCTTCTTGCGTTTGTGTCGGTGAGATAATTTAATAACATTTTAACAGAAGAAAGACGCGACAATGATGCTCCGCGTATTTTAAATGTACGTAAACACACTGAATCTGCAACGCTCGAGCCAAAGCAGCAGAATTTCAACTGATATTAAGATTTGTCTGCAATCCTCAAAGAAAGTTTCCTGCTACAGAAATATCTGTTTTCCAAATGAGAAGGACGTCTGCTGCGTTTAACTAAACTTTAGTTCTAATGTCGGCCAATTTCGTCTTTGAAGAGTTACAGACAAATACTGTGCAGCTGCTGATGCAGAGAAAACAAAACATTATCTGGAAGTTGACGATTGCCGAAGAAATTCTGAGGAGAAATGACAGATTTTTCCTTTTTTTTTGTCCAGACGTGTCGTCCTGTCAGTCGCTCAGCTGTGACAGGAAGATACCAGAAACGGAGGTGGAGAAAGCGGAGCTGGTGTGACGAGCTCTCAATGATCCGTCTTCACGATCGAGCTTTTAATACACGAGCACCTTCCAGCCGGAGTGGACGAACGAGCAGCCGAAGAAGAGGCAGTCCACCGCCTGGTCCACCAGCCAGTCGAACACCACCTCCCGGTTCCCCGAGCCGATGGTCACCCGCAGCTTGAAGTTGCCGCCCTCGCTCAGGTTGTTGTTGCTGATGGGGAACAGGTTCACCACCTCCATGTCAAAGGTGATGGCGGAGCCCAGCATGATGGCGGGAAGCTGGTTGGTCATCTCTTTGCCGTTGACGAACACGGCACCTGAACATCCAAACACAACCACAACATCCGTTTAGGGTGAAAACTCCTCGGATCAATTCATTAAAATCACTTTCATCATTTCAAATATTTCCTTCTTAAATTCCCTCAATCTGTCATAACAACGGTTTGTAAATTCTCCTTTCTTGGATGATGAACACTGACAGAGTTATTTCCTCTCACACAGGCGCAGAACGTACAGCTGGCGTCCTTGCGGTGCGTTCAAGTGCAGCTTTTAGGCCGAGACGCGGCCGACTTTTTAGTTCGATGTGTCGGGGCTCTACTGCCGGACTCTACTCAGTTTGATTGGTGTTGCAGGGATTTGCATTTCCTCCACAGCTGGACTACCTGCTGGAAGGTGACACGCTCGTCTCGATCCCCTGCAGGACTATCGAAGAATCACAGCAAACAAAGACCATTCAGGAAACGTTGGAAACTAAACACGACAGCTGAACCAGCTGAAACTGAACACAATGGAACAGTAAAACACAGCGGATGTTTGAAAGAAGAAAGATGACGAGACGGTTGAAGTTGTTGTTCAGTATCGATTTTAGGGTGAGACGGCGCCTGTTACAGGTCGGCTGCAGTCACGACAATAGAGACAAAAAAAATGAAGCTGTTTGCGTCGGCGTACCGTTGGTGGAAATACAGACGGCCTGGTCTCTCTGAAGTGACTCCGCCCCCCTCTGGCTGTCGACACACACACCCAGACTGTCTCTGCGATCCATCTGACTCGTTGCAGAAATCCTAAACACGAAATATGAGACGAAAACACAAGTTAGATAGATTCACAAATAATTTACATCAGGAATCAGGCCAATAACAAATCTAATATTCCAAAGTAACAGACAGACATAAATGTCTGTGGCTGAATATGGTAAAGTTTTACAATATTTATCTGCTATATTTAGTTTGTAAATGTGTTTACAGAGAAAATAATGACGTTATTTTCAGTTTCTGTTGACAGCTGATCAGTATGACAATATGTCAGAGAAGTTTAAACATTTTTTAACAGTATTTAAACATTATAAATACAGTTTTAAACAGCTCGAAACAGTTTTAAACAGTTTCTGGAAGTGATGGAACAAGTAGGAGATGCTGAGGCTGAACACCTCCAACGTCTCAGCCAGGTAACAAACTCAGATTAAAGTGTCCTTCTGATCCCAGACTCATAAAATCAGATCACAGTTGTTCACATAACGATGGATAAATGTTCATTTATAGTAGATTACTATCAGGTGTCGCTAAAACTACCAGGACAGAAATGTGTCGACATTATCAAGTTAACACTCATTAAATGAGTCTGCAGGGATGAATCCGTCTGTGAGCGTCACAGTTTGTTGGTGTGTGTTCGTACTTGAAGGTCAGCGTCTGGCCACAGAAGTACGTGGGTGCGTTGGAATAAAGGACGGGGCAGCGCGACTGGGAGGAGTCGTTACGCAGAGCGATGTTCCTCCTGCTGCTCAGGATGTAGCCCTCAGTGCCCGGACACCACTCTGCATGATGAGACCACACACACACACACACACACACACACACACACACACACACAGACACACACACACACACACAGACACACACACACACACACACACACACACACACACACACACACACACACACACACACACACACACACACACACACACACACCTTAACAAACGTCGAGTCAGGGACTATTGTTTGAATTTTTTTAAAAGGCTCTGGGAATGGATGAGTGGGAGAAGGGAAATAAAACTGTGTGTGTGCTTGAGTCCTGGTCAAATTTCAATGAAAAATATGTAACTTCACATCATTTTATAACATTTTAATGACCTGAACTGTCGACAAAAGTTGGGAAAACTAAAGCAGACAGTAAATAAACATGATTATAATTAATAATACATCTTGCTCGTCCACTGAGGATCACTGGACCTGACTAAAGTCATTTAGTTTTAGTTGGTGCCCAAAGTGGCTCAGCTGCCGCACCTTCTTTATATAATAGTTGGGAACTCCCTGTGATAATTCAGGTACCGTGGCTGACGGGTCAATCCAGGGGATAAAGGGATAAAAGTGTTTTCGGCAGTGAGGACCTGACGTGCAAATAAGCCTCAGACGGGCGTTTCCCTTCAGTTTAAAGTTCAGAAAACATTCTTCTACGTCCGTCACTTTTATTATTCTCGTGTGTTAAAACATTTGTGTGTTTGTGCGTAAATGAATTCAAGCTGCAGTGGAATTATTCAAAGCTTTCACACATTTTCATTGTATTCCAAAGATATTTTCTGTCTCAGAGGAGGAAAGAAACCAGACAATATTCACATTAAAAAGCTGGAATCAAGCGAAACAATTAATCTGTTTTCAAAATCCTTGGTGACTGACTGCAGCCGTCAGCTCCACCCACCGTGCGGTGCGAGGGTGGTGTATCCTGTCTGCGGGACGCTCCAGGGGCTCCACTCGGTGCGACCCTCCCCGCGGGCGCAGACCCTGAACAGATAATCAGTGTGAGGGTCCAGGTGGAGAACCAGGAACTCACAGTCCCGACCGATGTAGGCGTCCTCGTACTGGCTCCCCCCGCTGCCAGACCGCCGGAACTGCAGCCGGTAATCTGCCGCTGCGTAGTCCTCGTCCACCTGACGCACACACACAACAACAACACAGGTGCTGAACATGTTTAATACACCTGAGTAAGTTGTTTTATTCCTCCCTCCTGTTCTGACCTTACACCAGCGGACCAGGATGCCGCCCGGTCTCTCCTGCAGCTCTTCGATCTGGACGGGCGGGTGTGAGGAGACGGAGCCGTGACGCGACACTCGCTCCCTCAGGAGACCCAGCAGGGAGTCGTCCAGCTGGGCCGAAACACTCGGCACGTCCACCAGCGCTGGTACCTCTGGAAGACTGGAAAACACACAGAACCAGTTAGAAAACGTTTCAGGTGGTCAATACAAAACACCACAAAGTACCGGATTACTGCACAGGACAGTCAGAGCCAATGTCGTTCAGCTGCAGCCAAACGTCTATAAATTGGCAAAAATTAGGAATAATGTTCAATAAAGAAGTCAGAAATCACAATGAAAAGCAGGAAATCCTCACATTTAAGAAGCTGGAACCAACAAATGTTTGACATCTATCAGATAATGTGTGTTTTTGGAAACACCTGCAGTCACACCGAGCGTCTCGTCCTACCTGTCCAGCTGGATGTGCATGGCCTTCTTGGTGAAACTGCCCAGCTTGTCCTCTTTCTCCCCGAGACCACAACGCAGAGCTGCTTCCCCTGAGACACACAGAGACAGAGGATCTGAGAGTTAATACATGCAGGACATTTCTTAATTAATCGATTGTTTAGTCAGATTACAGACGGAGGTATAAACCTACCCTCTCTCAGCAGCTCGTCGGCCTGGCCCACCCCGTGCTCGATGAGACTCTGGCAGTCATCGAGCGGTTTGACGCTGTCCGCCTCGATGGTGTCGACCTCGGCCAGCAGGGAGGCCAATCGCTCCGTCAGCAACCGGCTCGCTGCCGCCTGCAGCTCCGCAAAGTGCCGCCGGAGAGCCTCGCGGGCCTGACCCGAGCTGCCACGCACCTGAAGGGCACAGAAAGAAGGGAAGGAGGTTAAACTACTGGACAGGTTATAGTTCAGACGGTTCATGTAGAACAGGTGCCGAATTAACAAGAAGACTCAAGTCGTTAAGAATTTGTCAAAGAAAGCGTTTCACAATGTTCACAAAGTTTCTCCTAACTCAACAACTCACTAAATTGAGAGTTTTTTAAAGGGAGACTGGTTAATTTTCTCCAAGACGTAGCCTATATTGGTTACTGTTTAGTATATTTGTAAAATGTGACATGTTTAGCACAAATTAAATGTTGTCTTCCTTCTAAATGGAGTGTAAATGGTGAAAACAGTGTGTTCAAACAGCTGTTGCCAGTTAAGACTTTAGCACTTTTTACATGGAAAAACAAACAACTTCATGTTTTGCTTTTGCCGAATTTACAAAAAGGAACCAGTGATTTGGAAACTGTTGTAGCTGTTTCAAAATATGTTTTTTTAAGTTTGTCCTCAAGCAAAAACTCTCAAAATTGCACAATTTGTTAAGGGAGTCCGGTGATATTAATAACTTCATGACTAGATCAGTTCCTGTCGGTGGCTCGGTTCCTTCTGAAGGCGTTAATATTCAAAAATGACTCACAAATATATTTTAAGGTTGATGCAGAGGAAGAACATGTATCAGGCTGTGATACACAAGTACTGTAATACTTCTACTGTTACTACTACTGAGTACGAGCACAAACTGCCCTCAGAGTAGCTCGTCAGGAAGCTTGCTGGTTTGTCATCAGCGGTCGGGCTCTTGTTTCAGTTCCTCTTTACAGAACACACTTTTATATGCACACACGCGCGCACACACACACACACACACACACACACACACACACACACACACACACACACACACACACACACGTCCCAGCATTTCACAATGAGTACACAAAGAGAGTGATGGAGAGATAGCAGGAAACGGAAGCTGATTGACGGCTGCTGCACTGATAAAACATGGACAGTATGACGATGAGAATGGAAACACACACACACGTACACACACACGTGCACACACCATTTGCCAGGATACACACTGGACATTTTCCTCTGGAGGCGACACATCACTTCCTGGCGACTATCAGCGCGACACAGACGGCCGATGATGATCAATATTTTGGGCGTCGGGGGGTAAAAAAAAATCCCAAGTCAGACTAAAAATATGAGCGAACAGGGAGGAGCTGATCTGAGATCAGGCCAAACACACGCAGACAAAGAGGTTTCATAAATGTTTGGACGACTCCTCTTACAGGGACGAGATGCTGCGGTGATAGCATTGTCTGAGTTTCCAAAAACACACATTTAGTATCTCCTCCTCGTGTGTGTGTGTGTGTGTGTGTGTGTGTGTGCGTGTGTGTGCGCGTAATGCTTCCTGGATTCCTTTAATCTGCTGGCGAGTCATCCTCACTGTGGGAAAGAAGCACCATCACACACTAGATCCAAGATAATGTGCGATGGAGCAGCTGGGATTGGGTGGAGGCAGAGTCAGACACACAAACACAAAACATCGTGTGTGAGAGAGATTTCTCTTTACAATATCAACAAACAGCTGATTTTAGAGGCTGCAGATTGAAGTAGGACAGCATCATGACGTACGTGTAGAGGTCACAACACCCTGTGATGAAATTACACTTTTCACGTATACGCTTCAGTTTTACACAAATTAAACAAAACGAGATAGTGTGTTAACGTGTGAGCTTCAGAGGGGCCGACTGGAGGATTTTATCACCTTCAGATCAGCTGCTGGGTAAAGTTTCACTATATATTCTGATGCAACTCTCGAAATAAATCCAAAAAATCAACCGCTGACAAAACCAACAAGTAGCAGAGAAAGCTAAAAGACCGATCTGACTAACAGAAACCAGAGAATAAAACCAATATTCAAATTTGGTTTTACATCAATTTAAATGTTGAAGATGATTTGTACAGTATTTGTTTGACAGCGGAGTCTTCTGGTCGTGACTCAGCAGTGAAGACGACTGAGAGGAAGACAGGATGAGCAATTTATGACTAATTCATCTTTTCCCTTTTGATATTTACTCTCTCTCTCTTTCTGGATCTTCTTGCAACAACCAAGACTTTACCACCACTGTGGAAACTGGTCTGGGACCAGTTCAGTGGTTTAAGCGGAGTGGATCCAAAAATGTGGTCGAGGGGTCCCCAGACAATTAAGTTATAAATTAATTTCAGATGGAGTTACATGAGAAGAATCTGACATTCAGGCCACAGCGGAATGTTTTTTTAAGTTGTGGAACAGTGAGGATGAAAAGTCTGAAGCACTGAGGTTCAAAAGTCTTCCGTCAGTGACGTAGCAACAGAAATGTTCCTGGAAAAACTGAATATTAATGCATTTTCAATAAGCTGAGATAGAAGGATGAGTTGTAAGTGTAGCTGATGACGTGGCCGAGCTCTGTTGAATCTTTAGTTTAGTTTAAATCTTTATCATTTTAAAGACGATACTAATATTTTTTGCTGCATCCAAATGTCTGGACTTCACGAATTGTGGTTCGTACAACAGAAGCCCAGGAGGAGCTCAGTCCACAAGTCCAGAGGGCGGAAATCTGGATTCAAGCTCTGGCTGAGCTGCAGCGATGTGATGAAGCTTTTCTTTAATTATTAGTCACTTGAAACGAGATCTCAACTAAAGATGCAACACCTCTCCATAAAAATGAAGCTCACTGCCTCCAGGTGAAAACACATCGAACATGAAATGCCTGCATACAAATATATAAACATCTGGATGTGAGAAATGCAGAGTCAAGACTCAACATGACTCATCAGGCTGAACTCTGCCCTCTCAGACTTTGCTCAGCTTTACGTTGAGTTGAGTCAGCAAACTGAAGCGCAGCCTGTTCAACTTCTTTTTGAAGTGTCTCTTACTTTATCTTAGAGGCAAGCTGAATCACCTCTGCTTCCAAAACCAGTAGGGATTCACAATATGGACTTTTTTCAGTTGATACCTGTTCCAATAATAATAAAAATAAGTTAATAACCTGTAGTTTATGCAGCACTGAGGGTAAAAAAAAGGCTCAGATATAACTGAATGGTTTATTTTTCATGCTGTAATAAGATTTATCGTGTTAAGTCAGACTTTCTCCCTCCTCTCTGAAAACCTGAGGAACACATACTGCAAGTTTCTCTTAATTCTCTCGGCCAATTAGTCTGCTAACCAAATGACTAAATGGCCGGAATGAGGTAATTCAAGGGTTTCATGTGGCCCACAGGCTGCCAGACACACACGTTCAAAACATCCTACAGTTAGCGTATCATCGAGCATCACGTCTATCAACATCATCCACTGTGTGTTGTGCTAATAAACCAACAGACCGACCGACATCGCCACAACTGTACCGCTTAATCAGCTCGCATGTTGGAACAAGTGAATAATAATAATAACTTAGAGAATCAAACCTCGAAACTTCCTGTCTCTGACCAAAATGTGTCAAAGTTAAAGTCAGACAGCATCTTGTTTTGGTGAAGAGGAAGAGGTTAAACATCTGAACTGGAAGTCTGAATTTCTCCCCTCTGAGGCTTTCTGTCCGTCCAGCGCAACAGGAAATAGCAGCATTGTTTACTGTGAGCGGCTGGAAGGGTAAATCTAGACAGCAGGAGGAAGGAAGAGATAGCAGAGAGAGACGGAGGGAATATATAAACTCTCCTGGGACTCAGCTGGGTCAGGCCCGGCCCGGCCGAGTGTGTTCGAAACAGAGAGAATGTGTGAGGGTGTCAAATGGACAAAGATGGCGACCAAGCAAGAAAAACTGTGTGAAATGTGTATATGAGGTGTGAACAGATGGTGGTACCTGTTTGCGTGCCTGGTTGAGGCCATGCAGGCGCTGCTGCAGCTCACTGCGGTAGTTCTGGGCCGCCTCGATGCTTTCCTTCGCCTCCTGCAGCAACGCGTCCACCTCCACAGACATCCTCCCGCCTCCTGACACACACACACACACACACACACACACACACACACACACACACACGAGACACCAGTATTTACAAAACACAACCATGATGCAGTTTAACCTGAAACCAGACACAAACAAGCTCCCGTGCCGAGTTTATCTGGAGACATCAGAGTGTAAACGGACTGCAGCCGGTCCTGTTGAAGGTCTGTTTGCAGGATATTATGATATTGTGGATATTAAATTTTACCTATTACACATTTCTTATAATTATCATACTCCAGTGTTGCATGCAGCATCCTACCTACCAACAGAAATGTAAATTTAGATCATTTTGCCATTGAACATGATCCAGGCAGCGACTGATCATCCTCAAAATAAAGTCCTCAAGACGGGGCTGCAATTTAAATGAATTTTAATTAAACTGTGTGATGCGGCTCAGTGGAGATAATGCACCAAGAGGACGATCAAGACGTACGTACAACACGGCACACAAAGAGTTTCTGACAGGTAGAGGATGTGCAACAACAAGAAAAACCACTTCCTCCCAGAGTAGAAACCAACGCACCAGTCCGTTAACAGCACGACTTCATGACTGACTTCAGCGTTCAGCAGCAGCAGCAGCGTGAGATAAGACTGACATTTACATTCAGTTTGGATAAGAACCTGCGATACAAATAAAACTCAGAACAGGTGAAAACTCATGATACGATACTGAACACACCCGGTGAGACCCGGCTGTTTGTGGCCGGGTCACTTCCTGTGACCTTAAATCTGTTATCAGAGATCATTAAAATAACGCTGCTCTTCTGGTTATTTTGGCTGCGTGTTAATGATGAAGTCATTCAGTGTGCGACGGACATCAACACGTAGAGTTTTAAACCAGCAGCTCTGTCGGCGTTAAAGTCACCAACACTTGAGACGGTTTCCAACAGTGTTCACAGAAGTTAAAGACTGAGAGATGTGATCAGTGTCGGGGTAACGAGTTACAGTAATATATTATTATTAGAGGTAACAGAGTAATATAACATGTCACTAATAGTATTTCAGTGATATATTACTACACTTGTGTCATGTAACACTTAACAATCTGCGTTACCGACCGAAGAGAAGCGTTTATTATCATTTCTCATGGCATGAACATGTTAATAAAGCCTCTGTGTGTTTAATACAGCCGAGCCTATCAGATAATTGTCATGTCATTAAAGAAGCTATAAGTCTACTGTGTTTGATATTACTGGGCCTACATTTATTCCCATCTCTCTTTAACACATCAGACGTTGATCCTTCGTCTCGCTGCTCATCGCTGTGTTTAAGGACATCGGTCTATTTAAAGACATCTAGGCTCTTCGATGTCTCACGATTTCTCGTTTGAGTCCAACGGATTTATAGACAGCCTCACACACAGAAGCATTGTAAAATAAAAACTCCATGCTGCTGCACGAGTATCGAATTCTCTCATAGAATTAACGTCGTCCTCAGAGCTGAGAGCGGTGACACAACCTGTCTCCTCTCTGTGGTCGGCAGCGCTTCCTTTACAGCGTGTAAAGAGGAAGTCGCTCACAGGACTCATGCTTCTGCCACATACAGTATCATCATCGTCGTCATCGTGCATCTCCTGCGATCAAATCCATAATCAGTCAGTGTCTTTGCTCGTTTCTTATCCAGAATCTGACGTCAGGCTGCAGATCAACAAACCCGACGCACCAGATGGTTTGTTATAAAGAAGCATCTGGAAAGGCGCCACCAGAAACCGTTTGGAGACGGACTCACGCTTTCAAAACGAAACCTCGGCAAGTGATTGGATGAGCCATCTGTCCATCACCGGTTATGGCGGGCTTTAACTTTATCCAATCAGATCACCTGTAGGAGAGCGCTAAATCAAACTCTTATCGAAGCCAGTCGAGAGAAGAGTGGAACATCTTCTTCATCAAGAATTATTTACTTTTATTCTCCAGTTCTAACTTAACTGCTCTGAAAAAAATCAAATGTTGGTAATAAATCAATAATTTAAGTCATTTATCAAGCAAGACTTTTCTGTTTTATTAGATTGTTCATGGAATACGGACAGCAGGAAGAAGTCACCTTGAGTTCTGAACATTTGTGAGCCTTTTCTACTGTTTTCAGACATTTTACAGGCTAAATATTCAGTTGCAGTTTCTCCTCTCCATTGAAACAAGGACCACACAGTAAAAATGATCTTTGTGGGAAGAGTCAACTGTAAGACTGCAACACCTCAAAACTAGAAAATAACGGTAGAAATGCTCTTCAAAATTCCCCAGAGCCCCGAGGTGACATCAACAAACGTCTTCCTGTGTCAAACAGTCCAAAGATATTTAATTTACTATCAGAAATGACAGAAAAGAAACAAATCGTCACGTTTGAGGATCTGGAATCAACAATGAGTGACTGAAACAAGTGGCTGTTTAAAAATATTGGTAGATTCATTATATTTTGAAAAAGAAAATCACAATTTCCTGTTAAAGGAAAGTCTGTGAATGGATCAGAACTGATTGCAGCAGAATATTTCTTAT
The DNA here is from genome assembly GCF_904848185.1 of Acanthopagrus latus. Classification (NCBI taxonomy): domain Eukaryota; kingdom Metazoa; phylum Chordata; class Actinopteri; order Spariformes; family Sparidae; genus Acanthopagrus; species Acanthopagrus latus. The sequence goes on from NC_051061.1 coordinate 23,635,281, forward strand.
TAGATCCCCGACCAGAACCAAAAAGTCGTACTTGGGTAAAAGTATCATGTTAAAACCTTCTTTTGGTAAAAAGCGAAAGTCATCCATTTGAATAATACTTAAGTAAAAATACTTGTAATTGTTACGAAAAAAAACGCATATATGTTGCAACCATACACTTCTTGACATTCAATTTTCATTTTTATGTCGTTACTACTCTGATTATGGACTGGTTAGGTTAAGGCATAAAACCCAGTTTGTTATGTTTAGATAAAAGATCACGTTTTGGTGTTTACACACCCGGTTCTGTTGCTACGACCCGGCTGATGTCTTGTTAAAAACATCCAGTAGTTTCACGCTTACACGCGACCACCGCCTCAACTTCTCGACAAGCGGGGCGGCTCATAAAGATGCAATATTCATATGAAATGACACATATCGCAGGAATGTTAATATAATATGTATGACATGTACAAATCTGCGTACATCTCGTGGTTTGCAGAAATTTAAAAATGCCAACATTTCATTCTGGCGACTGCTGCGATCCCACACAAAACACAAAGCTAATAAACTGGTGACACCAAACAAAGCTCCAGTGTGCATTAACACACACATGAATGCAGAGCAGAATTATGCAGGCATGCACTCGCTTTGACATAAACAACACACACTCAGACCCCTCCCTCTCTCCGGCTCTTTTTCTTTTTGTTAACAAACTTCCCACACGGGCAGCTTTCAGTCGAGCTATCACCAGCCACCAGCCGACACAGATTTTCTTTTTTGTCCTCTAAAAAAAAAAAAAAAAGGGGCGCTGGCACTCTCTCCCTTTAATCCTGCGGTTTATAATCCCTCCGTCTCTCTCCAAAACCAACTAAAGACTCCAGTAGAAGCAGGCACTTAGCCAAGCAAACATTAAGCTGGTTTACTTAAACACAGAATAAATCTTGTCTATATGAAACGGGTGTGGCTGGAAATAAAAATCTACTCTGTCTTTATTATTATTCTACAATTCTCGCACGAGGTAAATCCAGAGTCAGGGAGTTGTCAACAGTGTGGTTTACAGAGTATTTAGGTCAAACTGTGTGGACTGATGTCCTCCTGTCCTGCTTCCACAGGTCTGTCACTCTGTTTACTCTGTGAGAAGTATATGATGTGACAAGTCTCACATATCTAAAAGAAACTTCAGAACAGGTGAGAAAAGCCAAGAATCTGACATCACACCACATTCAAATCACCGTCACCCCGTCTGAAGCAGGCGCACCAGCTCAATCACACGAAGGCAGCGTAATTAACATCTTTTCAAAGACGCACAATCTGTCCTGATATCTCATCAATAACATGTTTTATCAGACCAAAAACACGGCTGGAAAGTGTCCAGACATCGCAGCAAAAATATTCACCTCACAGGCCTGAAAATGTCCTGAAAATAATTCTGGTTTTGTTTTTTTTTTCCTGTTTTAAAACTAGTCCACAGCTACTTCACCTGTTTAAAGAGAGCAAATCTACTTTGCTGCGAAGCTCCAGAAAAAGACTGACAAACAGTTTAGTCGCCATGAACGTAGCTGGAAATGTCCCTGACATCTTATCAGTAAAATGTGGTTTTGTCTGCGAAAACACGGCTGGAAAAGTCCCGACATCTCAGCAAAAATATTCACTTCTGTCGCCACAAATCAGCCTGAAAATGTCCTGGAGTGTCGTCAAAGATTTCTGGTTTTAACACAGCAGACAAAAAATAAAATGTCTCCATACAGAGGAAGATCTTCTGGCTTTCTTGAAAGAGTACATGATGACTGCATCATCATTTTTTTGTGAACTATTCCTTTAAAACCCATAAATATGACGGCTGTGACTACAAAGTTTATGAGATGCTGTTTTGGAAGCATTCAACACAAACCGCTAACTGTCATGCTTCCGTCCTGACAAAACCTACACAAGAAAAGCTAATAATAGCACAAATTACACTTTGTTTTTGATGTTGTGAGGCACCTGAACGCCTCACAGTGACATAACCCACATTTACAGGCGTCATATTTCAATAAATGTCACCAGAATGGAGTTTAAAGGGGCTGCATGACATTCCTCCAAGCATGCTGCACATGCTCTGACTAACAGGAGAGTTATGAAAGGCACTCAAGTGCAAACCACGTTATTATTATTAGAGCAGACCAGTGACAAGACGAGACAACAGGAGACATCAGACATGTCTCAACTGGCTCATAGCAACTTCCGTATTTTTTAAAGTTATTTTCATCAAGTTAAACCTCCGCCCACCATCACTGGAGCTGCCATATATTCTCATTTTTGAAGACAACGCATGTGAAATGCATAATTGCATAATTTAATATGCATATTTGGCATATTTTCCTGCTGGTATGTCACGAGGAGGCACATTGTCCTGGTAATCATAATGCATCTGATGTGTGCAGGGGAAGTGCTCCCGAACTCCGTTAAGAAATCTCGTGTTTTTAACTTTACGGAACAGTCAGGCAAATTAAAACACATCGCAATAATATGAACAAGAGTTTTCCTAAATATCTAATGTCTTTACGTGAATTCGGCGTCAAAATAATCCAATAAGCAACATATTTACCTATGAAATGTCAACTCAGAAAGATGGTCGGCGCTGCTCGTCACGGCGGATTTTGTTTGAAGATGATGATGACAATAACAGACAACTAGCATAAAAATGGTCAGTATCAGCTGTAAAGGAGGCTGAGGCGGTGCTGCTGGTGTAGCGGGGAGTTGGTATGAGAGATTCAGAAAAGCTACGAGTTATGAAAGGCAGGTAACGAGACGACATGACCGCACTTTGGTGGAGTTTCGGCGTTACTTTCTCTCAGCAACGTTACAAGACAGGAGGAAAGTTGAGGCTAGCTTGTGGCCAAAGACAATGAAACTCGGCTCATGCTTGAGTGAGTCAACACAACACTCCCTTTTAACTACGGCTGAAAACAACAGCGAATCGGTTTCATTGACAGGTTCCCCTTCTGTATGCGAAGAGTAAGTTTCCAAACGTACCTGTTTTAGTGCTTTCTGGTGGCCATTACGTCCTGAAAGTTGAGAATCAGCTCGCAGCCGCCGCCGCTAGAATCTGTCCAAGTTTTGCTCAAGTCCAAAAATGACACTTCCGAAGCTTTGGGCGTAACAGCCAATCACAGACGAGATAGATTTGATTGACAAGAATATGAGCCAATCAGATTGAGAAATGTTCAGTCGTCCCCTCCTTAATTAAAAGACCCCTCAGATCAAGGTGGAGCTGCTGAAATAAACTAATGTGTAATCCGGATTTATGTTTAATTGATAAAACCAGACATATAAATAATATTATATCATAATACATCACCAGAGCCTTTACAACTACACTGTAGCAGTTAGACACTGGAACTTATTGTCAGTTATCAGGCCTGACTATTTAAATATTTAAATGTTTCTCAGCATCATCTACACTTACAGAATAAAAATGCTGAAAACTTGAAGAATCTTATAGAACATATTCTGTATTAATTCCTGCCATTCATCCATCGTATTGGTCATAGAGTTGAAAAATTAAAATGGTGACATTAATTCACTTTTATGTCATAATATGACGTTTTTTATGTCATAAATTGACTTTTTATTTTAAAATGTTGACTTTTTGCCTCATAATTATAGCTTTTAACTCATAATTTTGACGTTTTAGAGTTTCTATCTCATAGATTAGACTGTTTATTTCGTAATTTTGGCTTGTTCTCTAATAATTATGAAATTTTTCTCATTACATCCATCTATAATCTCACAATTGTGAGTTTTTTAAACTCATAATATGACTGAATCTCATTATGACAATAATAATAAAATCTTTTTAACTCTATAATTCTTTAATAATTGTGAGTTTGACCCTTTAACTATGACTTTATCTGATAAATGACTTTTTATCTCATAACTTTGACTTTTTAACTGATAATGTAGACTTTATATCTCATAATTTCGTTTTAACATACTTATTTCTTCTCTACTTCATATCATTTCACTGTTCTGTGACAGTTCTGCAGAGGGAGTAACTGTGACGTCACCCAGTTCCCCTCTGAGATCATGAAAGTATCTGTGAGTCAGATCCAGTGACTGTGGAGTGACGTGGCTCTCTAGTGGTCGTGATGGAAACAACATGTGTGCAGGATCTCTGCAGGATTTTGGCTTCGACCCTTTGAAGAAACTGATCTTATTACAAGAAGCTCCGTCTGTGCTCGCTGGCAGTCAGGGGCTTTTATTTTGGAAAACAAGGAAGCACGCTGACTCCTCCACAGACTTCCTGTCACCTCCCAGACATGTTGTCTTATCAATATAATTTATATTCACACTGAATACAGTTTATTGCAGTTTCTGTTATCACTCATAATATCCCTCTTTAATCCCATATCTATTTTCTATCTTATAATATACAGTTTAAATCTCAATATCATTTATATCTCATAAATATTAGTTTTAAATATCATATTTGGACTCTATCACATTTTTTGTTTCTGTGGATGAGTTTTAAAAAGTATGATTTTTACATTTTATTTCATATATAAGATACAAAGTAAAATAAATAAAGTTCATTAGTTTAAAAGGGAATATTTATAAAACAGAGAAATGGGGAAAACGCAGGGCGAGTTTTATTTTAACAAAGCTGAAATACAAAAACAAAACCAAAGTAGCAACACAAGAGCGAAACAAAGTAGCAAAGTGCAAATCAAAAAATCAAAGTTTGGCTCAAACATGGAAAACTTAAAACCAAAACATACCACGAGGGGACTGGAAACAGACAGGAGCAGGAACAGGAACATGAACAGGAACATGAACAGGGACATGAGGCAGACAGATTCAGACAATGACCGGACAAAGACAAGAGGGAAAGCAGAGACTCAAAACACAAACACTAATGAGCAGACATGGAACAGGTGTGGTGACGAGGGGGAGGAGCACATGAGAACACATGAGGGGAACAATACAACAGACAGAGGGAGCCAGAGGGGAGAACATGGGAGGAACTTAAAGAGGGTCATGGAACCTCAAATCAAAGACACAACCAGAGATGATACAAAGACACAAATCACATACAAGAAACCAAAAACCAGACACAAGAACACAACACAAAGAACATGAATCCAGAGTCATGACATCTTTAATCTAACAGATGTTACTTTTTAATCTCAACTCTAGTTTTTGTGTCATAAAAGTTAGTCTTAAAATTGTTAAATGTATCCCATAATATATAGTTTAAATCTCATATGTGTGTGTGTGTGTTAGTTTAAAAGGGAACATTTATGAATATTCTCCTTTTACCTTCTAATCTCAAATCTACTTTATATATGTCATAATTATGACTTTTTAGTCTTAATATTCTGAAATGTATCTCATAATATATAATTTAAATCTCAGATTTTGACTCTTTATCTAATAATTTTGACTTTTAAACTAATTAATATCCATTTTTAATCTAATAAATATATTTTTTTAATATCAAGACTACTTGTTATCTCATGACAATCACTTTTTATCCAACTATTTTGACTATTCATGTCATTATTATGATGAGATTTTTTAAAAATGTATTTATGGTGGCATATATCGTTATATCGTTACATATTTCTGTTTCCTCAGGCCTGCAGTCCTCAGCCTGCATCCCCAGACGTCCCTCCACTGTGTGTCAGTTGCGTTGATTTGCAGGAGACGTGAGCGATGATGCGCTGATCTCACAGCGCCTGGAGTGGCTGAACGCGCGTCGGGACATCGAGCTGCTGCTGTGGATGTCTGTGACGCAGTTAGACCGGAGATCCACGTCTGGACAGCCTGCGACAATCCCCACTCAGATTAGCGCTTGACCCGCAGGATTTGTTGGAGAGGCACCTGATTCACCGGGAGCGACACGGACAGTCAGAGCAGACAGAATGATCTAGATTTTACATGTTTATTCCTCTGGAGTCGTTTTCAAGAAGCTTCTCCGTGTCTGGTTTTGTTTAATAATGCCTGGACGCATTTTACGCACGCTTGACTCCAGGACGCCAGGAGCCCTCTCCAAGGAGCAAAGTGGAGCCATGGCAGGTTTTACACACAGAAATACGCCGACAGGAGTGTGTGAGAAACTTTCTGCTGCACTCTTTATTTCTCATTAGTCGTCTGAGATCTGATCATGTGTGATACTCCTGCTGCCGGTGGAAACGTCTAATCCCTCCCCGATTACCGCGCACAAATGGATTGCGTCCTGCCGGCCAGCCGACTGACATCAGGGCCCAGACGAATTGATTCAACCGCTATGTTTGCGCTGTGACTGCTGAATTGAAGGCAGTCCAGCATCACTTTGTAAGCGGGACCTCAGCTTCTTCCCCCTGGTGCCAAAATGAGAAGAGCCGTGCTGAAAGAAGCCGCTAAACGCTTCCCCTGGCTGGCCAATGTCACTCTGTACGGGTGCTTATTCGCCGGCGGTGACCTTGTCCATCAGCTCATCGCTCAGAAGGAGCGCATTGACTGGAGACACACTCGCAACGTGGCCATCGTGGCCATCAGCTTCCATGGAAACTTTAATTACTTCTGGCTGCGAGCCCTGGAGAGGCGGTTCCCCGGAAAGTGCCCCGGGATGGTTTTCCGCAAACTGCTGCTGGACCAAAGCTTTGCGTCGCCTTTGGCCACCAGTGTCTTCTACACGGGTAAGATGGATTCAGCTCAGCAGACCCACATTTAATGCAAAGACACGACCTGTGGAGGCACAGCTTGGTCTCAGATTGGGTAGAGATACTGTGCGAATATAATCTTAACATCCAAAACGTCAAATATTTAAATCTAAATAACTATTTTTGTCTTGTCAGAAAACCGTCAGAGCAGGAACACAGATCATCTCTAATCCGTTAGAAATCTGTAAAATGATCAGAATCTTTGTGCCTTTCTTGACCAACAATCATTAAAAAAGATAAAAGACTGAGCAGTGAGCTAATGACTGTAATGAGCTGATGACCTTAATAATCTCTATTAAGGTCGCCAATCAATCAAACGTCGTGTGTACCAAGCTGAAGAGTCATTACAGGCGTTTTAAGGATGTGCGTAATGACGCACTCCAAACTGTGCGTAAACGTGTCCTCTGTCCTGCAGGGGTGAGCTTCTTGGAGGGAAAGGAGGATATCTTTGAAGACTGGAGAGAGAAGTTCTTCAACACCTGGAAGGTAAGAAAGGAAGGAAAGTCACCTTCCCTTCACACACTGACTGCTGCCAGCTCACAGCCAGATTAACCCAGATTGTCTCACTTGCTGCTGTTGCGCAGTGGGCGCTCCGCCCGGCCCGGGAGCACGCCGGGTAATTCAATCGTGTCAGAGCGTTTCAGGACGTTCAGGAGCTGAAGTCCTGCCAAATGGAAATCACAGTGTCATGCTGCCATGCTTGGTCATGTCTTGGTGAACATGTGCAGACGTTTGTGTCCAGAAATCTGAGTTTCCTTCCAAAAACAAAACAAAAAGACCCAGATCAGTGATTACAGACCAGCGTTCAAGAAATGTATTTAAGTTACATTATTCACAGTGGTGCAAGTAGATTTACTCACTTACTGACTCCACTTCAACAGTGCATCATATTGTCTAAAGCCAACGCAGATTAAGTACATAAAATGTTGAACTGGTGAAACTTTTAGAGCTGATTAAACTTTAGTAATGAACCAATTATCAAGCGATTAAAACTGATCGCTATAAACCTTCCATGAAGCGTTTCACTTTGGTAACAGTGAAAATAACTTTTAACTAAAGTTTGATAAACTGTATGTTTAGAATTGACACATGATGGTCACTGTGAGAAGCGACCCAGCAGTGTTATCTCATTTCTTCTGCAGAATATAAAGGACTTACTATTATAATCCTTCACCCTGGACACTCTTAATACATTTATTTATATTCATATTCATCTGTTTCACCTCAGAACTGTTTTGAAATCTGGTGTTTTACCAGTAATTTATATTATAACTGTGGTTTCAATAGACTATGAATAATTCTGTTACCTGCAGATCATTCAGTTTTTTTTCTGACAGCCGTCACACAGAGGTTACGAGACTCTTTGCTCCTTTCAGAGGGAGGAAAACTTTATTTTATTTAACTTTATTTCTGTTGTTTAAAGGCTTGAAGAGAAGCTGCCGTCCCACCTCTCCATCGCCCTGATAGCAGACAGAGCGCCGCCTCTGTGACACGATATTTTAGAAGGAGAAAGATTTTACTTTAGATGTTCAGAGTAACCTGGGAGTGAAGCAGCTCATGTGAATCTATAGTTGTATAGTTTGAAGTTTAAACCGCTCATTCTGAGGGGAAATGTAACAATTCAACAACTTTCAGTTTGGTATTTCTAGATGAAAAAGGATCGAACGCTCATAACATCCAATCAAAACTCAGTATCAGGTCGTTTGTGTCGTCAAGCAGCTCATCACATCCTGTTTTCTCTTTCAGACTGGACTCATGTACTGGCCATTCATGCAGGTAAACATGACAACTGGTTATTGTTTTGTGCACATTTATATCTGTTAATTAGATGAACTTCACTGAAATCAAACTCTGAATTCAAATCTTAGAACAATCAGACCACTGGAGGGATCAGAGAGTGAAACTGTCCTCTGAAACCAAACGACAGAGTCAAATTTATTAGAAAATCCAGATGAAATCGGATGAAGTTGATTGTATTGATGAGTCGCTCAGACGCTCGGGGATTACTCTTCATGCCTCATTAGTCGACTTTACCTCTCATCCTGTTTCTGCCCTCTCATCCTGCTGCCTCTTCACAGTTTCTGAACTTTGTCCTGATGCCGCTCTACATGAGAACGGCCTTCATGGGCTGCTGCGCCTTCCTCTGGGCCACCTTCCTGTGCTTCTCACGGCAGAGCGGTGACGGCACGGCCGGCGTGGCTCTGGCCTTCATCATGGACCCTCGCAAGACCCTGGAGGAGATGCGGCAGGCCCGACTGGCCCGGAAGAAGCAAAAGATCCAGAGGGAAAACTAAAGACAGCATGAGGAGGAAGAAGAGGAGGAGGAGGAGGATGCTGCCTCTCTCTCAGGCCTTGGAGCTTCAGTCACAGGACAGTGTGGTTCCTACTTTTTGCGAATCGGCACCCACAAACTGAGAAGCCACAGAGAGCCGAGGAGAAGCCCATCATCACAGTCGTCATGATATCTGAAGGTTGAAGTCTCCAGTGTGTTGATGTGTTCTTTCTGCTGAATATTCTCATAATATTTGAACATTTGGGTGTTAACTGTACATTAGTGGAGGGTTAAATGATCAGAAGTCCTTCTCAGGGGAACACGAATCTCATACAGTGAGTTATCGAGATGTTTTGCTTTGGATCACAGATGGAAAATAGTTCTAGTGGAACAGATTCACAGAATATGAGGTCTGAGCGCTTCATCCTGTTTACAGCTGATGAACAAACTGTGTTGAGATGATGTGATGTTGTGATGTTGAGCTGACGTGAGCCTGCAGTCCAGTGAAGATCAGATTTAAGGTTCCATATTTTCTGCTTTACACTTGTTGTGCCTTCTCTTGGTGACTGACTGTCTGGACCACACAGGTCGGAGAGCTCGCAGTGTTTGGCTGAGTGGTGACAGTCATTCATATTAATCAATACAGTGAGGTACAGTATATATATTTTTTGTTAGTGTACAGTTATAAATTGAGTTTACGTGTTTTATTTTGGGATGCACTGATTCCAGATTCATTCATTATCCCCTCCGCCATCATGATGATGGAAAGTGAAGTCAGGTGAAGTCTCGTAGTCCTTAAAAGTTGCAGCATCCTGCTAAACAACTTAAGTAGCTGGAGACTTGATTTAAAATATGAAAAAACAACCAAAAAACAAATGAAATGCTTCAAATCTACATCAAAACTTTGCTGAATTAGCTGTTAGCACTTCCTGTTTGCAGTTTACTGATGGACGTACAGACGACTGTCGCTGGATCACTTTGACACTGAGAAAACTTAAAAACATGATGTTTCTAAGGCAAGTTCTGCACATGTAAGGAGGGTCTAGCTTGGGGGTTTCTAAGTGGATTTGCGGAGCCTTTATCTCCTCCCCTTATGTTAGATAAAGTCAAGTGAAGTGTCGTAGTCCACAGAACAGTTCTGGAGCTTCACAGCAAAACAGTGTTGCAGCGTTCTGCTAAACAACTGAAGCAGCTGGAGAAAGAAAGAAAACACTGGCTACAGAAGTCTCCACAAACAAGAGAGCATCACCATGGAGGTGAGGGGATAATGAGTGAAATGTAACTTTTTGGGGGGTGAACTGTTCCTTTAAGTGTCCCAAATCCAAATGGTTCCTCCCCTGGGGGTCATCAGTATCTTTTTGAGGAGAGAAAGCATCAGGAAGTCATCAGACCATTTCAGGAATTGGGGACTATTTTCAGTGGCGGATTAATTAATAATACCAATCCATATTTGAAGCTCAACAGTTCCTGGTGTGTTGTCACCACATGTGTCAGTGCATCCCGCTCGTGTTGTGTCTCCTAGTCTGACCTGTGAAGCTGCAGTATCTTAATCCTGTCCTCTTACTTGAAACATCACATAGGTTGCCATCAGCCCAGATACCTTATCACGTAACACATCACCTCCCTGAAACCACGCCCATGAATCGCTCTCCTTTAGACTTTTAAGAAGATTTGTGACTCTTATTATAAGTTATCAAAAAAAGACGATTAAAAGAACTGAAGATTTTCAGAACAAGCGCTGCACCAGGTGTGAACGGCTCGGATATTGTTAAGAAAACGTACCTGTCAGTTACAATAAGGTGGAGCAAGTTTAGTTGGACTTTAAGATGTTTGGACACGGCCCTTCTGTAGATAAGCTTTAAGTGAATAACAACATAGAGATTCTCTGTTTTTTCATGTACGAAACAAAAATAAAACTTCAAAGATTGTTCAGAACTTTGTGTGAAAGTCTTTATATTGATGGTTTGGTGACAAACACTAAAAAACTATTCAACTATTTTGATGCTTATCACTTGTTTTTTTATTCCAAGCTAGGCCAATTACACCCTGATATTTTACTCTCTATATTTACCTCCACACTTCGTGACAGTCACGCGTGCATGTTTGTAATCTGCTGTCGGTGTTGTAAAGACTCTCTGAAAACACGCAGCCCAGATATGAAGCAAGGACACAGAGGATTGGAGTGTATAACAGCTTTATGCTCTAGTGATGGTGCGTGTGGATTAACCAGGATCAGATAGGCCTGCTTAATCCCTCTGAAAAAGGACGGCGTTGACCCAGTGTGACCTCTGACCCCAGCAACAGGAAGTGAAATTCCCCCAATCAGAGTCAAAGACGCTGTCAGGTGCTGCGCTCCGACATCTGTTTGCTACACATAATGTAAGTGGCCAGATGTAAAAACAGGAAGTAATTACGAGGGGAAGCAGAGGATTTAAAATACAACACATCCACCCACAGTCAGGCCAAATCATCTGCATAGAAGGAGGAATAAAAAATAAAAAAAAGCTGGAAATAAATTCTTGTTATGAGCATCAATTCTAAATAAAAGTGAAGTTTTCTTGAAGTGTCCTGTTAAAGGTTATGGAAGGTACCTTTGGTTTCTATTAACTTCTTTAAATATAGTCTAAATATTTATTCATAAGAGGAAGAGATGCAGAATGTAGTTTAAATTAATTTATATTTGTGCATGGTTGTTATTTCCTGAAAGCAGAGCAGAAGAATACCACAGTGATGAATGGAACAGAAAAGGAGAGGTAATTATATCCCCAAGATTTGTTTAGATTCTTTAATATTTGAACAAATCAGTTTGAATTAAAAAATAAAATGGCGCAGGCAATAAAACGTGTCCAGTTGACTGAATTCCCTGCACTGCAATACTAACGAATTAAAGCCTAGATAAAGAAAATTGGTGTTTAGAATTTGAGTGCCAGATTTTCCCAGCTGTCACGGAATGCAACACTGGAAGAAAAGGTTTCATTATTTCCAAAATCAAAGAAAAATTTGTTGAACCTTAAAGAAAAGCTCAACAAAAATTAAATTATCGATTCAACTGCACATAAAAACACATAATAGATCAGATAAGAAGAGCTAAAAAAAAGAAAAACAGGTAATATCTTGTCAGGTGGCCTCCTAATGTGAAACATTCAACACAAAGACAAACGAACATAAATTGTATACAAATGTAAAATTCTAACTTAACTCAGTTTTCAACTCAACATCAGAGAATATGCTTGCTCATATTTCAGAAACATGAAGATTGACCTTGGTATCTAATGTTGTGCTCATATTACCTGGTATTTTCGACTGCACTTGAACGCAGCACCGGCCGCTGCTAATCCATCAAAACGTCTGGACCCGTTTTACTCTGACATCTCTCCTCCGATTGGACGAGGATCCTAATCCCGCCTATCACATATTGATTGACAGACACTCAACCAATAACAGGAGTCCTCGAGGCTGCCATCTAACTTGTGATTGGTTAGTGGGACTGGACAATATGAATGGCAACATGTATTGTTCGACGTCTTCCCAAGAAAGCAGCAACTTTGCGGTTTCCAACTCCGGAGAGACTTCTTCTACTTCTCTTTCACCGGCTCTCTTTCAGACTTCACCGACACAGCCGTCGGTTGTTGTACCGGCTCATGACGACGATCTAGAGGAAGAATAAGAAAACAACATTGCGTCGAAAGAAGCGAACTGTTGAGCGTAAGTTCCAGTTGGCTGTTGTGTTTATCTCAGCTGGGATTTAAATGGTTAACGCTAAACTCCGTTAGCCCAACTAGCTAACTTTACTTTTAGACAACTGAGAACATTCCTCTGACTTTCTTGTGTTTTATAAGTTTCGTAGAAAGAAAACAGTTTGAGCTCAGTGTCTCAAAAGTTCATAAAAGCAGGTGTAACTAATGATAAAGAAGGTGACAGTATCGTAAATTACCCGTTATCTTTGAGGCACCGTTTTGTTCGGGTTCCCGTTTTCTGCGACCAGACTCCTTATAAATTTGGTAACAAATTAATTTCAGCAGTGGCTTGATTCTCATTTTACCAAAATGAGCTTAAATTGAAGGTGTTTTGTGAGTTGATAGAATCTAATCTTTAATTCGGCATGTATTCACTAACATTATTCAAAGAAGTGTAACGTCGCTATTGATAAGTCTGATTTTCTCCTCATTAGCATTTCGGGTACCCGTTTTCTACGTCCAGACTCCGTATAAATTTGGTGACTAATTTATTTCAGCAGTGTCATGAGCCACTTTTAACTAAATTTAGTTAAACGTGAAGGCGTTTTATGAATCGATAGACTCTAATCTTTAATTCGGCATATATTCAGTAACACTATTCAGAGAATTGTAACGTTGATATTCGTAGAGAAGTCCGTGGTAGTCCGATTTTCCCGTTATGTTTCCTAACTCAGCGCACCGTTAACTCCATGAAGGACGGTGACAATCAAAGTCTATAAACTCAGATTTTATGTGGGACATGATGGTTAATGATGTTTCACATATTGCCGTATTAAAGCAAAAATCAAGATGGATCGTTTAAAATAATGTTTTCTAATAATTTGAGATTTTCCATTAACCGGTGTGACGTTGATTACAAATTGCCCGATTTCTAAACGGAATTCTGCTCCACCAGAACTTGCCTAATTGCCTTGTTTTAATTGAACCCCAGACCAGGAGTGGTGTGACAGGAGAGTGAGCTCTCCATCCGGACCGGGCTGGAGATGGGGGATCCGGAGCCTCCAGAGTTTGGGTCCCTGGAGGAGGAGCTGGAGTACTGGAAGGAGCAGGCTGCCCAGCACCAGCAGAGGTGAGTGGGCCCCATTTATGTTGTTTTTAACAGACCAGGATCCATTTTCACTTCTGCTTACTGCAGTTCCTCATGTTAAAAGATGTCAAAAGTGCTATACTGGTCCAACTGGGTAAATATAGTAAATCTGGGCCACATCTTAACACTTTGTAATACACATTTCTTGTTATTGTCCCTCCACTGTCGTCTTTTATTGGTTTTGAAGTATGATCACATTATAAGTGACTATTTTGGAAAGCATGTGAGAAACAGTCCATCCATGAAAATACAGAGTCCCAGTTTTTTTTAGTTTCATGTAACTTGTTATATAAGTTGCGTAAATTCATATTTTGTGCTGATAAGCTTGTGGCAGCAAGATTATAACAGAATCTAATATGATGTTTCAGGACTCAGGTGCTCTGCAATTAAATTCTGAAAAAAAAACAATCAGTACCTATTTGTTTCTCTCGTTTTCAGTTTATAGAAATGGGAGTCTGGAGACACTCCTGCAAGACAAACAACTGTGAACCTCAAGCTGTTTTCCTATTAAACACATTTCTGCGATGTTTAAACTTTTGTGTTTAGTCCATAATGCCCAGTGTTTCCTGTGGTTGGGTGGGAAATGATCAGGTTATGTTGTTTATCCAAACAAATTTAGAATAATTCTGCCCAGCCTTCCTCCACAGTGCGGTCAGATTATTTTGCTCTAAACATGACTGTGAATGATGTGTTTTCACTCAATAGAACCAGCAAATCTAAACCAATAAACCAAATTGAATAATAGATCAGATTTGCTGTGATAGCCTCTAAAGTTAATAAAGACAAACTTTATGTTCTGCGGTTGTGTGTGTGTGTGTGTGTGTGTGTGTGTGTGCGCAGTGCGGAGGAAGCCCAGGAGGAGCTGCAGGAGTTCCAGCAGATGAGTCGGGACTACGAGGTGGAGCTGGAGACGGAGCTGAAACAGTGCGAGACGCGAAACCGAGAGCTCATCGCAGCCAACAACCGCCTCAGGATGGAGGTGGAAAACTACAAGGTGCACACGACATTATCAGATATCAGAGACTGGAAACGAGAACCCCAACTTTCCCAATGTAGATTCTTGAAAAAACTTTGGTTTGGGTGTTTTAGATTTAGATGTACACGTCTTGTAATATAATGTTACACTGAAGCACAGAGACGCTGCATCAGGCAGGTCATTTTCATAACACTCAACCAACTGACCTGTTAAAGTGTGTTTGACTGGGGATTTCCATATTCATCAGCTGATAGTTAGTGGAGTTTTATGGCCTGACCCTCTTCTCTGAACACACACACACACACACACACACACACACACACACACAGAGGATTGATTCAGCGCAGAGAAAGGCAGCTGATGACTCTCGCTCCGTCTGTGTCTGGAGGGGATAGCACTTTACATAAGACTAACTTCAGTCGTGTCGCAGTTCATTCGCACCCTCTTCTCCCTTTTTTAAAGAAGTATATTTTGTTTGTCGTCCTGCTGAGACGTTCAGAGGCAAAAAAAACAAAACGCTGCATAAATATCGTCCGTTGTGAAGCCTTGTTTGTGCTCTGCCCAGCGTCCCCGGTGCTTCGAGGGTGAGGTCATTGAAATGTGTGCTGCTGTTTCCACAAGCGTTCCTAACGTGAGGCTGCAGCTCAGTGTCTCTGTGACGAGGTGTTAAACACTTCTGCTAATCATTCAGGAGAGAATAAGTCATGTAGCTGTAGAGCTCAGCAACAAGTCTTCTTAACTTTTGGGATTAAAAAGTGGATTTATCTTCACTCCTGTTTATCAACCTGACTGCAGCACAGAGGGGAAATTATTTAACTTCATAAATGTAACGTTACAGAAGAGGAGAGGGGGAAAAAAGTCTCGTGTTGGAGCCAATCTTCACTTTTAAAGCATCATTAACCACAGTCAGTAATCAGACTGTTACAGTGGGAAGAAACCAGCATTATGAAACAAGTCAGAGTCTTTAAAGAGAAATTAGCACTGAAACCACTGAAACGTTCCCCAAATGTTAATACACATCACAAGGACGTGATCGTAACAGTGACCAAACAAAGTACAGACACAGAACTAGTGACTCCAGCATGTTGACAGAATCTGTCTCAGCTAAACTAGAGTTTCAAATGATCCGCAACATCAAAAGCCTTCAGTCCCGGGGTGATGAAGTGAAGTGGGGCACCAGTGGACCCGGTCCTGCTTCCTTCCTACACTTTTAGTTCTGGCGCCTTTGCTTTGACCACACCCCTCTTTGAACTGTTCCTGTGCTGAGAAGATAAAAAGATTTCCATAACAGTAAAACGAGCTTTATAATCTCTGACAGCTCGTATGACCAGTATGCAGAGACTCTGTGGAATGTAGCTAAAGCATGCTGAAGCTTGAAAGTGTGCCGTGTTGTCTGGTATCGACTCTCTGTTCCTCACAAACCCTCCATGAAGCTCAGCACAGGAAGATTTTCACTGTGTTTGACAAGTAAAGTTCTGATCCGGTGTTGATGGTCATGAAACAGACGTATGTGTGTCAAAGTTTTCTTTTCCTGGAGAAGAATTTAAAGCTTTTAGATGAGTAAATGTCACTTTTCATGAGCTGAATATACCTCTGATATTAAACTCACCTCTCTTTTTCTGTATTCTGTCCGTTGTCGCGTCCTCTCCTTGTCCTGCGGTCGTCCTCCTGCCAGGAGAAGTATGAGACGCAGCACTCTGAGGCCTACCGACAGATCTCCACCCTGGAGGGAGACCTGGCTGAGACCACGGCCGTCAGAGACCAGCTTCACAAATACATCAGAGAGCTGGAGCAGGCCAACGACGACCTGGAGAGGACCAAGAGGTCAGAGGACGTCACACGCAGACGCTCTTTAACTGTAACTGTAAACCTAAATAAAAATGGGCAGCAGTTCTGGAGCCTGACTGTGTGTGTTTCAGGGCGACCATCATGTCACTGGAGGACTTCGAGCAGAGGATGAACCAGGTGATCGAGAGGAACGCCTTCCTGGAGAGCGAGCTGGACGAGAAGGAGAATCTGCTGGAGTCCGTCCAGAGGCTGAAGGACGAGGCCAGAGGTGGAGACTCACTGATCTGCTGTCAGATCAGTCTGGTTTTACAGACCTTTGCTGTCGTGGAGAAAGGGGTTTGACGTATCTGTGTGATGTGATTCAGCATGTAAACACCAATTACATCAAGTTACTGTGACAGTTACCAGACTGTTATGTGCAAACAGTTTCAGTCTTAGCTTCCTTTCTCTCCAGAAGGTTCCCAGACTATTGGCAGAGTGACTTAACTTCTGTTTCTGTCGCAGATCATAAACCAGCTAAACAGAGATTACACAAAGCATTTTCTTCTTCACGTGTTTCCAGTCAGAGTGAACGCAGTTTGTTGTAATTGACGGCTGAACTGACGTCTTTTATTTGTGCGTCAGACCTGAGACAGGAGCTCGCCGTGCAGCAGAAGCAGCAGGTTCAGGACAGGAAGCCGTCTCTCAGCGGTGCAGTCAAAGAGCCTTCCTCCTCCTCCTCCTCCTCCTCATCCATGGCTGGTCTGCCCACCCCACCCCTCACCCCTCCAGACAAAAGAGTGGAGGACAAACCCACGTCGTCGTCCTCCAGCCAGCCCGCCCCGTCAGTCAGCACGCCGTCCAGACCTCCAGCCGCCGCAGAGTCCTTCAGCACCCCGCTGCCCTCCATCAGCAGAGGTCGGCCCGCGAGTGTTGTTGTCAAAACTACTTCTTCTTCTCTTCCTCCAAACTACAGGCTACCTTATGTTAAGACAGAACTTGTGATTACCAGATAATCGTTTAATGTAAATCATCATGTGTTGTCGCTGTTGCATGTTTGACTTGATTATCTCCACACTCATCAGCTGTTGTGTTCCTGCAGGTGAAAGCCTCTCGGCGACTCCTCTCACCACGTCGGCGAGAATCTCGGCTCTGAACATCGTCGGAGAGCTGCTGAGAAAAGTCGGGGTAAGAGTTTCGCTTGTGATTTGGACTCAAAGGACCGAAGAGAAGTTTGGTGTTTTTTAAAAAGAATCGTCTCTTTCTGTTTTCATCGACTGGTGACTTATCATGTGACGCTGCAGGGTGTCTCTGCTTTCTCCCCTCAAACGAACATAAATACTTTATTTTTTCACGGTTTGTTATTAGTTTGGATAAATGCTTTATTTGAACCGATGTGTTTTCATGTTTAGCAATGTGCTTCAATACGAAATGTACTTAATGTTCAACATAATCTGGTGTTTCACTGGCACGTTAAGGCGATGAATAATGTCGAGGCAGAGGGCATCGATGTGAGGCTGAAGCTTTTCTTCCCTGTACGTAGAACCTGGAGTCGAAGCTGGCGTCGTGTCGGGAGTACGTCAACGAGCAGAAGCCGAACCGCAGAGGTCACGCTGGAGGACAGGGAGCGGCGCCGGGCCAGAACAGCTCCTCAGACACTCATCCTACCAACGGCCTCTACAACAAGGGGTGAGCTGCCAGTCGTCGAGGAGACTTGTTGTTGTCCGGGTAGAAAAGCTTTATTTGTTTGATGAAATCTAAACGTCTAATTATTTTTTCCTAAAGCTCTGTTGAGGTGTTTGTTGAGGAAACGGCTCCCTGAGCGTTTTCGTTGTGTTTGGCAGGCTGGTGAAGAGATTAGACTTCGGAGCGGGACCCAAACTGCTGCTGTGAAAGTGTCCGACGGCGTCCACCTCGATCCTCCTGCGAGCTGCTCGATTCCGCCTGGACGTTTACCGGTACTGTGTGCTGCACATCATACGGACCTCTCACTGCGAGCTGCAGGGATAAAACAGACGGACACTTTGATACCGCCTCTTTGTTTTCTCGGCACTCGCACTTAGCTTGAACTAATTTACCGGACTCATGCTGCCTGTCGCCTCCTTCGTGTTTGTTTGCCAGGTGTTTTGCTTTTTCTTTTTTTTGTGTGTCTTTTTATTTGTGCCCAAAAGCTGCGTCGACACTGAACAGGAGGTGAACTGTTGAGACATCCTGATCGCGTCTGTGCTTTCAGCGGTCAGAACCTGTGCAATTAAACCAAAGTGAACATCGGCTTCATGTTCAGTTTGAACACGTTCAGAGTGTCGGAGTGGTGAACACTGGACGAACACTTTTACCTTCACGGAGGGTTTTTGTCTTTGAAAGCTTCATTTAAGTGTTGAAGTTCAGTTTAGTCTTTTTTGTCGTCATTAAACCTCGTCGTCTGTTGACGTTCTGCTTTCGTCCAGTGTGTCTCTGCAGGCGTATTTGTTGAATAACGCCTTGATTTAAACGGGCTGGACTTTCGTTCCGTCCTCTGCGGCTTCATTTCTCACCGGAAGCGTTTTTGTTTGTGTTTTTTGAAAGTTGACCTGATGCTTTGTACCGTTCTTGTGTCTGACGTCCTGCCCGGCTCGATCTGCTCTGTGCAGCACGAAGCTGCTTCTGTAAAGACTCGGGACATATTTTAATAATAATTAATAACTTTAGTTTTACAGCACTTTTCAAAAACCAAGTTACAAAGTGTTTCATAATAAAAAGTTAAGCACCATCAGTTAAGGAAAGGAAGAAGAGAACTTCCTCTGGATGGTCCAAGTTTGGATGTAGTTCCTCTGACTTCAGTGTGTTCATGTGGTTTTAAACATGTTGACTGATTCACGTATTTAAGTGACAAGGAAAATAAATATATATTTCACAAACATGCATGTGAGCATCAGCCCAGTGTTTACTATCGTCCACCATGTTTTAGCATCATTGCTCTGACCTGAGGGGATCGTGTGAATTTTCCTCATCAGGAATACATTTCTTTCTGCCACTTATCCCAGAGAAAATATTTTAAAAAAACACGGAGTCTTGATATTTTAGGTAGTTTTAGATAATTACAGATTTTTTTTTTTTCACAATTGAAGGCAAAAAGTAAGAATTTGAAGTGTCTTCCTGTGGATGTTCCCGGTCCTCAGAGGACGCTCGCTAAACTCTCCTGTTACACTAAAAATATCAAATCTGAGGGGATGAAATTTACAGATCACATTCATGAGCTTTTAGATTTTAACACAGGACCTTCAGGACAAACTTCACACGTTTAGCTCTGCTTCGTTTAGGCTCTAAGAGGAGAAATCCATCAGCATGTTGTTCGTTCTGTCCAATACTTTGATACCTGATGGGATGAAATCAGAGCGTGATAGTTTTAGTCTAGTTCGGGTCGAGGAGAGGAGAGGCGGCACCTTTTAGTCCGTGGAGACGCTCGTTACGATGAACGACCCCTCTGCAGAGCTACTTCTGACTTCTCCAGGAGTGAAAAAGGAAAACGTCTTCTGTTCGTGAGGAGATATGAAAACTTCAGTGAAGGCTACTCATGTTTTATGTTAAAAATGAAATGTAATAGTTTTGACTTGTAGTGTTATATACTGTACCTCTACTGTAGACTCACTAACATAGGTTGAATCTGTAGGTCGTGTTTAGCCGCTCAGGGTCGAGAGTGAAACGACAGCAGCGGACTGGACCTTTAAAACGTGAAGGTCGAAGGTCAGCAGACGTGGAAAAGTTTGGCGTTTATTTTTCTTTTCTGCCTTCTGACTCGTTAAGAGAACGTACATGAGACCTGTTCTGCTCTTTGTTACCTTCAGTGCTGCTTAAATGTTTCTGAAAAAGCAATAAAACTTGAAATGTAAAAAAATAAAAGAAAGTCTTGATTTTATTTTTTTCTAGAAATTCAAAGAACTGAAGCCGACACGTGCGGATGGTTTGAGTAGGAGTTTAATCGCACTTGATTGGTTCACAAAGCAGGAAGTCATCGTACAACTCTTTTTATTCTAGTTCTACACGGTGCGTCTGTGAGGGTTCACCACACGGTCTAAATCTCTAGAATGAATATACAAACAGCGGGATTATAAATAGAGTTTTACATTCAGTTTCCAAATGAACAGATTCTCTCTGGAAGATTCTGAAAAGCCCTTTGAGGAAGTGCAGAACCAGAACAGACGGATCCAGTTTGTGTCTGTCGAGTCTCATTCTCCAAAAATAAAAACCAGGTCATTAAAACGTCTTGTTGTTCTGAAGATGTTTCCAGAACAAATTCAATTAATAAGTATTCATTAATTGTAATATATTGATCATTTATTCGTCCATCTTCTCAATTTTTTCCATTTATTTTCTTTTTGCATTTTTCTTTTGGTTGAAGAAAAGACAGAAGACATTTACGGCGACTTCGTTACAAAGTATCAGTTGCAACTTGAAATAAATCATTTAGTAAAATATATTTTTTTAATCCAAATGGTTAAAATATTCTTGAAACAGCGTAAGGAAACCTGCAGGTGTTGCTTAACAAACTTCTTGGTCTTTTTAAAAGATAAGCGTGTTATTTTTTGGAAAAACAAAAACTCTGACTCGACTGTGACGACACAAACTGACGTTATATGTATCAGAATAATTTAAACTACCTGGAATATAAATAAATGTAAATATATTAAGTTCACATAAATTATGTTATATTAATCCACAAACATAGAAAGTAATGGCTACTTTTTCTTCACAAAACCTCTTGAAAGATTTCAGGTTCACATCAGAATCGATTTGAATTTGAATTTTTTCGTGTAAACTTTATTATAGGAGTTAAAATCTGCTGCGTTCAAACGTCCGTCTTTGTGCTCATTGCATGATAGTAACTTTATTAAATAATGAAACGCACGCCCACTAAATGAAGTTGAATAATTTGGAGCTAACATTGGCATTCTTCTACTTCCTCGCTAATATTACTGTTCGATAGTGTAAATTAATTCATTTAAACCTGAAGTTAAGGACGCTGGATGTAATCAAGAAATAACTTAACTTACGTGTTATCAGATGTTGTTTTACGATGTCCCTCCATATTTTCACTGTCCATCTCATTGGAGAGATGATAGTTCAGATTCTCATCTTTACACAATCTGAGCTTGACGTCAGAAGAAAATGGCCGCAGCGTCAATGTCCAGCTGATGTTAACTACAAAATATGAACCCAGCAACAAGTCGGCCTCCTGAGCTGTGACCTGTTTTATATTTTTGAATTTAATTTGATGTGTTTTGAGAGGGGGAGATGAAAACGAAGCAGTACGACTTGACGGAGCTCCACAGAGGGAGGAAACGACCAGACGTTTGGTCCGTTAGCGGCGGGTTTATCTGATGTTTTTGGATTGAACTGGATTGAAGCTGCTCATATTTCTTCTGGGAGCGTTTGTTGTTTGTGTCGTTACTCAGGGACCGAAATGAATTTAAATTTGAACATAAATCAGTTTCTAGGATATCCTTAAAGAAATCTTTCAAATTAAAAGTCTAACAGGTTCCGCCCACTTGATCACAGTCGTCTCTCTACTCGTCGGGGGTGTAAACTTCCCCGCGGGGCTCCAGAGGAGGAGAGCAGCCACGAGGAGACGGAGAACGAGGCTCCTCCTCCTGCAGCTCCACCGAGTTCTCCTTGATGGCGCTCCTCCTGCTGATGCTCCCTCCCAGCCCCAGGCTCCTCATGCTGCTGCCACCGCCGCTGCTCCGGGGACTGGGGCTGCTGTACGTCGCCTCGCCGCCGCCGCCACGCCTGGGAACACCCGACACATCAGGAGGAAGAGACACAGGAGGAAGAGGAGGGTGAGAAGGAGATGAAGGACAGAGGAAGAACAGAGAGCAGCTGTTGCAAAAGCTAGATTTCTTTTAAAGTTGAAGCCCCTGGAATCTGCAGCAGGTGTAAACCGGAGGGATGAGGAAGTAAAAAAAAAAAAAAAAAAAAGCCCGCTGAGGAAGAGCAGAATATTCCCAGGAAGCTTTGAGGACAGATCAGTAGTGTCTGAGGACAGGTGTGAGACAGGACATGGAAGGAGGAAGAGGAAATGTAAAAAAAAAAAAAAATCACAAATGATCTCAGGCCTTCACAGACACGACAAAGGGTTCATCACAAAGACTTAAAGATGAACGTTTCGTTTACGACTGGACGACAACAGATATGTTTTGTGGACTACGTGGAGGGAGGAGAGGATGACTGAGTTTAACTTTTTGGGTGAACTGTTCCTTTAAATTGATGACTAGTGCATTTAAAGACATTTTGAAGACATTGTCCTCCACACACACACACACACTTGGATCCCAGCCGGCCGTCAGTACCTCAGCTTGCTGCGGAGTGAAGACACCTCTCTGTTCAGAGTGTCGTTGGCCTCGCTCGCCTCCTCCAGCTCCCTCTGCAGTTTCCTGCGAGCAGCTGCGACGCGCTGGGCCTCCTCCTCCGCCTCCTCCAGCTGATGCTTCAGCTGCTTCACCCGCACGTTGCCCTTCTCCGCCTGCACGGAGCAGAGATGCGTTTAGTTCAAAGTTCAAAAGTTCAAAGTTGGCTTTATTGTCAATGCTGCAATATGTGCAAGACATACAGAGAATTGAAATTCTGTTACTCTCTATCCACAATGAGTGTAAAAAAAAAGTAGAAGTAAAAATGAAAAAATAAAGATTTAAATATATATTTTAAATATATACAGGTGACATCACGGAATGTAAACATGTGAAACATTTGTACATAGTGCAATTTGCATTTTTTTTTTTATTTTTATATATATATATATATATATATTTTTCTAAGTGTTCTTTTACTGAGTTTTTACTGAGTTTGTAAAGTGGCTGGTGCCTTTTGGGTGGGGGGGGGGTCAGTAATGTCCGTGGGGGGAGGAGGGGGGTCAGGGGGGGGTCAGCAAGGTCCAGAGTTTGTGGGGGCAGCGGGCGGAGAGGGAAGGGGGGGGCAGTTCTGGGAGAGAGTTCAGCATCCTGGTGGCCTGGTGCATGAAGCTGTCCCTCAGTCTGCTGGTTCTCGCCCGGAGGCTCCTCACCCTCCTCCCAGATGGCAGGAGACTGAAGAGATGGTGGTTGGGGTGGGTGGGGTCGCCCGCAATGCTGAGTGCTTTGCGGGCTAGGCGTGTTTTGTAAATGTCCTGGAGGGAGGGGAGGGGGGTACCGATGATCCTCTCAGCTGCTCTCACTATGCTTTACTTACAGCAGGATAAATGACAGTCGAGTGGCGTGTTTGTGGGCTTTGCTGTCACCTGGTCTTTATACTGCTGCGCCTGCTTCCTCTCATCCTCCACCTGGATGGTTAAATCCTTCAGTTTCTTCTCTTTCTGACGCAGATTCTTGGCGTTGGCCTGACGCTCTCTACACGACAGATTCGTTGAAACATTTAATCCTTGTGAGTCTCTTAACTGTGTTTTAGCTCAGACTGTTTCACTATTCCTCTTTGTTTTACCTGCTCTCGATCTCCAGCTGCTCCTCCACCTCTCTCAGTTTGGCCTCGAGGGCGGCGATGGAGGATTTGAGTTTGGAGCGGCCCTGTCCTTCGATCTCCTGCAGTTTGGCCTTCAGATCTCGGTTTTGTCTCTCCAGCTGCTGCCTGGATCCCTCCCTGGTCTGAGAGGAAGCTCTCTCTGCCGCCAGCTCCGCACCCAGCTGGTCCACCTACACAACAAGAAACATTAAGAGAAAGGAACTTTTGCTCAGGTTCTTCCTCGCGCTCATGTCCACCCCGGACCCACCAGCTGCTGGCTCTTCCTCAGCCGGTCGTTCAGACTCTCCACGTTGGCCTGCTCTTCCTCCAGCTCCTCCTCCAGCTGGCTGATCTTTGCATCCATACGGCGCTTTTCATCAGACAGCATTGATCTGGTTGGATGGAGGGAGGAGAAGTTCTTCTTTTATAGACTTTTCCACTCAGAAGAATCTGTATTTCTGACTGATTTGTACTTCCTGTTAGCACATCACACAACTTTTATTTCTTCCTGGTATTTAATAAATCTTCTCAAGTTCACATCAGATATCTCAGCAGCTTCTGGCTGAAATTCCATGACATTTTTAGTGTATTTTCTTATTGTTTTGAAGAAAATTCATAATTCACCTCCAGGACGCTCGCAGAAATAACTCACGTCTCTTTCAAATCTGCCTCATCTAATGTTGAAACTTTCTTTATTACTTCAGTGCCCTTCACCTGTATTAATGTATTAATAATGTAAATGTTAATGACATAAGAAACTCACTTCCCGGAGGAGTTACTGGCCAGTTCTTCTGCCAGCTCGTCTCTTTCTGTCTCCGCCTGCTTGCGAGCTCTTTCAGCTGCTGCCAACATCTGGACAGACGGACAGAAGAGACACAGATGGACGGGAGGAAGATGATGGTGACATAAAGGAAAGAAAGACGAAATAACTTATCGTTGTCAAAGTGTGATAGATGATTTAAAGACACATTTCTTGACGACTGGCCTCACCTCGTGCAGCTGGACGATGTCGGCCTCCATGGCTTTGGATCTGCGCTCGGACTCCCGGGCTGAAGCCAGAACCTCCTTCTGGGATGCACGTGAGTCCTCCAGCTCCCTCTGGAGCTCCTTCACCTGGCCCTGTGAGGAGCATGTTTATTATTAGGGGTATATATTGTATTATTTCTGATCAGGTGAATGTCATTGGTTGAAAATAATTGCATTAATGTGCTGACCTGGATCTTGCGCAGCTGCTTGATTGCTTCGTCGCGCCCCCTGCTGGTGGCCTCCAGCTGGTCCTCCATGTCCTTCAGCTCGCCCTCCAGCTTCTTCTTGCTGCCTGACGCTTGACCTCGCTGCTTCCTCTCCTCCTCAAGCTCCGCCTCCAGCTCACGCACCTGCCGAGGTTCATCATTTGTAAACACTCACTGTCTTTTTCTCTTCATTGTGGTTGGATTTCATCTTAGAAAATAATGTGGGTGGGGTAGTAAGTAGTAAGTTGAACTCCACCTGTTTGAGGAGCTGCTTCCTCTTCTCCTCGCCCATCTCATCGCGGGCGTGCAGCTCCCTCTCATGCTGAGCTCTCAGCGCCTGAGTGTTGACCTCCAGACGCAGCTTGGCGTCCTCGGCGACCTGCAGTTCGTCCTCCAGCTCCTCCATCTGCGTTCGCATCTCGTCCACGATGGCCTCCAGACCGCGCTTGGCCTTCTCCAGGTCATGGACCTGATGGAGGACAAAATGAAGACGATGTCAGAAATGAAGTTGCCCTCTAACTGGATTTGTTGACGTTCAGATGTTTCCTCTTACATTCTTTCCCACGTCATCCTTGGAGCTGATGAGGTCCTCCATCTCAGCTCGGAGGCCCTTCATGGTCTTCTCCGCCTCCTCGAGAGCGTTCTGGCTGTCGTCCAGCGCTCTGGCGAGAGCCAACACCCTCGTTTCCTTCTCCCTCACATCCGCCTCTGCTCGATCACGCTCGTCTGCAAACTTACTGGACACTGCACGCTCCTCTGCCAGCATCTGACCAACACCAGGACAGAAAACATGAATGTGAAATGTCAAAAATCAGAGTACAATGACATTTTCACTGCAATTCAGCAGTCTTCCAAATTTGCGGTCAGACCTGATCAAACTTCTTCTGCTTCTTCTCCAGGTTGGAGACGAGCTGCCGCTGGCTGTCCAGGTCCATGAGGACGTCCTCCAGCTCCTGCTGCAACCGGATGCGGCTCTTCTCCAGCTTGTCGTAGGCGGAGGCCTTCTCCTCGTACTCGCCGTTGGCCGCCTCCAGGTCGCGCTGCAGACGCTTCTTACTCTCCTCCAGCATCTCCACCGTCCCCGACATCTCATCCAGCTTCTTCTTGTAATCGGACAGCTGACAGAGAGTGAAACAGAGTTTAGAGGGTTTAGAGTTTGTCATGCTCTTAAAAAGGTGCTTGAAAAGTTCTCAATTAACTAGTTCTACTTTAGGTTTTAACACCACAAGTTACTGACCTGCATGTTGAGGCTGGAGACCTGCCTCTCTACGCCCCGTTTGGCCTCAGTTTCCTCCTCCAGCTGCTCCATCAGGCTGTTCCTGTCGTCCTCCATCTGACGCAGACGTCCAGACAGATTCAACTTCTGACGGGTCTCCTCTGACAGCAGCTCCTGGAAGAGGAAGACAAGGAGGTGAGGAGAAAGGTGTTGGTCGATGCCTCAGTTTGGGACACACTGAAATAGGTGTATGTTGGTGGGGTCGCCCACCTGAGCATCCTGGAGCTGGGAGGTCAGAGCGGAGACGTCTTTACTCAGCTTGATGTTCTTTCCCTCGGCATCATTCAACACACTGGTCACACTGTCCAGCTCCACCTGGCAGAGACGAGGAGAGAGATCACAGAAAGGTGTTAAACTCCCAAATAGTCTTATCCTTCAGATTCACCTGGAACACAATTTGAATCTGACAAACTGTCCAACGCTCCCGTCATGACTCACCGTCATCTTAGAGACTCGCTCGCCCAGCTCAGTCCTCTGCCGCTCGCTCTCGTTGAAACGTGAGTGCAGGTCGTTCAGCTGACCTTCCACCTTCTTCTTCTTGTGCTCCACGTCCTGCTTGGCGCTGGCAAGGGATCGCAGGTCAGCGCTCAGATCTGCTGTTTCTTTCTCCAGAGCCTGCTTGGCTTTCTCCAGACCGGCTCTCACCTGGATAAAGAGACGAGGTGCTGAGTGAGCGACATCGTGGTTTAAAGAGACCTTCTCAGAGTCCAGGTCAAAATCAGAATCTAGAATGTAAACAGTTCTGATGTGATGCAGTTTGGATGAACTTTACCCTCTTGGCCTGCTCCAGCTGCTCACTGAGCTCCTCCACGGCCTGGTTGTGTTTCTGTCTCAGGTCCTGGACTTGAGCCTCGTGGCTCCGCCCCTCGTCCTCCATGGCTTTCTTGAGCAGGGCCACCTCCTGCTCACGCTTCGCCCTGCCAGTCACATGTACACAAAACATCACCACAACACATTCAACAGCAACAGGCTTACAGAGTCCGCTTTGGTTAAACACTAATTATGACGTGTGGATCAATCAGAGGTCGTATATGTGCGATCCAATCAGTCATACAGACCTGAGCTCTTGCTGGGCGGCGGTGGTATCCAGACTGTCCTCCAGCTCGGTGCGGAGAGCATTCAGCTCCTCTCCCAGATCCCGTCGTGCCGCCTCCACCTTCCCCCTCGCCGCCCTCTCTGCCTCCAGGTCCTCCTGCATCTCTTGAAGGAGAGCCTCCAGCTCCCGAACCCGCTTCACAGCCATCCCTCGCTGATTGCTCTCGTCCTCCAAGCTGCGGACACGGAAAATAAACATATTTAGTTTTTTACACTCTTTACATCTGTCTTTTGATTTCAGAAGGTTAATTCTTTATTATTACTTACCGGGCCTGCGTGGCCTGGAGCTCCTCTTCCTTGGCGGCTAGCTGGGCCCGGAGCTCAGCTAGTTGGGCCTGCAGGTCGGCGTGCTGCTCCTGGAGGTCGGCCAGCTCCGCCTCCACCTTCCTCTTAGCCTTCTCCATGTCCTGACGACCCTTCTCTTCCTTCTTCATACGCACTGAACGCACAGACAGATAAAGTGAACAGACTCTTTGTAAAAGCTCATTTTTTTATGTTTGCAGCTGTTATTTAAATCTTTTTCTTTATTGCTTTGATTTAAATGTTCATTATTTAAGGTAAAGTCAGACGTTTTAATTCATAAAAGATGGTCAAACAGTTCATAGACTCGGTGGTGCTGACTGACCCTCGAGGTCAGAGATCATGGACTCGTGTTTGGCCTTCAGTTTGGTCAGATTCTTGGACTTCTCCTCCTCCTCTGCCAGGTTGGAGGTCATATCAGCCAACCTCTCCTCCAGCAGCTTTCGCTCCTGCAAACGACGCAACACGTTAGAAAAACATGTGCGTGTTGTGTATTAAAGAACGACCACAAAACAAACCTGCGTCTTTCTACCTTCTGCAGCTTGATATTCTGGTCCTCCATGAGCAGAACGTCCTCCTCCAGTTTCTTGACTTTTCCCTCCACGGCCACTTTCTCCAGCTGCAGCTTCTGACGAGCATCTTCCTCCTCGGCGATGTGGGACTCCATGAGCTGCGGAGAAACATCATGTGTGGTTAAACGACAGGTTGAAAATAAAGCAGAGCTAAAAGAAACTACAACTACCATAATAATGTTTCCACCTGTAGCTGCTGCTCCATGTCCTTCCTCTCCTGCTGCAGAGAAAGGCTGCGCTCCTCCTCCTCCTCCAGCCGGGCCTCCATCTCATGCAGCACCTCCTCCAGCTCCTGCTTCTTGGCCTCCAGTCGTACCCTCATTTCCTCCGACTCGGCATACAGCTCCGTCTCCGCATGAAGCTTCGACTCCAGCTGGGCTCGCTCCTCCAGCAGCTACAAACACAGATTTCTGTCATTTAAGAAATGTTCAAATGTAAAAAAAACACAGGATTAAAACATTAATTTACGCATCACCTGTGTGTGTTTCTGGGTGATGTCCTTCAGCTCGGCCTCGCTCTTCGCTGCCACCTCCTTCGCCGCCTTTAGTTCCTCCTCTTTCTGACCCATCTCTTCTTCCTGTCTGGTGACCTGCAGCAGCGGCTTCACCTGAACCACGACCAGACACATCCACAACTCAGACATGGGTTCCCTTCCATTGTGTAAATGGTTATCCTGATAACTTCAGTATTCAGCCAAGTCACAGTGTAACTTTAGCATGTTAACATAAGCCAACATGTGAATGTACGACCTCAAATGGTTAGAAGCATTTACTGTGTAGTATTAAGGATAAAGTGTGTAATGTGTCGGACTGAGAGAAAACTTGCGCACGTCTCTTTTTTAAACTTATTTTGTTTTAAAGTATCTGCATTTTGTGATTTATAATAATTCAGTATTACATTAAGAAAAGTAAAATGTTGTGTGTGTAACCTTGGTGAAGAGCCTCCACCACTGCCAGTTCTTGAGTTTGAGGTAACAGGCGCAGTTCCTCTGGATGACCTTCATGGCGGTCAGTTGCTGCTGACGTTTACTGAACGCCCTGAAAAACACACACACGGCGAGATAAGATGAAAGCCTGTGTATATCTGTATATCTGTGTGTGTGTGCAGAAGTTAATTTTGTGCATTGGGACCCAAAAGGCTGTAAAAAAATATTAGGAAACATTTGTTCATATCAGTGTCCAGTCCGCTTGTCTTACTTGCGGGCCAGGAAGCCTCTTGCTTGTCCCTGGAAAGCGATGATGACGACGGTCAGTTTGAGATCTCGCTCCTCCTCCAGCTGAGCCAAAACTCCCGTCCTGAAGAACATCTTACTCTGACCGATGCGATACAGGTTCGTATCCAGATCCAGGTGCTTCACCTGGAGGAGGAGAGGAGGAGAAGAGGAGTGAAACAGAAACCTCTGCTCTTTGAACTCCATCTTCATATTATTTTATTTAAGTAACTTCATTTTTAAAGTTCTGGCTCACCATCAGACAGCACGCCTGCTTCCCGTCCATGAAGCCCTTCGGGATGGCGTTGGCAGCCAGAATCTCATATCTGCAAACAAGAACATCATTCAGCGAAACATCAAACAATCAGTAACATAAATCTACACTAGAATCTACATTTTTAATTAAGTTTGTTGCGATTTGGACGAAACCACACTCAAAATAATCTCATGGTAAATTCAGTTGATTTTAGATTTAAATGGAAAGTTCTCTTTGTTTTGTTTCTGTCTTGATGATTGGTGGAGAATCGTGAGTGTTCACTGCCCTCCAGTGGTCACCATATGGAACTACAACATAATGTTAATGTGGCTAAAAAACACACTGATTATTTCACTTCCTGTAATCCAACTGCAACCTACATCCACAAAAAGATAATGTTCATTGCAGGGGAGTTAACTTTTAATATCAGTGCAAACAGAGAAAAGAATATCGTCGCTGAAACCTCTAAAGAAATCAATAAGACTGTTTCCTCACCTCTGCCTGAACTCCTGGAACACGATGCGGTTGGGGAATCCCTGCCTGCAGATACGGATCCCCTCCAGCACCCCGTTACACCTGAGCTGCTCCAGCACCAGGTTGGAGTCCATCTTCCCGGCCTGCAGCACATCAGCAGACCAACAAAATGAATGTATGGACTCGCTCAGTCTCTAATCACTTCACTTTAATGTAAAGAACACAGACGACTGACCCTCTTCTCGTGGTTGGGGATGATGCAGCGGACGAAGTTGGGCTGCGTGTTGTGCAGAGTCGTCATCAGTTTGCCCAGAGACTCTTTGTACAGCTGACCCACTGTACGGAACATCCCCTTCTTAGATTTAGTAGAGGCCACCGGCGCTGAACTCTCCGACATCTTGGTCAGAGTGTCCAGACCCACCACTCGGTCCACTGCCACCGGAGGACAAACACGGGAGAGATTAATACCACAGTTGTAACAGGAGACACGCAGTGAAACTGTCCCGACATGGAGGACTGACCGTCTTTCCAAAGGTCTTGGATGAAGTTGCTGGACGAGTTGTTGAGCAGAGCCGTCACGTTGTCGTTCAGAGGATCCATGTTCTTAGTCAACCAGTTAGCTGCGTTATAGTCGACCTGGAAACAAAAACGAAAACCACGTTTGTTGATGACGAGCATGAAGAGAAAATGATCGAATGATAAAGCTTACATGCCTATTTAATGGTATGTAATCTATTTATTGGATAATTTATTTATTTCAATATTTGTTTTCGATTTAGTTTCAGTCCTCCATATTACTTTATAATCAAAGGAAACAGTGCGGTTGTTATATTATTAGGATGATCGTCTCCCTCAGTGATCCTCACCTTCCCAGCGTAGTGCAGAACACTGAACATCAGTTTGTCTTTGTGCTGTTTGGGTTTGGAGAACTTGCTGTGACTGGCGTGTGCGGTCTGCAGTTTGTCCACAAAAGAAACATCAGTGGCTTTCGGGAACCAGCACTCCTCGTCCAGCAGGGCCAGGATGCCTGGAGGGTTGTTCTGCATGAGGATCAGGACAAGAGAAAATCTTTCATCTACATTTAATTGTTTGAATACGGAGACTGTTCAGGTGTTGGTTTCATGACAAAATATCACAGTGACAGCGAGGTTTATCGTGAAGGTGCAGCTTGTCCTCACCGGCCTCTCGATGAGCTCGATGCAGGGCAGCAGGTCGAGGCCGAAGTCGATGAAGTTCCACTCGATGCCCTCTCTCTTGTACTCCTCCTGCTCCAGGATGAACATGGTGTGGTTGAAGAGCTGCTGCAGACGCTCGTTGGTGTAGTTGATGCAGAGCTGCTCGAAGGAGTTGTCCTGAGGCGGGGAAACATCGCAGCGATCGGGTCAGCGATAAGAAAACAACAGAAACAAAACAACTGAGTGTTTAAACGTTTGTTTTCAGTGAGCGTTCACCTCAAAGATCTCAAAACCAGCGATGTCCAGGATGCCCAGGAAGGAGGACGACTGCCTCTTGCTCTTATCCAGCGTCTTGTTGACTCTGGCCAGGATCCAACGAAACAGCCGCTCGTACATCGCCTTAGCCAGAGCCTCCACCGCAAAATCAGCCTGGAGGAGGCGAAGGAGAAGGACAGAGGGAGACACTTCTGTTATGATTTATTTATAGCTCTTTTCTTACTTTCCTCGACTACATTTCAGAGGGAAATGTTCCACAAGAGCCTTTATTTTCTGTCTTCAGGAGTTTGCTGTTACCTGCTGCTTGGTCTGCGCCTTCTGCACCACCTCCCTGCCCACTTTGATCCTGGGGGTGAGGATGGCACGGGTGAAGTCGGTGACATTGATGCCCTGCAGGTGACACACCTTCTGGGCAGCTGGAGTTGATGGGCGACACGAGACAGAGAACACATCAGAGAGGTTCAGAGGTTAACTGACAGTGGCGCTCTCTGTGTTTTCAAAATGGTTACCGGTGTTGTCGGGCATGGTCGCCTGCTCGCTGTTCCTCTCCTTCTCAAACTTGATGTTGCCAAGCTGGAGCACAGTGGACACCACCTTCAACATCCCTGCAGCAACGAAGAAGATCAGGATGCTGCATTAAAGGTTGCCCGATACAAGTAGTAAAATGGTAATTCAAGACACTGAAAGTGATTAAATTACACATAGCAGCCTGTTAAGTTGGAGCAGTCGGTACCTATTCTCTCGTCCTCGGTGAAGCCCATGATCTCCATGGCCTCCAGAGTCTCATCGAACATGATTTCATCCTCCTGACCGGGGATCTCAACGTGTCCCGCTACCAGGAAACGATAGCAGCTGAAATCCTCCAGCAGGAGCTCCTCTGAACACAGACGACATCAACATCAGTTACATCTTTCATCTTCGACAGAGATATCAGGATGTGTTTAACCGAGCTTATCAGAAAGACTGGAATCAGGGGAAATGCCAACCTAGCTTTATAGAAAAGGAAGAAAATCTTAAAAACAACTTCAAAGACACATTTTGCAACATGGATCAATCTTAACTTCTCAGCCTATTCTGTTAAAATGCTAAAATCCTGTCCCGACTGAGAAATATATTTCCCTGTTCAAAGAAACTGATTCTTGTGGATGACAGCCAATGAGTTAAAGACTCTTTAAGCCCATGAAATCTTCGATGAGAAGTGCGTTTATGATTTTTTTCCTTGCTCACCTCTCATCTTGTCTTTGGCTCCTGCCACCATGTAATAGAAGATGTGAAAGGCTCTCTCAGTGTTGGCCTGACGAATGCAGCGAGACTTCTCCAGGAGGTCTGATTGGGTCAGGAGAGGGTTAAGCAGATAACAACGTCTGTTTTCAGCTAATATTTCATTCCTATTTAATTCATTCACAATCTAATGAACAAATTCCATCTAGGAAATAAAAGGATACAGGTGTCAATATTCGCTCCAACAATGTATCCCGTCACATCAAAGTTGAGCTTGATGAACTTGCCCTGAAGGAAGAGGAGACAGCAACATGAAGCCACTGAGGGAAAAGTTCAAAATGGCTTCATGTAACTGGTGAAAAACGTACAAATCGGGACGAGTTGTCGTTCTTGATGGTTTTGGCGTTTCCAAAGGCCTCCAGGATGGGATTAGCCTGCAGCAGCTGCTTCTCTAGCTCCCCCTACAGCCCACAAGGTCACACATCACTGCTCCATATCTATTATTCAGTGTATTTAACAAAATCTGAAGTGTTAGATTGTAAACTCACGTAGGCCAGAGATCCCGCCTGCTGCTGCTGTTGCTGGAAGAAACAGGAAAACAAACTGGTAAGAAGGTCAATGAACCCTCAACGTTTTTCCTTCTTCGTTGAGAAGGCGCTGCTTTTAGCATTTCCCCAAAATTGGCCTCCTGCATGACAGCTTGAGATGCAGCAGAGCGGCAGGGCCAGAGGTCAAGCATCAATAAATCTTGGCTAAACAAACCACAGATAGTTCTTCACTGGATTAAAAGCAGCTGAGCGAACATCGGCTGTAACTTCTAATCACATTATGGAGGATTTGTGGGAAAGATATGAAGACCTGGCACGATGATGATGATCTCCTCTAAGTATAGAGTCTCTCCATTAATAGCACCTGTTTCACTGATGCTGATGAGAAAAGTCAGAAGCCCCAGCAGCAGCATCAGCAGCAACAGAGACAATAATGATCTGTCCTCACCTTAGCCACAGCTGCAGCCACTGAATCCTGTCATGTACAGTATAATTCATGTCATTTAATATTTTGTGATAAACCTTAACACTAAAAGATCAATCAAACTGGACATCATTACGTTTCACATTTCAAACTGTAAAAACTGCCTAAACACAAAAATGATCAATAGTTTTCTTCATTTTTGTGATTTTTCTTATTATTTCATGTTTGGATGAAACTTTAATATGATGATAACCACACTTTTAGTGGTTAAGTTTCCAAATACGTAGTTTCTTTAAGCAAACATTAAAAAAATATTAATAAAACAAATAAATAATCGAGCTGACAGATTGAAATTAACCCTGAGGCACATTTTCATTCCATATTTGTTAGTTTTGTTAGTATAGTTGAGCGAGTAGTGTCAGCCGAGTAAAATGTGTCAGTATCATTATTGTAATCTATAATAATCAATATCATAATTAACTTCTATTTGCAATTTGTTTTGTCAAATATTTATTTGGTTGTGATGTAGATCTTGTTTATCAAAAACATGTTTCTACTCACAGGATTCACGTCCTTCTTTCCTTTGTGTGAGGAGGCGACGACGGCCAGGTACTGAATCACCTTCTTGGTGTTTTCTGTCTTTCCTGCTCCAGACTCACCTCTGTGTGAGAGAGCAGACACCTGGACATTTATCAGTAAACACACTCGCACTGTGGGGACAAAATGTGAAGCCCCCCACAGTGCACATCGTTCAGTTTGAGGGTAAACACTTGGTCTATGGTTAAGAAGTCTCCAGGGAGTGAATGTAGGTCAGTCTACATGTGTGTGTTTGCTCACATGAAGGGTAGAGTGTGATGGAAAAAGGTTAAGTCTTGTATGTTTTGACTCACGTGCAGAGAATAGACTGATCCTCACGGTCTGTGGGGAGAGAGAGAGAGACAGACGTTAAAAAAAGGGGAAATAATGTGAGATGTTGACCGAGCTGAACTCGTTAGTTGAAGCCAAGCTGAACCGACCAAACATGAACTCCGCTCGGACACGAAAGCAAAATGGCTCTGAAAATCTCGTTCAGAGGGAGATTAGCCTCCATCACTCATATCGTCTAAAAATAGCAGGTGGATGCAGGGCTCCATCGCCGTAATCTTGTCTCCCTGCTCCATGTATGGCCATTCCTGAGCTGAGTGGAAAGTATGGAGTTGGTCTGAGGTCACCGGTGGACCATCCGGAGACGAGCCGGCACGCTCTGAGGCTTCAGTCAGGGGCCGCCACCGTCTGACTTTAATCGCTTTCATTTCATAATTGTCCCTGTATGTGTGTGTGTGTGTTTGCTGTTTCATTAAGTGCTAAATAAAGCTAATTCTCTGCTGTTCCTTATATGAAACACACAGGTCTGTCACACATTTAGCTTTGGAGGCATATTGTGCAATAAATCAGCATTCCTTTCCAGAGCTGTACAGCAGTAACAGTAGCTGTAGTTGTAGATCATTGGATACAAGATAAATACATAATTCACAGGAGTGTATAAGTTAATACTTATGTCATGAGTTTTGTTGTATAGGTCATCACTATGTAAGTTTTTCCACTGGTAGCCCTGGAGACAACTTTCCCAAAGCATGCTGCATGCAACCACTTCAGTTTGCTGACTTTAGACCAGAGAAAATGTTGCTAACATCCTCGTGACGTTGAGCAATCTGATGTTATGCATGACAGAGTAAGGATTCATCGTTCAAGAGACTCCAGTCATCATCTCCTCCCTCCATGCTGATGGAAAGTCAGGTGAAGTTTCGTAGTCCACGAATCCCGTCTGTTAGGGATTTGGGATCTCTGTGCTCTTCTGGAGACTTGGATGATGCCAGACGAGCGACGGAGGTCTTCAGCTACTTCAGTTGTTCAGGAGAACGCTGCAACTCTGACTTTCCATCTGAATTCTTCTTTTTGGGTGAACTTTTCCTTTAATTACATGACGTTAACAACTGCCTAGGATTACCAAAATGTTAATAAAACTCAAATTACCTGTTGCCGAATTAGGTACAACTCGCACCACTGAGAGAGGGTTAACCCTTCATCTAATCTGTGCTCCAGCTCTTCGGCTCTGCATCAGCAACCACTTTGGTTCTAAGAACAACACTTCCTTAAAGGCAAGAGAAAACATGTTCTCTTGTAATTTAGGTGAACTGACCCTTTAAGGTTTGAATTATCAGCTGGGAGTGCTAAAGATTTCCCTGCAAGAATGTATGGAAATATTTGTTCTTTCTCAAAATGTGGCTTATTAATAACTCTTTAAATCTCAACAGCACCTTCCATGGAAACAATGAAGAAAGGACTAAAATGCTCGATCGCACAAACACACACACAAACACACACACACACAGACACTGACCTTGCATCATGTTCCTGTAGGCGTTGTCTGTGATGGAGTAGATGTGTGGCGGCACCTCGTGGCGTTTCTTGCCCTTATACATCTCGATGATCTTTTCGGAGTAGATGGGCAGCATCTTGTAGGGATTCACCACCACGCAGAACAGACCCGAGTACGTCTGTGGAGAGCAGGGATACAGGAAACATCATCATCATCATCATCATCATCATTTTACATCATGACATCAGAGCAGTTAGACATCTTTACAGTGATCTTTTTAACTGCTTTTAATGTTGTTAAAGTACGAACAGCACAAGTATTTCAGTTTTATTCTACGTTATACTTCATGTATTTGACACTCACAGTTGCACAGTGGAGGTAAACAGTAGACAGCAGATCACAGTTATCACCTGTGAGCTTTTGTTTTGCTATTCAGTCTATCTGAACGGAAGTCACAGAGGACGGTTACGTGGAAGATAAATGTCCCTCTCCAGCTTCTCATCTCTCTCTGGGAACCAACTTTTCAGGTTACAAATACATTTATTTCGGGTGATATGCTCTAAACGGTTCAAAATTAGGTGCGCAAAACGGAAAACAGAAGCCGCTCCATCTTCAAGGACTCTATAATGTTCCAGAGGGTTTGGGTTTATATTGAGAGTTGAGTGTATGAGACAGTTTTGGCTCTCAGATGCTGTCTGCTCATATATGGACTGGAGGGACTGCAGCTCTTAACTTTCTTGTCATGGCAGTCTGTAATAAATGCATCAGCCTGGGTTTTTAATTTTACATCCCGTACCTTATTAGACTTTGTCAGACTGACTGAAAAAATAAAAACGTAAGCTGATGATCCTCTCGGTACATCCCGAGTCTGTCTGGAGAGCACAAAGACCTCGAACGAGCACTTTTCTACCAAAAAGTGGAGTCTGTGTGAACTTTAGGTTTAATAAGGAGAAAATTGGAAGCAGGTCTGTGATTGTCTGCTGACCTCAGATCAAGTCGATTCTCTTATTCAGTAAACAGCTCTGATGATATTTAGGTTTTCAAGCAGGTGTAAAAGTGCTGATGTTTGATCAGTTTGAAAAGTTCACGATTTAAACACCTTTTTCTTTTGGATTGTGTTTGATTTTCATTTATTTATTCTTCAATAATTGGTGAACACAAAGATTCATATATAATTTTTAGTTCAAAGGATAATAAAAGGAAACTTAATTTGTCTAATATTAAGTAGAGCTGCAATGATTAGTTGATTAAATTCTAAAGTTTTTTGATTCTGGTAATTGTTCCGCAAAACATTTGATGGTTCCAGCTTCTTAACTGTGAATATCTGCTGCTTTTTCTTAATTACTGA
Source organism: Acanthopagrus latus (assembly GCF_904848185.1). Taxonomy (NCBI): domain Eukaryota; kingdom Metazoa; phylum Chordata; class Actinopteri; order Spariformes; family Sparidae; genus Acanthopagrus; species Acanthopagrus latus. The sequence goes on from NC_051061.1 coordinate 23,673,021, forward strand.
TGACAGTAAATAAAAAAGTCTTTGGGTTTAAGACTGTGTTCATCAAAGAATGGTCAGCTGCAACCAGCAGGTTTATGATTGTAATCTAAATAAAATGTTTTTAGTTTTTGGCTAATTAAAGCAACAACATGTAACCTCCTAGAGAAACATAGTTGATTGTGTGTGTGTGTGTGTCTGTGTGTGTGTGTGTCTGTGTCTGTGTCTGTGTGTGTTCCTCACATAGATCAGGCTGGAGAAGTATCTCTCTCGCAGGTTGTGGAGGACGGAGGCTTCGTTGAGGAAGGTGAGGGCGGCCATGTCCTCCACCTTGCTGAACTTGGGCGGGTTCATCTTCTGGATGTCGTCTTTGTTCACCGTCATCTTCTGACCGTTGGAGAGCTCCACCAGCACCTGCAGCCAAAATTATTATTTTACCATAACTTTACTTTAAATACTAATAAATGTGGTACTGATATCAAGCAGCTTGGTGCCGTATCTCCAAGTTTGCTTTAGTGACAATAGTTTAATCTTTTGAAGACCTTATCATCAAGAAATCTTAAGTAACATGTACCAAGAGATAAAAAGACAGCTGCTAAATAATAAAAACTCTCCCCAAATGATAATGCAGCATCATCTGACAGTGGTGACATCATCAAGGTGTACGTTACCTGGTCACCCTTCTCCTCCTTTACGCTGGCCTGCTCGAAGCCCTCCCTCTCTGATGGCACCCACACCATCTTCTTGGCCGCCCAGTCGGCTTGCGCCAGCCCGCTGTTGCGAAAGTCATTTTCCAAGAAGAGGAACTTGTTGTCATCAGTGGCCGGGTCAGCCATGTTTGTGATGTCACCGTCAGTGGTCGAGTCAGGCGTGCAGTCAGCAGCGTCGCCGTCGGAGTCGATCACTGGTTGTTCAGAGGTGGTCGAGCTGACGTCTGGATCGTTACTGGGGACTGGGTCAGCCTCAGGTGGGATGACAGGAGTCGGGTTGACCTCTGGACTGCTGTTATTACAGAGGAAAGAAAATTAAGATCTGAAAATGGTACTTTCTATTCAAAATAAACACAAAAATTAATTTGAGCAAAAGGGTAAAAGAATGAGATGGGGTGAACTGTTCCTTTAATTTGCTTGTTTCTATATCTGCGAGTGAGTCTGCGTGACACTTGTTAGCTTTAAGGAGTTAGATGATGCCGCTCTCATGTCTGTCTAAAAAACACAATAATTAGGAATAAACATTCTGAGCATTACTAGTTGATTTTTTAAATTATTTTCTCATCATCTTGCAGGCCAAATAGAGTCTTACAGCTGGCCAGCAGAGCCAGGATAGCTTTCCCACCTGTTTCCAGCCTTTATGCTAAGCTAAGCTAATTAGCCGCCAATATTTTCATTCAACTCTCCTCAATAAGTGTCCTTCTCAAAATGTTGACATGAAGTCCATGTTGAATTAATTTAGCCAGATGTTTCATTCATTAATCTATTAACCCATTAACTCAATGACGAAGAAAATTAAGAGACTCCAGTGCTGAAGAAATCAACCATCATATCCATATAATTCATTTTATATCCATCTCTATATACTGTCTTAGATTTTGGATATCGTTTTATGGTGATATGTCATCAGTGTTGTCATTTCCTGGGTTTAAAGGCTGCATCACATTAAAGTGATGTAATTTTCGGAACTGACAAGACTGTTTTTCTAATATTGTTTTCACCCACTAAGTCATGATATCCACATTATTGATGATTATTTATAAAAAATCTCATTGTGTTCATATTTTGTAAAAGTACCAAAAGTGATCCGTACAATACCGACACAATAACAATATCAAGCCTTAAAATATCACAATGATCAAAGTTAAAGTTTAGAGAAATCTTCAAGAGATGAATCCTCACAAGCGAATCTTCTTCCTCAGGACTGTGTGGTCCAGTTAATCAGATTTGATTGACAGCGCTGGAAACAGAAAACTGTCAACCCATTTTGATTCAACGCCAAAACAACTTTGGATTTAATGAGCAAAATAACACATAGCTTTGGTCACAATCTCTCAGATTTAAGTAACTGGCACACAGCTTTTTCTTTGCACATCGTCACAGAACAGAGAATTGTTTCTCTTCCACCTTCCTCGACTCAAACTGCAGCCTCTGTCGCTCAGATCATTTACATTTGGTCTGACTGAGCTGCCCGACAGATTACCGCTGGCACATTTCCCTAGATTTGCAATCAGCTACTTACTCACTTATCCTCGTCTGTGTCTCTTCACGCAGGTCACAAGGCTGCTTTGACCTCCCATTGAACGTCAGGCAATAAAACATGAAAAGCAGCACACAGATAACCCCTATAATCAAACAAGTGAGCTGCCATGCTGGAATGCCCATGTTTGGCTAACCCTTTGCTCCTGGTAGCTTGGTAGCCCAAAGAGGGATGCTAGGGACTTAGCAGGCATACTACCTTATAAGGTGCAGCTCATGTGTCCACCCAAGCTTACCGTTTACACCAAAATGGTGACATGTCACAAGGTGCATCCATGTGTGGCCGTGGGCACACAGAGCATGTATGTGAGCAGAAATCAATATGAAGCAGTATCTCTAATGAAGATTTACTGAGCGATGTGGTGCTCTGAGTGAATTAAAGCCACTTAACACATCAACTTAAGTCATTAAAATGTCATCCTGGAGTTTTTTAACCTTCTGACATCACTTAAAGAGATCCAGAATAATGCAACAGGCAACAAATAAACACACCCATACAAACTCAAATACACTTCACCAGCAAATATTCAACACGTATTCCTCTTGTTGTGTTAAGAGTGATAAATAGATGAAAAATAAGTTGTTAAAATGTGTTCTAAACGTTTATATAATATTAATGTTCTTGTAATGTAATGTAAAAAAAGGTAATTTCTGCAGTCGCCACCACAGAAGAAGAATAAAAAGTCCATACTCACTGTGCAGGATGGAGGCTCAACACCAGAGGAACGAGAGTATCATGTCAGGTAAATGAAGTGATGCTGCTGATGATGATGAGGATGTCGTCCTTCCTCCTCCTCCGCTATTTAAACAGGCCCGCGACACCTGGGGGTGGAGCAGCAGCGCGAGCCGGCCTCGTTGCCAAAGTTGGCAGCAGCCACAAGCGACATCCATCCAGCCAATCAGGAGGAGAGGAGAGGTTTAATTGCTCTGCCTTTCAAAATAAAACCTTTTGTAGAGTTGGTTTTGTAGAACTGCACTGGGACTCATTCAAGTTATTTGGCCTCAAACAAGTGCCATGTAATTTTTTGGAGCCAATTTAAAATCACACTTCCTGTTAAATATACTACAATCTTACCCACAGTAGTATTCTTAATAAGGACAAAACAGAAGGTATTACCAGCGTACCAGTTATCTCATTCTCTTCATACTTGAACTCAAATCAACATCTCTGATAATAAGATAGGCTAGCCTAATAAGTGTCAAAATGAGTATTTTAACTTACGATACTTTTAGTACAAAGAGCTTATAATACCTCTATGTTACTTGTATAATGTTTGCATGTTTTTTAAATTTATTTATTTATTTTTTTTATCTTGAACTGATTAGAAAGAACAACAAACCATAGGCTAATCTGCTCTTTCTAGGCTCTGAATGCCAAATGCTATCTAGGCTACAATCTGCAATCATGAATAATGTGTATGAATTGCCTACTACTAAAGAAATACATTTACAATTTAAACATAAAGCATACCTGCCTCTCTTTCCAACAGGGGAATTGTGAATTGTGTTTGTTATTCTCTCCTCTTTTAACTCTTCAAAAAGTCATTTTTGATTTTTAAAAAAATGTAGCGTTAAGCTAGACTTAAGCTAATGTTAGCACACCTCTATAGCTTAAAATAAACCGAATGTTACCTTTAAAATAATGTAAGACTATACAGTGGACAAGAAGGAAAAACAAGACAAGACAGCCTGATGCTTCTTATGTAAATCATAAAGTCTGTTCTACTTAAAATTCAAATTATTAGACAAGTATGCGAATTAAGCTCGTCTTTTCAGGCTAGGTATTAAAAAAGAAATCGCATTTAGCCACCAACACATTAGCATTAACGAGCCGGCCTACTTCCGGTTTAGCGATACAGTGATGTAATGCTCGGCGGTCTTCCCGGGCTTTGGACTCGCATTCTGAAAACAACTTATAAATTATTTTCTAGTTTGTATTGAGTTTACTGGATAAGTTATCTTTCCCCAATCTATCTATGAATAATATTTTTACCTAACTAGCCAAACTAATTTGTTTTATTTTGCGCGGGTGTTCTCTCTTGCCCTCACTGGCTTGCCGTAGTAGTCTTGTTTCCATGGTGACTGCATGACAACAGCAGCACACTTTTCTTGTTCATTTTTAAATCCTGTTAACTGTTACTGTAAAATGTCCGCCCCAGCTGAGGCTGCACAGCAGGAGGACTTTGATAAGTTCTTCACCGTGTTTGACGGCTCTTCTCCGGAGGATGTGTCCCACGCCAGGCAGCTGTGGAGCTCCCTGTCCCTCCTGCCGCCGCTGGAATCCCGGCTGGTGTCGGCGGACATCCGTCAGAGACTGCCGGTGTCCCGGCCGCAGCGCAGCAGCACCGCCGGCCCCAAAATCATCGCACCTGTGCCGCCGAGCGTCCCCGCTCTCCGGCAGAGACAAGAGGAGAGACAGCGGTATGTGGCCATGGCCGACCAGAGGAGGGAGATCCTGGCCCTGCTGGGGAGGCAGAGGGAGCAGAGGATCCAGAAGGAGCTGATCTCCGTGGACTTTAAACCGAAGATGAAGATCAGCAGAGAGAAAGTGGTGAAGCTACAACAGTCAGACTCTGAGATGGACCAGGAGCTGGTCAGGCAGCTGCAGTAGGACAAATAAATATGTTGAAAATTAAAAATCACTTCTGACTCCAAACAGCAGAAACTCTCTCAAAATTCCTGAAAAATAACAAGGTGTACAGAAAACTACACCTTCAACCAAAGATTTCATTTTCAATCTGTCCATTACTTTCTCAATAAATTGATTAGTTGTCAGAAAATGTTGAACAATGTCATCAGTGACTCCTTTATATGTGTGTTTTTTAATGAGGCAGATTAAAGTTTTGTTTGCAAACCACATTTTTAGAATTTAATTGAATATTTTAAACATGGAGTTTATTAAAGACTGAATCATCTGGTTGTATTCTTGAAGTCGTGCTGCTGTGAGCCGGAGCCGGTACACAGCGGTTTGCTTCAACCAGCATTACATAACGTGAAGTGAAGCCTGTGTGGATATTCAAATTCCAAATATCCAGTGGAGACGGCCAAACCATAATAGGATAAGAAGAGGCCTGCTGACTGTTGACTTTAGCTAATTTGGTTAAAGTTGTCAAAGCACAAAGAGCATACAGAAGCCCGTCGCCCATAAAGGCTCCTTAACCTCTAGTATCCATGAAATTCACCCTTAAGTGGCTTTGAACCTCCACCTCAGATCTCTCCTGAGGATCAGCAGTCCACTTCTGTAACATAAGTTTATAGTTTCTCCACTGTTTAAGAATAGCATGTGATTTACTTGATGGGAGCAGAAGTATATATAGATATGATATATGTGACAGTTTGGAACATGCTGAAGATAGATGAGGAACAGGAAAAGTGGATTATCTTTCTACATGGTGAAACTTTTACCAGCCACCTTAAAAGGTCAAGTGTGTGAGACTAAGGAGGATTTATTGGTAGAAGTGAATTATAATCATGGTTGCGGTGGGAAAATAATAAATGTGTTTTTGTCATCTCAAAGTGAGCAGAGGGAGCAGGTCCTCTTCCATAATCCACAATGTTACACTGCCATGTTTTTCTACAGTAGCCCAGATTGGACGAACCAGACAGACACCGGTTCTACAGAAAGGCTTTCGTGTTTTTCCAACCCAATCTCCAGTATAAATGTTGGGTACATTCGTGCTAAACCACAGATAAATTCAAACTTCAAGTTTCAACTTTACATTTGTTTATTGTGAATTTTCTGTTTCTTATCACCACAATGTTCAGGCACAAACCACTTGGTTTAGAGTCAGGAAAACATCACGTTTGGCTTTAAATACCTGTTACGGTCCCCCAGGATCAGGATGGAGATGGTCCGACTTCCCGAAAAAAATAGCCAAAACTCCAAAACATCAACAGGAGAAAGTAGCCACTTCCTGCATCTCATAGATCGGGGTGTAGTGGCCTCTCGGATTTAACAGCAAGACACGGCGAGTTTCAAACGGGTGTCTTTTTAATTCCCTCTCCTTCTTCTCCATCATCATAAACACCGTAAAAACTACAGGATAAAAACAGAAGACATACCAGATATTTCCATGTAGTTCCACAAACAATTCATATAGAAATCATGTTTTGTTGTAACCCTATTAATCACATTTCAAACCCAGTACAAATCATTTTAACAGGCTAATACTGAATTACCAATGAAATATGACAAGTGTCAAACAAAAGAGTGTTACATGCTTTTTGTGAGGACAACAGAGATGGACTACATATATTCCTCAGAGTCTGAAGTTTCCAGCCTTAAAGGATTACACCCAGACTTCAATGTAATTCAGATAGCATCATCATCCAATGATGAAAATGCTTTGAAATGCCCAAACAAAGCTGCATCATGTGAGAAATTGTCCAGTGAGGATGATCTCAAAAGGTACAGATACAAATTCAAGAGATGCAGATCAGCAAAGAGAAGGAGGTTCTGACCTGAGAGACCTGAGAGACCTGAGAGACCTGACCCTCGCAGTGACGATGGAAGTTCATGTTGAAAGTCTCACATTGACCCCTGACAGTCTCACAGAAAGGAGGGAAACAAGGCAGAGAGGTGGATGATGATGGGGGTTCAGTTGCAGTGGGAACAAGCCCAGTTAAAAGGCTTTCAAAGAAGAAAAGAGGAAAACCACAGGTGGAGGCTGGTGGCATTGCAGCAGGTGCAGGAGATCAGGAGGGAATGATGGGGAGGAGTTTCTGATCACCTGAGAAACTGAGAGATTAGTCTTGGGCATAACAACAATATAAAAATAAGGAAGTTGCAGTATGAACTCATATCTCACAGGATTCAAAAACAGACAACTGTACAAAACAACATACAAAACCGCTTCGCTTTTATTCTATTACTGTACCTCAGACGATGTACGAGCACAGGTGGCTGGGAGGAAAGCAGCACGCACAGCATCATAAAAACACAAGAAGAAGAAAACAGCACTCCTCCAAACAAAAACAGAACAGGCCACAAGTAAAGTTGGCGCTGCTGGACCACATCGTCAACAACAACCTCCCACAAATACACAAATATTGCGTTCCAGGTAACATTGGAGGTTGTAATCTCCGAGTTGAAACTTCTGACTTCCAACCTCAAAGTGTTCCAGGTGCAAAAGTGAACAAAAAGTGCATTATACAGAGAAGAGAAGAAGAAAACAACACACGAGGGAACAGATTAATTTCCATCATTATTTTTGTCAGAGGCATAAACAGTATTCATCAGGTTTTAACACCCTGTATATGAGTTGGAAGCTGGTGTAATGATGACAATGTGCCATAAGATGTCAGTGAACACTCATTAATGGATTTCACCTGATACAGAAACCTGAGTGTGTGTGTGTGTGTGTGTGTGTGTGTGTGTGTGTGTGTGTGTGTGTGTGTGTGTGTGTGTGTGTGTGTGTGTGTGTGTGTGTGTTAGAGGGCAAAGACTTTTATTCTAGATAAATAAAAGGTGTAAAGCTGAACTTGTTGTTTACATTCAGTGTCTCTGATCTGTTGACTCCTGAGCTGAAGCTCGACCGGCTCCACCTGATCATTCAGGGTGAAATCCAGAGACTGTGGCTGGTCGGTGCCAGATATCTCAGCCCGGCAGTGTCTTTTCTCCGGGGTGGAAACAGATCGCTGTAATATCTGCTCGCCAGCTGCTCCTCGCTCAGTGTGCTGCACTTCATCACCGCTCAGATGAGACACGCAGCTCTGAGGGAGTATTATGGTCAGTGGGAACTGATGTTCCTGATATTTAACTGACATTTCGTACAGAGCCTCGGGAGACTTCAGCGTCTGATACAGAGCTGATCTGATGAACCTTCAGCTGCACGACGTGGACGACATGTCGCTCAGAGTCCGGCCGCGTCTCTGCTTTGAGCCTCACGTTTAAAGACTGCACATGTTTGAAAGAATACATCAGGCAGACAAGTCAAATGTTCAACTCCAAGGCATTTTGTCTGTAGAAAATAAAGTTTGAAGACGACACAGCCGACAGGTTTGTTAGTGACGTCGTCTTGACTTGGACACAGAACTGAAACAGAACCAACTCTCCTTTCACAGAATTGCAGTTGTCAATATGAGCAGATTTACTGTGATGTTCATCTTGTTTACGACCTTCTTCTGAGCCCAGTTGGCTCCATGTTGGTGCTGGTGACGTGTTGATGAGACGATGGAGCTCACTGAGCGCTTTAACACAAAACTACATGACATGTGACTGTTGCCACTTAAACCTGCATATTTAAATCTCCTCTAAACTCATGTTTTTGACACTGGTATTAAAAACAGGTTTAGATTTCGTACATTTTTTGTTAGTGTCAGATTATTTATAACATAATGGTGATAAACACTGGTAGGACGAGGCCCCCGGTGGGCCCTGACAGCCTCGAGAAGCTCGTCTCTCAGTACTTTAACTTTAACTCACTGGTTGCTACTTGACAGGTAAATCTTAAAAAACACAATACGTGTTTTCGTATGGCTCGGAAAAAGGTATACGCACATTTCAAACCCCTTTTGTGCGTCAAAACTTTTATAAATGAGGCCTCTGGTCCAGACCAGGTTTAGTTACCATGGTGATCCAGAAAGGTTAAAAGAGATCCACATCAGCGACACATAAACCTCTGTGATGGATGGTACAAAGGTTTATCACATCAAACTGATATTCATCTAATCACTCTTTGCTTTATCATAATTTAAATTTTAGCAGTGAGTGGATCGGTGTAGTCGTGTAGTTCTTCCCCCTCTCAGGGACCTGCAGAGAATAATAAGGACCAGGAGGAAGAAGAAAAAAACCTGTTGATCACAAATACTTAATTCCCAAACTGTCACCGCAACAATGCACCTGTAATTAAAATGGATGTGTGTGTGTGTGTGTGTGTGTTAGTCTACCAGCGCCAGCCATTACTCTTTATATCACTGTGGGGCAGCTGCTCTGCCAGCCGACACCTACAAGAAAAACACATTTACTGTCATTTATTTTGTCTTTTATTAAGTAAAAATTGGCATCAAGTCTTGTGTGTCAAGCAGACACACACACACACACACACACACACACACACACACACACACACACACACACACACACACACACCAGGCATTCAAACAGCCATCTGAGAGGCTCGACACAATCAGCTGCATTTGTTTATACAGAACAAACACACACACGTTTGTACCTCTGTGTTGGTGAGGACTCTTATTTACATAAAGTATTTCCATTCTCCTTATCTCGAGGAAACCCGACAAAATGTCATCAATTCACAAAAACGTCCTCACAGTCGAGGTCTGACGCTCGACACTGAGGCCCAGCACACACACGGGCTGACAGTCGGCCTCTTTGGTGTGGACTCAATTGATTCATTTGGTTCTGAAGGGAGAGTTTGTTACTGGTTAATGTCACTGACAGAGGACTCTGATTAACACACTGACATTTCTCTCCATTTAGATGGGGGAAATTTGGCCAATTCTTCCAAACATTGTGCCCTCAGCGTCTGAATAATATTACAGATTACATTCCAGAGGATGTTTAAACCCAGAAGATTTCACAGAAGTAATCGTTCTAAAAGCTCTGTATAATTGTTTTTATTGACTTCAAATCAAATGCCGACAGCCGGGCCAGAGACCACTGTTCAAGATGCAAAGGTGGCAAAGTACTCATCTTGTTTCCTCCAGTACAGTAACAGAGTTCAGGCTCTGACATGGACTCAGAGTATCAGAGTAAAAAGTCTCCCTCTGAAGGACATTCGTGCTCAAAGCTAACTGAAGCTCACGTCATATTTATATAATTCAAAGACTATTAAAGTTAAAGGTAGAATCAGTAGGATTTGTCCCAGCTGTTCCTGAATGCACCACAAAGACAGCTGATTGTTGAGTCTCATTCCCAGGACGTCAAATAGACACATGTTGGGTTGGTAAAGCGTCCCGAGCAGCAACAATGAGAGAAAATCAGAAACTCCGGCTTGAAAGACTGGACGTGAACCCCTCACACGACCAAATCATCTGTGATGAACTGCATGTTCAAGTTTGTTTAAAGGTGTTTTCTGCCCCCTAGTGGCTGAAATTTAATAACTGAAGCTTTAAATTTTATTGAGAGAAATATCTTTTATCTGTCTGAATCCTCTCTTCTTCACCTGTATTAAAACACTTTCCCTTCTTGTGTCGACCTCTCATGCTCGTATGTGGTTAATAATACAACACAGACAGCATCAAAGGGCTGCTCCCTGACGCAACCTCGCAGAAACAGTCCAGTTAAGTAGCCGGCCGAGCTCTGTAAGGTCCAGACTGTTGGTCCGTGAGGCACCGTGGGTCAGTGTTCGGGGTTAGGCGCGTGTGTTAACAGACGTTTCTAAGATAGATGGTCGTTTCATGTATTTTTAATATAAATGCTCACTTATGTAGCAGACTCAGATATCTTGGCGTGTAATGGTTCTGTAAAAACAGGTCTGAATCCAAAAACACGACTCTGAGACCAGGCGGGAAAATACAGTATGTTCAGTCAAGGGCGGTAAAACATCAGAAGCAGGCAGGCTGGAGGCGAACTGATCCAACAGGGGATCAGGCCAGAGAGAAGTAGCATTAAAAGAAAATGGAGTTTGCAGAGAATGAATGGAAGTGGGTGGATGATGGAATCAGGACAGTACGGTGTGCCGGTGGGCAAGGTGAGGACAGGTGAGGAGGAGCGGCAGGAACAGAGAGGTCTCGACGGGCGAGTTTCAAACCTTAGACTTTAAGTTTACGCTCTAAACAAGTAACAGTGTGCTCGTAACAAACCTCAACCAACTTCAAATGTCAAACAAAGCCAGAAGTTGTTCGTCAGTGATGTAACCGTAGATCTTCGTGGACATGTTAAAGGACAAGTTCCTCCAAAAATGAAAGGTCACGTGAAGTTTTCATTGTCCAAGAAGCGTAAATTGGCTCCATACAGCTCATGTGGCTTAATCCAAGTCAGCAGAAGCCCAGAGATCCCAAATTGGAGGGAGATGATGGCTGAATTTTCACTTTTGGGTCCCTTTAAGTCTTGTCTTGCTGGGAGTGGAGCGTTACATTACTCAACACATAAGTCAACAGATCAGAAGCGAGTTTTTATTTTCACCATATCTGAGACTTCAGGGTCTGAAACGAGAGCGGAATGCTAAAATGTGAGACCACAACAAGTGTTTGCCAGTTAACATGAACACACACCTGCATACATCAGTGCACTGGAGTGTTTTATGTGCTCAGGCTGGAGAGGAACACTGGGGATATTTATGGATCCGTCTCTGGCGTCTGTGACAACCTGTTGTGTAATACAAGAACAAAGATGCATGGAAAAACACAGTCAATGACAATAAACTGCAGAGGGACACAAATCACAGCGACACGCAAGCTTTCCGAAGGCAAGTCCCCGAGGCTGAGTTTAAAGGGAGGTGATATACAACTGTCTCCTCTCCAGTAAAAGCTGCGCACCCAGCGGGATGTTTTACAGTTGATAAGTACCAGGAGCAGTCTCGTAAAAGGTTTCCACTTTTAATGAACAAGCTTCGCGGCCGCTCTCTGACTTTCAGACGTCCTTTGGGATTCAACAGAATGGCCTCAAAGCTGCATTAATGGCGCTTCACTGCTGGGTGTTTGATCGGGCAGCCTGACTGTACCTGCAGAGAGCTGCTGCCGCTCAGACACACTCAGACACTAACATGTTTTACTGCTAATAAAGAAACATCAGCTTGTTTTCCTCCTCCTTGTGTCTTGGCACAAGTGGAGTGAAAATGGCCTTGACAGGAAGCTCATCCGCCTGGTTCCTCTGAACCAATGGACAGCTCGTTAATACGAGTGTTAAATGTTTAACGAGGAGTTTACGAGGAGCTTTGTCTCAGGTTTTTAATTAACTTCTGATTTTAACCAACTGCCAGTACATAAACTTGTAACTGTGGGTCTCCTGCAGGCCCATCGTGCAGTCAGCTCCATGAACTGCAGGTGAGCTAACAAGCTTGCTAATGGTCAGTTAGCGTGCTTGTTAGCTTGGAGAGCTTTAGCTTAAAAATAATATTATGTGTAATGTTGCGCAAAACACCAGAGCGGGAGTAAACAGAACAGCAGAGAGAGAAAACAGCAGTTTCAGGAGTTAGCTATGTGGCCAGTTAGCCTTTAGCAGTTAGCAGTTAGCAGTTAGCGTGACCGCTGCAGGAGCTAACCAACTCGTCCTGAGAGTGCAGTAAGGTGACCAGTGACACTTCCATTGTACCATAAATCACATGTATGATGCTTGCTGCTTCTAAATGCAGTTGCCCTTTGCTAGTTAGCTCAGTTAGCCGTGCAGCTAGTGGTCCAGAATAGTAGTTTGTATTAACACAACCAATGGTAAAAAGTAACACACCGTGACTGAGACATCAACCAAGTAAAATATTAATTCACTTTGCAGCCTGGCAGTTATAAAATGGGGACATTTCTCTGGACAGGCCTCCAGAAACGAGGACGCGTGTTCACCCTGGAGTAAAGTCATTATGTAAACGAACTTCCAGAGCCAAACATTTCACAAAGACGTCCAGATTAATTCCTGTTCTCTTTAAAGAGATTTAAAAAAATAGAATTCAGACTAGTTTATGTGTCTTTCTTCTCTTTTCTGTTGCACATTAGGCCGATTTCAAGACTTTTAACGCTGCTGTTTATTATTGTTTTACTGAATAATGTAACATCCAGCTCCACTGATCACATACATAAAATATCCTTGTTAATGAAAAGGCATTGATCAGCCTGAGCAGCAGAGGTGAGTCTGAGGTGAAGGATGGCAGATCAATTCATGAAAATAAAGCCTATTGATCGCTGGGATGTCCCATTAGAAATGAATTGTGTCATTATAAACGCCTCCTGCTGTCTGATGCAAACAAATAACCAGTTTCCTTCTTCTTCTTCTTCTTCTTCTTCTGACCATTTTATTTGTATTCCTGATGCCAGATTCACGACACAATACCCTGTGACGTCTCTCCGCCCGCTCCATGTTGAATAAAAGCTCCTGTTTAATACCGTGCTGATATTAATAGAGAAGGTCATACAGTGAGCTGTTTGTACTGACTGAAAAATGCAGGTCCACCTTGAGATGAAGCATTACTATCATCAAGCCCCATTAAGCCCCAGAGCAGCACAGAAATATGCATCTAATGTACTCTCCAAGGACTGACACTGTGCCGTGGCTGCTTTAGTGCCAAACAAGAGTTCATGTCATTATTTCTGAGTGTATCAGCTGACAGTGAGGTCGGTGCTGTCACGTTTTTTAACACACAAATATTTGACATTTTGTGTTTAGAATTGGCTGGTGACTTGAGGTGGGGGGTGCATCCATCTTGTTAACTCATCGATCCTCAATCTGACTGATGATTGGACACGTTAGGATCTATGGCCCAGTCGAACAGACCGCAGGCCTCCTGAACCTCAAACTGCTGCTGATGGCAGCGTGAATGTCTGAGCGTGGAAACATCTCCAGGCGCTTCTGGACAGGAAGCGCTGCATCGCTCTCAGACCGTAGATTCACAATCATGTACCTGCAAATCAAGTTTCCCATCTGTGAAAATAAAATGATGGATCCAGGAGTTGTTCTTTGTGAGAATGAATGTGCAGTAACCTGTTTAGTAAATCGTTTCTCTGCGATCAAACTGCAAACCCTCGTGATCTGAAGCTGAACCCCCTGATCTACAAACCACCTACAACTGACCTGATGCCGGCTGGAATGCAGCGTTGAAATCGGTCGGTGTGAAGAGCGAGAGGATCGTGGAGACAAACTGCTGCCCGTCGTGTTTCTATGATACTCTGTTCATTCAGCAGAATCTGTTCTCCCAGGAGACGTCTGCTCTGTGACAAAATATCACAGCGGACACAGACACAGTTCATCGCTTCATCTGGCTTCATTTTGAAAAACATGGACTTCATAAAGTGGGTCATCTTTTACGCAACGGTGACCGAACCGACTGCCAGTTTGGAGGAGATTTAACGTCTGCTTGAAGATGTGTTATTGTTGACTGCTGGGTGAAACATCTCTGATATTATATTCAAACTACAAAACCCAACAGAAAGGTGTCACTTGTATCTAATGTGCTGCCTTCAGTGTCAGTCAGATTGCTGTAAAGAGGAACGATGCTGCTTCTCTCCTTTGTTATATCTCCATTTAAAACAGCAGGTGATGCAGTGAAGCTCGTTTTCCCAGTCTGCATCTCTGCCGCCCATTACAGCTCATAGAGTCCATTCATCACAAGTGTGTGTGTGTGTGTGTGTGTGTGTGTGTGTGTGGAGACATTATGGATCAAAGTGAGTGTAGTCGGCACGTCTGTAAGGGACGGGAGGGAGAGGAATCCATAACTGCAGGTCAGCTCGGAGTTCGATTCTTCTTCAGACGGAGGTCTCTGCAAATCAGAGGAGTTCAGGTGGCAGCGCTAATTTATCTGAATTATTCATGCTGCAAATTATGATTTCACGCACTCGTATTAGTAATGTGTGCCCTCACATCGCTTAATTAATTAGCTTGAATTAATAATTTGTGTGCAGAAATGAGTGCGGAGGTTATCTGGCAGGGTTCACAGCCAAGAGTGTGAAGTGTTGGTCCACGTGTCTCATCTCTCCGTGCTCTCTGACCTTCAACTTTCAAACAAATCATCCAATAATGTCCTAAAAACAGCAGGACACTCCAGCTTTTATCAGATGTTTCTGGTAGAACTACATTTAGTTCTCTTGTTATTTCCAGCAGCAGGGTGGTGGAGCCGATGCAGACTGAGTTCATGGTCACGTACACGATTGTCTCTGAGTTTGTTGCAGCCGCCTGGATTAGCTGCAGTTGCTGACTGTGCAGGACTTTACTCTCAGGAAACCTTAAAGGACCAGTTCACCCAAAAATGCACTCAAGTCCAAAGTCTGAAACTTTGAGTGGAGCTGGAAGCCAGAAGTTGTTGCGACCCCATCTTTCATTTTCGAGCCACTCGTCAGTGATTTAACCTCAGTTCTTTGGACGCTGGCAGATCTGATCACACAAAGTGGATGTGGGGAACTGAAGGCAAACATGTGAATCCAGTCATCATCTCCTCCCTCCATGCTGATGCAACGTCAGGTGAAGTCCACAAAACTTTTCTGGAGCAAAACAGAGTTGCAGCATTCTGCTGAACAACTGAAGGAGCTGGAGACTTGATTTAAAATGCAGAAAACATGATGAATGAATCCACGTCTCTGAAGGACCCAAGATGCATCAACTTCAGATGGAAGAGAACACTTGTAGCTCAGCATCAACAGCTTTTGTCAGCTTGGCATCTTGATCTTGGATTAGATTTTATGAGTTTTCTTTTGTTTTCTTTTGTTTTTCCCAGTTATTTCAGTTGTTTAGGAAAATGCTGAAACAACTACAAACTAGCCCCTTTTACATCAAAAAGGTGGCACATTTACAGCAAGGTAAAGGCGGCAGGTGTAATATTCCTTCTTTTCCAAAAAGCCCCAACTGTGGTAGGTGTGAACATGTGACGTGACGTGAAGCAGGAAGTTGGGCGTGAACAGTGACAATGAATTTGTCTTCAAAATAAGAGCTTTACATTGCACCCCATTGGAGTGTAGAACTGGGTTCTTAGCGGGGGGCTTTTAATTTGAAAGTAGCGACCGTTAGTAGCTCACCGCTACAGCAACAAGCGGACAGCGAAGACAGCTACAGAGACCGAGGAGACGCTGCATCGAACTCCTCCACCACTAACTACAGGCTCATTAGCCTAAAGTGGAAGCTAATGAGATATGAGATGCTCTGAAGTTAATTCATAGAATAATCAGCGGATTTAATGACAACCAGAATGAGTGTGAGCTGCAGTTCTGAGGCAGTTCGGGTTACTTCTTTGACTCGAGGACACTGAAAAGCACAGATTACACCAGAGCTGATAATCTGGACAAATCAAATCCAGTTGGAAACAAAAAAAGACAGGAAACAGGATGTGTAGTACATAGATAAATATATATAAGTAAATACATTCAAACAGATTTATTCAGTAGTCACCATCATGTTTATATCTGCATACAGAGGATTCACGAGCTGCCACAAACCACCAGTTTACAGACGGGCAGCACGAAGATTTAGAAACTTGTATTCGGATTACGTCGACCCCAAAAACCTCCCTGTTGCCACAGCGAGTCTCAGCCAATTTAATCCCAGCTGTTTACAATCCAGCACGTGTTACGCAACTCGCAGAGTATTCCCGGGCCGAGGAAGCAACCGGGAGAGACCAGATTACTGATGTATGCATCCTAAACACGACCCATTACGTTGGGCTTTACGTTGTTTGTGTAAGTGAGTTAAATTAAATATGGCAGTAAGAAATCCTGTTGGTTCATTTAACTCTCATCCGCTGAGGACAAACCAAAGCCGTGTGCTGTCACAGTTCATCACGTATACGTCTAATCTCAGCTCAGATTCAACATCTATACGTTTTCCACTGCAGGGTTTTAATATGTCACAGGTTCTGCGGTCATAGTTGGATCAGTGTTAGGAAGAGATTGAAGACAACATGCTGCGTTAGAGCCAAAGAAGCACGTTTTTAAATATATTTAGTGGCAACTGGAGGAAAAAATAAAAAAACACTGACGCTGATATTCAGAAAAATAGTGAATATCAAATCAGATAATTGTTCAGGCAAATTATCACTCAACTCCAGTGTGAATAAATACATGGAAATAAATATGTATTTTTACTTTTACTTGCACATCTGGGGTTTGATACTTGAATAAGTTTAATATCGAGTACTTTAAGTCTGTCGAACAGTTAAATACTGATAATTGAGACGTCATCTGGCTTTATACTTGCCTATTCTACAACCTACACGTTTGTTTTTCATTTCATTTCATTTCAACATTTCAAAGGAACGTGCAGCTTTGTGATAGTCAGGTCAGGATTGTGGAGTTACTGAATACTGGATTTAAGCGCTGGTTTTGTTCCCTGCAAAGATTTTCCATCATTTTATCTCAACATTTGTGGGAAAATACCAACAATAGCAGCTGAATAATGTGAAATACAGTTTGGATTTCTCTCCTGTGGCGCTCAAAGGAATACTGAGACAAAATCAGAGAATCAGAGACTTTTCTGTGGAAACGAAACCTCGCAGCTTCCCAAAACGTAATCTAACGTGAAGCTGCGGGCTACAGATCGTTAAGTTCCTGCAGTAGAAAAAAAGATCTTTAGACGTCTAAATCTCTTGGCCTCGACAACATCTTCTCAGTTCACAAAATCCATTTTATGTTAAGCCGGTGATTAACAGCTACCTTCTGAACTGCGACCGTTCACACGTCATCTCCTAAATATTCCCTCCGAGTTCAGAAGCGTCCTCTCGCTTTTCAGCTTTTGCTTTCTGAAATCTGCAGGACTCAGTCAAGATCAGATTTTATTAGCTCTCGGTGGCATTACGTCCCCTGGAGACTCACACGCAGCACATTCATGCAGTTAATTTCCTCAGAGGTCAGAGGTGAACGGGTCCCTGCAGCAGCTTCGCCCCCCAAGGACACCGAGACGGAGCGGCACATTAACTCCGTGAGAGGATTGACCCCGTGACCTCCGGGGTGATGGGACTGTCGCTCATGTGTTTCCATACTAACTGTATAACCCTTCACTCCTGTCGACACACACAGACCGCTCCATGAAATATGCTTTATGACTCAGGATGAAGTTCGGTACGAGAGTCAAAGCCTTTCTAATTAGCTGTGTGCTCTAATAATTTATTCCAACGTGTCAATATTTGCCCGAAGCCTTTTAGAAACTGCTGCATGTGAACGGATCGTTCCTCTTCTTCTTCTTCTCCTTCTGTGTAAGAACCTTTTTGTGTGTTCATCCAAAACCTCTCCGACGTTATTAGTGACCGTTCCAACTTGTATTCAGCAAACACACAAATTGCCTGTTCAGCCTGATGAGTTCCACCTGTTCGCCAGCAGCTGTGCGTCTCTGCCGTTTGATTATTAACATAATCGACGCCCCTAAAACGTCTTGAGATTCATCCACAAACGAATCTCACAGAGAACTTCACAGAGGATGTAACTCCAAGTCCTGCTGTCAGAAATAAGCAGACAAACAGAAAACTCATTTAGCAGCGACGACGAAACTGCAAGCTCGTGTTTCATCAGCTCCTCTCCTGTTCAGACTTCAAACCTGGTTTCATTTATCTGACATGGGGTGGCTTCACACAAGTTGTCTTATAGTGGGATTAATAAACAATTATCTTATTTTACCTTCGCTATACATTAAAATCTGTTTCTGCAGAGACTTGACGCAAGAAATAAGCAGCACAGTTTCTGAATCTAAACTCAAATTTGATGTAGAAGTCTTAATTTAAAAGTTATTAAGAGCACGACTGCACTGCCAGCGTCTCGCTCGGTTTAACAAGTGACCATGTTAACTGGTGACTCACTAAACTGTCTGATTGGAAGCTAGGTTGCTAGTTGTGAGACCAGTGCAAATAAAGCAGCCAGCCGTCACCGGTGTCTCACACATAAAGCTGCAAAGACGACAGCTGACGGCTGACAGAGAGGAGATAACTCTTGTAATCTGTAGTAGATTTAATCAATGAGTCTGACAAAAAAAAAAAGTGAATTTCAGATGTCCTGCAGCTGTGAAGTCGGTGTTGAACTTCACACGACTGCACATGAGACCAAATCTGTTAACACTGAGAATAAAAATAAAATCATGCAGCCGTTTCTCAGCCGGCTTCAGGCAACTATTCACAGCGACACTCGTAAAGTACGCCGATCAATCAAATCTGAATCTTTGTGTATCGGTCGAACATTTCCTCGGGATCAACACAGCTGATGAGTGAACACATGTAGCTTCAACAGAACTCTTAATTTTCACATTCAGCGTCACAAAAAAGGGGCTCAGCCTGGACGTGAGCTGTTTAAAAGTGCTATGTGTAGTAGTTTGTGTCTGTCAGACAGTTTCCCACTGCAGCCAAGTGTGTACAATACACAGTAAAACATCTCACTGAACATACTTATAACCCAAGATAACTGAGGATCTCTCTGTCCAGCATAACAACATGTATAATACGTCACATCTACGCCGATGACGACACATTCCTCCGGTTAAAAAAACGAAAAGTTGACTTGTCGAGCTGCTTTGCTGCCTTCTCGTGGTCTGCTGTGACCGCGGTGGCTAATCTTAGCAAATGTATCTTTGGTCGTAGAGATTAGCTGCTGTTAGCATGTAGCTCAGTTAGCCGTGGAGCTAAGTGGCCCTGTTAGCGGATGGTAGTCTGCCTGGATCGCTAACTCTTTAGCTTCTGTGTTTATGCTACTTTTAGGCTACTTGTTAGGCATCATCCTTATTTTGTGGCCACAGAGGTCGCTGTTCAGGAAGTGACATCGGCCTCACGTTAATGTTTTAACATTGACACCATCGATGCTACTACACATAGCACTTTAACATGCAGGAGAACACCGGCTACCCAGATCTCAGAGTGAAAGATTTCACACTTCAAAATGATTTTCGTGAAATAAATAAAAGGAGATTTTTGTCTAATTCAATTAATTTCCTTCGTCAAATAATCTTCAGACAGAGAATAAAAGCTGCTGTGCTTTCGTGTTCGGTGGCAGAACGTGTGGCCGGTTCAGATTTAAAGGAGCAGTTCGCTTCATCATCGCGTCACGCCTCGTGTGGCCACGCCCCCATCACACATGACACGCCCCCCCACTCCTGTGAATGGCTCAGCACTGCTCCTCCCCCAGTGAGTCTGTGTTGTCCCCCAGGTCTATGGAGGCCGACGTGGCTCTCATCTTGCCTCGTCCGGGACCCGGACCCGGAC